>NC_090000.1:1212500-2412500 GCF_036417845.1 Apteryx mantelli
ACAGCACTTTTTTCTGTGAGGGAGAATGAGGGCTCTGATGTGGGAATCATTTCCTGTTGGACAAAAGCCTGGGCTAACACTGCTTTTACCATGTTAATATTACCTTAACACCAGATTTCGTGACTCTTTTCCTGGCCTCTGCAGATGAGCAGTGGAAGCATTTTCTACATGATGGTTTCTGGCTGGTTTTTAATTGCTGACCTCCAAAACACCGGAGCTCGGTCACAGCGAGATGCGATGCAAGCTGAGGTGCACTGCTGCTAGTGCGGTACTAAGTGGCACCTACGTGCTTGCTTGCCATGTCTTGCTCCTTGGTTTATGTTTAAATTGACAGATTTGGGCTTGAGAAGAAATTTTTCCTTCAGATCACATTAACAGCAATCATAATGGTCTTTCTTTTTTCTTTATATCTAAAGAAATTCCTTGCTATTGCGAGGGCCTAAGGTCAATGCTTTCCATTCTCCTGCTCTCACTGTCGCACATTTGTTATGCTTCCCTTTTTCTATAGATCTGAAGTTTGTAACGGCCGCTGGGAGATGTTTCGTGGCCTCTGGTAAATGGAGGCATTCTGCAAACTCTTCTGAACTCTTGTGTGAGCGCCTGAGATAATGCGGGACTTGAGCCTACTGACACGCTCCCTCCGAAATGTATTCACATTATGAACAACCGTCTTTGCCTTGTGTATATAAATATGTATATACACACACACACATATATATATTTTTTACTTGGGCCTATAACTTTGGGATTGGACCTTTTTTTCCTTTAATATCTAGTTTCAAGAACTGAGTACCAACAAACAGGCACTGAAATGCATCATGCAAGTCCTCAGATTTTGGACCTATTTGGGTCTGCATCCATCTCTTGAAGACTGTGAGTCTGGCCAACTTCTGGTCTATTAGACAGGTTAGAAAAGTAACTCACTGCATTGATTGCACTGGAGATGCTGCCTGGACATGACTTAGGCAGTGCTTGAGAAAAATGTGCCAGGTGAAAATGTAGTAGTTAGTTTCAGCCCAAAGCGATCATCTCTTCCCCGTCCCCATCTTTTGTTCCATAAAACCCAGTTCAGCAGCACTGTTTCTCTTCCCTTCTCTCAGAATAACTTACCGATTTGGCTCAGGGAGATGGATTTCTCTAAAGCAGAACAAAACCTTGGGGTCGGCACAGGAAAACACCACGATGGCAAACGGCGAGTCCTTCCTTTCCAAGCAGCCTCGGGGCCACTTCTCCCGTTCCGCAGGGATCCACAGCTGATCTTCTTTACTTTATTGGCTTACGCATTGTGGTGGACAGCAGAGTTTCTTGTGCATGGCACACGCACTCACCTCGCTCACGGAGCGCTTCCCAGCGAGGCCGGGGCTGTTCTAACTGCTAACAGCAGTTAGGAGTGCTCAGACAGGGATTCACAGAGCGAAGGAGCTCCCCGGCAGCCAGAGACTGCTTGGTGGCACCATGCAAGACCAGGCCCTGCACCAGCTTCTCCCCAGCCAGTGCTGAGCTTCATTTCTCACCTGTGCGCAGTCAGCTGGTTGTATTTCTGCACTGGGGTAAATGTGAGCACGAGTTGCTGGGAGGTGAGATCCTGGCCTGCACTTTCCCCATCACATATTCCCTTAGATGTGCTCTGCAGCTAATGAAATAATGTAGGAGACATTACTCTCCGTCACTTCCATTTACACCCCCCCCGCCGCAGCATTCTGCCAGTATTCCCCTTCTTTTGCGAGTGTAACAAACCTCTGCTAAAAAGGAAGATCATTAATAATAATTACCCATGAAGAAAAAAAAAAAAGAAAATCTCTCTTTCTCTCTTGTAATGAGCCCTAAAAAAATAAGTTTCTTAATTGAAAAGCTTTTTACTTTGGAGACAGCAACAACACTTCAGAGAACTCCAGACGGCTCCAGCAAGGGGAGATGAAACAAGCAGACCTGTCAGACAGAGCCGGTTAGGGGTATGACCAAAAACCTGAAAATCAGGGGTCAAATGAAAGCCATCACTTAAGTTCAAGGAACTATCAAAAAGGCTCTAATTGGGTTGAAAGGAGGGGGCAGATGGAAAGAAACAAAGCAAGAAAACAGCTTTGGAACAAACATCATTAAAAACAAAAGTTTGGGGAAGCAAACGGAGCGAGTTTGGGTCCAGGAGATAAACAGACCGTGACCTTGCTGGGGACCCGCTGCAGCGCTGCCTTGAAGGTCTCGGGTGCAAAGGCCACAGAGGCCCCAGCCAGCCCTGCTGCATGCGGCGTCCCATAAATTTGCATTTTGCCCCTGTTTCAGAAAGGCTTTGCCCAAGTGTCCTTGCCCTCCCAAGGCAGCAAAAGCAAAGTGCAAAGCAGCCGTCTTTCCTTGCTCTGACCTCTGCAGTGGCTTCCCATCCTCTGAGGAGTCCCCACGCTGGGGGCTGGGATCCCACCAAGGGCACCCGTGCCGAGGAGCCCTCCATGGGGGTCTCCTTGTTTCCCTGTCATGGGCTGGTCAAAGGGATGATTTACCCCTCAAAACAGAGCAGAGGAGAAACTGGTGTGTGGGGTGGGAGGAGATCTGTGGCTTCAGTATCAAGCCCTCTTCCTTCAGGGTCTTGTGCAGAGGCTGTAATTCAACTGGAAGCAAAACCCGTCGAGGGCAGGGAGCAATCTTCCCTCATCTGGAAGGCACTGGAGAATTTATGAACCCACCTGTCTGGTTGTGAACTTCCTTCTCAGTAAATGATTTGCTAAGTGTCCGTTCATCTCCCCCGCACGGTGGCTGTGCAAAGACAGGATGGCGAAGCAGGAGGAAGGAAGAGATGCAAGACGAATACCAATGGCAACCGGGGAGGCAGAAGCACCGCTCACCCCACTGCACTCAAGGTTTGCCCTCTTTGCACCCACAGGACCAGAGCTTATCTCCACCTCCTCCAAGCCTGCGCACGCTAGTACTGGGCAAAGCCCAGTTTTCCCTGGGATGGGAAAAGCGCAAACCAACAAGCAGCACTGAAGGCAAGGTGGGAGAAGCACAGCCAAGGACTCAGCCTCTTCCCCTAGCAAAGACGACAAGTTAATGCAAACCCTTGCTCTGAAGCAGCAAGGCTTAGAAATACGAGCCGTCAGCACCGAGCGTATTGTGCTGGGCTATTTCCTGTTTCAGTTCATAACCATTAGCTCAAGGCTTCATCGGCTCGCGAGACAGACCCTATTGTTTGAGGATCTATCACTCCTATTGCCTTTCTGAATGGGTCATTGAAACTTGCAGCAGCCACAATAACCTTTAATAAGTTATGATAATTCATTTCCCCCCACCACACAGATATACCGGCACAGGGATGGCCTTTCTGCTGTATTCACCGCCTGGCAGTGGCCCAGCCCATGGCAGAAAACACTTCTATTGAGGCCTAATCAATCTTGTCGCGCATTTGGCTATTCACTTGCTAGATTAATGAAATGTGGGATCCAGGATGTGGCAACGCACTCTTCCTAATGGCATTGACGTGTCCTCTCTCCCCATTCACTTACAACAGCCTCTTTCCGAGAAGCAGAAAGCCCCAAACGAAACCCAGCTCCGTGCAAGCTGTGGTCTCTGGTTAACCTTCTCCCAGCACTTCTCTTTAATATGTAGTTCCTGCTTCCCTCTCCCATCGCAGCAAGCATTTGTCATGAGGCCCAAAGGTCCCGGGCATCCTGAAGCTGCTGCAGTCAGCACTGGTTTTCCGGTGCAGAGGGGCACGGGCGTGTGAGTGGCAGGCGAGACTGCTGCTTCTGCTCGCCACAGCTCGAGGTCTCCATCTGGTCAGCAGACATCTCCTTGTAAATCATTGTGCCGTGCAGCGATCCAGTTTCACCAGGGCGTGCGTTTTTGCTATTGCAGAGTGTCATCAATCCGTGTCATCTTCCATCAGCTGCTGTATCTGCAACCCACTTCAGCCTTGCAGAATGCCCAATCTGGCCTCATTTATATGTATGGTGGAGATCGAGGCTGGCTGGGGTGAGAAGGTCTGGCCCACAAATGCAGGAGCTGGGTCTTGTGTCTCTGCCTGCTGTGGAGAGGCAAAAACAGAACCAGAAGCTGCTTAGAATACGGTACTACAGCAATATTTTGGGGTGTGATTTCCATGGGAAGCAGTGGAGGAACACGAGGTCCAGGGTATCTTGGCAGAGCTCACTATCTGCTTCCTCGATCTGGCGGGACAGCCGAGATCCAGATGTATACCACTGCTTGTTTGGACAGTCAGGGCACATTGCAGCAGCCATCCTTCCTATAAAGGGACTTTGGGAACCCATTAATGACGAGAGCTAGTCAGGGCATTTTCAGAAAGCACAATATTTTGATGAAAATAAGAGTTTCGATCCCCTCTCCACCCAAAAATGCTAACGATATTTGAAGTAGAAGCGTGATGAACCTGAGAGTCCGCATCAGTCGGTGACTGTTGGCTGAGCTCCACCCAAGGCAGTTGACTTGCTCCAGCTGAGGACTTGGCCTAGAAACGTAGTCTTTGTGGTTCAATTAATGAGCTAAAAGTAGGGATTAGACTCAGGTCCTGGCGCAAGAAATGGAATAAATCCTCATAGCCCTTCCTCGCTTTCCTGCCTAGTAACACCACAGACATATGGAAACGCTGGCTCTCTGCAACGCAAGCCATGCCTGCTTGCTCCCTGCAGGCCGCCGTTTGCTGCAGTAGCCATGGGACTCAGGTGGCTACCAGAGGCTTCCCTTTCCCTTCCAAGCCCTGGGATTTTTCCTGGCTCCTAGCCAATTCCTGAGACAAACAATACAGAGAACGAGGCAGAATGCTTTCTTCCACGTGCACACCCCTCTCCGCCTGTTCCTCACATGAACTCCTTAAGAAATGGATCTTCCCTCTGCGTAACGGCAAGCACCGATATTCCCCAGACGCTCTCCTGGGAGAGCTTGCACTCCGTTTGCCTCCTTCCGAGCGTGTGTAATGCGTTTGGCCTTTTCCTGCCCAAGGACAATATTCAAGTGTGGCAAAAAGACTTGAGCAAAGTTCTAATCCCTAAAAGAAACAGAGTCTTAACAGAGCTGGTTGATAAAATATCACAGGATGTTTTCAGGAAGGAAGGAATAGATTTGGGTGCAGCACTCATGATATTCCCTGCAATAAGCCTGCTGCAGCTTTGCACGTGTATGAGAGTAGTGATCTGGGGCACAACCGAGTGGGAGACTGGGCAAAGACCCCCTTTCAACAGGAAGGTCCCAGAGGTACTTCTGCACAGATGCCCTGGAAAAGGGGTTGAAAGCAACACAGACAAAACTAATGCTGGCGAGCTGCAAAAAGTTCTCCCAACACCGAGCAGCTTGGTGAGAAAACTGCTGATGCAATCCAACACCGAAAAGCGCAAAGGGAGGCGCACCGGAGAAAGATGCCTCTCAGCTTTCACACAGGTACAGCCGCCAAATTTGCTACCTGTCAGCAGCTCTAAGGCAAGCGATGAGCAGTACCGTTCACCTAACTCAACGCACCGCGATGGAAACCTCTGCCGCCTCCGGCAGCCGCGGGGCGGGCAGGTCCCAACGGCGAGGATGGCTCCTCCACCAGGATTCGGCTGCCTGCAGGGCTTGCTCCACATCTGCTCCAGCTCTCGGGCTCCGGCCGACCCGTCGGTGCTTCGCTCCTACCCGTGTGAATTATTTCACGCTATGGCTCCAGCAAGCTGCAAGATGCTGCCCAGGACACCTCAAAAGTCCTGTGGAGAAGTTGCTCACAGCTGCCCAGCAGGCAGAGATATCCGACCTCGACACTGATCTTCAATTCAGTCTCAGGATGCTCTTCAGAAGCACTCTGGAGGATTTTGGTCCATTTTCCAGGCAGGCATTTTGCCTCCCACCTCTTAAAGTGCTCCCTGGATTCTGCTCGTTTCCTTCATGTCTTTCCTCTAATTGCAGCTCTACCCACTCATCTGAGGGGCGGTGTAGGGTTTTCCTGGAGAACGTAGAAAGGCCTCAGCGCTCGCTAGGCAGCAGATCTTCAGCACTCCAACTCCTGCCGAGGAAGAGACTGCGGTTCGCCACATCCGCTTGGGGTTGCGAAGCTGCCGGAAAGGTGAGTTGCTTTTTGGGGTCGCCCCCTCCCGCTGCTGCAGCTGCTGCAGAGCCCAGGCTGCTCTACCTGCACCGCGCGCGGCGCCTATTGATGCTATTGTTCTTATCGCGTAATTATAAGGTACCATATATTCTATAATTACGATAAGCTGAAAGTGTCTGTTTCATTATTGTTATGCAGGCAAATGCTCTCCTTGTCAGACACCACAGCTTGGCTGATACACACACCCGGCACAATTCCTTAAAGTAGCTATGCAAATTGGATCTTAATATCACTCAGATAAATGGTTTAAGGAAGAAAACGGATACAATAGTCTGTCACAAAGTTAATGTTATAGGCTCTACCTCCCAAATTGGCTCAGAGAAATTAGCAGGAAGGAAGGAAGGATCAGACGAAATAATAAACCTGCTTACCTGCTCATTAATTTAATCTTTTCTTTTTCCTTTCTCTTATAGCCTTGTGGTTTCCATAACTGTAGAATAACTAGAGAACAGCAAAGTCCTAGATGAAAGGGAGACTAGGTCTGGAAGCACAAAGATTAAAGGAGAGTTTTTAGGATTAGTCTTTGATTATTATTATTTTTTTTGTCTCGGGTTGGTGGTGATTACTCCTGCTCCTCTCGGAGCAGTCCTGCTGGGTGTATCTGACAGAGCACACGGGCTCTTGAGCAGCTTCCTAGCATTTTTCCAAGGACCTGCACACTTTGGGGACCAACAGCCTTTTCCCTCCGTTTCTGAGAGAGACGCACCCCTCCTTTGGCTTCGGACACCCCAGCCGGTGAAGGAGCTCTGATTCAAGCTGCTTCACGCTGCAGCTTGAGCTTCTCCACCTCCTGTAGGGCTGCGAGGATTTTTTTTATTTTTTTTAGTCACGGGTGAATCAGTGGGACTGTGATCTGTTTTTTGCACAGCTTACTGCTTGGTGGAAGAAGATCTCCATCCAGAGCAGGAGATATCCCAAAAGACCTTCCCAAAGATGCAGCTGTGCCAGGTCCATTTTCTCGTTCTATGAGAGCGGAGGTGACTAGGCTCATGCTCAGTCCATGTCTGCCCAGGCTTTACTCAGTGGTTTTGCATTTGCAGCCGTTCTGCAGATCGGCCCCTTTCCCGTAACCCACCCTCCCCTCTCCGAACTGCAGCTGGAAGCATTGCTTTCAGGTGGGCGATTTCGTGAACAGGGGTTTGCAGGGTGTTAGACAAGCAAAAAAGGAAAAGCAGTTTCTAGATCGCTCCGGCTCAGATTTACGGAGCGGAGAGGGGCTGGAGAGGGTGGGAGAGCGCAGCCCTGCGAGCCCCCGGCGGAGGCAGCGGGGCGGCAGGGTGGCCGGGCTGGCAGGACACCGTGCCCGGCGCGTAGACCTCTGCCTTCTTCCCCCTGCTCCCCACATCGTCCTGCACAGGAGCGGCGTTGGCCAGGCAAAGCCAAACACCGCCAATTAGCTTGATAACATTTAGCAAACACCCTGGGATCATTTACCAAACCAGCAGCAAAGTAAATAAATAAAGCGGCCAAACAAAGTCAATTCCCCCATTAAACAAGCACATAAAGGCGCCGCGAGGTCTGAGCGCAGCCAGTGCTTCCTGGCACCGGGCAGCGCCGAGCACCAGCGGGCAGGAGCTGCGCCGGGCGCGCTGCGCGGTTCCCGATTAGCTGACCCCATCCCCGCGTCTCCATATGGATGGGGAGGGAGGGGGCGGCTGGCTCCGGGCTGCCGTGAGCCGCCCCGGCAAGCAGGGCCCTTAGCAGCCTTGGACACCGCGCGTGCAGCATCACAGAGAGGCTGAGCTCGCACGGGACCCCCCGGCTCCACCAGCCCTTCCCAGCGGGTCCAGCTGGCAGCAGCAGCACTGGCCCACACTGGGCCAAGGCGACGGCTCCATCCCTGCCTTTCCCAACGACTCTCTTGCAGCAAACCCTGTAGTCAAAGGTTCGTTTCCTCAAGCGGTTCTGCCTCCCATCTCTCTCGTTAAAAAAAGGCGGGGGAAAGAGCCCAAGACGACAGAGTTCTTAAATTAATCAGCACAGTCTTCTAACTAATGCCCTTTATGTTTTACATAATAATATAAAGCTTTACTTGGAAACAACAGCCTCCTACATCAAAGATTCCTCTCTCACATTCTGAACTTTTGAGCCTTTCGCCATGCAATTAATGCAGAAAGATCTAAATAAAGTTACACGGAGCAGCTTGCAGATAATATCTCGAGCTACGAAGCCGGGCTCGCTTTGCTCTGCAGGCGCAATCACAAAAGCCGCTTTGCTTGATATTCCCCGCCTGCAGGGACCCGCTCTGCTATTGTTAGACTGTGCGCGCGCGCGTGTGTGTGTAAAAGGCAAAACTGCGAGAGCAGCCATGGTGACTAGAGGTTGCGGTGCTCTTTATCCCACAGCGCCGGCATCGCCGGCAAGGAAGGAGCTCAGAGGAGGAGGAAGTTTAATTTGATTCTACAATATCAAAGCCCGTGCCTGGAAAGCTTTGCATTGTACGCTGTGCAAATACGCCGGGACAGACGCGGAAGCCCTGGTTTGCACTGCTTTGGGAGTGGTCCTGTTAACACTGGGGAAGGTCACTGCAGGCACACTCCAGTTCCTCGTTAATTAATTTAATTATTAAGCTTTGCCCCGAAATTCAGTATTTCACTTGGGAGGAGCGTGCATGTGACTCCGGGTTGCTGCTGATGGCTGAGAAGGCAAAGACGCTGCATTGCCCTGCCCCACACCTAGCGCAGAAGAGCCTGGGAACAAGACCTCCAGCACTGTCCGTCGGGGTCAAGAGGGATCTCCATGGCCTTGAGGCTGAACGGGGAAGCAGTGAAACACTCTGGCTCCCGAGCAGCCCTTCGCCCCCCGCGCTCGGCACGCTGCCCCATGCGCAAGGAGCTCTCCTCCTCTGTACGGCACCGGGCTCCTCGTCCATACGTTGCTGCCAAGCGAGCTGTACCGTTTCTATTCTTAGATCTCGGCAAAATGCTAATTGCTGTGCCTGACCTCTCCGAGATAACAAGGGAAAACCTCCCCTAATTAGCACTGCAGTCTGTGGGTGAAAGAAACCAAATGTTGACTGTGGAATGAATGCACTTACTGTAAATTCCAACATATGCTGGGGAAAAACACCACCTAAATAAGGCTTCAGAAGCATGGGGTGTTTAAATAATAATGAATACCCACTGCTGTTTATTACAGAACAGAAACGTAATAAAAGACAAAGCTGCAGTTGCATTTCATCCTGCCTTCCAGGACACAGTGCAACAGGCCTGCCGTCGGGAAGCAGAAAGGCAAAACAATCCGAGGGGAACATGGAAATGCGGTGACAGCAATTGCGAGCCTGTGCAGAACATTTTATGGACATTAACTAATTAGGCCTTCCAGCCTCCCCGCAAGCTGGGCGATTATTATTATCCTGATTTTACCAATGTAGAAAATGTGCCAAAGGGACAAGGAGGAAATTATGCGCCCAGGGTCAGGCGAAGACCTGCTGGGATAGCCAGGCACGCCGGGACCCGGGTGCCGGGAAGGCCTCAGCGTGGGAACGGAAGGATCTCTGCGGCTCCGAGGAGAGCGGACCGGAGAGCTGCCGCGTCTCCCGAGGACGTCGCGAGGGGACTTTGGCAAAGCCCTGCGGCCAGCAGGGAAATGTTCTCCAACACTTCTGGGTTTCCACTGGTCACTTGTGGTAGTCCAAAGCATATAAAATATTTATTTGCTCCTAATTAGGAGTAATTGCCACTTAACCTAGAGAAGGGAGGTACCCAGAGTGCCCAGCAGCTCAATACATTTACTGCTGAATAGCCTCCGCTACAGCTAATTAAAAGACAAGGGCTCCTGCCTGCTTGGCCTCTCTGCAAACTTGCAAGGAAACCAGGGAGTTTATTTGTTTTAGCGCAAAGGACCTCGACTAGCCGAGCAACCCGGCTGCCGACATTCGCATCCCGAGGGCTGCACGGCTCCGCTCAAAGCTCTCTCCTGCGAGGCGTCGGAAAGCAAAGCCTGCCTCGCGCCTCGTTTTATTCCCACTATTTCCTTCCCCTCCTCTCTGATTCAGCTCCATCTCCAAATGTCAGTCTCGCATTCACTTCTCACCTCCAGCGAGACCTGTCCTTTGGCATGGGCTCTCCTGCGCCCAGCTCCGACCTTTCCCTCGGCTCCACGGGACAACGGTGGCCTGGCTCCGGCCCAGTGGGAATGGGCTCCACCAGCGCTGCTAATTGCTGCAGCCGCAGCAGCCGCCCTTTCCCCTCTCTGCCATTCTCCTCCGAGCCGGACAGGCTGGAAACAAACTGTTAATAAGGTGCCCAATTAACATTTCTTTAATCAGAATTATTTAAGGGGGGAAAAAAAGGGGGCCCTTTCAGATGATTATTGCTATTCCACTTTGCTATTCCTACTTTTTCTCTGAGCTGCTCATTGCATGCAAAAGGTTATGAGGCACAACCGAGTTGTTTTTCCCAGCCCGGTCGCTGCGGGGTTGCACCGTGTCAGCCCCAGAGACCAGGCGCTTGCAAGGGCATCACGGGAGACCGACACCGGGCAGGAGATCACGCAGGGGCCTGCTGGCATCAGGGGAGCCGGGCTCATGCTGTAGAAACCACTCTGGAGTAGAGCGGCGTCTGCTTGCATCTGCCCAACAGCCATGCAGAACAGTCACCTGCCAGCAAAAAGCTACTGCTGCTTTTGGAGCCCAGCAGTTCCCTCATTAAGCTTTTGTCTTGCTCCCCCTCATTTCCCCCCTTCCGGCATTCGCAACAGCCAGCAGCATGGTTTGCACCCCGGTGCACGCATGACTCCCCATAACGCTGCTGCAGCGAAATTCAGCAGCGTGCGAACGCAGAAGGAAAGCAAACCACCACAGAGGCTCATCTGCCTCTCCCGTGCCCCTGTCTGGATGCCGCCAATAATAAAACCAACTAAACAGACTTTTTCCCCAGCTCTCCAAGGAAAATGCTGACCTCCCGTTCAATATGCAGCCCTGGACGTAGCTTGAATGCACAAATAAGTCTTGAAAGACGCCCTGCAGGTCAGCAGGCTTGGAGGTTTTTGATCCAAGTGAATTCCACAGTTGGGGGATTCACCTGAAAACTAGAACTGGGCGGGAAATAATTCTCTTCTAGGTGGAGAACTCTAGTGATTAAAAGCAATAAAAAGTCCATCTCAAAGGGAACCAAAAAGTCAACATCCAGAAAACGTCAGTGAGTGAGAAAGCAAAACAAGCAAGCCAGCAAATGCCCCCAAACAAAATTCTAAGATCAACTGAAATGTTTTATTTCCACAGTTTAAAAAAGCTTTAACGCTTTTCCTAGGCTTTAATTTCCTTACAAGAAATTAACTTCCTTTTCAGAACACACACTGTTTTGATGTTGTTTTGAAAACTGAAAAACACAATTTTTAGTCAATAGCAGAACTTTTTCTTAATACTTTTAGACACTAACATCACTTAGCTGGATTCCTTTCTAATAAATCATTTCAGTTTGGATGAACCAGTATTAGTTCAGAAGAAAAATGAGCCCCAGGAGTAGCAGGAGGTGATGATGCCTCACCACAGTGGAAGAGCCGCTCTATCAGAGGCGTTAGGTGGGCAATCACAACCCGCACCCGCCGTCCCCTCCGAGAGCAGCAAGGGGGGTGTGCGATGCCCAAGCGTAACCACAAAGAAGGGTTGCAGATCGTCAGCTACACTGCAAAACTCTGAGGCAATTTAAGAATAAAGCAGCCGCTGAAGATGAGGTTGGATCCAGCGAGTTTCTTAAGCTCTACCAGGAGGCTCAGCCCCCAGCTCCTGGCCTTTCCTTGCTCCTCTTTCCTCCCACCAGGAATAGTTTTGCTTTATCTAACTTTTGTCCAAGCCCCAGGCTGTCCAGACCGATGGTAGTGACGCCAAAGGTTGCTCCCTTTTCTATTCTCTCCCTTCTAGAGAAAGGCCGCATGGGTGCATAACTAAGTTTTGAGGACTTAAACGTGTTTAGACAGAGCTGTGTGAAAAATACTCATTTAGACTGGCACGCATGCACACTGACTCGGGGAAAATGATATTTTCTCACCGCAGCAATGAGGTTAGAGCAGCCTGCAGAGACGGGCTCCGCGTCGCTAAGAAACAAGCTGCCCCGCACGCGGGAGCCTGCTGCGGAAGGGCCCGCGCTTCGGGACGTTTGTGATCATTTGTCGTGTCCACTCCTCATTTTCTCGCTGCCCTCCAAAGAAAGCAGGCGATGCAATGCGTGGTAGGAGACAGCGCTGACACCCGTCTGTCTGCCTGCGTCATTTGCCACGTGGTAAGTAGGGGCTCCAGCGTGTCCCCACTGGGACCTTGCATGGGAAGTAGCCACATCTAGCGAGCCGCAGCATTGCTAACTCGGCCACTCGGGACAAACCCTCGCGTCTATCCGTTCAAGGACCAGCTGCTGCCGACACACAAAGGTTTTCGAAGCGTCGCTGGACCCAGGAAACAGCTGTTGCGCCCTGCTCCCAGCCATCCATCGCAGCTGACAGTCTGCTCCCATGGTCAAGAGTGCGAGTTTCACCTTAATTTCTTAGAAGGGCTTTTGCGCCAGTTGGAAACTCGTAAGCGCCACTTTGCAAGCCCGGGCAGGGCTCGTGATGGATGGCCCCTTCACAGGTATGCCAGAGGCTTTGACCTAATTGTCACCAAAATGCTTCCTGATTTACTAATAGATAAAACCCAATTAAAACTCCTGCTCTTCCTGAAGTCCCTCCTGGCTACTTTTTCCTCCCTTTCTCATACTTTGTTTCAAATCAGATCCAAATTAACCAGATCTGCTTTGGTCACGCGACAATCCTTTGCCCACTGGCCTCCGTGGCTAATGACGGCTCCGACACCAAGGACGTGCTTGAAAGGGCCTCGGCAAGGGCACTATGAACCTAAGCGGGTGTCTCAGCCTGTCTGCAACAGACCCCAGCTGCAAAAGCCTGCTGGAAGGGAATGTTAAACTAGAGGGTAGCAGCAGCAGGGAGAGCATGGTTTATTCCCCCTATTTTTATTTCTTTCCTAAACTGAATAAAGTCGCTGTACAGAAAAGCTTCCCGAGCACATTTGCTTTGATGTGCTATAAGTTAATTACCGTAATAGGTTCATCCTTCTCCCCAGTATTGAATCATGTAGAACATCCATATGAATTGTCATGGCGCTGCTCATTTTGAGTCAATTTATTCTTTAAACAGACCTAGGAATTGTATTTCTGCTGCAGGTTCAGAAAGATTTTTTAATTCCCATTTAAGAGGTGTATCCATTATTATATGCTCTCCTGCTACTCATTTCAGCTCACATTCACTGTATGGCAGCCCCTGAAGAGAGTCACTCCAAAGGCAGACAGCTCATTTAAGCCCCGGTCTTGCAACTCCTTGGGCATCCTCCCAGGGAGGACAGGGCCCTTTCGCTCCAGGGCCAAAATGAGTGGAGGCTTCCAGGTTGGAGAAGAGGAAACAGGAAAGGTTCTCTGATCCCAGGCCAGCTTTTCCCATCCTGGCAAGCACAAAGCACATAGCCCAGGAAGGTGCAGGCTTGCACCAAGAGCAGGGGACTGGGAAGTGTAACAGCAGCATGAGAATATCCAAAGTGGTGGGATTCTCCCTTTGTTCCCACAGGACTTTGGCTGTAAAGCCACCTTCTCAAACAGTTTCCAATAGCTTGGGTCTGGCGAGAAAGACTCATTGCTGTGCTGAGAACAATGCACTGAGCAAAATGGAAGAAAGCCCACGGCAGTTTCCATATTGTTGTTCAAGCTATATTGTTATCTCCCAGCCAGATGTTGGACTTGCTATGTTTTTAATCTTATGTGTTAGTGTGAGGAGGGCTTGCAAAGTCACAGGTGTTTCACAAGGTGACATATGCAGAGGAAAACTTGATACCTGGGTTTTATTTTATTCTGTTTTCTCTTGGTTCTTCTTCACCCCTCCTCCTCTTTTTTTTTGTTTTAATAATCTCCAGGCAATGCGTTCAGTCCTGCTGGGCCATTTTATATCACTCGCAGTGTTTGCCAGTTGACTCTCTCCTGCTGAGATCAAGTCTCTTATCATGGATTAAGCCTGTAGTTCAGGAGTGTAGCTATAAAGTGTGTAGGCAGAGCAGGTGGTGCCGGGATGAGCAAGCCCTGCAGAAGTCGCCTGCACCGGTGGGGCTGATAGTAATTCAGCAGAAGCAGAGCTATGCAGATACTGCCAGCCTCGTGTTGTGAATATTGTTCTTGGACCCCAGGGGAAGGAAGACAAGTCTTGAAGGCGGGCTATGAAGAAAGGAAAGGCACGTATAAGCAGCAGCAGCCGGATGGATAAGGGACCTGAATCATTTCTTGCCCCTCTGCCTGCATCAGCTGCACCATCCCAGTGCCGTGGCTTTGGCAGATCCGGTCTGGGAACAACAGGATTACTGCTATTGCTCATGGCCGTGGCTGGAGCCCCGCGTGATGGTAACACATAACCACGAGTCTTTAACATAAGTCCGTCTGAAAATGAGCAACTGCCAGGTTGAACGGGCAGGGAGGAAAGCAGCCAAACAAGTCCGGAGAGGCGAAACATGGTTGATTAGATATGTCTGAGGTTACATGAAATCCTCTGATCTCCCAGTTTCCAGGAGAGAGGATCTATAGTAAAGACATTACCATTGCAACGAGCACAAGCTATGTGCCTGGAAGGGAGCCTTGGCAGCAAGGAAGAGCAGAAAATGGATTTCTCTTCCACTCGCAAACTGCCACATTTCTCCTGGCACAAAGCTAGGGCACGCAGTTGATGTGCGGTCAGGGTCACTCCCGCTGCACTCATCCTGGGTGAGCAGCAGCTTCAGCCTGCCCCGCAGGCTGCCTTCAGAACTAACAAAGTGCAACAACAAAACACAGCTAAATAGCCGTTTCATTCTAGAAATTAAGCCGCAAGTCTCAGGAGGAAAAGATTTAAGTGTATCCCACCAGGAGGAATTACCCTGAGAATACAGTGAGGAGCTGCAGACTCCCCGGAGAGCCGGGCACCGCACTCCTCTTTGGGACTCGCGGGTGTTTGCGGAGAAGCTTGCTCTCCTTCCGGCACCAGCAAAACCTCCCAGTGACTGCCTGCGATTTCCAGAGCTGCACCGGCATGCTGAGTTGCAGAAATAACTGGGGGGAATGGGGTCAAGCTCAAGGGCAAGGAAGATGTTTTTCCTGTGTGAACATGCCTATTAAAAAAGGACACGGGACTTGCCCAAGGGAGAAGTGCTTCCTGCAACAGCACAGTTCGTAATAACCCCTCCTCAGAAGTCTCCATTAGTTGAGCTTTGGCACAGACCCTCAAAAGTTACTAAAAAAACCACATGCTAGGAGAAACATATAGGAATCAAGACGAGTCAGCTACTGCCACAGAGGATGCAAAGAGGAGGATTCCTTGGGAGGGTATTTGCAACTGAACCGTACGTACTCTCAGCAGACGAAACAGAGCCAAATCCCTGTGTCCAGACATTGCCTGGTTTATGCTCCAGTTTGCCCGTGAACCCCGAGGCATCTCTGTGCCCTGTGCAACACCACCCTCTTCCTCATATCCCACCCTGGGGTCCCTCTGACGCTACTTCGGAGTGCAGGGGGGAAGCACCTCGGCACATTTCTGAAGGTAGGACACACTAAGCTATCATATTTTTTCCAATTTCCTGTTCTTGATCCAGCTCCACAGGCAGGATCAACTTGAATGGGCTCATCACAGCTGTTTTAACCTCTATGGAGCTGCGCTGATGTTAGTATGACAGCAGGAAATTGGAAGGAAAATGCTAGTGTAGACAAGGTCTGCAGCTCGCAGGTGGTAACCGCGCATCAAGCCCGCTGGAGCCAGCGCTGTTGCCCTGATGACCTTCCCCGAGCACCGCAGGGGTGCAGAAGGCTGGAGCACCGCCGGTGCACTGCTGCTGCGGTGGGACTGCTGAAACGAGCTGCCAGGTCCTCAGGAGGGGCCGGAAGCCAGCTCCCCCTGCCTGCGCTGCCTCCGGACTCGGTCCAAGACCAGCTCTGCAGAAGGGGCCATCAAGTCTGTTTGCTGCTTTACACAGGCTATCATGTGCTGTGCCTCAGCAGGGGACCGTAAATGACTTTATAGTTATTGTTCCTCAAATTGGACACCCCCTTGGAGCTTAGATAATATGAGATGAAACAGCCTGCAGGAGGTTGCAGTCAAGTGGAACAGTGATGGAGGTTTTTTTCCTTCCCAAGAAACACTCCATATATTTACTTCTCCTCCACACCTCCCCTTTTCTGTCACAATTTCTAGCAGAGCCACACCTGGCAGTGACAAGGGTGAACTTGGGTATAACAGCCAAGCAAACGGAGCTGCCTGAACCCTGTATGGATGAATGCATTTTGCATGCTAGGATTTGGAAATACAGATTTGACAGCGAGCCCTGAAGAGGAATGGGAAAGGAGAGAGACTATGTTGCAGTTTCTCACTCTATTTCCTATTGAAGCAGGGTTTTCAAGGAAATGTTATTACTGGCAAAGCAGAAATATCATTTCATGTCATTTGGCTTCACAGAGCCTGTGTAACCATATGAGTGCTGAAGTGGAGAGGCAGAGATGACCGCTGGAGGGAGTGGGTGGAAATCAGGCTTCTGAGGTGAAGAACTATGGGGAGAAATAGAAATAATGAGGGATTCGGGGAAAGCAGGGTGTCAAGGCTTGCAGCTGTGAGGACAGGAGGGAGCTTGTTAGGGGAGGAGGGGGAAGTGGGGGACTGAAAGAGAAAGGAAGGAGCACCCGCGAGTGAAGACACTGGTGTGTGCCTGTGGTGGGGAGGAGAGTGGGCTGCAACAGGAGAAGGGACCTGGATGGAGATGCTGAGCCTCAAAAACAGAGGCCCAGAGTTGAGAAGCACAGCTGGAGACAGGCAGGGGGAGAGCCGAGGACGGTGGCGTTTGCAGGAATCCCAAGCCTCCAGGCATGTGCTCTAGAAACAGGGTGGAAAGATTGCTCTTCGTTAGCAATGCAGTCTCCTACGTGTTGTGCAAAGGGTGAGATGCGCCAGGCCAGGCTTGGAGGGTGCCAGGCTCACGCCTGCCAGGGGAGGGTTTCTGCAGAGCGTTTGGGGCAATGCCATGTCCCTGCCTAGCCCAGGGGGGCTGCACTCCCCAGCTTCGGAGCTGCTGTTAACACACAGCAAAAAGCAGCGAAGGGTGGTGTTGGGGCAGAGGGCTGGGACTGCGCTGAAAGCTTTGTATAGGTATGCAGATATAAGTGCACATACAACATGCCCACCTTCCTTTTAGAGCGTATAGATGTGTATTACACACACACACCCCCCAGGCACGCAGGTGTCGACAAGCTAACCACAGGTCCACACGTATCTGTGTGCACGCGCCGGCAGAGCGGGAACAGCTCGTGCCGGGGAGCTTTGCAGCCCCTCGGGCAGGGGCACGGTCAGGATGAGGCCCCGCGGTGCACTGCACCAGACGCCCCGAGCAGGGGAGCGCTCCCAACCGTGTGCCAGCACAGCCGCTCTGTTTGCCTTTTTCCGCAGCAGATCTGATGATTTAAATTAGGTCTCGATTCTTGTTTAAATTATAGTTTACTGTTCTGCGCCCCGCTCAGAAGTGAATTACCTTAAGCAGCAGTATTAATAACACGGTTATAATTAAGCTTCATTACTGTAGGCAGTTTGCTGAAACAAATTGCTTCTTCATTATTATTATGGCACCTTTGGTAAAAAGACATTTCCCCAGAATGCGACCTTGATGCTTTATATAGCAAAAGCTGAGAGATGATAGAGATGTAAGGATGAATTAGCATCTTTTACCTTCTATATCAAGCTCATTAAAAGGAAAGCAACTCAAGTCAAAACCAGGCAGCCTTGATGGAAATTTTAATCTGAGTGAAATGGATAATGAATAGGTTTGAACTTTTCCTGACATTTTTATGGTGGTGCTCTATTTATGTTACACTTCTGTTAAAACATAAATAAATAAGGCCGGGGAGGGGTTTAAGATGGACAAGGAGGAGACAGGCTCCTGGGCAGCCACCACACCAGCGGGAAGCAAGGCGACAAGCCTGCTTCGAAGCACGCCGTGCACGTTGGGACAGCACAGGTCCCTCCACCACCCCTTCCAGCCCCCGTGCCGCAGCCGAAATCCCCAAGCGCTCGATCCCGGCCCCTCAGCAGCCGCTCCCGAGGTCCCTGGGGCTTCCAGTGGAGGCTGCTCCGCAGGGGACCAGCATCACCGCCCATTTAATTTCTTGTTTCACCGAGTCCAGTCACAGCGGTGCTGCACGCAGCTATATCCCCTTCCGCAGAAGATCCTGACACTTATTAACGAAGCCTCGCGGTGCCTGCAGGAAGCCGTGCTGTTAATGCCTAGCGCTGCTGGCTGCCGCGGCACAGAGCGCGGGTTGGCAGAAGCCCTCACTGGCTGCATATGCCCAACCAAAAGCCTTCATGACGTGCTTTCCAGCTCCGAAACTTCACCGCATGCCTAAACTCCCCCAAATCCACAGGATCTAAGGATGCTCAGCACCCTTAAGCGTAGGCTCAAGGGGCTGCTCTTATTTGGCTTCGCTGCCGCAGCCCGAGGTGCAGCAGCAAGTGCAGATTGCAGACCAAATCCCAAAGTCCTTCCAGCCCCCCCCGCCACCTTTGATTGCTGTGCTGCAAAGCCTTTCCCACAAAGGCTTCGTCTAGATGCGACCCGCTCTGAAAAAACTTCCTCCCGTCTCTAACGACCACTTGATTCGATCACCTAAGAGCCGGCTCTCGGGAAGAGGAGGTGCGGGTTCGCAGTGCCCGCGTGCGGCGCCGGACACGCTGCAGCGCCAGGCCCTGAGCAGCGCGGAGGCAGCGGGGGCACAGCGGCTTCAGGGGAAGGGAGGCGCGAGGGCTGCTGCAGCACTCAGAGTCCCAATTTCTACACTGTAAATGCTCAACAACTGAAACAAGATATTACCGGGGGGGGGGGGGAAATGGGACAGAAATAGATATTTTGGAGCCTAGAAAGATAAAGCTAGAGCAGTTTTGAAAGAGATCTAATTAAAAGTGTGTAGAGAGAGCAAGCGACCTGTTTACATCTCAGCAGGATGGTTACAGGCTGGAGGAGCTGCTGGTGCTGGAGCAGAAAGCCTAGCAGAGCAGATTCGAAGCTGCAAGGCTTCGCTCAGCTCAGCCAAGCTGGGGCAAGCCTAAGGAAAGAAGCAAGACTGGAAAAGAGGGTCTTTTCTCTTTCTTCCTCTCCCTCAAAAGAGGGCCTGGCCCTCATCCACATCCCTGGCCTAGGACATCTCCAAGTGGTCACGCTACAGAACGAGCCTAGGACAAACCCTTGCAGAAACCCAGCTCCGCAGAGCCAAGATCTGACCACGGCCTCTGCCCCAGCCGCGTCTCAGACAGGAGAGCGGCGCTTGCTCTGGCTCTCGCCCTTCCCACCAGCCAGGACACCTGGATGCCCACCACCAGCAGCTGCAGGTAATTAGCTTCCCATTAGCACCATTACCACTTTCACCTCTGCCACTTGCAAATCCTCTGCCCCTCTGACACAGGCTCTGTCCACCCAGCCAGGGAGCAGGGAGGTGTTTAACCCTTTACTGCACACTTCAATGGCTAAAGCCCTGCCCAGAAGGGCAAAACCACAGCAGGAAAGAAATCCAGCAGCCTGAGCGCAGCATCCAGTTTCCCTGGACTTCTCACTTCTAGCAAAAAGGCACATTGATGTTTGGGGACGGCTTCCCTTGCAGGGTCATCAGCACCTCCTGCCCCATGTCACTGATACTGCAAGCGCGTTGCAGATGCAACGCCCGCAGGAGCAGTTGCCCTGACCATTGCATACGGCACCACATTAAAAAGCAAAAGGACTCCCCGCAAAGCAAGTAGCAAGGACAAACAGAGCAAGCTTTCTACCTGATGGCAGTCTCCTGGCTCCAGAGCAGGCCTCAGGAGCACCCCCAGCTCATCCCTGCTGGGGAGCAGAGCCAGGGGGGCAGTGGGAGCCTGTTCCCCCACCAGGGCTCTCGGGGATGGAGATTGTCTCTCCGGGGTGTGGAGCCCCAGGAAGGTGCTCTGGCCCCTCTTGGGTTGCATCTCTCCTGCTAAGGGCGAGCTGTGCTCAGCAGTGCTGTTATAAAGCCTCCTCCTTGTAATACTCTCCAGCTGTGCTTCCCCGCCAAGGGCTCTAGCGTAATCCGCTGGGTAAGCAGGAAAGCCTGTTCTTCGCCCACCATGCACACGCACACACGTGACGCATGTGAAAGATCCCTTCTGTGCACCCCAGCTCTTGCATTTTGCAAACAAAAAGGTTACAGCATTGCTCCTTCACCCCAGGCTTTGGCAGGTTCCTGTGAAAACCTCCCCATCCCATCCCGTTTCCCACACCTGCGGCCACGTTGAGAGGCACACACCTGCGCCCGGGCTCCCTTCCGGCTGCTCCGCCGCGGCCAATAGCCCGGAGAGTAGAGCCTAGCGGCTCCGCGTGCCCCTCGCGCGGCACCGGGGTGCACAGGTCCCGGCACGCGGGGAAGCGCTCCAGAGCCGGGAGTCACACCGTCCCGGCCCTTCAAACCCTTGTCGCTTGCCTTCCACGTGGCTCCCAGCAGCCCTCGCAGGAGGACCATTAGCGTGCAATTAAGCTCGCTTCTCTAAAGGTTACTGATAAAAATACTTCTTCCCGTTGATGGACTGGGCACTTCTCAGGTCTCTCTGCAACCTTTAGTGTGACGGAGTGTAACTCCCTGCCTCCGGAGGCGGCTGAGCGTGCACCCAGGAAGGAGGCAGCACGACGGGGCGGGAGGCATCCCGCGCATGCGGGGATCCCCCCTCTCCTCCCGCAGCAGGGGCAAAGGCGCCGGCTTGCCGGAGACACCCGATCCCACGCCGCTCCCCCCGCACGCCGAGCTCGGCCCGCGCAGGAAGCGCTTCGACGGGCTCAGGTTTCCCCTCCAGCGCGCGAAGCTGCTTATCGGGATCCTGCACTGCCCTGACGGAGGTGGGATGCGCCGCGGGCCCCTGCTGTGGCCGCCTGCCCCGCCGCTCCGCCGCGGAGGCGCCCGGCCCCGGAGAGGCCCTCGGACAGCACTCGCTGGTGCAAGGACCAAGCGCGCCTTAAAAAAGAGACTCGGCTTTTGTCTTAATGATTTCCCAGGACGCTCAGTTCCCCAAGTTGACAATAAGCTATTACAGAAGATTTTTCCTTCCTGCATTCACATTAAAACCCTCTCCCCCTCCGTGCACACGCGTGCCTCGGTATGTGTATATATACACACTCATTAAACAAATGCTAGCTATCAATTTCACTGAGTGCTTATTCTGATAATAGCTATATTTATCATTTAGCATCTCTGGATGCAGTTCAAGTTTAAAATCTATTATGGGTATTATGATATTTAATAACTGTGTTTTATTTAAAAATGCAATAAAAAATAAAGATAAGGGGATTTTTTTTGCAGCCACCTCCTGGGTTCTAAATCCATCTCTGTCACTGACACGCTGTGTGACCTTGGGTAGGTTGCTGCTTCTTTCCGTGCCGGAGCTTCCTTCTATGTTAGATGGGGATAATCATACGATCTACTACCCAGGGGTGCTGTGAAGACTCATTCTTAATTAATGTTTATAGAGTGATTTCATATCCCTAGATGGAAGGGGTGAACTCACGTTGATATTTCATTCGAAAGTGGCCGGACTCCCCTAATGCAGTGCCGGAGACAACTCTGCAAAAGAAGTCGGAGCTGTCTGCATGCCGCGGAAGCAGTTTTTCCCCGAAATCCGAAGGGAAGGGTCTGGCTGGAAAGGACGGCGCCTTGAGTGGGGGCTGCCCCATTTGCATAAGTAACTGGCAGCTCATTAACTGCTCATTAGACACATAGAAACCCTCAGGGCAAAAACAAACCGCAGGGCCCGGAGGGGGCAGAGGCGCCCGCCCCTGGGGAATTAACGCCGGCAAATTTGGGGGATTCACGCGGGCCGGCCAGCTGCACCGGAGCAGCTCCTGCCCGGGGAGCGGGAAGGGAGCGGCGGCCGGAGCCCAGACGCCCCGTGCCCATCGCCGCCGCGCTCCCAAGGCCTCCTCGCTCGGCGCGGCCTCGCCTGGGGCAGGCACGCGGAGAGCAAGCTTCTCCCGGCCGGTTCGGGAGGGCGTCTCACGCCCAAAACACCCGGAGCTCGGCCAATAAGACCCCTCCGCAGCAGCCGGAGACACGGTGCCGTCTCCACGCCGCGTGCAGATGTCCTCCGTGTTGGGAGGGCAGGCGCTACATAGAGGACGGGCACTATTATTTTTTTTTATTAGCGATAATCCACTTATTTCCAAAGGCTTCCGGCTTACTGCCCCCATTCGCTGCCCTTAGACTGCATGGTCCAGTGGCCTTACACTCTTCCACCACGTAGTGGACAAACAATTTGCATAACTTAATTAAATTTACCGTAATCTCCACTGAAGTCAGCCTGTAAAGGATGCCGGGTACATGGTCTCGAAGCGAATCGCTGCTAGTGATGAAAGAGCCTATTTCAGCTAAGCGAATTATGAGGAGGCGGGCGATGTCCTCGGTATAATAATTCCATGTGAATTATTTATACGGGATCTGCAATTACATTGAGCCAAACAGTGTTGTATGCATAAAGCACACTTAATTACCCGAGCACCTGCGAGGAGTTCGGGCGCAGGCAGCGGCGGCATCTCCCGCGAACGGTGCCGCTGCGACGGCGGTGGCTGTGGCCGGGAGCGCGGCAGCCGGGAGCGAGCAGCATCCCGCACGGATGCACCGGGGCAGAGCCGCTCGGGCGCTCCGCGGCAAACCCCAGCCCAGGCGGGGCAGCAGGGAGAGCGGAGAGAGCTTCCAGGGGTGCCAAAAACCAGCAACGTCAGAACTGAAAATGTTTGTTTTACCCTGAGAAAGATCCCGGTTAGTTTTTTAATGCTTTTTAAGGTACTGCATATCAGACACATTTTTGGATAAAAAG
This sequence comes from Apteryx mantelli, assembly GCF_036417845.1. NCBI lineage: Eukaryota > Metazoa > Chordata > Aves > Apterygiformes > Apterygidae > Apteryx > Apteryx mantelli. Next base: position 1,235,428 of record NC_090000.1, read on the forward strand.
GACAACTTTCAAAAGAAAAAGACAAAACGAAACATTGGGAGAAAAATTAACATTTTCTTGCCATTCTCATATGCTTGCAACAATCTCCACAGAATTCAGACGCGCAAACCAGAGAGGTCAAACAAACTCGTCTCAGAAGAGGCCTGAGGCGGGATTCAACCCAGGCGCCCAGAAAGGCAGAAGTCCCGTCTCCTTCTGCCGCTAGCTCATTATTTTGCCCTCTGACGAAGGTGCGCTTAATGATGAGCCGCGTTTTGTTGCCGGGTACCTGACCCAGCAGAGCACATGCTCTTGGCCCACCAAACAAGGGACCAGTCCTGAATGTTTAATGGGAAAGAAATGAGTGTTTTTTTCTTCAAAGATTTACCATGTATAAATGTATGAGAATATTAAAGGCAACAATTAACTTTATTGGAAACTTTATATTCTCCAGCCTCATTAGAACTGCCAACAAGATCTATTATTAGTATTACTATGCAGATAATGTAATAAAAAGGGTATTTAAAGTGGATAGTTTTGCACTGAAATAAAATAGCTTTTCTTTCCCATTCTTCCTTTCCCTCACTCCCTTTTGCCCTAAGTTGCCTTGCAGCATGGGCCTGGAACAAGACCTAAGTCTTTGTCCGTCTCCTATCGTCCAGTATCCAGGCAGGGTGGGGACCGAGCCTTTATCTCGGAAAATAGTCGCCTGCCACCAATGGATCGAAACCACTGTGAGGCTAATAAATTGCATACTGAGCTTGCAAATCAGCTCGTCCAGCCGGCGTCGGCAGGCGAGGCTTGCGGCAGCGCGCGGGCAGGCCGTGGCGCAGGGGGCGACCGAGCGGGGACGGGACGGGACGGGACGGGACGGTGCTCTGCCCTGCACCGGGGCGGTGCGGAGCCGGGTGTCCTGCCTTCCCACGCGCGGGCGCACGCGCCAGCAACGGCTGCCCCTCACCTTGCTGCAGCACCGGCGGAGAACCCATTTGCATAGCTTGATTGAAATTTTCCACTCATCTTCAGCTGGTGCCGAGTTCTCACAAACAAGCAATTCTCTGCCGCGAACCCCGAGGGTTAATGAGCCTTTCATGGGTGGCTGGCACCCCAAGGAGAGGAACGGCAACAGCAAAGCTTGGAGTTTTGCTCCGATTTTGGTATTACCCATCGAAGAAGGTAAATCACATTTTTGCTGAAAAACTCCCTGACAGCTTAAAAATATTGTCCACAGGCTGCTGGCAGTGGAATACTGTGGGTTAAGAAAGTGTTTAGTGGTGTTCGTCTTTCTGACGCAAAACCGTGAGCTTCTGAGGGGAAGAGAGACATTTCGTCAACCTCTTTCTTTAATTAAAACCCCAATGTTCTGTAGGAAAAAATTATGAGTGGAAAATTCCCACTGACCCCACGAGGACTTCGCGGCACCAGTGAAACTCTGCTTTGTCAGGGGTTCGTAGGGCGAGAGCCATTCTTTCGAGGCTGCTTTGCATCATTGAGTCGCAAAGAGGGAAGCTTGCCTCCCTTGATGATCCCGACTTTTTTCTGTTTTGCAAGACACTTCGTGTCTCGAGCATTACATTTGCTCTCCTTACAGGGCTCAGCGTTTCAGTGCTGCCATCCCAAAGCCTCCCTTTTACAGCATTCACTCGGAGCAACAGGTAGCAGCGGGAGAAAAGCCAGCCTTTAAAGGATAAAGAGAAAAAGATTTTCCTTTTGTGACACAAACATCAGGAATCCTTCTCTCCTCGCTGCGGTTTTGCTTTGAGTGATGATTTTAAATACCAAATAATAAACTCACAGCAGAAGTCGGCCGAGACGCCAGCTCGTCCGCGTTCTCCCCCGCCAAGACACGTGGTGGAAAGGGCAGGAGAAGGGGATTCTCCAGGGCCTCAAGGAAAACCCCAGCCTGGGAGCGGAAAGGGCAGCCCAGGCGGAGGCCGGGGATTTGGGACACCGGTGAGCCTGGTTGGAAGCGAGGAGACCTGCTCCGAAATCTGTCAGGCTTTTGTGAACAGAGATGTTTCAGCCGGCGTCTGTCCCCGCGGCCCTGCTGCCTGGAGCGGGAGGTGTTCGGGGACCCGGGACACGGGCTCCATCATCATAAAAAAGAAGCTGTTTAATTTGGGGGTTTAAATTTTAAATAACTCCTGGAGCAGTGCTGCTCTCCGCCCTCTGCCATACTACTCAAATTCTGCTTCTGCGAGAGCCCCCGGCGGCGATGCAAACGCCGTTTGAATGAGCTCCTCTCTCCTTCCCTTCTTCCTCTTTCCGCAGCGCGGCGCGGCGCGGGGCAGGGCAGGACCGCGCGGCCTCGGCCCCCGCGTGGGACCGTCCCTGCGGCCCCTGCGTCCCGCCCGGCAGGGTTTGCCCGTGGGGCAGCGCTGGCCCAGGTCCGCGTGCGTGCTGGCATCACCGCTGCCCGGCATCGCCGTTCCTCCCCGCGTTCCCGGGAGCCGGAGAGCGGCTCCAGCTCCCGGCCCCCCTGTGCCGAGCTGCTTTCAATCACATTTATTGCACCCTGCAGGCTAATTAGCAGAGACGAGTCAAACGACCTGAAAGCACTGATTGTAATAAATAATCGCTCAGCAACCATGGAGTTAATATTCCACCAGGGTCTCCTTTTGGCCTCCAGGAGAAGTGGCGTAGACGGAGTGGAAGAGAAACGAGACCTTCAGCTTCACCTGCTGAGGGCTGCCTGGAGGAGAAGCAGCCTCCTGCCCCTTCCCCGTCCGCCGCCTCCCTGAAAACTTTGCAGCAGCCGAAACACCTTCGTTGCAGCTTTTTGACCTAGTGTCCGGGGTGTAGGAACGCTCAGGATGGTGCGATGCTACAAAAGTCCGTATGTTGGGTATGGAGCCGCCTCTTCTGAACGAGCCGTCCCATCCAGAAGCCGACCACCGCAGCCTGGGCCACAGCGGCCAGCCGGCCGGCCGCGAGGACTCACTGCCACCGGGCGCCAGCGCAGCCCCATGCAATTATCTGTGCGGCGCTTGGCTTTGCTGATAATTTGTTAGCTCCACACATAGCTCTACTAATTATAAATCTCAACCAAGATTTGCATTTTTATGAAATGCTTGTGCTAGAAATCTTTCTAAAAAAACCCTGTACATATTAATTCAATCTAATCTTGGTCATTTCAGGTTCCATAAGAAAGCATTTCCATAGAGCTACAAAGCTAACATCTATAACTTTTCAGTTTCACCAAAGAGCATACCTCCGCGTTAAGTTGTACATTTATCTTCAACGGCGGCGTTTCTAATGAGTTCTAATAAAGCGAGAGCCCTCCGCCGGTTTCCAAGCACTGTGGGCCAGTGCTTCCCTTGGGAATGCTCTGCCGGGGCCACGGCCGTGGCGGGCAGCTACTTCTACCAAGGGCGGATTGCTGCCGGGGTTCACGCCACTGAGTTTCGCGACGGAGGCACAAAAGAGAACCGGTTTTCAGGCGCCCCAGCAGCGGCCAGCTCGCCCTGCCACAGCATCGCGGGCCTTTCGTGGGCCAGGTCCGGCAGCTGCCGGTGCAGCACCGCCGCGGAAAGGCAGCGTCCCAGCCCATCAGCCGTGCAGATTATCGTCGCTATCAATCAGCGCCCAGCACAGCTTCCCACGTTCCCAGGAACCGCTTCCCCGCTTCCCGTTTCGGTTGTTGCTGGCAGCGCGGGAGAGCAGCCGGGCGATCCCTCGCGCCCGCCGAGGCGGCACCCCGCCGCGGGCAGGAGAAGGCTCTCGTCCCCGGCAGGAAAGGCAGCGCTTAATTCTCGGCAGCGCTCAGTCAGACTCAGAGAAAATGACTTTCCTCCCTTTAGCGGGGACTCTTTTAAGTGGGCCTTTCCCAGATGAGGCTCAAAGCCAATAATTTCATCAGCAATTTGTATCTCGTTTGAAATGCCTTTGTCTGGAGTCAGGGGAAAAAAAGATTAACTTTTCCTCCCTGAAATATGGCTGCCGGATGCAAGGGAATAGAGAAGGCAAATAAGCAAAGCAAAGTTAAGCTTTCTATATAGAGCTGGGGGCTTAACGGTGCAGATTACAACAGCAGGTGATGAGCAACTCTAGCCTCTGCTGTGTAGGCTGTGAAAAATCCTGTTAAACTGCAAAGGCGTTTTAGCTACAGCTCCACGTTTCAGAAATGATTGAGCTGAAATCTAAGGGACTGACAGCACCCAGGGACCAAAAGTGATTTTGCTCAAGGCCAGGAGGAGTCCCGGCAGGGCCGAATGCCGCCCAGGGGTGCGAGGAGGCAGCTCGGTTTTGGAGCCTGTCCTCTGTTCCCAGCCACCTGGAGGGAACTCCCCTTGTGCCTCGGACCTTTCTGCCGGTGATTAATGAAGAGAAAATCTGGCAGCATGAAACAACAGTGGAAAACAGAGCAGACTAAGTAATGACACAAGCGAGCAACCAAAAAGCAGGAGGAGAAGAGTGTCTTGGGGCAAGCTCAAGGAAAGGTCAAGAGCTTTATTTATTGCCTTAAATAATTTATTAAGTGCCCATCTTCAAAGGCGCTGGTGCAGAGTACGAAAACAAAAGCAGAAACACATCAAAACCCGGCGCAGAGAGAGCGTGCGGGGTGACAGGCGCCGCAGTACGAACGCTGGGGAGGCTGAATTTGGGGCTCCGCGTCAGATCTGGCTCCTTCAGCGTTGGCCAGCCTGCCTGCGATGCCAGCAAGAGCCAGCAGAGCTCCTGGCCGTGAGCTGCTAATAAGTAACTAATGAGCTAATTAGCTAATATTTGATCTTTTGGGCAGGATCCTATTGATTTCCGCAGATTGGCGCCAGTTTCAGCCTGCATGGATGTGGTCGGGGTCGGGCTGAGTCAATGCCACAACTTCCGTCAGCTTTGGCGGCGCGAGATCCTCTTTTAACTGGCCTGGGAACACACCTTGCCTCGCCTCCATCTGAGCGCAGTTTTGGGTCCGGGCGGCCGAACCGGCCGAGGCGCGGGCGCGCAGATGCTTCGACGGTTTGCGGCATGCCGTGGGGCGATGCACTGGTGCTGCCGTCCTCGCGGAGGGGGACGATGCTCGCCTACATCCGCGGTGCCGCTCCTGCATGCAGGCGTAGGCGGAGGGAGGATTTCGGGGGGCAGGGGCTCTCTGCCCAGCACCCACTGCCCTGCCCCCCCAGCTGCAGCTCCGTGACAGCTGCCCAAACACCAGCTGTTATTATTCCGCTGGCAAACTCTCCCTGCTCTGTTTTGACTTGTTTTCCCTTTGCAACGGGAGAAGCGTGCTCCTGGGGAGCTGGGGAAACCTCCCGTAGGTGCAGCGGCAGCCGGCAGGGGCGGCGGAAGGCTTGCGATCCTCCATCTCCGCGGAGGCAACGCACCTCCCAAGGGGATCTCCAGCACCCGCTGCTGCCGTGCCGGGGTTCAAATTCCATGTCTCTGGAGACCGCATGAAAGGCGAAACACTCCCGGGCTACGCAGGAGATCCCTGGAGGTTGTCCCAGGTGCTGTTTAAACTTGCTGGCCCCTGGTGTGCAGGCATGAAACGAGCACTTACTCTTTCCTCAAGAAAAACAAGCCGAGAAGCCCCTCAGCCGTTTCGTCCATGGGCCGAGCAGAGGATGGGCTGGGAGAGGAGTGAAGGCACGAAACCGCCCAAGGATGTCTCTGCAGGTCCATCCTCTGCCCAAGCGGTGTCAGCAGTGGCAGGTTGACTCTAATGCGATGACAAAATAGGATCCATCTGCTCCCCTCTTAAACCCTGCTAATAAGCAGAAATTGCCTTTGAATCCATCCCATTTTATTCCCCATGCATCATGTTCCATTTGGCGTTTATCGGTGTTATTTTTATTAGCGTGACACTAACGCTGCTGCTGCTGCGTGGCCTGGGAGCCCCCAGGTTTGGCCGGGGAAGGCAGAGACCCTGGCACCAGGCTGCGCAGGGAAAACGCGGGCAGCAGCCGCCTCTGTGAGCACAGCTCACCGCGGCAGGAGCCCGCCTGCCCCCAGCGCAAGGGAGAGCAAGGGCTTTAATTACAGGCAGGGAAACTTCTGTTTAGGACAGAACAAAGCTGCCCATGCAGAAAAAGTCCTTCTCGAATGAAAAGAGCACACAGATAGGAAATGTTGCGTGAAGCGCAGTGTGTCTGCATTGTAAATGCATTTTACGTTTCTTGACGCTAAAGGGTTACGCAGGTTGCACACTGAAGCACCGGCTGTTAGGAAACGTCAGGGTTAGGGCCGCCCGTTTGGCCGCTGCACGCGGGTGATGTGTCCCCACCTGTGGTCACGCGGTCCCTGGCACCAGCACACGGCAGCACGAAACGCCTCTGCGCAGCCTCCTCTGGCTTTCGAGGGGGTTTGGATCCGACCCAAACCTGGCATCTGCAAACGCTTCTTGCAGTCACTAGTGTGCGAATAGTGGTGCCCTAAAGGTCTTTGCAATCATCGGTGATATCTGTATCGCAGACGGGGGAGAGAAATCAGAAACCAAACAGTCTTGACTTCTCTGTGCGCGCTGGGGGTTGGCTCTGCGTTTCCAGAGCAAACTCCCTCCGGGCAGGCTCTGCTCTGCACGGCGGCGCAAAGGCAAGAGAGGCCGGGAAAGCGGTGGTGCAAAAGGGCTCCGAGCAGACAGGCAGCATCCGGGGAGACGGGGCACGGCCAGAAGTCACGGCAAAGCAAATCCCTGGCAATAGCTTGACTGCTCCTTGGGGTCCTGCCTAACACCAACAGCCCAGGAGGGTGCTGTTGACAAAACCGAGTGCAAATCGCATCTCCGATTTCCCTTTGAATTCAACTGGCGAGCCTGAGCAGCATTTAACTACTAAATCCCAGAGAAGCTGCCCGGGGCTAAACTGAGAATTTTTTCATGACATTTTTATCAGCAGAAAATACCAATTCATCAAACTGAAAAGCTTTGCAGGAAAGGTTGAGTTTTGATAAGTTTTATTGCATTAAATACACTGAGATGGGTTTGTTTGGTAAGTGAAAAATTCACATTTTCCAGTTCCAAATGATTTTTTTTGCTTTAGAATAAAATTTGAACAAAACTTCTTTTTAAATAACCAAGAATAAGTGGTCTGGGCTGACTCCAACGGCGTCCTGTTCCCCCGATTCCCATTTTAGGGGCATTTAGGGGGTTTTCACGTTTGACCCCTGACTCCAGGCTGCAAAAATTGCTGTCAAGAGCGAGGTTTGCGGGACGGACGTCCTCAGCCCGGCCAGGTCTGACGCTAACGCCCCGGGCGCGGAGGGCGAGCGCGGCGGCGCGGACGTGGTCCCTCTGCCCGGCGTGAGCAGACTCGGCAGCTCAGCTCTGGAAAAGCAGCCAAACTTCGCAGGCTTATCCAAAGCGGAGTGCCGATCCCCGAGAGGTTTGTCCTTCACTAGAAATTAGAGACAAGTTTCCAGCGCTTCCCTCCACCATCTGCCCTGGCTTTAGTTGAAATGCAACATTTTACTCCGGCAATCAGTAGGTAATCTTGTCAGCATTACTTAGAGAAGCTGTGTCTGTCCTGCCCATCTGATGCACTGTGCAGCCGAGGGAAAATCACAGTTTCCTCTTGAAAGGAGGGAAAAAATTAAGGTTGACTTTGGCACAGGAAAACAAGCACTGCAGAGATGACAATGTGCCATGGGAGCTTAAAATAAGCATCAACTAATTCAAACAAAAACAAATCTGCATTGAAAATAGACACTTCCCCAGACCCGTCCCTGCTTTAAAGCGCCTTTGAATCCTCACAGGCACATTTAGCACATACTCTGCTTTCAGAGTCTCTCGCTCGCTTTGTTTTGCAGTTTTGTAGCAGGCAAGCGGGGTCGGGCGTTTGAAATGCTGCTTTCTTATTAACACACACACACAAATATTAATAAATAGCCCTGCACGCCGCTCCGACACCTGGTGCTTGGCGTGCCCACCACGGCCCCGGAGGCGTCGCAAGCGGCACCCCCGGCAGGCAGCGGGGCCAGACCGCCCCAGAAAAGAACGTTTTCCACCGGGTTTAATTTGCCAAGCGGAAGCCTTTGGGCTGGGCGGCTGCGTGGGGCTGGAGAAGGGGAAAGGAGGTTTATACGCCTGCCTGGCAGCCCGTCCCCGCTCGCAGGGAGAGGAGGGGTTCCCGCCGGCACCGGCACCGCTGGCCGAGCTAGGGGCCTCGTGCATTTTGCTGACGAGGAGGAGAGAAGGGGAAAGGGAGGGAGAGACGATGGCCGGGCAGCTCCCAGGCAGGCGGCTGCCCCCGGCCTGCCGGCCCCGCCGGACCCCCGCCGCCGGCAGCGCATCGCTCCCGCGCGCCGCGCGGCAGCAGCAACCATCGATAGTTAATAAACCTTGCAGGAGGGAGGGCAGCGCCTGCCGGACGCGAGGCGGCGCGGCGGGATTGATCGCGGCGGGAGGCGACGGCCGGTCTAATTAACGCGTCGGTCCTTACCCGCCGCTCTCCTCGGGGGCAGGCATGGGGCTGGCAACGCCGCCCCGTGAGCCCGTCCCGAAATCGGGGCTGCCGGGGCGGGTTTGCACAGGTCAGAAACGGGCTGTGCCGGCCGGGGGATCCCTGGGTGTCTGGGCGCTTCATCGGCCCGCGGAGGAAGGCAGGGCGCTGCGCACCCGCGGCAGCCCGGCTGCGGGTCCCTCCCCGTCAGCCGTCGGTTTTGGGCTACGTTATGAATTGTTTGATATGGAATTTCAAATGATCGCTTAAGTAGCTAATTAGCTCGTAACAACTTTGACGAAGCAACCTGGGTGTAGTGTGTGTTTAAGTGTTTAATGCCTTTTTTCCCCTCTCTCTCCCTTTCTAATTGGCATTTAATTAAAAGAATAAATAAAAAAGAAAAGCAGCTTTGCCTGGGCTGTTCGGGTTTAAATATTAAAGAGCTTGCCTCTGCTCGAGGAGAGGAGCGCTGGCGCTGGCTGCGCGGCCCGACTGCGCCCGCTGCCGCCAGCAGCGCCCGGGGACGGCAGGCGTGTGCACCTCCTCCCGTGCCCCTTCCCGCTTCCTTCGCGGCCGGAGCCTCGCTCCCTTAACCGCGGCTTCTGGGGCTGCTTGAAGCTTTCCGGCAGGGCTCGGTTCCGGCCCCGCTCCCGCCGCCTGCCGGGGGATTTTTCCCACCAGCAGGAAGTGCAGGATGCGCCGCGCCGGCGCTGTGCAGCTTGTCCCGCACCCGGCGGGGACGGTGCCGCGCTCTCCCCTTGCCGCCCCCTGCCCTCAGCGCGTCCTCCCGGCCCCCTGCGGCTTTCCCCTGCGAGAGCCGAAGCCCCGCGGCCCGAGGCGGGGAGCTCGGGAAGGAAACGTCCATTAGCAAAGCGCTCGACGGCTTCTGCTTTCTGATTTATTGAGCTCACTAATGTGCGAAAACCATCTAGCGCCTTGGCTTCCTCTCTCTTGGCACAAGGCGGAGGAGCTGGCTGGCCCCCCGGATTAAATCACAGCGGCTGCGGCAAGGCTCCGGCGTCTCCCGCGCGGCTGGGACGCCCAGCACCAGACGGGCTCCAGGCGCTTTTGAGCAAAGCGGCGGCTTCAGAGCGGTTCTCTCTGCAGGTGCAACCACAGCGGCGAAGCGGAGCACACCTTGTTTTTTGCACCCTCCCTTGTTGTTAAAAAGAAACAAATAGCCACTCCAAAAAGTTGATGTCCAGAAGTTCAACTTTCTCCGTCTTCATTAGAATTGCCGTGGATTTGATGCAGAACACACCAGAAGTGCATGCCTGTGAATACCAAGCATGTTAAGAGGTTAAAGTAAATCTAAAGTAACATTTGAAAGCTGAAAGATGAAAGTAGATCACAGGCCAAAGATCAAACAATCTAGCACCACTTCTAAGCCTTTTAGTGCTGGAGATTATTAGCATTTGAAAGTGAAGAGTATTAGTGAAAAAAGAGGATGGGGGGAGCGGGAAAGAACTTCTGTTGTGCAGATAAAAAGTGAAATAAGTGACAGTGGAAGCGGGGGAATGAACATTACCTGGCTCGTTAAACACCGCGCGAGAACAGGGGTGCATACGCCAGCGTACACGTCAAGGGGGGAAACCACCGACTTATTTTTAGCTCGCCGGTAAATACCTGCCGGGCTGCTTTGCCTTCTCCCAGAAGGGTGCTGATGGTTTTATCCCGCAGGTGGTTTTTGTGCGAGATGGCTTGCACCGACCGGGAGGTTTGCTGCCACCTCCTCAGCACGCTTTGCACGCCCCGAGAGGACAAGCGCGGCTGTGAGCCTGTTGCCGCGGGCCGGGGCGGCCTGAGCTGCACCGAGCTCCTCGGTTCTCCTCCGCCGGGCCAGCGCCGCGAGGTGAGCCGGGGGCTCAGTCCGCTCCCTAACCGGCAGAAGCGCAGGTGGCGCACACGAACGACACCATCCCAATCTGCAGCTCCGGCTGTCCCTGAAGAGCGGCCGGGAAGGGATGGAGCATGGAAACCAAACCCTCTCCTCAAGCACAGCGGGTCCTGCTGGACCCCGGAGCGAGCAGCCGGAGGAAAACTGTCCAGAAAGGAGCAGCACAACTTCAGGCCAGGACATTTGGTGTCTGTTCCCAGCATGTCACTCACTCCGAATTATCCTGTATAAACCCACGCCTTGGAGACAAGTCCCAGACCAGTCCTGGGCGCTGTCTGTGCTGGGCGCTGGGCGCACCGACGTGCAGGTGTCTTTGCTCAGCAGAGCTCGCCGTGCAAACAGACGGGGAAGCGGCCGTGCTGGCGGTGCCGAAGCGGGGGGCAGAGCCCTCCCGGCGCTGCAGCAGAGCGCTGAGCACGAGCACGCTTGGAAGCTTATTTAAAGCTCCCGGGAGGAGCCTTCCATTTCTATTGACCCGCGAAACTGATATTTCTGTTTAGTAAATGCATGAAAAAGCCAAGTCCGGCTCCAGTGCTTCCAGCAGCCTTCGACATGACGGGGGCGCGGGGAAGCACGGGGATTGCAAACAGCAAAGCCAGAAGGAAAATAAACAAGCAGAAGGCAGCAGCTATGCTAATAAAACATTGATGTTTGCTAATAAAGACGTTTAATATCAATATATATATATTTACAACCTTTCATCTGCAGCAAGCTCTTCCTCCGCTAGCCAATTAGTCTCCCCGGAGCCGCAGCCAGCATGGGAAGAGAGCAGCCGCGAGGCGCGCGGGGAGCGGGGATGCCAAGAACGCCCTCCGGGCCCACCCTCCGGAGCGGCTCCGCGGCGGGCGCGCGAGCCGGAGCCTGTGCGGGAGCCAGGCTGCAACCCGCCGAGGAGGCAGTGCTGGGGCACCGCAGCTCTCCGGGGCGCCAGAAGCCAGGGGTCTCCGGCACCAGCCGCCTGGCCAGCTGCCATCCAGGCAAGAGCCTCTGCACAACTGCTTTGCAGGTGATTTGGGCCGGGTCGGCGCGTCTCGTAAAACACGGACTTTCCGAAGAGCCTCCCAGGGACCATCCGTCCGCAGCGAGCAGTAACGTCCCTCTCCCCTCGCTCATCTCTTCGCTCCTTGTGCTCTCCCTGACACCTTGTTTGTGAAGCTGGTTTCATTCCCACCTTAAATCCGTGCTAAGAGCTGCAGCCCTGGTGTGACAGGGCTTGCTTTTATTTTTTTTCTCTTCTTTTAACTTACTTTTTTTTCCTTTTAATTTTATTTATTTTATTTTTATTTTTTTTAGGGTGTCACAGCAACCGGAGCACACAGCCTGGCCGTGTCCCTCAGCGCGCGAGCTAAACCCGTACCGCTGCCTGTCCCCTGTTGCTTTTAGCCCTTCTGCTGCCGCTAGCCAACGGGAGGCTGCGGTTACTGCTGCGGCTGCCCGAGCTGCTCGGGATCCCGGTGCGGCGTGGGGCTGGCCCGCGCTGGAGCCCTGCACACACCGGGTGGGCATGTGGGGGCGCGGAGGGGGCTGCTGGACCCGGACACGCGCTGCGCCAGCGCCCGCCCAGCACGGGCCGCCAGGACGTGGAGAGCCAGGTCTTTCCCCTTCCCAGGCGCCGGCCTGGGAGCCGGAGAGGCTAAGCAGGGGCAGGTTTAACGGCACTGGGGCGCCCGAGGAGATGCACGCTGGTGTTGCTCCCCCCTACGCGGACGCGCAGCTCCTGCGACCTGCAGTGTCTTTGCTCCCCTCTTGCTGATTTACGCACAGCGCTAACTGGATGCAGCCGGGTCTGAGTGCATGGCTATCTGGCTTATACCACTTCTGAATGTGGTCTTTTTACTCTTCCTAAGGATCATCAAAATCTCTCCAAACATAAGCATTGTGGGATTCTGTTAATTAACGTTTGCAAAAGCTTCCTGTGGCATTGCCCTATGCGTGTTATTTTTGCTACCTGGGTACCGGGATAAAAGCTCTCAAGATACTAGCTGATCCCAAAATAAAAAGCAACGGACTCTCCTCAGTCAAGCTTGCACCCGGCAAGTTTCTGTCCCCTCGCCGCCCGCCGCCCGCCAGCAAAAACCCCGCGCACCTTTGCTTATCCCTGCTGATCGCCTCTGTGGCTGCGACTGCAAGCAGCAAATTACGAGGCAGGGAGAGGGGAGGAAGCGAATGCCATATCTATTATATGCAGCCTCGGCTGTAATAAACACTGAAGCTGGCTATTCCCAGGGGGACCTGCTAATATCGGAGATTGATTCACTGCAGCGCAACCCCCCCAAGGGCTCTACACAGAGCTCTGACTAAACTTCCTATAAAATCAATCCAGCCTTTTCACCACTTTTGACAGGGTGTTCTAATATTAATCTACTCTCCTTGTCAGTCAGCTCTGCTAACAAAGGCTTTAATGATCTTTAACCAGGCATAATAAATACTACACAGGTAGGTGGAGGATTCCTGGCTCCCTTTGGAAGAAGAAAAAAAAATAAAATAAAAAATGCATGCTTTCTGCAGGTGAAGGGCTTGCGCAGCTGCTGAAAATAACAGTGACAGCACAGACAGCTTCCATGCCAAGCCTGGCGCCAGCACCTCTGCCTGCCCCGGGAGCGTGCGTGCAAGGGAAGCACTTTCCTTGGCTAAAGGGGCATGGATGTAAGGCTCCCGTGCCTGGCAAAGCCGAAGGCAGAGCCCCGGAGGCCAGCCGGAGAGAGGAGCCCAGGCACCAGGCACTGAGCTTTGGTGCAAAGCGGGACGGGACGGCCCAGCCACCGGCACACAGCCCAGCTCCTCCTGCCTCCGGGGCTGCAACCCGCAGGGAGGACGCTGCCGCTTCCTTCAGCCCTGTGCAACGGGCTTGTTTTGTTGCTAAACGTGTCTTAATGAGAAACCATAAACCGCAGCACAAATTCTTCTCGGGCAGAAATGGATGTTTTCCGGCGTGCCTGCTCTTGCCCCGTGCCGCCTCCCTTTCCAAAGCCGCACCGTGCTGACATTTCTTGCATCCCGCCGAGAGCAGCCGCAAAACGCAGCTCTGTGGCCGGGGAGGCCCAAGCGTCCTGTTCCCCGCGGTTTCGCTCGGTACCGTTCCGCAGGCTGCCGTTTCCCCGGCGGGCGGCTTTCCGGAGCTGCTGTGGTCCCGCCGGCAGCCCGAGCGCCCCACGCAGCGGCGACGCGCCGAAGCTGCCCTCGCTGCGCGTTTTTTATTGAGCAAGCAGGTTAACGGGCACGTAAAACGCGCACAACCCCTCAGCTGCGGTGGCTGCCTGGGGCTGCAGGAAATCGCACATCCTCGCAGGCCCCGAGACCCCCTCCGGCCTCCCTCGGCCCTTCGGGAGGGCACAGCCTCGCCGACGCCGGCACGCTCCGGGCTGCATCCCTCCCTTGCTTCGCCCGGTCAGCCTCTTCGAAGGGACCCTGGCGCAGCCGACAACGCGCTTGGCTTCGCACCTCGAGTCCTCCCGCTCTCGGGGCAGCGTTGCACAGGTTGAGGGCAGGTTTTGGGGCGGTCTGCGCTGGCAAAGATCTGCCGAACCGCGCAGGGCTGAGCGCACGCACCGCCACTGCTCGCTAGGGGCTTTTTGGAAAGGGATGGTGGAAAGCAGAGCCCGGCGTGCCGAGGGACTGCCGTCTGCATCGACCTGGCAACCAACAAGCCCCCGCGCCTGCAGGATCCCGTCCCTGTGCTTAATCACGTGGCAAATGGAACTGAAATATTTACTTGAAATTAATGTCACGCAGGCATCACCAGGAAATCCCAGGGACGTTTCCTAAGGATCACCTTAATTTCTTTTGCCTGAGAAGGAGGTCCTGGGTGAGCATTACACTGGCTGTAACGTTATAAACAAATCTAATGGTTTGCTCTGCTTCCCCCCTCGGCAGAACTCTTAATTATGTATCTTGCAAATGTGCTTGGAAAATGGATTAGCCGCACCAGCTGTTTGCTACCATGACAGAGTCTTTTCTGAAGCGTTTGTAGTGGCTCCAAAGTATTAGCCACGTTCCCCGCTCTGGCGGCGCGAGCGTGTGACAAGGAAGGACCTGCTCTGGTTCGGCGTGGAGATTAGCTTGGGTTTTGTAGCCAGACGCAAGGTATTTTGCTTGAATCAGTCACAGCTGTCTCTGCTCATAAGTCAGGAATCAGGACAATTTGTGCAAGGTTGGTTTACTTTGTTGTGCACCTTGTTTTGCAGCAGCATGGCAGCAGAGAATACAGAAGAATTTCGAAAACAAACACACACCGCATTAAAGGGATTTATCTCACCGGCGATAGCTGAACGGAGGTGTAGAGGGCAGGGAAGAGCAGGCGGGAGGGGGATTTTGCAGGGTGCTCAGCGGAGAAAGACGAAGCAAAGTTTTGGCCTCACAGCAAAACACTGCACTTCGGAGAGCGTGGACGGATAGTCGGGTGCGGACAGCCAGAGCCGTGCAGTTGTCTTCCGAAGCGCCTTGCTCCGATGCAGCGCGAGGTGGGCGCCCGGCATCCTCCAGGGCGGAAAAGGAGGCGGCGGAGAGGGGTCGGGGTCTCGCCGGTCCCGAGGAGCGCAGCCAGACACGTGTCTGCTCATGCAAACTGGCGTGTTTGAGTGCTTCGGGACTCGGAGACCCTCCTGCACAAACAGCGCTTTCTTTGACGATCTCCGTGCAGCAATGCCTCTTCCAAGCCGCAGCTTCATAAGAGGCTGGGGAGCCCTCAGCCAACACGGGTGATCAAAGAGGATCATTTATTATTTACAGTCAGAGGAGCCAACTTTTTGTTCCGTGTTTATTCAGTGCTTGGCATAATAATGTCCTCGCGCAGCAACAGCGGGGAGAGGCAGCGTGCCGCGGCTCGGCCGTTTTGGGGAGCCCCCGGCCCGCTGCCCCTCTCCTCGCCCCCGCACCCCGGCTCACCTCCCGCACACGTCTCCGGTGCAGACAAGGAGCCATCCTTAAACAAGCTCCCGAGGACAGCCATTAATAAAACGCTACTTATCTCGCCGTGCTCGAAATAGCTAGGTGGGCAGCGCACCGTAATGGAACTTTTAGCTCGAGTAGCAGTGACTTTGACCGTGCAAAATTACACTCTATTCTAGCCAAATTAAGTAGGTAATGCCTTGCATTAGTGTAAAATCCTCCATCAAACCATGAAGGCTGTCGTTAAAAACACTCAAGGCCAAAAAACCGCGGTGGCGGAGGGGAGGAATTCTCTTCGGTTAACAGCGTGAGGGACCGACTTTGCGCCGAGGGGGGCGCGCGGCGCGGGAGGAAAACATGGATTTCGGTGCCGAGGTAGGAGGCCGCAGCACGGAGGAGCACCTCGGAGCCGAGGCGCTGCCCGGTGCGCCGGCTCCCGAAAATCTGGCTGGGGGAGAACCGCCCCGGGCTTGGCAGCTCCCGCTGCGGCGAGCGGCTGCTCCTCTCGCCCGCCGGGCTGAGCCGAAACTCGCTCCCGCGCCGGCAGCGAGCGGGCCGCCTGCATCGACGTTTCTTTAATTCCATCAGCGCTTCTGCAACAGCCTGAGCCGCGACTCGGCATTACAAGATTATTTCTCTTTCTCCTCCTTTTCCCTGTTTCCCCTTCTTTTCTTGGTTCAGCGGAGCAGTACGGGGGAGCAGCCTGTTAATGGATAATCCGGGAAGCTTAAGCAACTTGAGCACCTAGAAGGAACGACAGAGTTTCTGACGGGGGAACGTGCAGACATCAAATGGGGCTTAATTAGGAGAACACGACTTTCCTATTAACGCTCCCCATCCATGTGACACAGGCAAAGGGAAAGGAAAGAAACTGCCAAAGAGCTTATTTGTTTTGCAATTATGGATGAAATAAAAAATTACTTGGTCTAATTAGACCTCTTTTAGTAAGAGAACCATGCAAAATAAACTCCATTTCATTATCAATACCAACACGATTCTCTCTTGCGCTTTATATGTTTAAGTGAAAATGTGGAAGGTCAATTTGCTATGTAAATTTTCACAAATTTGGCTAAACTAAAACGATTACCCTAATGTGTATGCAAATTAGCTTAATTGATAACGACTTCTCTTGGTAACTTTAAAGACGGGGTGGGGGGAAATTATTCCAATTGTGACAATTCTCTAAAGCTTTTCTTTGCCCAGCAAAGAAATGATATCTTAACAAATTAAAGAGAATATAATGAAATCAGATTAATTAATGCTAAGACCAATTAGCACATGCAAAGAGAGTGAGAGATTTACAGAAGCAAAATTCACTAGAGAAGACCAGAGGAATTTATTGTCTTTTAGGAAGACGTTTCTACGCCATATTATTTTTTGGAGGAGGAAGGAGTGCTGTTTTTAAAAGCAAACTACTGGGATAAGGAAAGATGGTGTTGCTCAATATGAGGAAATGAGACAAACCTAGAGGTCGAAGCATGTTTTGCCTGTGCAGGAGGGCTCGGATGTGGGTGCTGAGCTGCGGCGGTGCCGGCCGTCCCCGTGCCCTGCCGGCGGCACCGAGCCCGGCAGACGCGGGCAACCTGCTCATCCGTGCTTGCGCCGATGCAGCCGGCGACAGCGCAGAGGCGTTTCCGCAGCCTCCCGGGTTGCAAAGCCCTGTCTTCTGCGGTAAAATGGTGTCCGCTGCCCCCCTTCCACGCAGGAGGGCATTTGCCACAGCGCGGGCAGCCGAGCCCCTCTTCAGGGCTGCAGCAGTCCCAGCGCAGCCTTATCTTCTGCGGCCGCAGATTGAATTGTCACGGCGTGAGACGTGCTCCTGCATGCCGCGACGTGCCTGCCCGCGGCTCGCCGTTCCCCAGGGACCGGCACGGCGCTGCAGCCTGCTGCCGGCTGAGCGGTGAGCCCCTCGAAGGATCGGCGGGCCATGGGGAGCTGTGTGTCACCGGGCATCACTGTGCATCACCGAGCATCGCCGTGCAGCACCGTACATCACTGTGCAATGCCGTGCATCACTGCACGTTGCTGTGCATTGCTGCACATGGCCGTGTATTGCCATGCATTGCCGTGCATCACCATCCAGCGCCGTGCGTTGCTGTATATCACCGTACATACACCGTACACCGAGGGGCAGCCAGCCGTGGCTCCAAGGAGGAGCACCATTAATGCCTGCATTGCCTGCCTGCATCAACCACATGCTTTGTATCGACAGGCAGGGAGAAAGGCAGATTGATTTGCACAGCGAGGTCTGGAGGGGTAGATCATCACGGAATTTATGGAGGGAAAGAGATTTAACAAGGAAGAAATAAAAGCCCTGGCCCGGCATCACACTCTGGCCTGCGTTCAGCTGCCAGGCGGCGAGTCTCGCTGCAGTCCCACGCGCTGCTCATGCGCGTCAGCGCTGGCCCGTGCCCAGAACAGGCTGTAATGCCCGACCCTGGCGTGCTTGCAACACCCCGTTTATTTTCTCGCTGCACCTGCGCCGTAATTCGGGGCTCTCTTGGAGAACATTAATTACATTGCAACGGAAAGTGGCAACTAAAAACTCTCCCAACTACCACTATAAAACTCACATGAAGTAATAAAAATAATTACCAGCAACACTGTGTATGTAATATCCTTCTGTGTCATCTCTCTCTCGTTGGTAATAAAGCTACCTATCAAATTAACTGTAAGGGAGGGCCCGTTTATTTACATTGCAATTAGGCTGTGCTGGAAAAGGCTTAATGCAAAATACCATGCGGACAGGTATGAATTACGGCGTGTCGCCATACCCCCTTCCTGCTGCTCCTGAGGGCAGCGGGGAAGGCAGGCAAGATGACCGAGCACCTGGTGATCTTCAACCAAGAGTAGCCACGACGACGGTGGCGTGCTCGCGCTCGGTGGAAGTGGACGTTCCCGTAGCGCTGGGTTGCAGGATGCCAGCCCAGGCCGCTGGCTCGGGAAGGTCCGTGCTTGCAAACAACTGCGGCTGCGCGGATGGGAGGCGCGCAGGACGGGCTGCGCGATGCAGCGCTCGGCGCCGGGAGCTTTCCGAGGGCAGTATCCGAGCTTTTGAGATCGTTGAAGATCACCCCTCCCACGCATTACCTCACCCGGCCATTTGGAGCAGGGGAAAAACATCGTTTGTTTGTGGGTTTTCTTCCAAATCCTCCTCCACCAAAGTCCCACGGCAGAAGAGCCCCCGGCGTGCCAGGCAGCCGGCAGGTACCCATGGCTGGACCTCAAGCGCGCACCTGGAGGAAGAGCATCCACCCGGGGGGGATCCGACGGGGCCGTGCTGGGAACGCCTCGCACACAGCTAAAGCCCTGTGTGTCTGGAGACAACAGCTTTGGCTGATGCATTTGCCCTCGTGGGGCTGTGAAATGAGACCTTTTGCTCAATTTACTTCCCTGCAGTCAATTCTACTCTGCATCTCCCAGTTTGTTGGTACCTTTATAGCAAAACAGGCTCTTTCCATCTCGTTGGTGTCATGCATGAGCTAGGATGGGAAATGAGCCAGCATGCTGGTTGGATAAACATCCTAAAGAGGGGCTTGCTTTCCTTCTTCCCTTCATTTTGTCACCCTCTTTTCTCTCTCTCTCTCTCTCTTTTTTTTTTTTTTGTTGGCATTTGGTTGTCTACAAAGACAAGCAGTAAAAAGGAGAAAAAGCTGTGCCTTCAGCTCATCAGCAGCAATCTCTCTTCTCTCCATTTTCCTGTGCTATTTGTTAAACTGCAGAGCTTTAAAGAAAGAATGGGGGGGGATGCGCTTTTTCAACTTTGTCTCTCATTTGTTAATTGTGCTCATCAGCTAAAATCATTCATGGTAGAGTTGGGGGAGCAAAAAAAAAGATGGAAGCAGCTGATCATATGCAGGGGAAATAACTCAGATGTGAAAATACTTCAGACTAGGAGATTGCACTATTTATTCACACAAGTGTCCTGCTGTGCTTCAGAAATGCAGTGATTTAATGAGCTGCTGCAAAGGTATTTGTTATTAAGAAATTCCGTCTCTGGCTGTTCTGCTCTGTGCGATTAGGACAGAGCCCAGCAGAAGTTCTGACTCGGCGCGTTATTAAAGAATTAGAGGCCTGCTCTTCCCTCCCCGCGCCCGGCTCCCGAGCTCCTTTTGAATCTGCTCCAGAATTAAATACTGTACAAGCTGAACGGGGGCTTGCTGAACGCAGATGCAGAGCGAGAGTTAAGAAGAAATTAGAAAAGCATTTGTGTTAACAGATGTTCCTCCTCTCTGCCTTGGACCTGCTGCTAGCGCCGAGCCTGGCTGGAGCGGAGCAAGAGGAGCAGGGCTGCCGCCGCGGCTGCTCCCGCGGGGTCGCCGCTCAGCTCCAGCGGAGCGGCGGCATCGGCAAGGCAGGTCCCACGGGAGCAGCCGTGGCAGCAGAACCCCTCTTTCTAGCCCAGCCTTGCTTCACCCATCCTTAAAGACCCCCAGTGCTGTCCAACAGCTGGAGCTCTTGTCCAGCAGGCCCAGGTGCAATGGTGATCGGTACCACAGATAGTCCCCGATAGCCCGAATCTGGCGCCTGGAGCCTCCCAGCGCTCCCGGAACGCAAATGAATAACAACAGTCATGGAAAAGTTTCTGCTGGGCCCCGGCTCCCTGGCGAATTTAAACACACTCCACGCAGCATGTCTGCTCTGGTTTCTTTGCTGGAGCAGAGTGTTTCTCCTTTCAAGTCACTCAAGCACCGCTATTACTGGGAGGCTAAGCAGCGCTAATGGAGAAAGCATTCCAAGTTTCATTTTCCTCTGTAATGGAAAATGCAAGAGCGAGATTTCAGTCTGTGAGCACTTCTATGAAAAAACAAATATCTTTATTGGCACTGGACAGCCTGCCAATCAGCCGCAAAATTGCTGGCTTCTCTTTCTCCCCTGAAGGAATGCCTCTGCATACAAAGATACCGGAAAAACTTCAGGGCCGGGAGGATAAAAGGGCCTTCTCTGCCTTTCATTGGGTGATTTGCAATGCATTGCTTCAGCATAATTTCCCATCTCCACCGCTCACAAAGGAAGCTCTGTTGCTATCTGTGAGTTTAATAATTTCTGCTCCCTACACCTTGCATTCATAATGCATCTCCCAACACCTCGGCTCGTGCCATCCAACTGGGCTCTGCCACTGCCAGGGCTCTGCCTCTTAGTTAGAGCTAAAAAGGCAATAAAAACACAGGCTTAACATTCAAAAGGCATCTTGAGCCGGGGAGCGGGAAGGACGCGGGGCTGGAAGGGAGAGGCTGCCGGCAGCGGGAAGGCTGCTCTCTTCGCCGCCCCTCGAACACCAGTGCCAGGCCTTTGCCAGCAGGCGCCAGCCCCTGCCGTCGCGCCTCGTTTCGAGCCAGAGACAGCACGCCGTCCCCTCTTGCAAAGCGCAACGGCAGCGGAAAGCAAGGCGCTTGCCCTGAAGCTCTCACGGAGCAGACGGTTCTGCATTCAGAGCAAAGGCGCTCTAGAGCAAACAAATTAAGGAACGACCTGCACGCGCATGTCTTCCCAGGTAAATATCTACCTCCCCGGTCCCGCCAAAGCACTGGGCACCCTCCCACGGGACCCGTAGCCACAGCCCGGGAACGTGCCTCTCCTGCCCGGCCTGCTCCACAGTGCCTTCCAGTTTTTATCCTTTTCAGGTTTTTTCAACCATGCCGAGTAAATCTGCATGCTTCCCCACCATCACCGAGAGGGAAACTGCAGACAACTTGTCACCACCTGCTCTCAGACTGCAGGATTTGCATAAGTTATTCCCCAAAGTCTTTAGTCCCCACAGGACATATTCTTTATCCATTTAGCCAGGAATACAACTATTAAAAGCCTGTAGACATACAGCATTTATAAAATTAGTACAAGAGGCTCCAAATAATCCGTGATTCCATCTGTTCCATGAGCTATGTGCAACTCGCTCATTTTTCCCATTTGCTTTCCGAGGGGGAAATACCCTGATTTCTCCAGCAACGCGAGAGGCGCTTGCTCGCTGCCCCGGCAAAGGCAGCAGCTGGCTTTTGCTCAAGGAGCGGAGCTGTCGAGGACAGACTTCATCCCACTTCTTTCAGCAGTGGAGGGCTTCCTGCAGGTGAGGATAGAGATTTCAGGTTGGGCTTGCATCTCTTGGAAGCCAGCAGAACGGTGCCACTTCTGAATTCGGTGTGATTAATTGTTACAGCTGGATGCCTCTTCCCAAAGTATCTTCAGAGAGCGACTGCTTTCTGAAGAGATAATTGTGGTTTTAAGTTAACGAAATAATTTCCTTCCCATGGATGAAAACGCAATGCACAAAGCGCCGGTGGCTGGGACAGCCGGAGCCGACACGCCGGGCCCAGAGCCTTTGGGGGGTGAGCAGGAGCGCGCACCGGAGCCGCGATAACGTCTACACGCCGCTCGAAGGCTTTAATTGCATACATCGCTTTCCATCGCAGCTCTGCCCTGCTACCAGCACTGCAAATCCTGTCCAAACGCTGCAAGTTGCGACTGGCACAACGGAGAAGGAGACATGAAGCAGTTAAGCCTACAGATGCATTTGCCACCCTTCTCTCCGCTCTTCACCCCTAGGGCACCAGCCCTCCCCTGCCCCCAGGGTCTCCTTCGCGTGTGAATTGGCGTCTTGTCTTCGACACCCCTGGCTCTGCAACAGTGACATCTCCTCGGTAATGAGGAGGAATTTGGGCTTGGGACTTTGAGAAGCTCCTTGCAGAAATTGCCCCCTCCCTGAGGTTTGTCCCCGTTAGCCGTGCAGGGCAGCTCCCTAAAGCCTTGGCTGGGGGCACAAGCCAGGCCACGGGACGGTTTGCAAACGCCTGCCCGAGACGTCCCCCTTGCACGACTCCCTCCTGCCCAGCAGGCTTGGAGGCAGCAGTTCAGCTCCGCTTTCCTTGTCAGCCCAAAGAAATGAACTTCTCGGGGCTGCCTGATTTCTCCAGGGCTGCCGGGAGCTGCCTGCTGCGGAACAGAGCGTTTCTCGCGCTCGCCCCCGGCTCTCGAGCCCGCGAAGGGTGAATTAAAGAGACGTCAGCTCGGAAACTTGTGAGCAATCGCTCTTCAGCGAGCGCAGAGACCATTGTATTTGCTGCATTAAATAAATCTCTCTTGGCTTTCACTCACCAGTGCCTGACCCTTTTATCGAAACCCATCAAAAGGCTTCTCGTGCATCAGACAGAAGTTCTTTTACAAAGGCGGGAGAGGGAAGTTGCTTTATTCTTTATCAGCAGAAGCCTCCCAAAGTTTGGGCTGAGTCACGCAGGAGGAGAGGTGCCCACGGGCTCTCGCCCACAAGACGGCTTGGGACATTCGGGGGGAGCGCCGGGGGGACGAAAGCAAACCCTCGTTTGAAATGGGCAAGGTGCTGCCGCCCCTCGGAGAGGTGTCGGCGGCTGGGATTCAGTGGGCGATTCGGGATGAGCAATGGATGCCTCGGAGTAAATACAGCAGCACGGGAGCAGCAGCTCCCTCCCCAAAGGGCTGTAACACAGCATCCTGCTAAGGGCCAACGCGAGACTCCCGGTCCCGGCGTCGGCGGGCTAATGCAGCCCCGGGTGCTTAGGTATGTGCTGCCCAGCGCAGCACTGCCTGCGTTCGGACCCCGTCGTGGAGGTGCACGGCAAAGCAGGCAGGTTGGTCCCCGGCAGGGCAGGGAGGGCACAGACGGGTACGGCAGCGAGCGCACGGGCAGGCAGAGCGTTCGCCGGGGCCTCCAGCCTTGCACCAGGCGCGTCCTCACACGGTGGGACTGCCGCTCGCTGCCTGCGCAGAGAAACCCCTGGAAAGCCTGTTCTGTCCTGCATCCCTGCAGTCCAGACAGCCCCAGCCGAAGGCGTGCACAGCTGCGGAAGCGAGCAACAGAGCAAACAGCAATGTATTTTGCACAGGTACAAAGTTCTGTAAAAACAGTAAATTATTAACCTGCCAGCATGCTCTTTGCCTGCACCCTCTGTGCAAATGGATCGTTAATTAGCTCCGGCACACAACGGAGGCAGCAAAAGACACGGAAGAAAACAGAGTTAGGAAGCCCCCCAGCCCCCTTTGCAAGCACTGCACAGCCCGGCCGCCTCGCTGCAAGCCGGGATGCGGGACCGTCCCGAGGAGCCCGAGAGCCCGCGCGACAGCAGCTTCGTCGCCAGGCACAGACAGCTACCGTGTCGTTTATCTGGTTTTGGTATGGTTTGGCGTGCAGCACAACTGTACACAAATAATAATTCAAGTGGCTAAAGACTGCTGCAGAGGTGACTTTCCTGGGGATTTAATGTTCGCATCCCTCACAGTCCTGTCGCAGCACCAAAGCAAAGCCACCCGTGGAGCTGCGGCGCTGGGCTCCCCTCTCCTACTCCTTGGCTCCTGCTTCATAAATAGCGGCTCAGCCCGTGGCAGGCTGGAGTTATTCGCAGGGGTCATGGGCAGGGGATGTAAGGTGTGCCGTTTTGGAAACTTTGGTGCTGGGATGGATGATGTGCGAGTCGATATGGCTGCATCAGGGACACGCTCGGCTAATGCAGGGGTTTTCCAGCAGAAAATGCCCCCACCCCGATCCTTCTCCTGCTGCTGCTTCAAGAGGAAATATGGATTTCCCTACTCACCACTGCGCCAAATTAGCAGCGACTGTGCACTGACCCTGCAACCTGCAAAGCGGTCGCTTCGGAGCGCTGAGCGATCCAACACGGAACACGAGCGTACGACCCTGCATAGCGGGGAGAGGAGCCCCCGGTGCTGCACGGGAACCCAGCGAGGTCCCGCGCCCCGTTTTGGCCGCCTGCCCTGGCTCCTGGCCCCGCGGGGCTGCCCACCGCCGCCGCCGCTGCGCCTGCCTCCTCCGGCCGCCCTCGCCGCTTCCCTTCGCGAGGGGCCGGTCCCCGGCGCGTCCTCACCGCCTAACCGCAAAATTATTATGGTTGGTGATTTTAATTTAAATTGGATGGAGAAATGTTGTACCGCGGCTGACTCATTTGCTATGGATTTTCACTTAACCAAATTGATTAGTCAACCAGCTAGACTTAACTTGAAAGTTGTAATCGTTCATTATTAGATCTAATTTTCACGTCGCTCCCAGACTACGCTCAGAAATTGAACTGCAAGGACTTTGACGGAGTTGGGAGGAAGGGCCTGAGAAAACTTCAGGGCTGTGACGGCTCGCGCCAGCCGCCAGCCTCGGTAGGGACACGACTGCCGAGACGCTACCAGCGTCGTTTCTCTGTACGTACACACGCGCGCGCTGCGGAAACAGCCGGCCAAGTTTCTGTGCAACTGCCATTTTTTAGCAAAAGCAGGCGCCTCCTGTGGGTTATAATGAAAATTAAACTGCAAAACGTGGCAACCAATGAGAAATCTCCCGTTGCAACCAAGATTTGCTGCGTGACAATAAAATCCGCTTGCTCGGCTCAGGTCTGACCGGACGCCCGCGATGACGGTGAGCCGGGTGCTGCGAGAACAGCTCGGTGCATCCCTAGCTACCGCCGGGCGCTGCGGAGGCCTCCGCCTCTTTAACTAAGCAGGCTGCGTGCCAATTAGTACCTTTAATTAAGGGCGAGGGCCGGCCGGAGGGGTGAGGGCCGGGTGTCAGGGGTGAGCCACGCTGCTCGCCGCTCCCCGCCAAGGAAAGCGGCTGCAGGGCGGCGCGGGGAAGCCTCCACGCACCCTCGGAGGAGACTGCCAAAAATAATCGTCGTGGCAGCAGGTGTAGGAGCAGCGGGCCGGAGGGAGATCTTTATTCAAAGCAATGTATGTTAACGTCTCCAAAAGCTTTTAACGGAGGCCATTATTCCCACCCCGAGAATCGATGCATTTTAATTCCCTCTGAGCTATTTGTTTGGCTTTGCTTCTGTTTTTCAAACACGCGAGACACGTTTAACAAAACAAGGTAGCCCTGCGCGAGAGACAGCGCGTTGCATTTTCCCCTGAAACTAGTGGAAGTTCATTTCAAAGCAGGGCAGTTTTCTTGGAATCGATGCATATCTACTAAAATCAATAGTTACTCTACGCAGATGGGCTGAGACACCAAAGTGATAGCGCTCTATTGCATTTGTATCCAAATCTATAAATTTTCAGCAAGTCAATGCATTTAAGCAGCTGCTACTCTCTTTTCACTTTAAAAATAATCTGTTTGCAGATAAGACTGTCCCTTTCCACAGAGTCCGGTAATACACTCTGCGTATTTACAGACACCAATATACATTTACTTGCATCAAAAAACTTCTGTCTAAATTCCAATTTTCTTCAGGCTGGCTTCCCACAAATGCGCACGAGCTCCTCTGCGATTTTAGCCGTAACCCTGCGCTCGCCCTGTGCAGCTGGCGGCTTTGGCGCCTGGCGGGCTCCTGCCCCCGAGGACGCGGGAGCCAGGAGGGTCTGCGAGCAAAGCCGGGCGGGCAAGCACGGCGTGCCGGGGGCGAGCGCTTGAGGGCCGCAGCGGGCGAGGGCCGGCAGCCTGCTCGTCCCCGGGCAGGCGGCATGCCGTGCCGCGACGCTCCGCGGGCGACTGCTTTTGCTCAAATCCCCGGGAGCACGGAGCCCGACCAGGCACCGGCGGGAGCACCGAGCGGCGCGGGGCCCCGAGGAAACGTTTAGACGTTCACAAGCCAAAACAAACAGTGCATTTAACAGTGAGTCCCGACAGCGCAACCCCTCCTCTCCGTCGGGGATGAAAAGCGCTGCCGAACAGGCAGGCCAGCTCTTGACCGCTTCTGCTCCCACCGGCGTTTCACAAGCCGTTTCATCTGGCTCCGCTCCTCTGTAGCGCAAGCAGCACCGCGTCCAGGTGCGCCGGCATGAAAGGCAGCACGCAAGCGTCGTTTTGCAGGACAGAGACATCCAATTTAGTTAAAAGGCTCCGCCAAGTGCAGTGCCTTTAAGAAGAGAGAACTGCAAGTCCCACTTGTCCCAGATAGCGGGGGAGAGCTCCAGACGGGGAGAGCGGCCGGGCGAGCCGTTCCCATCAAATGCCTCTGTGATGTTCAGAGGGAGGCATTTTCTCGGCTTTTTCCCTGCCTTTGCCTGCATGCAAACCGCTGCTCTCTGCCGGCCATTAGATAACAAGGGGCTGTTTGCTCTGCGGAGCCTTGCGTGCGCCGAACCCTGCACCAGGGATAATTAAGGAATGCCGTAGGAAGCGGCAGGGAGCACCGCTCCCATCCCATCCCCTGCGCAGCCGCCGGCCGGGGGGAAACGACAGCAGGTTTCCTCCCGGCCGCGACGGCCCCGGGTTTGCAGGGGGCAGCCGAGGACCGCGGAGACGCCCGAGGCAGAAAGAGCAAAACAGCCACGGGGCCAGCCCCGCGCGGCCACCGGCTTCTCCTTCGCGGTGTCACGCAGTTGCTACTGTTTTTATTGCATGTTCCCTAGTCCCCCTCCCCATGCATCCCCGAGTCCCGGCTACGGAGCAAAGCGCCCGCAGCCGGAGGGGGCAGGCATGGGCACGGCTCCTCTCGGAGCATCCCTTCGAGGGGCCCTTCCCGCTCCCTTCCCGCAGGGATCTGGCGGCCCCGCGCGAGGACCCATCCTGTGTTGCCATGGAGAAGATGACTGTGCCACCGGCGACACAAAGGCGACTGCGCTTTCCCGAGCCCGCCTGGGATGCAGCGCTAACGAGGAGCAGGAGGAGGAGGAGGAGGAGGAGAGCGGGAAAAGGGCTTGCGCGCTTCCTCCCTTTCGCGCTTGCTTTCTTCAAGGAACCACAAAAGCAGACGATAAAAGCAGAAGCGTCGCGGGGCGGCAGGGGCTCGGCCCCTCGCCCTGGCCGAGGCTGCAGACCTTTGCTGCCCAACGGGGTTTGCTCTCCTTCGTCGCAGCGCGGCGGAGAGGCGAAGCCCCCCACCGCCGCAGCGCCGCTCGCTGCACGCGTCGCAGCAACAGCTTGCACCGAAGCCGGGGCGGCAGGAGCAGCGGCCCGGCCCTGTCCGCGGGGCTGGCTGCGCTCGCTCAGCACCCTCCCGCGCGTCTCCCGCGCCGTGGCGTGCAGTGCGCCGGGGCGAGAGGGCACCCGGGACAGCCCGGCTGCACCCGCAGCTCTGCAGCCCGCCCAGGTTCATAAATCCCCGTTTGCTCTACAGCGCTTGATTTTTGAGCATCTCCCAGACACTTCCTCACTTTGCTGCAATTGATGGGATCATGTGTAATTTGTAAATGATATTAAGTGAGGTAATAACACTCTGGGAACCAAGTGAAAATCATAAATTATTAAAAATTGCAGCGCTGGAATGTTACTTCTTTGCTTTTGCACCTGACTGATGGCTCACGCGCCGTCTTGTCTGCCCCCGAGACCTTCAAACCTGCTCTCCTCCATCCATTACACCTGCACGAGACCTGACGGGAGAAGCAAGGGCCGCGCCAGAGGAAGCGCTTAGGCAGCAGTTCCCGAGCCAGGGAAGGAGGCAGGGGGGCTTTTGCGGGTGAAACTGCAGGGAGAAAGCTTTGCCGAAGACGGCAGGCATCGCGCGACGGAAGGACGCTATCCCTGCGCCCTGTCACGCTCGCTGCCTGTCGCTGCGCACGTGCGCCCGCTCTCTCCCTTATCAACTTTATCACGTTTTCCCTCCGCGCCGCCTTTCGCGGTACACGCAGCGCCGCAGCCCCGCGGGGCGGCAGCCGAGCAGGCTCGCTCCCGCCACCCCCCGGCATCCTCCTCCTCCTCCTCCTCCTCCTCCCGGCTGCGCGCCGCGGCCGCCGCGCGTTGCCGCTCCCTCGAAGGCCGCGCCGCGGACGCAGCGGGACCGGGCAGCGCGCTCGCGCCTCTCTCAGGCCGATCGATGCAGCCGGGCACCCTGCAGACATAACGACTGCGCTGGCCTGGACACAGAGACAGCCTGGGTGAAAGGCTCCAAGTCTGCTGTAATAGGCAGAGCCCCGGGAAAGCTAGGCATTATTTATAATTTAGCTTATAATTTGCTGTTCAAACCCGGTGGTTTGAAGTAGTTGGATGTCAGCGTGCCTTTGGAGAAAGGAGCGGGGCGGGAGAAAGAGGAGCGTCGTATTCCCCCGCTTCAAAACCCAGCGTGTTTGAAAAGCTCTTTGCTGAGGCTCTGACCTACTTTGCAGGGCAATAAGCAACCTCCATCGTTAAAAAAAAAAAAAAAAAAAGTCAAAAATTGTAAAATACATCCCAGGAAGTTGCAAGAAGGCAGAGCCGGCAGCTGCGGCAGGGCAATCAGCGGCAATTTGGGAACAAGGCTGCAGGTAATCTCCCCAAACTGCGGCTGCCCTCCCCCGGGAAAGGGGAGCCCCGTGGGCGAGGGTGCCGGAGAGAAAGCTGCCCCGGGGGCAGCCCCTTGCTCAGCGCCGCGGCATCCTCCGCCTGCAGAAACACCCTCAAAATTAAATCACGGCAGCGCGCGTGCGATGGCCGCCGAGGCTCCGACAAGAGGAGCGCTCCGACGACAGGAGGAGACGCGAGTTTCCTTGCCGGGAGCAAGGAAGAAGCGAGGCGACTACGAAAATGTTTTGTCGAAACTTTTTTTCTCCTGCGGAAAACAAGGTTTTCAATCAAACTGTTTCTGGTTGAAAGCAATCTGCTTTCTTTGAACAGCTTTCCAGACCCAGCAGTTTAGGCCAAAAGCTTGTCACTTCCAAGCCAGCTCTTTTCTCATCTTTCAGCAGGTTATTTTTTATTTTCAGCAGTCATAAACCATCTCCTGCTTGGCATTAGAAAGGTCGCGAGCGCGTGGCCATGCCAGAAGTTATTTTCCGTGCATAAGCTGTTTGAGCACCTTTCCGGTGCCCGGCTCCTGCGCCTGCCCCTCGTGCCCCTCTCCACCGGTTTCGGGGGGTCCTGGGCCAGGCCCCGGCGCTGGCTCTGCAACGGCGCGGCGCTGGGGTGGATCGGCCCCGCCGGGGCTGGCTAAGCGCCCCCGCGGCCGAGGAGACACGGAGCAGGCACGAAACCCAGCGCAGGGCACAGGCTAGCGTGAGAAAGGAAGGGACACGACCGAAAAAGAGGTTTTAATCCAAGCAGCGTGAGCGAGGGGCTCACCAAGCCCGTCTCCAGCAGCGCAGCCCGCGGGAGCCGCGCTAATCCCGGCTCAGCGTGCTCTGGTAGCTGGAGATGCCAGGAAAGAAAATCCCAGGGAGCTGGGGCGGCGCGCCAGGCTGCCGGACGCGCACGGCTGTCCTCGCCGCGGGAGCAATCACCCGCGAGACGTCCGGCAGCCCCCGCAAAGAGCTCGCGCCTCCTCCTCCTCCAGGAGTGGCGCAGGACTTTAGGGAGACCCGCAGGCTGCAGCACCTTTGCCCATCCCTGGGAGTGGTTTCCCGAAGCCCGGACACGAGGGCTGGGTTTACATGCCCGGCTGCCCCGGGGAAGCGTCCCGAGGGCTGGCGGCAGCGTTTGCTCTACCCGTCCCCGATGGTTCCTCGGGGTGGGTTTGTGCCCTGCCTGTTTTAAGCCTACGCTCTTGGAGCCATGCAATAGCTCGTAAGCTGTCAAGTCACATTTTCGGGAGCAAATTGCTTTTATAATTAATTTAATTATTATTACAGTGCCGAGTTTTTGTATCGGCTTAATAAATGCAATCAGGTTTTGCCCTGAGTCTCCTTCCCTACTCCTTCCGCTTCCTTGCGCGAGTTGGGCAATTTGGGGAGGGGGAGAAAAGCAGACGCAGGCTGAGTAATTAAAGTTTCAATCGTCGTCATTCATTAAATGGTGCATGTTTTAATTATCCTTCGAGCCTGCCCAGGCATTCATGTCACCCGTGGCTCGTGGAGAAGAAAACCGCCACCGCAGCCCACCGCTAGCTCGCACAGAAACAGCGAGGCTTTTGCGCAGGAGGGCTGGTCCCTCCTCCCCAAAGTGAGTAATTTGGAGTTGCCATGGAAACTGATGGATGGGACAGTTCACGCTTTTGTTGCTGTTGTTGTCTCCCTGCCAGAAGAGCTTTAAACTTCATTAGTTTGGCAGGGCCTCGGCACCCGGGTCCGACAGCGGCGGCGGAGGGCAGCGGTGGGGACCGCGGCGCCTGCACCCTCGCCGCAGCACCGGGACCCGTCCGCCAGCGCGCGTGGGCCACCGCGGCTCGCTCCCCGGGGGACTGCAATTAAGCGAGTGCCACCCGTGCCGCCTAAGAGCGCTCGCAGATGGGAAGGACAGACGGCACCGCCAAGCGCTTCTCGTCTGACGGCGAGCGTGACGCGGGCGCAGGGCTTCCCTGGGTGGCGCCGCGTCGGACGACAGCACGCCTCCCAGGCGAGCATCCCGCCGCGAGCCGAAAGCGCCCCGCGGTCCTCGGCGAGCTGCCGCTGCCGGCTCTCGCTCGCAGCCCCGAACCGTGCGGTGCCTCGCTCTGCCGGCCTGCAGCCGCCTCGGCTGTTGAACGCCGCCTCCGCCGTGCAGCCCGCGCAGGCAGGCTCGGCTGGGATGCACGAGCTCCCGCCTGTCCGCCGGCCCGGCCGCAATCGCCGTGGTGCATGACACGTTGGTCGTGCCGCGTCCGAGTTTCTCAAGCAAAGCGCTCTGCCGCGCCAGCTCGAGTGCCTCCGGAAGCCGGAGTGTGTCGCATCAACATTATTACCTTTACCAAGCAAACTTGTAATCTAATCAAAAAGATATCAAACTCAGTTTGACAAGATCTATTTTCCACATACCTGTGCTGATTGGCATTTATTATACTACCGCCTTTAATTTGTTATTAATCAGGTCCCGTATCAGCTCTTCCATTACACTGTCCAGGATTGATGTCAGCCTGACAGGCCTATAATTGCCCACATTATCCCATTTACCTGTTTGAAATACTGGCACGGTGCTAGGTCCCTCGCCGCCCTCCGCGAGCGGCCGGCGTTGCCCCGCTCGGGCAGCGGGAAGGAGCGGCGGCCGCCGCGATCCCCTCCCGCGCCCCCCCGCCGCTCTCTCCCCGGCGCAGCTCGCAGGGCTCCCTGTCCTGTCAGCTTATTAATTCCTAATTTCCAATTTGCAGGAAGAGGGAACCTTAGCCCTCCATCACGCTAGCCCAGCAATCACAGCGACGAGCCAAGTATCTCTGGACAGTCTTTAATTTATTTCCTGGCGCACGCGGACACTGCTGAGAGACTTGATGGCACCAGCTTAAACATAATAAATTACTCAAGTACCAGAGATTAGTTAATAAAGTGTCAAGCGCCCGTAAAGTGCTGCTTTGTCAAAGATACAAAATATTCCTCTGCTCCTCCCGAGACAAACGGCTCCCGCGGAGGGCGAACGCCCCGCTCTTGCGCCATCCGCCTTGCGGGCAAAAGCTGCGAGACGCTGCAAGCCCGGGCGCCCAGCCACGAAATCTGCTCCCAAAAAGCGCCGGCCATTGCCCTGGGCTCATCAACAGCATAGAAGCACCTCAGTTAGGAGAAGCGCACCCGGCACGTGTCGCACCCCCCTGCGTCGCGGGCGGGCGAATGGCCCAACGTGGCCAGGGCTCCTGCCGCCCAGTCTGCTGCACGCGAGGTGCACGGTTCCCCGGTGCAACCCCGCGCTCCCTTGCACCCGCCTGGGCACGGCTCGCAGCCGCGAGGGTCGGCACGCCGCCCCTGCCCGCGTGGCTGCACGTGTTTCGGCACTCGCAGCCCGGAGCATTTTGCTGCTAGCCCATGGTGAGCGAGGGAGGGAGGGAGGGCGCGCTGCCGCTGGGCAGGCTGCAAAAGCCTTCCTTGCAGCAGCGGCAAGGGGTCTCGCTCCAAATAGCTGCAAAATCCCTAAAATAATAGTCGTCTCTGGCTGCTGCGGTGACCTGCTGCTGTGCTGCATGCCGGTGGCTGCTCTCCCGGTGCTCGCCGTGGGTGCCCGCGCTGCGGATCCCGTTTATCCTTGAGGACGCACACTCGGCTTGCGAGGCAATCGCCGCCCGAGCCGCTGGAGTCCCCAGCATCGCGGGAAACCTTCTGCTGCCCCAAGGCCGGAGCCAAATCACCGCTCAGGCTGAAAATCCCCTCCGACTGGGCGGAAGTTTGGAGGACGTCCCAGGCAAACAGAGCGCAACCTTCGCCAGCCGGCCGGCCCCGCTGCCAGGCACCTGTGCAGCGGCTGGCTCTCGCTCGTCCCCCAGCGCCGTCCGTGGGGCGAAGCGATGCCCGCAGCCGGCCCCGTTTCTTTTTCCCTCGCCACCCAGTGCTGCTAGCGCTGCTGGTGCAGCCAGAGCCTGCAAGAGGCACGAAGGGCAGCTCCGGTCTGGGCTCCGCACGTGGCGAACGGGGAAAGCAGCAGACCACAGAGCCGTGCCGGGGCAGGGGGTAGCGAGCGGGAGATCAAAAACTGGAGAGATTAAACAATCTGTTTGCAATAATCTCCGAGCAGGGTTGGAAGCTGTGCATGGAAACAAAGTGACTGGCAGCTCCGCAGTGCTGGTGTAATGCCAGCTAGGATCTCACTAGGTGTTTCTGCACTTATGCCGCCTGATTTAATTACCAAACTATGGATGGGGCGTTTAGAGGAGGGTTATTTGGGGGTGCAAGTTTAAGCTATACTGCAGGAGCTACCGGAAGCCCCATCTGATGGCCCTTGCTGCACCCAGGGGCTTTGGGGGCATGTTGTTTGTGGGGCTCAGAAACGCTCCGCGGCAGTGAACCTGCTTCGTGGGCACAGGCACAGACGTCCTCCCCGTGCACAACCCAAGTGCGAGGTGGATCAGTCCCTGCGAGCGCCCTGCTCCCTCTGACGAGCACGTCCCCGCAGATGGGAGACGTTCCCTGCTTCCCCACGGTGCTGCCGTTACCTGGTGCAGCGTAGCTCGGTTGTCCCCTTAAACAGATATATTTATTAGCCACAGCGACTGTGTCGCGGGTTACTGTGCTGCGTGCTAATTAACAGGCCTGTCCTTTCACCGTGCGAGCGAGTTAGTCCGCATTAACCTGACTGATATTAATACAGCCGCTAACTGCCATGACTGCTGCTCCAGAAATCCTAGTAACAATGAAAACAATCCTCTCCGGACACGCGTGCCTAGCCGCCCGCTCCGGGTAGC
Source organism: Apteryx mantelli (assembly GCF_036417845.1). Lineage (NCBI taxonomy): Eukaryota > Metazoa > Chordata > Aves > Apterygiformes > Apterygidae > Apteryx > Apteryx mantelli. The sequence continues at coordinate 1,268,451 of NC_090000.1, forward strand.
TACCGCACGGGCACCAGGGGTGGCCGTCTGCCTGCCTGCCTTCTCCTCTTTTCGGAGCGCTCTCTTGGAGGTGCCGAGCTGGCGCCGTTCTCAGCCGGCATGGCGTGGCCGTTCCACCTCTAGCTGTCCTCCCGCTCCGCCTGCATCCCCGCCTCCGGCTATCCGCCTGCTGCATCCCACTCCGTAGGCAGGAAAGCGGTGCGGCGGCTGCGCAGAGCGCTGCCCTGCTGCTGCGATCCCGCGCCGGCCCTGGGACGAGGAGCGGACAGCACGTGCAGAGCGGCTCGCACATCTCCTGCGTCGTGACCAAGGGGCTGCAGGTTGCGTTTCGGCTGCTTCATTGCGAGGGCGCTCTGCGTTCGATCCAAACGTAGGAGCGCTGCCCTCCCGCCCGCGACGCGAATCTGCATCCATCTCTCCCCGCCGCCTCGGACACAAATCACGCTCGCTCCCTTCCTGCCCGCGCCGCGCACGCTCAGATCCCTCTTTGAAGGTGACAATACCGAATTGCTCTTGTCAAAGCAGTTGTATTTATCCCATTGGCGCCTATCTGAATATCGCTGCCTGACTCACACGCCGCGATTCATTCTGCTCCCATAAAATAACAAATGGGAGCAAGGTTTTCTAGGAAAGTTTCCTTGATAGGCTAAGCTAGGCTCGTGAAATTGCGTCTCCGTGCTGATAGCAGGCACGCAGGATCTTTTCTTTATTTCCTGGCGGGCAGCGGTGCCTGGGAGCCCCGCGCCGGGTCGCCAGTGCCGTAGGGGCAGGGCTCGCGGGGACGAGCGGTTTCCGAAGGCTGGTCAGACAGGGCATACTCAGACGGGAATCTCAGTACGTGCGGTTTGCTTTTCCTCCCTCCGGCTGCTGGCCCTTCGGTGTTGCTAAGCAATCGGGAGAGCAAGCCCAGCCTGGCATGCAATGCAGATGCGTATAAATCCCGCTCGGCGGCAAAGCGGGGATAGCGATAGCGCTGGCCCCGGCCATGCCGTGCCGCAGAGAGGCGTCCCCACGTGCGCCCTCCATCCCTGTCCAGCAAAGCATCCAGCTGCTGATGCTGGCTATCACGGCGTCTCCCTCGACAGCAGCTCTGCTGCTGTGCATCGGCCCCAGTTTCCTTGCGGGCTCTGGACTCCCACAGCTTGGATCAACCGGAGTATCAACACGGCCGTGCTGCGGATCAGAACTGCCACCCCCGTTTGCACGGCGCGCGGCTCCCCGTCAATGCCCCTCGCCTGCAAGAGCTGCCGCGCCGGCTCGATACCGCCCTCGGGGCAGGGGAACGAGCGGGGCCGCAGAAAGCCCTTTCCAAACAGGATTGCCGCGAGCGAGGCGCTGCGCGAGAGCAGGGCCCTTCCCCGCCGCAGCTCCGCTCCCCGCGCAGCGGCAGGGCGCTCCTGGGGCGCCAGGCAGAGCCTCCCGTCCTGGCTCAGCGTTGATAAACGGCTCAACAGCATCATTTCCACAGGGAGAGAGGAGGAAAGGGGAAGAGGGATACAGGGGACAGGAGCACCGGAGCCACGTCCACTCCCCCTGCCCTGTCCATCTCCTGTGCCCTTCTCTCCTATATGCCGCCTATACTCTATTTTCTATACACTCTTATCTTCTGCCTATACTGGAAACGCCGTCGTTCCTGCTCCCCCCTTATTTCCTTCCCTCACTCCCTGCTCAGGACTAGGGACGCTTAAGGAGGAGGAGGAGGAGATAAGAGGAACGGAGCTACCCAGGCCCTTTTCTCCCCTCCATGTCGCCTCTTTGGAAAGATGCAAAACGGGGTGGGAGCCCTCGCGGAGGGACCCCGGCCGCAGCCAGGCCCCGCGCTCCCACCAGCCCGTGCAGCAACACTTAGGGCCAAATTCGTGCGTGCTCAGCAGCTACAGCGCAAGACAGATGATCCAGGAGCCTTAAAATTGTTCCCCTGCTGTTCTGGTGCTCCTGGGAAAATCTGGTCCAACATATGCAGGCAGTTACTAAGATATCAGATTGTCTGGCTGATACCGTGGTTCCTACACTGCATACTTGCAAAAGATGGTGGTGCACGGTCAGTCCCTGGAGGGGGGGTTGAGGTGATGGTAATTTGTGGAATAATTCTGAATAGCAAGTGAACATGGGGGAATCTGTGTCTCGTCAAGCGCCTCTGGGCAGGGGCCGGCCCTGCGTGAAATGACCGCTTAGGATTTCTTCTTAAAATGATTTCCCAATCAGATTAGCAAATCCTTAAATCAGATTACCAAAAAGAAAAAGAAGAAAAAAAAAAAAGAGAGACTCATATGAAATCTATAGAATTTCAATCACATTTTTGAATAAACTCCAAACCGTTAGGCAAGAAGCTGTAATTCCCTTGTGTACATCTCTGCATGCTTCGGTAGAGTTTGTGGAGTCTATTTACCACATCTAAGAACAATTTCCTTCCCTTCAGCTGCTTCGAAGATAATTGAAGGTCCTTGCATTGTCTGCTTGCGAATGTAAAAGCCGGCTAATGCTGAAATCGATGCTTCCTAGTTAATGCTGCCTCTCCGCTGGCATCGAGCGCGTGTAACACAGCCCCGAACGACTGGATCAGCAGATCTGCGCTGGCCGGCTACTTTGTTAATCAGAGACGGCTGGGAGCGAGCCCCGGACCCTCTCGCAGCACCAGGCGTATTGAGTTGTTAAGGCTGCATTAAATATTTAATAGCAAACTTCGCAAGACCGCGCCGCAGTGGCCGGCGGAGGGGAGGGCAGCGCCTCGCGGCCCGGCAGCGGTGCGTCCGTCGGGAGCATCCTCGCCCGGCGGCGCCAGCACCGCGTGCCGGGCGCGTGCACCTTCCCTCCTCTCTGCAGCTCTTCCTGGCTTCCCGCCTCCCTGCTGCTCCCTCAGCGCTCCTTTGGGCCCTCCGCTGCTTTAGCACGGCGGGGGTTCAGGCGCCAGGTTTACGTGCAAGCAGGCTGCAAGCCACCACCGCCCTGCGGCCCCAGAGAACAAGCCAGCTTTCCCGAGTCTGGGCAGAATTCAACATGAAATATCGTTTTTCCGTTTAAAGCTGCAAGCACCAGGCTTCCTTCATTTCGAGACAATGAAGATATATCTCCAACTTAGTTATTGTCGCTATGATTAGCATTAGCGCCCGAAGGCTCTTCCCAACATCTGTGCCGGGCGCTGTGCAAAGATGGAGCGAGAGACACAACATCCCAGAGAGCAAATGTGCTACACAGAGGATAAGGCAGGAAAATGTTGTGGGGCGGCCTGCGGCGCGGAGAGGTCTGACCACACGGGAGCGGGAGCCGGAGCCAGGGCACGGACACCAGTCCACGCTCCGGAGCCTTACCCTGCGCCTGCGCGGCAAAACGGCTGCTTTTCTCCTCCGGCGGTCCCCTTCCTCGGGGAGCCGCTGCTCCGCCAGCGCTCCCGTCCTTCCTGCGGCGCCGGCGGCGCTGCATCATTCCCCCCCACACCCCGAGCATCGGAAACGGCTCTCGTTAAAAGCAGAAGAGCAAACATTTGTGATGTTGCTTTGCCACCTGCTAAACGTAAAGCAAAAGACGAAGCAGCCCCGGGCTCGTTGCGGTGGCTGCCCTCCCCGCCGGGGCTGTTCCCGGGGCGGCTGCAGCCGCGGAGCCGCCGGGACCCTCCCGAGAGCGAGAGGAAACATAAATCCTCCCGGGGTTTGAATTGCAGCGAGAAGCCCTTGGGGACCAAGCGCTGCCGTCTAAAGAAAAGCCTGGAGAGGGAGGAAGGACCAGAAATGTCAGGCTGGGAATGGATTGAATGGTGACACAGTCAATAAAACAAGTGACCCCTGCGTGGAGCTGTAACGGGGTGGCGGTTTTGGTATTTAATTCATAGACTAGCTATCTCGGTGCGTGCCCGCCGCTGCAGCTTTCAGTGCCGGCGCGTGCAGCCGCCTCTGCAGCGTCGGCCGCGCGGAGCCCTCTCGCGTTGCACCCCCGCTCCCCGGCGCGGCCACGGAAATATTCGCCAATACCAATTATCATCACTCTCCTAATTACTCATTTGCCAAGTGCCGCAGGCAGTTTCCGCCCCCAGAGCCCCTTCGTTACACCTTTTTCAGGTGTCTGCCTGCATCTACACGGAGCTTCATTTTTTTTTTTTTATAACTTCCATAAACTTTACTGCACGGCAATGAAAACTCATTATTTCACCTGAGCCTGGTGGATCATCGTAATACGCAGGCCACGTTTATGAGGCTGCTCAGCGGGCCGGGCCGAGCGCTAATGAGTGGCCCCACGGCTTTATGGAGAGCAAACGGCTCCTTTTACTGAGTTACGGGCGGGAAGGATGCGCAAATAACCGGTAACCACCGCAAAGGGGCTCGGACCGCGGCAAATGGCCAGCGCCGCCTCTTCGGATGGGCTGACCCCTCGCCCGCCTGCCCACCCGCCCGCGCGGCCAGACAGGCGTTTTGAAAGGCAGGGATTATCCACCATTAGGTATTTTTATACCTGCACGCAGGCACGTTTCAGGCACATAAAGGGAAGGGAATGACCAAAATCTGCTTCCCTCTTACAGTTTCCACCCCAGCATTGCTCTGGGAAGCTGAGCTGTGCGGGGATTTGCTGCGTGCCGCAGTAAAACCAGGAGCAAATATCTGCGGAAAAGCTTCAGCAAGGAGTTTTTGAAATTAAATTGTGGTTCAGGAGGTGTTTTTGCTGCAGGATCTGGGAAATACCATGCCAGGATCACTCCTGGACCTGAGGGCTCAGGTGTGGAGGGGCCCAAAGGCTTTTCTCCTGATGGTGCAATGTGGCTTCAGCCGATCCCTGGGAGCACGTTGCCTCCATGATTGCCTTGCCAAAAACCTGACGTCTGGGCGCCTGGGTTTCCAGGAGACTTTCAGAGGGAGCCTCTGGAAGACGGCCGCCCTTACGCTGCTCTTCGCGTAGAAGACGGCTGCAGCTCGCGGCCGCGGGGGTCTGCCCGGGGGACCGAGCAGCCTTTCCCCTCTCTCCGAGACGGCATTTGCGACCGCACGTAAAGGCAAGTGTAATATGCAGAAAAGCACTTAAACACGGGGCCTACGACTGTAATTACGATGACGCCTGACCCAGCTCCTTTTCGCGCTTGTACATACCTGTTCCTGGCAATAACACGCTTGTCCTTGTATGACTAAATTAAAAGGTTTGGAGAGCTAATTGTGTTCCTACAAGACACTCGGAGCAAGGAGATGAGCTCGGCTTGGTGTTAATTATGCAGGGAAAGCCGCTGCGGCTGGGGCGCCCCGGCGCGGGGAGCGGGCTTTCGGGGTCTGCCCCGTCCCCGTCCCCGGCGGGGAGATGCACAAAGAGCAAGGAGCCCAGCCCGGCACGCGCGCAGTGTCCAAGGCAAGCTCCCGCCAGGGAGCTCCTCTACATCCCCTTGCCCTTTCCGCATGCAGCGGAGAAACATTTCGGTCAAGGCTTGGGGAAGGTTTCTCCAAGGAGCTGAGATTAAAGCGCAACCTTTTCCAGGGCACCGGTTAACCCTTCGCCTCCCAGAGGGCCACTTTCCACCGCGGCGGCCGAGGGGCCGGCGGGCGAGCGGCAGGGCGGGCGCTCTCCGCTCCCGCTGCCCTCGGCCAAACCCTGCTGCGCGCGGCTTGTCTGCGAGCCCAGCTCCGGGTGACGTTGCTCATCTTCGCTATTTGCAAACCCAGGACGCAGAGCACGTCCCTGCCCGTGCCATCTGCGAGATTGGGCACGGGGACGCAGTGCCGTGGCACGAGGCAGAGGAGGGAAAGCCCGCTCCAGGGAAAAAAAGCGCTAAAGCAGCAGCAAGGATGGAAAATGCAAAAGATGCCCCTTCTGCTGCTGCCGTCCCCTTGCAGCGTGCGGCGCCGCGGGGAGCTGCCGGAGGAGGGAGCTGCCGCAAAGAGGGGGAGAGGACGGGGAAGTGCCCGAGGCTCTCGGGTGTCCCTGTGACCGCAGAGGGATTTTTAACCTCCATCTTCTCCTGCCCGGGCCCGTGAACAGCTGTTGAACAAAATGGATCTGCACAGAGCAATAATTTTGCTGCATTACTTAATATAGCTCTCGGCTAAAGATATAATTGAGTTGGTTAACTAATCAATCTTTCCATAAGCACAGATTTCATTTGGGTGCCCATTTACCAGGAAAAAAATAATAATAAATATCAAAACGCTGCAAGCTAAAAAGCCGTGGTGACAGGGCCCAGGGATGCTGGAGCCGAGGAGGTCCGAGCCGCTACCGGGAAGGGCTGCGGCGCAGCGGGGGAATCGGCCTTGGCTGCACGGGGGGGTCACTGCCAGGAAGGACGGTCGCTGCTGCACGTCCCTGCTGCCGGGAGCTGCGGGCACAGCCCGGCTTGGATGGCACATCCCTGGGAACGCGGGGCTTTTCCCGTGCCGCGCTCTGGAAGCGCGCTGGGGAGAGGCCGCCGGCTGCCGGCAATGCACTCAGGATAACGCAGCCAGGTGGGAGCAGAGCTTGGCCATGAGCAGCTCTCCCTGCCCGGCGGGGGCAAAGCTGGGGGCTCCAGATGAGCCTGACACACGCACGGACCCGAGGAACTCGTTAGCACAAGCCCGGCTAGAGCTGTCGTTAAAAGCTTCCAAAAATAACCCCCGAAGCACCTCTGACTCAAGCCATCTAATTTGGGCTAAGGATTGATCCTCCTCCAACTGTTGTTTCACGGTGTTAAAAGCAAGATTGATTGTAAATTTATGTTGTAAAAGTGCATCATTATTTCGGCACATTAATGCAGCGCCTTTCTGTGCAAATTGATGTTATTTTTATGATGTTGTTTATGGGCTTGAATAATCAGATTGATTCTTAATTTCTAAGGCACTGGTGGGAATGCGAGGGGAGACTCCGAAGCCGGGCTGCAGGTCTGCGGCGCGAGGGGGAAGGATGGGGCGAGCGAGGGCGTCATCGGCGCCGGTCCCCACTGCGGGGCAGCTTTGCGGAAAGGCCACGCGCGCGGGGAAGCGGCAGGTCCCCGGGAAGCGATCGCCGCCGGGCCGGGCCGGGCGGCGCGGATTGGGGGCCGGGCGTGCCGCTCCGCATCCACATCCCTTCCCCGGCGCCCCCGGCAGCGCCGCTTCCTCTCGCGCTGCAAAACCTCTGCGGCGGGGAGCCGGCGGTTGCCATGGCGAGCTGCTGCTTAGGGCCAAAATACAGATGCCGGGTGCGGGCTGGCACCCCGGCCGCTGCCCCGGGTTTGCATCGGCCGCCCCGGAGGGGAGAGGAGACGAGACGAGAGGAGACGAGAGGGGAGCCCGCTGCAAGGGAGCGCGCCAGAAACCTCGCGTCTTCCCCAGCAAGCGTCCCTCTGCCTTCGCCCGCTTGCGCTCCGGCCCGCCGCGCGAAAGGCGAAGAGGGGCTCGCGGCTGCCGTAGCCACGTGCCTCTCCTAATTGATTTTTGAGATGTAAAACCGAATCCTGCAGAACCGACGGCCATGAATAATTAATTCGCACGCAACCCGAGCCCACGTCGCCTCGCTGGGGGGCTGTTCCCCTTCATTTCCTACTCCTCTTTTCTTCCACTTATTCTTCTAGCAAAGACACGACAGACACAGAGGGTGAGAAGTGGCTTCTTATGTGGCAGAACTTTGTTACCAGGCCATTTAAATCATTCTAATTACTCCAGAAACACCCCATTAGCTTTTCCAATGAGGTCTGCAGAGGGGAGAGAGAAAAAAATACATGCATCTAACGTATTTCGTGCAGTTTACAGGAATAACGCAGAGGAATGAGGCAAGGGCAGAGAGAAAATAAACAGGCAACGTAATGTCCTGACATTAGGAATTCAGCATTCATTAGAAAAGCATCGATTGCCGTAGACTGATTTAGCACCGAGTGTGATTGTCAGGCACACAGTAGAGCCAGCAGAAATACATTATAATTCGGAGTTACTAAAAAAAATAACAAGCAGCAGCAATGCTGCGAGGACGGATCCTAAGCACTGTACGGGGACAGCTTCGCGGCTCGCTCCCGCCCCGGCTGGTGGGGCGCTTCCGGCACCCCGAGCTCGAGCTGCCGCGTCGCAGGATGCACCCGGGTCCGCCTGCAATGGGAAACCCCCCTCCGCGGCCCCGCGGGACCCGGCCGGCCGGGCACCTCTCCCCCCAGCGCCCCCGCCAGCGCCGGTCGCGTGCAGCTGCGGCAATGCCCAAACACTGCCCGTTTCGTCGCATCCCGTTTCCACGCGAGGGTTGCGGGGTACCCTAACAAGCATCATTTTTCTATGCGTCCCTCTGTGTTAATTCCTGTGTTCTCCCTCCCGTTGCTAATTAATGCACTTTCTGGTATCTGCCGCCGCTTCGGAGGCGGTTTGCAGCTCCCGCGCCCCGGCGCATCCCTCCTTTCCCGGCGGCTTGGGAGCGGAGATGGGGCCAGGCCAATAGCGAGCCCAGGGCACCCGGCCGCGCGGGCCGCTTGGGTGAGGATCGCCAGTGACCCAGCCGGGCAGCAGGTACCACAACCGTGCAATCAGATTTTTCACAAAGTAATTAAGGGGTTTTGCAAAGTAAATAAATTGCCAACCACAAACAAACGTTGGCGAGTGGCCCCCCAAAAAAGCTAAGAGAAAGGTGCTGCGTTCAGCCAGGAATAGGAAGCATCCCAGGGAAGACTTTGAGCTTCATCCCCCAAGGTAAAGCCGGAGCGACGCCACTTTAGAGCAAAAATTGGCAGAAAATTGGCACGTGAAACCCTGCGTGAAAGCTAATACGTCCAATTCTCCCTGTTCGTTTACGGCATCCACCCGTCCCACCCACGTCGCAAAGGACTCGGAGCCCTTTCAAGGTCAGAATGGCAGCTTTGGAGAAACCCCGCAGGAAAGTAATTATATAATTAGCATGAAACCTGTCACTCCTACAATTAAGCTACAATTAATTATTTCACTTGAATCAAGCAAAAGACAAATTGCTTTTTTTTTTTTAAGCGATAAAAGAGCAACTTATTAAAATAATATTTTTTGGCTCCGCGAAATCTATTTCGCTTTAATGAGGACATGAAGGAGACCTCCACGCCCAGCAGATTTAGGCTGGAGCAGCCCCCTTGCCAGGGCCGGGCAGCCCCATGGCGCGTCCCCCCCCGCCGGGCTGCAGCGACGACAGCAACGACGCGGTTTCCCTGCGGTGAGGCCGTGAAATTTTAATATCCTCCGGTGGGAGCTCGGCGGGGCGTGAACCTGCGCTCCCAGGTATCACACTGCGCTTCACTCCGCACCCCTGCGCTTGCCTCGATCTAATAAGGGAAGGAGGCCCCAGCAATATTGACTCTGAGATTTAATATACAAGACCGTCGTGCATAATTCATTTCATTTCCTTGGCAAGGTCTTCTTCTACTGCATCTAAGGGAGAAAGTGGGTGACACGGCGGGGGGGGGGGGGAGCAATGATTGGCAGGGCGAGCGTTCCCTTCGGAGGCTGGCGCGGGGGCGGCGATGGCTTTTTGCCAAACGCCCTTCTCCGACGGAGTCGCCAGCGGCCCCGGAAGCCGCCTTTCCGGGCTGCGGCAGGCGCCCCGGCAGCGACCCGCTCCGGTGCCCAGGAAAGCCGGGCTCCCGGCCCCTTGCGTCCGGAGGAGGCGACTGCCGGTTTCCAGCCTGCGGCTCCGCCGAATCACCCCAGGCCTAGGAGCTCCTGCGGCTTCGTGGGTCCGTGCAGGGGCTGCAAAGAGCATCGCCGGCAGCGGCTGAGCTGCAAGGGCTTTGGAGCTCGCCTCCGGCGCAGGTCACCTTCTCCGAGTGGAGGCAGGCAGCCCCGGCTAAAGATAAAGCTTCCTTCGGCAGCGCAGAGCACCGGACCAGGCAAAACGGGGCCAGGCACCACGCCAGAAGAGACTTGGTGGGATTTGGGCCCCTAACGCCTTCCTAATTGGGCCGCAGCCCCGGCACGAACAGTCCTTTCGCGGCGGCCGCGAGCCCGAGCCCTCCTAGGGCTTTGAAAGGGGCACGAACAAAGGGGACTGAAAAGCAAACTGGAGCACGGATTTGCGCCTTTTTTTTTTTTTTCTTCCCTCAAGAGCGAGCGTTCACAAAATCTGCAGGTGTAAAAAGATTTTTCTGGGGCTTATTTTCCATCCTGTTTTTATGTCAATCCTTGTTCTTCTAGAACCCTCATTACAGACCTGAAAACCCTGGAATTTTCTCATTGCAAACTGGTTTAACGTCAGCGAAGAAACGTTGAAAGCACTTAAAGAAAATCAGCGGTTTTTAACCAGTAACATGCAGCGAGCGTCACCCGGGGGAGGCACAGGCTGCCAATGGCTCTGCCTCTGGCTTCAGCTGGATGAGGCTCCTCCTGGGTGGCTTTTTAGGGGTGCTGAGCATCTCCTGGGAGCAAGGAGGGAGCTCAGGACCCTTCTGAAACACAGTTTGGGTCGCGACCGTGGGAACTGCCTCGCCGGAGTGACGCAACATCCCTCAGGCTGAGCACAGGGCAGGAGAGGATGCTTAGAGAAGCCCAAGGAGCAGAGCAAGGGCAGAGGGATGTTTTCCTACACTTGCCTTCCCGGTTCCTAGCAATGAGCCACCGAGGAATTTCCCGAGCCTTTAGGTTGCCCCCAGGTTTAGCAGGCAACACTGGACCTAGCTGCCTTCGCTTTGCTTCGCGCGCTTGGTCTCCACGGCTTCTTTATGCCTCAGTTTCTTCCCGGGCAAAAGAGCATTAAATGACGCTGCCAGGGCTGGGGGGAGCTGGGGAGGTGAAACCCAGGGAGGCAGCGCCGACACCGGCTCCGAACACGCGGGCTCTCCCCCTGCTCGCGCCAGGCGCGGGAGCTCCGGGGACACGGGCGCTTGCAGCTGCAGAGTGAGAAGCATTGCAGGGAAACAGCTTTCCAAAGAGCCGAGCACTCGCAATCTCCGAGCGGTGTCCTGCAGCTGCTCCGATTTACAGCGGCACGAGCGGGATGAGCAGCAGGACCCTGCACCGGACACGAGGGAGATGCCAGGCAAAGCGAGCCCCAAAGTGCCCTGCGCTCGCTCGCCTCCTCGCGCCCGGTTACCTGGCTGCCTTACCAGACCTCATCAGCCGTTTGTCATTAGGCTGAATAAGCTGATCCTTTGCTAAATGGAAAACCGGAGATCTTGGATGTGAAGAGACACTTATTTATCCTTTTACCAGACGGTCTAATGAATAATTTCATGTTTGCAAAAGCTCATTTTGAAATTTGAAGACAAGAGATATATTGCCAAGACGGCTGGGAGACTGCGACATTAATTTTGCGCTGAAAGATTTACTTAAAAATTAGATTTTACAATTTTAATGCCTCCATTCTTTTCTTTAAATAAGCTGTGAAATGCAGTTAATTAGACTTAAACCCTAGAAGCTTAGACATTTGGGCTGCAGCGTAAGCTACAAAAGAAAACGATCTTTTTCACTTGCAAATTAAATCTAAATTCATTACATGGCTAAACCTCCCTTTAAACACACGCAAGCCCAAAAGCTGCTGGATTGGGGTGGGGGGAAGGTGTTGCTAACCGTGCAGGGAGCACGTCCCGCCTCTGCACGCCTCCGGGTGGGAGCATTGCGGGGATGCACATTGTGGGGGATGCACTGCAGTGGGATGCATTGCGGTGGGATGTGCATCGCGGGGAATGCGCTGCAGCGGGATGCACCTGGAGGGTGCACGCACAGGCTCTCGCTGCCACGGCCCCTCTGCCCCTCGCCCTGTCCTGCCCATGCACACAGCAGCACTCGGGGCTGCAGATGCTGCCGGGGCAGCGAGGGGCGCAATAGCCCCTCGCAGACCCCCACTAGCCCTGCCACATGCCTGATGCCTCCCAGCATCGTCCAAGGGGCCGGCGCCCTGGTTTTGTGGCCGGCCGCTCGGGATGCCCCTCGCCAGCCTCAGACCCTCCTGCACCGAGCTCCAGTGAGTGCATTTAATTACCCAGCACCTGCAGTTTCAGATGTGTTCAGGGAAGGGGAAAAAACAGAGCGAGAGAGAAAAAGAAAGTGTTTGACTCATTAGCCGAGTATTAAATTCCGGCGTTTGGAGCCGACGGAACCATGATGGGATTTATAATAATGAATTAATCCCACAGAGGGAGACAGGTTTGCAGCCACTTGGTTATTAGCTGCCTGGGGAGGACGGGAGGACCTGCTGAACAGACGTGAGCACGAAGCTATTCCCTTTCCCCGGCACGTGTCGCGTCCCGTGGCGCTGCAGGGAAGGGGGTCACCAAAAATGCCCCGTGCATGCGCCCCACCGTGCAGGGTGCGAGTCGGCAGTGCACCACCAGTGAGGGACGATCTGAGCCAGCAGGGACCAGGCTGGGTGACAAAGATATCCCTCATTTGGATGGGCAAATTTTGTTCAGTTAGAGACTACTGCAATTTTTAACAGGGCCTCCACGCTTTCTTCATTTTTCTAACTTTTCTGGATCTTTTCCTCCCCTCTTGTTCTGCTGTCACCATATTCAAGATCAGCTCAATCCTCCTGCCTATTAAAATGTCCACTCTGCAAGTAATGGGCGAATTTCCTGCACTTCAGGTAAATGCCTAAAAGACTAGCTGCTGCTTTGAACTCTGCAAGCCATTCAAACCTACCGAAACGGGCAGGAAAGCTAGCAAGAGGCAGCTTTCCTAAGCAATTTCAGCTGCTCCTGAGCAGCCTCCTTCCCCGGCTCCCGCAGCCGGGGAGCGCTCCGTGCCTGCTGCCCCGCGGGGAGCACGGCCATCCCACCCGCGGAAAAGCAGCGCCGGGCGCGCGGCTCGCAGACGCCGCCGTCTCCCGCAATGCGGCGCCTGGGGTCCCTTCCGTGTGTGCACCCACCTGAGACACGCGGCGCAATTAAGAGAAAAGGGGAAGAAAAAGCAGGCTCATGAGTTTCTTCCAATGCTTTGATCTGCTCCTTTTTCGGGATCGCTAAGTGTTTTATTGGAACCGATTAATCAATTCGCGCTATGCCCCGGTGATTTCTGCTAGGCGTGTTGTGCCCGCCGGAGAGAGGGGTAGGAAGAGGCGCCGAGCAAAGCGTCGTCGGCGCGGGTCTGCGTCAGAGCTGCAGCTCTGGGCTCTGGAAAGAGGCCACTTTTGCAGAAAAGCTTTTCCTCGCTTTCCCAGCATCTCCCCACTTTTGCGATTCCCTGCGAGGGGAGTGCGCTCGCTACCCTGAAGCCTCGAGCAGAGGCAGCCTCTCAGACGAACCGCGGCTCCGGGAGGAAAGCGCTTTCCCTGGCACACGAGCGCCTCTTGGATTTCAGCTTTACTCTCCGCTGGACTGAATCAGTTTGAGCTTTTCATTGTCATCATTTGGAAACATTTCATTATTCTGATATTTCCCACTCTTCATTGTGGCAAGATTTGTGTTTTCACACTAAAATTCCTTGTGAATTGAAACAAAAAAAAAAATCTATTTTCATTAAAACCATCTACTCTCAAAACCATTAAGGAGAAGGAAATCAAGACAGAAGAGGCTCTGAAGCCAGTCCCAGCGCGCCCGCACTGCAGGGAGCCCCGGTTCCCATCCCCTCCCGGCCACTGTGCCAAGGCACCCAGGTTCCCAGCCACGGAAATTGGGGAGAACAGCCTCAATTTTTAGCATGTTTTCTTTCCTGCAGTCACGTCTGCTTTTGCTTCCTATTTCATGACTGACTCAGAAAGCACTTTTTTCCCGGCAGAAGCAGCCACAAAGACCGCAAACGAGAAGCGAGCGCCGGTGCTGAAAGTTCACGCCGTATGGATGCTGGATACACGATCACGAGATTTTAAACCCTCGAGCCTTATTCTAAGGCCGATATTCACCCTTTCAAAGGAAAAAGCAGTACCGCACACCCAGCGGTCACTAACCTGCAGCAGCCGCCCAGGCGCGCTGCGATTATTCCTGCCCAAAGGAATTGCTCACCGTTTTTTGGCCAGATCATTCCAGGTGATGAGCAGACTTAGAGCGATGCCCCGGACACGCGCAGCAGCAGCCCCACGCACGTGCACGGCTGTGTTGCAGCGCCTGCCGGGCGCGAGCAGGACGGGACCTCTGGGAACAGCCTCCCCCCGAAAACTGCCCCATGGCAGAAAGCCCGGGATGCTCCCCGCGCTTCCCGGGAACCTTTCCGTAATCCTAATTGGTCACTATGGCAACCCCGCAGCCGCCACGCAGCGACGCAGCGCCAGCACGAGCCGCAGAGAGGTTAAGCCTATTTATCGTGTAATGCGCTGCCTTTGATATCGCCCGGATCCCCACACTAAGAACCTGGAAGGAAACAAAATCCCGTGTAAACGAGCGCGATACCATCCGATCCTCCCTTGCGCCCCGGCTCGCGGCGGGCGATAAGCCTGTTGCCTGCAGCCGTGGGATCCCGGTGGCCGGCCTCGTCCCGGCTCTGCTGGGAATGGAATTCCCACAGCTCCCAAACTGTGCTGGGATTTGGGCAGGCGAAGGCGGCAGCGACCCGCGTGGGAGCAGGCAGCTCTCCTGCTCCGCAGCAATGCGGCTGCAAACACCCATTCCCCAGCCAGGAGGAGGAGGAGGAAGGGGGCCCGGGTGGGACGCGGGGCAGCCGAAGCTCGTTCGGGCTAGCAGAGAAGGAAAGACGCAGCTTTGCAAGCAAAGGGGGAAGCGCTTTGCCAGGGGAGCCCGGGGAGGGGGCGTCGCAGCTGCACCGCTCGGCCAGCCGGGCTGGGGAACGGGGACGGGGCGTCCGCAGGGAATTTGAATCCAAGGAGAGAGAGAGAAAATCCTCCACGTTCAAATCCAAAAGGACACCGAGGGAGTCAGCAGCCAGAGCGAGCGAGCGAGCTGTTTTGCCAAGGCCCTAAAGGAGAAGGAAGGCTGCGCAGCCGCTGCCTTGTGATAAATTATACATCATGCAGGATAGTCTCTTTGCAGCGGCCCGGACGGCAGGCGCGCCAGCGCCGCGGTGCAAAGGTCTCGTTAAGCAAACGGGGAGGACGGGCTGGGGGGAGCTAATGCAGCGCGTCTCGACAGCTTCCGTCGGCTCCGACAAGTTAGTCTGGCGTGCGCTTAACCAGGAGCCGGCTCCTGAGAGGCACAGCGGGTAGCCGGGAAAAGCCTAAAATAAAAAAGGCATCTCGGAGCCCTAGGGGAAATCTGTTAAAATACAAAATTATGAATGGTGTTAAACTGCAGAAGACAAAATGATGTCTCTGTTTAGATGCTGAATTTACAGTAAATACCAAGTCCTCCCCGTGGCTACAGTTGTATTTATTAATATTATTTGAACACATCATAGAGCTCGCATTCAAGTGGGCTTCAAACGGCGGCAGTCAATCTTTTCCAGGGGCCTCCAAGCAGAGGCACCCCTGTGAGCTGCCCGTGCCGCTTCCCCGGCCGGGAGCCTGCCCGGGCTCCTCCTGCTTCCAGCTCTCCCTGCGCTGCAGGAGGGGAGGCAGCACGGAGAGTCGGGCGAGCTCGGATGGCAAACCTGTCCCCGGCCCTGGAGCCTGGGACCCAAACCGGTCACCTCCCTGGCTACGGGGGGACGCTCCTTTTCACACCCGCTCTTGGGTAGGAGGCCCGCCAACCTTGTCCCTTCCATCCCGCGCAACCATCATTTCTCTGCCCAACGTTGCATTGCATTGCCAGAGACGACAAAACGCATATTTTAATAAGCGCGTTGCTCTGAGCGCGCCCAGGCCATGTGTCAGCATCAGTTTGCGATATCGGTGGCAGAAGGATCTCAAGATAATAGGAGCCTCTTCATCTTCAATGGAGCTGGATTGGAGCAATTGAATGTCTGCGTAAGATTACAAGCAGTTATGGATATTGCTTGTCATGCTGCCATCAGCAGACGCCTTTTCCAATTGACTAGTCGCATGCATTTCCGGAATAGGTAATGCCAGATATATTTACTGTAGCAAAATGAGGCTGCGATGGCCCTCGGGAGTGATTTGTGGGTGTCGCTTGCGAACGGGGCTGACCATGCCTTAACGTTTCCTTGCCCCTGTCATGTCCAGCCCCAAGGACGCGCTCGGACAAGCCTCGGGGCAGCTCCTGCTGCCCAGGCGAGTGGCGGCCGCGGTGGAGGCAAGCTGGTGATGCTCGTCCCGGACGCGGTGCCCCGTGGAGGAGCAGGCATGCCATGTTCCTGGTCTGGCTCAGTGCATGCCAACCTGCCCATGGAGGAGGCGTCAGGGCAAGGTGCCGGGGAGGAAATCCGGCTTGCGACAGAGGTGTCCATGCAGCCGCAGCGGGGCTGCAAAGGGAAGCAGAAGAGCCCTTCCTCGGAGCCCCCGCCGGGTTATTCGGGGGCTGGAAATAGCCGAACAGCAGCGGCTGCAGGAGCGCAGGGCGCTGCCGGCTCATGCGCGTGGAGAAGCCGGCTATCAGTGCGCGGGGTGCGAGCCGCCGCAGGGACCCGCCGCCCCGGCAGCGCCGCGGTTAAGCGTGATGGATGGCGCGGCAGGGCAGCGCGGTCAGGCTGCGTATCTGCCGCCCCCCCGGGGGCCGGAGGCTGGCGGCCGGATCCGGCTCGGCCAACAGCCGCATCCATCACCCGGGAACAAGGGGCTGGCGGGGACGAATCCCCGCCGCCGCTCGGCCGGGGAAAGGGGGGTCCCCGCCGTGCATGGGCGGAGGGGCGAGCTGGCCGCGCGGGCTGTCCCCGTGCAAGGGGACGGCAGGACCAGCGCCCCCGGAAAACCCCGCTGTTCAGCACGGAGGAGGACGTCAGCTTTGCAGCTTCCGCACGAACGCTGATCGCCTCTCGGAGACGCACTCGGGAGTTTTCAATAGCCTTGAAAACGTTTCATGTTTAAAGTTTGCGTTGGCCTTTGAAAAGGCCGAGTGTGGTTGAAGAGCTGTATTGTGGCTTAATTCTCGCAGAGGAAAGACACCAGTTTGCCCTGAAACCTGCATGCAAGTAAAGAGGAGGGATAGAAAGATCACAAGGCTGCGTGCACGCGTGGGTGGATCTACACACACCTGCAACCGGCTCCAAGATTAACGAGCAGGACATACTTCCTGGGGGAGAAGGGTTCTCCTCCTTTTTAAAAAAGGCCGGAAAGACAGCAGGAATTTATCCTGAAATAGGCAGCACAAGCACTTTGCAAGGACGGGACCTGCATAGACACATTTCCCAGGTGTATGAGCAGACGCAGGCTTGGGCCATGCCCCTGATTAGGAGTCCTTTAATTGCATTCAGCCTAACGACTCAGGGCAAGAGACACGAAGGAATAAATACAGTAATGAGCGGGAGCGCTCAGCCCCGGCCGGGAGCTGGAGCCGGGCCAGCCGCTTCCCGCCCTGCTCCAGCGCACGTCCGCGGCTCTCGGTCCCGTCAGGACACAACTTCAGCAGGGAGGAGCAGAGACTCCCCAAAACACACTGCCGGGCACCAGGCGAGGAAAGAGCGTGCTGCCGCTCTCCCCCCGTTTTTAATGCAACGAGCAGGCAGGTGTCTCAAGCAGGCGGACCTTCGCCCGCCGCGGTGAAACAAGGCGCCCGGGCTTTGCAAACTCACGGCACGCACCCGCTGGCCGAGTCACCACAGGCCAGCGCTGAAACCAGCCGGGCGTTGGGGGCCAGGATTACGCCGTGTAAATTATCTGCAAAGCTGCTCGCTTGCACGTGGAGACTGTTAACCGCTTAATGTCTTTGGTTGCGCGCCAGATAGCAACTGGTTAATTACTGCGCTGTCGTTATTGCGCTGTTACAAGGTAAACACGGGGTTATATGCCATCTGTCTCCAAAACCCAAACGGTTAACCAGGAATATTCATTTTGTTCCTATTAAGGGTAATTACCCACTAATCTGTAGGAGCCTTTTATTTCTATATAATTACAGGATATTTAACAAATAAGGCAGAGAGGGGTGGAATCCGGGGGGGATGCGGCGAGGTGCCGCGTTGCTTATGCCTGCCCTGGGAGGGGAAGAGGAGGGATGCCGAAGGACACCGGGAGCAGTCTGCCAGGGCAGGCTGCTCCCCGTGCCGCATCCAACTGCCTGGAAAAAAGCATTGCAACCCAGCCACGGAAAGCCCCCGCTGCCTCCCCAGGGGCTCACGCAGCGCCGAGCAGAGGTGCTGCTAATCCATACTCATTTCACCGGTGACACAGCGAGACCCTCGATCCTCATATTCTCTGCTACCAGACTTTAAATTGGATGGCAAACGCGCTCGTGTGTTGGGAGGAAGAGGAGAGGCGCGGCGGGCCAGGGAGGGTGGCGTGGGGACGGAGGGGGCGCTCGGGTAAGGGGCAGTGCGGAGCCAGAGCGAGGGAACCAAGATAACACAGGAGCAATTCAGAAAGTTGCAAAAAATGGTGGGTTTTTTTTCTTTTTTTTTCTAAAAACAGAGCTGTAATACAACAGGAGAGACGAGAGCAGCGAGTGTGAAAGGTCCAGGGAAACTCAGCAGACCAGAAAGCCGATATGTATGTATTAGCCAATCTTTATCATACCTTTCTTGCACAGTACCTGGTGCAAATACAAAACTAAAGCAGAGCAGAACCACTGCTCCCTGCGCGACCGGCTCCAAGAGCGCGCCACTGTTATCCAAAGCTGGAAACATCCCTGCCGGCACAAACCCCGCCAGCCCGGCCCATCAGCACCGCCTGCAGAGGGTCCCTGTGCCCCGGAGGCACATTAGTCTTAATATTTCTGAAGCTCAGTTCCCAGGATCACAAGATAATCTTTGCCTAATTTACAGCCCCCACTTCCCCCTCAAAGAGCTCGGCTATTTATTTTGTTTGTTTATTTATCATCTACCATTGCCAGCCCGCACGGCTCTCGGAGGAGGCTCCGCACTGCGTTTGGCCGGCAGCCGCATCCACGGTGCTCGGAGCGGCGCGGGAAGCAGCACAGGAAGCAGCGCGGGATGGCCGTGGCCACCTGCACCGCGCGGCCGGCGCGGGAGAGGGGCAGCAGCGGCGAGCCCGCAGGGCCGCGGCGAGGGGAGGTGCAATGTGCTGTGACCACCTTTAATTCTGACCAACTGCTGCCATCAGCGAGGAAATTGCCGGTGTAATGGCAGAGGCGAGTTTGGAGGAAAGACTCTCTCGCTCCCGGGAAACCCGCTGAACGGGCTCCACCGGCCCCAGGTACAAATTGTGTTCATCCGCTGCTTGAAGGCTGGCTTGGGAAACCAAGTCTGACGGGTGTCTCGTGTGCTCGGCTAAGCCATCTTTCTCTGAGCTTTGCCTTTCCCCAGGGGGACAGCGACAGAGCCACGCCGTCTTCCCGAATTTTTTCAGGCTGTTTCTGCGTTCCCAGCCGGAACGCGTGCTTCGCTCGCTGGCTACGCATCCCTGCCGCCTGTGCAAGCCCGGAGCCTCGGGGATCCCCAGCATCCCGAGGAGCAGGCCCCCCCCGGGGCTCTGCCAATCCAAATCTCGGATTGCTTGGAAAAGGGAAGGCGGGGGCCTTTCCCACGCACGCTGAGCTTTGCGGCACACCATGTGCTGCCAACCCAGCCTTGCCTCGGGGCGACCCCGTGCTGCCGGTGGAGCTGCCACCCCGCCTGCCCCACGGCAATCGCGGCGCCCGCTGCTGCTGGCCACCCCGCTCACCCGGGGCTTCCTCAAAAAGGGACTGAGGCACCTTTAGCCGACCTGTGTTTTAAGGAAAAAAAAAATCAAGGGGATAATTGCTTAATTTAAAGCGATTTATGCCATTAAGTGACTCTTACTATAGGCCTTTTTCAGGCATTCAAGTGTATTTTTCATTAGTGCTGCATAATAAAGTAATTGCGGAGTTAGGAAGAAATTTGTCATTTTTCGTAAAACTGTGCTGCGGAAAAGCACAAACATTGACTGCCCTCTTCGCTTCCCCTGCTTCTGACCGGAGGTGGCCCGGGAGCGACGAGGGCGAAGCCTCTGGTGTCCTGCTCCTCGGGGACCATCCCGACCCGCCTGCCGGGACTGACGCCCTGGGAGCCCCCTGCTCCCCTAAATCCCCGAAGTCCAGGTCTCCGAGACCCGGCGCTCGCGCAGGGGCCGCCGGAGGCGTCGGGGACGGACAGCAGCGCCGCCGCCGCAGGAGCGCGACGCGCCGCCGGCATGGGCGGACAAGCCTCCCGGAGGCAGAGCCAGGGCGAGCGGGGCTTTGCGCAGGAGGGACGATAATGCCGGCAGTTCCCAGCGGCTGCGGGCTCGGCAGGCCCTGCGGAAGCGCCATGATCCGAGCTCCCCCTCATGGCTCCGCCGCAGCAGTGCCGGCCCCGCCGGAGCGGCGCGAATCCTGCCTGCCGGCACGCTCGGCTGCGGCCGGCGCAGCGCTCCGGCAACCTTTTGTCAGCGAGGAACCGTGACAAACTCCGGCCTGGGAAATCGCTGTTTGCCAAGTGGAAAAAGGCCTAAAGCAGCGGAGAAATGAAATCAATATTCTCCGGGTTCTCTGGGCAATTTACACACAATGGGAAGCAAGAGGCGAATAAGAAACTATAAAATAAAGTGACGTTTCTGGGTGCTTTTAAGGATGCAGCCTGTTTCTGAATATCGAAAGCAGGGAGCTGGAGCCAGCAGATCCTGCCTGGAGGAGCCCCCGAGCTGCCCGGGAGGTTTCTCACTCCCATACCCTGATCCAGTCCCCTAGGTCAGGCTTCTCCATCCTCCAGACCCTTCCTCCCCAAATGCTTTTCCCACGGTGCTCTGTCCCTTGGGACTACTCAGCAACCCCGGAGCATCCCACCCCGAGAGCATCCCCTGGCTCCCTCCTGTTCCAAGTGGCTCCTTCCCTCTCCAGGCACTCTGACCGCAGGATCCCTCGGGGGCAGTTTTGCAACCAAAAGCTGGTCAGATTTCTTTTGAAAGCATTGAAGTGTGGGATGTTTTTATAACTTACTTTGCCATCTCTCTCCCTGGCTAAACCTATTTGCCAAATCCAGCTTCAGCAGCTCAGTAGTGCTGGTCTTTCCGAACGCCACTGCAGAGCCAACCACGCTGCAGGGGTGAAGAGCCCACTTGCCCGGCCGTAGTCACCAGCTGCTTGCACCAATGCACCTTGTCTCTGCAGCTGCTTTCCTCTTAATTTACGCCGGGACAAAGCTGCACAGCTGCATCTCCATATGATTTTTACAGAAGGACAAGTTAGAGTTGTGTATCCCACAGAAAAAAACATGCCTCTTGTTTTTGCGGTGAAGACAAAGCGAGGAGCAGATAGGCGCTCCATGGAGACAGCCTCTCCCGAGCAGCTCTTGCACGCATTGAATTTAATAGAGCTGTTTGTTTTCGAATATAGCCTGTGCCAGTGTCAGATGGCATTTGAGGGACTGGTATCGAGCCTGACCCGACAAATCTATCCTTTATTGTCAGCCCGGTGTTTGCTTCCATGAACTAATTAGGGAAACGAGAGAGTGCATCGGTGGAGGGAGGAGGGAGCAGGACTGGAGAAGCGCTGACGTCCCCGAGGGGCTCGGCCGCCAGCAGCCCGAGGCGGCCCCGCGCTCCCTCCAGTCCCGGTCAGACGGGGCCTCCCCCTGGCCCGAGACCACGGACAACGGCCGAGCAAGTCCTCTGCAACGGCTCGGCCTTTCCCAGCGCCTTGGTGCACATCCAGATGTGTTTCCCTGGCCCTGAGACACATCCCGTGCACCTACCAGCCCCGATGCACTCCTTCCCCAGCCATCGCTGCCTCCTCTTCCTCGCCAAGCGGGGCGCACCAAGTCTCCCTTGGCACCGTTGATAGCAAAGCCAAGATTTTAGCTGGCGTCTCAAGAAAGGAGCAACCTCTCTGCATCCCCTTCGCCTCCCTCATTCATCACTGTCGCATCTGTAGAGGTTTTTTATTTAACAACCAATTTATTTCCAATTTGACTAATCTTGGTGTGGAGCATCTCGCACAAGCTCACCAAAGACGCTGGAGCTGTAAATAGACTTGCCAGCCACACCGGTTAATATAAACTCCCATCAAAGTACATCAGGCAAAAGAGATACTGGAGGGAGATTGCAGGCCACTCAAATATGCAAGCGGCCGCGGTAAACAACCCCTCCGCCTCCTCCCCACTGCTGCTGCCTTTAAGCCGGTTAGATTTATATATTTTCCTTCCGGATTGCCCCGTCTCACCTTGGGAAGGCAACAAGCGCTTTCGTAAACAATTTATAGGCAGATAATGCGGAAGGACGTGGGGAGCTGGGCAGGCAGGGAGCGGCGGAGAAGGGGAGCCGTATTTCTCCGGGACCTGCTACGCCGCCTAGCTCGACACCGCGCTGTCGTACCCTTGCCTGTAAGGGCACGCTGCAGCCGTCGCGGTACCTTGGAACAACAATTACTCCAGATAAGGGAAATCTAGCTGGATAAAGGCACAGCTAATCAGAAGACTACAAGCCCCCAAACTGTTCGAGGAATCCGTATTGATCTGGACAAGATATCAAATGTAAAATAAAGGATTTTGCTAACTCTGCAGACTGTTTCAGCCCCTGCAAGCTGGCACTGGGTCAGCGAGATGAGGAGCTGGCAGTCTTCGGTTTCGCTTCCCGAAAGATAAAGCCTCAACTGCCCGTTCAAAGGCAGAAGCTGCTTTTTTAACTTTTAGTCATTAAAAGCACCCTCTTGATTCTGATCTTTCCATAAGCCTGTAAATGCAGCAAGATAAACGACTCCCTTAAAAGCTATCTTATCTCTTCTGGGCTCTCTTTAGAGGAGGGAGCCCAGGCCGGGTCTGGTGTCGCACGAGCTGCCCCGCGACGTGCAAGCGCGCGGCCACGGCGGGGATCCCTCGCCGCCGCTCCGGGAGCCTTGCGCGGCCGCCTGCCCACCGCTGGCAGCGGGCGCAGTCCCCACTCGGCTCCCTCCGTTGCTGCCCCGCTTCCCCATCTTATCCATTTCAAAAGCTTCGGCGAGCGGTGGGCGCTCACTGCTCTTCTCCTGCACCTGGAGCCGCAGCGCTTCGATAACCGCTCCGAGAGGTCGCTCGGGCTCCGGTGACTCCGGCACATGCCGCCGAAATACAAGGCGGTAACTCCTTGCCGTGGCTCTCATCACCAAGTGGCAACAGATAGACTTCCTCCAGCAGGACCACCTGTCCCCACCACCCCGATCTGGAATATATACGTATGAAGGTGGCCTCCTGCACTACCCCAGCGTAAATCAGGGAGAAGCGCGCTGACATCGGTAGAGAGACACCAATATAAGCGAGAGGAAACTCCGACCTTAATAGCCAGTATTAACGCACTGTCAGAGCCCATCAGGCTCTGCCGAGCGGAGCCGCTCGCGCTGGGGAACTCGGGACGGCCGCTCTCCGGGAACGCGCCCCAGGGACGGCAGGAGCACGCCGGGCTGCAGGGAGGCACAGGCTTCCCTCTCCCCGGAGCAGCCGGTTAGCGTGCGCGGGGATCCTTCGCTTACAGAGCCGACGCTCGGTGCCCTGCGCGAGGACCGGGGTTTCTGTTCGACCAAGGGTCCTGCTCTGGGACCGTGTTTCCAAACCTGAACCCAAGAGCTTGGGGACCGCGATCAGCCCTGCCCGAGGGCTCTGGAGGCAGAGAGACGGGGTGAGCAGCGGAGAGACGAATGCCCTTTGCAGCCCCGCAGCGAAACCTTGCCAGGCAGCCTTTAAATTATGTCTCTGAACTGCGCTTAACTCTGTACTTCCACATCGATTTAGTAGGGGAGTCGGTTTATGCTAAACAAACACTGCCTGATTATTAAAAACATATTTATTGAGGTTTAGAAGCTGCAGTAAGAGAGATGTGGCTTAAGCCAGCGCCAGCACGGCGCGTGCTCCTCGTTTCAGAGCAGCGCAGCAGCGGCAGGGCAGGGACGTGCTCGGGACCCCCGGCTGAGCCTGCGCAGCGCGCCGGGGGGCAGCCGGCGAGGGCACACCGGGGACCAACCCCTATTCCTCCGGAGCATCGGCAGGGGCCACTAACGCTGGCGACCCGCGCTTGAAGGTGGCGCAGAGCATCTGGCACTTTTTCTCCTTTATACCTGTGCTGTTTGCAGCCAGCTCCCAGCCCACCTCCCGAAAGCGCCCGGCAAGGAGAGGCGCCCCCGAGGACCAGGTGCTGAAGGGCACGGCCAGCCTGCCGCAGGGACAACGCTGCCAGCGAGCAAGGTACGGAAAAGCTCTCGTTTCCCCCATTCCCTCCGCTACGGGGGCTTCCCTGCCCAGCTCCGTGGCAAGCGGAGGGTGAGCAGCCAGCACCTCTCCGGAGGGGACGGGAAGGAGTGCCGCGGGCCTAGGGATGCTGGGAATCGCCTTCATCTCCCATATTTCTGCCCCCAATAAATAACCCGACGGAGGGCTGGAGCAGCTGCCACGGGGCTCAGCTGAGCTCCGTCCTTGCAGAAATCGAGGCCGGGCTCCCTCACCGCTGGCTTCTGCCCCACCGCTTCTCCTGGTTTGCATTTCGGCACTGCGGGGAGGGGGTCTGGAAGGCCCTGGGCGGCTGTCCTCCCACCCCAGCAAAGCGGGAACCGTCTCTCTCCCACTTGCGTTTTGATGTTGCTATGGCGATTGCCAAGCGATTAATCTTGATTATTATTGCCCGGCGCTTTAAGCTGCAACCAAAAGCAACCTTTCTGAGGCTGCCGGGCTAGCTTTGCTCCCCTCTCCACCACCTCCAGCGTGTGCTGTGCACGGAAACCTAACCTTCCCTCCCCGGCACGAGCCCCAGGCAGCTCACGCTGCACAGGAACATGCCCATGGACGCACCGGATGCCCGAGCCCCTGCGGGATGCAAACTGCAGGCCTTCCTCCGAGTCCCTGGCGCACTGGGGACGTTCACATCCCCAGACCTAATCTTTCCTAGATGGGTCTCCTCATCCCCCGCATCTTATTGCTGGAAACCAAACCAAAGCAGAGGCCGTGCTGCCGAGCGTGCGAGGGCAGGTCTACGCTCTGCATGCGCACAAGCAGCCCTCATCCAGAGCTCTGCCCCACGGCAGAACGGAAACGTTTGCCTCGCAAGCACACCTTCCCCTCGCCTGCTGGGGACGTGCATCGCGTGGCGTCCCCACCTGGCACTCAGAGTCCCCCCAGGTAAACACAGGGCCCCAGGAAAAACATCTCAGTCCCCAAACCAAGACGGACTTGCACAGGAGTCGCTGTATAACCTGAGAGCTACGAAGCAGAGGGGCAGGGGGCTGTTGTGGCACAGAGCACCAGGCGCTTATTCCCAGGAGAATTTATGTGAAAAACATCACGTAATTTCTCAGCCGGCTCTAGCTCTTAGCACCAGCAAATCACGTTACACTTGCAGATTCGGATGAGTATCCCCAGATCATTTTTGTGCTGTTTGCCCAGCTCTAATCAATACCTCTCGAATCAAAGCACTGCGAGGAGCTGAGGGGATCTAACGGGAGGTTATCTGCTATTCTGCAGTACCTGGGCGTAGGTAATACCGAGTCCGGCCCCCCCGGTCAGCAGGCTCGAAGGCAGCCTTGAAAACGGCGCTGGAAACCTGGGGGCTGCAGCCCCGCAGACCCAATACCTTCCCTGCTCCCGCGCGAGCGCTAGCTGTCCCTCCTGGACAGATGTCATTTGCAATGTATATTCTGGGCTCTGCTTTCATCTTAGTCCCTTTTGTATTTTGCCAGAATATTTCTCTGTGTAATTTCACCCAGGGGGAAACACACATCTGAAACACTGCTTTTAAAATTCCCTTTCCTCTGCATCCCCAGCTCTCTCCCATGCTGGCTTGCCTCTCTGTGCAGGCACAGCCACAACTGGTGGTAAATCTATAAGCCCGCTCCCTTCCCCTTTGAAGTGCAACCGGTGCCACTTGGAATCCCTGACTTCTTGCTCCTTTTATCTTCCCTCCTATTTCACTTGTGGATATTCAGATCCGCAGATTACATTTGTCTTTTAAAATTGCTTTCGCAGTCGGTAGCTCCTTCCCCAGCCTGTTCTTACTGGGTTTGCTTAGCCACTTCTTCAAACGTTCCCGTTCCTGCTGATTATGTGTTATGGTAACACCTGAAAAGCAAAAGCTGAGACTGGGGCCCCGCTGCGCCAAGCACCATGCGGGAGCTGGGATGCAGAAAGTCGAGGAATTTCTGGGAAAGTCTGGGAACAGTGGCTGTGCAGGACCTGATCCCCTTCTCATCCCCATCCCGCCTGTTGGGCCTGGCAGCATCCCCGGGCCTCCGGGGCCGGGATGCGCTGAAAACTGCCTACAGTCGTGCCTCGCCGCCGTGGCACAGCTCGTTATCTGGGAGCGAAGCCCGTGTCCCCCATCCCCAGGGGCTGACGCTCAGGCAGGTCAGGGCACGCGAAGCCCTTCCCGCGGGGCCGGGACGGAGCCGGCGGGGACAGGGACAGGACTCCCCGTGCTGCTCGCGGTCCCTTTGCCTTTCACCAGGGCACGTGCCAGGCAGCTTGCCAGGAGGGGCTCGGCGCAAGAGGGGAGAGCAAGCTGAGGAAACCTGGATGGAGCCAGCCTTGGCCGCCGACATCAAAGGCGGATAATCAGAGCTCCGCGCTGCTTCCGGGGAAGCAGATGCTGCCGAGGAGGCTTTCTGCTACCCGTTCTGGCTCCATCCCCTCCTGGTTCCCCCCTCCTTGCTCCTTCAGCTCACTTTCATCTGCAAAATCATAATTGAATTAACTCTCCAACAGAGAAGCTGGGACAGGCTCCATAGGCCCGTTCCAGTTGGCATCTCCAGCGCCTGCGGGCTGCAGTGCAGCAGCAAAGCGTCCAGAGCCCTGGGGGCTCTGGGTGGAGGAGAAAGACAGGCCCGCGAAGGACAGATATGCTCAGGATGAGCCTGCTGGTCCCTGGGAGGGGGCTTCGGAGCAGCGGGGCCAGGCCAGCAGAGGCACCGAGCCTGCACGATGCCTCCAGGGAGATGCTGCATTCGATGCATCTGCAAGGGGGGATACACAGGGCCGGGAGCAGAGGGGGCAGGAGCTGCTCGAAATCACAACCACCTCTGGTCACCATCAGCCCGCTACTAGGCTGGATTCCACTCCTAACGTGCGAGCAAGACTTCCCTTTAGCAGTGATCTCTCCACCTTCCAAACACCGCTCTCCCACCAGGCATCCTCCAGCCCCCATCAGCTTAGAAATAAAACAGAAATATCAATGCTTTAAGTGCTTCTCTTTCTCCAGGGCGGCATAAGCTGGGAATGTCATTTGGCAGCAGATATACTGCTCCCTTGACCGCCGAAGACACCCACTTGTAGGGCAAGCAAGCTGCTCTCGCTGCTGCCTGGCAGCAGAGCCCAGAGGGCACCAACTCTGCTTTCAGGTGGATTTTCAAACACACGGAGGAATGTCCTCCACGCTGCCCTTCCAGTAACTGCGTAGATATATTTATGCTCATGAAAACAGGAGGTTGATCTTGGAGTTAAAATCACTTCAGCAGTTGCTGAGCCCTTGCCTTGCACGCATGCGCTCCACCAGCGTGTGCTGACCCTGCGCCAGAGCCCCGTGGCTGTCTGAGTTACGGGCTTCTGCTCAAAACTCTGCCAACTTTGACCTCTTGCTCTGCCCGGGAGCTCCCCACGGAGGTGAGCCAAGGCCACCAGCATCATCCGGGGCATCCATGCCGGTGGCTCCAGGCGTGCCTGCGGCTGCCGCCCCCGGCACACACGCGCGCTCTGCATCAAGTTTGCAGCACGGCTTCCAAGCGGCGTCAGGAAGCTACAGCACAAACCAGCCAAACGTCCCGATTCATTTATCAAAGCTCCAGCAGTTCCTACTTCAGGGTGAGCTAAACAATAAAACACATTGAGCATAGAAAGCTGCATTCAGAACATTTTATTAAATGCAAGGAAAAAAAATAAAGTACGGGCCTGTTGGCTCATGCCATCTCTTGTTCTACATCAAATGCCTCAGTCCCAGACTAATGGTGTTATGGAAACTGTTATATTGGTTCTTTGCTTTATGGCACTGTACATCCACTCCTTATGCTGGAGATTTATTTTCCTGCACTCAGCAATTATTTGCTGTATTGCCCTCAAATGTTGCTTACTGTATCGTGCTCCCATGCCTGTAAAAAGCCGCCAGCAGGTTTGAGCACAGAGCGTGCAGCAGGCTGATGCCGTTCCCACCCCAGCCTCCGGCCTAGGAGCAACCCGAGCTGCAAACGCAGCTCTGGGGATAAAAGCACTAAGTGAAAGCCAGATGTTCTGTCTGCTGGGTTGAACTGCCCCAGGAGCCCACCAGGGATGAGGACGCGGCAGCAAAAGGCACCGCACGCGCCACGCTCGGCTAAACATGCACCGTGGGGCTCTGCGCCAAGCCCAGCCTAGCATCGGAGCAGGTCCCAAATCACAGCAGCCCTTAAATCACCCCAAAACAAAGCCGGCAGCAGCAATCTGTGTCTGAGAACGCACTGAAAATCAGTCCCTGAAAGCATTTGGGTTTTGTCCCAGGATGGGGATATGGGCCCAGCACATCCGTTCGCGTCTCATCCCTTCCCCTCTTCCGCCCCGGTCACACGAGAGTGCCAAGCGACGCTCGGGCGGAAACTTGGTTCTGTCACCTGCAGGATTACTAGCAGGTGCGCCAGGGATGTTTTCCTGCAGAAGGATAAATCAGTTCCTTCCTTAACATCTGACTCGTTTGAACGCCTCATTTAAACATTTATCATAGGGCATGGCACGCGATCTTCCTTGCAAATTGAGGTGTTACACAGCGCTGGATGAGCTGACACGCCACAGATAGTGCCGCGAGTGTTTTGTCACCCTGGTATTTCACCGTGCGGTTGTGTAGCACTTTTGACTGCTGTTTGTTCATGAGATGTAATGATCCTTTTTAAACAGTGCTACTATAATTAAAGTTTCATATCAAGCTTCCAAAAGAAGGGGAAGGGGGAGAGCCTTCTTTGAAACCTGCCTACAAAGGGATGTCACCGAGGGAGAACGAGAAACTTTGACACGCGTAGCAATCATCACACCGCTCCGCACCGCTCCCGTGGAGCTCAGCGGCCTCACTCCAACGCGCACCCGAAACCGGCAGCACCCGCAGCGCTCCCAGGGCCCCGCTGCTTCAGTCGGGTGCAGCCCTCGGGGCCGGCATGGGCGCGACACGCAGAGCCCCGGAGACACGAGCTTGACCCACGGAGCGAACTGCCTCGCCAGCCTCCTCCTCCTCCTCCGGGGAAGGGGAAATAGGATGCTGCACTCTGCTCTGCCTCTCCACCCCTGGGATTTTCTGGGCAGGGATATTTGGTTTATCAATTAATGAACAATCAGTGCCTTTCCCCACCCCTCAGTTCCACACAGCTGCTTTTATTAGTTATTTTCTGAACATCCTCAAGAAGAGCTGCTCTTTCAGCCCACGTTTCACTAGAGCTGGAAATATCAGAAGTAAGAAGATTAAATTGCAGATTGGCAGCCTGGTTCTGGCCAGTGCCTTGGGCAATATGTTTGGATGCTTTGCTGAGTGATCTGAAGCTCTCAAAATCGCACATCTTGATCCAAAAGCCTCCTCTGCGCACGCTCCTGCATGGTGCAACGCGCACTGGCCGCAACAGGGGCCTGCAGGGAGGTGCTCAGGCTGGATAAATTGGAAGCACACGTCGTGTAAAAGCAGGAGCCCAAAAAGGACTAGGGATCGCACTATAACCGGGTCCAAGAGGCAAGGCTGTGCAGGCGCCGAGGAACAGCTGCTCCGTGGCCATCCTGCCCGCAGGCTCCTGGGAAAGGCTGGCAGCCCCAGACAGATGTGCAATTTTGGAGCTGACCGTGTTCCTCGGGCTCTCACTGCCCTGGATGCTGCCGAAACAGCAGTGCTATTACCCTCCCCAACAAATGGGGGAAGTGGGTGCAGCACGGAGCAGCAATTTGCCTAGGGCCACAGGGTGCCGGCACCGGGAATAGCAGGAGGCCGGGTGCCTCCCAGCCCGAGCGGGACCTCCCCTCCCTCCGACTGCACGTTCAGCACCGACACCACCACCGTCGGGGTGCCTACGGCAGCCCGGGGCAGAGCAGAAACCACAGGCTTCTAAGTGCAGGAGGAGGGATTTACGATGGGGCACTATTAGCACTTGGCACGACTTTCCCATTGCACATCACTTGGGCATCAACACTCAAGAGATTTACGGGAGGTCAGGGTGGGCGGCGAGGGACGTAATCCCTAATAGCCGCACACTAATTCTCCTCGGCCAGAAAGGGCCGTGACAGCGTGATGGACTTAAAGATAAGCAGATTATCTTCTCCTCCCTCGCAGAAGAGCCCTGACCCACAACTTGTTGAGCCCAAGATTAAGGCTGAATTAACCTCCAGGAAGGAGGTTTCCCAGCAGGACAGGAGGCTGCGCTGGGTGGGATTTCCCTGTTCCCACCCCACAGGAGTTGCCTGGGCCGTGGGGACCACCAAGGCAGGCAGGAGCTTCTCCCCCACGGCTGCGTTGGGGAGACGCCTCATATCTAGCAGCCCGACACGGGAAAGACAGCGAGGACATAGCCAGATACTCAGTGCAAGCATTCACACACCACGGGGACGAGCAAATTGGAAAAATCAAGACAGACAGACGCAGAGAGACAGACAGATGAATTAAAAGCACTCAGAGACCTGTCCTTGAACAAAGAAAGTGAGTCGCCTCGATCAGACATTGTTATGAATTACGTGCGATAACACCCACTCCATTCCAGGCATATTCCAACTAGTTAGGAACAATACGTCATTATCAACCCAGGGATAGAGAAATCTGTGAAGAAGCGAAATGGAAAAGGCAATGGAAATATTGCGCGAGTTAATTCCGTCTCCGCTGCCGCTCCGGGGGCCGAGGCAGCCTTGCCTTAGACGCCTGCTCGGGGCCGAGCACAACGGAGCCTCCAAGCCACAGCCGCCCGCAAGACCAACGCTGTAAAAGGTGCAGCAGCACTATAAATGTCAAATAATAATGCAAAAATAACCGACGGCTACAGAGACTAGCCCGGGTACAACCAATACGCCTCGCCAAGTATACGTTATTCTGCATGCTGAGGAGCAGGTCTGTTTGGGGATCGAAGCTGTGAGACTTCACATGATTTGGGTGTTTGCGCAGCACTGAATTGCGAGGAGATTCTGACGCTCGCCTTTTAAAGCCTGCGACAGTAAAGCCCAAGCCCCCAGTCCAACTTTCAACCCCCTTGGCTTGCATCTTCCTCTCCCCTTCGCTTTGCAGCGCTCACAAGTGATTGCAGATAAAGCCTGTGAGGGTAAATGTGTGAGCTGCGCAGCGAGACGGACCCGAGGTTTGCTGCGCCGCTGCAGCCCCTGCGCTCTGCAGCGGGTCCCCGCCAGCCCAGCTCCGGGGTACGAAAGCCGAGAACCCACGGCGCTCCGCTGCCTCCCCGTCCATCGCGGCCGGGAGCTCCCCCATCCCCGTCCAGCCCTCCAGCACAGCAAAGGGCTTCACTTGATTTAACTCTGCGCCTGGGGCTGAGGAGGAGGAAAACAGAGAAAAGCCAGGAGCTTTTTCAGAGCCGGGGAACCAGTTTGTTATATAGATACATATATTTATTTATTAAAGTGTGTGACAATCTGAGTCAGCCTTATCTGACCAAAACACTTTGTTGATCAGACTCAGAAAAGCATCCTGGGCAGCGGAGCCATCTCGGCGCTGCGTTGGGAAATGCTCGCGGACCCGCTGCTGCGTTCAGAGACAAGAAATCACCTTGGAGTTCAAAGACTCGGAAAGGAGATAGTCACCTTGGAAACGAGGAGCAGTGGCAGCGACGACGTCCCCAGAAAGGCGGCGGCGGGCGCCGGCAGGGAAGGGGGTCCGCCCTCTCCCGGAGGAAGCCGGGCGGTGGCACAGTGGGCGCTCACCCAGGCGCGAAGCCCCTCCGGACCCACCAGGAGGTCTAAATGCTCCCCTTGGGCTGGAGGCGATGAGGCGGGCATCTCCCCGCGACACGCTATTCAAAATTGTCCGGAGGGAAGGAATTTAGGCAGCTGGAGGGTGCTCCCGGGTGGGTACACATTGCCCCCCCCCTTTTTAAATAGGCACATGCACTGCAGATGTGTCATCCGCTTCAAGTCGTCTTCAACAGGTATTTTGGCTATAGGCTAACGTGTCCATAACAGGCGTTCGCTCGGTGCTCTGAGCACCATCGCCAGCAGGGTTTTGCAGCCCTCATCTCGCAGGAGTGACAGACCGGGGGACGCTAAACCCCTCGAGCCAGCCAGGCGCCCAGCATAACCGTGCTGCAGCCGCTTAGCCGCGCTGGAGCTAACCGGGCTGCGTGAAAACCGGCACATCTTCGACAAAAGCGCACAGCAGTTTCCATCAGCCGCCCAGTGCCGTTACACCAGGGCAGCTCGAGCCACGACATTAAAAGCTACCTTTCCTTCCCGCAGTAAAGCAAAGCGCAACACAGATGAAACTATTTACAGGACCAGAAAAAGTAGCCTACGGCGCATTCGCTAAGCATCGGTGGCAGCTGGGGCCGTAGCAACACGTCCCTTAAACCCGACAGCCCCAGCGCTGGCAGGATCCCAGCAGCTCCTGCACCAGAACACCCACGCTGGAGCCTGGCAAGCCAGACACCCTTCACAAGGCAGCGCCTGCCGCAAACAGCACGGCCCCCACCGCCGCCTTCCCTGGAGCGCCAGGGACCCGCAACGCCGGGAGCTGGACACACGCACAGCAGGAGAAATGGAGATAAGAGTGGTCCCTTCACAAAGTTTGTTGGCTTGCTTTCTCCCTGGCGATCCAATAGGAATCACCTGCGAGCACAGCAGCCAAGTTCTGTTGCTGCAGCTGCCTTTATGTGTAATATATAAATATATAGATAGATATGTGTGTGTGTATATATATATATGAAAAACCTGGCTTAGAATTGATGACGCCTGGTATGAAGCAGTTTGTCACCTGTGCTTTTATGATCACAGCAACTAAGGGGGAAAAGATGTCCTTTCAGATAAGCATTTGAAAGTGGGAAAAAAGGAGCTTTCAAAGGGTCTTTGTTCTGCTGAAGAGCCCTCGCTCCAGAAGCCTGGCAGAGTTCTCCGAGGAGGGGAGCAGGCAAAATTTAAAAACAAAACGCGTCCTCATTTTCAAACTGTTTCATATTAGGAGTCATCAATTATGGAATTTGCCTTGACTAATGTTTCAGGCCATTATATCACCCTCCATGTTTACAATTGGATCCTAAATTAGGATTAATTCTCAAGGAAAAGGTTCTGTGCTAAACAGGTGATTTCTCTCTCTTGCGGAGCTCTGATGACATTCTCGTTACTAAAATAATCATTTGCCGTAACGTTTATACGGAGAGGTTTAAAAAAGCCCTGAGCAGCTTTCCACAGAGGTGCTGCTGTGCGGGCAGCAGCTGCTTGGGGAAGGGTCCGGAGGTGCTGAGGGCCGCGTCGGCCCCCTTAACAAGTGAGGCTCGTTCGTCTCCCCCACTCCCGTGTCCAGGAGCTCCGTCTCTCTCCGGCGGGCTCCAGGCACGGAGACCCCGCAGCAGGAGCGCGGGCGAAGCCCGTGGCTGTGGGCTCCCACTTCCACCCGCCTCACGGACCGCGCAGGGTTTCCAGGCACTCTGCGGCCCTTCGGAACAACCAGCAGCGAGGTATTGTTATTATTTATTAAACAGTTGGTGTATTTCTTAATAGAAATTTCATTAGGAGTGTTAGGTATAGATAGTCACCAGCCCAGAACCTACAAGTAATTCTGTTTAATTATTATGCCCGTAATGTTTGGAATAACGATAGCTCCTGAGCACCGAGATTAAGAAGCAGAGTCAATTGGAACAGGAGCTTTTTTTTTTTTGCTTTAACAGTTCTCCTCTGTTCTTAATTGGTTTTCACGTTTCTTAAAGATCAGTAAGAGACTGCAAGAGACACCACGCCACGGCCAACCTGGATGGAGGCCCTGCCTGCTCCAGTTCATTTTCCCCCTCGGAAAACGGCTGGCAAAAGGGAAAGGGGAGCGCTTTCCCGGAGTGAAAGCGCAGGAATATGCATGGTGCTAAGATAAGGGCCCGAAGCCCTGGTCCGAGATCCAACCAGGACAAGCTATCGGGGAAGGCTTGCAGAGCAGAGCTGCATCCGCATCCCAGCTCAGCTCTTCCCGCGGCGCCTCCTGCCAGCGCCAGCCGCTTTAGCCGAGCTGGGAGCGCTCTGCGGGCACCTGCCCGCGCCCGGCTGGAGCTAACGCAGCCCTGCGTCAGGAGAGCATCCGCCCCGTGCCAGCAGCTCCCGCCTCCGCGGCAGCACGCTCTCCCGCGTATTCCCCAAGTTGCATCAGCCAGGAGCCGGGAGGAATTAAAGCATTTGGGAAGGAAAACAGAGCTGCAGAGAGACAATGTTGAATGTAAATACCAGTTAAATATGCATTACCATATGCCTGCGCCTTCGCGGTCTGTTAGGAGGCAGCGCGAGCCAGCGAGAAGATGCAGGAGCAAAAAGCCGGAGGCTCCGGCAAGCACCCTCCTCCCCGGCAGCCTGGCGCCCCGGCCCACGCTGGAGCTGGCCCTCGGGGAAACAAGCAGCCGGGGAGCTGCTCTCGGTGGCCTCCCGAATGAGGGCAGCGCGCTGCCTGCCTGCGGCCGCTCGCCGCCCCGGGAAGGGGCCGAAACCTCTCCCCAGCGGTGCGGGGCGGAAGAGGGGAAGGACCAACTCCGCAAAGCAACAGCCCAGCCAAAGCTACGCTCGCACACAGCCCCCGCTGCAGAGCGGCCGCCTGCAAAGCCGTGGGCGAGGGACCCCCTCGCAGCAGCAGCGGGGAGGCGGAGCGCGTCCCCACCGCTAGCGTGCGGGCGGCCGCGACGGCGACCCACCTGCAAGCACGGCCCCTGCAGCCCTCCCCGGGCCGCCGCCTGGGGCCGAGGTCTGCACCGACGCACAGCCCAGATGGTGATTGTGGCTGTCTAATTACGCGTGCATGTGATATCAGCCAAAAATGTTTGACTATCTCCGGAGTTTCAGGGGAGATCAGAAAGCGAGTCTGCTCAGGGTGCAAGGATTACGCAAATGGGATAATTTGTTAGCAGGCAGCGCTGCGTAATTCAGTCTTTTGCTTTGCACTGGGTCCTGCTGCCTCTGTCTTATCCACGCGCCTTCCCCCTGCTGCTCGCAGGTCACAGCCCTCGGCATTTGCATCCAGCCCCCGGGGCACTGATTGACTCCTCTTTGTGCATCCTGCAGCGGGAGGCTTTTCTCTGAATCGGCAGCTTGCTGCTCCTGGGAGGAGCGGGAGGGATGGCTTGGGGGCCTAGACGCTCGTCCTCGCCCTGCAGACGCTGCCGGCGGCCCCTGCGCTGCCAGCCTCCCTCCGCTCCCGCTACCCTCGCTGCCGCCTCCCAGCGTGACGCACCGCTTTAGGACAGCGGGGCACCGGGCTGGGGTCTGAGTGTTTCTTTGCCCTGCTGTCCTTTCCAAAGGGACACAGTTAAGGGGAGGAAAAACAAACAAAAAAAAGAAAAAGACACAAATCGAGCTCTTTAAATCCCAAACTTGCCTTTGTTAACAAACTATCCCACACCTATAAAACAAGCTTGTCCCCCTGCTCACTTTCAAGCTGCATATTTCTCATCTTTATATCGAGTCTGAGAAACCTGAGCAGTAATAAAACTATTTTCCTGCAAACATTTTTGCAACAGAAGTGGCCTTCTCCATTCAGGCTGTGTGGGCAGCTAATGAAGCCCGCATGATTCATAGCCAGGCAAAGGACAAGCCGCTCTCCCAGGCTCACCGGCATCATTAGATCCGTACCTGGAACCGACAATGCCTCTAGTTCAGCAACGCAATTATCCGTGCACTTAAATTCCAGTGCCTCTTCAAGTGCTCTGGCTAATTGGAAATATATTAAACCCGGGTTTATAAAAGTTAAACACATACTTGAATGCTTTGCTGAACTGAGACGCAAATCTGCATGTGCACATGCACCGCTTGCCTGTGCAAAAGAGGAAACCTTGATTTTGAGTTGCAGCAAAGCCCTGGCCAGAGGCAGGCAGCACCCTGCCATCCGAGGGCGGCGAGGAGGCGCTCGGCCGACACAGGGCGACGCTGCCCGCGGCTGCATCACCCTCCCCATGCTCCTCTCCCCGGCCTCGCCACGGCTCCCGCGCTCCATACTGCACTCAGCCCTGTCCCAGCAGCGATTCAGCACTGGCTGCTCAGCCGGCACCAGGTCACCAGCGATTAGGGATCCGGGGGGCAACGAGCCCTGGCGGGCATCCCACAGCCGGCCAAGGCGCCACAGCCCAGAGGGAAGGTCCAGCGGTCTCTTTAAGGCCCATCAGCGAGGCCAGGCAACCGCGGGAGTAATGAACAGTAATTTGACTTTATTTTGCTATCAGCATGCTCTCGTCGTATTTAATGGCTGTTTTACCAGGTGTCTTGGTGCACCAAAGCAGCAGGCTCTGCCG
Organism: Apteryx mantelli; assembly: GCF_036417845.1. Taxonomy (NCBI): domain Eukaryota; kingdom Metazoa; phylum Chordata; class Aves; order Apterygiformes; family Apterygidae; genus Apteryx; species Apteryx mantelli. The sequence continues at coordinate 1,304,542 of NC_090000.1, forward strand.
GAGCAGCCTTCTGCAGGGCGCGGGAGGTCAGCTCCATTACCTCCTCTCGCACCAGCCAAGGCTGTAACCGAGGTGCTTGTGCTGTGCTTTTGTAATTATTCACGCGTTTTCTTTAGAGATTTCCTCTTCCAGGCTGACTCCGTTTAATCCTGCTGCTTGACAACTGAGAGCAAAGGCATAAATTCCGCCAAGAGGGAGAAAAGGGGAAGCCATCGTCCCAGCATGGCGTTAAAGGGGTTGCAAAACACCACATTTCAGGTTCCTTTCCAGCTGCTTTCTGGCCTGCGAATCTCTAGAGGCACATTCGCGGCTTTTCTGTAACAAAGACTCCCTTCCAGTTTAGCAAATATTAGATCTGGAGCTTTAAGAATGCAGCAAATATCATGAGCTTCACAGTAAAATCACCAGTGTTGCCTGCGATGGTACAGCACAACCGGGACTGCCCCCTTTTGAACCAGACGAGCAAACGCCACCCTGCCCAAGGGCTACACAAACACTTTCAAGTATTTCCTGAAAACACGTGCTGGAATCACAACAGAAACTCATTACTCCAGCCAAGTCTGCTGGTTTGCTGACAAACGCACTGTTTGGACTGTTTGTCAAAACAGAGGAACAGAAAGAAAAAAAATGAGCAAGTTTCAAAGTCAGAAGCAGGAACGCTCAGTCTGGCAGAGGACACTGAGAACTGCCCAGAGTAGAAGTAGCAGCCAGGTGGCACAGGGGCCTGGGTGAAGCTATGGGAGTAGCAAATGTTGACCATCGCAATGGATTGCCCACAAGAAAGCTGCCCCCAAAATTCCCTGTCAGGATTAAGTGAACATTTTCAGACGCAAGTGTATTGCAAAGGCAGTCTGTTCACGGGAAGCAGTATGGCAAATAAGAGATTCTTTAGGAAATGCTCATATTGCTCTAGCTCTGCTTTCGTGGGCTCTTCAAACACCCCCAGTGCTCTGGGAAAGTGGTAATGTTCAGCCGCGTCCCAGCCAGACTCCAGCTGGGACACGCAATTACTCCACGCTTGGCCCCTCCTGTCCCGACGCTCCCTTTGCAGGGCAGGGAGAAGAAAGGATCCTCCTTTGCCTTCTTCCCTAAGATTGGACACAGACACGCTGCATTTCTCCCTTAAGTGCCTGCCTTTTCTAGGTGAATCTACTTACATACCATCCATCCCTCCCTCCCCACAAGGTCTACAGGGGTTCTCCTTCCTCTTTCTATTACAGAACGTATCACTATTATTTAGCTCTTTTTCATCGTCTTGTTTCCAGCCCTATCACGCTGCCACAGATACTCATTAGGTAGGAGCACGAGATCCTTCCAGCAGTACAGTATCGTTTGTTTCATCCAAGTTATGCATAACTAATTGAGCATGTCATATTGTTGCACAAGACGACATATCTGATAGGACTGATGTGTCATTCAGGAAGCACAGGACTAGAATAACTTTTGTTTTGATGCCTCGGCTGTGTGTCCCAAGTTACAAGGAGTCTCTCGAATCAATGACGCTTACTCATTGAAGAACATGTTATCATCAGCTGTACAGATCGTGCCTGTGCTGGATGAGGACCACACAGGTGCAGCAAGCTTCCCCGCAGCCTGCCCTTGCTCTGCTAGCATCATTGCAAAAGCTGGGGTGGGCTCTCAGAGCTGACCACCCCAAAACAGCTGGGAAGGGGAGCACAGGACCCTCGAAAGTCGTATGAACATGCACTCCAAATCGCAGTGCCTGTCTCATCAGGGCTGGGGCACCCCAAGCACCACGCAGCCCCTCCGCTGGGCGAGGGGCACCGCTCTGCTGCACGGGGCAGTGCTGCTCTGCGCGCCTGCCGAGGGGCTGAAGCCGTCTCCCTGGATCTATTTCCCACCTCTAGCAACGCTCAGTTGCTCTTAGATATAAGCAATATGTTTTTAAAGGAGAGCCCAGTATTTCTCCAAAAGGGTAGTGAGCGGCTGCCGTTTCCATCTTGCACCGGTGACTGCACTGTAATAACAGCCCCATCTGTTCCCCGCGGCGTTTCAGCAGAGCAGCCGCCAGCATCGCTTTCCCTGGGGGGCTCCTTCCTGGCACCTCGCGGCGCCTGCCCCACTGCTGCCCTCGGCGCAGAGGCATCGCCAGCCATCCCTCCCAGCAGCCCTGCTCTCCTCCCTCCCGCGGAGCAGCACCTGCCTCTGACGCACACGTGCCTGCAGCTTTTGCAGCCTCTCCCATTTCTTCTGCCCACTTCCATCAGCTTTGCACTTCAGAAACCCCTGCCCCTCCAGATAGCTCCTGAGAATCACTCTGGTGCAGCTAAGCTCTGCCAGCTGCCCTTGAGCTGGCAGCCACATGCAGTTTTGCCCCGGGGATCCCAGCACCGCCTCATGAGCTGGCCCCTGCACCAGTGTTGGGGCTCCTGCACTCCCAGTTTTGCCACTAACCATAGTAAGAAGTTGCCCCCACAGATGTCAGGTGTCCGTGGCCATGGAATCTGTCTGTCTGTGCATGCACTCGCTGCACTAGCACCGCAATTGTAGGACTGTCCAAAGAAGTCAGATCCACCCCATCCCTGCAGTTCAAGAGCCACATGCAGAAGTCACTAAAATATATACGCATATACCAATGGCCTATGTTTTGCTGCTGCCGTAGCAAATGAACTACTCAGGTCCTTCAAAGAGGTACCTCCTGCCTACCCATGTCCTGGCAGGATGCAGGGCACGTGGGGCTGCGCTGCCGCGGCGTGCCCTCCCGCAGCTCGCATTGCCGGGACCGAGCTGGGGCCACTCTGCAGCCACGGCAGTGGTTAGCCCCCGCCAAGCTGCTGGGAGCTGGGCTGCCCGTTTTCTGAATGGTGCCCAGCAGCCCAATTTCAGGTTTTCTGGGCCCGAGGGGTCTCACAGTGCCCTAGACTACAAAACCCCCGTCGCTGCCCACCCAGAAGCTGACAGCCCTTTCCCTCACCGAAGCGACGGGCCGATTCCCACTCGGGCATTGACAGGGCGTGACAAATTCCTCTGATCAATACATGTCTCCAGACGAGCTGAAGCCCTATCCAGCAGTCACGCCGCATCATTTGTTTTTTTCTTGAATGATGAGAGATGTGTTTTAAAGGCCCTGCTGGGATCAATGTGCAGGCTATCGAGCTGTGGCGAGGACCGCTTCCCAGCGGCGGGCGGGAAGGATGATTTACACCGGCGGGGGCTGGCAGCCGCGTGCACGGCAGCACTGCCCGCCCGCTAAGCGCTGCGAGTGGCTGGGAGAGGTGCAATCCCTGCTATCCCAGCTGCCCCGTCACGTTCCTCTCTCCGAAGACGGCGCTACGCTTGGGGAGGCTCCTACTTGCGCTTAGCAGCCACAGCTGCCAATGGGGCAGGAGTGACACCGGGGCCAGGAAACCCCTGTATTATTTCCTGGCTATTCGACTGATGCCCAAAAGATATCAGATAAAGACCCCAGGCAGAAACGCTCTCATATAGTCACACTGGCGAAGGGCAGGCTGGTCCGGAGAGTGTTTACAGGCAAGAAATAAGACTGCTCCAGCTGGAGAGAGTTGCAGCATTTGACCTGACTTTGTTCTGCTTCTCTTTGCAACTCTGTGCGATTTTTGGCCGCTCTCCAGTTTCTCTGGCCATTTTTCAATTCTCCTTTTCAAAGCCAGGCCAGGAACAGCCCCGCACCGGCAGCTCTGCAGTAACGAACTTTGCATTCGACACGGAGCCCTCGGGAAGAGCCTGGCCCAGGATGCTCAGACCTGCTCCTGCACCGCCCTCCTACGTGCTCCCGTCAACGACAGGACTTGCCCGCACACAACTCAGCAGGCCAACAGGAGCCGGACCGTGCCACCTGCGAGGTCCTGTCAGCAGCAAGGTAGGATGGCTTTGTGGGTCGCCCGCAAACTTTTTAATTCCCCATTCTGCAACGTGTGGCTCAGCTCGCTGCTTCTGCTTTCCAGCTGCCAGCCAAAAGCGGCATCCAAAAGGCCTGGAGAGACCTTCCCTCTGCAAACACTGGAGTAAACAGAGCAACTAGCCATCGCACTCTGGTCTGTCAGCCTCCCTGCAAACACACAAAGCCGCAAGGAGAAGAGGGGATCGGCGCCAGCCCACTATGGCAGCGCTCCCAGAAGGCAAGAGGTGCCTGTCCCACCCCAACTCATTCTCTTCTAAAATCTTTTGGCAGGGACACAGTCAACTCTAATTGCAATTTCCATTCTGGTGACTGCGCTCTGCAGGCAAAATAGGTTCCATCTATATAATGAGTCACTCCTGAATATCAATCTACCCAGGATAAAACAGAGACAATAGCTGCTTACATGCATAGTGAGTTAATTATGAGCATCTGCTATTAATCTTGCTATCAGACTACTAATTGCTCCTTCTCCTCCAGGAAGACATGCTGGAGGTGAATCAGCTCAGCCGCCCTTCCCCAAGCCCCAACTATTTCCTGGTAGGAGGTCTCAGCTCACGGCTCCGCGGCGCACCGCCACCGGCTGCGGGAGACAGCCGGAGACTCCGCACCGCGGGGTTTTCACCTCCTTCCTGAAGGCAGTGGTTTATGCACGCGTGCTGGCAAACACTGACCGGCTCATCGGCCGAACGACGGCTTTGCGGGCCCAAGGGACACAAAGGAGGATGAGCGAGACCCCAGCCTGGTTTCTGGCCCAAGGGACCCCCGTATCAGACCAACTCCGTTAGCTTTCATGCCCGCAGTGACGCTGCAGGGGGCAAAGGGAATCCCGCAGGGCTGGCGACCGCTGGGCTCGGCGGCATCGGCCCTCCAGCCAGCCCAGGGACAGGGCACTCGCGCAGCAAGCCGTCCACGGGGGTGGCAGCTCCTCTGCGCCAGACACCTCTTGCAAGGATGTGGCGAGGGCCCTGTCATCAGGCAGCTGCTCCGGGAAGACTGAAGTGTTACAGGGGGAGGTTTGCATTTGGGAAGAGATGTCGAGTTGCACTCTCGCAGGTGAGGACTTGACATATCGCGTGTAATGAGGAAAGAAAATGCATCAGGAGCATTTGGGGAAGATGACAGCAGATCAGAAATGCCTCCTTCTCCCACAGATTTATTTTGTCAACCAGTCACTCAGAAGAGGGGGAGAGTGGAAGGGGGGAAGAGGGCTCTTTCAGCAGCAAACGCTTTGGCGTTCTGGAGAGCCCTGGCCCTTTGATCCGGCAGGTGCCCAGCAATCGCTTTAGACAAACTCCTGTTGATTGCCTGATACGAGGGAGGCCAGGGCGCCTCAATTAACTGGCCAGCAAGGTAGAAGTGGCTGGGTTTGCATCTCATTAAGAGCTTGCTTTCTGTTGTGAAGTGCAGAAGCGCGCTGCTCCTCAAAGGGAGACGTATTTTGGCTCTAAGTCAGAGGCGACGAGGGGTCAGCGGACGCTGCGCACGCTGCCTTGGCACAGCTCTGCCCGGGCACCCGGCGAGGGGCTCCCTTCCCACGGCCGCCCCTGCTCCCCGCTCCCACGCCGCAGGCAGCGGTGGCCAGGGTGCATGGGAGAATACATGGGCAGAGAGGCAACCCAGGCCACGTTAACCTTTCCAAATGCTTTTCTCGGGAGGAGGGCTGAGGAAGAGATTGGGGAAGCTTGAACAACAGTTTCCCCTGTAAAGAGAAGTAAAAGACCTCATCAGCATGTGAATAAAAAGGGAGATTAAATCTGAGCCCTGAATATTCAGTCTGATGTAGGAAATGTTTGCTCCTGTGTTCTCAAAATACGGAGAGGAAAACAAAACGGAGCAGTTTGCTTCTCTTGTCTCCGTGCCGCCCTTGGGTAATCGCTGCCCTACGCGGTTTCTGCCCCAGCCCGCCCAAGCGGGTGCCCCTTTGAGACAACCAGGCCGCGGGATCTTGGCCGCGGGGGCCACGCTCGCCCTTCGGGTGCGGGAAGCGCTGAATATTCATGCCGCTGATGCTGCATGCGGCGCAGAGCGGCCCCCCGGGATAATCAGATTTCATGCTTCAGGCTGCAGACTGATTCCCCATAAAGGTCAGGAGGAATCTGCAATCCCCATCCCCATGCGTAACTGTGGTCCTGGTGCTTTCATACCTGAGGTATCCAGCAGCAGCCAGCGATGGGAGAAAGTGCCTTGAGCACAGCTTGTGTTCCTTAGTATGAACCAACATTGCTATTTTCCATCTAAAACCCCCCAAAGTCCCTTGCCTGAAGCTGGCAGGATTAATTTGCAGAATACATATAACCTTTTAAAATGGACAAACTGATTTGTTTGTTTAATTAGCTCCCTTTTTCCATCCGCCTGAAACCAAAGTTTATCAGCGCCTTTGAAACACCACAGCCCTCTTTGCCGGCTCACACGTGAGCGCTATTTCCAGGACTCCTGTAGCTGCTCTAGCACACGCACATTAACCTGCCCCTTTGCAAAGCACCAGCACCTGAACTCTGCCCTGCGAGACACCGCGACGCCCCGGCCCTGCCAGGCTGCGCGCCTCCAAGACACGCACAAAGCCTGAGCCAAGGCGTCCGGCTGCCTTTTGCCGAGGAGAAGCAGCGTTCCGGGTGCTCTCCTTTTCAGGGTGCCTGACTTGGTGAAGACAGCTCAGAGTTAGGACCCAATTTTACATGCTTATGAGCAATTTTGGCAAAGAGCTTTTTTGCATCCTCTGCATGGATGTCCAGGTGAGTTCCACTGCAAAATGCCAGGAAATTTGCCCACGTGTGAGGGCAGATTAAATCCTGGGAACAGCTCCAGAGAAAGGGGTGAGGCTCCCCAAGCCCTGCACAACACTAGCATCTCCCTGCTGCTCCACAACACAAGCAAGCGGCACCCTGAAAGCAAAAGAATTTAGGATATTTTAAGACACAGAAATCTTCCGTATCGATTTCCCCTTCTCAGTAATTAGATGTAGTGATAAGAATCTCCTTTCCATTACTCGGCAAGGCTGCTCTAAGCGGAGGCTGCAAGGGGAGCTCACCCATCCGTGTTTACAGCGGGGATGCTCACGTAACCTAATCCACATGCACAGCAAAGAGCCCAGCTGCATGACCAGAGAAACCTCCCTGCAAATCTGCCATCAGGATGCGATATACATAATATATAACAAGCGTGTTTATCAGATGATAACACATCACAGCTGCTGTTAAACGAGCACACAAGCCTTGAACTGCACAGAAACTTCATGTATTATTTAAAATACTTTCCCACAAATACTGTCAAATCAAAACCAGCTACTGCACCCGGGAGGATAGTGGTCGGGGTACTGCAGTAATGTCTCTCAATGATAATGTCTGCTGGAGAACAACGCGCCGCGTGAGACGCCGAGCCCTATCGGCTGCCTCCGCTGGAGCAGGAGCCGGACAGCCCGGCAATGCTTGTCATGCACACCGTGTCTCGCGTGCCACCGCGCAGATTTTAAATACAAGTGCAATGAGCTTTAGGGAAGACGGAACAAATACAGTATGTGGAATAATCCCCCAGTGAAAGGGCCATAATACCAGGCTCTGAAACTCCACATCCAATAACATGAGCAAGGAAGGGAAATAAGTTTTTAAAAGGAAATTAAAACAAACTTCCCCAAAGTCCTTAAGTAAGGGATTGAAGAAAAATGAGGTCCCTGTTTCCCATTCATTTCTTTCAAGGGCTTAGGGATATACCAGCTACACAAAGTCACTCTGGATCACTGACAAATCCATCCGTATCCTGCTAACATGCGCAGGGCAATTCCCAGGACTCAAATGAGCCCTTAGTCACATCTTGGAGAAGACTGTTGTCAGTGCTCGATGGCAAGCCCGGCAAACATCCACTCTAGATGAAACACCAATCTAAACTACCGGCAAATACAGTGTCTCCAAAGAGCACGTTTTCTTAAGTAGCCAATATAACATCAATTCATCTCCTGCTCCTACTGACAAAGAACCCTCCGTGGTCCCAAGGAACCAGATTCTTGAATCATGGGGCATCCTTTCCATAAGAGCCTTCAATTTTTTTTCATTTGCTTCAAAGCAGATAAAGGAGAGGAAGGATTAGAAGTCCCAGGTGGCTTCTAATACTGTGTTTTAAATGAGTCCGCTCTGATCTCAGCAGCCTTTCCAAGTGGATCCCCGAGCTGAAGCGTAGATGCTATGAGCACGTCGCCTGGATAGAGAGGACAGGAAGGGTAACCAAAACCCAGCGATTTTGGAACTCGCCCCCTCAAAGAGCGTGTCTGGTGATTTAATCCCTTCCCTCAGGGGACTGTGTCAGCTGTGGGACCTCCAAAGTCTCGAGGGCCTGAGGGAACGCCAGGCAGACCTTGAAGACCCACGTTTGTGCGTCTGTACAACGATCCTCATGCAGCAAGCGATGCCCAAGCGCCCAACAACACCCAGCCCCGATTCCTGCTGCAATAGCCCATCTTATCCCCCCGAATGAAGATCTAGCGCTAAAATTGTTATCCCCTCCCACCGACGGGGCATCCCTCAGCCTGCCTCTTGCAGCCTGGGTCAGATAAATGAGGATTTAGCATCAGTTCCTCCAAAATAGCTGCAGCAGGCGCAGCGCGATATTGATTCATTGTAATGTGAGCAGCCAGTGTAACCTTGTTTGCTCAGAAACGGTATAATTTGGAGATTATGCTTTAATGAACAGATGATGTATGTTTCAATATACAGAACAAGAAAAGTAATGGAAATTTCAGACAGGTAAATAGAAAGCATAATTCTTGACCGATGTTAACTAATCCCAACTCCCCCAGCAGAACAGCAGGCCGCTGCAGTAATAAAACGCTGGCGCTAGAATCGCTCACGCGGAGACGGGAGCCCTGCAGCTCCCGCGGCGCCCCTGGGCTCCTGCCCCCAACGCTCAGGCACCCCGGGCGAGCAAAGGCGTTTGGCTCTCCCTCCAGAGCAGGAATGGCTTTCTTTGGGAAAGCAAAGGACCCCTGGAGAGCAGCATCCCTCCCCGCTACCATTAGGAGCGACCGTTTGCCCCCAAAGCAACGCTGGGGCTGGAAAGACCCTGCCTGCTTCCAACAGGGAGCTCAAGAGCAGCTTCCTATAGGCAAAGGCAGGAGATTAAGAGACCGAATGCCTCTCTGCTCCCCCATCTCCTCCAGCAGCTACAGCCCGTTACTAACTCAGAGCATCAGCAGCAACCGCCAAGGCAGAAATTTAGGATCTGCTTGTTGCTCAGAAACGCCCAGAGCAGAAGAGCCGAGTCCCCGGCCAGTCCCGGGAGGTGCGTTGGACCCAAAGGCACATGCCGGCTCGGCAACAGCACCGCGCTGGCCTCACCGCGTGCTGCACACCCACGTCCAGCCAGGCTCTCCTGCCCACCTGCCTGCTTTTTTATTTATTTCCCATCAAGCCTTCTGCAGACAATCTGGAGGAAACAGCCAAGGGACTTTTTTTTGTTTGGGAAAAGAAAAACTGCCATAAATTTATTTACTTAAAGGATTTCTCACCAGAAACAGCCCCTTGAGACTCCCATTTTCTGAGAGTGAATCTCTCACCTAATCACAAAGTGCTGCTATTTACTGTATCTGCTATCAAGGCAGGCAGTCTCTGTCCCGCCTTTCCTAACATCTATTTACCAAATCCATTTGCAAGTCTAAAATTTAATCAGCCAGGTTTCATCTTAGAGGCATTAACATTCAAATGGGGCTCACACCCAGAGACGGAGCTGGAGTAAACCGCCAATTCAGGGGGAGTTTGTGCATTAATAACGGGTGTTTGTGAGCCGGGCAGCTCTCCGGCTGCTGATTTAGATATTCATTGACTTATCCACAGGTTAAATATGAAATCAAAGCAGGCAGAGGAGGCTGGGGTCACGAGGGGTTCTGCACCCGTCCCTCACGCTCACTGCGGAAACGTGCGTTTAATGACCCAGACTCTCCCCGCAGCAGGCAGGGAGAGAGACTGGCTATTTCGGAGGGTCCAAATGAGATGGGCAGCAACAGAACAGCCTTGCCTGTGGGTGCTGCGAAGGCAGAACAGCAGGAAGGGTGTTTTTTGGGATGGTCCTGGCTCCCGAGTGAGGGATTGCAGTCAACTCCGTGCCTCAGTGTCCCCACCGAGAGGATGATAATAATTAAAGCAGCTTGCGTGTGCGTGTTTTCAGGAAAACAACATCACTTTGTGATGAAAACTGCCAAAACAGCAAAGAAATCTATTCAAGGGGGACGAAAAGAAATATTCCCCAGCAGCTCGCTGTGCAACGCACGCCTCATGGGAGGGATTCATTAGCTAATGATCATAAAGCATGTTTTATAGCCTGCCCTTCTCTCGCCGCGATGGATGGGCTTCCACAATTGACCTCGGTGGGAACACAAGCCGTTCCCTGACAGGAGCCAACAGTATTTTATATAAACCAGATCAGCAGTGCCTTTAAACGCACCAGGCTGCCACATCGCCTGCCGGACACGCAGAAGCTGTCTCGCTCTGCGGAGCACCTGGCTAACGCGAAGCAAGCGGCTTCACCGAGCCTGGGAAAACCCGGTGTTCTGCAGCGTTTCACACGCGTGGTGCACGGCCCTGGCCCCCCTGCTGATAGCTCAAGGACAGCCAGCGAGTTTCACACCTGCTAAACTTTTTCCTCTTGCACACGCCACACATTTCCCCAGTTAGCATTTCACTGCTTCCCGGTTCCTTCCAGGAGAGGCGGCTTTTAGCCCTGCTGCTCCTATGCGGAGCAAGGAATAAGAGATCATTAACCGGCATTTCCCCTTGCCTGTGCCTGGCCAGGGCACTGCACCGTTTTAATGAAGTGTCTGTTCAGCTGATATATCTAGGATGTCAGACATCATCTGGGCTTCTTTCATTATTTTCACCTTTCACTGTCTCCAGCACTGACAGATTTAAATTATTTGCACCGCTTTCTTGCATATTTCATTAGATTTGCTTTGGAGCCTTTTAATGGCAACTGCTGCAGGAGTCGGCAAAGCTCGGGCCCCATCAGGATCAGGCCAGGTGGACCAGCTGCTTGGGCAGTGGTCTTCCCCGTGCCTCATCCCGCGGGGAAGGTCTGTACGCTCAGGAGGAAGGGAAGAGCCTTCTCCACAGGTCCACGGAGAGCGCAGCATGGACCGGGGAACTGCTCAAGACCCAGAAAACCCAGCTTCTCCCGCGGCATCTCCCCCAATTTTGTGCATGGCTCTGAGACAAACAGCCAAGGGACTTGCCCGGGCTGCCCCGGTAAGCGGGTAACACCTCCGCCTCCTGCCAGAGAGCGCGGTGCAGGTTAGCCCGCTGCCTGCTGCCGCTAGGAGCTGGAGCCCAGAGCCACGCTGCCAACAGAGCTACCCAGTTTCCAGGCTCTCGGAAGCATTGAGCACAAGCAAAGGTGACAGCGAGCTGCACGTTATTTCATCGCAGCTCCGTCTCGCATTCCTCCCTGGCATTAGCTCGTTACAGTCGAACTAGCAGAAGGAGACAACACCACTTTAAATAAACGCACTAGCATTGACTGGGGACACAGCGAGCACATGTCCAGGTCTGCAAGCAAGAGCGCTTCATCCTATGCTGCCGGGTACAGACCCAATAAGTCTCTCTCCTCATGGAAATAACCTTTGCTGTGATTTATTACAAGTCATATAACGAAAGAGAGTGAGTGTGAGAGAGGAAAAGAGAGAGACATTATGTGTCCTACTGTGATAGCCAGCAATATCTTCAACTCCAATAAATAAATAAAAGAAGAAATATTCCCCTAGGTCTCTCTGACATATCTAATTGATATCACTAGGGATCTTCCAGGAACCAAACAGGAATCTAATCTATTGCCTCGCAGAGCCAAATGAGAACAGCGGGGGGTCTGCCACTGAGCCTCCAGCTTCTGACAGGGACACACGTAATGAAAACGGAAACAGGTTACAGGCAGTCTGACACCCAAATAACAAATGGGGATCCTGGAGAGAAATTTGTTTTATTGATGTTGGAGGGGAAATCCACCGGGCCTCCCATCAGCTCGCCCTTACCTCACTAATTGAACGAGGTGCCAGTTAAAATCTCACTCATCTGGAAGAGCATTTAGCCACTAGGACACAAATGCACCAGTGAATGCGTGAAGATACACCCAAAGACACTAGCATATATTAACTGTCTGCACCTGGTTCTCCTCTCATTTAGGCTGGGGTAATTTCTGGAGTAATTGTCTTAATGAGCAAGGAGGAGCAGATAAAGCACAAGGGCCCTCCAGCTCTGCCTGGGGAGAAGACGCTGCTGGGGGCATCTTTCATCCTGAGCCGAGGGGACACAGTAGCATGCTGAAGTTTGAGCCCTTCCAGATGCATCGAGTCCTCTTCTCCGCCTGCTCCCCCAAAAGCACCAGAGCAGCATGACTAGACAGGCTGTGATGAAGGCTCGCTCTCATCTGTCACGGTGTCCAGAGAGCAAACGTGCAAGCCGAGTCCCACTCCGTGCGGGAGCCGTGCCTCTGTAGAGATGCCCTCAACCACATCAGCTGCCACCTCCCACCTTCCCTGTTTAATTAACTCCCTCCTGATGTAGGTAATGGAGCTCCAGCACTCTTAAACAAAGATTTAATCAGCCCAAGCTCAGCACTCGCAGCAACTAACTCCCTTTGTTAGATTGGTGTGAAATCCAGGGCATGTTTAGCCCATGACAACATCCTCACTGTTAATAGCTTCCAGCATCGCGCGTGTCCCTGGATAGTCCAGCCTGGAGTCCTTTGGACTCTCTTCTCTGTGCATCAAAGAGTCGCCTGGGTCATTGATTTTTAGCATCATGCAAATGGAGTCAGCAGGGAGCTGGCAACTCCAGTGCATTATTATTTAGGATGGATAAACTCTTATCCCTACTTCTCAGCATCTTGCCAAGACCAAGGGAGGGTTTCTGATTTATTGTGATTGTTTTTAATCCTGCAGAGGAACCTCAACAGAAAGCAGAGGGGAGGGGAAGTGGGCAAAACTGTCTCCATCACGGGGGCCCTTGTGGAGCAAAGGTGCTGTACACAAGGACTCCATCCCCACCATGTCTCTGCTCCTCTCCACAGCCTTGGACCTCTCCCCATCAGCATGCCCTTCTGCGCAGGAGGTGACAGCCTCCAGTTCGGGTCCAGCACCCGGGAGCTCCTGCTGCTGTTCAGGCTGGTGCCATGCAGCTGTGACCTCCCCCTCTCTGCAGCTCACACAGTAAAACTTTTGACCACCACCATCCGCTTTACAGGGAGCGAAGAAACCAGAGATGAGCACCAAGGGAATGTCCAACACAAACCACACCAACAGATTTAAATGTCTGCATCATGCCTGAACTGAGCCCACCCTTGCAAATCTCCTGATCCTTACGCTTTGATGCCCCTCACTAAATATAGGCTGGCCCCACACAGCCCAGGCAGGGGCCGACGCACAGGTAAAATGCAGCGCAACTGCTCACAGAACATAGCAAGGCCACCAGCAACCCCTGCCCGGCTAGCAAATGATCTCCTTTGGTGACAGCAGCACCACGAACAAGCCCGTGATCTACTGGCAGAAAGCAGGCATCCAGAAAGCCCCGGCAGACCTCTCCCCCCACCCCTCCTCCTGCCCCCCCAGCAGCTCCTTCCTGACCCAAAGCGAATTGCAGATAGATTGGCTCTTGGTAAATGGCAATAACTTTGCAGAATGCCATCTTAATAAGTGCATCTCCCAGCCAGGGGTGAGAAGCAGCAGCTGAAGCGCTGGTGTGGATGTCAAGTTACAAATGAGACATCCAACTGCTTCATTTATTAGAGGGAATCAATTCGACTTTTCATATTCACCAGGAGTTTCAGGCAGGAAGGACCCCATCAACAGCATGCGCTCAACCCCGTGCAGCCTCGCACAATGCAGCGCATGGGAGGGGGGAAACAGAGGCAAGGAAAAGTCTCTTGCTTCACAGCTCCCTGCAAAACAGTACGGCTGTCTTCCAAAGCCAGGAAGGAAAAGTGTCAGAAGGACACCGAACACTAGCCCCTATCCTCAGCTTTGCTCAGCGTTAACTCTTGAGCCAAAATTTGCCTTTCTAAATATAAGCATTTTTGCCCTACAATCAAAGCCTAACACATATTCTGATTTTACAGTGCATGTGTGTATTGGCATCATCAGGCTAAGCAGGACAAGTTAAGAGCAGTTAGTTCTCTTTGCACTGGGGAGCTTCAACTCTGCCCTTTACACAAAGTTATCAGGTTGTATGTGTGCACATGTGGTTTAAGCCTCCAAGAGCTGTAATTGTGACTGTACAAAAATATTACAGGTCACTAGAAGCAATTTAATGATAATAAAAATTTAAAAAAAAAAGAGAGAAAATGAAGCGGCTGCCATCCTTGATTTTCAGGCTTCTTTATCATGTAAAAACCTCCTGTTCATTTCCCAACAGACAATTAATGTATCTGCAATTGCAACAAAAGTCCTCCCCTCCTGCCATGCTCTGGGGCATGTGCCTTGCTCCCTGTGGGACAAAGCAGCCCCAGCAGGGTCCCGCTGCCCCTGGGACCATGTCTGCTGGGGATATCCACGGAGGGCAAAGCGGGACCCACACCGCCCCTTTGCAGCCCCAGCTAAAGCTCCCTCTCCTCCCTCCCTCCCTCCTGCCCCCAGATGTTGCCAACCTCCTTAAGAGAGCTGCAAATTAAACTCTCTTGGTTATGTAGGTTAATTCCAGCATCCCTGGCCAGGACAGAGCTGACCTTGTAACCGCTTTCCAAGATAATTCAAACAGGAAGCTGTGTTCTCTCCCACTTTAACCCTTCACACACTAAACATAAGGAAACCAGCCCTTTTCCAAAGCAAATGCAAAAGGGACTCACTCAGCTGAAGGCACTGATGGCCTTAAAGGCTCTCCAGGAAGGGGCACATTTGTCCCACTCCCTGATTTCCCGGGTCTCCGAGTAGGTGGCAAGAGGAGGAATAGCCTTCCATCCTCCAGGGCAGGCAGAGGACGACCTGGACTTTGGGAAACACCAGGGAGAGCCTCAAAGCCCTACTTGCCGTTCTCCGTCCACCTCCGGACACACCGCGCGACAGCAGCACACCGCAGCGGCCCGCCACCCCGCTGCTGCTGCCGTTCCCCCGGGCTGCCTGGGCAGAGCTGTCACTTTAAAGCACACATAAAACACAACGCGTAATCACACGCATGTCTGTTTGTTAATTAACAAATAAATCAAGCCCGTCTTGCCAATTAAGAAAATGTAGCGAGTGTTGCACTCGTGGCAGGATGCCTTTCTCCCCACTCCAGTAGATTGATGGCGTTTGTCACCAGATGCGCGTGCCTGTGCGGCAGGGGGACGGCGCGTATGAGGAGTAATCCCCGCCGCAGGTCGGGATATTTACAGCCCAGCTACCAAGCACCCCCAGAGCTGCCCGAGAGAGACACCTGTAGGCAAAAGGCAGCGAGAGCCCTGCGGACCCCCGGGTGCTCGCGGAAACCAGCCCTGAAAAACCTGAAACACTCAATCACCATCACTTTTTTTTTTTTGCTTGCACATTTTGCCACGAGCCTGGGAAGGGAAGGCACCAAGACGAGCATCTCCCCCACGCTTCACCAAGGGAAAGAGGATGCTCTGGGCCAGACGGCGAGCTCCGGCGAGGACAGGGTGGGCAACCATGCCGGGCTGCACCACGGCCGCCTCTGGGAGCTCCATGAAAAGGTCACACTGCTAGAAAGTGCCTCCACGTTTCACATAACGCGCTGGCCATTAGGATGCTGTCATATCCTCTCCAAGACACTTGTAATGAGAAAGGGGAAGAGAGGGGAAGGAAAAACACAGAGCTAAATTAATTCTGATGACAAAGATAATAACAAGATCAGGAAATGGTGCAAAATGAATCCATTATAATTACAGTGTCAGCACCATCAGCCCCAAGGTCTTCCTCCAGGGCTACTCAAAGATAAGCAGAGAGCAGTGCTCGCACAGTGGCAGCGGGGTGCTGGCCACAGTGGTAGATCAGCTCCGCTGAGCACACTGCAATCAAGACAAAAGCTCTCAGACCTCTTCTCTGCCAGGCAGGGACATCGATTCTTGTGAGTAAAAGGGGCCTGAAAGCCCCCAGCAAGCTTGTATTGCATCCAACACTGGCTTTGCTATTGCATTTACGTGCTGGCTGTTGCCAGTGTGCACGGTCCTCTTTGCATGTGGCATAGGACCAGAGTGGGCAGAGATGCGGGTTGTGCTCCTTACCCAGGAGTTATCCCATGCATGAGCCTTCCTGCAATACTGCATTTACTGGGAAAGCCCGAGAAAGGCCACCATATAAAATTTGGTGCCTGCAGGACATGGATCCCCAACTGCAAAGCGCCAGCAGACCCTCTGTAGAGCAGAGCACTGGAAGCCGACGGAGGGCGTGCGACTTCCCCACGCCACATATCAGGGCTTGCTGCATTACATCACATCAAAACGTTTCCATCAGCTCAACCTCAGCCCCGGAGCACAGTGCTGGCCTTGTCTTCCTACTTCTCTCCCCCCAGCTGCAGATATTCTCAGCAGATCCCCATCCCTCAAACCCTGCTCCTACAGCTGCTGAGCCCCTGCCGTACCCAAAACCTGCCAAATTCAGGGCAGGGCCTGGCTCAAACACAGTAAAGAAACACAGGATCCCAGCTGGGTGCACTCTGCTCCCAGCCTGTCACCTCCCAAACCACGAAGGGGTGTCCCCCGCCCCATTGCCACCGAGGCTGGGTCACCACCTGCCTCACACCAGCAGGGGCTCAAGTCCCTGCCAGGTAAATAGCTCCTGAGCACATGCTTCAAGTGATTTGCAGAACTAGGCAAAATGCACAAGTGTGCCTTGTCACTGCTACTTTTCAAGCGACTAATTGATAACATTTGGCAATCTTTCAACTCTTCAATCTCTTCAAACACTAACTAATTAATCTTCACAACCAGAGCTTGGCTGACTCTTCATCACAAATGATTTACCCAATTCATTTGACCCTTTACTTTGCTCACCTAACTGCAGTCAGATGGATTTTAGCAAATTGCTTTGTTATTCACAATTGTTCACTGAACCTTCTACATGAACTTATTTGGGTGTCTGGGCTGTTCAGAAGGATTTGCTTCATCTGTGCCGCTGCGTGTTACACCTTACGATGGCCATGGCATTGGGTCCTTGAGCTGAGCAGTTTTGCTTCTGCTTGCCGGCTGGACAGACAAAAGACAGATGCCTTCAAAGAAATATAAAGGGGGCTGGAAACCCCTTCGCATGAATATGGATGCGAGGCAAGGCTTCAGCTGTGACTTCCTATGAGCAGGAATAAAACGAAACAAGCCCCTTGCACACAGGGGAAGCAGAGCTGCTATCGCTGCCATTAAAAAGAGGCATGGGTTGCTCATTTACCCGCTATCTGCAATTAGCACTGTCCTGCGAAGGAGGGCAACATCACTGCCCGAACAGTCATGGCATGTTCACAGCAATACCAACGCCAGCGGCTCTTCAGGACCACGTGCTTTAGTGTCCCACGGGATGTGGCCCGGCCACGCTTTCATTTACAAGCAGCCCCCATGAGTTATTTGTTTAGTTTTAATCTCGTTTGCCTCCCCCGGGGCAGGGAACGGACACGGACGTCTCCCGCCAGCTCCGAAGCCTCGGGCCCGAGGACGCACGGCGGGAGCAGCGCGGCTCGCGCCTGTCGGCCGGTGGCTTTCGTTTACCGGCGCGCTCATTGAGCTCCCTGGCAGCGCGCCGCCTCCCTTTGATTTCCCATCCAGGGCCACAAAGCAGGATGAGCAGGGGCTCGGCAAGCCCTTTCTCCTCGTGCCGAACAGGCGCTTGTCAGAGCTAGGCAATGGCGACACTGTTATTATACATGGCCTCAAAGCCCATTCAAGGCACTGGAAGATGAATTATGTTTCATTTATATCAAAGAAGCAATCTCAGAGCCCATTTGTGATCAAATTTGCTGTCAGAGAAACTTTGCTTTATCTCATTACATCTGATATCTCTTGGCTTCTTGTCCTTGAGACTATTAAAGTTTAATGTCAAATTCGAGATGAAATGGAATCCGTGCCGTATCATCGCACCAGGACCCGGGTGCGCCCCCTTCCATCCGCCCGCTTTTGACAACTAATTACGACGGGGGCAGCTACGGGAAGAGGAAGACAGGGACTGAGTCTTCCTCCCCCCTCCCCGCTCATGGACAATATTATTGTACCAAGCAGCTGCAAATGAGCACGAGTGTCACTCTTCAGAGGAGGGAACCGGCATTTGCTCCTTGCCGGATCAACTTTGTCTTCCCAGGAGACCAGCTCTGCCAGCCCTATGTGGCACAGAGCCATCAGCCAGAGACTCCCGCGAGATTACTCTTACAGTACCTTTCATGAAGTAAAGTGGTTTGGGGGGAGGGGGGGACCTTAAAAGTTTTATTTCTCTCATTCTGAAATAAATACTTATTGCCAGGAGATGATGCACAAGCGCCTACCAGCTGCAACAGTTCTCAATGATGCTCCCAGTGTCCGCGCACCAGAGGGACTGACGTGCCACGTCTTGGGAATTGCAGCCATGCACCTAGCTAATCCCTGTCCTCAGACATCAGCAAGCGTTTTGCATTTTGGTCCTTCGGAGACCAAGCTGGGCCCACAGCACAGCAAGGAGTTTGAAATTCAGAGCAAGGCTAGAAAACAGACCTCTCTGAGGGGAAATGTCCTTTCTGGATTTAGTCTCTCCTTGATCATGCTTCCTGCAAGAACTAAGCATCTTTGATGACAGGCTTTAGCAGGCTCCCAAGAGGCCTTCTCGGAGCTAACTCACGTAACCTCCCAAACGTGCTGCGTAGGCGGGTCTGCTGGGTCAAGATTAAAGTTAGTCCTCCTTGGCTAATCCATAAAAGCACCCAAAACTGGGCATACCTGCGTTTTCAGCTCTCCAGGGAAACAGCTTGCAGATACAGCCGTCCCCATCTCCCCTGAACACGGGAGACGGGTGCTCTGGGAAGGATGCTGCCAGACCCAGATGCTCGCAACCGGCGCTCACCCTGCCTGAGGAGCCACCAAGCAAAAAACCTGGAGAAGGGAAAGGTGAGGAGCAGCCCCCATGCAGGGCACCGACTGCAGCGGCATGGCTGGTGAACCCCAGCACACGGCAGACAGTGCAGTCCCGAGGGAGAACTGACAAGAACTGGCATTTCCCTGGGAAGTCTGTTTCCTAGAAGTTATTATCCACCACAGGGAGGGGAAAAAATAAAAAGGAAAGAAAACAAGGGGAAACTTTCTGACCGACTCAGGAGCACGAGCCCTCTGTAATCTCAAAGCCCTCTGCAAAAGTGGGAGAGAAGCATAAAGACGCGATGGGGTGAATTCTCTAAATACCCTGTCGTTTCTAGGTGCCCAACCTCAGACTCGCTGGCTGGGATTTTCAAAGCAGCTGAGGGACACAGAGGCACAATTCCTGCCTTATTGCAAAAGTCTCAAGAAGTTCAGGCTTTTCAGATTCACAAAGAGAAGGTGATGGGGTGACTTGATCAAAGTCTTTAAATACCTACACAGAGAACAAAAAAATTGATAGAGGGCTCTTCAGTCTAACAACAAAGGTGTTTTAAAAAAAACCTCAGCAGCTGGAAGTGAAAGCCAGACAAATGCAGACCAGACATCAGGTGCAGGCTTTACTGTGAGGGTAATTAAACAGCAGAAGTACTTTGCAAAAGGATTCTTATTGCCTGGAAAGCTGTAACCCTAACAGGGTGCTGCTGTAAGAGATCTCCCCTACTCTAATTAGGAACCAGTTCAGCAAATTTCTCTAGTCCATGTTACACAGGATGGACAACTGGGGTAGCTGCTCACTGGCGTCACAATTTATCAGAAGAGCTATTCCTTTTAAATTAAGGGAAGCTGGCTGCCTAAAGCCCATGGGTAAATAAACCTGGAAACCTCTGTCCGCACGCCCCAGGCTATGCTAGGAGCTGTGCTGAAAGCCCAGCTGGCAGGGCCGGGCGGAGGGGCCTCGCGGGCTGGAAGAGGGCACGCTTCTTGGGGCAGCGAATCAACCAAGAGGCACGAGCGCCATGTGCCCCTTGCTTTTGCAGCCTCTGTGCAGGAGAGATCAGTTTGCATGATTTCTTGTCCCGGGTGCCAACTCATTCACTGCATGTTCTGGCTTGCTTAACTTTCGGTCTTCTCTGCAGAGAAAAGACAGGTCGTAGCTGGGAAAGCCACTGCTGCCTGATTTCAGTCTGCGTTTATCTGGAGCACTGAGCAATTGTGGCTCATTCGTCAATGTACATTTAACCATCGCAAATGGTGAGTGAACGTACACCAAATGTAGCTGCTCTAAGCAAAGCTTTGCCATGAAAAAGGCAGTTTGCAAGAAGAGAAAGTGCAGCCCGACTCCATTTGCATCGGTAATTGAACAGGGAGACAGCAAGCGGTCCAGTCGATGGGAGACGTTTCCCCCGAGGGGGCTGCCGTAGAGACTCAGCACTATATACCTGCCGCTGCCACGCAAGCACCCAAATCCTTAATCCACTCTCGGCCAGGCCCAGCCCTCCACCCCGGATTATACGCAGGGATCAGCACCCAGGGTACAAGCTGCAAGGGATAAATACAAACTCCTTTTTTCAAAGCATCAAGCGGCTTTTCCAGCCATGGCTAAACCTCTGGCATCAATAGCTGCTAAACACATCATCAGCCACACTTAAAAGAATAAACAGCAACCTTCATTAGGGGACCCAGGCTGGGGCTAGGGCTTTTATTTCTTGCTTTCCTGTTTTTAATGGGTTAGTTATGGCACTTTCAAAATGAATGAACTCAGAGCCCAAAAACCCCAGTTCAATTGTCAGTTATTGCTGGCAGTTTATCAGCATTAACTGATTAGACTCAGAATGATGGATTCCCCTGCCTGAGACTGGTGCTAAGCAGAAGAAAAACCTTCTTTCCCTCAGTTTTCTCTGTCACCAAGCAGTAATTGCTCTCTAATTCTCCCCAACTGCTCCCCCCCAGCCCCGCCGCAGCAACCTCTAACAGCAGCAGCTTTTGTTTTCATTCTCTCGCAATCACAGAGAAATAATAATAATAAAATAAAATTCAAATGAGAAGGAAGCTCAGCCCCAGCAGTATTTAACTGATGATCATTACACTTTGGAATCTAAACTCTCTTAATTTCATTGTGTTGCACAGAGACAAATTATGAAATTACGGCTGGCCAATTACCTGTCGTGCCGTCGCTTTGTGCGCCTTTCAGTTCCTGCCCCCCCCCGACATCTGACTTTCCTTTGAGTCGAGGGTTGATATAAAAGGGGAAACGGTGCCCTTTCTTCATTACCCCCACAATATCTCGCACTGATTGAAGACACAGACAGAAAACAGGCAGAGCTGGCGGCTTCAGCGGTCCTAGAGCCAAATCATCTCCGTTTCATCCCAGCTATTACCCACGATCAGGGATTAAGGCGAAAGGCAGAGCCCGGCTCTGCACTCATGACTCGGGAGCGGCTTAGGGAGGCGGTCGCGGACCCCGGGCCCGATCCTGCAGGAGCCTCGCGGGTGGCCCCGGAGCAGCTGCTTGCAAGACGGCCCCTTTGGAGAACCAAAGGCATCACGCAAGTCTGGCGCTAGCGAGCCAGGGCACGGCATGCCCGTCCCGAGGAAGCCTTTGCACGCAGCCAGCTCAGAGCAGCCCCGAAAGCCATTCGACACCCATGCCTAACGAGTCCTAGGTGCAGCGGCCCCGTGATCTCATTAAGGGAAGCTTAAAGGGAGCCTGTTCCTCCAGGCTCTAATAAAGGTTTCCCGCATTAAATTCCCCCTTGTTTTGTTTCACCTGTGGTGAGGATTTTTGCAAGCGGAGCTTCGCTTGCAAGGCAGGCAAGAGATTTAAAGGCACCCTCGATGCGATGCACAGACTCGCACATCTCTCCCACGCCGTCTCGCCCGTTTACGGCGGCACATCTCCGCCACGCTCCGCACGGCCCCACGTGAGCGGCTTTATCCCGCCCTGCTTGGCAATATGAACGAGCATCCGCTAGGGAGCGGAACGAGCCAGACAGACTCATCCCATGCAATAACGCCGCCAGGAGCCCTGCCGTCCAAGCGCCCCAAAGGCACGTGCCTTAACCCCGCTGTGCAACCAGCTCTTCACCACTGCTTGCCCGAGGCAAAACGCTCCCACTCATCCTGCACCGCTCTCTGCTCCACAGCTCCCCATACGTGCGTCTCAGAAAGCTTGGTTCAACTGAACAGCTAGTTTAGAAAATAAAAATAAGTAGTGGTTGACCACTACTGTAGTGTGTCCATCATTTCAGGAGTTCAGCTGTAAATGCACCGCAAGAACCAAGCACAAAGTTCTCCTTTACCTTCCAATGGATTTTATTACCCGGCTGGCTTTTGCTTTTATTTTTTCCAGGGCTGAACGGGAAAATAAAGCCTTTTGCAAAGTGTCACTTCAAGAAAAATACATGCCGCCACCAGGGCCTTGCGAAATAAATAAATAAAAAGTGATAAATTCTGGCTGTCTTAAGACAGACCAGTATTGCTTATCAACCGTGATTTGACCAGATAGCTGTTTCAGAAAACAGACACCGGTCTCTTTATAATAAATGAAAGCAATAAAGCCAAAGTGCCTCCCCCAGAAGGATAATTAAGAACCACCCGGCCTCCGAGCGAGAGGCGCCGGCGGGAGCGCACTCAGGGGGCCGCGGCTCCGCAGCGGCTCCCAGGCGCAAGCACCCACGCGAGCCCTCCGCCACCGCCCTGCCGCTCCCGGAGAGCTGCTGCTGCTGCAGAGCCCCACTCCCGAACCCGTCCTGCTGCCAAAGGGGGTTCACGTCACTGTCCGAAACCTTGCCCAAGGAGAGGGGCGAGCCCAAGGCTGCTGCCTCCCTCCCGACAAACATCCCCGGAGCCACTTTTTCTTAGAGAGGCGTCTATTTTAGACAATTTCCATCACAAGCGGCTGCTTTGCATTTCTTTTGGCTTTATTAAAACTGATTTTCTATTTGCACTATACAAACTGATCTGATTACATTTCCATTTCTCCCCTCAAGAGAAGGGTCTCGCTCCTCCGAGAGCGGAGGGAGAGCAGGGCTGCTCCCCGCCGCCCTTCAGGCGCTCTCCTGCGAGCGGACGCGGGGCGAGAGCGGCTGGCGCAGAGGTCGCGCCACGAGCACCTCCGGTCTGCAGCATCCCGCATCCGTTTCCATGGGGACGAGGCAACAGCCATCCCCGAGGCCTGATCCTGCTGCTGCTTGTGCAAATACCCGTCAGGAGCCACGCCAAAGACAGGATTCACCTTGCGGAGCATAGAGAACCAGTGGATCTCGGAAACGCTCGACACCAAGGGTCTCAAGCCCTGCAATAAGCCGTGCAGCGCCATGCAATGCAGCCCGGGGGATGCCACCAGGCTCGCCTCACCCGGTGAAAGAAAACGCATCAGGGAGCAGAACGAGACCATGAAACTCGTTTCACTCGTGACTTCACGCACACTTGAAGCCAAATTTCTAGTTGCCAACACCAGCTGCTGCTCTGCTAACCCCTGGTCAGCGAGCTGCTTCTCAGCTTGCAGCGCTCGCGTCCCAAAGCCGCCCACTGCCTCATCGTCCCTGCTCCTCTCAGGGCCAGCGGCAAACGCCGCTGAGAATCGGTTTGTAAGCTGTCTGCCCATTAGCAAGTCAGGCTGTCACCGCACGGCGATGGGCACTCAGATTTGGCATCAGAGGGCAAGAGCGCCGCCAAAATAGGTGTTAATAAATAGGTCAGCAATTCATCAATCACGGGGGCTGTCGAGGCTTGAAAGGCTGTCGAGCGGCACTATAAATGAAACCAGAAGATAGGGCCAAACACCGGGTCCTGCTGGGCTGCTCCCAGAGCAAGGCCCTGGCAGCGAGGCAGAGGACGGGCCAGCGGGGCGCAGGGCTCAGGACACCCACGCTCCCCTGGAGCATCTCCCATCAGAGGGGGCCCAGACCCATCTGCCAGCCAGAGCACCTGGGATCCCTCTCCCTGTGATTACAGCCAGTCCTCTACAATCTCCAATTAAAAAAAGCAACAAGAAGTTTTCGTCTTGGATCAAGATTTTACTTTAAATTAGGAAACATCCATTAATCCCCCTACACTCTACAAGGCTTCATAATTTCACCTCACCTTCCTCTACTGCTCCATCACCAACCTTGTGGGAAACCATTAGCAGGAAGAGGCTTTGAAGTACCAACTTTATTAAGATTGATTCCACCTGCTTGTAGTTTTGACAAGTCCAAAGCAAACACATGGGGCCATAGGGAGATTTGGTAATAATTACCATCTTTAATTACTGCTAAAACATCAATTGCTCCTGTTCAATTAGTATCACAGATTCAGGCATGGCAAATTTTGTAGCACAAAATAAGCTGAAAATTGATTTCTGAACACTTAATGCAGATCCAAAATTGCTAACCTGATAAGGGGGCAATAGAAGAACAAGCACACCGTCAGCAAGGAATTTTGTGCTGATGTAATTGCTTTGGTGGAAGATTAATAACTTGTATACTTACATCTTGTACATCAAGTAGGAGTTACTCATTAGGGGGAGCGCAAAGAAGGGGAGAACATGTTAACAAGGACAGAGGCAATTAGACAGGAAATCGCAGCAGAAGCGCTCGCAGCCCATTGACTCGCGAGCGGCGATGCCGGCTCGCCTGCTGCCGGGCCCAAGGAGCCTCCGGCGCGGGAACGGTGCCCGGCACGGGGTCCTGCCGCGCTGCCTCCGGTCCCCAGGCTCGTGTCTCCTCGGGCAAGCGACTATTGCAAAGACGGAAGCAGAAAACCTGCTGCGTGGGAGCTGGGGCTGGAAGAGCCCCATCCCATCAGGACCTTCTCTTTGCAAAACAGGGAGGGAAGGCGACTCCCCACCTCCCTGCTATCGACGGCTTCATACTGCCGAAGCCCGCTCCGTCCAAACGCGGCCCGCCGGGCAGCGGGAGCACCGGGGGACGCATCACGGCCTACTCGGTTTTAATTAAAACAAACACTTAAATAGGAACTCAGATATCAAAGTTTAGCAAGCAGCAAGTGCTTGCTTCCCAGCTGAACTGCCTGGCCGGTGGAAGGTGAGAGGAGGCATCGCCTCGCACCCCAGCAGTACTGCATGTGCCTGTTGTTGTAACACGCCACGCAGCAAACCCGTCGCCTGAAATGAAGGCGCCTTAGCGTGAGCCTGCGCTGCTTTTCCATTTGCACCTCTCAGCCCTGGCGCCTCGGGGCGCCAGGAGCGCTGCCACCTCCACCGGCATCCCTCACTGCCGATTTCAGCCAGCCCTACACAGAAGCTGCATCCACCTGGACACGGCGCCAGCCCGGGGAGGCCACCAGCACCCTCCAGGATGGGGTCCCGATTCGTTCACCACCCCCTGCAAAATCCCCCGTGCACGCACACCGGAGCACATCTTCCAAAGTCACTCCAGCCTGTCCCCCCCTCCAGCATAGCCCCTCCA
The DNA here is from genome assembly GCF_036417845.1 of Apteryx mantelli. Classification (NCBI taxonomy): domain Eukaryota; kingdom Metazoa; phylum Chordata; class Aves; order Apterygiformes; family Apterygidae; genus Apteryx; species Apteryx mantelli. The sequence continues at coordinate 1,329,814 of NC_090000.1, forward strand.
CTGGGGAGCCGGGAGGAAAGTCAGACCCGCATTTATTTTAATTCCTAAAGGGGAAGAGGAACCAGGGCGGGGGAGCCGGAGCCGGGCTGCTGGAAAGGCAAGGCGCTACCCTGCGAAGCGCCCAGCACCGCGCAGGCAGGGAGCTAATTGGCACGGCCACGGACAGGAGCATTTGCATAATGAAGTGTAGAAAGGATGTTTAGCTCATGTATTTTTTAGAAGGTTTATCTTTAATTTTATTTAGCTTCAGAAGGGCACGTCACTCAAACTCTGCTGGTCATTTCTAAAAACATTTCAATTGTGGCTGCGCGAAGCTGTCTTTAGGCCTTAGTGGCTCTCCTGCCGGCTCCGAATACTAATGGGAACACCATTGACATTCGGGTGAGGAAGCCCGCTATTAAACGGCAGGCTAGGAAGTTTTCCTTTTGCTATTTTCATGCATAATGCTGAGCAGAAAATCTCCACCTTTTTATATTGTAAGCAGTGCTTTTCTTTCCCCCCCCCCCTCTTTTTTAACCCTCTGAGTAACATTTTTGTTAGTGAATTAAAGATTTAAAAAGATTAAAGCATTGACTTGCTGTAAAAGCCTATGGGCAGATAGTTTCTGAAGAAGGCTTTATATGAGGGCTTGTGGTTGTGGACTCCTTATGTAATTTAAAGACAGGCTGCCTTTGTTTTTTAAGCAATGAGAATATGAACTACATTTGCTTAAACTTCTCCTAGCCTGTCCTTAGTGTACAGACGCAGAAAGTGTTGAAATGCTCATGTGGTTAAACCCAAGGGTTTTCCTGCTTCCTGCCCCATAACAGGGGTCACCCAGAGCCCCTCTCCATGGAGCAACACCCTCTCCCCCACCAGAGACCCAAAAGCTGCCACTTCAGCTGATTTACGGCACCTGGGACCAGGCACAGGATTTCTAACAGGTCATTTTTTCTCTAGCAAGAGACCCCTGCAGTGCTCCAGTCTGGTGCAAGGGGGGTGGAAACAGCAAGTGTCTCCCAAGAGAAGCTGCACCCAGCATCTCTCACAACACCCCAAAACCGACATTTTTTTCCCAAGCCTTTGTGACAAACGCAGGGCAAACAACCAGAAAGACATGAAGAAGGTGCAGCTGGCTGTATTTTTATCCTCTTTCATCCACACCTCCTTCCATCATCCCTCCTGCACTGCTCCACCTCTCGCACCTACCAGCGGCCTAAAAGGAGAAGCCCAGCTCAAACATCGAGAGGCAGAAATTCAGCACATGCCCTCGCCTGGGCCGCAGGTGGCCGGAGAGCCCGCTGTCCCTGTGCGACACAGCCCTCTTCCCTTTGCACACCCCTGGAAACACTGCTCAGCGCCCACCTGCCTCCACCGCCGCGGTTTGACGCCGTTTCTCAGCCCCTTGCTCTCTTCTCCAGCCACCAGCACCCCACGAGAGGCATGGGTGCAGAGCCCCCCCCCGTGCAGGCACCACGGCACAGGGCTTGCGGGAAACGCTCTGCTCCTGGCAGACCGCAGCACCTCCCCGCGAGCCATCCGACACCCGCATCCCTCCCCGCTCCCGAGGCCCCTTCGACACCAAGCCGAGCGGCAGCAGGCTCAGTCTCTGATGGAAGAGGAGCACCCGAGGCCGTTTACACGAGCATGGATATTGCACGCACAATTTCTCATCCCGGAGCTTGCAGAGACTTTCTGAAGCACAACAAGAGGCAGCCCTTGCCCAGCCAGGGCTTTGCTTCCCCGCTGCCAAAACCAACAGCAAAGCGTACAAAACAAACCCGCCGGGTGCCGGGGAGGAACTTGCCTGGTGGCTTCCAAAGCGGGAGCACGTCGCCATCCGCCTCCAGGAGAGCAGCCCACCGCACCAGCACCCTGCAGCCTTAGAGGCAGCTGGAGCCAGCCCCTATTTCAAGGCTGCTGCCCCGGCCCGTTCCCCGCAGCTGCGGGCGCTGCCGGCCGGCTCAGCCGCTGCCCGGGCGGGCGGCAGGGCTCCGCGCACCTGGGGCCCCTCGCCCCGCTCGCCGCCCGACGGCACCTGCGGGCCAGCGCGCCCCCGCGCTGCAGAGGGGCTCCGCGCTAATCAGCACGCGCACGGCCACTCGTTACCGTTATTACTATGACGTTATTAATTTCCCCACTTCCCATCCGCAGGAGCTGTTCAGCGACTGTTTCGGTTGTTTCATTTCAATCTGCTTTAGTAGCAGGAGATGGAAATTAAAGGCAGGCGTTTATCCCGGGGTCACGCAGCCCCTTCCCTCCCTCCCGCAGCCTCCCTCCGCTCCAGCACGCCCAGCCACCTCCGTCCCCAGGCGTGCCCAGCCTGCGCTTGCTCCCGGCCTTCCCGGGGCGGCCGTGGGTCCGGCCGCCCCGCGGGGCTCTGCCAGCCCGGAGAGCAGAGCTGAGGGCGACCTGCCCTGCAGGGAGCTCGTTGCACCCGTGCTGTTTGCGGCGCGCTTCGGCGCTGCCTCGTGCCCACGGGCATCCCGCGGGAGGTGCCGGCGGCAGGCCCCGGCAGCGCCGTCCCCTGCGCAGCGCCCAAGCCCGGATGGGATTTGGTAGCTGCGATATATTTGCAGGGAGTCATTAGCTACTCTCCGCGATCAATCTATTACCATAAACTTAAGCTTCCATATTCTTTCATTTTAAATGAATTTTCATACCATACTTCCAAACAAGCTCTGCCTCCAGTCAGCTCCCATTTATCTAATAACGCTATGCAAATATTTTGTTATATTTCGATGAAATATGTCGAAAACTATTACCCGATGCATTATCTCAGCATCAGCAGGAAGGCTCCGGTCCCCGCCGCTGGCAGCCTGTCACTCACGGCGCCCGGAGTCGCAGGAGGACCGGCAGTCCCCTGCCCCGCCGCCACGGCTTGAAGGTCACCCTGGTCCGAAACAGGGACGCGCCAGCGGATGCGCGCGTAGCCAAGAGGGGGTCAAGCGCCGTTGTGCAAATACGTCAGCAAAGCCTACGGCGCGCTTTCGCCCTCCCGGGGAGGACCGCTGCCTGCTCCTGCCCGGGGTCCCGCATCCCTCCGGCCCCGCCGCACAGCTGCCCGGCCGCCGAGGGCAGTTTGGCCGTGCAAAATAACATGGAAATGGTGCTTGGGACAGGCACGCAGCCGGTGGGAAATGCCTCCACAAATCCCACCGGGTTTGGTAGGGGAGGCTCGTTTTCCTCTTGGCGTTTGCAGGTGGAAGCACCCCTGTTTGCTGCTGCTGTCAAGGGAGAATTGGGAGTTTCAGAAAAACCACCCAGGCACCAGCCTGCTCTCGTTTGCTTGGCCCAGCCCCTCGTGTGGCTGCCGCAAGCCAGGGCAGCCTCATGGACACAGACACCTATTTACTGTACAGCCTTTGCGCACACGGTAAAATCCACCCTCTCTTTTCCCCGGCCACCAAAAAACCCCAAATCCCACTGCAGTATCAGTGTTGTTTATCCCTGGATTAGCACGAGACATAACTGCAGCCTTATGGCCTCATTAAAAGAGAAAAAGAAATATCCCCATGCGAGGAGGAGGTGACAGGGAAAGCAGCTGGGAAGGGAAGATAGCTGATTTTATACGCTCGGAGGTTGCACGTGTAGAGGCACCACCTTCCTCTCCCACCCCTCTAGCCGCACTTTCCGCCTCGCCACGTCTCTTCCCTCCGCGCATGGCTCCAGGCGGCCCCTTCCCTGAGCCCCCTGCGGAGCGGGATGCCGGGGACGGAGCATCCCTGCCTCCTGGCTCCCGGCAAGGTCCGAGGCCCCCCGGCACCCGCCTCGGCGGCAGGGGCGGCACACGGGGACGCCGCCGTTGGGTGACCAGGCGCAGGGCGGGATCACAGTTTGCACGTTAACCGCTCCGGCAGGCTCTCGTTGCCAGCTGCTCTTCTCCTTTACCGCCCAAGCAAGGATCTCCGGGAGCGGGGTGGCTCCTCGCCGAGGCGTCCATACAAATAACCTGCGTGCGGCGCGCAGGAGGCTGCTGGGGTGCCCGCGCCGCGCCGCTCCGCTTCTCCTCCTCCCTGCCCTGCCCTCCGCTCGGTATTGCCAAGGGAGGCTCCGTGCCCCCCCCCGCTCGCATCCCTGCTCCGCCTCTCAGAACTTGCCCTTATAGAATTTTTTTGTAAAAGCACTTTTGTATTTTTAATTGGCATTCTGCAAACTTGGAGCTTTCCCCAAGGAGCCAGGATGTTTGTCTTCAAAAAGCCTTTTCTTTTTTTTTTTTTGTAACAGATTTTTTAAAGTACAAATTTTCCTGGCATGGATGAATGAGCTGCCGCCTGCCCCGCGCGACCTGCCCGCAGACGAGGCTGCTTCTCCGCGTTTGAAGCGACATCCCGAGTGGGAGAGAAGAGGAGCCTCGGAAACGCGCCTCTGCCCGCCTTCGCCTCCCGTGTGCTCGTACCAAATTAAATAACTGCAACTCCCTTTTTATTTTCCATTTGACAGTAACGTATTGCAAATGCAGCCAGTTTTGACATCCTAATGTTCCGAGTTGCATCCCTTGGGATAAAAACGTCTTCTGCTATCTGCGCAAATGATTTGCGCCGGGACAGCGCAGAGCAGGCAAACGGAGCGGCCGCGCGAAGGGGCCGGTGCGGCGGTGTGCTGGGCTGCCGGCAGCGCTGCCCTCCGCCCCGAAGCGGCGGGTTAATCCGCGTCTCCCGCCGCTGCTGCTGCTGCTGCTGCTGCAGGCCACGGCTGCAAAGGGGCTAACGAGCTCTGGGCGCTTCCCGGCAGCGCCTCGCTGGCCAGCCCGGCCCCGGCCTCGTCCCGCGGCCCCAGGCAACTTCCCCCCGCCTTCTCCCTCCGTCCCGAGCGCTCGTTTCGCTGGCGGCCGGGGCGACTCGGTGCAGACGAAGCAGAGCATCCCAACCAGGAGCTGCCGCGAGCAGTGAATTAGTCGAATCCCTGGTCTGTTTTTGAGGCGCTTGCACTAATAAAACGCGCGCGGTGGCTGAACTCGTCGTGAAACGTCGTGACGTGGTGCTGGAGGTGCGAAAAGCCTCGCGGTCGCGGTGGAGAGGGGCTGCGGGGAGGGGGAGCCGGAGCGGGGATTTGCACCCTTGCAAGAACCGCTCTGTCTGCGGCTGCCAGAAAGCAGCGGGAACGGCACGAAGCTGGAAGCGGCCGGGCAGGTGGGGGCACCGGTTCCTCAAGCAAAGACACTCATCTTCGGGCCCACCCGAGCTTTCGCCGGCGCGAGCCCCCTCCCCGGCTGCAGCGCCTCCGGAGAAGTCATTTTGGGCGCTCATCCATTATTCAGCCATCTCGGCTTCATAAAGAGCTAAAGGCCAAAGTGCTCCCGCTTTATTTTCTCTCTTTCATCTTGAAGGACGTGGCAGGAATAGAGAAATCTGCGCCGAGCCCAGGTGGGGACAGCGGGAAGGAGCCCGCCCCGTTCGGCAGCAGCTGCCAAGCCAGGCTCGTGTAGATGGGATAATCACTCGGGGCACTGGAAGGCCGCGGATGATTTCCATGCTGCACCCATCTCCGCGCACGCCGTGCCAAAATACGTGTCAGACAGAGGAGATACGGCCTCTCCACGCTCCGGAATATTTTTGCTGGAACGTCACGTTTCAGCGGGGAGCGGCGCGGGAAGCCCAGCACCCGCTACGCCTGCTGGTGCCCCTCGCCGCGCTCCCTCCCTGGCAGGGAGGGATTTCTTCTCCCGGCGCCCCAGCATTAGGGGCGCTTGGTGCCGCTCTCCGCGGAGCCGGAGCCGGAGCCGGAGCCGGCTGGCTGCCTGCCCCAGGAGGCCGTCTCGCAGGAAGGCTTCAAGCCGCCCATTGAGTCCCTGATCACTGAGACTTTTCCTTGTAGCTTTCTCAGTGTGTGTGTCTGGTTTTTTTGTTTTTTTTTTCCAAAAAAAACTTAATTCCCGTTCTATCCACTCACCATTGCTTCCCATAAAAAGGTTCACACGGCTTAGGCACTATCAAAAAATCAATTGATTATTTTGCTATATGTTTAAGGAATGAAAGTGGAGCTTTACAAAAATCCTTTGAGCAAGCAAGACAAAAACGCGGCTCAGGGCTGAGCGTGCAGCAAACGCAGGCTTTTCTATTTTTCTTCCCAAACGCTGTTTTCCTGTGCTGGCTCAGCAGAGGAAATTGATTGCTGGATGTTATTTAATCAAAGGCAGAGGCTGATTCCTGCCTGTCCCAGCGTATCCGACAGCCGAGCGCCCGCCGGTGCGAGCACGGGGGTCCCTGCAGCCCCCTTTTCGGCCCGGACCTGCCGTACCTGTCGCACACGAGAGCCGGAGCCGTTCCCTGCTGCCCGCAGCTCTCCCTGCGCCGCGCCGCGAGTTCCCGGGAGGTAGTCCTCTTTCCCACGCTGGCTGCCACCTGCTCACGCTGGGATTTTACCCACAGGCCAGCTAACACCCAGGAAGGAAAAGCTCTCTTCCTTCACATGTGTTTTTTCCCGGATGGGGCCGACCTTTCCCCAGAAACCCCTTTTTGCTGGAAAGGCCCTTTTGCAAATGCTTGGGGCCTCAGGGACTGCCAGTGCCAGGGCCCCGCTTTCCTGGGAGCAGCGTGCTGCGGCGGGAGCTGCCCTGGGACTCGGCTCGCCATGGGGATCTGCTGCCGACCTGCAGCCTTGCCGCGACACGGAGGAGGCTGGCAGCGCTGCGCAGCCTGGTCCGTCGTCGCGGCGCCGTGCGTTGGCCGGGCTCGCCGACGAGGAGGGTGAGACCGCAAAGGGCTCTTTGCTTTAAAGCTCTGCTGCGGCTTTGAAGTGCGGCCCCTGCTTGCCTGCTGTGGGGCAGGGGCGAGCTGGGGTGGGATTTGACCCCAGCCAGATCAAAAAGCTCCTGAGCGTTGGGGCTGAAGGACAGGCACGGGCTGCGCTCCCGGCATCCTCCCGCGGGCGCAGGCTGCACGCCCGCCTGTGCCGCGGGATACGGCACGGGAGGTACCGCGAGCGGCGAAGCCCCAGCCTTCCCCTCCCCTGGAGCATGCCAGCTGGCTTCCTCTCCACATCTTCCTTTCGCTCCTCCTCCTTCTGACTCGGCGGGAGGCGATCCATCACCTCGGTTTGGAAGCCACATCTCGCTGCCAAGCGGTGCTGAGACAGTCAGGCGGCGGCTGCCGCCCGCGCTGCCGCAAGGAGCTGGCGCCCGTGCTGGCACGATGCGGGCGCCCTTGGGGAGGGGTGGTTGGGGCCAGAGGTGGGGTTTGCTCCTGGGGCTCCTCCAGGAGCACTTTGCTCTCCTGGCTACCTTTGCACGCTGTGCTGGGCTCCTCTGAACAGGCGGCTGGTGCCTGTTGAAGGCCACGGGCACCCCGGGCGGCAAGCGGCAAAGGAGGCGGCGAGGGGGAGCCCCTTGGCTCGAGCAACAGCGTCGGCACCAGCACCCTGCCAGGAGCACCAGCCTGCCGCCCGGGAGCAGTGTCAAGGGTATTTCTTTCCTTGCAGAGCAGAATCCAGCCCCGGGGAATAAAAGCCAGGTCTCTCCAAATCCAGGCTCGATGTCCTGCCTGGCAGGGTCAGGCGAAAGCAGCCACTAAGCTTTCCTCATCCCTCATCCCATTCGCTTCGGCACAGGCTGTTAGGGAGAATCAAAGCAACCTCCGGCTTTACACACGCATCTCGGTGCTGAGATGGTTTGAACGCACTGTGAGCCGGGGCTCTTTGCGAGGGCCTTGAAGGTTGAAATTATAACCTTGGCGTTTAATCCAAATTGCAGATCCTTCCATCCCCGATACGCTTCCCCTCACACCTTTCCCTCCCCCATTATTTGCTAATTTTAGAGGGGGAAAGTTTGCAAGCTGTTTGGAGGTTTTATATTAAAATCTGTGAGGTAGGAAGAAAGAGGATTGGTGCCCATGAATATTCTGTAGGAGGAGATGGATTAGTGTCTGAGACATATCTGAGGGGATTTGCAAGGGAATTATTTATGGTGGTAACAAGTAAGCACTCATTTAGCTTATATTATACATTATACAAACAAGGCGTTGAGCTCTGGAAGTTAAGGCAGTAATGCCACTCTAAATTAAATTCATCAGTGCCTTAATTAAGATCTATATTTAGTTCTTAATTAACAGGAGTGGAGGTGGGGGGGGGGGGGAGCTGTTGCACGGGGAGCGATCCCGTGCCGCGATAAATGCGCGAAGGCGGCGTTGGGCAGGGCCGGGAAAGCCGGGCTTGTGGCCGGCCGGCTCCCCGCGGCAGCCCCCGCCACCCAGGAGACCTCAGGGAACCGGCTCCGGCGCCGGCGCCGCTCCGGTCCGGCGATGGCTGGGCTGCTTTTTTGCAAGGAGCCGGTGAAGTGTCCCGGCGCCTTGCTGCCTTCGGGGCACGAGCTGCTGCGAGCCGCGCGCGCCGCACCGTGCCGTGCCGTGCCATGCAGTGCCGCCAGGGACGGCGGGCTCGTTTGCCCGGCAGAAGCCCGACTTCCCTGGAATTCAAACACGGGGGCATCAAAATAGGCATGGAAAAGCAGTGTGGTTTAACCCCCTCTGGCGCTTGGAGAGATGATTCGAAGCGCAGCGCGGGAGGCAAAGTGAAGAAGGAAAGCGGATTTCAGAGTGGCCCTGAGAAGAGAGAGGCGCCTCGGCACAGCCCCGTCCTGCGCGCCGAGACGATCCTGGCGCCGGAACGCAGACGCGCCGAAGGAGCCGCGCTGCTCCCGGTACCCTGCAAGTCATCCCGGAGATGCTGGATCGCTGGTGGAAACCGCTCCGGTTCCTGGGGGCAAGGCAGGGCGGAGGGGAAAGGAAAGTTTTAAAGGAGAAAGTTAACTTGGCCGCAACCGGGATATCAAAGCCGCGGCGCGTGCCGCTTTCTTCTCCTGCCTCCCTTGTACCCGATTAATCAGTGGCTACAGCGCGCAGCTTTGATCCCAGAAATCAAACCCCCCGTCTGATGGGTGACTTGATGTTATGCTAATCCGAGCTGATTGAGCTGAGATAATTACACTTCATCCAGGTTTCCTGGGAGTTTTGAATAAATATTGATGCGCAGCTGTCCCCCCGCTCAGGTACAGTGCAGAGCTCTGCGCTGGCGATGGCTTCGGGTGGTCCAGGGGATCGGGGCTCGCCGCCGGCCGGCAACGGCTCGCCCGTTCCGGAAAGCGCTCGGGAAACAGCAGGCAGCAGGCGCACTGCCCGGGAGGCTGCGGCGTCCCCGGAGCCCGCGTTGCGCAGACCGTCCCCGGCACGGCTATCCGGGGAAGGCGACGGGAGCGCGCGCGGATGCCCTCCTGCAGGCTGAGCCCGCCGTGCCGCGGGGAGCTGGCGGGAAGGGGCCGCCGCCAGCGCCGGAGCCAGCGAGATGCACCAAAACAAGCTAATCAAATTATACATTCCTAAGAACCATTCATAAGCACCGTGCATTCTTTAATCTTAATTAGAAATCTTAGCAGCTCCTGCCGGCTCCGTAATCAGCGTTCAAACACGGCTGACCCCCACGGCGCTAACCTTGAGAGCCCCGAGCAGGTACTTGGGAGGGAGCTGGGGGAAGAGCCTGCCTGGCGGAGCCGGCTGCAGCGAGGAAGCTGGGGGCTACGGAGCCCGGGATCAGAGGACCAGCCCCGGGGTAATGATGAGCGTAACGTTACGTCTGAGCGCTAATTAAACAGCCTCGCCAACGATCCCACCAGCCCCTAATAATCTCTCTCAATTGGCTCGGGAACATCCGTATTTGTAAACACGCGTTATTTCCAAGGGCGGGTGGTCGGGAGCGGGCGACGGGAGCCGAGAGGCGGCTCTCCCGGCTGCTCCTCCGACGCTGCAGCAGCTCCCGCCTCGCGCGCGCGGCTCCTCCTCGCCAGGCAGCAAATGCAGACGCAGCCGAAAGCCCCGCGCTCGTCGGGGAATCGATGGCTGGCCGGGCGCTCCCCAGCAAGTATGACACGCTGTACCCAGGCCCTCTGCAAACACAACCATCTCCTGCGTTATTAATGGGCAACGGTCGCCGGCTCTTCATTAGTGCGGAGTATAAACAGAAAGTCGTTTACTTACTGCAGATTCCAGCTTGAGCTAAGCAAATTTAGACAGGGATAGTCAAACACGGTTTGTTGTCTGGCTAATTGTGATCGCAGTGTAAAGTTTAGATGCGGCAGAGCTGGCAGCTCCCAGCAGATGCTCAGCCCGGCTGGAATCGGGTGCCGGCGCCAAGGAGCCCGGCCCCTGCTCCTTCGGTGCGCCCAGAGTGCGACGGCACGGCCCGCTGACACGGCCTGGTGGTCACTAGAGCGGTTTCCCCCTCAAAGCGTCTGTTTTTAAGCAGAGCCCCAGTGCTGCCCTTCGGACACCCCGCTCCCCAGGGCCGCGGGCTGCCGCGGGCACTCAGGCCGCATTTCGGGATTTCGGGCACGCGTGCAATGGGCACACTTCATTGCAAAGGTAAATAAGCACACGCCCACTGCATATTTTGTACGCAGAGAAATTTGCCTGATGGGAAGGAAGGCTGGGGGCGAATAGCCAAACTGGCGGCAGGTGAGGCTGCAACGGACTGGGAAACGTCACAGCCCGGTGGGAACGATTTCCGTGCAAAACATCACCTTCCCACAACTGGCCAAAACTGGAGGGTGCTTCAGCTCGGTCACCTTCACCCGGCCGGCCCACAAAATGTCCCACACTACTTTCTGCAGCTCGGTATTTCAGAGCAGGAGCCTCTTTTCGCCACTCCCGGAGGCAGGGGCTGCGTGCGCCGGGCAGCAGCTCCGTGGACGGACGGACGGACAGATAGACAGCTTTGCTGCAGGACCGAGTGGCCACGGGGCCGAGGAGGTCCCGGCTCAGCAGCGGCGCTGTGCGCGCGTTCAGCCGCGCCAGTGCCGGGGCCTTGACTGGCTGCTGAATTTTTAAAATTTCTTTGAAGCTCGGGAGTAAACAAAGCAGCTGTAATAAATAAGCGAAGCACCATCCCAGGCGTTACTCGTGTAATTTGCAGTTATTTAATAACCTCTTTGTGACTTTAAGCACCGCAGCCAACAAAGCTTCCCTCCGAGGGACAGACTGCGGGGCATTGCATCCTGGGTACCGCCATGCATAACTGCTAATAAGCAATAAAGACAGAGTTTTAGCCATAATTAAAGCTACCAACTGAGGGCTCCTCCATTTGCGGTGCTAATGAGTGCAGCTATTCTGCACCGTGTGTGAAAAATTAAGGATGTAAGGGCTGCAGGCGCCTGCGTCCCAGCCGCTGTCGAGCAGCCGGCTGCAACGCTGGTCCCCGCGCCGGCGCCCCTCCGTCCGGCAAAGCGCGTGGCCACCTCCGGTTTCAGAGCAGCCGACGGACTCCGCCGGTTAGAAACTCCAGGGTGGCCGCTGCCGCCGCCGGCCACGGGGCATCAGTTCATCCTCCACTGGAAATGCCGCCTGCCGTGGGAACAGGGAGCCGGGCGCGCTCGGCATGCCGCGGGGGGAAAGCCAAGGGCGGCTCGCGCTCGCTCGCGGAGGGGAAGGAGGGATGATTTGTTGGCATCTGCGCTTCTGGTCACGACAAAAATAAATAAATAAGAGGGAGAAAAATCCCTGTGAACATGAGTAATGGGCCAGGAATGAGCAACCCGAGATAAAACTGAATAATAACATGTCAAAAAGTACACGATGTGGGTTTTTATTCCCCAGCGGAGTTTCCTTCCCGCTAATCCATCACTGTAGAAGATGCAAGATTACTGCTTTCAGAAAAAACTCCGGGAGATAAATGTGAGTAAATTAGGGTTTATTATATTATTTAGGATGATATAATTCCAAACATTCCTTTATTAAATTATTTATAGCCTGCGCGGCGGCTCCGCCGGGCACTGTCCCCCCCCAAGCCAGCGTCCCCTGTGCCGGTCCGCGTGGCGGCGCGGGGCCGAGGCGGGGACGGCGCGCAGCACCCGGCTCCCCGAAAGCCGGCCGCGAGGGTGCCGGGGCGGGCGATGGCCCTGCTCCGTGCCCCCGACCCCCGCGGCGAGCCCCGGCGCCCTCCCTTCCCCTCCCCACGGCGGTTTGAACAAGGTGTCGGGCGCTTTTCTGTAAATCGCAGCAAAATTGCAGCCACCTCAGTACCGAAAGGCTTGTGCTGCGAGGGGACGCTGGCGGGCACCCGCCGTCCTGCTGAAAGACAAATGCACCCTGTATTTAAATCAAGTGGCACAGATGCTCGCCGGTGTACGGCCTCCCCGTTAGCGGGGAAGGAAAGCCGCGCGGATAGGTCAGCGCTGTCAGAGAAATGAGAAGAGGCTGCACGTCCGAGGCGAGCGGAGCAGGTAGGGAAAGGTGAACTTTGTCACGGCGGGGAGAAGAGGCTTCTGACAGAAATTTAGCGTGCTTAACGAGCAGCCGGGCCCCGCGCGCCAGGCCTGACATCTCTGTTCTCCGAAGCGAGAGCAGCTGCCTGTCTGCATCTCCGTGCCCCGCGCCGGCCCCGCGCCGGAGGAGCAGGAAGCCCTGCCGCGCCGGGGCGGCTCTCGCGCTGCGCTGGCGGAGCCGCGCTCCCGCGGCCGGGATGCAGCCGGGCTCTGCTTTGCCCCGTGCATCACCTGCAAAGCTGCCCGCCAACTCCAAACGCAGGGTCTCCGTTGCCGGCGACAACGCGCGAAGCTCAGCGCGACGCTCGGAGCAGCAGGCACCGAGCGAGGCCGAGCAGCGCCGGCGAGAGCGGTCCTGCCTTGGCGAGCCCCACCGAGATACCTCCTCCGGGCTCGCGCAGCCCGTGCCTGCCCGGGGCACCGCCGCTAACGGCAAGACGGACGCCAGCCCCGGGCGAGGAGGCTGCAGCCGGCCGCGGCAGGGCGCAGCGAGGATTGCACCAGCGCACGAGGTAGCAGCGGTGCTGCGAGACAGCGTCGCTCCTCGTTAGCTCTGCTGAGCACCACGGCGGCCGGCTAACTAGAGCAGAGCTGACAGAGGAGGATTACCCGCTCCCAGGAAGCCGGCGTGATTGTGTTTACTCCAAAACCTGGGCCTATTTAGTTGTCGGTGTGCATCATTAATCTTCTTCTACAATCCCTTCCCCATCTGCTCCCACTTTTTAATGAACTGCCACTTGCCACACTCAATAAAATCAACGCTTTGCAAGGAGCGCAGCAAGAAGGGGAAGGCGGAAAGGAAGGGAGGGGACAATGATAAAGATGTGCACCTTGGTTTAGGAGGACGCCGTCTTATCTACACAGGCAAATGAATCTCAACATCCCTCCCCGAGACACTTCGGGCTGCCTCACCCCCAAGCAAGTTACTAATAACCACATCAGACCGAGCCAAACGCAAATCTTACACAGCAAAATGTCAGCCCAAGTTGGATCCCCGCTATACTGCTTTACACAATTATTTTCAGCGCATGAATACTGCAAGCGGCACCAAGACTGTAGTTTCCCAGCTTGCTGGCAGCTCCAGGGATTCATCCGATATCAGGCTATTACCTCCCGATTACTTTACTTGGCAGTCAACCCATTCAGAGCTGGCAAATAAACAATAGGGAAGAGCGTGATGGGGAGCTTAGCTTTCAAATTACACTTCTCAATCATTTGTCACACCAAAGGTATAATGAGTGTTTAATACAAAACTCCAAAGCCTGAAGGGCTGGGGTGGGGGGGGGTTGTTTTATTTAAGCGGAGAAAGCTTGGTTTAAGTTTGGGAAGTTCTGGAGCCCTAATTTCTCCCGCTCTTCACGCGCGAGCGTGGAAGCCTCATTTACGCACCGTTTCACACTTTGCAACGCTTCCCAGCCGGCCCCGCAGGGAAGGAGCCGCAAACCCTGCGCGCGAGCAGGTCACCCGAGGCTGGGGCTCCCCTCCGACGCCAGCGCCGGGGAGGCGCGTTTGGCCGGCCGGCCCACGATGGTTGGGCGCTCGTTCCTTAGCTTTTCCGACCGGCGGTGTCGCATCCATCCGTAGGCATCCCTGCTCTCCTGGCCTGGCCGCCGCGGCCGCGCGCGCGCGCTCTCCCGGAGCTCGCTGCTCTGTGCCGAGGGGGATTTGTTTCCTTGTCAGCTCGGCGGTTTGTTTGACCAGAGATTTCCCGTCTGTCCTCCGCAGCAGCCGCGCTCGGCAGAACAAGGCGCTCGCCCTCCGCGTCGCCAGCGTTTGACACGAGCGATTGGCAGCCCGGCAGCCTTCAAATATGTGACTCATCCTCCCCGAGGGAGGCTTTCAAGCACGATACGTGATCTACCTGCCTCTTAGGAGGAGGATGAATACGTGCACCTGAAAACGATGTTTCTCTTGACCTGGAGGAGCCGCGCTCGGCGCAAAGCAGGAGCCCGGGGATGCGGGAGGCCGTCGTGGCACCTCCGCCGACGTCTGGTCCCTTTCGAACCGGAGGGGAGGGGGGGTTTAAGCCGTACCGGTGCTATCCCGGGCTGCCTCTTAAGCGTGCGTTGCCTTAATGCTATTCGTGATCAGACTATCTCAAGTTAATGTGGATCTAATGTATAAATCCATATGAGCTCCCGAGTCGTTCAGTATTAATTAAATGCCGCCATTATATTACTCGGATTGCTTTGGTTTTATTACTCTCTGCAATTAGCAGAGGAAGCCGGCTTTACAGATGCACTTGCCTTCTCGCAGAGCATCCCGCGGCCGAGGCTGCCTGCCGGCTGCCTCCCAGCTCGGGAGGGCAGGGAAAGTGGCGCTTGCCAGGAGCTTCGCTAACGGCCGAGCTGCCTGTCTCTGGCCCAGAACTAAATTTCCTGCTCTAGGGCTTGAAGACAAAGTGGCTTTCAAGGGCAAAAGGATGCTGTCTTGGTCTCAGCTTTCTCCCCGAAGATGCTTGAGTCCTGTCTCGTTATTCAGGTTCGCAGTCCCTCTGCCCACATGCCAGATGAGAGAGAAGAATAGAAATCACTCCTTAAAGTTCACAACCCATCACTCCAGCTTTCAGAAATACAAGCAAAAATGGCAAAGCAGTAGGGGGAAAATCCATTTCTTTTGAGATGATCTTTCCCCGGAACATGTCCTGTTGATTTGCAGTCAGGGAAAGGCGACTGTTTGTCTGCGATAGGAGAAGCAGATCTGTGTGAACTCCTCTTTACTCCAAACTATCCCCTTCAAGAGAGCTTGAAAAAAAAGAAAAAGAAAAAAGAAAAGAAATCTCTCCTGTTCCAACAACACCTTTGATTTGCGAATGGGCCCCCTGAGAATCACAGGTTTTGCCCTTCTCCTGTGCTGGTGCCAGGGTCCAGGTACCTTGAGGGCTGCTGCCCCTGACGTCGCCAAACCCAAAAACCCTTTCCCATGACAGAGACACGAGCCCCGTGTCTAGGGAGAGAGCGCGGGTGCCCCCGGACGCCTCCGCCTCCCTCCCCACCAGCCGGCCATGGGCTTGCTTTCGGAGGAAACCCGCTGGAGAAGCCAGCTCGCGGGAGCCCCAGCGATGCACCGCTTAAACGCGGCCCGGCTGGGTGGTTTGAGTCACCTGTCACTTAGGCACTTGCAAACAGAACGGTTAAAACCAAACAACTGTTATTACACTTAATAACCAGTTTCCAGATCATCAACTCATTGGCGTCTGACAGGTGCAGTCGGAGCGCCAGCTTGCACGGCCCAACACGCTCGAGACGGCGGAGCGGCGCAGCGCGGCGCAGCGCGACGGGAGAGCGGCCGCCAGCGCGGTGCTGCACGCGTCGGCCCACGCACCGCGGGGACGGGCACGCCGCCCGCCTCCGCCGCTCCCCTTGCGCCAGCGCCCACGCCCGCGGAAAGCTGCGGCGACCGGCGTGGGACGGCAGTGCTGCCGGAGCATCCCCGAGCAAACCCCTGCCTTGCACGGAGGGGCCTCACGCGTCCCAGAAAGAGCCTTTAGAAATAAAGGGATATTAGGGGGTTGCAGGGGCGGCTCCTGCCCCCGTAGCGCCTGCTCGTGCCCTGCCGGGGGGCTAGCGGGAGAGGCAGGGCTGGAGCGCGGGCCGGGGACCCTTTGGGCCGGGGCTGCAGCCCCGCTGCGCCAGTGCAGCACTGCCATCTCCCGACCGCCGGCGCTCGCCCGCCTCCGCTGCGGGGACACCGGCTGGCAGGGACACGGGGGACACCGGGGGCTGCAACCCTCCCGGCGCCGGGGCAGCCCCTTCCCCAGGCCCCGCTCAGCCCGGGGCTTTCAGCCCTTCTGCAGTAGGGGGGTCCAGGGTCCCCCAGCCCAACGAAGCGGAGGCGGCCGACTTTGCGTACGTATTGCAGCTCCCAGCGGGAAGCCACCGCTGTTACCTGGCGCGAAAAACAGGAATCACAATGCAGCTCTCAATTAGCAAAATAAACTGCAGAAAAATAAACCCTTCATCACAAAAAAAAAGTGTGACCTATAAACATCTGTTCTTGTTCCCCACCAGTTATTGCAGAGAGAGAAGTCAAAGATATTTCAGGCTTTTCATACATCTGGGAAGGGTTTTTTTGGTTTTGTTTTGCTTTTTTTTTTTTTTTTTTCCAAATCACTTTTCAGGCTGTAACAGCTAAAAACCCCATGGAAAGGATTAGAGCGTTAAATCTTGCAGTCATTATTTCGAGGTAATGTCCCTAAATCCTCACCTTGGAGGGCTACGTAGCAAGCAGGAGCAGGAACCCAGCAAAATGCACAAGCGAGCCCTCGCCCCTGCACCCGTGTAACGCCGTCCTGGCTGTCCCCGGGCAGGACCCCCACGAGGGCCACCCAAAGCCTCGCAAAAGGCTTTCGCTGACCCGTGGCTCGTGCAGACCAGCAGGGCTCAGCCCAGGGGGGGTCACACGCCGCTCCCCGCCACGGACCCTCCACCTCCCCACCAAATGCCGCTCCCCAGATTCAGCTCTGCTGATTGCTGGCAAATAAGAAATCTTTCACGTCTGCAAAAGCACCGTGCCCCCAGCTCGGCAGCTGCCCCCGTCCCTGGGAGGAGCGGGCCGGGATGCCCCGGGGTGCAGGACGCCTCTCCGTGGGTTACAGGGGCATCAGTCTTGGTAAGTCAAAGCGGGAAGAGATTGATTTAAAAGCGCGCCTCCCCTCTAACCCTGCGTGATGGATGGTCTCCAAAGAGGGGATCCGTCATGTTTTAAACAAATACTGGCCAGTCCTTAGCCGGAAAGGCCACAGGAGAATAGAGAAAGGCAACAAACAAGACAAAAATCCAAATGGTGAACACGAAGTGCTCGGAGAAAAGGAGCCAGGAGCTCCGGAAAGGACGGGAAAGTAGTTTGTGTAACCTTGGAGACAGTGAGAAAATGAGCCCGAAGCGGGAGGAGGCGGGAGGAAGGCAGCGCGAGGAGCAGGCATGGCAGCCAGCGCAAGCACCGGGGACGAGGCGGAAAACAAACCGAGGCACAGCGAGGAGGCAAGCGAGCCCCCGTCCCTGAAAAGCTGTCCATAAATAAGGGGAAGGGAGAGCTGAAAAAAGGGCCCCGAAACGGAGCCTAAAGAGGTTTTAAAAGGACCAAGAAGTGGTTCTGCAGAGAACCAATTTAGAGACGAGAGAGCAGGAGGGTTAGGGAGATGAGATAGCAGAAGAAAAAAGAACCAATGTAGGAGAATAAAGAGAGAGAACCAGAGAAGAGACGTTGATGCAGGAGAGAAGAAAAAAGATCAGATATGAAATACGAGAGAGCAAGGATAAAAGCTGTAAAGAGGCTGCGCTGGCACTCCAGCTGCCACGACACAGCAAGAACTGTCTGTCTTGTTAAGCACTGTATCTATATTGATAAATCTTAACTATGATCGCACGCTTTCTCCAGAACAAGCAATTTCTACAATTCCTTCAGAAGTTGGGCTTATTTTTTCCTCTCTCTTTCTTTCTTTTTTTTTTTAAATGCTTTACATCCATCCCATCCTGCTCACTTTTATTCTTCCCGTTTAGCACGGCCCCCTTTGCAGTCCCTTTTCAGCTTCCCCAACCTGCCATGCGTCTTTGGCTTTCCCGTCAGGCCATGGCTCGCGGCAGGTTTTCCTTGTGCCCGGAGCGCCGCACCGCAGCGCGGAGCTGGTTCGCCGGGGGCTGCTGCTCGTGGCCGGGCTCCCGCCGCGTCCCCGGGGAGCCCTGCAGCCAGCCCGGCCACGGCACGCTCCGCGAGGGAAAGCCCGCTTCACGTAGGGCATCGCGCAGCCCACAGTTAGCTCTTGCTCCTAATTACACACTTTACTGATGAGCTCATCAACTTAATCTAATTAGTCTGCAGAGCTCAATTGCCTGTCCCTTTTTCTTAAATAACATGCTACGTAAGCCTATTATCCCTTTTGATAAAGCCCGTCCACTTAGGGGGGTTCTCAGACAGGCAGCCGCCTTGCCACGCTGGCCCAGCTCGGCCACCGCGCCGCCGGGAGACCTGCCCGCGACCGGCGGGGAGACAGCAGCCGACGGCTTTCTTTGCAGACACCCTTCCAGCAAAATGCTCCCACCCCCCCCCTTTGAACCAAAACGAGAAAAAAAGCTGCTGCTTGCCCGGCTCTCGCTGCGCCTGCCAAAGGAGCTGCTCTTCTGCTGGCCTCTTCCTCCCTGACCCCATGCCAAGCCTGCAGCCGCATCCCCATTGCCTTCCCAAGGAGGCAGCCCTGCCCCGTCTCCCTGCCTTTACAGGAGGCACCTGGTGATGCCCCGGAGCCCCCGCCGCCGGGCTGGCACGGGCCAGGCGGCAGCGCCTGCCTCCCCGCAGCTACGGCACCTCAGCCCAGCGTCCTCCCTTCGGCGAAGCGCGCGGCCGGGGCAGAGCAGCTTCTCACCGGCCGTGGCTGGGCCTTGGGCTTTGCATGGGCGCTCTCCGAAAAAAAAACCATTCCTCACTGGCAGTGGCCAGTCACACCTGCCCAAGCACAAAAGTGCCAAATCTGCAGCAGGTTTAACGTGCGCTGCCCTGATTTGCACCCACCGAGGGTTTGGGGATAGGAGCCGCGTCTCGCTTGGCAGGGAAGCCTGGCCTGGAGAGCGGCTTCTCGTGGGATAAATGGCCTCTCATCGCCTACTGACGTGTGACAAGTGTGTCTCTAACAAAAGCGTTATGTTCGTTACTGATTTACTGTCTTTGCTTTAGGCTTGGCTGCACGGTGTTTCTTTTCCTTCAGTAAAAGCAGTAATCCCAGCTCTCATGGCTGTTTAAACAGGAAACCCCAGATAGCGGCCGCAGCTTTGCCACCTTTGTTCTGGTCTGTCAGTCAGGGGCTGCTTGGGCCAACGAGAAGAATATCGGCCCCTGCTTAAACAATTTGCCTTTCTTCCCTGGCGTAGCTTATGCCTGACATTGTCCTCTGTCAAAGCAGAGTCCATGGACGGAAAACCTCCGGCGATGTCGTCGGTGGGGACATCCAACAGTGCCTTGCTTCACCTTCCCCGGGCCGCTCGCCGTATCGCTCAGAAAACAGCCAAGAGCCTGGGCGAGCAGAGCAGCCTCATAAAACTAAAGGGATGTCCGTGCCTGCTGCCGCTGCCGCAGTTCCCCTGCCGCCGCGAGCCGCCCGTGCCGGCAGCCACGCGTGCGCAGTGCCGGCAATGCTAACGAGGCGCGCGCAGCTGGCTAGCAGCGACCAGAGGTTGCCTCGCCGGGCAGCCAGGCCCGTCTCCGGAGGAAGCCGGCGCTCTGCAGGCTAACCTGCCGCCCGAGAGCTGCTCTTTGGGCAGCCGAGCTTTCAAAGCACCACAAATGATATGCGAGCCGAAGCGTGTCGGGTGTCCGCAGGTCCCGTCACGCGCCGAGCTGCGCGTGCCCTACAAGAGCTCTTTGCAAAGCAGCCTCCGCAGGCTCGGCAGGGACACGGCTTGCAGTTTTGAAGGTGCGATGCGCATAACCGGAGAGCCCCCGGGAGGCTGCAGAGCCCCTTTTGCCCCTCTGCCCCGAGGGAAGCACCGGGAGGAGACGGGGCT
The DNA here is from genome assembly GCF_036417845.1 of Apteryx mantelli. Taxonomy (NCBI): domain Eukaryota; kingdom Metazoa; phylum Chordata; class Aves; order Apterygiformes; family Apterygidae; genus Apteryx; species Apteryx mantelli. The sequence goes on from NC_090000.1 coordinate 1,349,536, forward strand.
GGCTGCGCCTTTGGCCCCACTTCCCCTCCCTGCCCAGGGCGGAGGGAGATGGGCCCCGGAGCAAGGAGCCCTTACGGCAGGGTATCCAGGCCAGGAGCCCTGCAGCAAGCAGGCATCATGTAGGTCAGTGCTCCCCTCTTGTGGGCACTGTGCAGCCGGCCGGAGCGTGGCTAGCATCCCGGGAATTTGCCTCCTCCTGTCCCGGCCACGGGGTGATGCACCGGCGCTGCCCGTTTCCTCCGGCAGCAGCGCCAGCAGGGAAATTCCCGGGCCAGCTGCCACCTCTCTCCTTCCTATAGACTAACCATCCGTAAACTCTGGTCCAGCACCGGGCAGAGATATGGTAAAGAGGAATACTTGCTTATTCTTCCTGGTCACACGAAGGTCCAGGTGGAGTCACAGCCACTTCATCCCCACGACTCCAGTGACGTTGACAGCGAAAACCCAGGCCCCTATCCCAGGGCACTCATCTGGCCGCACAGCCCGGTGGCCAGATGCCGGTGGCAGCCAGAAGGTTTCCGTGCCCCAAAGCGTCTGGAGGGCCCTGGTGCTTGCGGCCACCACCCCCATTAACCCAGCGCCTGCCTCCCACACCGGCTCTGTGCTTCCAGGAACCTGCCCTCTCTCCCTCTCTGTGCAAGAATCAATGAAATCCCCTAAAAGCTCATAACTCGGAGGTAATTATAAGAAGCATCAATTACCCAGCGATGTGGATTTCATGAATTCAATTATTTTGCATAGTGATCGATTCAGGCAGGTCCTCTCCAGGTCCCTGGAGAAAGTTAGGACATTGTTCTGCACGCTATTGATTTTACAATGTAAAACCAAAGCTCTCTCTCCTCTTATTCAGAGCTGCTCATTCAGCCATATTAACTTTCAGATCATTTATTTTTGTATGTCTTTCAACTCTGTTTGTTGCTATCACACAAATGCAGAGTATTACATTGTAGAGAATAATTGAATCAATACAGTCATGGTACTCTGGGTCTCCCAGACTCTCAGGAACGCGAGCTGGCAAGAGCCCGCACAGAGGCTGAGAGGGTTTTTTTTAACCTTTGCAGTTATTAAAACGCTCGTCTGGCTACATATTAACTTTCTGCACTGTGTGTTTGTTATTGTTTCGCCTGCACTGGAGTGGGAGATGCAGGCGCTTTGATGAATACATGGAGAGGCTCCTTTGGTTTCTCTAAGCATCTCTGTATCCTCAATTGAGATGCTATTGTTCGGCATCCTCCGTCAGAGCTGCCGGCTCGACAGCGGCGAGCTCCTCTTCGCGCCTCTGCAAGGGGAGCGGGACACTCTCGGAGCACCCCAGACCGCGTGGGAGCCCGGGGCGCCGGCGCTGCGCTAGAGAGCCGCATGCGCTGCCGGTGCAGGCACGGCACCGCGGCCACGCGGACAAGAGGAGCCAGGCTGGGCCGCGGTGCAGCGGCGGTGGAGCGAAGGTGGCCGGGGTGCCTGGTGGTGATGCTCTGTGGCTCCTGCAGCCGGGAGGCAGCGAAACGGCAGGAGCAGCATCTCTCACGTCTCAGCCCAGCCAGCCCTCCTTCCCTCTCGATTCTTCTCGGTTGCAAACGGCCACCCACAACCAGGGGATTCAAAGGGAGGAAAAAAAAAACCCTTCGAATGAAAAGCCACCAAAAAAAAAAAAGAAAAAAGAATCCTCCTTCAGATTCAAATGGCTCTGAAAAGAGAGACAGTTTTTAATTTTGCTTCCCCTCCCATTGGGATATTAGACAGCTAAATAGCAGTGTGCCTGTTTCCTTCAGATAACCGGTTCCCAATGAGCACCCTAATTGTCCCCGGACCCTCTCTGCCACTGTGCAGAGCAGGTCATTTACTGCACGGTACACACAGCTAAATACAAATCCGTTTTCCAAGAGAAGACGCTATTCTTATCTGAGTGCTGCAAGAGGGTTGCAAGCGGCCCATGTTAATTGAAGCTTTGATGTTTGTTGGAGGAGGCTCTAATCAGCTCGACAGAGGAGCCGATACACTGCTCCGCGCGGCTCGGCCGGGGCTCGGCCCGCGTCGCCGCTCTTGGGCCGCAGGTGAGCACCTCTAAATAAAGAAATAAGTCCTGCCAAGCGGAGGGACAAGGGGCGAAGAGCTGAGACGCCCCCAGGCGCCCCCGCGGCTCGGCGGCCCCCAGGACACCGCGCGGCTTTGCCGGACGCTGCCGGCGCCGGGGCAGCGCGTGCTCTGTGCCGCAGGAAAGCCTAAGGAGAAGCGGCACCTCTCCTCGCAGCCCGCACGAAAGCGCTGGCCAGCGGCACACCGCGTGCACGCGGGACCGCGCATCCCCCCCCCCCCTCCAGTGCTGACCCGCCGCGAGCCCCCGCGCGGCTCAGCACGAGCCGAGGCGCCTGCCAGGGCGCGCACCGGCCCGCGGCACCGGCCGCGCTCCCACGCACCCGCACACGGGCGCCTGCGAATGATAAAGCATCTTTTAACCGCTTTGGCATGTCTTCTGCAATATCCTCCAGCAAATCAAGCATCCCCTTCTTGGGATGTTTTCAATCTGTTTTATGTTGATTTTAATTAAAGAATTTGAAACTGAACAAACAGTTCGTAGCAGGTGGCCATACAAGTGTGAAATAAGCAAACTGTTTTATCTGCCGCAAACTCCGCCAGTAAATTTCTTCAAATTAATCCCAGCCTTCGCAGGGCTGTTGATTCCGACTGCAACGCGGAGCAATTTGGACTCTGCCATTCTCTAAATATTTGCCTTCATTACAGCGTCGAGAGCAGGTGTGTCTGCGAGCGCGTGTCTACATGTTGACGCTACGGCACTCGCAGCTGAACGTTCGTTCAGACCGGCTCCCCACCCCGTGAAAACAGCATGACAGAGTTTCTGCTAAAAAAAAACCAAAATTACATGTCGAATTTGTGAATGGTTCCCGGAGCCCTGCCGTAAAGGGCTCAGCAGGCACCGATGCCCGCCCCACGCACGGGCTGCCCCACGCCTCCCGCGAGCTCCGCGGCCGCCTCCGCAGCTGCAGGAGGAGAAGGAGGCCCCGCCGCCCTTCCGCCGGCTGGGAGAAGCGGCTGCGCCGCGGCACCGGGGCCTCCCTCTGCAGAGCGGGCCGCTGCGGTAACCTTGACGGTACAAAGGCAGCAAAGGCCCTTCATCGAGGCAACAGGCCCCGCATATAGATAAAGCCCTGGGGAAGGGAGAAGCGAAGCACAGATGCCCACACGCTTTTCTTCTTGCAAGGCTGCGCGGGAGAGAGCTACAAAAGGGGAGGGAAAAAAAGGAAAACGAAACAGACGATACACACATTCCTCTTCATCTCGCACTCCTGCCCTCTGTCAGAAATCTTATCAGCATCTTTGAAAGATCAAGTTTTCCTGCCTGGCAATATGACTTTTCTCGCAGAACCCAAAGCTGGGGGTGGCAGAGAGGGGCGGCGGGCTCGGACGATGCTCAGGGACCGCCCGGGCGCGGCGGTGCCCATTTCCCCATCCTGCAGCCCGTCCCAGCCTCGTCGCTCCCCCTCCCTGGTGCTCCAGGCTCCCGCACAAGGCGCAGGCCCCCTCCAGCCCCAGCACGGTGCTGTTGCCTCCCAAAAGGCTGGGTCTCCGGCATCTGGCACCCCCGGAGCCAGGGCGCAGCGAGGGGCACAGCCGTGCAGGTACCAATGCCTGTGAGCATCACCAGCTGGCAAACAAACCTGTCAAACCAAAACGCATACTTGCACCTCCCTCCTCCGGACCCGGCCGTCTGCCTCTCGCTCTTTTCCCCTGTGCACCATTCACCGATTTTTTTTTTAATATTGTTCTATTTCACTCCATTTACCCAAGCAGGAGGTCACCGGAGCCCATCCTAGTTTTTACTTTGTCCCATTGATCTTTGGAGGAACGTGCCCCCGGGGAGGGATTCCCGACGTCGGCCGGTCGAACGGCGAGGCCAGAGAGCGTTTTGCTCTTCAGACAGGCTGCAATTTCTCCCCGTGATCCTCGCTCCTGTTTCCATGGCAGTTGCAGACGCTGCCTTTTGCTGCGGGCAGCGGGTAAACAGGCTGGTGCTGCGATGCCGCTCCGGCGTGGGTGGCACGGCGCCCCGCGGCACCGGTCGGCGTCGGTGGACAGCAGCCCTGCGCAGCCCCCCAACAGTCCAACCCTCTCCCCCGCTCATCCCTGCCCAGCCTGCAATACCCTCGGCAGAGCCGGCGGCCTCGGAGCAGCCGCGCCAAGAGGGGAAGAGCGGGGCGAAGGCAGGGGACAGCGGCCCCGGGCCGGGGCAGGCAGCCGTCACCCCTTGCTCGCCCGCGAAGGAGCCAAGCCAGCAAAGAGGAGGAAGGCTCTCGACTCCTGCCTTGCTCCTTTCTGGGGAGGAGACAATTGTCCATCAGCTCCTTTTATTCCACTAATGTTCAGAGCATGTTTAACATCAGATCTCTCCTGTTTGCCCTCCCTAATGACCCAGATCTGGGAAATTAGAGCAGCACTCGTGGTCAGCCCCCACTCGCGGGAGCCTCCGTTCGCCTGTGCTAGCCAAGCTACCGAGATAATTACAAGATGTTCTGCTTTCCTGGGATTACGGTCGGTTTTTCTTCTCTTTCCCTCAATAAATATGGATGCACAGCTGCTGTTAAAAAAGAACAACAAAAATAAAAAGGGGCAGACTCCCAAACCTGTGCGCTTCCCTTCAATTATCCAGTCCCAGCGCTGCCTCCATCCTAAATGCAGATAGGTTGGAGCGTGGGGTTTGTTTGGGTATTTTTTTCCCCAAATACCAGGCTCAGGAGGCTGCGAAAACAAAACAACATTAACAAATGCATTGGGAAGGCTACAATATTTAACAGAAAATTATGCACCGCCACCTCTCCCGTGTGCTAGCCCCAAGCCTTGGCGTGGGGGCCGCTCCAGGGAAGCTCGTGCACGGCGAAGGAGGGCAGCTCCGGCGGGCAGCACCCGGTGCTGGAGGGCACCGCCACTTCCCTGGACCCGCCGGCCAGATGGGAGATGGCAGAGCCGATGCCTTCGAAAGGATGCGCCTGGTTTAGCCACAGGTTTAGCACCTCTCAGGAAGGGATCACTGGGCGAACTGCTCATCACAGTAGCTCCTCCTGGCCTTTAAGAGCTAGGATATGCTCTACTCCATATATTAATCTCCTAATCACTAAATTAATTTCCATCTCAGTTACAGCACATTCAGAGTCTATTAGTAAATCATGTCATAGCTGCTTAGCAACTTTTGTTATAAGATTCCTATTAGATCATGTTTCAAACCGATGGAGACGGAACAGCTATTATCTTAATAAGTTAAACATTAAAGCCAGCATAGCAGGGAAGGGGAGAGCTCCCTGCTGCTCAGAGCAGCAGCGGCATGCGCACACCTGCTTCAAAGGGGCTCGGTCTGATCTCCGGGCCATTACTCGGGCTGGGATCCGCCTGGCCTTCAGGCTTTCAGCTGGAGCCCAAGCTCAGTCCGACAGGGACGGGCCCAGCCCTGCAGCAGCGGTCCCTGGGCTCCTCCAGGCCACGCCGCGCTTCCGCAATCTGGCATCTATTGCAACCTTCCCGCGGGGGGAGAAGCCAGGACCGAGCAGCGTGGTCCACTGCTTCTCGGCTCCAGGCGCTGGAAGATAGGGAAGGGACGCGGCTCGGCCCCCCCTTCCCGGCTCTGCTGCGCGGCGGCAGAGCGGACACGCATGTGCGCACCTGCGCACCCTTCCCCGCCGGGCATCCGCCACCAAGCAGGGCACGGCCACGGCGCGGGCACGGCACGGAGCACTTCCTGCCGCGGGGGCCGGGTGCTCCCGGGGCGAGCGTGCCAGGGAGCAGCGAGGTGCACCGGGCACCCCAGGCAAACCGGAGATGCTGCCGGCGCGCCTGACCCGCTCGGCTCCTGCCTGCCTGGGTAATGGTTATCCTGCTTAGCCTTGACGGCTGCAAGCGGCTGACGCTTCCCAGCAAGGAGCCCTGACGCCTCCCCTTCTCTCCGGGGCAGGAGGCAGCGGGCGACGGAGCCCTCCGACGGGGGCTGCAATTCGAGTGATGGCGAGCGGCTTCCTGGAGCGCCCCGGCACGGCTACGGGGCCGGTCACCCCCGCAAGGAGCTGGCATGCCCGGGGTCCGTGCACCGGCGAGAAGCCCTGCGCACGCTGCACCCTCCCCTGAACGGCCCTGCGGAGCGCAGGCTGAAGGGGCAGAGCCGGACCGGCCGTTTGCGTCCTTACGCACCCCAGCACTCCTAACACAACGGCCTGACGGACGTCGGATATTATCGCAGGGCACCTGCTTTTCCAGCAGCATCCTGCACGCGCGCTGAACCTCCGCATGCTCCGTGCAGATAGCACCCCTCTCCCCGCCGCTGCGGGGTCGCGGGGGCAAGGGCGGCGGGAGCTGTTTCCCGGCGATAGCAGGAACGAGCTCGAGCTGATGAGGCAGAGAGCTGCTGCAATGAGTATCTGTAGCCGAGCTGTCAGGAGCCTCTGTTTTCCCTTTCCTCTCCAGGCACCAGCATCTCCAGGCTTCGTAACAGCCTCACACGTGTCCTGGGAAACTAATTCACTAATTAAAGCCGGTTGGGCCCAGACAGAGCTGGGTCGCTGCTGGGTGGGAAGCCTGCAAATCCCCTAATCCCAGCACCTGGCATCCCAGGGATTGGCACCCTGGCTCCCTCCCCGGAGACCGTGTTGGGGTGCTCGGCTGGGCTGCAGACCCAGCGGGAGGGAAGGGAAAATCAGCTCGGAGCCACAGTACAAACTCTGACGTGTAGCAGGGAGACGCGGGACCCTCGAGGCACAACGAAACAGCCCCTTTTCTGGCAGGTATTTAATTCCTCCCAGCCTAGTTCCTTTAAATACAAAGTGACAGCCTCCCACACAGAGGTAGGGGAGGGCTCTGTTGTGCCGCTGAAGGAATAAATAGCGGGTTATGTATCTCCCAAATTCCCGCTATCACAGTGTTTGGGGAAGCATCCTGATTTACCGCAGTCGCATGGAGCCTGACAGGGCGGCCGGGGGACGGATGCTACGCGGCCTTCGCGCTGCCCGGCTGGGAGGCGCCGCGGAGGCGGGGGAAATCCTCCCCGGCGGCGGGACCAAGCTGCCGGGGAAGGGGGAGCGGAGAGAAGTTTACCGCGATTGCACTGCTTCTCGCCTGGGCTCCAACGTGGTATTTAGCCGCGTTTCTGTCTTCAGTTACACCCAAAGCATTAAGGCTGGGGAAGCGAGTTTGGGTTTTGCTGCCACAACTTGGAAAGCTTCCCTTTACTGAAGCAATGGGAAAAAGCTCTCATTTTTAAACACTGAGAGGGTTTTGTTTTAGCTTTCCACTTCTGACACTGTTTTGAGAGGAGGTGATTTGCCCTTGATCACATACTCAGTCCCCAGCCAAGCCTTAAATGACAGCCAAGAGCTGCAAGCCCCAGCGCCTTGCTGCAGCCGCCTGCCCGCCGCAGGTACAGGACGGTATCCAACGCAATCATGGCACAGTTATTGCACTGTGGCACTGCCTCCGCGCAGCAATTACACAGGTTCCCATTTCCATTTATAATTCCTCCTTCCATTGCAATAAACATAATTCACATTCCACCCCATGCCATGCCGTTGCTCTAGACAAACCGAGCGGGGAGGCGGGCAGCGGGCCGCGGTTGCTCGTCCGTCTCTTGAGGACGAGTCTTTGGCAAGAGCCGTCTTTGAACCACACATCAGAGCGGCTGAGCACATTGCGGGGGCGCTGGCTATTCCCCACGCAGCGACGGCTGCCAGTTCGCATTCGCCCGTGCCTGCGAGCCCTGGCTGACCGGCAGCCGGCAGCAGCGCGCTCCGACGTGCACCGTGCAAGCCGGTCCCCGTTGCAACGACACGGCCTTAGGGCTGCCCCCCTTCCCCACCTCCGCGCTGAAAGAGGAGCGGGGAGAAGAGGGATTTCTAAACACCTGCGAGCAGAAAGGCCTTTCCACCAAGCAGGGACCCAGCTGCGGTTTTGGCACAAGCCCCAGGCGGGCTCACGTGCTAGGTGTCCTCCTGCTCTCCCCGGAGAGACAGGTCTCTGCCGAGCCGCCCTCGCCCCGAGCCAGCCCAGGCGAGCCGTGGCGCGGCGCCGCGCTGTCCTGGGGCGCGGAGCGGCCCTGCAGCGGGCAGGCAGGCTGGCGCAGCGCTGCGGCACGGCGTCGCGCTGCCGCTGCTAGAGGCCAGGCTGAACCGGCTCCCCGCTGGGTTTCATTTCGGAGTCGGGGACTGTCATTACGGGGAGAAAACACATAACTCTTTGCTCGCTCATGTGTACACCAGTTTTCATCAAACCTCACAGCTCCTTTCCCGGGACCGCTGCTCCAGGGCCCATTAGGCTCTGCAGACCTTTGTGTCCCCACGTAAAGAGATCCTGCGCATACCTCTGCCGTGGGAACGGCAGCCAGGAAAGCCCGGGAGGCTGGAGCGCACGAGAGCCCCTCCTCGCCGGGTTTCTTCCCGCAGCCGGGCTGGCGGCAGCGTGCCCAGCTCAGCCGTGGGGACCCACCGCCACTTTCGGCAACGCTGGCCGATGGCCGCGTGCAAGCCGAGAGCACGGCACGGGCTGGCTCCGCCAGGTTGCTGCCAGCAGAGGAGGTCCAGCGGATTCAAGGGGCACGAGCTTTGGCCACTGCAAAGCGGGCAGCTCTAGACAAGGCGCAGCTGGACGGAGCCTGGCTCGGGCTGCGGGGAGACATGCGGGCGCAGCCAGGCGCCGTACGTGCGCGCGGAGCCGGAGCCGGGGCCGGGGGCTCTGCTGGCAGTCGCTCACTGCAGATCGCCGCCACCATCCCGCCCTCTCCCCCCCGCGCCGCGCCGCACGCCGACTCCTCCAGCTCGTTGGCGTGAAATTTAATTTGCAGCAATCAGCTGGAGGTGCGGCAGGCACAGAATTAACTCGACGTGATCGTCTCACGTCCTTGCAGATCCCCCCGCCCTGCCAGCCGGCCAGCGGCAGGGACGCGTCAGCCGAGGGACGCGGCTCCCCGCTCCCGGCGGCCCCTTCCCCAGCGGCGGGTCGCCGTCCCGCACGCCGCGCGGTTACTTCAGGACTTGTCAGGGCTGCGCCTGGGGACGCAGGAGTTTTAAAAGCCTGCTGCATTTCTCTCGTCTCGTTACAAAAGCTACGTAAAGGGTGAGTTATGGCGTCCTGGATGCACACATATTCTGATAAGGAAGAATAATAACTTGTCAAAGATATATATGATATGTGTTTTCTTTCCAGACAGAATATATATTGGGATAATTCATCAACTCGCCTGGCACTGGCCAGAAGAGAGAAAGAGAAGGAAAAAAGATTCATAATGAAAAGAAGCCAACATAGAAAAATCCCTTTGCATTTAGTGCTTTCTCCCCGCCGTATCCTTCTGCTTTGAATTAGGCCTGTGGGAGACCCTTCAGCCGCTCGGATGGATTTAGCACTCGTCACGGCCACCCGAGTCGCCCCCTGCCCAAAGCCGACCGCCAATCGGCAGAGCAAAGGCCCCGTGGGAGGGGATGGGACGCGTCCCCCGCTCCATGCGTGTCCCTCATCCAGCAGCACCACATCTGTCCCCCCCCTCCCCGGCCCTCCGCTCGCACGCAGGGGATGCGCTTGCGGCACTCAGCATTAACACGGCCCAGCGCCTCTCCCGGAGGTGCGCGAGGCCCCCCGCACTGTTTGTGCCAAACCGAAATTGGTTTCCAAGGCTGGTGTCTGAAGGTGAAGCGTTAGCAAGCACAGCACGAGGCACAAAACAAAACAGAAAGCCCGACTTGCTCTGCAGCGACTAACTAAACCCTTTAATAAGCTGCTTTCTGGCCCAGCTGCCAACTCCATCCCAAAGCACCCAGCAGCACAGCAATGTGCTCATCTTCCACATGAAAGCACTCAATGCTCCACTGACGTCTGAGATTTGGCCCCAGAAATCAAACTCGTTTTATTCCTCTCCCTACCCGTCTTTGCTGTTTTGCAAAAGCAAGTTCCCACCCTTTGCGGCAGGGACGGAGCATCTCCCCTTGACGCTCTCATCACTGTGCCGTTGCTAATAACAGCAGCTCCGACAGCGCGGGAGCAGCGAGCAAAGTATCGGCCCCCGGGCGGGCGCCAGGCCAAAGCCCTGGCCTGGCCCAGCCCCAGCCCCAGCGCCGGCGCCCGCGCGCTCTAACGCTGCTGCCAGCCACCAGCCGGACCGACGCTTCGCTGCCTGCGCGGGCCAGCGGAGCGAGCAAAGTGCTCGCTGCCGGCAGCGCCGCGGGCTGCTTTTGGGTGACCCATTTCTTTCTCTTGCTGGAATTTCCCAAACTTTCCTCCTCTCCATCCCCGAAACGCAGCCGGCTCCGAGTTCGCAAGAGAACAGCACCATTCTCTGGCAAACAGAGGAACACGCTGGCTGCCGGCACCGCGCGGGGAGATCCGGGAGCAGGAGTTTTAAAGGAGTCTCACCTCCGCTCTGTCAGCATCGCGGACAGAGGCGAAGCCGGTGCCCTCTGCTAAGGATCCTGCTGCTGATCGGAAACCAGGCGGAGGTTTTCCCCTTCCCGGGGCAGTCAAGAGGCTTGGAGCAAGGCAGCTGGCTTGGCTTCTGCATATGCCATCGGTCGCCCGTGTCTCTAACCTCTGCCTCATCCGCCGCGTTCCGGGACAACTGAAGGGGGGGGAAAAACCTTATTAAAGGAGCGCAGACAGGGCAGCCCGTCGGAGCAGGGACGCGCCACCGGGAGCACCCGTGCCACCCCGAGAGCCCTTCTCTTCCATGCACGCAGCTGGGCTTAACCTTTGCCCAGAAGTGTTTTTTTCTGTATTATTTCCCGACTGGAAGCAACACATCCGACATTGTCTGTCCAGACAGGCTGTTACTTCCATGAACATATGCAGAAATATATAGATCTATCCATTGGCAATTACCTGCTCCCAAACTGGGCGCCTGCTAATGATTTTCAAACAGCCAGATGGTGCAGTCCTGAAGCGCTCGCCACCGCCGCACACGCGTGCACCCACAAAAACGGCCAGATTTCCCTCCTGTGAGCTCAGGGATTAGAAGTAAAGCTCCTCGCCAATTAATTGGTAATTACTTTGTTTGAAAAAGAAACATTCTGGAAAATAGAAGCCATTGCGATCCATAGCAGCGTACAGCAGCACTAAGGGAAAAGCTAAGGCTGCGTCGCCGTGGAGGTGTCCATCCCCCGGGGCAGGGGACAGCGGCCGTCCCTCCGCCTCCCTGGCCCTGACCAGGCCAGAGGCTCACAGCAAAGCCTGCAAGTAGAGTTGCACGATGAGGAGGGATAAAACGTGAGTGATTGAAAGAAACAATCATTTGAGCAAAAGAGTAAATATAAACATCAAACGGCTCTGGCACCCCGCGGTGTAACTCTGTCTAGGGTCAACACAAAATGAGTAAAACTGGTACAATTGGGAAAATTATTACATTTCTAATACGCCTCTCTGCTGTGCTTTCCCCCCCGAGGATGTGTGCAGAATAAGCTGCTGAGAAACAGCAGGTTAAAAGTTGGCAAGTCCCTAACTCACACGGGGACCACATAAAGCTGTAGAATAGATTTATAAAATGATTTGTCAACTGACAAGCAAAAATATATTACCAATTTAGGACTGTGATTTGCCTGCAACTTTTTAATCCTTGAGTTGTTGCTGAATAGATTAAAGTGTCTGCTTTAATCCGTGCGTTTAGATGGAAACATAAATATTGCCGTCGCTTACTCTCTCGGCGCCCCGGACGGCGACGTCAGCGCCCATCACGGGGCCGGCGTGCCAAGGAGCGATGCGCGGGAATGACCTCCCTGCCACTCAAACCCCACCGCCGGCCAGCGGGGACTTCGTTCACTTGCTTTTTTTAGCAGCCTCTTTCCGATCGCTTGCTGCCCGCCTCGTTTGACGGCAATACCAGTGCGGGAGGAGGCAGCTTTCCCACTGACAGAGCGGCAGGGTGCGTGTTTGCGTGCTGGCATCCTTCCTGCATCGTTTAAGTCGCACCTCGCGCTCAGCAACATGCCAGGGCTGCCGGGAGCACCGCAGCGCTCGTCTTGCAGCTTTATGGGCATCTCCTCTCCGGTCCTGGCGGCACCGTGCCCGGCGGCTCAGGGGGACTAGCCAACTCCTCACCATCCCGGGGCTCCCCAGGGCCTCTGCCGGCTGCCGGCTGGGGCGAGGGGAGGCGGGCGCCGGGGAGGCTCGGGCCACAGCCGCCGAGCCACGCGCGAGAGGAGGATTTGGGCTGTAATCCCGTCTGTTCGCAGGACACGCTCGGCTGATTGTGTCATCCTCCCGCGCCTCGCAGCCGCGCCGCCAGAGCAAATCCTTCCCCCCTCGGCCGGCGGGCGCGCGCTCCGCTCCCCCGGCTCCCCCTCGCAAGCAAGCACGGCATGCCGGTGTCGGGCATCCCCGCCGCGGCCGCGAAGGACTGGCAAGGGGGGGGACGGATGTCCAGTCCCGCCACCCCCCGGCTCTAAACAGCCCCGGGAAGCAGGGGCCACCAGAGACTTTCCCGGCGCGGGTCCTTCTCCACCTCTCCGCCCGTTTCTCCACAGGATGCTGAGAAATAGCTCTGCCCGGACACAGATGCCACGCTGGGAAGGCTGCTCCGAGGCAAATGGCAAGCGCCAGGCCCTATTTTTATTTATGCCGTGAGGCAACAGGCCCGAGCACGGGCGAGCAGCGGGATGAAGGCTCTGAGCAGCGCCAAAGTAATAGCAAAGGCAGACAAGATCTGCGGAAAAGCGCTTACAGCAGCATGCAATTAGCCCTCAAACAATACCCGCAGAAATGTCACGGCAGCAGGGCGAGACTCGGAATTACCCTGACATTTTATTTAGTGGAAATTTGTATGGATTTGCCAACGTTTTAATTAGAGCATAAAAGCACCTGGCTCAAAAGCTGCCTGGGTTGGAGAGGGCCACCTGCTAGGGGCTCGCTTGTCTTTGCCTCTCGCAAAAGGAAGCCCTAGGGGCAAACCGACGCTCCCGGTCTCGGACCCCCTGCCCCAGCCCGGGCCCGTCCCCACTGCCGCTCACAAGGGGAAGGCAGCAAGGAGGGCTCGCCCCGTGCGCCCCTCGCCGGCCCTCCCAGCACCCCGCGGAGCCAGGCAGCGGCGCCTCCGCGAGGAGCATCCGTTATTTACAGGGAGCCGGCGGCGCTCCGGGCGCTTGCAGCCTGCAGGGAGGCAGCGGCCCCGTCTTGCAGCGCTCGCAGTCTAGCGACAGGACGTCTCCCTGCGTGTCTTTCCCAGCACTAATGGTGATTATGCTGCAAAGGCACAATCCAAGCATCTCCTCCCGAAACAATAAACAGAGATCAATGTTCTGGGCAATTTTATGATGCAGAAATATGAAGCATAATTCAATTTTCAGCAATGGAAACAAATGAATCTCTGTTTGCTTCCCTCTCATTTTTTCCCCTCCTTCCAGCCCTCATTTGATACCACTCCATGTGGCAACATCAAACAATCTTTGAATATTTTAGCTCCTGTAAAATATTTATATTATAATGCAAGGAAGGAAATTGGTTGCTTCCAAGTCATGTAAACATATGCCTTCTAACAGCTGGACTCCTGGCAGCAGTTGCAAGGCGCGGGAGCAGTTGTACGACTGGCATACTCGCAGGTATTTAAAACAAAATGACGCCTCCTCCGCCACTGCCAACTGCGAAGCACTTGCAGCGTTTCCTACTGCACATGAGCAAAACGACGCGGCGAGCGTGGCCGAGCCCTGTCTCGGCCGCGGGCACGTCCCGCGGGGCGCGCGTTGCCACCTCACCGGCGGCGGAAAGGCACGGCCCCCTCCCCCAGCATTTATAGAAGAGCTCCTTGCAAAATCCTTCTTTTGGGGATAAACAAGACTACCGCAAAGCGGGCAAAACCAGGCTGCCAAAGGAAGGACGAGGCATCCTGCCGGAGAGCCGCCAGCCCGGTCCCGCGGCACTTGCTCCTGCCCGGCCGTCCCGCAGGCTCCCAGCCCTCGCTCCGTGTGCGGCCGCTGCAGGGGCCCGGCCGGTCCCGAATCCAGCCCCGCGGCGGGAGCCCCTCTCGGCAGCCGGCTGCGTCTCGTCCGTGCGAAGCACGCCAAAACCCACCCGTTCACTTCCCGGTGCAGCGTTTCTGCCACGTATCTCCCACCCGCAGGTGCGAGAGCAGGAACGTCGCCCGTGACCTCCACCTCTTCCGATGGGGAGCTGCGAGATAAACGTCCCGAAACAGTCCAGCTCTGTTTATCCCATTCTCTTTAATCCTTTAATCAGCATTGCTAATTAATTATTAGTCTGCTCACCGCGCTAAGATCCTACTCAAAGCCTCATGTTCCTGCTTTGCCACGTGACCAGCTAGTTTCCTCCCGGCGCTTCCAGGCAGCTCGCTGGGAATTACGGCAACTCTTAATGCCCTCGGCCACCGCCGCGGGCACTGCTTAGCCTGAGCGGCCACGGGGGACGGAAAGCCCGGCGGCGCCGCGGGACTTGTGCAAGCCCCCAAGGCCCTGCAAGGCCCCGGGTGCCTCTGCAGGGCAGCGGCAGGTCTGTGCAGGGAAGTGCGTGCGCAGCCCCTGCCCTCCAGCCAACGGGAGATTAATTGAGGCCTGCCATTAAAATGTCACCGAGAAAATTATTAAGTTAAGGTAAACCACTTCCACGCGTCAAAAGCAAAGGCAATCAGTCCCAGGCATGTCCCCCTAGGAAATTATGTAGAGTAATTAATCAAAAAGCTAATGAGAAATGTGTTTTCTTTCCCAGCCTAACACCACATCATATTCTTATTAGCCAAGGTTATTACAATAGTAATCATGCATGCTCTGAGTTCAAATTGGGTTTTTTTGCTCCACTGCCACCAATTTAGAAACCCATTAATGGAAAAGATAAACCCTGATACACAAATCAGCCCTTTGTGTTTAGTCACCTGTCATGTGATAATCGCCGCATGTGACCTACAACCAGCCGACATATGTTTGCTGTTCCCCAGTTACAGGCCAGCCCCCTGCCCAGCCACCGCCGGCCCTGCCGCTTGCTCCGGGAGCGCTTGGGGTCGGCCACCACCCATGCGCGAGCCCTGTGCTCGACGCCGATCACGCAGCCTCGATGGAGCAAACGCAGTCAGAAACCGAAAACTCAGGCTGCAAGACCCAGCAGCAGCCGCGTTCAACGGCACGGGCCGCGATCCGCGATTTAAGGTACAATAAAGCACAGAAAACGTCTCATTCGCACCACGGAAGCACGTGATCGTCCCTGTGGGAACCCCGGCTCCTGCGTTCGGTGGCTCCTACAGGTTTCAGTGCTGCTGGATTAATTTAGCTAAGGGTTTTGCATATAATCTCCCAGACTTTTCACACTGCTGGCTCCCCTCTCGCAGCTCTCCTCTTCTGCTCTTTTTTTTTTTTCCACACTTGCAGAGAACCATTTCTAGGGATGGAAATAAACTTTCAAACTTCAGCAAATTTTACCGACACGTGTAAAGAGGCGGAAATGCTGTGCTTTTACAGCGGTTGTCAAGTGGTTTGTCCTGGCTGTGTCTCAGCAGAGCCACTGGGTGCTCGACACTTCAGCAAATCTGGCCTGTTTATTTAGATGCCTTTAAGTGGGATCTTAGTTCTTCTGCAAATCTAGCCGTAAGTGGGTAATTTGCTTGGTATTATGGGTTCCCCCTGCACCCACCTCCGAGAAGAAGCATCTGCCAGTCTTTCCAGACCTAAAGTGCACAGTCAGCAGCCCAGGGAAGGGAAAACATCTCTGCTTAATATTCAGCATTAAATAATTCAGCCCCCCGCAGAGAGACCAGGGAGAAGAATGAGTCTGACAAAAAATATAAAGATTTCCTATGCCGTGTTAAAAATGCACTGACCTGATTAGTTAGCTCAAGGGATACGGAGCCAAGGTAGATCGGAGCAGGGAAACTCAGAGCCTCACAGTAGCAGCAGAAGCACAGATGGCCTTGGTGGGGCAAGTAAAACTCTCCAGCGTGATGGCTTTGCATTCGTTTTATATAGTGTTTTATATAACCTGGGGGGAAAAATTCCCTTTCTGATGCTGGCGGGCAGGAGAGGCATCCCAGCCTCCGCGGGAAGGGGCACTGGGATGGGCACAGCGCTGCGAGGGACCTCACTGCTCGCTGCCGAGCACGAAGCACAGAGGGAGTGGCGAGGAAACGCCAAGCCCTGCTCGCCAGGAGCTCACACCCCTGCTGCGGCACGCAGCAGCCGAGCCGGGGCCCTCGTCCCTCCGCCAGCCCTGCGGCTGCGGGCAGCTGCTCTGCTCCAGCGCCGCGCTCGGCGGCGAAGGCAGCCCGGCTCCGCAGGCTCGGCGTGCACCGCGCAGGGCGCATCGCCTGCCCCCTCCGCTTCCCCTTGCTGCCCGCGACGCCGCTTAGGAAGCCGGCACGATCTCTCCACCGACGTCGGCAGCGATGGCTGTGATGTGCAGATTAACGAGAACCGACACCGCTGGAGAAAAGCCTTCAGAAGCCCAACGGCAGGGCCCGGGGCAAGACCAGAGGGGACGGCGCTCTCCGCGCTCTCCCTTTGATTGCGCCGCGCTCCGCTTCGCCTGCCAACAGCGGGGCGAGACGGCGCAGCGGGGCCGGGAGCCCTCGGGTCAGAGGGGCTGGCTGGGGAGGGGGCTTGCTGCCCCCACCACGATGGTTCTCGCCTCCTTCGGGATGGCATCCTCCCGGTGCAGCATCCGACCGGGGCCGGGCTTGGCCGCAGCCTGGAGGCGAGCGCCTGCCGCCGGCGTTAGCGCCCCTGCCCTGGCGCAGTGCGATCGCCCTTCCCGAGCTCGCTGGAGGAGCTGGCGGGCAAAGCCCGGGCCGCGCCGCAGCGCTCGCCGGGAAGACAGCCTGCCTCGCGCGCGCCTGGAGATAAGCCGATAAAAACATCACCATCAAAACGCTCCGAAGAGGAGCCGGCGAAATGTAATAAACTCCCTCCTAATCTGCTAACTGAATAACCTCCAGGCATAACGTTTTCTGGCATCCCAACGAGCGCGCACGGAGCGAAGCCAGAGGCAAAGAGCGCCTCTTTGCTTATGCCGAGCAGAACAAAAGCGGTTGCGGGTGAGAAGCGGCCAAGTGCCTCTAATCCCCCCCCCCAAAACGGGGTTCGTTTACGCTAAAGCCCGCTCCCTGGAGCCTCTCTGCAGCTCCTAGCGAGTGCCTTCATCAGAAAGGGGGTAGGAACAGGCCAGCAGCTGGGCCGAGGCACCGCACCGAGGGCGCAGGGGGGCCGGGCGCCCGCTCGGTTGCTGGCACTCGGCAAACTGGGGCGCTTCTCCGCATTGAGGCCTTTAACAAGAAATCTATTAGCTGGTAATTACATGCAGGCTATAACATTACAATTTTATTACGGCCATAAAGCACTGCACAATTATAATCTGTAATTCCTGTTGTAGGGTGTTTACCGTTAGAATAACACCTGATTTACAGCACCACAGGGGCTCGGTCCAGAGAAGCGCGGTGGCTGCGCATCCCTCGGCCCAGGGTGGCCGGAGGGTCCCTCCGCACCCGCCCGTCTCGGCTGGCGCTAACGGGATGCAGCAGCGCCCGGGCAAACGGGGACGTGCCGGGGGGGCTCTGCAGTCTGAGAGCCAGCGTGGGAAATGCCAAAACACGCCTGCACGCAGGTGCTCGCCCGCAGCCCCAAGAGTCGGCGCAAGCTCCTGCTCCCTACGCGGAGGCCAGGCTCACCCCGTGCAATCCCCAGACCCAAAAACGCGGCTGTCGCGCCGCAGGGGACAGGTCTGCACGCAGCAGAGACACCCTGGGGGAGAAAGCCTCACGGCCAGGGAGCGTCCTCCCAGGTGGGACGAGTCCTCCGGGTCTCAGCCCTTCCCACCCACCCTCTCTGACCCGGAGCCCAGGACAGAGGGGTGCCGAGCGGGGCTGCCTTGGCTGATGGAGTTAAAATTTCTGAAGTTACTCCAAAATGAATATGGATGCACATCTGTCTCCGCTTAGGTGTGACAAATTGTTAGAGACTGTGTTAAATTACCCCAAAACTGTGTCCACCGCTGACATCCCAACTACCATGGGCACACACCAGCCCTGGCCTGGATCTGCCGGGAGATGCTCCACGGCCTGGAAGAAAAAAACACCGCAGATTTTTAATTTTCTGTCATTATCAGGCAGATAACATCATTCACCGCCTCTTTCTCCTATGGGAAACAACTCACCGTGTGCGGCGCAGGCAGGGTCCGTGCCAGGAGAGGGGAGGCAGCTCCGGGCTGGGGAAACTGAGGCTGGCGGGGCCGGTCCTGCCCGCTTCCCACCGCGCTGCCGCAGCGGAGCAGAGACGGAACCAGGAGTCCTATTACTCAGTGCCTTGCTCTAACCACTAGATAACACGTCTTAAATGTGTTTATTTCCATCCAGGCTGCTTTTTAATTTGATTATTTATCTCCCGTTTAGCCTTTGACAGATCAAAGGCTCGGCGGAGGGGAAGCAGAGCTGGGCCGTGCATGAGAATGAGCCTTGATACATAATTAATTAACATAAAACAGTTTCATTAGGAGACGGTGTTACACGGCTGTTTGTCTTAAAAATTTAAACTGTGTAAAGAGAACAAGGCAAAACACGTCTTCCCATCCGGGCGGCTCGGGGAGCGGTGCGGCCGCCCGCCCGACCCCGCCGTGGCATCGCCGCTGCACAGCGCCCGGACGTGCGGGCTCCCGGCCCCGCTCCGGGGTGAGGAAACACAGCCCCGAGTTTGGGAGGCTGCGCCACCGTCCCGACGCCCCATCCCTCTTCTTTAATTGCGTGCAATGTCTCCTATCGTTGATTATTAATCTGTTTTTAATTCTATTAAGAGATGGCCAGGAGAAAGAGTATCAATTTTAGATTAACAAGGTTATTAGCACTTAATTATGTGAGGTGTCTTTGTAATTGAAAAGAAAAAGAGGAAGCGCCATAAATATCCCCAGACTCTAAGCTCCTCGGGGTTTGCGGGTGGCTCTTTTTATTCACAAGGATATGGAACCATAAATATTAAATATCTTGTAAAAAAAAAATTACAAGGAAGAGAGAGGATGCCCTCTGGATATTCCAGCGCTGAATGTTCTTGCATTTACAAATATTCATTAACTGGGATCTGCAAAGTTATTTCCACCAAGACTCGGAGAATGAGCCAGAGAGAGAGGTTATTGAAAAAAATAGAGTCCAGAGTAAATATTATTAGTAATTTTTATCTCTGCATGTCCCTAATTATTCCATAATTAGGAAAAGTGCACATATGCATATACAATCACTAACCTGTCAGTCGTATTGATTTTCACGCCCGGCCCCGCTGCCAGCCGAGGGACGGAGCCAGCTCTCAAAGCCGCGCTTCCCCAGCCGAAATGGGCTGCCCTCGCTGCGCTCAGGGCTCGCCCCGGCCCCCGCGTCCCCCCGCCGCAGCGCCAGGGCCCCGGCGAGCGCCGCGCGTCCTCCCGCGTGCGGCTGCCTGCTCAGCCCCTCGCCGGCGCTTCCCGCTGGAAGCCCCGGACAATTTATGGAGCCGTCAGGCTTTGCCAAGTGCTGGCGACTTGGAGCCACTGCCACATAGAGAAAAATTAAAATGACAAATCTTGGGCTCTTTTTAATTAAAAAATAATAGGCGATCTCAGCAGGAAACAGTTACGATAATGTGTCACTTGCCCGAACCCGCTTTATTGGAGCTATTAAAAAAAAAAAAGGGGCCTGATGGCTGGTAGAAGCCGCATTTACCGCCATCGATCCTCGCTGATAAATGCCTGCCCCATGGGCGTAAAAGGAGACGGAGCTGCAGGCGACCTTCCAGCAGAGGAAGGGCCCTTCTCCAGCTCTTCCCTCATCCAAGACAGTGTCATTGAGCCGGCAGCCTCCTGCCTCCCCAAACAGTGACAGTCCTCGCGATCAGGGTTTACGGAGGCTCTCGCCGGCCTTGGGCGAGCAGCGGCATTCGGTGCCGTTCCAGCCGCCGCCGGCCCGGGAGGCTGGTGACAACCAGGAGAGTTTGGCACCCCGTTTGACTTCCCCGCCACTCGCAGCTGAGGCCGTAATTGCCGAGCATCTGCTCAAAGGAGCCATACAAGGAAATGACTGATAACTGCACGGCTGACACGCGAGCGCAGGCTATTAGAAAGGACAGTGATGGATACGAAGAGGAAGCCGGCGGGGCCAGGCAGACAGCCCGCCGGGGGCCGGGCGCTGCCGAAAGCGCGCAGCCCCCGGGGAGCCCCGCGCCAGCCTTTACCCGTTCCGCGGGGTTTCTCTTAACTAATATTAACGCTCGGCACTGCCCAGATAAGAGCGCAGGCACGGCACATTACAGGGTTCAGGGGAATTCGTAATTGTCAGGAACCAGGCAGATAGAGAGGTTCTCGAGTAAATTACAGCATTTGTGAGGAACAATTTTCATCTGTTTCTCCGTGTGAAATATTTATAGGCATATATATTTCTGTCTTCTGCAAACCTGCCCCATTCATCTGCAAAAATAGAACAGCTGAGTACTTCTGCAGCTTTCTGCTCATTTGTAAGGATGTTCAGACAATCTCTTTCCCATTGTAACATGCTTTGTCTGCTTAATCCTGTGTTTCTGGAGATACCTTTCTCCCCGAAGGAGGCAGATCCGTGCACGCCCTGTCCAGGATGCCTCCCACAGCCGCCCTGGCACGGGCAGCAGTAACCTCGCAGGGGCATTATCCAGCAAAATCACCCAGGTGGGCCAGAGACGAGCTGCTGCCAAGTCAGAGGGAAGCAATTAGCGCACACGCGAGCCACAAAGCAAATCGCAAAGGACATTTAGCAAAGAGCGATGGAAAAGCGGGCACCTGTTGGAGGCTCAGGAGAGCCGAGTCAGACTGCCTGCTCTGCCTCGAAGCCCCCGACTCGAGTGCGCGATGCCTCTGGAGTCTGTCCCCTCTCCTCTCCCCGCATCACTTCCACACGGAGCAGCTTTTCCCCATGCCCTGATGGTGCGGGAAGGACAAACTCGGGGCAGGCAAGGAGGCCCCCAGGTCCCGCCGTGCGGAGGCTGCGCACGCTGCGTCTGTGCAGCAGCACGGTTTATTCGCAGGGGAGCGACGGCTGCCCGCTGCACTGGGGCGGTTTCGGTCGGGCGTCCTTCCTCCGCAGAGGAGAGGCGGGCAGCGTCGCGTCCCCTGCCCAGCCGCCACGGGCAAACCCTCCCGCAAGCGGGCAGGGGTCATGGGGGGGTGTCACACACCATGGATTAAGCTCCTTATCTTATCTTAACTAAACGCATTACGGATGAGCTCATCAACAAAAATCTAATTATTATGTGTGAGGCCAAGCTTAATTGCTTGTCCTTGACATGAATAATGCACCACGTAAGCCTATTAGCCAGTGTAAGCCTATTATTATTATTATCATGCTCACTGTCAAAAGTATAAAAGTAAAACAGTCGAACAGGGGGAAAAAAATAATGTTATGCAATTAGCAGCAAAATGCCAGACAAATAAGCTCATTAATTCTTAGAGGGAGCAAGCTCCACCAGTAATTATTAAATGCCCATCCGGGGCCGGTCAGGGGTGATGCCCGCTCCGGCACGGTGGGGGCTGCCGCGGGCAGAGGCGGCCGCGGGCGCAGGAGGGCGAGCTGCGCCCCGTGCCATGCCGTGCCGTTCCCTCCGCGCACGCCGAGGGTTTGCCTCGCGGCAGCCCGGCAAGGGGGCGAGCCCCGCGAGCAGCCAGCCCCAGGAAAGCAGCCTCTCCGCAAAGTTTCCTGAACAGCATCGAGAGCCGGGAGCGGGATTCAATCGAAGTTCAAGCTCCATCCTGGCAACCCCAGCAGCCAGGCTGGCACTTTTTTCCCCGGCACCCGAAACCAAGCGCTGGCCCGTGCCGACCCTCGACCTCCCCCAAATGCTGCTTGGCTCCTTCGCATCATTTGCTAATTAAATCCCACTAATGAGAAAATCAGGATGCAGGAACTGGCTGAGCAACGTTGCCTCCTGCACACACACTCCTCACGGACTTATCACTAGTCACAGGATGTTTACAATAATTTTTAATTTGTGCAATTATTAATCATTTTTCTATCTGCCTAATTTGCATAATAATTACTCTGCTCTGCGTTTGCCATGACTGTGAATGACAGTGTTTTAAATTAAATTAAGATTTTAATATTCTTTTTTTCTGGTTAAAGCTAATCAAAGTTCTCTTTTAATGCCAAGACCAGGGCTGCTGTCCTTCCAGAAACAACAATAAAGAGATCCGCTTCCCAGCATCATTTGCTTCATCTCCTTCGCCTCTCTCATCCCAGAGGATCCCAGAGCATTTTCCGATCTCTCTGCTGCCAAACGCACTCAAACACAGCCACATCTGGGGCAGGAGAGCCACGGCAAAGCAGGACGCAGACACAGGGCACCAGGACGAACCTGCCTCCCTCTGCCCCGACCCACGCACACGCGCGCGTGCACAGACAGGATCCGCGAGGAAGAGGAAGGTATATGAGGGGCAGCTTGCTGGGAGCCGGGGCTGGGCTCTGCCCTTGCGGGGGCACGCGGAGCACGGCCCGGGGATGAGCAGGGCTGGCCAGGGGCGCCCGTCCGGCACCCCAGCGCCGGTATGGCAGCACCCTCTGCCGGCTAACGCGGCCCGCCTCGGGGTGATGGCACCCGACCCGGGGACACAGCTCCCATCCTCACCCCCAGCCCGAGCCCCAGGCTGGCTCTGGGTCCTGCCGCAGCAGGGGCCTGCTCCTACCTCCGCTCCGTTTCTGCATCCTGAGCCCCGCGGGCATGGCAGGGAAGGAAGGACGCTAAGCGGGTCCCAGGAGAGGGAAGCGTGCATCCCCCCAGAGCAGCTCCTGGGCTTAGGGACGTGCCGCAGTCCCCCACGATGGCCAAGGGCAGCGAGCAAGCGACGAAGCTGCCCCGCGCAGCAGCCCTGCAGCCCCTGAGGATGGCTTTACACTACACAGGGAGCACGGGGAGACACTCCTGCTGCCACCCGAGGCTTTCAGCAGGGTCAAGTGCTCGGAGTGAGTCCTGCTAACACCTCCCTCTTGCTCTCCCTCTAAGATGTGCGGTAAGCTACAGGCAGCTTTATTCCTCTCACTGCCAAAGTTAAGTGTGTTGCGAATATTGTTCTGCCAGTTACACCACAGTTCCAGTGCCTTTGCATCCCACGCTGTCTGTATTAAGTAATAAGCAATGATTCACACTTGCAGCGAATGCCCCGCAAGCCAGGTCCCTGCAGCCCTCACAGAAGAGGTATGATCAGCTGTGCTCTGTATTTACAAATGGTGTACACAGGTTGGTCCTTTGCAGTCACCCTGAGAGCCTCTGGCTGCAGCTGACCTTGAAACTACAGGGGAAAAGTATTCACACTTCTTTACTGTCAAATCTTAATGTTCCCTTAGAGCCATTTCCTATTATCCTCCCTGCCTTCAAATCGAGCTGCCTCTGCTGTGAGTTCAGCGCCAGCAAGGACGCTGACGGACTGCCCGCTCCAGGGCAGGTCTCGGCTGTCTGGCTAGCCGGTGCCTCGCGTTGACATCACTTGTCAGGAGAAGGGTCCCTGCCTGCATTACAGTGCCAGCTTGGGCTTACAGGCCGCATTTGAGAGCCAAAGCACCACGCGCACCAGGTACCTACCCCGGAGAGCGGAGAGGTGAAGAACCACAGAGCAGAGCGGGAGCCCCTCCGGGTCGCTGACGCTGGGTTTCTCCAGCAGCCGCAGCAAGTCCTACAGGCAGAGCTCCCGGCAAGGCCGCGGCAGCACCTCGCGGGGTGGTGTCAACAGGCGCTCAGCGGCACGGTCTCACACCAACGGAACCGCGGGTCTTTTCCACGCTAATGCGGCTCCCAACCTCTGTCCCTGCAGACGCACTTGATCCAGCAGCAGCAGGAGGGAAGAGGCAGCTCTCCTGTCCCCTCTGAAGCTTAAGAAGTATTTTAGATTCCATGCTTCATTAGCACAACTGCATCTCGATCAACCATCATTATATATTTGCTGATTTGCATCAAGGGAGCAATATAAATGGATGGGTTGCTTTTTAATGCTAAAATTGCATCATCTGAGCCTTCCTATACTCTGTTATTTTGCATAGATAGATCTTAGCAAGAAAATATCTGGTAATAAAAAATATAATAGATGTACTGTATAAATTCACTGCTGTAATGAACTCTGTTATAAGGTCCTCCTGGTAGTAATAAACAGGAGGTACCTCTACCTAAAATTTTAAAACTGCAACCTCCAAAGTAAGCTTTAAGAGCAGAAGCTTATGCTGTTTTCAGATAATAAAAATTGTTTGTGCTTAGTACCAACATTAAAATGGCTCTGCCTTTGTAAATGGCAGCTAATATTCCTGACTTTCACTCTTGCTAGCCAGCTGCAGTTTTCTGTTTCTCTGTAAGACAGAAGCACACTTTCACCTAAGCCATGGACAGGAAGGTACAAGCATCTAACCAGGACAACAGCTCTCTAAGGTGAATTCAATAGCTCCACAGTACTTGTTTGGTTGGTTTTTGTATTTCCAGAAGCTCTTAATTAAGAGCAAAAATGAGCATATATCAAATATATCTCTACTCTTCTTCAAGGCTGCAACAGCTTTAAGTTGCAGTTATAGGAAAAAATTAGGATCTTGGTGATGGAAGGGGAAAGTGTAACTGGAAAATACCTACAAATAAAGTGCATGTTTTTAATATGCTGCAGCAAGCACCACTGTAGTGTGAACTCCCATTGCTGCCTCACACTCTCAAACTATTTTCCTGCCTAGGATAGGGCCCAGGTGAGCAAAGCATTCCCTGTCACTACCTTTGGGCCCACAAAAATGACACCTGCTCAGGGTTGTTTCTCCGAGCTTCATTACTGAAATAAACACAGCTCGCTCCCACGAGATCTGCAAATGGTGCTTACCTCTCTGTTCCTCTCCTGGCCTCAGTCACTGGCTATGTATAATACTCCCTGGTTTATGCATTTGCAAGCAGTGACAGTAGAGGATCCGTGTCCAAAGGATGCAGTGAAGCTTAACTGACTACCCCATAAATACAGGAGAGACTGTCAGTGCAGTAAGGGTCCAGTAAGTTCCCACTTTTAGCCTGGATAGTTACCAACAGACTTTGAAAAAAAGATGTTAGTGAAGCACAATTTGTTTGGCTGAGCAAAGCACAGACTGTGATGGCAGCGGAAGAAATTATACCCAAACCTCTTACCAGCAGGCTGACACTTATTTATTCTCTTTGTCTCTGCTTTAGAAAAAAATCCACCAACGCACAAAATCAAGTAAAAAAGAAAGCTGTTATTTACAAGTGTACACATGGATTCCAGGATTGCTAAAAATGTAACACAGTGAGTAAAAAAACAGGGAAGAAAGTACCAAGACCCGCAAACTCCAGAGAGAACTTTGTCATTATACTTCTCACCCATACCCTTTCCTGCTCTACGAGGATCACTGCAAAGGGTTATTCTCATGACTGGCCCCTGACCACTATTAATGGCAAGGGATCTCCATGGAAGCTGCTGGCTGCATTTAATACATGCTCTCTGGTACATAAACAAAACCAACTGTATTTATTTCCAGAAGTGGTTTCTTGAAAGCAGGGATCAAGTGCAACTCTGCCTGGCCTCCAGCTCCAAGCCCAGACAAATGTGATCACAAGAGGGGTTATGTTTCACACTGAAACAAACCTCCAGGCAGCAGTGCTAAGGAACTGCCCAGCTGCCAGCAGCACTGTCAAGAGAGAAGTCTGGGGGGGACTAATCCATGACCGTTAGATACTCCAAAGAAAATAAGTCAGGGAAAACATTTTAAATCCCCTCTGTATTTTTCCACAAGAAATTGACCCCCAAAGAGTTGCCAGGGCTTCTGAAGACTTTGTTGTCACATACAACGTTGCAGGTTCTCTCAGTCTCTTCTAGGAGAGAACAGCTGTGACATACAGCAAGCAGCTTCCTGCCACAGATGTACCCATCCAGCCCAGCTTGGACTACGACGAAGAGAAGCTTAGCTTTACAAACTTCACTGCAATCAGGGACTCTATGAACTAGAAGGCATGATAACTACATATACTTATCAGAAGCACTTTGGGCTCCCTAGCAAGGACATGAGGGAGATCTGATATCAGCCCAGAGGCAAATCAGCTCACAGTATTAAGTAGATTTAGGGGACAGTTGCCCTCTGGAAGAACTTGCCCACAACTGAAACTGCAACTGAATTCTCAAACAGGCTGAACTACTGGACAAGGTAACTCTTCAGTGACTGAGTTTTCGGCATACTTTCACCATGAAAAAACCTGAGATTTAGGACACCTGAAAATTTGCGAACCGTCTTCAGAGAACAAAGCATTTGGCAGAAAACAACTACGCATACAGTTTATATAGTTTGTGAGAAGAGAAATAAGCAGGCCAGAAACCAATTCGTCTGCAGCACCTCATGGGGGATTGCCAGAGAGCAGAAGTAGTCCTGCAGGCAGCAGTCACTGCACCTCTCCAGCACATTCAGCCATTGCTCTGCTCAAAGTAACGCTGTTGAAGTTCTCTGCATTCATCATCCGGATGACAGGAAAACCCTCATTCAGAAGCACTATAAGCTCCCCCTCTAAATTCAGCCTCTCCTCCTCACTGGGACACTGAATGTTGAGGATGGCACTTGGTCCAGGCAGAGCGAGCCATTACTTACAGCTCTGGCAGTGGCAGTAGATGAACCTCTGTAACGTTGATTCAGGAGCAATGTCTCACACCATTATTTCTCTCGTCTACATGTCCTCAACGCTCCACTTGTATGCAAGCTCCTGAACTGCCTTCTTGCTGGCTATCCTGGCAAAACGCTGCTGCTCAAATCCGTTGGACCTACGAAGGAATACCAAGAAGAGCATGGACTGCTGTGACAGAAGGTTTTATCAAGCAGTGAAACTTTAATTTAGATGCATCACAAGCTTTTCATAACAACAGCTGGCATTTCTGATGAGAGTTCAGTGACCTGCGTCCAGTGGGCTGCACGGGTCTCTTTCCACCTGCTACCAGGTGTTCGCACTATAGAAGCTGTTCATCCCCTTGCTGAAAGTACCAACCAACAGATGCAGCGCTCCATGCCAACATACAGCATACAATATGCTCCCCCAGTCCTTCGTCAGAGCCACTAAAGGCCCGGAAGGACCTCAGGGGATTTGAGCCTTGTTCCCTTCTGTTCCAGACAAGCGCGTATTACCACCCATTCATAAATCAGCATATTCAACCTTAGCATTGCTAACAGTCTCATTCATTCATCTGATAATCGGGAATCTTCACACTGTAAACTCTTTGAAGCTCATTTATTTTTACTATTATTGTATCACATAAATGTATCAGAACATATACCTGTCCACACCATCCCAGCGATGCCCAGGCCATATATTGAATCTGTTGAGTGGAGGTGCTGGTCCATTGTACCTAGGTTTCTCTAGAGACAGAAACAGCCATAAAACAGATTACTACTTCAGCACTATCATGTGGTCACATCATCATCAACCTAAAAGGTATATACAGATGTAATGTGCAAACTGTTTTATAGCCATCTGCAGCTTACAGAGGAAACATCTGAAAGTACATTTAATCAAATCTAAGTCTGTCAGTTGCCTAGGTCACTGGATACTGCTCTCTAAGGTAACAAATAATATTAGCGGGTATTAGTAACAAGCCAACAATAGCAAATACTGCTATTGCACTAACTCCAGACAAGGAGTCCTTTAGGACTAAGATGATGTGGCAGTCTTAGGCTACAAATTTAACAGCAGCTGCATTTGTACATCCAAACCTTTTTTGTCTTTGTTCTCTTTGGCCTTCCTTTTTTTGATGAATTCAGCCATGGGGTCTCCTTCTCTCTCTTGCTCTCGTAGCATTCGATCCAGATCCTGATCATCAATATAACGGGCCAATGGCTTTTGCATCTCTTTTATTGCATCTTCCACATTCTGCTGCTGCTGCCTCCCCTGAGCTAGCCTGAAAAGAAAAACACAAAGCTTCATCCCAAAACCCAAGGAATTCTGCACTGTGACTTGCTCTGTTTGCACAACTGATCACAATCCTGAACTTGCACATGTGTGCAGCATTCCCAACCCACATGCAGCAGTGGACAAGACAGTTCAAGGTGTCTCAAAAACATATAATGGAACATGTGGTGTCCTGGTCACAGGCTCAAATCCGTAACATTACCACCGTTCAGTAGCTGACCCTGTGAAGTGACACAGTGATATGCCACTAAAACCACCACTGTAAGTGGTACCTCTGGTGGTATCAAACCTGGGCTAAATAGCAGGGAGTGGAAATTGCAAAGCCGTAACGCAAGGCCTGAAGAACACGCAAGCGAGCTCTAGAGACCCTTACCCTTTTCCCCATTTGGCGTATTGTTCATCTCTCTCAGACTTCGCTTCAGCTTTCTGCTTCTGCTCAAGTCGTTCCTGTGCAAGGTCCCTCTTGCGGCCTGACTTGTCTCGGAAGACGGTCTCAGAGTGCCGAGATTCCTCTGGAGATGGCAGATGCCCCAAGTCACTCATTTCAGAACATTTCACAGCCTCCAGACAGTTCAATGGCTACTTGCAACTCACTTCAACTTTTTTTTTTTTTTTTTTTTTTTAAAGTTCTAGCCTTTGAAAGAGCTCACCTACCAGTAACAGGCAAGGTCACAGCATTTGGTCTTAGCTGCTGCCCCATGCAGCCACACTCATAAGCTGAGCTCTGAGTATCAGTCAGCTTTTTCAGATTAGGACTTGCAGCTGGGGCAGACAGAGCAAAAGCTTCTCACCCTCCCTATTATTTCACTGGCATTGCTTTGAAACCACTGCTTATAAATCTTTTATTTCAGAGGTCCCTTACCCTACCCACAGGGATCCATCAGTATGTCTAGATGCTACTCCACAGGGATGCTTTCCAACACCACCCTAACACCCAGCACTCTAAGACAGGGCCTGGTACAGCCTCCAGAGCCAGCTGTAAGCACAAAGCAAGGCGGTACTCGCACAGCCTTCTCAGCCCCCTACCTTCCAAGTGCTTGTTATTTCTCTCGTGTCTCCTGAGCTCCTGCTGTTCCCTCCGCAGCACATCAGCTGACACCAAGCCAGCTTTGCCCCCAGATAACATCATGTTTGCCTGCAAATCAAACAGAAAAGTCATATTTATTACCAGCTGAGAGCTGTCTGGTGACCCAGAGGCATAATGAGGGGATGCCCTGAAGTCAGAAAAGAAGTCTCAGGAGACAGCTGAGACACCAGAGCTTCCTTCTCATGACTACCTCATGCTTCTTACTGGGAGCAGACAGTCTGGCACAGCTGCATTCATGAGGTATATGAGTTTCTGCTTTACAGATTAATAGATGTTGGACTTTTTAAGTTTCCTAACCATCGACAGGAAATAATCTACAGATAAAATGGAAAGACAAAACCTTCACCTTCTTGGAAGGTTCCTCAGTGTCACGGCGGCGACGAGGAGGTGAGAGATCAGGAGGACTCCTTGAACCGTACTGCTCCTTTCCAGATGGCAGCGTCCTTCGTGGAGGAGATGAATCAGAGTCTGAAGGCTTGCTCTGATTCTTTTTAAGAGGACCGCGTTTAGGGGAGTCATGGCGTAACAGGCCTAGCCTGCGATTCTTCCGTTGGGGAGAAAGGTCTGAATCCGAGGCGTTCCGGGAACTCCTCCGTGGAGATGAAGAATCAGAGTCATGTCTTGAGCACCTTTGAGGTGAGGGAATCTGCCTGAGCTTTTTAGTGGCTGGAGAAGCACCTGTGTTAAGATGCATGCTAATTAAAATCACAGAATTAAGACTGCAACCCCATGAAAGAACTAGATATGGTGGTACCTGAGGTAACTTCTAGAAAAAACAAGACCTTAAAAGAAGATGAGCTGTAGGGGAAAGTCACAGTACGTGACAACAGTCTTTAAATTCTCTTCCTTCTGAATGTGCACTGTTTGGGGGTAGGGTTTAACTTAGTTTTCCTTTTGGACAGGCTTTTAAACTTCACACCCCTTATCTCTCAGGCATGTGCAAGTGTGATCACAGAGAGGGGCCTAACAACCAGCAATGAAAAAGAGAGACGGAGTACACAGAAACTCTCTCTTACACACACTCACCTCTAGTTCTACTTTGCTTTTTCAGAGTAGGTGACCCAGTCCTCTTCTTCCGAGGTGGTGACAAGTCTAGGTCAGAATCATATCTGTTTTTCCGGGGAGGGGACAGATCAGGAGTAACATTCCGCTTCTGACGCGATGAGGACTTGTCAGAGAAGCTGTGCTTGAGATGAGATTGCTCTCCTTGGACTCCCCCTGACAGCAACTTGTCTGTGGTTTTGCAGGATTTTTTCCCCATTGCTGAACTGACTTTCTTTGGAGAGAGGTCAGGGGAGTCGTGGCGTTTCCGTCTCGGCGGGGAGAGGTCGGGGGAGTTGTGGCACTGTCGCCTGGGAGGTGACAGGTCAGGGGAGTCGTGGCGTTTACGTCTTGGTGGGGAGAGGTCGGGGGAGTCGTGGCGCTGTCGCCTGGGAGGTGACAGGTCAGGGGAGTCGTGGCGTTTACGTCTTGGTGGGGAGAGGTCGGGAGAATCATGGCGCTGTCGCCTGGGAGGTGACAGGTCAGGGGAGTCGTGGCGTTTCCGTCTTGGTGGGGAGAGGTCGGGGGAATCGTGGCGCTGTCGCCTGGGAGGTGACAGGTCAGGGGAGTTGTGACGTTTCTGTCTTGGGGCAAGGTCAGGGGAGTCGTGGCGCTGTTGCCTGGAAGGTGACAGGTTGGGGGAGTCGTGGCGTTTCCGTCTCGGTGGGGAGAGGTCGGGGGAGTTGTGGCGCTGTCGCCTGGGAGGTGACAGGTCGGGGGAATCGTGGCGTTTCCGTCTCGGTGGGGAGACATCAGGGGAATCATGGCGTCGCCTCGGAGGTGACAGATCTGGAGAGTCGTGACGTTTCCGTCTCAGCGGGGAGAGGTCAGGGGAATCGTGGCGCTGTCGCCTGGGAGGCGAAAGGTTGGGGACGTCGCATTGCTCTTGCCTGGGAGGGGACGGATCTGGGGAGTCGTGCCGCAGTCGCCTTGGCGGTGAGTCGTCCAGAGAGTCATGGCGCTGTTTCCTGGGAAGGGAGGGGAAGTTTCACACGAGAGTTTAACTTTCTTCGGTTTTGCTGTCTCCAGACCAGAAACAAAAACTAAATGGGATCTGTAAAGCTATAAGTAAGTGTGAAAGATGAAAACAACTTTTTAAATATGAAATATAATTCACATTTACATAGTGAACTGCATCACTGAGCCATAGACTTCCCAACAGATCCCAGAAACTCTCTGAGACAACTTGGGTCACAGGAAAGCTTAAACAGAATCATTTTAAAGTTTCCAGGGACTGCTGCAACACTCAGACCAAAAAACCCATTTTGTGCCCTTGTAAAATCATCTTCTCATAACAAAACACCCCACCAAGCTCTCTGTCAGAGTCTGGACTCCCTGTGACCACTGACCATCCCACAGCTGCTTTCAGAAAAGAAGTGTATTATAACACCACCATCCTCACTGTGTTCCAGGTCTACTTATAGCCTGTCATCACCCAGATTTCTGTTATGGTCGAAGGATTGTGCGATAATTGTTCACATAACATACAGAAATAGCACTCATTGTAACTAAACAACATGCTATCTGTCATTTTTCATCCCCCAGGCAGAGGTAACTCAACACTGGAAAAGGAATCTCTACATATCCTGCTTCTCACACTCCACAGCAAAGCACTTTGAAACTGCAGAATGAGACAACTGATACCAGAAAATAAGAATTAACCAATATAAGCATTTCTAGTTGGAGGCCCATACCTTGTAGTAAATTTGGCAGGTACTGAAAGATCTGAGCTTTGCAAATCTTCATTCTGTTCTAAAGAAAAACAAACAGGAAATCACCATCACTAGGTTTCTCCATAGTTCCTGATCTCTTCAGCATTTAAAAGATTCTTTAACAGGTGTTATTATTACCTTATAATTTCATTGTTCAGAACAGTAAATCATTCAGGGAGACAGTAAAGAAAGGTCTAATCTCACCTCCTAAAAGTTTCCATTTAGTATTTGATCGGAATTCCTCCATGAGCTTCACTTCTTCTGGACGTTCATCAATAAATTCTGCTACCTGAAGACAAAATACCTAAATAAATAACACGGCTGAACAAAAAAGAATTTCTATTCTCTGAAACAAATATTGAAGTACAACTGTACTGGCTGGCAACTGGTGCGTAACCATCATTCAGCTGCCTTTTTACATGCTGATTTCAAAAACCTTCCCAAATCTTTGCCTTCAGCCTTTTTCTTTGATGCCTACATTTCCAGCCCATGCCACAAGCCAAGCTGCAGCGTTCAGCACATGCAGTCAGTTGCACGGGAACCTTCTGTCTTGTCCCAAGTGGCCGTTTTAAAGCGTTAAGAACCACTGTAGTTGGTCTATCACAGACTTCTGGTATTTGCAAACCTTTCTAAAACATAAACACCTGACATAAAAACTATTTTTATCTGCAGCGAGCTAGTTCGGCTTCCCTGTGGTTAGACCAGGTAAACTCACCCACCTCTGCTGCAGAACCCAGCCAACGAGGCAGCGAGACAGGGCTTGGCAAGCGCTTCCCAAAGAGGGACACAAGGGGGACCCCAAGGAGGATGAGCACAGTTCGGGAAACTACATTTGACAGCACAGTCCTCTGGTGCTTGAGTGCTCACCACAGGCATGTCCCCTTCATCCTCTTCCTCCTCCTTCTCCTGGACCACAGCAATGCTGTTCCAGCTGACATCATCATCCACTATCCGCATCCTGAGAGCGGGGAGAGAGGGACCCACACCAGGGCATTGGCAAGGAGAGACCACTGCCAGCAGCGAGTCGCCCCGATTGCTGCTAGCTGACCCACAGGTGGCTGCTGGGGGCTCCCAGCCCCAGGGGACAGTTATGGAGGGGTCCCCAGCCCTGGGGGCAGCTGTAGGAAGCTCCCAGCCCCGAGGACTGGTATTAGGGGGTCCCAACCCTGAGGGCAGTTTGGTGGGATCCACAGGGTTTGGAATGGGGGGATCCTGCCCCTGGAGGCAGTTATGGGGGGGTCCCAGGAGTAGGTAGAGGGGAATCCCAGCCCCAGGGGCATCTATAGGGAGGACTCCAACCCTGGGAGCAGCTATAGGGGGTCCCAGAAGTAGGTACAGGGGTGTCTTGGTCCCAAGAATGGTTATGGGGGAGGGTCTCTGCCCCAGAGCAGGTATAAAGGGTCTTAAATGGGGGTACATAGGGGATCTCAGCCCTGTGGATAGCTATAGGAGGTCCCAGGAGTGGGTACAAGGGGATCCCGGCCCCAGAAGCAGCTACAGGAGGTCCCAGGAGGGGGTACAGGGGGATCCCGGTTCTGGAGGCAGCTACAGGAGGTCCCAGGAATGGGTATGGGGGAGTCCCGGCCCCAGAGGCACCTATGGGAAGTCCCACAGGCAGGTACGGGTGGGTCTCGGCCCCAGGAGTGATTAGGGGAGGTCCCGGGAGCGGGTACAGGGGTGTCTCAGGCCCAGGGGTGGCTACAGGGGCTCTCAGCGCCAGGGGAAGCTATGGCAGGTCCGAGGGGCGGGTACGGGGGGGTCCCGGCCCCGAAGGCGGCTGTGGGGGGGGGGGGGCAGGGGTGGGTACAGGGGGGCCCAGCCCCGGGGGAGGCTATGGGAGGTCCCAGGGGCCGGTGACGGGGCAGGTCCCGGCCCCGGGGGCAGTTGTGTGCGGGGGGGGGGGGGGGTGGAGGCCGGGCCCGGCGCTGCCCGGAGACAGACGCAGGGGCGGGGGGGGACCCGGAAGGCGGCGGCGCGCGCAGGCCGCGGCGGCCCTTTCCCCGCACTCACCCGCCTCTGCCGCCGCCCGGCGGCTTCTTCTTGCGGCGGCGGCGCGGCTGGGCGGGGTCGGCGGCGGGGCCGCTGAGGTACCGCCGCAGGTACTCGGCCTTGGAGAGCCCCGGCGCCGCCATGGCGCTCCGCCGCCGACGGCGAGCGCGCAGGGACAAACCGCGGCGGCGGCGGCGCGAGCGGAAGGGGCGGGGCCGCGGGCAGGGGGGCGGGGCCGCGGGCAGGGGGGCGGGGCCGCGGGCAGGGGGGCGGGGCCGCGGGCAGGGGGGCGGGGCCGCGGGCACACAAGGGCGCAGAGACAAAGTCCGGACTCCAACAGGGCGCTTTAAATGCGTCAGAAACACGTGAATACACCGCCAAAACAAGGCCGGGGCCGCAGCGGCTTTGCCGCCGCTCCCTGACAGCAGTTACAGCCCCACTCGCAGCAGAAAGCAGGCCCGGACCCCCCCCCCCCCGCAGTCCCCGTCCTCAGAGCGGTGGCGGAAGAGGGGCAAAGCACGCGCGGCTCTTCCTCGCCCGCCGCTACCGCTCCGAGGTCGCCGCTGTCTCGTAGCCCTCCGTCTTCATGTCGTTCAGGCCCAGCTCTTCGTTCTGCTCAAAAGTGCGCTCGTAGTGCTCCACCTTCAGCTCCGGGTCATCTTCGGGGGCGTACACGTTCTGCCGGTTGAAAGAGAACGGGCATTTTGGCTTTGGCCTCAAAGTCTCAGGCACTAGCACAGGCTACAAACTCCTTGGTAAGTTCCAGCAGTGGCAAGGAGCCACAGTGACAAGGTTTCAGCCAGACCGCTGCACAGAGAACAAACTTTGCCTATGTCCCCAAGGACAGTGTGACTCAGTCAAGACCAAGCCAGCAGATTCCCAGCTTCCAAGCTCTGCAAGAACTCCTTCCATCTTCCTTCCCACAAACTTACCAACAATCTCCCTTTGCAGGGCAAGGCATGCCCATTCTCAGCTCACTCGTTATCTGGGCCTTGAAAGGAAGCCCGAGCGAATTTTCTCCTTGGCATGCATCCTCCCAAACTATTCAGAAGACTTCAAGAAGTTCATCTTTCAAGTGTACAATACTATACCTGAAGGTAGCTGTTGCCTGCAGGGTCATCCATTACGAAGTGAGCCTTTGTCTTCCCCTCTATTATCTGGGGAAAGAGAGCTTGTCAATACATTACAGCTCCCTACTCTTTCAGCACTTTTGAAAAAGAAAAGGTAAGCTGATATTTGCTTACGAGTCCCATTAAGCCTACTTTGTAACGACAGTGACAGTGATGAAAACCATTCAGTAACTGACTGAAAGTTAAGAGGACACTTACGTCAAGCAGCTTCCTGCTGAACTCCTGTAGCTTTTCCATTTTGCTCGGAGCAGAGCTGTCTCCCAAGCTGAAGGGGTTTCTCTCCACCTGCAAGAGCAGACGCACTCACTTGGCCAGGGCATGAGAAACCCAGTCCCACAGCCCGGTGCCCCACGGGTAGGCCAGGTACTGACAAGAGGGGACGGAGCTCCGCTGGCATCAAGAACTGCCCTTCAAGCAGAGGGCAGGAACCTGAGCTGACAACAGCGCCGAACTTGGCTGCACAGAACCACTCACCAGGTCCTTGATGTCTTTCAGCAGCCCTTCCAGCGTGGTGAATTTTCCCCCCAGCGCTCCCATTCCCAGCTCGAACTCTAGCTCAGGAATCTCCACGCTGCATGTCTCAGACTGCAACAGAGCACGTTGCCTAAGTCCCGGGGAGGCCTCCGCGCCCCTGAGACGGTCCTGCTGCAGTGCAGGAGCCCACAAAGCATGGCAGGTAGGTAGCTGAAGGCAAATCTTACCTTCAGGACGTCTCTAGTCATGTCCGAAGGGTCTGTAATCCGAAGGGTAATCCTGGTGCCCTGCGGTTCTATCGCTCCTCCAGATTTAACCTAGGCATTTAACGCTGGCAGTCAGTCTCCAGGACCAGATGTATATGTTTGCATCAGTCCATGATGATGCTTTAAAGGTAGTTTACCCCGGCACCTCTGACCTCGCAGTACAAAGGCCGCTGCAGAGTTGGAGACGCTTAACCCAAGGAACCAGCAGAGGTTTGGAGGTGGATGACCCTCTTTCAGGGGAATGGAGCTCTTCAGGACACAGAATTCCCTCCCCTCCCTTGTTTAGGGAACCCGGAGCCTTCCAGCAGCTTAAGCAGACCCTGCCTAACCTGGCTGCACTGGTCAGCCTTTACACAGCCCATTGGATCATCCAGCCCCCATCCACTGCAAGCAAGGCAGTTATGCCCAGTGCAACATACCGCACAAAACCGATAAATCCAGCCTCCCGGCTGCGTCTGCCAAACACAGCCGCGTTTGGAAGAGCGTGGAGCAGAGGCCAGGGAGTCTGAGAAACACCTACCCACGACAGCACGGGAGAACACCCCCCAGAAAAGAGGTGAGTAGTTTTCTAGCTCACCTCATTTGTCCTGTGCCCACAGGAGTCGCAGTTAGTGGCCATGATAATCACTTCCTTGAAGTGTGGGATTTCTGGAGCAGGCAGTCAAGGAAGAGTCATCGAAAAAATGAAAATCTCCAAGAGGGGGCCTGTGCCCTGTCTACAGAACTCAGCTGTAGCCCTGCCAGTTCTGCTCTAAAGAACGCACCATTCCTTGGAGCATACACAGACAGGTTTTGAACCACGGTTGAAAACAAACATACATATCCAGACTCAAATTACAGCACTGTCCCAGCGAACAGCATCTTCCTGAGAAATCACAGGTAATGTTTGCAAGTCAGGAGCAGCACTGAGACAGACTCACGCTCTCACATACTCTGCTAGAAATAAGCTATTCGTGCCTTACCAACACAGCAGGAGAGGTCTAGATCAGAACAAAGCGTGCCTCTCACCCTCACCCTGGCCTCTGCACAGCCCCCAGCAGAAGGTGCCAATGTGCACCCATGCCACCACTCAAAGGATACGCACTAGCTTCATATTGGTGTTAGCTGGAGCATTGCACTCGGGGCAGTTGGTGTTGAACTGCAACACCTAGACCGCAGAAACGACAAGCACAGAGCCGTGACACTCGCAGGAGGAAGGCCCCTCAGCACCCCATCCTCAGCGGCCACGCGTACTTTATCACATACAGACATCGCGGGACCAGCCGGGCGCTGTCCTGCATGCCGGAGTCACCTGGGCACAGTGGCCGTTACACTGCAGCCACTCACCTCGTTCCTCAGGTCCTCCACAGGATCAGCCGGCGTCTCATTCGCCTCCTCTGCCTGCAACAGCGGAGACCAAACCCAGCATTAACTCATACCCACACCTGCTTCCCAGGTCAGGGTCTCCCGGGGAGCGAGGGCACAGGAGGGCTCAGCTCCCCCACAGCTCTGCAGCTGCCCCAGGCCGAGCGAAGGCACTGCCCGGCAGGAAGGGAGCACAAGATCGCCACGTTACCCCAAGCCCCAGCATGGCAGCCTGCTGGGGAGTCCTCTTGTAATGAGCCACCACAAGAGCTTCATCCTTCTGTGGTGCATGAGGATTCTCCACAAAACTGTTCCCTGAAGGATCATCTATGATCTACGGAGGAGAGAGCCAAAGGCAGCGCTAGGAAGCCAGCCCATGCGCCAACAGAAAGGGACTGCACCCTTGCAAGTACTTACAAAGGTGAAAGAGGAATGTACTTCTTTGAGCTGCTTTAGTTTACCAATGAACTCATCTATTTTACTTGCCACCTCTTCGTCCGTCGCCTGCGAAACAGGAGACATTTGAGAGTGATGTCTGGGACAGGCCAGAACTTAAGACAGCGCTGTCAGTAGCACAAACCAGAGACCCCAAAATACTGAGGTACCCAATGGTGTGCAGTACCAATAGGTACAGGATTAACAAAGTAAGAGTTTGCCAAGCAAGCGTCTCTTAAGAGACTCCCTCTTCTCAGCATCTTACCCTGCGGACAGGCTGGTCCTGTTCCAGGCCTGCTACAGCTCTGTCAATTATCCCTTCGATGGTGGTGAGAACTTGAAATGGAAAGAAACCAGAAGCGACAGCAGCATTAAGCACACCACAGCAGTGCTACTGATCCCGCCAGCTCGCACTGATCCTTGGCAGCCTCCACAGATTAGCCATTTCAGGCTTATTTGATCTGACAGATAGGAAGCCAAGTCCGCAAGAGGTGCTACTTGTTTGCCCTCCCATTTCTGGTGCTGTTCCTGCTTTGACAGCACTATCTCCTTCCAGAAACCTTACACACTTGCCAGAGGACTGACACCACAATCCCCAGATGAGAAAACTCCTTCTCTGGAACATGTTAGGAAGGCAGGCTGAGCCGAGGCACCACACTTCTCTCCCACTGCAGGCTCAGCCATGCTAGTTGACATTAGCAGCAAGATGTTGCGGGCTCCACAGAGAGGGAATGGAGCTGCTTATGCCACCAAATTTGTGCCCCCACACCACTATGGAGTCTCCGGGCAGCCACCAAAGCAAAGCTCCGGCCAGGGCACCACCACACGCCCCCAGGCACACCAACGAGCACTGACCACATACCCACCTCCCTTCTGGGTGAACGCCGGGATCTCAAAGTCCAGCTCGGGAATTCGAGTCGTGGCACAGTCAGTCTTCACCACCTCCCTGTTCATATCCTGCACACAGCAATTCACAAGCAGCATTAATATCCCAAAAAGGACCAGGAGCTTCCACACACTGAGTGATCACACGGCTGTTGCCAAATGAACTACATTAGCTTAAGGGCTGTCTTAGCAGCCTTGTCATTCACCGTGACACATAGCTGGGACAAACAGCCCAGCCAGGTTTGAAGCTACATTTCCAAGGACCATTTGTCCCCAGCTCTAACTCCTGTCCCACCCACCCCGCAGGAGGGGCAAGTTCTTCACAGCCCCTGTGTCACTGGCAGGAGCCCAGCAGATGCTGCTGATCACAGAGGCAACCCGACAAGGGAGGGCTGGCCAGGGAAAAGGAACACGCAGGCAGATCCCGACTACACGCCTTACAGGTGCGTTAGGGATTGCAAACAGCCGGCAGCAAACAAATCGCCGCGCAAGGGCTAATCTCTCCGCGGAGCCTGGGGCTCACCTGCCGGGAGGTGACGGCCAGGGTGTAGCGCACGCCCTGCTCCTGGATCCTGCCCGCCGCCTGGATCTCGGTGTTGGACCAGGAGCAGCTCCCGCAGGCGAAGGAGCTGACGATGATCTCTTTGAAGAAGGGGACGCGGGTGAGCAGCAGCCGCGTCACGCCCTGCAGCGGGAAGGGCCTCGTGGGGGACCGGCGCGCGCGGGGGCACGGTCCCGCCCGGACGCGTTCCGCCGACGGACACCTTCCCCCCCCCCCCCGCCCGCCAGGTGTGCGTTACTCCTCCCCCCCGCCCCCCCCCCCGCGCCGCCGCCGCGGCCCCTCACGTTGCGGTAGCAGTTCATGCAGAGCGACTCGATCTCGGCCGGCCGCTGCTCGCCGTCCTCGGCGCCCAGCGGCCGGAACAGCGGCCCCGCCGCCGCCGCCGCCTCCACCGCCCCCAGCGCCGACATGATGATGCCGCCCGCCCGCCGCCGCCGCCGCCGCCGCCGCCGGGCGGCCCCGACCCGGAAGCGCTTCCGCCGCGCACGCGCAGGAGCGCCCGCCCCCCTCCCGCGCGCTATGTGCGCCACGGGGTCACGTGGCGGGGGCGGGGGCGGGGCCCGCCCGCCCACCGGCCACGCCCCCAGCCCCGAGTGTCCTCGTGTACAGGGTCCTCCGGGCCCCGGGACCCCCGCGTGCAGGGTCCTCCCTGTCCCCCAGGGCCCCCCGTGTCCAGGGTCCCCCCGGCACCGGGTCCCCCCTGTCCCCCAGGTCCCTCCGGGTTCAGGGTCCCCCTGGACCCCCCGTGTATAGGGGCTTCCCCTGTCCAGGGTCCCCCCTGCCCCCAGGTCCCCCCGTGTACACGGTCCCCCCGGCACCGGGTGCCCCTGTCTTCCAGGTCCCCTCCTGTACAGGGTCCCCCCAGGTCCCCCAGGTCCCTCCCTGTCCAGGGTCCCCCCACACCCCGGTCCCCCCGTGTACACCCATCCCTCAGGTACCCCTGTGTACAGGGTCCCCCCAATCCCCCGTGTCCCCTGTGATCCCGTGTCCCTCATGATCCCCCATGTGCCCCCGTGTGATGCCCGCGCTTCCCCATGTCCCACGCGTCACTCCACGACCCCACGTTATCCTTGCGCCTCTCGCGTTCCCCCGCGTCCCCGGTGTCCCCCCCGCCCCCCTGCGTGCCCCTGTGGGGCAGGCGCCGGCAGCCCCAGGGAGGGAGGGTGGCCGCCCCGGCGGGCGGCGCAGGGAGGGGAGGGAGGCCGCGTGCCCGGCGGGCCGAGGGCAGGCGCTTTATTGGCGTGCGCGGGCCACGGGGACGGCGGGATGGCCGCCGGCGCGGCTGGCGCGCGGGGCTTGAGGTCCGGCCCGGGGACGCCGCCGCGGCTCTCCATCCCGACCCGGCCCGGCCCGACCCGCGGGCGGAGGGACCCGCCGTCACTGGATGTCGGCGCTCTGCTCGCTCAGGCTCTGGGAAATGTCCTTCCACAGGGAGTCCAGGCGGACGTGCAGGTCCTCCATAGGGACCGGGCTGTCCTGAAACTCCTCCAGGTACGAGGGCTGCGAGGACAATTTCAGCTTCATTTCTTCCGTCTCCCGGTCAATGACGCGGGTGAAGTCCTCGATCTGGAGGTAAGTGTCCCTCCTGAACTCCTCGACCTGCCGCTGCACTTCCTGGGCGAGCTCCTCCGCGTAGTGGTCCGCCGGCACCGGAGACCCGGCGGCCGCGCCGGCCAGGCGCTCCCGGAGGCTGACGGGGTAGAGGCTTAGCTTCACCTTGAGCTGCTCCAGGTTCCTCTGGATCTTCTGGTGGAGGTCTCCAGCGTTCTGGGTGAGCTTCGTGGAGAGCTCCTGGATATACTGGTTGAGTTTCTCCGGGCTGGCCTGGGTGTGAGGGACAACGTTCCTGTGCAGCTCCTCCATGTTACGGTGGATCTCGCTGAGCAGCCTGTCAGCGTACGGGTGGAAAATGTCCTTCACCTGGTCGGTGTGAAAGGCTATTTTATCGGCATAGTGAGCCATGAACCTCTGAACTTCGTCCACGCCCTCCAGGAGCTGAGCCGTCACGTCTCGGCTGGGAAGAAGGTGGTGCTGGAGCTCCCGCGCCTTCAGGGACACCTGGTCCAGGAGCTCTTCAGTGAACGGCTGGAGCTGGAAGCGAAGGTCCTCCAGGTGCTTGCCCACTTTGTGGTGCACCTCATCCACATACGGGGACAGCTTCACCCTCAGGCTCTCCAGCTCCTTCCTAATGAGCTTGCGCAGGCCGTCGGAGTCGTGGTAGAGCCGGGGCTGGAGGCCCCTGTTGAGCGGCGCCAGTTTCTCGAGGAAGTCTCCCATGTAGCTGACTCCATCCTGAATGCTTTCCTTGAGGTTTCTGCACAAGACGGGGGCAACAGTTAGTGGTGTGAGCCAGCGGGTGTGAGGGGCCGCAGCTGGCCCCCCGCGGCGCCCCGAGGCGGCAGTGGAGCACTCACTTGATATCCCGGCCAGGCTTGGCGCCCTGGCCGTGCTCCGGGCTCTCCTTGTCGCTCGTCAGCTGGCTGAGGTACTCCCAGAAGCCGCTCCGGGCCAGCTCCGCCGGCGACACTGCGGGGACCGGGCAGCAGTCATGGAGCCGCCTGCGGGCGCCGGGCACGGACAGCCAGGGAGCAGCCCGGCCCGGGATTTCCCCAAAACGGGGCCTGGTGGGGGCGCCCCGGGCTCATGCAGTACCGTCAGCGCGGGATCCTGCTGGGAACCCCCCACCCGGCTCTGGGGGTCCAGTTTGGAGGGGCTGGAGCACCCGCAGCTCCCGCTGCGAGCACTGCAAGGTGGCACGAGCAGCCTCGCGGATGAGTCGCCGCGTCGGGAAGCAGCACTGGGGAGCCCGGGGGGACATGGGACCCCCACCCGGGGCAGTGCCTCCCGCCCCCCTTGCTTTTCGGCTCTGCCCCGTCCCAGGTTGGCCAGAAGGAAGCTCCTGGCAGCGCGGAGCAGCACCCACCTGGCAAGGTGGCCAGGAGGGCGAGCAGGAGCGTGGCTCTGAGGGACATCGTCTGCCGGGGCAGCCGGCTGCGGCGCTGCGGGGAGAAAGAGGCGGCAGAGGCGAAAGTTAGCAGTGGGGTCTCCTCCCGGAGGGCTGCTGGGCAGGCAGGTGGCTCCTTTTCTCCTCCTGCGTTTTGCTGCTTTCCGCAAGGATCTCCCTTTCGGGGTCCAAAGCAACATCGCTGCTGGAAGGAGCAATGCCTGTGCCTGCCAGGGAGTGCGTAAAACGCAGCCCAGGACCCTGACTCCCGCGGTCGGCAGCCGCGCTGCCCCTCCGCCCCTTACCTGGCTCCTGGTCGCTGCCTGCGGCCCCTTTGCTGGAAGCCCGGCGCCCAGCTCGCTTTATATCGGCGCCCGCCCGCGGGAGGCAGAAGCGCCGGGGTGATAAGGCACCAGCGCAGTGCTGGGCTTTTTGGACCTCGCGCCATGTAAATACAACGTGGAGGGTCACCGGCGTTCCTGAGAGATGACGTGAATGCCGGCCGGCTGACCGCCCGCCCGCCTGCCCGTGGGCTGCCTCGTCCCTCGCCCCCTTCGCGGCACCCGCACTGCTCCGGTTCCCGCTTCCCGGCAGCCGGAGCCCGGGGCGGCCCCGTGCCGGCGTGATGCCTTGCGGGGGGCAGAGGGAGCGCGCCTCCCCTTCCCCTTCCCCCAGCACCTGCCGGAGCGCGGGCACTGCGCCGGGAACGCCAGCCGGCCTCGGCCCCGACCCCGCTCTCCCCATGGCCGAGGTGCCGTTTGCCCAGCGATAAGGCAGCCCCGTTGTTTGCTCTGCAGGTTTCTCGGGATGAGGCCGGTCCGGCGTGCACCGCCGACCTTCGTCTCCCGGAGCGAGCCGGCTCGGGAGCCGGCATGGGGCAGGGATTCGCGGGGGTGGCAGTGGCAGCCCCCGGGGCTTGGTCACAGTGTGCCGGAGCCTCCCGGCCAGCTGCCGGAGCGGGTGGCTGGGGCTGAGCCCAGCAGCAGCTCTGCAAAGCGCACATCCCGCTGCAGCGCCCCGCGCTGCCTCCCATGCCTTGCAGAAGACCATCACTCTGGTCTGGGCCACTTTATCCCAAAGTCTGCTGGCGGAATGGCCCTGTTTCCACCCGGATCACCCCCAGCTCAACACCTTCTGCATGTTTCCATCCCAAGCCGCCCTTAATCCAGGAGGGAACGCCGGCAGTTTCAGTTCGGGTCTTT
The DNA here is from genome assembly GCF_036417845.1 of Apteryx mantelli. Taxonomy (NCBI): domain Eukaryota; kingdom Metazoa; phylum Chordata; class Aves; order Apterygiformes; family Apterygidae; genus Apteryx; species Apteryx mantelli. Next base: position 1,392,449 of record NC_090000.1, read on the forward strand.
TCCCCGTGAAGAGGGGCTGCGTGCCGTAAAAACGACAAGGAAACGCACCGCAGCGGAGCAGTGCCCCGGCGCTAGCAGCGGCCGGGCTGCGCGAGGGCTGCGGGACGTGGGGCCGGGGCCGGGCTGCTCACGTGCCCCGCGCTCATGCCCAGCCGCTCACGAGCTGCTGACACCAAAGTTTTAAATCGGGAAAGGGGCAGGGAGGGGGAGCGCTGCAATGTTTGCTCTGAAGCAATCGGCCGGTTGCAGAAGCCGCCGGCAAACACGGGCAGGAACGGGCCTGCCGGGAGGTGTCCGCTCCCGCCTCGGCTCTCCCTGTGGGGGCAACCCACGGCCAGCGCCTCCGCGTGCCGCTGCGGCCCCGGACGGGGCTGCCTTGCCGGAGACCCTTAGTGCAGTGTCCTTGTCTTCACCTCTTGCATGTCTCCTTTTTCCCCCCAAGACGTTCCCCGTGTCCAGGAGCGGTGACCCGCTTGCAGGGGTGTCCCCACGCCAGCCCCACCGCCCCAGCCCCCCTCTCCTCCCTCGCGGGCACCCCTGGCCCCGGCACCCAAACTCGGAGCGCGGGTGGAGGCGGCCGGACCTCGCATCCCAGCCCGGGGCGGGCAGCATTGCTGCTGCGGGAAGGAGGGACGCAGACACGGCGTGCACCACAAGGCTCCCGTTTATTCCTGCCCCCGCGCGGGCCGCGGCTCAGGGGGCCTCAGCTCTCGGCCTGCTCGGCGGTGCTGAGGAAGGAGGCCACCTTCTCCTGCACCTCCTTCTCCAGCAGGTCGAGGTGGTCTTCGACACCGGCCGTGCCCGAGTCCAGCTTCTGCCGCAGCTCCTCCAGCCGCTGCACCAGCTGCTGCCCGAAGAGCTCGCCGTAGGGAGCCGCCTGCCGCCGGAAAGCCTCCACCGTCTGCCCCACGCGCTCGTCGAGGCGCTGGGCCAGCTGGTGCAGGCTCTCGCCCTCGCTGCCCAGCGCCTCCCGCAGCTCCTGCGCCAGCGGGCTGAGCTGGGCGCGCAGCTCCTCGCCGCTGGCCGCCAGGCGCCCGCGCAGCTCCGCCGCCGCCCGCTCCGCCTGCAGCGACAGGCGCGCCAGCTGCCGCTCCAGGCCGCCCTGCACCTCCTGCGCGTAGGGGCTGAGCCCCCGGCGCAGCTCCGCCACGCTGCGCTCCACCTGCGCCTTCAGCCCGTCGGCCAGCGGCGCCAGCTGCCCCTGCAGGCTCTCCACGCCGCTGTCGATCTGCTGCTGCAGCCGGTCGGCGTAGGGGCGCAGGGAGGCCTGGGCGCTGCCGGCATGCTCCTGCAGCCGCTCGCGCAGCTCGGCGCCGTAGGGCTCCAGCGCCCGCCGCAGCTCCCCGGCGCTGCGGTCCACCTGGGCGCGCAGCTCCTCCGCGTAGGGGCTCAGCTGGGCCTGCAGCTGGCGGATGTTGGTGCCGATCTGCTGGTGCACCTCGTCGGCGTAGGGCGACAGCTTGGCCTGCAGCTCCGCCAGCTCCCCCTGGATCTGCTCCTTCAGCCGCTGCGAGTCCTGCGCCAGCCGGGCCTGCAGCTCCGTGGCGAAGGGCACCAGGCGCCGCTGCAGGTCCGTCGCGTACGAGTTGACGGTCTCCAGGTTGCTCTGGAGCAGGGTGCTGCGGGGACGAGGGGGTCAGGTGCCCTGCGGCTTGCACCTGCCCCATCCAGCCCCCGCAGGCCGCCAGCCACCCCCCACCTACTTGAGCTGCTTGGTGAGCTCAGCTTGCTGCAGCTGGTCCACAGTGTCCTTGGCATTGGTGCCCAGCTCCATGAAGTACTTCCAGATCACGCTGGCCACCTGGTCGGCGCTGACATCGGCCCGCGAGCCTGGGGGCACAGGGACATGGGGCTCAGGACTGGCCTGTCCCCACAGCACCTGTGCTGCCTCCCAGGAACGGGTGCCCCAGTCCTCGGGGGCCCGCACCCACCCGCCCCTCACCTGCGACCGCCAGGAGCACCAGCACGAGGGTGGCAGCCTTCGGAGACATCCTGAACAGCAGGGCACGGCCGCGTCTGCGGGAGAGGAGAGCAGAGGTGAAGGCACGCAGGAGCAGGCAGCCCCAGTGCAGCACCCGGGCTCCCGGAGATGCACCCAGCAATGCACCCAGCAATGCTCCTGGCAATGCACCCAGCAATGCACCCGGCAATGCACACAGTGATGCACCCAGCAACCAGAGATGCACCCGGCAATGCACCTGGTGACGCTCCCAGCAATGCACCCAGTAATGCTCCCAGCAATGTGCCCAGCAACGCATGCAGTGATGCACCCAGCAATGCAGCCGGCGATGCACCCAGTGATGCGCCCGGCAATGCTCCCAGCAGTGTCCCCAGCGGTCCCTCCCTGACTCCGCCATCGCAGCCACCTACCTGTGCTGCTGCCGGGCTCCGGTACCTGCCGTGCCGGGGTGCACCCGGCCGTATTTATACAGCAGCAGCACCCGCGCCGGCATCCACGCGGGCCTGTGACACATTCCCCAGCTTGGACTTTAGCAAGGTCGCAACGTGGAAGCACCTGACGTGTGCACGGTGCCGTCACCGCTGAGAGCCCTGCCAGCTGCCCGGTGGGGCGCCAGCACCGGCACCACCAGGCTGGCCCGGGCGAGACCCCGCATCCAGCACCATAGCACCCTCCCCGCTGGGGCAGGCTCGAACCCTCCCCAGGGCCCCGGCTGTGGGGACCCCGTGCAGGTGGCCACCGAGCCCCGCCGGGGAGCGCCAAGGGAACGGCCGGGGCCTTGCACCCGCTGCACGTTGCGCCCGCGTGGTCACCTCCTGCCCTTGACGGGGCTGGGAGCTGCACGTGTCCTGGCCGTGGGCAGCGGGGCGCTCAGCACATGCCTGGGGGATGCTCGACCCACCGCGCACCCCGGGGGTGCGGCCGGGACCCAGCAGCGACGTGTCCCAGCCGGGTCAAAGTCCAAGGCTGGCAGGGGGCAGAGATTAGCAAGGGGACGATGATGCTGAGGTCCAAAGAGCCCGCGGCCACCTCGCCGCACCCACGGCGGGGCCCGCGGCTGAGGCAGAGCGTCCCGTGGTGCCCCGTGCCAGCCACGTGCGCCCGAGGGTGCAGCCCCGGCACAGGGCGCCTGCGGCAGCTGGGGCTCTCCAGCCGCCAGCACCCGCCCTGACCCTCACCCGGGCGCGGAGGCAGCCCAGGGCGCCCCGGCAGAGCGCCGGCTCCTGGGGCCGGTGCCGCTGGATGTCACCCTCGTGCCGTGGGCGCCTGCACCAGCCCCAGCCCTGTGCCTGCCCGGGGCACCCTGGGGCCTGCCGCCCACATGCACCGTGTCTGGGGCATGCACACGCACACACACATGCACATGCACACGCACATGCACATGCACACATGCACACGCACATGCACACGCACGCACACACACACACGCATCCACATGCATGCACAGTCAGGCAGCAGCCTGCCCCCGGCAGCAGCCTTGGCCCCTGGGCACCAGGGGATTTCTCAACTCCGGGGAGGACGGCAGGCCCCTCCAGAGCAAACCGGGCGGCCGGAAAAGCAGCCGTAAACGCGCCCCCCTCTCCCCGCCGGCCACGGCCACTGACCTTTGCACAAACACCCTCGGAGGCGGCTGTCGGGGAGGGTATAAAGGGGGAGCCCGGCACCGCCCCGGCTTTGCAGAGCCCCCGGTGCAGCGCGGCCAGGTGAGCGGGGCGGCCCTGCAGCGGGGCTGGGGGGGGACACGGGGGTCGGGGCCGCCGGCGCCTCCCGCCCAAGGCGTTGGGCCGTGGGTGCAAGCCCTGCCGCCCCGTGCCACGTGCTGCGCTCTCTCCCCAGCCATGAAGGTCTCGCTCCTGCTCGCGCTCGTCTGCACGGCCATCCTGGCGGCGGGAGCAAGTAAGGGCCCGGGCGAGGACCGCGGCAGGAGGAGGAGGAGGACGGGGCTGGGGCGCGCGGGGCGCCCGCACGGGGATGGCACGGCCCTGGGGCGCCTGCCCTGCCGTCCCCGCCGACGGCGGCTTGTGTTGCAGGGGCCGAGGCGCCCGGGGAGCCGGCGGCGCTGGCCACGAAGGTGCAGGAGTACGTCCAGCAGGCCACCGAGGTGGCCCGGAGCGTCCTCGCCACCGTGCAGGAGTCGGAGGTGGCTCAGCAAGCCAGGTGCCCCCGCCGCGTGCTCCGCCGGTCCCCGGAGCCCGGACGCCCCCGGGGCTGGCCGGCTGCCGGCCAAGCCCCCGGCGGCCCCTGACGGCCCCATCCCCTTGCAGGAAATGGCTGGCGGATAACGCGGCGCTGGCGAGGCAGCAGCTGGCCTGGCTGAAGGAGCGCCTGTCGGAGCTGTGGAAGCGGGCGCCGGCGGCGTAGCCCCTCGGCGCGCTGGCGGAGCGGCGGCGGCAGCACCCAGGGACCCCATGGAGCAAGGCGCCGGCTGCGGCGCGTTTGTGGCAATAAAGCGGAGCTGAAGCGAGACGCGTGTGGCGGGGGTCACTGGCGCGGGGGCGGCGAGGAGGAGCGCGCCGCGCGGGGCGAGGAAGGGCGCGGGCTGGGGCTGCTCCTTCCCTGCAATGCCGGGACCCGCCAGGGACGGGCGAAAGCAGCGCGCTCGTGCAGGCACCGGGGCGGCGATGCACCGGGGTGGTGATGCACCGGTCGCTGTGCCGCTGGGGAGCCGGGGCAGCGGCAAGGCAGCCCCCACCGCGCTGCAGCTGCCTGCAACGGCAGGACGAGGCGTCCAGCCCTTCCTGGCCCAGCGCAAAGCCCTGAGCACGGGCAGAGCCGCACGCGGCACCGAGCCCGGCTGTGCCCCAGGGTTGCCCGCGCCGCCCGGCAGAGCCGAGACGGGCACCCACCGGCTCGAGGGCTCCGGCAGCAGCGGGGAGCACCCACGCCGCAGGCTCCCCGCAGCGTGGGCTGCAGCCCCTCCGCCCCGGCCGGCTCCCTGCAGCCCCCACGGCCCGCAGCACCCCCTCCCTACCCCCTTGTTGCACCACCACTGCCCAGGGCGCAGCTGAGCCCTGACCCCGCTCATTGCACAGGTGCCCACAGGCAGCCTGCCCCCCCCTCCAGAATCCACTGCAAAGACTGAGCGAGCTCCAATAACTTAAGTCATGTTTATTTGTCAAAAGAGAGGCAAAGCTGAGACAGACCCCGACTTGGGGAGGGCAGGTGGCGGGAAGGAGGATGGGGGTCCCCACGGAGGAGCTCCGGGGCCGGTCCCCACAGCCTCCCCGGGCGCGATGCACCGGGGCCGGGCTGGGGGCGGCCGTGGGGCCCGGGGGCGGCAGGAGCAGGACGGGGCTCAGGCCACGCTCTTCTGGAGTTCATCCAGGAAGCTGAGGAAGCGGGTCTTGAGGTTCTCGGCGTAGGGGGTGAGGCGCTCCTTGAAGTCCTGCACCAGGGGCGTCACCTTCTCGCGGAAGTTGCTGAGATGCTCCAGCACCTTGGCCTGGTACTCAGCAGCCTGGGGGATGCCCTTCTCCCGGATCTCCTCCAGCTTCTGGCTGAGCTTCTGCCGCAGCTCCTCACTGTGGGGCGCCAGGTTCTTGCGCAGCTCCTCCACGTGCCCACGCAGGCGGTCCCGCACCTCCTCGGCCACCGGCGTCAGCTTCTCCTGCATCAGCTCCACCTTCTGCTTGGTGAGCTCCTTGAGCTCCTGGGCCACGGGCGCCAGGCGCTCGCGGTACTGCTCCACCTCCTCCGTCCACTTCTGCGAGAACTGGTCCAGGAAGGGCCGGATCTTCTCCTTCACCTCCTCCAGGTCCTTGCTGAGCTCCTTGCGCAGGGCCTCCGTGTCCTTCAGCCACATCTCCCGCAGCTCCTTGTAGTAGGGAGCCATGTCCTCGTGCAGCTTGGCGGCGGCCGCGCTCAGCGTGTCCAGGTTGTCGGCCAGCTTCAGGCTAGGGAGAGCAGAGCGGCGGGGTCACGCACGGCACGGGGCACACGGGGACCCGGCCACGGCCACGGCCACGGCGGACACCCCGGCACGCGCCCGCCCCGCTTACTCAAGCTGCTTGCCCACGGCGGAGGCCTCGAACTGGGCGATGGCATCCTTGCTGCTGGCCTTCAGCGTCTCCAGGTACACCTCCACCATGTCCTTGAGGCGGTCCAGGGGCTCCTGGGGCTGATCATGCTGCCAGAAGTAGCGGGCCTGGGTGCCTGCGGGGCAGAGCGTGCCGTGCTGAGGACGGAGCGCCCGGGAGGGCCGCGGCCGCCCCGTCCCCATTCCCGCCGCGGCGCCGGGCGCTGGCGGGCCGCCGTGCGAAGCCCCCGGCTCTGCCCCGCTTGGAAGGGGCCGGGAGGCCCGGGAAGCGCTCGGCAAGTCGGCGGCTCGCGGCGCCGCGTGCGCAGGCTGGGCTGCCCCGTCCTGTCCTGTCCCCGGGCGTCTGCAGCCTCCGCCCGGCGCTGCCGCCGCCACCACGGCGTCCGGACCTACCCGTCAGGAACACCAGGGCGAGGGCCACCACCACGGCTCTCATCTTCGGGCTCGACCTGGGGGCAGAGCGAGACAGTTGGGTGCGGGCAGCACCGGGAAAGGCCGGTCCCGGCGGGAACGGCGCTCGGCAGCCGGCCCCGCCGAGCCCCCCGGCCCCGCGGGGCAGGAGGGAAAGCGAGGCACCGGGGCGCCGAGTGGCCGCCCCTCGCCGTGCCGGGCTGCCGCTCCCGCCGAAGGAGGCAGCTGGGGGAGCGCAGGCGCTTACCAGCTCCCTGCTGCTGCTGCTGCCGCTGCTGCCGCTGCTGCCGCCGCGCTGCCGGCCGTCCCGAGTGAGCCCGCCGCTTCCCCACGGCCGCTATTTATGCAGGAGGGGGCAGCTATCGCCGGAGATAAGGCAGCGCCGCAGAGCAAGAAATCGCTCCGCGCCGCGGGCGAGGTGGCGCGTAGAGTTCAAGGATCGTGCGCGCGGCCCGGGAGCGCCGGCTTGGCAGGGGCGGCCGAGCAAACAGGAACTTCCCGCGGGACGCGGCGCGCACGCCAAGCAGCCTGTTTACGCGCCGGGTGACCCAGATTCCTGCCTGCTGCTTCAGCCCCGCCAGGGCCTCTCGGCAGCCCCCGGGTTTTGGCCAGGAGCCTGGGCACGAGGTTTATACCTGGGGGGATTTGGTCTGCTGCGCCCCAACCCCTCATCTTCCTCTCGCCGCCATCGCAGGCTGCTGCCCCATCCTTCCCCGAGCCGGCAAGGCCGACGCCAGCTGCGTCACCCCCACAGCCCCACGTTTCCCGGCGCAGCCCAGAGCCAGGTTTGGCCGCACGCTCGCCCCAGCCCTCCCCAGGACCTGGCCGTTGGGCAAAGGCTCGCCGTGGGGAGCACAGCCACCCAGGGCATCCCCGGGGACCCCATCCCTTGGGGCGCCGTGGCCTCGCAGGGATGCTCTGGAAGCACGGCTCCCTTCCCTCGTCTTGGGAGAGCAGCTTTCCCTTCTCTGCAACTCTCTTCTAGGCCTGCACCCATCACACCTCCTGCCCTCCAGCCGCGTGGCTCCTGTGAAAGCCTGGCTTCAGCAGGACCTACTTGGCAAAGGGTGTTTAAGCCCCAGCGCTGCCTTTCCCTGCCCCAAGAGGGATGTGGATGGATGCAGCAGACCCCCGAGTTAAATGCTGCAGCCCGCTGAGGGGGTAAAGCAGGGCGGGCAGGGAGCTCTGCCGGGCGCTTCCCAGGGAGCGAGGAGCTCCAGTATCGAGGAAAGAAACTGGGGAGCAAGGGGCTAGAGGGACAGGGAAAGGAGCAAGGATCTCAGCATTGCAACAGATTGGCAGGGCCCTACCAAAAGCCCGAGCGAGCAAAGCCCAGCTGGGAAAAGCGGGGCAGGGGCCACGCGGCCCTGCACACCCCGCACACTGCAGAAAGCGGGGCTGGGTGCTGCATGCCGCGGCCCGGGCTTGAGGTGCTCAGCGTTGCTGCGGGAGCGGGACCTCTCCCCTGCTGTGGGGCCCTGGAGCAGCGGCGGCGGCAGCAGCTCCACCGCGGGAGGAACCCGCCGCAGCCGCACACGACTCAGCTGCAAGATGAGTCAGCCGCGGCGCAGCCCCGCTCCGACTGCCTCCGCCGGAGGTCACGGCACTGCAGGGGGGGCAGGGACGAAAAGCCAGCGATGTCAGAAAAACATCTCGCACCAGGGCACCAGCACGCCCACGCCGCCTGCCCGCGCTGCAAGGAGCCGGAGAGCCGGCAGCGAGAGCCGAAGTGTTGGGGCTCCGCGAGCTCCGGAGACCCCAGCAGCAGAGGTCCAGGAGCAGGCCGGGCACAGAGCACCCGCAGGTGCCGGCACCCTCGAGCCTTCCCCCCGGCCGTGCCGCCTCTGGAGCTGCCATCGAGCAACAACACAAACACGAGGCCACAGAAGATCATAATCATGATTTTATTTGTCATGATCCCACTGTCCAACTAATTGACTAGTTGCAAGTGACCCACAAAAAAATGGACTGAAGATTTTACTGAAACTTTTTTTAGTCCAACATAAATGAGGGAGAAAAAAATACTTCTGACATTTCCAAAAAACAGAAATAATAGCAAAGTATATTAATATACATTCAACATATACTGCGCGTATTGATTACTACAATACAAAGCAATGATAAAAAAAGTGTGATACTGCGAAATGGCACGGTTAAGCGAGTCCCTGCTTTTTTGGATGCTTACTGTAGGGTGGCTGTCAACTCTCCCAGAAATACAGTGTCATGTAAACAAAAGGAAAACAAATCAAAGGTACAGAGCAAAAGGCTTTCAGTGTTTCTTGGTATCGTCCCGCTGAAGTCCGGCAAGCCCTGCCTGGTTCCCCGCATCCCCCCCGACCCCGCACACATATGCCACCTATTTCACAAGGTTAAGAAATGTAACTTGATAGCTATACACCAACAAAACTCGAGCGACACTAGGAGTTCAGCAGAAACGCTGACCTGGGAGATGCTGTTTGTCAGCTGCAGAATGTTTTCTCCTTTCTGGTTTTTGGGATTGCAGATCCATTTAGCACTATTTTCTTTGGGGGCAGGGGAAGGAGGAGGGAGGATGGGGAAGAGGCATTGGTAACGGTAGCAAATTAACCTTTGCCATGCTGGTTTCACACTTCCTTCTGTGCAAATTCAGGAGGGCTGGATCGGTTTTTCCTTTTTTAAAAAATATTCCAAAAAAGTGTCAATAAGAAAAATTTTTGTTGTAGCTCGTAAAGTTCCGAAGGCAATGATGACACCAAACACTCCCCGAGCCCCGGCTGCTGGGGGGCTTTGCTTTCTAGCAGTCAAGGAGAGAATTAAAAGAAGAACAAAGAGGAGATCTATGCACGTTTGAACTGTATAAAGGAGAATACCACTTTCGCCACTGGCACGAGAGAAAACCAGTCACAATTACAATGTCATTAAAAGAAATAAAATACTTTGAACAAAAGGTGCAAGTCACAATTCATATAGAACAGAATCTAGTTAAAAATTTCTCTCAAACAGAAATTCCTTTTGCCTTTTATTAATAACAATAATAATAAAACAACATTTACCAAAAAACAATTCCTACATGATCAGGAGGAAAAGCTAAGAAAACAAACAAAATCTGTCTTCCCTACGTTAAGCCGGGAAAAAAGAAAAAAAAAGAACAGAAAAGTTGTATGTGGATTTGAAAAGGAAAGGTTAAGGGGTGGGGGGCAGGGGAAGAAGTGATCCTTTTACACAATGACAAGATGAAATAAAGAACAGGAGCAGACGAAGAGGAGACGAAAAGCATATTGCACCAGGGGTCGGCGTTCCCCACCTGCGGAGCGGAGCCCTGGGGCGGGAGGCGCCGGGGGCTGCTGGGGGCACCCGAAGGGCCGGGCAGGCCGGCACTTCTGTTCCTCGCGTCGCGGTGGGCCCTTCCCCAGTGCAAAGGGGTAGAAGGTGGAAGGACAGCAGGGCCCCCAGCCGCCCAGAGCCAGCTCTGTGCCCAGACGGCCACGCGTGGGGCCTGGCTCCCCAGCTCTGCCGTTGCGCGCCCCAGCACAGAGCTTCCACCTGCCTCCTCCCATCCCGCCACGGCGGGCTCCAGACGGCAGTCCCATCCGCTCGGACCGGCTGCCAGGCCCTCAAGCAGAGGCGGGCGGAGGGCGAGAGCGGCCCCATGTCCCCCTTGGGCCTGCCTGGCCCCGGACAGTGAAAGCCCTCCAAACCAGACGCAGCGCTCAGGCTCTGTGAATCCTCTGCCGACGTGTAGGACTCAGGTTCTCTGGTTATTTCTGTGATAGCTGGAGTTACAGGCAAATATGGCAAAAATTAAAGGAACCAAAGGAACAACACACTGGATGAACTGATTATGAGGAAAGGGGCCATGGTATTCCAGTTAGTCAGAAATACTACGGCAATTTGGCGCAATGCTGCTAGATACTGTTGGTTTAAAATGGACCTTTTCATTTCAAAGCTGTACATAAAACCTGCAAGAGAGAGAGAAGAAGCAGAGATGTGTTAAAGGACACCACAGGAAGGCAATTCTGCTTCCACAGCCCTTTACCAGTTGTCCCAGTCCAGGCCCACAAGCCGTGCCCCAGAATAGAAGAACAGCAAAAAAATAGAGGAAGCAGCGCTGCCCCAGGGTGACCACAGGCGACAGCAGACAGCCACGAGGGCAGCAGCTCGCAGCTGCCAGTCTCTTCCCCAGACCTGTGCCAAGATTAGAGCAAGCTGACAGGGAAGGAGGCACACGAGGAAGCCGGGCCAAGAGGCCTGCGGGTCTGCCACCAAGGCAACCCTGGAGCAGGGGGACAGCCAGAGGGGGATGAAGGGCACTTGAATACTCACTCCCTCCTTGTTACACCCCTGCCTGCTCCATCCCGAAGGGCACCTCCGGGTGCTTGTAGCTCAGTAGGACGTCTGTAATACATGTCGATGGGTAACAAGAAGTGTTTAGGTGCTGGTTGCCATCGCCCAGGTTGGGATGCTCTTGACCTTCCAGACTGTCCCCGCATTCTGCAAGATCAAAAAACAGTGTCAGAGTGCATACAAAGAGCACCACGAAGTTAAAGCTTCTGCACATCTGCGGATTCTGCAGATTCTGCTTTCTGTGGTTCAGGCCAGCTGGAGAGGTTGCCCCCATTCCTCCAGGAAGTCTAGATCACTGTTGCCACAAGTCCGGGCTCTGGCTGACAGCAGCACCCAAGGGCGGAAGCTCTGCAAGCTGTTACAGGTTCATAGAGTACATTGGAGTCAGGAGGGTGGGGGGGCTGAGACATCCATCCAAGCCTCAAGTACAGCGAGAAACTGAAGACTTCTCTTTAATTCAGTTTATCCAAAAAGTATTGAGGGGGATACGAGCACATCAGCAAGCTCCTGCTCGTGACTGATGGCCAAACCTTCAGTCACCACAATTCTGCCAAAGCACCTCCATCACCCTGTTCTCAGCCACCCTTCAAGCAGCACGCGTCCCCCTGTAGCCTGCGCCCCGACCTTGCACCCTGCAGGCTCTGCTCATTGGAACGAAGCAGAGACAGCTTTGCAGCCCAGACTGCCCTGTCAGCCCCAACAACGCGGACTCTTTCCAATTCCTGACCCACACCCTCAGCAGAGTCCCGTGCCCTCCATGAGATGCCTCCGCAGCCTGGTCAAGTCCTTACCCTCACTCTCCCTGTCACGCAGCTGCTGACTGGCCATGAGTGATGACTGGCTGAGGACAGCATCCGACATCCGAGCAGAGCTTAGCGCTTTTCCTGCCATTAAACTCATTCCAGGCAAGTTATCTAACTGCACCTGCGAAGACAAGGGGATGCAAGTCAAAGAGGGCTTAGAAAGATGCACCCTGCTGCTCCCCCCCGATACCTCTGACAGGCTGCCTGGGGAGTCTGTGCAAGCCTTCAACGGGGACTTCCCAGTACAAGCAAGAAGTGTCCATCAGGGACAGCTTAAGTGCAGCTGATGTCACCTCAGCACATAAGAACGGACTGGACAATCCGAGTCCCTTCCAGACCTACATCTCACTAATTAGGGGAGAGTCCTTCTCTTCCAGCACGCTCGGGAGCTGTAGCAAAGAGCATGTCAAGATCTGGGCATGACTGTTCCCAGAGGGCCAGCATACGGAGGAAGCAAAGCGGTTGCTCTCTGTCAAGATCTGAGCCGTCGCGGCCAGGTTGCTCAGCAGCACTGCAGAGCCCAACGCTGGGTTCTGTTTGCCCGTAAAGCCCTCTGCAGCCAGAGCCCAGCCTGGCGCACCCCAGATGATCTCATCAGAAACGCCACGGGGGAAAAAGGATGCGAGGGCTACAGCAGCCAGCCCTGAGGTAAACCAGGCAACGCAGCGGGAAAGGAGGAGCACTTCCAGATTGGCCTCTGCTAAAATTATTTCAGTATTAAGCAAAGTGGGCATACTAAGTGAAGTGTCCCCCACAGCATTTTATTCCCAGCAGCCTCACAGAGCAGAAAGCTGTCTGTTCTACACTGGACACCTCATACATAACCCACACGCTTCAGGGAAGCTCTGCACTGTCTTAAGACCTGCCAGGCACAGGCCTCTTCAAACCTACGTAGGCATCATCACTGTTCTGTATGGTGTGATGTCTCTGCAGGGTCCTGGGCCGCGGATGCTCACTGGACGTTGGTCGTGCAGGGTAGCCCAGTCCGTTGTGGTCAGGCACCTGCATCGCTTGTCCAGGGGAACTCCTGTCCATACAGTTCCCTACGACGGATTCTTGAAAATCAGACAAGAGAGATAAGTGACAGATTAGTACAAGGAACCTGCAGCTCTCAGTGACATGCCCCACCACAAAACTGTGGGGTCTCACAGGTCTGATGGCATGAACACGCACTCATCAATGAAAGAGCGGCACGCTGCTGGCCAGTGAAAAGGCAATCAACTGGCTGTTCTTGTTCAAGCCATGTGCAAGAGCCCCACGGCACAGGAACTAGTCCCTTTCCAGCTGCCCTCCTGCACTGCCGCCTTCCCCTAGAGCCCGAGCTCACCCTGCATCCTCCTCCTCCCTGCATTGCCTACAGTACACAAGAGAGGAGGGAGAGGTGTCTCCCTGACCTCCCATCAGGGATGTTCCAGCAGGGCCACTTGGCAACTGCTAGCAACAGTCTTGCTGGAGGAGTTGCCAGGTATTAGCTTTTATCAGATGACTTCTCCCTGCCCTCCCGCAATCTGGCTGTAGGGGAACATGAGTGTTCTGCCTGGCAAAGTCCATCTGCACTGCAAGCTCTTATGTCTGAGGGTAAAGGCTACATTCCTATCAAGCAAAACCTAGCGTCATCAAGTACACGATGTTTTGAATAAAGTACTGAGCTATGGAGAAGCCTATCATCCATTCTGATGTACGTAAACAGCTCTCTTGCTGTGAGTAGCTCTTCGGAGCACAAACAGGCGGACGTGGCCAGAAGCACTAGGGAGTCACCCAGAAGTGACAGCGCTGCAGGTAGATCCCCAAGTCCATATCTAATCTGGTGTTTTGGAGATTTGGTCAGCAGGAAGCAATCCCCCAGTAGGGCCAGCTGCAGCACATTTCCCGGTTGGGACCGCAGACTGGGAGGTGCATGAAATATGCTCTCCAAGGAGATGTGTCTGTAAAAGTACCAAAAACTTTCCAACCCAAATCTACCATCTGAGCATTATTTGCAGGCAAGCAAACAAACATCTTCAGCACATTGGTCCAAATGCCCTTCCCTACAGGAATGTACCACCCTCTGTCACAGATATTGCAGTATTGCAAGAAACACTTCAGGAGGAAACCAGAAACACAGCTGGCCTTTCTCTTCCTTTGCACAACCACAAGGTTAAGTTCGGTTAGCAGTTCAGCTTTCCTGGAAAAGCAAGAAACAAAACACGAGGCACACTGGAAAACAAAGTGTTGGAAAGAGCAGGGAAGTGCCACCCACGCACTGCTTGGGCTGCTGTCCCAGCTGTGGTAGCGGTTGTTTGAGTGGGCAGATGTCAGCAATCACTCCTGCAGCTCCACAAACAACTTCAGTGCAAAACTGCTGTCAGAGCAAGACAGGCTAAGAGCGACCAGGCCCAGCAGCGAGCCCTCGGTAGCAGCCCACATTCCCAAGATGACAAGGGATGGGGGGATAAATTCCCTCTGAGCTGCAACTGCAAACAAATAGGGTCCTGACCCAGAGGAAAATCCAGCACTCCCAATTCCTGGAACAGTAGCATCTCTCAGGATCCAGCTCAGGCAGCAGAGGTAGGAAGGCCTGAATTCTCATTCCCTTCCTCGCTCCAGTCACATTCCAGTAGACCAAACCCACAGCAAGAATACCCTTTATCCACATATTCATAAGAGATCTGGCTCCTGCACTCGCTGGTCTTTGTGCAGGAGTGCAGCATGTGACACCAGCAGTGTGCACAGTGCCACCCCAGCCAGTTCCCCAAGCGCCAAGGAAAGCAGTTTTCCCGCGGGCAGTATTCCCAGTGCTTTGTGACAGCTAGAATGGAACCAATCTGTAGCGGAGTCATTCAGATGCAGTTAAGTCGCATCCCAGAGACAGATTTGGTTGACACTCTCGCAATCTCCAGTTACTGTCTGTGGCAGATGCTCAACAGACAAGCCAAGGCTTTTCAGTCAGGGTCAACACAGTCCCTTAGAGGGTACAAACACTCCTGAGTCACTGCAAAGTTGCACCCCACTTTCTAGCGGAAAATGCATCTTATATAAGCTGCAGAAGAGGGAGATAGCTGCCCTTTCAAGAAAAGCTGCAGCTGCTTACAACAGTACAGTGAAAATACCTGGACAGCTCAGAGACATGGCTGAAGCAGCCAGCCTTTCAGTGGGGGGAGGAGGGGAAGTCAGCAGGCAGGAAAGCGTCATGCTGGTTTGGGTTTAAATCTCCTCCAGTCGTTCTGTAGTGCCTGTGCACAGCACTCTTGATAACATTTGGGTTGCGCTATACGCAACTGAACAAAACACAAATGCATTAGTGGTATTTACATTGAGGTTTTATAGGATTTAATTGTAGATAAGTGTACCTAGGCTGCTTAGACGTCTAGTCCATTTGGAACTGAAGTAGCACAGGCCAGATTCCAACTGGGTTATTAAAAGCAGGAGGAAAGTCTGGGCAGTTACATCTCTGAACATAGTTTACTACATGAGCCCTCCAAACAGTCCCTGTCAGAAGGGCTTACACAATACTATTTGTAAACATTTACTTGCTTTTACTCATTTACAAAGTCTTGTAGTCTAAAGTCCTCCTCCCTTGTGTAACCAGTTCTAGCACCATCCGTACTGAGGCAGAAATTTGGCTTCCGACTTCACTAAATCTTGGCATTTCACATAGAGCTCATCTAACTATGCCTACAGTACTATGGTATGAATTTATGGTTCAATAGAAAAAGGAGCTCTGGAGCTTGCAAACTCTGCTTAACCTGGTGTAATTCTTCCCTTTCGTGCCTCAAGCACAGTAGGGAAGTTGAGGTCTGACAGAGAAAACACATCAGTAACCCAACACTGAAAAGCACTTCAGAAAAGCCGTGCTGTGTCCTTATGCACCTGCCTCGACTTGGTGGGGCCGAGGCCTGGGCTGCCCACTCTGCTCTCTGAGCAGGTTTTTTCCAGCACAGTCCTTTCCCAACAAGCCTGTGGTGTGTTCCCAGACAAAGCAGGGCCTCCTGTGCCCAGGCACAGCGTCTCTACCCCAAGGTTCTCTGGGCCAAGGGAAAGCTGGTGGCTTCAGACCCAGCACAGCTCAGTCCTGCAGTGGATACCAATGTACCCACTTCAGCCTGGAAAGCCTCTCTTCAGAGACATCTGAAGGAGGAGGTAGGATTTTGTTTTTCATAAAGAGAAGGCCTGTAATTACGGCTCTGGGAGGGATTACACTTACAGCACATCACTGCCAATGCAGCCACCAAGGAGCAAGAATGCAACTGTTTGCAGCTGGGAGAAAAGGTCTGCAGATGCTAACGGCAAGTTTAGCAAACCTCACTTTCTTCAGAACCAACCCCTTCTAGCTCAAGCAGGGCTAAAATCTTGCTAGCGCTGCTTCCTAAAGTGCCAGAGGAGCTAGTGCAAGACGGACTTAGCAGGAAAGGCATTTATCAGTGTTCTTACAGCACATGTTTATTGAAGCTTTAGCAATGCCTGGCCTCAAGGGTCTGTTCATGAGGGAAGGGGTACACCACTGCAGCTGGGGGTATGCTAGTAACTTAACTCTTTGTAGTCTACTGTTCACAGAGGATGGGAGATGTCACCAATGAGAACTAACAACAGTTCGTGGCATCTCTGAAAGGGCAGCAGGACTCTAGGACCTCTAGTCTTTACCTGTCCCAAAAGGGGGTCAGTTTCTAAGGCCAGAACCTGGTCCAGTTCCCTCCTTATTTACCAATTCCTCTCCTCACCGCTTATTAGAGAGGCTGTGCCTGCAATTTACCGAAGGCCACAAAAGCCAGAAGAGTCTAGACAGATCTGTGCTACGTGAAATACATCACAAACCCCTGCCCTGCTGGACAGAGAGCGCGTTCTCTGGCAGGGACGCACGCAGTACGCAGCCATCGCGGAAGAGTCCGCTCCATCTAGGCAAGCGGCACAAAGCCTTACCTCTGCTGGGCACTTTACTCCTACTGAATCCAGCAGCGGGCTGATGTCTGTATTGATGTGTCCCCAACTCCTGCGCGTGATTAGCAGTTCCTAGCAAAGATTCTGGGTCCCCGTGCCCTCCTGCATTTACAAGCAGAGGGGTATCGTGGCAACCTTTGGTCAATGTATTTGAATTCTTACTGTCTGGAAAGCTGTCCCTGGTACCCTCACACGCACAGTCCTCCTCCATGCTCTCCGAATGGAACAGAGCTGGCTGGTGTACGTATCCATGCGGTGGCACTGACGCAGGTACCTGCTGGATACATTCTTGCGCCCTGATTTTTAAGAGATGCTGGGGGCTGCCTTGGGCATGGTACGTGTCAGCACTCTGATAAGGCAAAGATAACGACTGACGCTCCGAGAGGTTCTGTCCCATGCTGGTGCCCATATTCCCAGCATCCCCTTGACTCATATGCCTGAACAATTCTTGAAATTCTTGCTGCTGCTGCTGTTGCTGCTGCTGCTGCCGCCGTTTGATGAGCTGTGCAAATTCTGCTTGGGGCAGCCGCATGTCCGTGTGCCCTGTGAGCGAGTGCCGGGGAGAAAGCAGTCCCTGGAGGATGTGTGGTACCTGCTGGTGTCGGTTGTAGTCGGGAGGTGTCGGGGACAACAGTGCTTGCTGTAGTGCCGATGCAGTGTAGTGCTGCTGTTGCTGATGTGCGTTTTGAGGGAAACTGGGGTACTGGTCAAGCTGTGGGACTTTCAGGGCTTGCTGAGTTGGAGGAAACCCAACTCCTCCTGATGGGCTGTAGTTGCTGGGGGAAACACGAGGCTGCTCCGGGAACAGGTGGGGATGTAAGTGCACCTGGTCATAGTTAGCAGGGGGATACCTGTTCACATTCAGGCTGCAAAGAACAGAAAAACAAGTGACTGTAGTGCAGCAGCTTCAGCTAAACACAGGTCTCTTCTGTGGCCATGCCCTGCACCAATCTGAGAGAGCAGGGATGGCCCAGCTACCTCAAAGGAGGCATGACCAGAGTCATGTGCTCCAAGTGACTCATCTGGGCCAACTGAAGTGTAAGGTGGTGTACCCCTGGCCAGTGCAAGTGAAGCAGAACCCACGACTGAAGAGGAAGGCATGATTTGAAAGAAGTTCCCATTCTTACACAAAAGCAGCCCTCTGCTTAGGTTTCCTGCTTGCTAGCAAATAGGACCCTGGCATGAGGCAGTGACAGCCATTCCTGGAAAGGATGTGCTTCCTAAGCCACGTGCCTCAGCAGCCTTGAAGACTGCCAGAGCCCCCACTCGGGGTCAGAAGTGCCGCCCAGTGGCGGGAGACAGATCACTCCCTGCAACGAGTGCCCAGGGCTGGCAAGGAAAACGGGTCTCAGTCGAATGAACAGCAGCTCTGTCTGACCCATCCCCACTTCTCCTTCCCTCTTCCCAGCTCAGAGGACTGGTGCAGGCAGGGCTGCTGACCTTACCTGTGCGACTCTGCACTGTCAGCGCTGAGCTGCTTGGACAGCTGCCTGTGACCGTACGTGAGGGAGGCCATCAGGTTAGCGCGGTGCTGCATCTGGATCTGGTTGGCACTCGGGCTGATGGACATGCCCCGGGAATGGGAGGACATGCCCTGCCCTGCCACAGACGCCCCTTGCAGGAGGTTGTTGCTGACCATGTCGCCAGGCTCCTGCACTTGGATAGTGACCTGCTGAGGCTGCGATTGCTGCTGCAGGCCCAGGCACGTCAGCCCCATGGCTGGGGGAGGGGAGCAGTTACCAGACTGTGGGAAGATTGCGCTGTGGGACGGCATCCCTTGGAACTGGGACTGGGAGGCTGCACCTACGAGGAACAAAGCCTTTCAGCGCCCACGCCAGCCTGCAGCAATGCTCAGGAGCGAGCTCTGCTCGGCACAGAAGTTGCTGCTCTTCTGGACCTCCTGCAACACTAAGAATGCCAGTGTATTTCTGTGGGTGGTGAGAAGAGCGCTACTCCTGACTACTCCTTCATGCTGCGCCAGCGTGCAAAGGTCACAGCTAGAGCCCCTTGCAGGGAAAGAGAAACAAAGCTGAGTTTACAGTGATTTGCATAAATCCAAGAATATCAGCCCTTCCTCCCCACCCCCAGAAGCGATAAGTAAGGATCTTATGACATGAAATGTAACAACACATTCCAGCTGGCAGATCCTTGCGAGCTCTTGATAACACCAGCCCTTGCTGCCAGATGGAGAATCTTTTACATCATCAGCAAACCACACAAGGACTACGACGTAGGGAAAAAACGAAAGCCCCCAACACCCCCACAAACTGTTTTCCCCAGAGCTTTTATAAGACCATACGGTTCTGCCAAGTGGCCCGCCCAGAGGAGCGCAGATGGCTCAGTAAACTGTCAGTGCTTACCATGGGACTGTAGCACACTGCTGCTCACAGGAGGTGGGCTACTGTTTGGCTGCCTGAAGAGATGGTTATTAGGGTGGTTCGGGGGTGGGCTGGATGGCTGAATCCGTAACCTATGCAAGGAAACAAGCACCTTTTCACCATTCACGCTCCTCATTACAATGCTTTTTCAATTGCGAGAGCTGAAATTAAATGCTGTATTTTTGTTGTTTTCAATAAACAGCCCTTGTTTAGGATCCTAAGCTTTTCACAATATGGTTTCTAGCCTGAGGGCCATCTAACTTCCTTAAGTCATGTACGTAGCGAGCATGCCCCAGTGGCCAGAAGAAAAACCCTGGGACAAGGACACCACAAGTTCTCCTCCTGATTCACTGTGGCCTGTGACAAGACCTTCTTTTCTCCTTTCCAACGATTCAGCCTGCCTCATCTGCAAGTCAGGGGTGACAAAAACAAGGACTGTTACCCAACAGAAAGCCTGAAGAGGTTTGAGAAGCCCAGAAACAGCTCCCAGTAAAAGACACCAGAGAAGCTAACTTACTGAAACTAACATATTTTCAAGCTGGTCAAAAGGTAAAACTCTCAATTATCTGTTTAAACCAGATTTGTGCCTTCAAAGCACATTTCTGCTACTTCCAAAAATCCTTTGGACAGAATCCGGCTGAAAGGCTCCCACAGACAATGGCATGTGCCCCTGGAAACTGGCCCAGCCATTCTAGCTTTACACATATCCAACCTGGCCCTGGACTCTCCCAGGCCATTAGCTCATCGCTGGGCTTGAGTAAGAGTAAAACCCATTCCCCAGAGCCGTAGGGAAACAACTTCTTTACCTCTGAAGCTGGTGAGTGAGCAGAGCTGGCTGGTTTTCACATGGAGCTTGCAAAGGTGGAGATGGCTGAGGCGGTCGGATACAGTCCTGAGCCAGGTACCAGAAAAAAGAAGTATTTGTGATCAATAATGCCTCAACTAATAAGTTTAGAAATTGCTGATGCGTGAAGCAGGATATATCCAGATTCTCCAAACATTCAATCCCTGACTGCAGCTTTTGCTATGGTAGCAGCTGCGCAAACATCACTGCCAAGTCCTTCAGGCTTGCTTCTCATTACAGCAGGTTGAGCAACCTCTACCTTGCCACATAAAACTACTCTCCTCAATCCTACTGGGACCCCCTCAGTAGTTCTGTCTGCAGCAAGGCAGGAAAACACAGCTAAGGCTTCAGAGGACCTGTCTCAGGCTCCAATACCTGAATCTGCTGATGAAGAATCTGATGGTGCTGCTCTTGCTGGTATAACATGTGCTGCTGCTGTGTCTTCTCCAGTGTCCTCTCGTCCATGTGCCCACCATACATCTTCTGTAGCTGCTCACACTCCTGCAAGGAATCCAGCATACCCTTGAGGTGACCTCTTTGTACACAGCATGCTCACTGTGCCAAAAGGTGCTATTCCGTCATCTATCTGTCTGAAAAAGCCAGCGAGGAAAACCTAATCCATTTAATTTGGGGGAGTCAGGTGTGTAACAACACAGCTAGCTCAACTCTTACACAACAGAAAAGAAATAGGTGCGCGTGACACCAAGCTGGTACCATTTCATTCCCTTAAAATGAAAGCACAAAGCTCCAATCATGATAACTTCAAGGTGAAAAGAGCATCTCTTATTTCTACTGTGTTGCAAGGTGAAGGTCCTCTCCTGGGGCCAAATCCAGCTCAAGTCATCTTGAGCACTGGCTGCATAGGTAATAGCACACAGTATTCTCCAAAATACAGCAGCAAAAAACGCCCCTTTCCTGGGACGTTCAGGAGCAGCCTGAGAACTTTGCTGCCACAGGAAACATGGGAGATAGGCAGCCGCACTGACAGTGCCAGCAGACCAGGCAGCCCATGTGACAGCACAGCACGGGCTCGTATGTGGATCAGGCACCACCACAAGCAGCGCAGGCTGAGAACAGACCCTGGAGCTCCAGAGGGGGATTCTGAAGGAGAGCCCCTTCCCTCACTTCATCTCTGGGGACTATAATGCTTAGGCTCCACGTCCCCTCCTTGGTAGGGATTTTTGTAACTTACACTTCTGTGGTCCTCCAAGTTCCCAGAAAAGGGAGGTGGAAGCCCCCAGGGTTCCCAGAGTGCAAGTGAGCTACACAGGACATTCAGCAGAGTTGCTACAGACATACAGGAGGGAACAGCTCCTCAGCTGGGAAGCCACTGAATGTCCACAGCCAGGAGGCACATTAGGGGCAAAGATTTCACCCTTTGCTTCCTGAAGCAGTAAACTGGAGACAACAAACAGCCCTTGCAGAGGCTCTTTCAATGTCTCTCTTTTACCTGCTGAAGCTGTTTGATGCTACTGTTATTGCCCATCTTCTCCAGGTGGGCTTTGAAAGCCTGGATGCTGGCAGCACCATCAGAGAAGCGGCGAACCGGGGAGAAGCGTTCAGTAGGGAGGTGCAGGGTATTTGAGTCCTTGTAAATAGAACTGAACACATGGGGAAGTGGGTTAGTGATGCCAGCTGAAAAACAAACTCCACTACAGAGACATTTAATTTACTCCAGCCGTGCCA
Organism: Apteryx mantelli; assembly: GCF_036417845.1. Taxonomy (NCBI): domain Eukaryota; kingdom Metazoa; phylum Chordata; class Aves; order Apterygiformes; family Apterygidae; genus Apteryx; species Apteryx mantelli. Next base: position 1,413,804 of record NC_090000.1, read on the forward strand.
AGTTCTACCTGCCCACTCATCCAGAATAAATCACATTTCAGATCAAGAAATGAAGTGCCATCAGCACTGTGAACTGGAAACAGGATTATCAAGTATCCTTGGTGCCTGGACAGATAAATGTGTTTCAAGGTTGGAGATGATTCAACAACAACCAGATTAGAGATGGGCAACGACTTGTCTATCCAAACCCATCCATCCCTCTGATAGAAAAGGCCTAGAGAAACCCTTCAGCACTGTAGAAATGTAGACTCACTAGTCACTTCCTAAGCCTTCTAAGCTCACAAAGGCCCCAACTACACTTCACAGCCCTTGGACTGAAATCACCTCTCCTAACACTGGCACACTCTCCATTTAGAGAGGGACTGCGCACATGAGAGGACAGGCTGTGCTGATCTCTCTGAATAAGAAAATCTGCTGGCTTAGACCATACATTGCTGCTGCTGGATCCCTAATGATCCCTTACCAAGCCCAGATTCTTTTCCAGAAGTTGGTGTTTGGAAAGCAGAAGCTCGTAGGTTGTACCTTCAGTTTAACAGCCAAAATATCTATCGGCTTTTTTCCAGAGCTGATTCCCCTAATGTTGGGGCTCCTCATTAAGGCAGTCAAGCACCAGGCTCCTTCCCTGCCTTCAAGGCTGCATTCTGTATTATTACTAACAAAGCTAACTTTCCCTATGCACACAAACGTGCCTTAGCACAAACAGAATCAAGTTTCTCTCTGTGCTCTAATGGCTTCTGTGCAGATTCAATCTATAAATCCAACAACCAATATTAGAGTATGGGATGCAACAGTGGCCTTCTGTGAGCAGGTCATGGAGAGCAGGTTTTTGTAGTATCCCTCTACCATCCTGGTACTAAACCCACCAGAACACCACCTAGCTGCATACTGCTGCACTACTGCAGGCAAATTAGTGCCTTAGCTACTCTGAGTACAACTCTTTACCAAAGCCTGTTCCAAGAAGTAAAACAATTTCTCCTGAAAAAGCTCTCCCTTATCAGAACATGACTGATGCTGGAACATTTCCAAGGTGTTGGCTTCAGTTACTGTCACTTAGCCTGGCTTACCAGAGTGTGCTTCAGTTTCTATAGATTACATGCAACTTTCTTCTGAGGACAGGGCTGTGCTATTGCCTTTTGATACTGTCCCATCCATCATCCTGATCCATCTGATCTTCTGTCGTATTGATGGAGAGCAGAAGCTACAGATAAAAATTATGTTGCAGTTCCCAAACACACCTGGCCAAGACAGAACAATGCTGCCTACCGCACTTCCATTCTGGTTTCTGCTACGTTAGCATAACCAAAACTGGGTCATATATAAGAAGGTGGCTTAAAATATGCTAAGTGCTGGAGTAAAACCCACGAGCTGTTCAATAGCCAAGGTCTATTTATGTGATGACACAAGACTGCTAGTAGTTTGTGCGCCCTGTGTCTTGGACATAATTGGGGGAAGTTTGTTTAGGCCATGGTCAGGTGCAGTTTCCATGATTTCTCAGGCAAATGGTAAGAGGCAGGCTCACAGCATGTTACGACACGGAGCGTGGAATGAGCAGATACCACCCTGTGCATGATACAACAAAACAGTCACAGGACTCCAAAGCCAAGAGGCAGAGATGACACAAAAGTATTTACAGGGTAAGTGTGTTTTAACAGTCTTGTAAAAAAAAAAAATCAACTCCTGTAATGCATGAGTAATCCAGCTTACCTTTTCTATTTGAAGCAATCCTTAAAGTAGGACACAGCATTTTCTGGTTATTTTTCAAGCTGTACTTCTCTTCCTATCAAGCTTTTCTGTGACTCTAGAAATCTCTTTCCCCTCCTGCTCTTCCCATCCCCCAAGCATCTCTATGAGGGAGTAACTTCAGGGTATATAGGTGCTTATCTTGACTCTTCTAGAGTTCCAGCGTGGCACTAACACTGTCTCGGTCTGCTCAGAGTTCACCTGTCTCTGCTGATTACATCAGTGCTCAGCTCAGCAGGTATCTGGCTACAATAAAAAGCGCTTTGTCAAGCTTGCCAGCATGAGCTGGCTGGAGGATTTAACACGAACACAGATCTAGCCTGGTAGGTAACTGCTTTCCCAACAATCGAGACCAAAAGGCAGCAAACTCTGCAGTTGGCAGCTGGTTTGCACCCTCAGCACTGAGAGGTTTTGAGTGCAGTTTTTAAGCTCTCTCTGTGGCATTAGTGTCTCCAGTTTGCTGCTGTGCCAGGGACTCTGTCAAATTAACACCTCTCTCAATCAGCAGTCCCCCACCCACACACTTTGAGTGCATTTCGGTCGAATCTGCAGCAGTTCCCTCAGTCCCAGACATTGTGATTTTTCTTCCCACCCCAGCTTCCCCCACATCATTCCCATTAGGGGTCCAGATGAGAAATAAAATGACTCTCGAGGAGCTTTGCAAGGAGACTTTGCAGTCAAAACACACAACTCTGGTGCAGAATAGTGAGGTTTTTAAGCTCTGGCATAGATGACTTAGTGCAGTCTTTCCCCTGTACCTGACTCCAAGATGTTCTATAGGAAATCTGCTATTTACTACAAGGTTAACACCTATCAATACAACAGTAAAGAGCTTTCCTCTAAACTAAATAGCTTGTTCCCCACCCTTCAGTGATGGCAGGCATTCTGGCAAATCATCTCCAGCCACAAAAACAGGACCGGAGGAGAAAAGCCAGCTGATTCTTGCCCCTGCACCACTTGTATCTGCAGGCATCAGCCCAGAAATCCGGTGTCCCCACCACAGTTGGACAACTTCTGCTCTGTAGGTCTGCTCTTTATACTCTTTCCTCCTCCTCACCCCTCCCTGCCAAGCGGGATGTGCTCAGTGCTCCATTCCAGCTGACATCTGAGCAGGTTTCCTGGCGCAAAGCTGCCCGAACGGCCGGTGCCATTACTCACCGGTGCTGATCGGGTACCAGGTGTGGAGCCCAAGCCCGGGGTCGGAAGGACTGCTGTCCTAGCTGCCTCTGCAAGTCTGGAGGGATTTCAGCTGTAGGGTTGGTCATTGCCAGAGTGTGTCTTTTTGACCTATTTGCCAAGTATCTGCAACAAGCAGGAGCACATTTTATAAGAGACTGATGGGAGTACTCCAAAAACAGGGAGCGTTAGATAATCCAGAGTAAGTGTGAAGGAAGAATGCTTGCTGCAGTGCTCAGAAACAACTGGGAGCTGTGCAGCCCCTGGGGAAAAGCACATCAGACTGCCCATGCTTGAGACACCACTGGGTCTTCAGTGCCTAGGGGACAACTGGTGTTTTAGCTGCTTGCGTGCTAACACCAGCCTCAGGAAGAAAGAGTAGCCATTTGCTTTTCCCAGCAGGAAAGCCATGTTTCATCTTGAGGAGAACACTGGTGCATTCCTTTGGGACTACCATCAAAGTGACAAAGCTGCTTTCAACATGGATTCCTTTCACTAAAGCAGATCTGTCTCCCTCTCCCAAGGCCCCACTGAGCCATGGGGAAGTCTGCTGTATGCAGGAAGCCAAGAGACTAATCATGAATAATTTTACCAAGAGTTGGCCAGAGAACTGGCTCAGAGCAGAGCTGCTGCTCAACTTCACCCTTGCAGGCTGGCCTTTGCACTTCAGACCTAACCTGTAATGCCCTGGGCCCGGCGTTTGAGCAGAGGTCAGCTTGTGAAAGGCTGTACGAGACACCGTACCAGAGATCAAGGGTGGGTAGAGCCTCCTGCTGCCTTAGGTGCACGACAAACGGCAGAGCAGCCCTGAGGGACGAAGGGCTGGTGCCCAGACCAGGCAGAGTGCGCCATCTAGTCCCTGCTCAGCTCTCACAGCTGAGTCTGAAAATGCCCAGCGATGCTCAGGCAAAAACAGCAAGGGAAGATGAAGCAGCAAGACAGTCCCTTCCTCTGGAGCCACAGCCCTCAGCACTAAAGCTGGGCTTGACTTACTCCAGAGCGTGAGGCTTGCAGTTGAAATTGAAGTTCCCCCTGCATTTGTACTAATAAGCTTCAATTCTTTTTTTCAAACCCTCTAAGATCAGGGTAGTGCGCAGGGCAGAGCCTCTGCTTTGGCAAGGATGTCACCAAGGGCTGTGCGGTTCTTCTAGTTGCCGCCTTGAATTTCTAGTTACACTGGCTGCAGTGATGCTTGGACCATCCAAGTACGAAGGGCCAGAAAAGATAACCAATGATGCACCTACCCAGGACCCCTTGGTCTGCGACAAGTATTGGGGCCAGCACTTTACCTACTCAAGGACAGGTAGGATAAATGCCCATTTATGAACTGAGTTAGCCTATTTCCACTCCTGTAATCCAGCAGCAAAAAGGCAGCTCTGGTCACTGTTACAAAAGATCCCTTGGCCAGTGAGAACCAGGAATACTAATGGGAATTCTCACCTTCGAATTTTTTGTAGGGCTCTGCAACTGCAGCTTGTAAGCTGCAGAGAACAACAGCAATTAATAAAGTTGTTGCCTCCTCCAAAAACAGCCTTTCATTGCTAGCTGCTAAAGCCACTTAAGCAGAAGGCAGCAAGTTAACAGAATGAAGAGTACTTAGCGTTGTGGTAACCTGCCAAAGTCTGTGCCATTAGCTGTTTAAGAACCATTGGGAAACTTTCTCCGTCTCAATCAAAAGAGCTTTACAGTTGTGGTTTGCTAAGATCATTTTATTTCAGACCTCTAGGGAACCATCAAATCATGAGCTATAACAGTGTTGTGTGGAAGAAAGTTTTCCAAAGCTCAAAGGAGATGAGACTGTTCCCTGGAGCAGAGAAAAGAATATGCACTGTTTTCAAGGTCAAATTAAGCAGGGCAAAAATTGCTCAGTGATGGCTGCATAGAGAGTGTTCAGAGCACTGTTTTGAGAAGCTAAATATTTGCATCTGTCCCTTATGTTAATACTATTTACCCTTCTCCTTTGATGACTAGTGGCATGTTGCAACATAAGGGGCGGAGAGCAAGTTAACACACTACCTGAACAGGGCTTTTGCTGGGCCATCTCGTGGAAGGAGAACACATGGTATGAGAGGACTAAGGGTAGCACTTTCAAGAGCAGCTAAGTGACCTACAAGTCCACAGAGGCTTGTCTTTCATTAGGATCTGAACATTTCAGTAGCATTCAACCATTTTGGTGGCTTACACCCTGTGAAATACTGCACATGGGTTTCAAGATCTTTCCAGCTGAGCCTCAAAGACTCAATGGAAAAGTGAAGCTTTAAAATAGGAGAAATGAAAGTCTGGCCAGGTAAGATGCCCACAGGCCTCCTTACCAAGAATCAGAAAGATTTATCTGATTTGCACAGTCAGAAAGACTGTAACTGTGTCTACTGTCTGAAGTGTTGCCAGTAGAGATTATGGGCCTTAAATCACAACTTTTAATACCCATGCAGGCAGCACATCTATGTACAGCTGCCAGTATAGTCTGTGTTCCTGAGCCCTGCTAGGGCAGACAGTGCACAGTTAGGGAATAGCAGCTTAACAGTCACTGAACATAGCCTGCAGCTCAGTGTCTGGAGGTGCATGCTCTTCACCTGCTCAATACTATGATTTAGCCTAATTTCTTTCATCATGCCGCCTTGCAGCTGGGGCAAGTCAAGAGCATGTACCTTCTCATTATAGTGGCTCATCAGATAAACAGCAGCTTGTGAAGCTGGAAAATACTGTGCGAGTGAGCACAAAGATGTGGGTGACAAAAAACTAGAGTATGAGGCTACTGGGCTACACAGAAAACATGGGGTGGGTTCTGCTGAAGGGCTGTGTCAATTCTAAGATGGGAGTGAAAGTGAATTCTCTCTCATGTACCAGCTTTGACTTTTTTCTAAGCTCAAGTAGGCAATAGAAACATCAGCACACCCTCTGCACAATCCATCACTGCACACACCCACTGTTCAAATTCCCCCTTTGCTCTGAAACACTGAAATGAGAAGAGCTGACAAAGCCAAGGGAATATCAGCTCGACCAGCTGCAGTTGCCTTCCAACCATCCCTCACTGAATCCTTCTCTCAAATGTAATCCTTGAGGAGATGCTCCCTTACTCAAGGTGATGCCTGTGAGAGCTGGGGGGAAAATCCAGAAAACTCATCAAGTTTGAGGTAGGAAATAGGAGTCCTCTATAATCATACCCACCACATGTAGTGCACCAGCTGGTTAGCAGAGAAATAACTACACAGAAGCTACTAAGAAAACGTTAGCAATGTTGTTAGTGTTTTCAGGGATTGAGAAAGTACAAGCATACTTTACCTGCTTCCCAGTATATATCTGAAGCAGACAAAGAACAGAAGTGTCCAGCCTGATAACTAATAATCCTTCCCTTATTGGAGCAGGCTATTCTAAGGCCTGCTACTAAAATTAGAACCCTGCAAGCCTAGAGATACCCATATTTCCAGCAAGCTCACTTTGTTTACGGCATCAGAGTTGGATGTTTACTGCATGTCTTGATACAAAAGCTGCATTTACACCCAAGGCCACAGATGAGATCTTCCTACCTCCATCACTCAGCAGGGAGGGGTGAATCACTTAGCACTCATTTTGCAGGTTAGTTTGGATTGCATGCTGGTGCACACTAAGCAAAGGAATTTTAGCAGTTTCAGAGTTTCTGGACAACCTAGTGCTCAAATGATTTACAGAACTTCAGGGCAAGTCCAGCTTCATAAGCACCTATCAGTATCAGAGGAGTAATTGCCTACAGTAATCAACACCCACAAGAACAAAAGAAATGTTGAGCCTTCACTGTAATCAACATTGTCACCTGTGATGAGGTTGCTCCTGTTTTAATTCAACTGTGGATCACCACAGGGTGAGCCTCTTTGAGGGTAATAAGGGCAAATGTTAACAGACTGGAGGTTACCTCTGCACAGCTTCCTGATCTGGCTCTCCATCAGAGCTCTCCTCATCCACAGGAGTGACAGCTGGGACAGCCTGTAGAGAAAAGAGAAGCCATGGGTTCCAGAAGGCAGCCAAGCGCCATCCCATCCGCACTGCAGACACCTGACCTTCTCAAACAGGCCTTCACAAGGACGTACACCAGCTCCTCGGCACCACTAAGGCCACTCACCCAAGAAACCCTTCTGACCTTTGCTTCATACAGAACTGCCTGTACAACATTTCTTCCTCCTTTAGTACCACCAGGAAAATTCACTGACATATATACATTAAGGATGAAAGAATCTGCATTAAAGCCCAAGACAGATGCTTTAATTTTCTCTATTTGATCAGCAAAAGAGAAGAAAAGTAATCATAACAAGAAGTTCACAGTTTGTCAATTCCAAAGAGAACTATGTGAGTGGCTAGGGACAGGAGACCACAGAAACTCTGCCACGAGAGGACATAGCACACTGCCAGTCTGGGAGGGGGTCCTGGGGAAGGAAGCAGGCACAGGCCCTGCAGTCCTTCCAAAGCACTACAAAACTGAGTCTACTACTCTGCCTCCAAGAGCAGATATTTAGAAGCACACCACCAATTCTGTTCTTTTCTTTTGCTACTTACTGGCGTCATAGTGACAAGTGGAGATGGACCTCGGGGACGTTTCAGCAGTTGCTGTGCGTGTAACTGGATGTTAGCTCCACCATCTGATGCCCTCCGCCCCAGAGGGCCCATGCCATTCAACAGCTGCAGAGTGGGGGGCTGCAGCAGGGACTGCTCCTGGGAAGCACATACAGTTAAGCTCCCCTAGTACCTGAACCATAGGATCACAAACACAGACATTACCCTGAAATAAAACATGCTTTTTGGGCTTCAGGAGAGATAGGGGAATATCACCAACATCTCAGAGAAAAAGTGGGGAAAAAAGAGGCAGTGTCAGTGGAAAAGGAGCGTTTAACTCTTCATCTCCCAGCACCCTGCTTTAGCTACCAGGTACACTGCCACCTGCAGCTCCAAAGCCAGATAGCACAGCCCTATCTCTCCCCAGCCTCTTAATGAATTTCATGTTGTAGTGTTCTTTCATTCTTTGTTTGGTTTTTTTTGCTTGTTTAAGTGATCAGCTAGAATCATGCCTCAGAGAGGGCAAGAGGGTAAATCTTGAAGCTTATGGAATCCAAGGAGTTGGCAGAGAGAGCAAGTGACAGCACGCGCGAGAGTGAGAGCAGGCACAAATGCACACCCATGTGCCTGCATGGCACAGGTTGCAGCAGGGAGCGCATGCATCGGTCAGTACCTTGTACTCCAGCTGTCCCGTGGGCTGCAGGTTTTGCCTCGGCAGCACGCTGTGCATGAAGTTCACATTCGGGGTCACCTGCAGGAACGGAGCCTGAGGAGTGACACGGGGGAAGCCAGGCAGGAGTTTCTGCAGATCTTCCATGACTTCCGTCCTGTGCAATCACATTCACAGACAGGTGACTTAGCAATGATGCAAAGAGAACCACCCACGGGCTCAGTGCACTCAGCTTCCCTTCACAGAAAGGCTTCTTGCTGCTCCAGAAAACGGTCACAGAGAGCAGCCAGGCCATTCTTCAGTTCTCATTTGTCCCTCTTTTTCCGCAAATTCAGATTTACCAGTGCTAGCCCTTTCCGTTAACCTTGATTACACTCAACATCACAAAGACTTTAGCTAGGACATGATAGCAGTGCAGCTTAAGTGGGACACTGGCTTGCTCACCAGCCAGCACAGCTATAGCTTACATATAGCTAATCAGAAAGAAGAGAAGGAAGGAATCTCATCCTCAGCTGAAATGCTAAGCAAGCTAAGCAATGGCACCAGGATATTTTTTCATGCCTTGTGCATTTAAAAAGACACTTTCACTAAAGAGACACCTTGAATTTCTTTCCCCATCCAGCAAAGATCCAGTTTGTAGGAATAACTCCAAGCTACTCACAGGAAGAGCAGGAAACCAAAAGGTTGTCTCTCAGCTATGATGCAGATACACTCATCGTCACCTGGTCCAGCTAGAATGAACCAGAGGCTTAGGACTGAGGGGCATGCTACAAAGTATATTTCTCAGCTCAGAAACTGGAGAGCATTGCCAGTCCAAAAGAAATCAACTCTTATATACCGCAGTGCCTGGAAGTCCCCTTAAGGCACTAGCCTCTCATCTGCCAATTTAATCACGAATAAACCTCTGACCTCTCAGAAGGACTGAAGTCATTTTCTGGGAGCATCCCGCAACCTTCAAAACAGAAGCACTCACTGTTCCTAGGAGATCACAGAAAGCTAGAAGCTCACTGTCCAATGACTACCTAGAAAGGGCTTACAAGTAGGAAGAGTTCCCTTAAACTTCCGTCAGGGAGTAAGAGCCCAATACTAACCGTGGATCAGCTACTCCAACCGTGTGCCTTCTCATTGAGAGGTAACGGACAAGAGCTTCAGGTGATGGCTCCTCCCCTTCGTCACTGTCCAAGTTCATCGTTCCATCAGTCTGGGTGGGAAAATATTGGAGGAGTTGAAATACAATGCAAGGATCCAAAAGGCTTCACTGCGAGCCCAGGAAAAGAACTTGCAGGGGTCATCAAGGGAAGCGTCTCACCTCTACAATTTGATTTTCAGGGTTGATGAGCTGGACTTGTGGCACATTGATGCTCAAGGTATTGCCTGCTTGTTCTGTCTGCTGAGCAGAGGGATCAAGATCAAGACACAAAGTTAGTATCTCTTACAGCCCCTTTACAAACACTGCTGGATTAACACCAGCACATAGGCCTAACTCGTTTGGGAACTGGAAAGGAACCCTGGAGCCAGTTAAGATGTCTTTATTCTTAGTTCTCAAAGGATTGTCTCATTTCCCCTCCTCCCTTTTGTTCAGATGGCTTCAGCATCTCTTCTGCTTCCCTTAGGACCTGGCCTCTCTTTAAGCAAATACTCTTCTTGGATAGCAGTACAAGTTGAGGAAGGAGCATCATACAACAGTCCTGTTCTGTAAACTCTAGTTCCCATCCACTAACCTTCATGTTGCCTGCTCTGTCACTAAGTTAACTAACACCAGATTTTCTGAAGGTATTAGCTAAACCCACAGTCAATGAACAGACTGTTCCTTATCTCAGGATTATGGCATCCTCAGTACAACTGAAGTTCTTATACAATGAACATTATGACATTCCTACAAGGATAAGGACACTCACAAGCAAGTCTAAGTTTAGTGGGTAAGGGACTGGCTAGCCTTCCAGGGCTGGAAGAACATTATGCAAGAGGGATCTACCTGGAGGTTAGCTGTGGTGGGGAAGGTCATTGTCCGTGGCATACTTGGAGATGCTGCAATGCGCAGGTTCTTGTGTCTCTTCAGACGGTCACAGAGCAAGCTGTAGATTGCACTGTAGTGATCATAAGCATCAGCTCTTAATGACTAAAAGGGGAAAAGGAAAAAGTGGTTAGATCCTTCTGTCAAGCAATAAAATAAGCTCCATACTGTGCTGAAGTTACTCAGTTACCAGAGGTGAGAAATGACAGACACAGACATTTGTTCACTAACTGAAAGAGACAGCACGTGACTACGAGCTGTGGCGTGTTACCTGAATTGTGCGCTCCTTGTCCAGCCCCATATCCACCATCGCTAACAACACATCTTCATTCAGTGGCTCCATCTGCCTCTCAGTCTTCAGGTGCTGACACTCTGCTATCAGCTGTAAGAGCACAGACACATACTTCAGTGCTTACATTCCCAAAGGCACATCCATGAGTCATAACGCTCTAAAGAACCAATTCACCATGCTCAGGCTGCGAGCTGGCATAAGCTTTGAAGGCTGATGGTACACCAATTCAAAATCCAGCACCTTAGGGCTATCAGTGCTAAGGGGAAAAGATACAGGAATGTACAGGAGTCCAAGGGAGACATGGAGAGCAGGACAAGCAGGCCACAGACAAAGCCGAGAGGCAGCACCCCAGCACTCGTAATGAGAAACCTCCAACAGCCAGAACAAACATCCTGGAGTCTCCAACGGCCAGAACGAACATCCAGGCTACGTGCCTGGAGTCCATTTGCAGCTCTCCATGCCCTGGCTGGTCCCCATTCACGCACCAGCACACTTCTGCTGCTCACCCTGTCAAACTCTGCATCAGACTCCCCGAGCTTCATCCACTTGTGTTTGCAGATCTGTTCCATTGAGAGCCGCTTACTAGGGTCCAGCACCAGCATGTGGCGGATCAAATGTTCACATTCTGCATGGGAACACAAGGAGACCGAGTAATTCACAGTGAGGAACAAGACTTCTGCAAAAGGCAGCTTTGCCCTGCAACGGCAAAAGCTCTTTTTTCTTTCAAAGCAACACACACTTCTCTGTAGGAAGCCATTCATACATAGCAGAATATTGCTTCTCCTTCTGTACATCCACACCCATTCAGTCCTCGGCATACAACTCAGCTGCAGACATCTAATGGTATGTGCAGGCAGCTATTAAGGACAAGGAATACAGCTCTTTCCAGACAGAACCTAAACCAGATTTATGCTCAAAGTTAATGAGACTCCAAGTGTCACTGAACACCCACAGCCTTCTGGCTAAGCACCAGTCTATATTGGCTCCTGGAGTATAAAAAGTTGACGAGTTGTTGACGAGTTGTGTCGTCAGGTAAGGGAGTTACGGGAGGAGGTCGGTAGGCTGCGCAGCATCCGAGAAGCAGAGCAAGAGATAGACAGGGTATTCTCGGAGACTGTACAGCTCCAGGAGTCCCAACCCCCTGCAGCAGTGGAGTTGCCAGAGGGCTCTGTGCCGTGTGAAACGGTACATCATAACATCACAGAAGAAGGCTGGAAACTGGTCACTGCTCGTGGGAGGAGAAAGGCTCCTACTCCTCCTGAAGACCTGAAGCTGAAGAACAGGTTTAGTGCCCTCCAGGATGAGGAGGAGATGGGCATGGCTGCCAGGGAAGTAACCGGGACAACAGACCCTGTGCCCTGCCGGAACACCCGGAAAAAGCGGCGGGTGATTGTTGTGGGGGACTCCCTGCTACAGGGGACGGAGGCATCTATCTGCAGACCTGACCTCTTGTCTAGAGAGGTTTGTGGCCTGCCAGGGGCTCGTGTGAGAGATGTCATGCAAAGACTGCCAAGGCTTGTCCACGCTTCGGACTATTACCCACTGCTGCTCTTCCACGTGGGCGCCAATGACACCAAGGGCAAACTGGAGACCATCAAGCAGGATTTCAGAGCTCTGGGGATGGTGGTCAAGGGTCTGGGAGCCCAGGTCATCTTCTCCTCAATCCTGCCAGTGAGGGGGATGGATGAGAGGAGGAGGAGACGGACTTTCCAGGTTAACGACTGGCTGCGCCGCTGGTGTTGGCAACAGGGTTTTGGTTTCTATGACCATGGGACCCTGTTTGAAGATCGACAACTGATGGCGAGAGATGGGATCCACCTCACGAGGCGGGGCACACAGGTCTTTGCCAACAGGTTGGCCAACCTGGTAAGGAGGGCTTTAAACTAGGAAAGATGGGGGAAGGGGAGAGTTATAGTGCCAGGGTAGTTGGCAAAAGACTGCTCAAGTCAGGATGCCTCCAACAGGTGAATGCAGCCAGGGAAGTGCGCATGGGATGTGGCTATGGAGGACCCTCTTTTACCCCTCCTGGGAAACCTGCATGCTCGATCACCTCCCTGAAATGCCTGTACACCAATGCACGCAGCTTGGGGAACAAACAGGAAGAACTAGAGATATCTGTGCGGTCGCAGGGCCATGATCTCATTGCCATTACAGAGACATGGTGGGATAGCTCGCATGACTGGAGTGCTGTCATGGATGGCTACGTGCTTTTTAGGAAAGACAGGCCAGGAAAGCGAGGTGGTGGAGTTGCTCTTTATGTGAGAGAGCAACTGGAATGTATTGAGCTGTGCCTAGGGGTGGATGAAGAGCGAGTCGAGAGCTTATGGGTAAGGATCAAAGGGCAGGCTAATAGAGGTGACACTGTTGTGGGTGTTTACTACAGGCCACCTGATCAGGATGAGGAAGTTGATGAGGCCTTCTACAGACAGCTGGAAGTAGCCTCACGATCCCAGGCCCTGGTTCTCATGGGGGACTTCAACCACCCCGATATCTGCTGGAAAGACAACACAGCTAGGCACAAACAGTCCTGGAGATTCCTGCAGAGCATTGGTGACAACTTCTTGACACAGGTGGTGGAGGAGCCAACAAGGAGAGGTGTGCTGCTGGACCTCGTACTAACAAACAAAGAAGGACTGGTGGAAGATGTGAAGGTTGGGGGCTGCCTTGGCTGCAGTGACCATGAGATGGTGGAGTTCAGGATCCTGCGAGGAGGCAGCAGGGCACCAAGTAGGATCGCAACCCTGGACTTCAGGAGAGCAAACTTTGTCCTCTTCAGGGACCTACTTGGAGGAATCCCATGGGTGAGGGCCCTGGAAGGAAGGAGTGTTCAAGAGAGTTGGTTAATATTCAAACATCACTTCCTCCAGGCTCAAGAGCGGTGCATCCCTATGAGTAGGAAGTCAAGCAAAGGAGGTAGGAGACCTGCATGGATGAGCAAGGAGCTCCTGGCAAAACTCAACCAGAAGAAGGAAGTCTACAGAAAGTGGAAAGGGGGACAGGCCACTTGGGATGAATATAGGAATGTTGTCAGAGTATGCAGGGATGCGACGAGGAAGGCTAAGGCCCGTTTGGAATTAAATCTGGCTAGAGATGTCAAGGACAACAAGAAGGGCTTCTTCAAATACATCAGCAGCAAGAGGAAGACTAGGGAAAATGTGGGCCCTTTGCTGAATGGGGTGGGTGCCCTGGTGACGAAGGATGCAGAGAAGGCAGAGTTACTGAATGCCTTCTTTGCTTCAGTCTTTACTGCTCAGGCCAGCCCTCAGGAACCCCAGACCCTGGAGGCAAGAGAGAAAGTCTGGAGAGAGGAAGACTTTCCCTTGGTGGAGGAGGAGTGGGTTAGAGATCATTTAAGCAAACTTGACACCCACAAATCCATGGGCCCTGATGGGATGCACCCACGAGTGCTGAGGGAGCTGGCGGACATTATTGCTAAGCCACTCTCCATCATCTTTGAAAGGTCATGGAGAACAGGAGAGGTGCCCGAGGACTGGAAGAAAGCCAATGTCACCCCAGTCTTCAAAAAGGGCAAGAAGGAGGACCCAGGGAACTACAGGCCAGTCAGCCTCACCTGCATCCCTGGAAAGGTGATGGAGCAGCTCATCCTGGAGGCCATCTCCACGCATGTGGAGGAAAAGAAGGTGATCAGGAGTAGTCAGCATGGCTTCACCAAGGGGAAATCATGCCTAACCAATCTGATAGCCTTCTATGATGGGATGACTGGCTGGGTAGATGAGGGGAGAGCAGTGGATGTTGTCTACCTAGACTTCAGCAAGGCTTTTGACACTGTCTCCCATAGCATCCTCATAGACAAGCTCAGGAAGTGCGGGTTAGATGAGTGGACAGTGAGGTGGATTGAGAACTGGCTGAATGGCAGAGCTCAGAGAGTTGTGCTCAGTGGCACAGAGTCTAGTTGGAGGCCTGTAGCTAGCGGTGTCCCCCAGGGGTCAGTCCTGGGTCCAGTCTTGTTCAACTTCTTCATCAATGACCTGGATGAAGGCACAGAGTGCACCCTCAGCAAGTTTGCTGATGATACAAAACTGGGAGGAGTGGCCGATACGCCAGAGGGCTGTGCTGCCATTCAAAGAGACTTGGACAGGCTGGAGAGGTGGGCGGAGAGGAACCTCATGAAATTCAACAAAGGGAAGTGCAGGGTCCTGCACCTGGGGAGGAATAACCCCATGCAGCAGTACAGGTTGGGGGTTGACCTGCTGGAAAGCAGCTCTGCTGAGAAGGACCTGGGAGTGCTGGTGGACACCAAGTTAAGCATGAGGCAGCAATGTGCCCTTGTGGCCAAGAAGGCCAATGGTATCCTGGGCTGCATCAGAAAGAGTGTTGCCAGCAGGTCGAGGGAGGTGATTCTCCCCCTCTACTCAGCCCTGGTGAGGCCACATCTAGAGTACTGCGTCCAGTTCTGGGCTCCCCAGTACAAGAGGGATGTGGCACTACTGGAGCAAGTCCAGCGAAGGGCCACAAAGATGATTAGGGGACTGGAGCATCTCTCTTATGAGGAAAGGCTGAGAGAGCTGGGCCTGTTTAGCTTGGAGAAGAGAAGGCTGAGAGGAGATCTTATCAATGTGTTCAAGTATCTGAAGGGAGGGTGTCGAGAGGATGGGGCCAGACTCTTTTCAGTGGTGACGAGCGACAGGACACGAGGCAATGGGCACAAACTGAAACACAGACACTTCCATCTTAACATGAGGAAAAACTTTTTCACTGTGAGGGTGACAGAGCACTGGAACAGGTTGCCCCGAGAGGTGGTGGAGTCTCCTTCTCTGGAGATATTCAAAATGCGCCTGGATGCAATCCTGTGCAATGTGCTGTAGGTGACCCTGCTTGAGCAGGGGGGTTGGACTAGATGATCTCCAGAGGTCCCTTCCAACCTCAGTGATTCTGTGATTCTGTGATTCTGTGAAAAGTGTCTCTCAAGAAATCTCGGTAGTTTCTCCCATTCCAAAGCAGAAGCATCTCGCACTTCTCGAGCTCCAAAGGGCAGTGCAGCACTGGCTCACACAGCTGAGTGTCTAACGCTGTTAGAGCTGCTACGCATTACAACACCCCCTTCCAAAGCCTGTTTTCACTGGCTGTATGTTCAAGTCTGATTTGAAATTAAATTTGGTGCAAAGTTTTACTGCCAATACGTCTTTAAGTCAGTATGTCCCTTTCACCTATAAACCAAAAAAATCATGTAGGATTTCCCCATGCTAAGAAGAAAGAAGCTGCCCAAGCCAAAGGGGCCTTGTGCTGTTGGCTGGAGCCCCTAGGTGGCACGCTGCGACCCTGTCCCTCACCGCCTTGCTGACGTGCCAGCCAGGGGCTGCAACTCGCATTTCAGGGTGGAAGGGCAAACCACAGCAGCCATCTATCAGGCTGCCAGCGTAGTCCCCGCTCACTGCAGGAACACACCTCTCCCAGGCAACTTCCGCAGAATAACAAGCAGCACCACCACACTTGACCTAAGCCCAGAGCATATAAATCTGATGAAAAGTTCAACTTGGAACCAGAGAAGTGTGTTTCTTACTTTCCTGTTCAATTTTCCACTTAAGAGGGCTATAAAATACTAGCTAGGATCCTCCGAACACAGAAGAGATTCCCCACTCAGCAGCAGCACAGGACATAGAGCAAGAGCAGCTCTTTGGCTTGCTGCTTGCCACAAATTTTAACATTTTCTCTATTTGTTTTTTCTTTTTGTCAATGACTACAAACCTGTGTAAAATATAGCTATCAACCTGAGACAGAAACAGAGACAGAACATCTATAAAAAGTTTAATACATTAAGCTACCTTGATCTAGAGAAATAAAAGGTAAGGTTTTGCCCAACCCATTCAACGCTCAGCATTGCATCTTTCACAAAACAAGCGTATCTACTGAAGGGCTCCAGAGCATCACAACGAACACCCCATCTTCACCAGTGCTGAAGGTATCAGGTATCTGCAGCAGCTGATGGCAATTAAGTGTTCAAAGGCAAAATACCTCCAACATCTCAGTGAAGACCTCATCAAGGTATCGTTTTCAAGTGGTAACAGAGTACGACAGCTCTGCTCCAGTGCTGTGTGAGACTGTGAATGACTACTCTCCACCACACGATGTGCATCCTATCAGAGTGGGGGGTTGTTGAGGCTTTCCCCAATTTTGGATGGGATCTAAGCTTACTTCAAAAAAAACAAACAAACAAAAAAGACCACACCACATTTTAGCACGCATTTTCTGTAAGAACAGAACCTTTTCTCCAAGAAAGCAAGCAGGTAAGGAAGCTCTCAGCTGGGTCACTCCACACAGGCCATGCTAGCCCATGCTAAATTATTCTTTAATCTGAGAGCTTCCAGCCAAGAAATCCTACATACGACTCGTTCTACAGAGAGGCTGGTTTTATCTGAGAATTAACCACACTTTTCAGATCTGTAAGATTTACTGATGAAATATTCAAAAACATTTTTGCAGAACCAGGACACAGACATTCGCTTGTGATAGGGCTATTGTTGGAAATCAAGTTTTGTCACTTAAAATCATCTGCCATAATACTGTAAAAAATTTCTTGCTTAAGGCAGGTATAATGAAAGGCTCTATACTCCTAAATCACTGTTCCATTTTCCATTTTCTCACTTCCCAAAATTTAGTAAAAGCGTATCTTTGCTAGCATGTTGCTACGGTTTACGTAATTATATATACAAAAGCTGAGACTTTAAATAAGAATATTTGGGCTTCTGAAGTCTATATTCAGAAATCATTTTAGCTTATGTTACAAACCACTATCCAACTGATAGAGCTTCCTGGCATATCACTTACCTGGCATATAAATCAACTGGTATATTAAAATTTAAGTATGCCAAAAAAAGTCAAAGCAGAAATGCAACCAGTGCCTGCTAGTGCTGCAGACACCACAGCGAGCAACATGCCTTACCTGTGGACATAAAAAAAGGAATGCGAAATTTCCCACTAAGCACCCTTGCGCGCAGATTCTGCAGCGTGCTCCCGTCGAAGGGCAGAGCACCACAAACCAGCACATACAGGACCACACCAAGACTCTGCGTTCAAAACAAAGGTCACATCAGCAACACGGGGAGAGACCGGGACACTGCAACTAGCAGCAGTAAGTGTAGTTTAAAAATAAATAAATAAATAAATAAAAATGCAGATCCCATTGGAAAGGACCTTGCTGAGGTCTCGGATCCAGGCCAGTCTAATTCCTCCTTCAAATTTCAGCTCAATTTAGGGTTGCTTTCAAGCCTCAAAATCCAGTGGTTAAAGCAGCCCACAGTCCCAAACCCACCTCTAGGCAGCCCAGCGCCACCATGACAGCAGACTGGGCCACATGCACGCCCAGACTAAGGCGGCGAACTTCAGCAGAATGATGCAAACTCCTCTGTGGTGCTGTGGCCATTTTACGCCCAGTCGGAAGGCAGTCTGCAGGTCATATCACCCTTCTCTCCCACTCTTTGGGCTTCACTACCAAAGCTCAGGGGAGGGCCCGCAAGGAGAAGAGGAAGGATGGTAGGAGCCACATCTGCGTGTTCCACATGGCAACCAATTCAGTGTCTTAAGGCAGGACTATATCGTGTCAAAGCGGGCTTTACTTTGCTTTGCTAGTACCATAAAGGAGGCTGTCTCGAGTCTCTCTGCTAAAGTAAAACCTTTTAGAACAAAACACTAAGTTGCAGCTTCCAGCTATACGAGATCAAGCTCCACAGCGGTTGGTAATGACCCATTCAACAGCAATACTGAAGTGAACCATATTTTCAAGAAACTGAATTAAAATGCATTTCAGGGCTGCTAAAATCTTAGGCACGATGCCTCACAGTAAGGGAAGGATGTGACGTAGTAGCCAGAATAAAATATTTTACGCATTTCTTTGAAAAACTTTTTCTCTGCATACCAGGGACTTTTCTCTGAGACACGTACAGGTACTCAGGAAGCAGAGCCAAACAGAGGGAGGTAAAAAATAAATAAATAAAACGCAAGAAAGAGGTTCATCACATACCCAAATGTCAACCTTTGGACCATCATACTCTTTTCCTTCAAAGAGCTCTGGAGCAGCATAGGGAGGACTCCCACACCAGGTTTTAAGCAGCTGACCAGGTGTGAAGATGTTACTGAACCCAAAATCTGAAAGAATAAAGAGATAAAGAGAACTGATTAGAGGAATACATGATCCACTTCTACTGCTGCAAACAAATGATATTTAAATAAATTGCTGAGTCTAGTAAGGTCACCTATAACCCCATAATGGATAACTGTTATTCAGACATCAGAAAAACAGAGCACAGAAGAGGGAAGGAGAGTAAGAGCAAAGCTGAAACCACCCAGAAAATTTGCAGCTTTGCTCCCTCAGTACTGAGAAAAAGAACAAAAAAGAATATTAACAGCTGCATAACCGCTTCATACAGTATAAAACGCATCTCATTTAAACAACCTTCAACAAAATAACTGAACTTAGACCTGCTTCACATGCTACAACTACACTGCTTTGGCTTAGCAGAACACAAAGATCTTTCCAAAAGGTTGCACTTTGCTGTTCAGATACATGCAACCCTCCTGGGCTGGAGTCTATATCCTAGCAATCAGACGAGCCAGGGTTGCTGTAATTCAGATGAATAGCTTGAAACTAAGCTTCCAATTTACATTCAAAAGATCCCACATAAATCTTTTATGTTAATTTCCAACCTTCACCTTCTCCAATGGCAGTTTCACAATTTCATTATGAACAGGGCAGCTGCCAGCAAAGACAGAACACAGACAAAGGAAAAAAGAACAGGAAATTTTCATTTATTTTCCAGAAAGCACTACATGAACTGTAAACTTCGACTATGGTGGACAGCCCTACAAACCAAGTCAAATCATTCACTAACAGTGAATAATAAATCCTGAAACAGAAATTAAGAGTAAGGTCTTAACCTTATGGTTAGTCAACCATAGCTTACGTGGGCACTAATGACATTCTCTACTAATTAACCTGCCACCCCCTTGCATACAGCTGAGACTTGTACTGGAAAGAAGGTAAAGAAACAGAAGACTGGATTCAACCGATAACATTCAGCTGTACAGAAAGAACCGTGCTTCACAGAAGCAAGCTTTTTCTTATAAAAAGAAAGGAATCCTCATTAACCATTTGTTTCTTTTCCACCTTAATTAAAAAAAAAAGGATACACAGTAATAGAGAAGCATCTACATGTCCCATAAACAGGGGCTCCTAAGAAGCAAGTTCCATCAAAAGGAGCCATGCCACAACAGTTATTTGCAGACTGCTTTGCCTGTAAGTGTTTATGCTAGAAACGTGCCAGCAGGAGGGTGAATGACATTAATGCATGCTGACTGGGACCCATGGCAGCAAGTGCCTTTTTCATAGCATTTGCATGAGTAGCAGATCAGCACATCAGGCCTGCGTGAGAAATGATGGAAAAACAAGGAAGACAGAAAATACTCACTTTGCAAATTCTGATTAAACCAAAAGGCATCACAGCAAAAAACAAAAACAAAACACTGCTGAAAGTAGTACTGCTCCACAGTGTGAAAATAACCGCGTAGTCCGGGCTCCCGGTTGCAGTCTCCACTCTCCGCACAGTATTCCCCGTGACCTAATCTCAAGCCACTGTCCTCCTGTCTTTCAAACAGCTTCTGCAAAAATCAGCAAACTACCTCAGCACAGCTAGTCGCAGCGGGGTGCAGCTAGAACAACTCATGTTAACTCAAAAGGCAGAAGGTAAGTTTGCTTTATCCTTTCATAGGGAGGAAAATTCCCAACACAGAGATTGACTGCTTCTCTCTGTGGAGAATATCTAACACAGCAAGTTCCTGCTGAAATACCCGGAGTATATACGATGCAGTTCAAACCCTACCTTAAAACAGCGCACAGAGATGGTGGGTGTATTACCATCTCCGGTTAATCTTACCATCTCTGGTAAATATACATTCACCAAGGTAAATTTACCTTTTCACATTTACTTTCAATGTATGTCCTTTAAAAGCATCACAATCTCAAAACCAGGAACTTAAACACCCTTTGCATTTTTACTGTTGGAAACTAAATAAATTGTCTCTACTTCCAAAACACAAGAACAGGGGGCACTAATTCCTGGAAGAAGCACACAGCTGCACATGCGTCATCTCCACCTCTGCAAGCTTCTGAATTACTCTCTCACATTTAAAGTAGGATGTTTAACATGTACCTGAATTATGACTACCAGAACAAGCAATAAAAACCACAGCTCTAAATATATTTCCATCTTGTAATAACACAGCATTTGTAGTCAAGTTCACATGTAAACTCTTTCTAACTGTGCAAAAACAAGTCGAAATTTTGGTACTTTGCAATTCAGTGATATTTTCAGCAAACTAGTTCAGTTTTTCTTATCTATCCTTTGATTGTATACACTCTAGGGGGCTTTGCAGCATGTTGGGAGCTACCCACATTGTCCAAGGAGCTAATATTGCACATTGTCTTTTTAAGATTGTGGTCCCAGTAGACTTTTAATAGGCGTTTGACTGCCCAGTAATCCAGTCTGACATGCGCAGAACTGCTCGTGAGAGCGGGGAGAAGGGAAAGCTCCATACCGCTACTGGGGATCTTAGCTCGGCAAGGGACAGGGCAACGAGGTGCTCCACGAGCGGCTGAATGAACGCAGCCGAGGCCCGGTCCCCTCACCACGTCACCCACCTAACGGCCCCATCCGGGGGCAGCGTGACAAGCGAGCGCGCGCGCTCCGCAACAGCTCCAGGGCCGCGCACCCGCCAGCCGGCTGGGCGGCTGCTGCTGCTGCTGGACAGACACGCAACAGCTGCCTCGCACAGCCCTCTCCCAGGCTTCGAAGTTGTACGAGATTGGCTGTCTTTGAAACTTTACCCCTCTTTCACATTGGGTTGAAATTGCCCGCAGGTTCACTGCTTTTTTGGAAGTGGATAGGAGACGGACAGGCAGAGAAAACCATGCTAAAAAGGAAGAGACACTGCAAACATGTAGGTATTCAACCAGCAGATTCCAGAAGCACTGACACTCACCCTACAACTTCCCTGGATTTTAGAACGAGAAAAAGTATCTCTCTGTAAAGAGCTGCTTCTTTACCCAGCCCCGCAGACCCCACAGTGATTCATACTTTTCATATCTACAGGGAACTAGAACCAGATGGTTCTGCTTTATGCAAAGCACTGCTCAAAGACTGGAAACAGTTTTCCAAAACCCACCTGTGCTTAATGGACTCGGGTCAAGCGTGGTGAAAACAGCAGTCTTTAAAAGCCAAAATAGAATATAGATGAGGGGGAGGTTTTGGAAAACCAAAAGTTAAAGAACTCCACCCCAAACCAAACTGTTATTTAAATAAGCATTCTTAAAAACTATGGGAGTCACTACACTCCAAGGAAAGACTTATAAATCCAAATCACCCAGGGAGTAACCAAGTCTCATTTCACAAACAGATGCAAACGGAAAAAAGGCATTTTTAAAGAGCATGTTAAAGCTCATGATGATTTGACCCAGGAACAACATCTAAGAGAGACATCTCTATAACTGCAGAAGAGTGGAGAGCCAGTTCAACAAGTGACACTAAAAATCAAAGTCCTAATAAGCCACAGGAAAAGTCCCCAATAGACCAGTTCTTATATGATCCCATTAGCATCAGTACAACAGGGACTCCGGTGACAGAGCGAGTGTGCTCTTGCAAACAAATGCAAAGCAATGCACAGATTGGATTCCTCTCTGAAGTCATATGCTAGGAAGGCCTGCATATTTAGCAATAATCTCAGCTCCTGGCTGAACTTTCTGACTGGGAGCACAAGGGAACACAGTGCCAGAAGCTACTGACTCAGACTCTGAGAAGGTACCCTGGAGAAAAAGCATCCATGGGAAAAATGAAAGCTAGGATAACAGCATTTGTTACTGTTTACAGGAGAACTGTATAGTCACAACAGACCAAAGCATAACACTTCTGGATACCTATAAATGAGAACAGCAGCATTAACATACTGCAAGGCTGCTACAATATACTGTTAAGTGACAATTACTTAACTAATGCTGAATAAAAAAAAAGATGCAAAGCTACAACAGAAGGTCAACTGGAGACCAGGAGTAATGTGCTAGGAAATCTGCACTGGCAGGAATCTGAAAATTCTGTAAAACTCCAAAAGCTGCGGGCATTATAGACATTGCTTAAAGACTATGCAGATACATATC
Source organism: Apteryx mantelli (assembly GCF_036417845.1). NCBI lineage: Eukaryota > Metazoa > Chordata > Aves > Apterygiformes > Apterygidae > Apteryx > Apteryx mantelli. Next base: position 1,436,380 of record NC_090000.1, read on the forward strand.
AGTGGCATTAGCAGGCAGGCACCACCCTGCCTGCTACAGAGCTACACATGAAGTGAAAAAGCAATCACGCAGAAAAGTCATTCTTTTGCTTTCTTTGCATTTTGCATGCCATGCAATATAGCATAGCATTTAGAGGAGGGGGACTCATAGCAAAATATTAGGATTTCTTTCCCAAGTCTGGGAAGGTATGGAAAATGATTACATGTCCTTTAACAGTGTTTCATACCCAAAAGAACCACATAGTTCTAGTCCCAGGCTCTGTTCTGGGTGTTTGAGATTACGTACTGGCTTACTGTGGCTCACTGGGCTACTTGCACTAATGCTACTCGATGGAAAACAGTAACCAGATCTACCACAAGGAGCTCTCAGAAGACACGCTAGACATTCAGCTGATGGAAGCTATATATCTACTTAAAGCCTTATTGAAAAGGTTCGAGTTAGGCACTGTTAACAGGTTTGTGAAAGAAGGTTTTGTTGATCTGCCATGCATTTCTGTAGTATTTATTCTGGGAGGTCTAGTGTGAAAGAGATCAGTTCCTATCACTTTTCTTTTTTTTGCTCCTGAAACAATGGAAGAACTGGTGTCAAGTTATAATTGATGAGTTATAGGGACAAAACTTAATACTTGGAAAATCCTATACTGTAAATCAGCTTTTCCAGGCTACATTTCAAATCACTACTATATCTTCCTGCCCAGTAAAACACTACCACCACATAGGTGGGAACTATCTTCTAGAATCCATTCTGGGAGCAGAGATTGGGAAGGAAAATAGTTTCCAAATTCCTTAGGTTAAAAAAGGTTTCCACAATTTTCAAACATTCACGTAGCTTGTCAGCATGCCCACGTGGACATCTCTTTAGGAAATCCAGCTGTATTCCAGCTTCTACCTAGGTTAGTTTTGAAGAAGTTTTTCTTCTTTTTAATTTGCTAGAAAAACACAACACAGATTAGTTTTTTTCCCATTAATACCAGATGGCCTCAAATCATTAGTACATCTGTGTGCATAAAACAGATATCAGAAAGTGTCGCTTATGAAGACTTCCTGAACGACCTTTCTTGTAGGGATTCCATTATCTGCCACTAACTCCTCTCGCTGTTTCAGTGCGATAGTTACATACAGGCGCTTGCTGCCATCCCACCTTAGTATCAAGGCTCTTATCCAATTGTAGGAAATGAGTCTTACTGACTGGTAAAAACAAGCCGTTTTCTCCACATCTTCATCGTGTTTCCATTTCAGCGACAGCACACAGCGTGGTTCTAGGAGGGGCAAGCTGCCTGGCTTTCAGGTGGCCAAGAAATGCACTCACAGTGCAAGGCAGCACAGGTTCACTTAAAACATAAGAAATGTGTAAGAACCTCTCAAGTCCTTCAACTGTGACCTGTCTCAGTCATCTTCTCAGAGAAGAGCAAAGAACAGGTTAGTGTCCTTGCACTGAAGCAAATCAGGATGTGATTTATACTGTTAAGTGTTCAGAGGAAGATTCATAGAATCCTTCACTCCCTGCTATTCCTTCCCAATTCTTTCCATGCAGATTCAAAAATGACAATAAGAAAAGCCTAAATAATTACTCATTGCTTTACTAGAAAAATAAAATGTTAAAATCCAACCTAATACCTACTGATGGTACATAAGAGTACAGTAACACATCACAAAAAATGACTACTTTCTCTTTCCAAGAGGCTATCAAGGTACAGGAGTATTCCCAACTCCCAGTCTAATAGGTGAAACAGGCTATTTCAAGCACATTCTCTTCAAATACAGACCAAGGAAGGCATTTACAAAAAGCCCAGTGAGAATGCTGCCCTTTTCCCACCGGCCATTTGGGGAGAAGTTCACAGATTACACTTAACTTTGTTTCTCACGCAACTGCTGCATGTTGACCAAACGCACCTTGATAGAGCCTGCTTAGATAAGAAGCAATGTAAAAGTTGTCTGGTTTTTGGTTCACAACTGTTCAACTAAGTGCCATTGCTAAAAGGAATGCAAGGCCCTCAACGCAGCCTAAATGAGAAGGATGACTTAGCAACAGCTGGGCCTCAAGTTTGAGGACGTCCCCAAAAAGAGCATCCTTAAAAACCCATCCTACATTTTCAGTTGTCACATTTTGAAAATAAAGGAAGATCATTAAAGAAGATACTATGGTGTGTGTTGTTCCAAGCCATGCTTTTAGTCTACATAAGGTAAAGACTGAGCTTCAAAAAGAAGTGGGGCCTGACCTCTTGACTGAAACTTAACCAAAATATTTCAGTTTAAACCCCCAAAATATACATGCACATCTTGAGATACTGGCTCTCTAAAGAGTTTTTAAGCTTAAAGTCAGATCGGAATTAAAATTGCTCCCAGACTGAGAAGTTCTGTGGCAAGTTACAGCCTTAAGCAAGTTAACTGAGTTACAAACCTTTCTAAAGGGGGCTTTATAATTGAAATGCTGACAAACCTTTCAGTATTTCAGTCCTGCCAGCTGCTACAATATGGATATTCACCTAAATATTAAAAATGAAAATGCACAAACATATATTATAGAGAACAAAAATAAGTACCAGGGAGGTAAAGAAAGGAATCATTCACCACAGGATATTATCTATACATCCCACCACAGCAACACCAGCACTGCGCTCTGCCACAAGGCTAGGAGGCTCCAAAGCCGCCTATTAAGAGATGGGGTAACAAAGTCCTTTCCCAAAATCTCTGCCATGAAATAGGCTCTGCTAGACTTAAGAAGATAAGTATTAGCCATTCCATAGCAAAAGCCCATGAAATGAGATGACCAAGGGAGTATTAAATCTCCTTTTGTTTCAACCAGTTATTGTAAAATCCCACAGATCTTAATGAAGCCAAGTCTAGTTAGTACTTCACGGACAGAGCTAAGCAGCCTAGACTCAGTTCCATAGGAACACAGACATGCAGGCCTGTGCCAGGTCGGGCTAGAAACTGCCCAGGATGCAGGCTTTTTGGAAGGGCAGTTATTAGCAAAAAAAATACCTGCACTGTCCGGTGAAGTGCTGGGCACAGACTAAGGGCCTGTTTTATAACAACTTCAGCTTCTCCCCCTGTGATGAATAAAACACCCAAAGCACTGGGGTTGTTCTCTTGCTCTGTCAGGGAGCAACAGTGAAATTACGCCAAGACAGCTATTTCCCCTTCACTTCTCTACCATAAGCTTTGTTACCCTTACTTTTCCATTCTTTCTCTCTTACTTAATCTGACCTGCTTCAGAGAAATCCTAAACTGGCAGCAGGACTCAAAGCAAGGTCAATTTTTAGTATTTGTCTTGCCCATTATCTGGTGTATAGGAAATCTGCAGTAGCTATACCCCCAAATTTACATACAAAGCCAAACCTGCTTTTCTTTCTTTTATTTTGCACTACTTCAAGGGAGATATAAATCACCTTGCTACAACCTGTCAGTGTCAGCTCTGGGCAGCAGGCCACACAGAAATCCAAAGCTTCCTTTAGCTGCACTGCATTTCCTTCTTTCTGAATACCTGGAAGCAGCCAATGCCTACATTTATCAACTTCTGAAAGCAGCTGCCTTCCTCCCACACTGCTAGTCTTAGCTCACCTGCTATTTTGATGTTAAGGTTAGCATCCAAAAGTAGATTTTCTGCCTTCAAATCTCTGTGAACTATGTTACGACAGTGACAAAAGTTGACAGCAGCCACTATTTGCTTGAACTTTCTCCGAGCTTCCTTCTCTGCCATGCGTCCATGCGCTACCAAGTGATCTGTAAGGAACAAAGTAAAGAACAAAGTGGTTACTCACACAGGGAATGCAACCAGGATAAGGGCTTCTCACACGCTTGCGGCAAATGCTGCAGACACAAAGAGAGGCAGGTAACTGCTGTGTTTTCCAGGTTCCTGCTGGGATAATGTCACCTGCTTTCACGTACATGCACGCACACACAAGGAAGAAAGGAGAGAGAGAACAGGCCATCCAGCAAACGTCACAGTGCTCTGGGGCCAATTCCTGACTCTAGCTGATTGCAAACGATTTAAGACCTGAAGCTACATTGGAAAGGACTCCCGCATACAGCCACACTGACTGTTATTTAGGCTGCCTCCAAGTCAAGTGAAAGGCTTCAGAATTATACACCTTCCTTGATGTAGGGAACAGCTGGTACGCTGGCTGGAAAATGAGAACTGTGTTTTGTGATGAGTCTAATGTTTTAAAATCTTTTTCAGCCTTTTCCTTAAGCAAAATACTGAGCCTCATTCCATATTATCTAGACAGTGAAAGGTGCAAGTTCACAGCCATATGCCATCCCAGCCTCCCCTCTGTTTTTTGAGGAGGACTTTTAGTCTTTGGCACCTCACACTCTATAGCTAAAACACATTACAGTTGCAGAAAGTATTTAAAATCATCCTGCTTCAAGTCAAAGCCAGTCATTACCAGATCAGGGTGAAGCCCTAGTATGCTCAAGCAGAGTTTATGGCAGCTCCACTCCAACAGCGTTTTTACATTTACTTCTGACACTCACTGTAGTTGCTTCTAGCAGACACGGGTCACTCTACAAAGTACACCTTGGGTGAGATCCAGCCTAGATATTCCTAAAGCTCCCATTATAAATGCTGCATATCAGTATAAAAGTGCAGTTTCAGGAACATTTTTACTTCTGCAATGCAACAAAAGGAAATCACCACACACACTTCAACACATATCTGCAGGAATTCTTAACAGTTATACTCAGTCTCCTGCTATTTGCTACTGTTTTGGTGCAAAAAGTGTATTTGCCATAGAATGGTATTTTTTTTCTGTAACACATTGTTATAAAAATGAAACTTACCTCTATGAAGAAAACCCAAGTACTCTAAAATATTTTGCTGAAAATCTCTATTCTCACTCAAATGTACTATCTGTTGCCAGTTGGGCTTTCCTTGAAAGTCATCCTTTCAAACATGGACATGACAAGCCTCCACCTGACTTAGCAGGTCACAAAGGAAAGTGTAAAACAGCAATCCAACTTAAATTAATCCATTTAAAACTTGAAAGCACTAGATTATTAAAAATAAGGCTTCTTAAAAAAATAATAATAATAAAAAAAAGACTTGGTTGAAGAGGAACTATTTCAAACTCCTCAGCAGGTCTCAGATCTTGCAGAGGCCACTTCAGTTGCCAAACAATTCCAGCGTCAAAGGCTTAGCAAACTACTATTCATGCTTTCCTGCAAGTTAGGATGAAAAGGCTGGAGACAGGCAGTAAAAAAATGGGACAGGAAGGAGGAGGAAAAGCATACCCCTCCCCTGAAGCACAATCAGCACAGGCAGCAAAACTGCACCGGGAGTCTCTTGTCCCTGGCAATGAGATGGGATTTGCTTTAGCATAAAAAAGCAAAACAAAAGAGAGTCATCGGCAGTTGAATTATGAAATACGATTATCACACTTTCTTAATATCTCTCTGCTCCATAAGCCAGTCTCTAGCTAAAGATGATGTAGCATGATAACAGACGTAGCTAGGAACCGCAATTTGTGAGATTATGAAGTTGAGGGACAGGGCTACAAAAAAAGCAGGAGAAACCTGTCAAGTGTTCTGGAGAGCCCACAGTAACCACATATCCTGACCCACATGCAGCGCTGGGAGAGCAGCCAAGTTTCCCTAACAGGCGGAAAGAACTTCAGAGAGAGGTTTGCACAACCCCTCTCCTCTCTAATAAAAGCATGTGCTGGAGCGGGTGAGAGACAGCACGTCTATTCCATGGGTTTTGTAGATGACAATGAGATTTTTAAAAATTGGACAGCAGCCACCACTACAAACAGAAAAACCTAGGCTAAAGGTCAATCATCCAGGCTGCCTCTTGAAAGCACACTCTTGCCACCAAGCGCGAGGAACATCACCATTTGGGGAGTTAATTCACTAGCTCCTGTTTGTTAAGTAGACTTCCTTGGGTGAAAGCAATTTGAAAGCACGGCAGTGAAGTACACATCACCCGTCCTTCACCTCCTCCAGGTTAATTACACAGCGTCCTGCGCCACACTGCAGCTGGAAATCAAGTCACAGGGCAGATTAACAAAGGCACCTGCAAACAAAAGCCCAATCGGTTTTTTCTTCCCTTCCGCCTGCGTCTATGCATTTCATACGAGAAGGCAGACATTCAGCTTTACTCAGATGCCTTCAAGACAGCAGTTCTGAAGGAAATCTTCAGGGGATACAAAGATACTTGCAGCACCTGCTCCCCCCTCCCAAAAAAAAGGGGGGGAAGGAGAGGGAGAGAGAGAGAGAAGCCAGAGGAAGGCTTCATATTCATACGGCAACCCCAAAACAGGTGCAAGTCAGCAACCCACTGTAATGATACCCCGAGAACCAACTGAAGATTAAATTTAATGTGCAACATTACCTCCTTGCCCATTTCACAACACTATTACTTCTCAGCTGGGCCATGGATTTGACCTCAGACTTCTAGCTAAAAACAAATCACTTCAGTTTATTTCACTTCGTAAACTCTATTTGGACTGGAGAGCTTGATAGAGATATCTATTCTCAAAAATGATGAAAATAAATCACTTCTGAAGGTTTCTCATCAGGTGGTTGTATTTTTCCCAGCCACCCATTAATTAAAATACCTGTGACATAATTGATCTGCAGTAAATACTAATTACCAAAATACATCAAAGCAGTTCTGCTTGCTCTGATTGAACAGCAACCTACTTCTCTAGGCTTGACTACTAATGTTGTGCAAGAGTGAAGTTGTTTTTCAAAAACTTGTCAATTAAGTTTTATTCAGAGAAATGGATTCCATGAGCAAATCTGAACCGGGGCTGGGGAAGGTAATCCATCACCAATTCCAATGCGACTCTTAATGCACTTGCTAATAAAAGCCAAACTTATTATCACAAATAGTCCCATCATATTTCACCAAGTCCTGCACATGGTCATAAATCTTTTACTCAAACAGGTTGTGACACTGATGAGCAGAGTTAAGCAAGGGCCTGCTCCAATTTAAACTTTGCTAGCGATTAATAGACACTAGATTGGTTCCTAAACAAGTCAAGGTCATTCACATTTTTTAATCTTCTCGAGACTGGGAACACAACCTGCTGATGTAGTAAGCACTCTTAAAACAAAGCACAAGATCCAAATCTCTCAACGTAAAGAAAATATATTAAAAAAAAACCACTCTTACATCTTTCACTACTGCCAACAAGAAATCAAGTCCAGCTATTCCAGCAGGCATATTTCTACAAGGCTCTCACAAGTGTATTTTTGTTCTATCCAGGTTCAAATATAAATTAAAAGGACAAAAACATTCAAGAAGGACAAAAACATTCAAGAAGGACAAAAACATTCAAGAAGGACAAAAACATTCAAGAAGGACAGAAATATACAATTTCTGTCAGAAAAAAACTCAAGAAATACCCTAGAAAGGGAAAAACACTCTATTGCACTACTGATGTAAAATGACCACATTGAGTTCTCAAACTATTCATTTACTTCCTTGCGGCCAGTCCACCAGGAAGCGTCACTTTAAAGGTCTGAAAGGATTACGGCACTGTACGAAACGCAGCCCCCTTCACGGCTCCCCGTCCTCCCCGTCAGCTGCCTTTCTGTTGCCCACTATCACCTTTTCCCACCCAGGTTTTCAGCACAACCAGGGCTGGTTCTCAGCTCTGTCCCTCAGCACAGGCAGCAAAACACACCCTTTGGTTTAATGCACGTTGCAGAGCTTTGTTTGCAAAGGCGACCCTGCCAGATGCCCGCTCACTCAGAAACACTGCTGCCCCTTTCATTAGTCTTGCTTAGACTGCAAAAAAAAAAAAATCTCTTCAGCTCAGATGTGAAATTTCACATTTAATGAAGAAATCCGGAGTGGAGGCCCGTCCCCAAGCTCTGCACGTAGGCACAGCATTTGCAGAACGCTGACATTTCTGCACAAGCTCCAGAGGAAGGACAGAAACAATGAAGCTACAGAATACTTCACATACCACCAAGGGCAACTGTATTCCAAAATTAACTATTGCAAGCTTAGTCTGCACAAACCTCTCATGCAAGGGAGGTTACGGAGATGACCTGAATGTTCAGCTAGGCGACCAGCGTGCTGGTCTCAAGAGCACCAAATGCAGAAGCACCGACTCCAGCCGCTGAGTCATACGCATTAAACGCTTCTGTCAACACACTCTTCTGAATCTAAGGTGGCGTACAGAGTTGCTCGCTTTCCTGAGAGCAGAGAATGCATGATTTCAAGTCCTTAAAAACATCTGTCATTGCTCTCCAAAACCACACAAAGAACCTGATGCTTCTCTCTGCATTACCAAAACAAACAAACAAAACAGAAAAAGCAGTGAAATCCTACAGAGAAGGAAAAGCATCTCCTGATAAAGGCACAGGACTGATACACAGCAGCTTCCACTTCCAACCCCTGGACAGACTCCTTGCGCTTTTTTTTCCCCCCTAGATGGGCAACAAACGCTACTTAAGCTTCACACCTCTTCCATGTAGTGTTTAAGTCAAACTTGCAGCATATTTGGTGACTTTGCGATCTTAGAAGCAGACTGACCTTCCAGTGACTGGTACTGTTTTGTTTAACATGCCTGTACAATTCATACTCAGAAAGCTGATGTCATTAGCGAGCAGAAGTAAACGGAGGAGAAAGGCTCAGAGACTGCAGATGTGCCGAGCTTAGCGTTAGAGCCGCAGCTACAGCCCGTGTCCCTGAGTCCCCGGCCAGGTACCAGACCAGCGCCTGCCGTCAGCCTCCCTCCCTGACAAGGCCGAGGGGCGCCCATCAGTGCACACAACGCTTCAGCGAGAGCTCTTTCGTCATACAGCGGCTCAGCGTAAGCTTCTCACAGAGGGAAGGGCTCCTTTTACAGGTTGTTACGGTGCTGGATGGCGTTGCAGGCACGGCTCTTGCGCCTACGCCCTGCTGCGGGGCGGCTCCTTCCTTCGCAAACCGGCGTTCCTCAGCAGTTTCATTCAAGAGCTGATGGATACTCAGGCCTGGACCAATACCGCTCCACTTCAGCTCTCCCCATTTCAGCTCCATTTAGAGCACTTCTCATGCACAGTTCCAGATGTGAAATGCTAGAAAAAAAATTTTTTAAACAGGCAAACTCAGCCGTGTGATTGCACAGAAGCAGCATCCAACAGGGCCAAAGAACCTTTCTGGTTTTCTGTAGGGGAGGAGGAGATAGGGAAAACATTTCCTAGAACACGTAGACAAGAAGATACCTCAGCTGCCGAATGAAGCATCATTAGTCAGCCTCCCGCTGTCAGGACAGTTAACTGAGAACTCGGACCAGCCAAGCAGTCCTGAGAAACTTCAACATTTTACAAGTTTTCTAACACAGAAGGGGAGGTCCAGTGGACAAGTGCACTGGATGCAAAGCTACGGACTAGATTTTCAGGTAATTGCCAATACCTCTGCAGCCTGACTTGGAAATGTCACTGTCTCTTCTGGGCTTCAATTAAACTTTTAAACTTTTTTTAAAAATTACGAAGGTGATATTACCTTATTAAGATACATCAAGACATACAGATCACAAAAATATATTCTAAGGGCTACGTATTGACCAGAAGATAATTTTCTCAAGTTTTCTGAGAATATATGCTAATGAACCAAATACCTGTATTTTTGTCAATGTGGACTGCAGATTACTTGCCACATTCATATAGTAAACAGCTGAAATCAAAACATCATTTTAGACTATGCTCTATTTGACCTCCAAAAAAGGACGTTCGAGAGACTTGGAACAAAGAGCATCCTATGTTTAAAAGGAGACATTTATTTGTTCACAATATCAAGCCAACAACCCAACCACATGCAAAATGTGTAGAGGGACAAAAATAACAATTTACATTTCACTGCTTAACCTAACAGCACAACCAAAAGCAAGTCTTTTCCCTTATCCCCATGCACTGCTATGCAAACAAAGTGAATTATCAAGACATGTTTCCAATAACAGATGGATCAAAGACACTAAGAGCACAGCTTAGCCACTAAAGGAGTTATCAGCCCTGCCACAGACCTTTAACTATAAATTCAGATAAACAGGTCCTAAAGCTCTCCTAGCTGCTAAGCAAGGAAGGCCTGCAGAGCTCAAACTAACAAGGGACAAGAAAGTCAAGTGTCCAACACTGACTGATGTTCTTTAAACCTTGATCATTTACATAAACTATTGTTTTTTTCAGCTGAAAATTCCCTCCTATATTCATTCTTCCATAATATTTAGAACTACAAAGTTTAAGCCTCTGAAAGCTTTTTTTCAAAGCTTTAGAGAAAACAGCTTAGATTCACCTCAGACAAAGACTTGCAGCGCGCAGAAGTGTAATGCAATAACTCAAATCATACAAGGTAGTCTTATATCAAGCGTTTAGCATACAGAAAATCCTGGTTGTCAGGCCCCTCACACACACCTTTTGCAGCTCAGCACTACAATTTCACTTTAAAACCTAGGTCACGCAGAAACATCATTCAGACAGAATCAAGCAAAACAGATAAGACATTCACCAGTGCCCAGTAACAGCAGCAGACAACAGGATGGTTAGTGAGATTTTCACTGAGGCACCCTTGACCCCGCTGCAAGTTTTGCCATGCTGTGCATGTGTGTGCACACGTGCGTGCGTTTGTACAAATTATTCTGCTCAGATGGCCACCAGGTGAGAAGCTCAGCTTGAAAACGCTTCAGGGCTGCGAGCGTAGCACCTTTCCAGGCCTGCTTACCCACAGATCTTGGCAGAGTTAGAAGTCACTTTACCATGGTGTAAGTGCAACCTTTTCCCTTCACCAAAAGACACCACCCTTCACAGTACCTGCACTTTTATATATGCCCCTAGCAGCTACTGCCACAGCTGCTGGGTAAAGGAAAACTCCTCTGGCCCCATTCGCAGCAAGTCTAGCGATTCCTAACATGCCTGCCATAAAAGGGACAGATACTGAGTTGAAGGAATACTCTGCTAAAATTTTATCTTCAGAAGTAAGTTTGAGCATCCATCCTCTGCACCACAGTACAGAAGAGCACGAAGGGTCCGTAGCAGGGCCTGCACTGCAACAAGACTTTCCCTCAACAACCTGAGGACGTGAGATTCTTCAGCATTAGAGATGCTAACGACTGTAAGGAAATATTTCCAAAATGGGTTGCTGTTTCCTCCCAATAAGCTGCTTCCGCTGTTAGAACAAAGTATTAATGGCCACTCAGGAAGCCCTGTGATTACCAGAAGCTGAGCCTCTAGCTTCCCCCTCGCTGCACCAAAGCTGCGGCTTGCTGGGCCTCGCGCGGTGCCCGAAGACTCTCAGAACATGCTAGCGGAGGCCGAATCGCCTAGCTACGATCCGTAAGAAAAGTCCTGGCTATTACATAACCGGCAGTGTTTGGACTAGCTGCTCCCAGCTATGAACGAGGACAAAATGCTGGGCAGTATAATGCAGATTAGCCATTCTAATGAGCTGAATTTACTACAGCATAAAATATTTTAGAAAGTAATTAGATTTTCATCTCAACTCATGTATGAGGCTATTTTTGTAACCAACAGAATTCATTCCAACTTTGTATATGAGCTTGCACATAGTTCTGGATTAAAAAAAAAAAGTGCTGTCCCTGCCAAACTCAACAGAAGAGAGAAAAACTAAAAAGTGATTTATACTTTTCTCAGTTATCCCCACACAAGCTCTGTCTCACAACTGCACTAGCAGCATCTAATACACATTAAAGTGCTTTTGTTGCAATTACGACTTGCTACACAACACAAAATGAATTTCACAAGCCTTCAGAATTGTTGAGCATCCAGCACTGTAATTAATTTTTGAGGAAGTAACTGGAAAACTCAGCTGGATGAACTCAGGTTTTTCACCACTTTCCAAACATCAGCTGCCACTTGCTTCCTTCAACTGCAACTTTCTCAGAGAAGGAGGAATCCAAACAACATGGACAATGTTGAGAAGCAAAGCATGACACCTAAGTGCAAAGGTACTTAAGAACTGTTACTGGATTACATTCATTTTCTTAAAGAAGCCTTTCGGCTGCAATTTATATTAGATGTTAGGCACTTGGATACATGTTTTGTGTTTCTCAAAGGAAATAATAAGGCTGAAAGGAGGTCTAGACTGTGACAACACTGGTGTCTCACGTGCTAAGGTCAAAGTAATCCATTCAGCATCTCCGCCTCAAACACCCATCTAAAGCAGATCACCCACTTGCACCTCGAGGCTCTTACAGAGATACAATCATTGAACCTTTATGAAAGACTTGGCAGTCATTGGATAAAGATCAAAGTAGGACTGTCGCCAGTTTTTGTATCCTCTTAACTGAATTAACTGCTTTCCCCCAAGACAATTCAAACACAGCAGGTATTGCTTATATGTTAGATCTTGTTCCCATAACTCACAGCTTCAAATGCGAAGCCTCATGATCCCTGAGACAGCTGAGTTAATCCTCTCACTTCCAAAAAGATGCTGGTATTAAACCAGACCAGACAATTTCACCTCCTATCCAAAGCACTGCTATTTCGGCAGGGAGTTCAGAAGGGAGTTCATTTCTGTGCACAACCAGTCCTCAGAGCAATCGTGTGCAAGATCTGCCCCATATACCTACTATGAAAGGGATACATGCTTGTGCACAAACATCTTCCAGAAACCAAATGCAAGTAGCACTAGGGAAAGAGAGAGTTCATCAAGCTTCAGTGCCACCGAGCAGCTTTTATTTGAAAACCAGCACTTTTCAGCTGAATCTGACTTTAACCATATTTTCCTTAATTTGGGACTATTCTTGCATCACTAAGAGCTTCATCTTTTATTACAACTCAGCCTCTCTCCCAGCACAGTCAGAAGCACTGCACATTGACATCAAAAGTGAAATTTCTGCAATGACTTAACAGGACAAAAAGAGTATTTCCATTTAGCTGACAGGCCATATGCATCTGTCCTCACAACGGGGCAGAGTGACATTGCCAGAAGTAGACTTAAAGCCAGCTTGTTTCAAGCACTGGTTTTCCCAAACAAAGCTCACGAGGATTTTCCCCCTTCTCTGAGGCTCATATTAGCTAAGCTAGTAAAGATCAATCTTGCAAAATTCTGACTCTGTCACCTGGCATAAAATTCTGATGTGCAAGTAAACTTCTATTTCTATGAATTTTCTTATTATTTTATGGCCATGATCAAGATCAGTTAATGGATCTTGCAGTTGGGCTGCACAGATAGTAATTTTTCTTTAAAGAACAGCTTCTGTGGTCACAAAAACTCAGACAGAACCTTGTTAGCAGACAACTGAGTTTAAAATGGATGTAGCTAATAAATGCTAAGGTAACATCAGATATAAAAAAAGATCAGAAAATACATGGTTTTGAGAATAAAATATTATAGAACAGCAGGACAGCCTGTTTCTTTAAAAGACACTAATAAATGCCAACTTTTCAACTATAGTCAACAAGTTTCATATAACTTGCTGGGAAGTGAAGTATTCGACACCACTTTAAAGTGCAACTGGATGACTACTTCACAACATATTTAATCCCAAAGTCAGAATAAAAGAAGAGCAGCACCACCTGTCAATGAAACCCAAAGAAGAAACAGAGGTTACAGAAGTTATTTTTCCATCAAGTTGGTATCATTTATTTCTTTACCCCTTTTGTCAATGGAAAGTTCTCAGGCTGAAGGGCATCTCCTCTGCTGAAACAAGAGAGTGGGGCAGCTATTTTCAGTTTACTGAAGTTGATCAAGTACATTATCTGATTAAAGAATGCAATAAATGTACTTACCAAATATTTCCCCTCCACTAGCATACTCTGTCACTAGATAAATCATCCTCTCCGTCTCCATAACCTGGACACAAGGACAGAAAAGTGACAGATAAGGAGACTGCCTTGTGCACAAGGAAATGAAGCTAATTGAAAAATTTTACACCTTCTAACATGTGCAACTGCTTTCATCAAATAAAAAAATATATATATTACTTTCCCATGCTTTACAGACCTATGCAAAGGAATGGACAGGAACTGAGGAAAAATATGAATCAAATAGGAAATTTTAAACACTAAATCCGTAACTAAACACAACATTTCACTTGCACCTTCCTCATCTTCAACTTGCCTCCCTTTAGCATTTGCTACCCAGTCGCATCCTTTTCCAGAAGCCTGGGAGACTTTTCAGAGCTGCTGTAACCAAACTAGTTCACTTTCAAAACTAATCATTGTTCTGAAGAACTAAAATAACCAATGCGATATTGCAAAAGGTGGGGAAGAGGGACATTGGCAGAATTAGTAAGTAACTTTCAAGTGAGTCAAGACCTATTAGCTAGGGCTAGAGCTAGGTTTTTCCTTTAGAGAGTTTGCCCATTTCAGCCAGGTAAGTGTCACACATTTTGAGAGCCTGTTAGGATTTTTGGTGACAGCACTCCAACATGCAAAGGCAGTGATTAGACATGATTTCTATAAATGATTCTAGAAATGGCCAGAAGGCTCCACTGCACATCTAGCCTGATTGACTAGCCCATAAAGACAAAGATCAGGGCACATCAAATTTTTCTGCAACCTCACCCAAACAAATCAGATACAGCTAGGTAACATGGACAAACAGAAGAGGATACTTGAGAGTATCAGCCCACACTATACCACGACATTTCCAAACAGGGATTCTAAGGATGTCATCAGGAACTTCAATTAAGTGGAAGTCTTACTGGGAAGCTACTAATGCGAAACAAGCCAAAATCTTGGTAAGTTACTATTAATCCTTCAGAACCCCCAAAACAAAGAAGTTTAGTGTGATTCACTTTTAGTTATTAACATCAAAGCTCAAACACCCCCACCTCTGGTGACCAGAATTGGGGAGTGAACAGATGAGCCAGACCTGTGCACTCCTCACGAGAAGCAGAGCAAGGCCAGGCACAGGACATTCATGCAGAAGAGACTATGCAAGGAAAGCAGTGGCAGGGGGCAAGAGGGGGGAAAAAAATGCTATGAAGAAAAGCAGCAGGAGCAGCTGCTCTTCTAAAGTAAAGCGAGGTTCCCCTGGTGCAACTACCAGTTAACTACAGGGAGCAAAAGAGGATGAGGCAGGAGAGAAGGGTTGAGCAGTGACTGGTGAGCATGCAGGTGTCTGTATGTGTGCATAAACTAAGAGCTTGAAGAGGAAGACAGCAAAGGACTTAATTTCAAAAGATAAATCAACCAAGAAAATAACCCCCATTCTCTGCTCCCTGCCACATCCCAGAGGAAGGAAGGAGAGACATTACGCAGAAAAAGAAACAGAGAGGCTGCCTCTGAGAAAGCAGTACCGCACCCAGAGTACTGCGGAAGGGCCACAGCACAGGACTCAGCAGCGTGTGACCAATTTCTGAACACAGTTCTATCACCTTTCCTGGCACTTACTGTCCAAACTCACCTCAGGACTCCTGAACAATTTTAGAAAAATCCCTATCAGGATCTGGAAGTGGAAAAAGCACAGGGCAAGGCAGTGCATGCTAAATACAGGCCTTAACTACATGGTTACAGCTTGCTTAACAGACAGATGGTGACAATGTACAATTGCATACAGAAAGCAGCAAATACTACTTTCCTTCCTTTCAGCTTCTGGGCTGCAGATCTGGTATGGGTGGCTCCTAGTGCGGCTGTCGTGTGACCAAGCACAAAGACCAGCCTTGCAGCAAGCGTACGCTTGGGGGTTCTCCGAGTCCCCATGCTCAGCATTGGGCCGGCTGCCCCGTTTGGTCAATGGAGAAACAGGGTCAGTTTCCCGTCCGAGACCTCAGGCTGAACCTCGGGTTTCAGGCCCCACAGGTGGATTTGTATACAGGGGGTGTTTAGGAAAGGCATGGAAACATTCTGATTTGTTTTGGCTTTTGTCAGCGCATGTTTCAAAAACAAGTGAAAGTTCTTTTAACATGAAAGGGACTACCAGCTCAATAGCGACACTAAGCACTGGGAGCCCACCATAGCTGGTTCTTATTAAGAATTACGACTCAAACATGTGGCCTTCATATTGAAAAAAACCCCACACCTCACAAACCAGCCTAGCCTGGACAACAGGAGCTGCTCAAACAGCTGGTTTGATGTTTTTCTGAATGTTAAAAAAATGAATATAACTGAGATGAACCCCAGTTCTTTTCAATTGACACAGGACATGATAGATAGCTCCCACTCAACAGTAATACCACACGTCCAGAAAAGCCTTAAGAAGATTTTTTTTAAAATATATTCCTGTCTCCAGACAAACAGAATCTCTTGTTTTATTTCAGTTACTACAGACACCTTCTCCTTTTTCCACTTAGACCTTTTAAGTATTACAAGCTCAAAGAAATATGATCTACAAATTCAGATTTCTGATGAAAAACTGTGAAAGGCTTTGAGTTTCCAACTCCAGGTTTTAATAGTTTCTATTAAAAAAAAAAGCTTGAAAACTCCGAGGAATAAAATGCTACTGAAAGCACCTTGAACAGTCAGATGAAACATGCTCCACAGCGAGTGCTCTTTTCTCACCTTAGAAAAGTCAAGCCATGAATGTAATCTGTTGAGCATTATATCAGAAGCTTTAGACAGAATAAAATAGGTTGCACAAGTTCTTTGGCAAAAAAAAGAAAAAGAAAAAAGAAAGAGAAAGAAAAAAGCGTTAAGGAATCAGTTTGCAAAGAAGGGTTCCCCAAGTGCCTTAAAAATGCCGTAATTCTCCACTGCCTGCCTTGGGCATCTCACAGTAGACTGTTTGGCCAAAAGAGCTAAACGGTTACCCATCACTTTTACTGTCTCAGTTTTAGCCCTTTGGAGTCTAAATATTTACTTATATCTATCAAGCGCAGACCAGAAGTAGATCAGTCTTGAATAGACAACAGTTGATTCTAGGAAATGGCAACTTCTATTGAGGGTTATGACAACTTCTTCCTTAAAATACATACGTGAACCCCAATAACTCATTACAAAAGGAATGAATACTGGCATATTTCCCCCAGAATTTCAAGTTTCCACATTCCAGTGCCTGCTATCAGGGTCAGGTAGGCACAAACAGCAGACTACCCATTTTAATGGGTCTCTTACCATAATACTTCCCCAAGCTGAAGATCAAGATGAAGGGCCCAGGACTGTCCTTTCTCCACTTCGCATGCCCACCCTAAAGAACAACTGACTTCCACCAGCTAGCTTGGAGATAAGTCCTCTCCAGTCCCAATTTGGCCTATGATTGCGAGCCCTCACAATTTTACTGCTGCATCAAATGGGCACGTTGTCCTGCACAAAGCTGGTGGTCAGTGATCAGTTCTGGCAGGATACTGGGAAGGAGCTTCCCAGAACTGGGGTTGCAAGCAAGAGAGAGGAGTTTGTACAGAGCTTTCAGGTGCTCTTTGGTTGCAAGTCACTGCTTCAGCCCTTGTATCAGAAAGGCCTAGGGAGGGAGTCTTCCATCAATCCAACAGCTTCCAAAACAGCATTTAACATTTCACCGAGGTGTTTGTTCCCTTTATTTCTTTGCTCCCACCTCTCTGCTATCTGTTTGTCTCTGGCCTGTTGCAACTTCCTTGCTGTTCTATTTGATCATGCAGTCAGAGGGGCAACACCAAATGTGTGCATAAAGAGCAACCCACACATGTGGTTCTGTCCTTGGGGATTCTGTTTGCAGAGTAAAAATGCCAAACAAGCCAGAGGAAAGTCTGCAAACAACATACAAAAGCAGCTCTGCTGTTTCTGTTGATCACCTTCCAGCAAAGCAGGGGCAGATCAGCAAGTCCACAGGACCATGGCACAACTGGGTAGGAGGAAGAGAGCAGGGGAGCAGCATGCTTTCAATCCTGCTAGCAGATGAGGTTTGCTCTCTCCCTTAAATTGAGCAGGGGAGCCCACATCCGGTTTCAGCCGGGAAACTGAAAAGCATGCAATGGCCATAAACAACGGCAAGAGGCCAGCTCATAGCAGAAGCGTGATCTCCCAGAAGAGAGAGGAATTAGCCACTTCCCCCAGTCCCTTCTAATCAAAGGATTCTCCCCCAGTATTTCACCGGGGAGAAAATGGAGGGACAATCCTATAAGGCAGCACTACTATACAATGTAAAGCTATTGTGTAGAGGGATGGAAAACCCACTGCACAGTGCTCCTACCTGATATAACCTGATGATATGTGGGTGGCAAAGCATCTTCATGATCTGAACTTCTCTAAAAATCTTCTTGAGATTCTCTTCATCCAGCTGTGTTTTATCAATTATCTTTATAGCAACCTAGCAGAAGGGAAAAATAAAAAAAAGGAAAAGATTATTTACCCAAACACATATTTGGAAAAGCATTTCCAAAACCAAATAATGCTGCACATAAGGCCCTGTTGTGCTAAACACTGAAAACAGAATACACGGTCCCTGCCTCAGAGAGTCTGGGATCTCTAAGCAGCTTAACAGTATCCACTCAGCTCACCATCAAACGGGCAGGAAAAAGCTTTGTTTCCTAACTGGAAGAGTATTTTCTCTACAGCAGGTACCTCATTAAGGGGGCAGCGTTGCAGCTGCTGGTGAGATTTTTAGGCTGTTGCCTGTTACCACAGTAGAGCACGTTCACAGAGGCACCTAGTACCGGGCTAAGAAACAAAATATTTTTTGAACTCCTAGATCTATTTCAAGCAAGTCCAAACATTCACTGAGTTTACTAGTCAAAGAAACAGTTTCCCAGATTTTACCACCCAGTTTAGCCAGTCAGCCTTGCCACTGCCATGTTAATTTACCACCGGAAGATGTGCCCAAACAGCCTGAAAACACCAATACTTCTACCTAAAAGACACAGCACAGAAAGAGAAGTTGCCAGTTAGCCACACAGAGGAGTAACAGCCTTCAATGACTGAAATTTGGATGCAAGCGGAACCAGGAACTAAACTGCTGGCTAATCCACGACCCCGTCAAGCCCACGGGGAGAAGAGAAGGGACCCATTACTGAACTCAGCCCATCTGAAACCAATCGGGCAGCGCCCTCCAGCCATACCCTACCACCAGCGACAGCGGTCTGCGGGCTCCAGCTGCCCATTTGCACATCCTAGCATGTTTCACATAATTCAAAAAGAGCCCTGACTTTTCCCATTTCTCAATTAAAATTGTGTGACTAACTGCCATAAACCTCTAATATGTGTTATCATCAGTTGCTGATCTGCACATCCAGCCTTAATGCATTTATAAGTATCTTTGTCTGGGAACACTGGGTCAGACAAAATCCAAACTACAGCTATTATATTTCTGAGAAATTACATTACCTGAACATATATTATAAACCCAGTTCTAGTGCAAGAGCAAGACGTGTTTCTAGAAAGGAACAGTCAAGCCTGCAAAAGAGCCCTACCTCCATGGTAAACTCCAGGGACAAATTCATTAAAGCTTCTGAATAAGAGAGATGATGACATGGGGGATGAGGGCGAGGCAGGCAAAGAAGAGGAAAAAGTCACTAGAGCAACGGACTCCATTGCATTATCCACACAGCAACTCACATACTATAATATGGCTGGTAAATACTAGCAGGGATGGTAAAGGGCTGGAGGGTTGGACATCTAACAATTCAGGTTTTTATTTATTTTCAAATCAGAAGTGCTCTATAAAGCTACACAAGAAGAGTTTAAACAAGCCTAAGTGCTTCCAGTCAGCTGCTCTCAGGAGTTCCCCGCCTCAAAGGCTTCCCTCATTCCTCTTCCCTCCACCTTCCCCGAGCAAGGTCTTTCCCCGGCCGCTGAACAGCTCCCAGCACTTACACGGCCATGCACGAGACAGCAATGCCATCGCGCTCCAAATGGGGAGAAATCTGCTACGATAAAAGGCACTTCCCCCCAACTCCACGATATAATAAAAAAAAAAAAAAAAAAAAAAGTATTTGTTTAATTGAACACATGTAGAGAAGGAAAGGAATCTTTTCCAGATGGCCTGATATAGCAGGGGAGAAAAAGGCAACTCAGGCACCGTGATACCTTGCTAGAGCAAGGGGCTGAGGGAAAAAAAGCCTGCTCTCACTGGCAGAAAGGAAAAGCACAGAAGCCAACAAGTGCTGCAGACCCTGCATGCCTGCAAGCAGACACCTTTCCTCAGCAAATACTACATTTACAGTGTTTCTTCTCAATCAGATTTCAGCACTGATTCAATAAGTACCATCCCCCCTCCACATCAAAAAGCAGAAGTGCAAGAGAACACCTATAATATGCCAAACTAGTTCAAGATTCGTGGGCTAGTTTAACACCCGCCAGCAAGTTTTCTTGTGTAGAGATGGCACTTTCCCTGGGAAAAGAACCACTTCAGCAAGTGTTCTCCTGGGTGCTTCGCTAAAGCATAATTTACAAAAACTCTGTCAAGGAAGAGTGCAGAATCATGCAAAGAGCAGGGGAAGGGCATGCAAAGCAGCACTGCGGTAGGAATGCTGATGAGGCACAATCAGAAAGACTTGGCGCAACAGCCCAAAGCCCGATTACGGAGACCTCTAACTTGTAACAGACTCCAGCATTCACTAGGGCTGAGGACAAGCGCTTCACATACAGGAACGCGCCATGTCAATGGACAAAACCCCACAACGGCACACGATGTGAAATGCAAGCTCACTATTTGGAAAGGATACAGGAAGCTAGTAAACAGGACACACAGTCCATTAAGACTAATAAACTCATAGCAAATGCTGCTATCACTAGTAGACGGAGAGAGAGATGGTGGAGCAGGAAATAATTTATGGATTCTTTCAGCCTTTATTCTATCAGCGAGAATGTCCCACTTCCACAGACAAACATTATTATGGCACAGTAGTCCTGCTGCAAAATGTAATGCTGCTCACTACAGCAAATCTGAGTCTCCTCACCAAAAAACAAACAAACAAACCATACTTGCAAGAATGAAAAGCTCTAAAGTACCAAAAATGCCTCAGGCATTTGCTACCTTGGAATTGGATTCCTGTTCCAAGAATAAAAGCGCTTTTTGAAAGATACCCCCAAATGACAAAGAACTTCCAAAAAAAACGGTCCAGACTACTGACTCTACTCAACAGAAATGCCACCCATGTGTCTTCTGTCACAATAAGCATACTATCGCTACTGAATTATTGCTGGGTTTGTCACTTGTTAGCACAGTAAATTCAAGCATGCCAATATTCCTTAAGCCATTCCTACCCTTCTGCACTCTTAGTCATTTGTGATCTTATATAAAACATTATATTGAAAAAAGAATCACACTTGAAACCTGTAAAGATTAAAACCAAACGTAAATCGCATTTTTCTCCCTTAGACAAGATATTACTAGTGAAAGCCAGCATTTGACACGAGCTCAGTCTGCAGTACTTGCACCAAATGCAACCCCAACCCACCGAAGCTCAGAACCACTAACAGCCCTGGCCCTCCAAGTGACCTTACGTGGTGGTGGCAGTCAAAGCCTGGGGTGCAAAGACAAGGGCGCAGTGTCCCCCGACTGAAGTCCAAGCTCGAGGCAGCACAGCAAGGCAGCTAGCTGCCTTATTCACTGACAGGGCAAAGGTACTCCAGCCTCAAGATGATGGCAGGGATTCTTCTCAAAGAGATGTGAAGCAAGAAGCAAGTCCAAATGAAGAAAATTCAATCCAGTCGCAAACTGTTCACAAGTCCTTGAACAAGCTGGTTTCAGTTCTGCAGCCAGCTGAAGCCTGTGATATTTCTCTTTTAGCTCCAAACCTCAAGAGGAATGCCAAATGATGCTCTAATAGGCATGGCACCGTTTGGGAGAAAGGATCTTTAATAGAACAATCTGAAGCATGTGAAAATTAAGCC
The DNA here is from genome assembly GCF_036417845.1 of Apteryx mantelli. Taxonomy (NCBI): domain Eukaryota; kingdom Metazoa; phylum Chordata; class Aves; order Apterygiformes; family Apterygidae; genus Apteryx; species Apteryx mantelli. The sequence goes on from NC_090000.1 coordinate 1,458,024, forward strand.
TCATATTTCATGAGATAAAATCTTTGCCAGGAGAAAAAACTGCCCTACACGTAAGCAGAACATAACAGAATCCTGAAAAGGCACTAAATACAGTAAGCTGTTTCTTCTGTTTGAAACCCTTAATTCAGCACATAGGAGTAATTCCAGATTTTTAAGTCACCGAGCATGCTTACTACTGCAAGAAGAGCAGAAACTGTAAGGCGGCCAGGTCTGGTGTTCAGAATGAAAAGCTGCTGGCAGGAATAGAGTTAGAGCTGAGACGCAAGGTGAAACGGCAAAATCAGACCCCACTCCATAAAATTGCCAAGCATTAACTGGCAGTGATTAACAGGGTGACAAATTGTGGATGTCAAGTTCTAGGCTGGCAGTGTTCTGGGCTGGAGCTCACCCTCTGCTGCGGAGCAGCTATGCGAGCAACACATTTCCATTAGCTAAAGCTCTGGTAAATCCACACTGTGTATTTTTAAGGACAACGCTCAACAGCAGACTGGAAAACTTGAAGATTCAGAGCAGGCTTGGAAAACTTTCTCACTGCATTCTTTTCACCTAGGACTTTCCCAGTAGGAACAAGCTTTTGTACAGCTTAAACCAATATATACATACATATTGTCAGCAGGCTATACTGCATGCTTTACACACCGTACCATAGAACTCCACACCCACACACCCGACACACACAATACCTGAAGCAGCAAAGGAACATAAACACCAACCAGAAGATGCCATCTTATAAAGGCTCTTATTCTAAGTTCAGTCAAAACAGGTGGCCCTTGAGCAAACCTAAATCAGTCTTCAAAAGATATAAAAAGGAGAGACCTGGCATTTCTGAAGGAGTTTCTTCAAAACTTACTTATTCAAGTCAAATGCCTCCAGCAACAGATAAAAATTTAAAAGGTAAGTGTCTCCTGAAAAAGTCTGGGGAAACCACCTTGTGCTCCAGTTTCAGGAAATTCAGAGCTTCCTCAAGAACATGCGAGGGTGGAACTAGGAAAATCCCTCTATGCTCCCTACAGAAGGGAAAGGGCAGGGAATTTCACGGGCTGGGGGGGGCCCGGGTTGCATCCGGGGCTTGGGGGAGGGATGCTGTTTGCTTTGCCTTTTTTCCAGAGGGAAGGAGGGGTTTCGAGGCCTTCCAAAACGCACCACATTGGTTTCTCCATTCCTGCATTTTCCCGCTGGCTAATATTCTCCCTCCACAGTAAAGATGATTCAGGATTTCTGTACAAAAAGAGACTGGCTTAAGTCCTCTGGTCACATCAGCCAAACTGACTTCATCTAAAGCCTGGTTGCAGGGAAACAACTGCAATGAACTCTGCTCTAAGCGCACATTGTCCTTCCTCTGGAAAGCAAGCCCCGTCTAGACGTACCCTACCAGGAAAGAACTCTGCTGACAGCAGAGCCTCTGAGGCAGCCTAGGCCTCAAACACAGCCCACAGCTTCTCCGCACCAAGGTGACTCTGCTTTTCATCTTGTGTGAATCAAGTCCTGATGAGCCGAAGGACAGCCATCCACTACTGCCAGCAAGCCTCACCTCCCTCCACGGCACGCCTCAGGGGGCAGACACCAACCCTGCCACTATGCAGTGCCCTCCTCCTTTTCGGATTTGCTCAGTTCTCCATGCTGTCTTTGCAGGCTATCCAGCCCTTGAATCAGAACTCGAACTCCATCTCCATAATGAGTGCCTGTACTTCTCAGGAGCTGTAAAATAAAAATGTTCAGGTGGGTGGTTAACCAATTTCTCCATGAAACATTTCTTTGGATCCCTGGTTCTTTCGCTGATGCTTTCTTCTCGATCTTCTAATTGAGCCATTTAGAAGCAGACTGATTTCAACCCTTGCTAGTTTACTCTTCTCAGAGTTGCTGCACTGCCCTGATACAGCACTAAAGGACAGCCACAATCTGACTAGAGGAAAGAGTGAAGGTTTTGCCTAAATAACCTTTGCTTTGGGGGGGCTCAAGCTTCTCAGTCACTCAGGCATTTGTCAAAGCTCTCTTCAGTTGCTTAATAGCACTCAAATGCTATTCCTTAGCTGCTCTGGAATAAGCCAGGAATAACTGGCCACCACCTTACTGCCTTTCCCTATCCCCCTTTGTCTGAAGCCCTGTCCCTTTCTCCCCTGCTGCATTAGGACTGCTGAAGGAGACACGAAAAGAGCACATTAGCAAGCGGATCAGCAAGCGCCCCGGGCATCTATACAGCACAGGGCAGCACACCTAATATACCTCAGCACAACACAGGTTCCCTGGGGTCACTGTCCAAATGCACTAGGAGCCACAGAAATTCCTGTTAGACCCATCAACACTCCGTACCTTGAAAGAGGAGCCAACACCTGGATCTCTATAAACTATGCACTGCATCTTTGCTGCTGGAGGTGGGCCGCAAGGGTAAAGTCAGCATGTCGTGCTGGACAGAGGGAGAGGACTCGCAGTGCTGCTGCCCGTGCGGCACAGAAGTTTCCAGTTTTGGTAACAGTTCTTCCTGCTAACAGGAACTTGCTGCTGTGGCCACAAAAGCATCTCTCCCCAATAACAAACATCAGAAAAGTACAGGCGTATCGGCTTCCTGCTCCAACCAAAGGGAACGCTGATGCTTACGGCACCACTAGAACTGCAGGCCGGTAGTATTATTTATGCAGAAAGAGCCAGTTTCTGGGTAGCAACATGAAAAACACCAAAACCTCCCCCCCAAAACAAGGGCATTCCTTCATGCCTGCAAATGCCATGTAAAATATGGAGAGGAGAGAGCAAGACTAAACTTCATTAAATAAAGCACAAACCAGGCTACAATTAGAAGTAGAAGAAAACCATAATCTAGTTTCTTAAACAATGAAGTACTAAAACAAAATGAGTCTGAAAAATTAACTATTCTTTTATCAAAAGTTAATGAAGCTTACAGGCTGTGGGACGTATGCCAAGTCTGGAGCATACACGCTGCTACCAATTAACAAAATGTTCCCGCCATTTCGAAAACATTTCTTTTTTTCTTTCCCTTGTTGGATCCAACTAAAACTTACCCTAGTAATTTGAGGAACAAATCATTATTTGGAAGACAAGTTAAGTTCCTAAAACAACAGTTTGTAAAGAGAAGGTAAAGAAGTGTTTAAACTGACGAAACTCACTCAAGGCACTGCGGAGGTCTTGCTCCTCAAAGCCAGAAGGCTTGTCCATTATGTTTCCAGATTTTCTTTTTTCCCTACTGCACTTCAGTTGAACACTGCTCTGTATTTTTTGGATTCTAATGCTGTGCTGAATATGTGCATTTGCCAGGCAAAAGCCTAATGAAAAGTAGTGGAAATTTCAACCACAGACCAGTATGAAAGCAGAGTGGCAGTTAAGTAACAAAAGGAGAGGCAATAAAGCCCTGGAAGCCCCAAAAGGCACTCTCAGTAGTCACTGATACCAATAAGGGGTACGATTTCCTATTTTGCACTCAAATCAGTTTTTAAAATCTGCTAGCCATCTGTCCAGCAGGCTTTCATACAACAGAGGGCCATCAAGGTTCACCTCCCATCTCGTTCACCCTGCACCAGATGCCAGAGTTTCCTACACCATCTCTTAGCTTGGTCAAGAAAGAAAAGAGAGCGAGAGGCAGGCAAACCCACACTCTGAAGGAAGCACGCGCTTGTCAAGCGGTTTACAAGCGGCCTCTGCATGTCATCACATTGATCCAACAGGATGCCTTCGTACCATTGCAGCTGTTTGCAGAGAATTATGACAACAGAGCAACAGAAAGAACATAAGAAAGAAACTATTACAAAAAATATATATATTTAAATCCTTAAACTGAGTCCTGCAGCCCTTAATTTAAGCTAATCACTATGCACAAGGTTTCCCACTGAGACACTGTCAGGTAGAAGTAGACCCAGAACCCGTTGTAAGGATGGAGTTTGCAGTCAGGTGTTAACCTTGCACACGACTGGATTCGCAATGGTGCAAGAGACATAAGGGGCTTGATATCAAGTAGCTGCCTTATGCTGTTTCTGGAAAAGTAGTTCCTCCCATGTTCTGCTGCCCTAGGAGCTAAGGACATTTTGACTGTATTTCATAAACAAATGTCATTGCACAATAGCTAAAAAGACAGTACTGAGGCTACAATCTAATTCTTAGTCATGTAATGCATTCAGTTCTCATTATACGGAGAGTGAAAAATATTTTTGAAGGCAGTTAAGTCTCCATCTTAAGCATATTCCTTGTTAAAGAGCTTACTGTGAAATTACTGGCTTGGACAAACTCTTGCTTTTTCTTCCCAAAACCTCAAGTCATTGTTATTAAGGAAAAAATCCAGGGGAAAAAAAAGAGTCTCTCGACCTGTCTTCCAAAAGCAGATCATGGCTCTGCCTCTTAGTTTGCTTCCCCCCTCCCCACCCTTTATTTTAGGGCAATGAGTCTATGGTGATACTCTAACTTGGAGACAATCTGTGATAATAAAGACCAGGACTATGTATAGCTTTCAGTCTGAAATAACTGCACAAAGACTGCGTTCAAAGTAAGTCTTAAAAAGCAAACAGAGCAGGGATCTGAGTGACTCTCTAAATCATAACATATATAGCATAAACCAAAGTAATTGCTTGGAAAAGCCTTTCAGTATAGCCTGAAAGCAAAGAACCAAGAAGTTAGCAGTTTGTCACTTAACAGTGTGTTTCCTTGGCTTTGATTTAGTGGCTGAATCCCAAATATTAAAAACTCATTTGGCAACCAAAAGCCTGATAATTTAAGGCAGAATACGTCTAACATGCATTGCATTCACTGATGTATCCACACAGTCTGCCTAACAGGAGACTTCCAGACAGAAAGACAGGACTACTCGTAGGTTGTGTCCTTTCCACTGAACATCATGCTGAAAACTGACTTTATGTATAGGAAGACTATTTTTTAAAGTAATTTTTTGCAAAGATAGAATTTAGCATATCTTCCTCAACTTTAGCAGAGCTTGCCATCCCGGGTTAGAATTTAACAGTAGAACTGATTCAGACTTGTAAGAGATTTTGCAATAATGGTGTGTGTGTGTGTATACATGTATATATTTTTTTTTTTTGAAAAAATCAGAAAGGGAGAAAACTAGATCTATAGTAACTGATTACATTACTACTATTATTTTGGCCTTTCACACAGTGAAAGACAGCATTTTATTGATGTATGTCACTACTAAAAGATATCTTCTCAGAGGTGAGCTATGCTATAAAACTGGCCCCCACTCAATATGTTGGTGGTGCTTGAATGCCCTGGTCTCAGAACAGGCTACTGCTCACTGAAGAGGACCACGGTCCCCCCAACAACCTGAAGGAAGCTACCCTCCCCAGGGTGCTCTTCTGCTCTATCAACAGCTTGCTCTCTTCAAGGATGACTTGGATAATGGTACTGCCAAGTTTCCTGTCATTTGCTGCCTTAATGGACTGCAGAGCCAAACTCCAGACCAAGACAATTCATCACCTGAAGAGCATGTCTGGTTTATAAAGGAAGCCAAAAGATCACACCAAGGGTAAGAGCCTCTGAAAGGAGGCAGAAGTCTTGGTGCAGGAGATAATACTTACTTGGAGAAATAAAAGCTTATATAGACATCCTGTTTATCAGTTAAGCGTGGCAAATATTCCTGCATACTTCCTCGAAACAATACTGTCCTGCCAGCAACAAGGAAAATATATTTATGCTGGCAGTTTAGGACAAAGCAGACAGAAGTGGGAGAGAGGCCTGGCAGACAGAAAGAAGGAAGGAGGCTGGGTGAAACGTGGGCTGTGAGAACATTTCCCGTTCCAGCAGGAGATGACAGCCATCACACTCCTCATTTAAGTGCTTCAGGATTCAGCAGGCTACTCTGTGCCAGAAGCACAACAGCACCTTTCCAAAAGGCAGATTCTCCACCGGAGCTACCATGAGAGAGAAATTTGGTTGGGGAGGATGGCAGAGGGAATGGCCACTTATTAAAAAGTTACCTGCAGATAACATTTCTTCAGAAAACATTTAAGTACTATATAGGCTTTTCAATTCGGTCCTCATTTTGGGTATTTATTTCTGAACCTTTGGATCAATGGTCTTTGCCTGTATGTACAGGGAAGCACTACACTTTTAGAATGCTTTTGTTGTCACAATGTTATTTAACATCTCAGAATCAAGCGAATGTTAAGGTCACACCAAAAAACGTGTACCTGTCGCATCCACAGCACACTGAAGATCAGCGTTCCAGTGCCCACAACACTCAGAACTCATACGGAGGAGGCTGTACTGTATACATCCCTGTCTGAAATCAGCAGTTTCCAAAAGGATAGACATTAAAATGGCAACACCTGGCTGCCTTTCCTCACTGGCTGATCTTCCATTGACTCCAATAGTAATGGAGACAGGCCAATATCCTACATCAGCTTGCTAGAATAAATGCTTTATGAAAGACTTCCCAAAACTAAGCTTACAGTCACACACAAATCTAACTGCGGAAGCTATGTGTCTATTGAGAACGAACATCTATCTTCTTGAGAAGTATAAAAGATAGGAAACAAAAGGTAGGAATGAGTAGTCAGTTTTCAGTGGAGAGAAGCCACAAACAAGTAAACATTTCCTTTTTCCCTTTGTTCATTGCACAGATGAAAAGCTAAAGACCCTGTCCTGGGCTAACATCTATTCATGCCACACACTTGTTTAGATCTAATTATAACTGTAATTAAAATTCCCTGCATGGGCAATTATTCTAGAAAGAAACCACCTTTTCCATTTCAGGTCAGTTGTTTCTATAGTGGCATAAGTTAAATCGGGAGAAGAAAACATGCTTCTTTCAGAATGCCACCACATGGTCAGCCTAATCAGTAATAGTTATAAAAGTATAATTATGCCAGTAAGTGTTCCCATAAGTCAGTAATTGATCTCCTCAATGTTACAAGAGCCAACAGATGGCACTGACAAATTGACTGCATTGAAAAAAAAAATTCAACAAGCTTATTTAGGAAAAACATTTCCTAGAATTGTTCTGAGCAGTCCCACTCCAAATTCCTCCTGGAAACCCTCGATAAACATTCACTAAATATGCTTTTGCTGTAGGGCAACATATCCATGTAACTTGGTTCCTCTCATATTCCAGGAGGACACGTGGAATAGCACAATAGAACGAGAAGCTGTCATCACGTGGTGCTCTGGACTAACGAACGAGCTTGAAGAAGGCCAATCTAAAGGTAAAGAAAAGTAAGGTAGCTTTGAGCCAGGGTGGGATCAGCAGTGCAGCTGGAGTTGAGCACTGGTTATAGACAGATACACAGCAGTTCACAACAAACCTACCTCACTAGAGCAGCAGGTCACAGTCCAGTGAAGCCTGATGCATACAGAACTACTCAGGAGTCAAGGCCGTTAGCCTCCTGCACGTCACTAAGTTAAGCAGAGCACAACAACCAGATGGATGATTTTTGCAGCTAATAAAGGCTATATCCATATATGGGTGTTAGATCATGTTACCTAGCACTGCCAGTGGGCTCAACCACTACTGCACGCTGCCAAGTCAACTGCAGCATCTTCCCTTCCGCCCCCCTGCCCCTTCTTTGCTGCGAGTGGGATGGTGAGCATCAAATTGCAACCTACCAAGAGGGTTGAAGCCCGGCTTATGGGGACTGTTTACTCTCTCCAGGTGACTTGCACCATACTACACTGTCTGCTGTGGTCATTTATCCCATTCAGTAGATTAGGTTCCACCCTTGTCTGTCTTCTCCACATCAGTGTTGTTTAGTCGAAAGAGCACCATAGGCTAGATAAGCTAGCAAATATATTTAGAAGATGATGTGTGTATTAGTTATATGTAGAAGCACTTAACTGGCATATGGGCACAAGCCTGTGAGAAAAACAAAGCCTTAACCCTAGGCTATTGTGGGTCACCTCCCATTCCAGGAGCTCAATTTGACACGTTACTCTACAGCAACTCTGCATTTTTGAGTGGACAGTGATGGCATAGGCACATTTCTTTCAGGCAAGCTGTGATCACAAGTCTGCCGGTATATTTAGGTCACCAAAAGTGATCTCTCTAGATGCAAATAGAGAATTTGTGCAATTTTAGTCACAAGAAAGTGTTCTACAGAAAAGATGCACTCCTGACTGTGACATTCTAGCTAGATAGATAATAGCATGCTTTTTATTGAACAAAATGAAATTTCTCTTGACAAGCTCATGGGCGAAATAGAAGCATCTACTCCACAGAATTAACTACCTAAAAGTGATGTAGCAAATAAAACTAGGCCATTCTGCAGCAAAATTGGTGGCTTTTGGAGGTGGTATAAATGCAATTATTGGCAGCAACTGAGGGCAGGAAACTGTGGACCAAAATGCGTATCAAAAAATTGCATTTGCTCAGGAAGGAAGTTATCACCTTGTCCACATCCCTCTTCAGAATCAATGCAGTCACTTGTATCTTGCACAAGGTGAAGAAAATACTGATGGTGTTTTATGACTAAATCCTCTTGGTCTGTTGCAATGTTAATACCCTACTTGTGTGAATGCTGTACTCTGCTATGACTTTTCCTTATCCCTAAGGGAATGGAACGGGGATTTCAATGACAGAAGCACAAAAACAACATTCATATCTACAGTGCAATATACCAGCTAAGCCCGGTTAAGAAAATCTCATCGTTTCAGCGTGCATACAACAGCCTACAAACTTTGTTAGAACCTTTACAGCTAGAGGAAATTCTTCTACAGTGCACTCTAGGAGCCCAGTCTTTACCTGTGCTGACAGCCAAAGCACTCATTCCTTGTTTTCTAGTCTAGTACTAACCCTACACTAGCAACTGAAGCTTCTCTTCTCAAAAAGAAAGGATGGCTTTAGCTACGTTTTTTCCATCAGTCATTCCACTTACCCACATGCGCCAGAGCTTGCATACTGAACTGTCATGCTTGGTCAGTACACAGTAGCGAATCCTCCCACCAGAAGGAGATGATGTAAAAAGCAAATTTGGTAGTAAAGCTTTTTCCGGGTAATGAAAATAACTCCCTGGATATAATATTACATTCTGGAAGAATATTGCCTCTTGTGGTCACTAGAAATCTTGCCATACTTTGCAGAAGTACAAAGCAGATCTCAATTCACATTACTACTTCCCCCCAAATGCCCAAGATCGAACAACAGTAGATGCCTTTGGTAGGCATAAAGCACTTTCAGAACCAGTCCTTTTAATGACTACAGCTACCAAATGTGTACAAGATTGAATGCCCCCCCTTAAATGCACTGCTTCAAGGGCATGAGCTTCAATGTCAAAAGACAACTTAATTCCAAATGCAAACTGTTCCCCCCCCCCAGTTCTAAAAGATAGAAGGGATGACATTCAGCCAGGCCAGGTTAGAAATAATGCTCTGCAAGCAACAAGCAAGTTTGATCACCTTGCTAAAACAGGCTTCCAGAAATTGTATTCCCCTTCAATTGTCACAGCTACTGCACAGCGGAGGTCAGAAGCAGAGCAGTTCCACAGAGCTCTTCCCAATCATTTCATGACTTTGCGTAAGAGTAGGAAAGCACAGAGAGATTTTAACTTATCTTCACTGGCTACTGCACATGCTGATATAAACAACATTACAGGCTTTGTGGAGCAGCATTACGGACATTAAGATTCCAGAGAAAGGCAAGGGAAATGTAACTTTGTGGTTACTTGATTTAGTTGAACTTCTTAGTAATTTGACTAGAAATAGAGTAGAGCTTGTATTAAAAGTCAGCTTAAGCATAAGGCAAAAAAATTTATGCAAAAATCTAAGTAAAAGCCCCTCTCCCCACCTCTGTTGGATCACTCCACATCAGCTCTTGCTTGACTTCTTTACATCTTGTTTCTGCCTCAGGATCTTTGTAACGAGAGTCTTTCTACTGTAAGAGACTGAGCGCTCCCAAACCAGTACGTGCTTTAATCAGTTCATAGAACTGAATCATCAAATTAGGCCACTATCTGGTCAAATCTAATCTGAGTTGCAGGTGTAAAACATATCATACAGACATTTAACTGGAAAGCTTTTGCTTGTGGCATTAGCACTGGCCCTACATTAATTATAGGCAGATCTACTGGGGCAAAGCAAGTACTGTGTGGGTTTGTTACAGCGAAAGAAAGGAACATTCAGAAATGAATAGTACTATGTTTCGGCCTTATGATCTGCTGACAGTCCGCAGTGTTACCTCCATGGGTTCTATGCAAATGAAAAGCAAGTCTTGGCACTTAACGCACAAAGACTGCACTTGTTAATTAAAACCGGTTTTTGAATGAGCTTAGTTAAGCTACTGCAGAACCTTATGGAGGTACATTTAAATTGCTTTAAACTGGTTAACTAGTCAAATGCAATGTGTAAAAGTAGATCCTGGTCAAGTAAGCATAACCTATTTTGTAGAAAAGGCTTAAATCCAATCACTTTGAGAAGCAGATGTGAACACAGCATTTTTGCCTAGGCCCAGCTGGACTCCTGTTCACGCTGTAGTTTGGCCCCCGACAACCTGCACGTAAGAGAAGCTGAGAAATGAAACAAATCCCAAGAAGAAACTTGCTCACCCTATAAATAAAGGTTATCCTTTATTTCAGGGCACTACATTCAAACTATTTTCTTAATTGCCCTTCACCCATGGAGTAATCAAGCAGCCAGAATTTTGCCTAAAAACATATAATGATCAATGTTGGCCCGTGCCTGTGCAACACTGGCCATCCGGGCATGCCACTGACCTAGTCATTTTAAATCAAGGAGAAGTGAGGAAAGGTCTGGGAAAATCAGATGACAACACAGGATGTTCTCGCCTATCTGCTATATTTCCCACACATGTAGAGAAGTGCACATCACACTGCACGTAGGAGGGGAAACAAAAAGCAGCTTGCATGCGTTCAGCTCTGCATCTCAGCAGCAGCGGAAAACGCTGAGCATCGGGGGGGGGGGGGAGAGAAGGGGCGGAGGGCTGCAAGGACGTCACTGGGGTGCACAGATCCTGCGGGAGGCCAGGTTGCCTGGAAACAGAGCAGGGAAGAATAAGAGGAAAAGCCATTACTCGGAAGAAAGTTGAAACGCCTTTCACAAGCAGAGTTCAATTCCATGCCCTAGCACAGGGACACTGTGCGGAGTTTAATCAGAAGAGACAACACCATCCAGTGCTGCAGCAGCAGTTTGAGGTTTGTTTCGAAAAGTGCATTTGTGACTCTGGTGAAGTGTATTCAATTCTGTCATTTGTATTTAAAGTATTTAGCAAACTCAAACGTGCATTACATTATTTTTTTTTTCCCCGTTTCACACCTTCCAAAAACTTAAAGCGGCACTGATGCTGCATCATAGCTCAGCACAAGACAGAGTCCTCAGGTTCACTACAAAGAAAGTCGGACTGTAACCAGGTGAGACCAAATGCATTTCAGTTAACCTCAAGACATTTATGCACTAGGCTTACCATAGCTATTTTATTTGCAAAGGTGGCAGAGGGGAGGAGACTACAGTGAATTCATTTATCATATCGGTGTGACACATTTGTGAGATCCCCAGCAATGTCCAACATAACACCGCAGATTGTAACAATATTATGAAAATTAGACCATTTTTGAGAATATCAGTAAAGAGTGCTGTTATTAGGAGCTGGGGTCTCCATGACTTGCAGGAATTACATCCAGAATGACCCCAAAGTATCAGCTGGCACTGGGTTGAAGATACACGACTCCCAAGCTTCCACTGAATGCTGTTACGTGTTTTTCAACGGCAGAGCTGTTTAAATTGCTTCTACTTCGCTGACACATGTGCCTAAAAATCCCAGTAAAGGAATACAAAGGCAAGAATCCAGAAAGAAGAATTTATTGGATCACCTATGACTTAAAGCAATCATCTTTTTCTTTTGGACACTGATATGTTGACACCTTTCAGGTTTACTTCCTCCATCCCTTCTTCCCCCTCCCTCCCCCCCAGTCAAACCCCTCTTGTAATCACCTGCAGTGGCCAAGATGACTAAGACAGGGAGCAAGTTCTGGACAAGCTCTCCAAAGCAGGAGTCGTGGCTAACAGTGTAGGCAGTGCCCAGTCCAGCGGCACAGCCAACCAGGCAACTGAAAGGTTGCACTGCAGCCTAAACATTTAATAAAACAAGATTTAATTTACCAAAGCCTTTAATACCCATTTGCCTACAGTATGACAAGAGATTTTAGTTTACATAATAGCTCACTACCTTTCTGACATCTGATTTTTAACAGCTTTATGAGATCGCCATTTTAAAATTTTAAGTGGCTTTTACTTCAATTGCCAAAGCGCCCATATTATTAAAACTAAAAAGCCTAACCGTGTCAGATCGGTGAAGCTTTGTTAATAAACATTGCACTGTATCTTGTAAAAGTACCAGGGCAAACTTCAGTTGCGACTGATTTATTGTTACTTTACCCAGAAGCAAGTGACAGTTGGAGCAGTATCCACACCAACTAATGCGCCCAATTCATTTCAGCTGCCAAAGTCAAGACCTGCCTGTAAGATCACCTATATTATAATGAACGTGTTTCTTATATTGCTAATGTTCTTGCTGCAGTCAGCAGAGCTGGAGGGAATAACACAAGACTGTTACTCGCTGACAGTACGTTAGAGCAACTCTTGGACAGAGTTGCTTAGCAGCACAGTTTTGGAAATGTAGTCACACGCAGGAAGAAATCTGTCACAGCAGGCTACGTATCAAGAATGCCGTACAGCCGTGGCCACCAGTGTCCCTGCTGAACAACTGAGCTAGGCTTGCCGCAATATAGAGATTTCATTTGAGAAAAGAAAAAGATGCATAGCCGGCTGCTCAGGTTTTTAGGGAAAGGCCTGTCTCAAATATTAACAGAAAGCCTTCGCAGAACTGCTAGGATACTGGAGCAAGCAGGTTTTAAAAGTTCTGTTCAAAGTTCTCCTGGATAGGCGTTTTGCTCTAATTCAGTCATGACCTAAAAAACAGAAATGACAAGGTAAAACAGTAAATTTCAGCTACACAGCTTAAAAAAAGACTCAGATTTGAATGCAAGTCAACAGTAAAGAAAGTTAAATGGTGTGCACGAAGCAGAATGCTAAGAAACACACCATATATTTGCTTTTCAATTTTTTTATGCTTATAATGCAAAGATCATCACTCAGGTCCAGAGGTTTCCATGGAAAAGACAGAATACCCTAACTCAGCTTATGTGAGAGACTTGTAACGAACAACCAGCACTGATGCATCCTAACTGGTTTCTGCTGTTTTTTAATGGCAAGAATAACATGCATGCAGTAAGAGCAGTTCTGGTTTGGCTCACCAGTTTTCCATACAGCTCAAGAAATTTTAATACCAGGGTGCCATAAAATGCCACCAGGAAAAAAACTGGCACTGTACCAGGATGTGCAGTAGGGCCACAGGGACAGCCTTTACCTGGCTTTTCATTTATTTCCCGAGAACCTTCAGGAGTTAATCTGGAGGACTTCTGGAGGTTATTAGGCACTGATGTCTTGGCTTCCCTTCTGCAAACACCAACAACCTCCAGAGGAATCTGTCATTCCATATAACAATCCCTTTCACTCAGCCTCAGCTGCCCATTCCCTTTGCCTTTCCACAGCCTAAGCGGCGGTGGCTACACACTGAGCTATTACGCTGAATTATGCCCGCATTCTAGGGAGGAGGCCAGGTTTTGCAGTTATGCCATCATATATCTGCATATTAAAAATATTTTCTATTATATGCAGTTATGTTCAGAAGCATAACAGCTCATGGTTAAATAAGGCGGCTATAAAGAACATTACATGTCACATTGGGATCACAAAAGTATCGGAGAAAATCTAAAGTGACAGATAAGAGACATCTGATGGAATGAATCACTATTCTACTTCATGTGCCATGAAGTCCATTTGGGAATATGGTATTCTGGGTTCTGAAATGCAAACATGCACAGATATTTTCCTAAGCCTGTAAGTGTCAGGTCTTTTTTATACTGAAGTGAATCTACTTGAATACTCAAAATAAATCAAGAGCAATAGCTAATGCTACAACATACGCTTGCAAAAAAGGGAGCTACAACTCTGACAGCCAAACAGTAAAATCTTGCGCTCCTGGTACACCACAGTGAACTGAGAGCACTTCTCAAAGGTCCACAACTACCTCTGCTCCCTGCGATCGCAGGGAGAACGCTGGGTCCCAGGCCTGTGCTTTACACTGAGACATTCAGCAGCTTACCTGGTCACCAGCAAACTGCATCACACAGACAGGCCAAGTAGCCAGTACCTAGCAACTGTCAACTTTTTCACAAAAGTACAAATATCTGCATGTCACCATTTATAAAGGCTGCTGAGCTACCAGCAAGATTATGAAGCCAGAGTTATGAAAAAACTCATCCCATGGACAAGGTCATAAAGCCATTAACCATCAGCAAGTCAAGGTTTTGCATATGGTCCATAGAAATCAAAGATCTCAAAGATGCATTCAAATGTGAATCAACAGTTTGCAATAGATGGCTATTACCAGAGACTGCACCTGCAACACAGTGAGCACTGAAAGGTCAGCACAAAACGCACACTGGAAAACTAAGCAGAGCACTGAAGTACGGCTGCACAGAGCAGGACTGCACAAATGCAGAGCATACTGACAGCAAGGTACTGCTGAATATATCTTTCATTACTGTAACAGGGTGCGAGCAGGGTAAAAGACACTTCAAAATGGTGCGCTCCTTTGCCATTTAGTTTCCTACGTGCAAGTAAACACATCTTCCCTACCCAGTAAATTTAAAGTTCAAAATTAGAAGGTGGCACTGTTGCATTTATTTCTGTGAGTAATTTTAAAAGGCGACAATTGCAATAATGCTACTGGATCTTGAGCAGGACGGGGCCAAGATTATGACATGAAGGTGAAGGATAAAGCAAAGCACATGCCAGATCTAAACGATGTATTCAGAAATTTTTTAGACACTGCATTTCCAGCAACAGCCTTTATATAGTTTGCCATGATTAGATGGCAGTTTCTATGGGAACAAATAAGCAGTGGCCCAGTCACAAGATGTCTTGTAAACTGCACTTTCCTCTGGCTTAGCACGAAAAGCACCATCTACTCAGTGCGTCTAAAGATCCCAGGCTCCTCAGAATTATCCTGTGTTAAATGCCGACCGCCGCGTACGCGTGTTTACAACAAGTATGCACAGTTTTGCGAGACTTTGCACTAGCCATCAGGATTAATTTGTTCTCAGTGGCAGCCAAACCATTTGATACCTGCTTTAATTCCTGTAACTTCTCTTACCCATACAAACACTCGTTACAGGAGTGGTCCTTTTTGACGCGGAAAATTTAGGTGGTAGTTAGAGGAACAGTCAGAACCGGCGACTCCTGAGCCCTAACCTCATGGCTGAACACACACATACAGGTCTAGTGAAGAGAGCTGCCTCTATGAAACGTAAAGCATCTTGAAGACGATAAGCGCTGTGAAAGATAAGCATTTCTTACCATATATGCCAGGTCTTAGATCTCAGTATTTTCTTCAGACCACGGGCAAAGCACATCTCTGAATCGGGACCGGAGGCAGCAGTGAGGGGTGATCAGAGATAACAGGATCTCTGCTTTAAATTTGCTTATTATTCAAACTACTGCCTGCATGAAACAGCTTTTATAAAGTTATAGGTTACCTCTCAAGGACTTTTCCATTAAATATCATGTTTACTATGTGCCTGCAAAACCTAGTAACTTAGTCTGCCTTTGGCTCCAAAAAGAACAGGAACAATCAAGTCAGTCAAATACAGATTTTTAGCACTAAAATGTTGGAATTCTAATCACAATCCCAAGAAAGCAGCAGAAAGAACGATTTCCCTCTCAAAACCACTGCTTCTATTTACTATCTCTATTCCTTAGTTTAATTAAAAAATATATATATCCATCAATTAGCTGATGGAGGGAGGGTTAAAGTCACTGGTAAGCAAGACATGTTCTAAATTCCCCCAGGTCTGAAAACAACTGTGGCCGATTCCACCCCCCTGGTTTCACAAAGGAACATTTTCAGACTCGGCAAGCAAAGGTTCCAGAGTATAACCACCCCTCACTTCAAAACTGTTATGAAATGAAGTGGAAATTTTTAGGAAGAGAAGCCAAAAGTGGAACTGTAAGGAATGTAGGCTTCAACACATTAACCCTCAACAACCAAGAAAAAAAAATCCAAGCACCAGATAGCCCCTTCCTTGCCCACATCTTACATGTGCTTCGAATTAGAAGCAAACCAAATTGTCCAGGGTTAGTACCACAGATTTCAGGAAAGCTGCCCCCCCACACACACACATCAAGTATCCATTTGTCATTATTTGCACTGACTCAGACAGACATTTACTGCTCATATTAAAATTAATGACCTTAAAACCTCAACACAGTCACAGCAGGATCTCTGATGGAACGAGAACAGGCAGCAAGGTGGTTCCAGAGTCCCTCAGCTAACATATCCAGGTACCTGCCCGGCTGGGATTTTTCCCTGTCGGCATAACCATAGTCACAGTGGCCTGCAACACACCTTTGCAGGAATATTTCTGTAGACCTGTAGACAGGGGGCCTGTAAGGGCACAGTAGGAATGGCTGGGCCAAAGCTCAGCTTGTCTGATCTTTGCAACCTTTGTATCTTTTCAGGGCTCCTCCAAATCCACTATTAGGCAAATGAACTAATGACTGCCTTTGCCCTTAAGCTTTCAGTAGGGTTTATAAAAACATAAAGGAAGATGCATGGTTGGCAGCTTATGTTTGATTACAGAGTTTGGTTTAAAATAAGCAAATTTTCTGCAGTGGTATTTCCACCAACTGGTGGGGGGGGAATACCTAAGCAAAGTGAGAAATTTCCGCACCCTTCCAACAAGTGACAAGCTAATAGCCTGCTAGGACAGAAAAGAAGAAAAACACACACACTCAAACCCTTGCATTTATTTCCAGTAATAGTTGCTAGTGATGCAATATAGTCTCTGCTTCTTGTAGCTTTTGGAACCCTGTCTCTTGCCCCAGAAAACTCCAAGAAAGTTTCTGTGGAAATGCAAATGCAAGATCAGTTTAAAATTTAAATTTGTTGCGTGACAAAGCAAGCTTGACAAAACATCCTTTCACAGCAGCAATTGCACAGACTTTTTTTTTTTTTTTTTTTTTTTTTTAAAGAGTCCCTTTGGTATAGAACTGAGTTACACCACTAGAAAAGCCTACAAGCTATGTTTAACAATTGTATCTAATTTCCCTTATCAGTAGAAATGGTTTAAACCCACAGATAACACACTCAGAAGTTGAAAACGTACTCCAAAGCCAAAAAACGATACAGCAAGAGCCTCTCGGGGAAGCAGGGCACGGTGCGTCTGCGTGAGCCACCACCCAGCCGGCACGGGCAGAGAAGACTGCCGAGGAAGCGCAGGGGAGCCGGTTCACACTCAGGCAGTGTATTTCCACCCCTGCCAGATGCCAACTGCTGCTTAAGCACAGAGGAAAGAGCCTTTGATCCCAACCGGCACTTTCAAGTGCCAGGACACTTGGACCCCACTAAGGAAATAGACGGTCTTAAAACACGCAACACCTCTTCACACCCCTCTCGCACCGAGCAAGAGCCCTCAAGATGCAGGTTCGCCCCCTTTGAAGGTGGATAAGCCGAGGAGCCCTCCCAACTGTATTTCCAACAGCTCAGCCGACGAAGGAAGTAAGTATTTATCTGCACAGAAGACGGACCGTGATCAAGCAGTTATTGTAGAGGACAGTGAGGAGACTTTATTTCCAGTTCTGCTGGTAGTTTCTGAGGGGCAGCACAAGCCAGATGAGGCTAGCAGCAGGACCCAGCTGGAAGAGAAGCATTAAGCTGACCTACGCCCTCCGCTCAACTGTGCTGCTTATATGCGGTCTTGAAATGGAAGGGGGCAAAGCGGGGGCAACACCATCACCCATAGTCTTGCAAGGGAGACAGCCAAACCGTCTCAGCAGCTGCGAAGTCCAATCTTGTGTTCATGATTCACATTTACGTGCAAGAGGAATCACAACACAATTCCCGAGAGGAGTTAATTCAGGGAAGGACAGGGCAATTCCAGAGACGCCCTTTGGGAATAAAGCTTCACGCTAAGCATTCAAGTATTCCACCACTTTTCCCAATATCAAACAGAACTATCTAACCCTGGTTGCTGAGAGTATTTGGTAAAGGGCCTAAAATCACGAGTAGAAATAAACTTCACCGTCTTATTACTGTAGCTCCATTTATGCAAATTAAACACATTACTCTATTCCAACACACTAGCAGCTCTGGCTGGAAAAGCAGGAGACCTGCAGCAACCAAGGACTTGGGTGTCTGGAGAGTTTTGAAGGGAATTTCTGAATAGCGCCTGCAACCAATATGCTTGAGTCACCTCAGCACCAAAACAGTCCTAACTTGCATGACAAATTACTGTCACCACCCCCAAACGCTATAAAACTAAAGCAAGGGACAATTGTGTATTTTTAGAGCAAGGAGACACTGCTATTTTAAAAGCAGATTTCAGAATTGTAATTTTAAAATTCTAATTGTGGCTGTTGCTTCACTTTGCCATCGTAAATCAAGTTCTGAGGGAATAAGACAGCAGCCAATACATGCGCGTGGGCATTGCAAAACTGAGCTTCTACAAGCACTCGGTGTGAAGAATAATGTTCTTAAAAGATTTAATTTCTAGGGAATGTTTAAATACTGAAGAGTAAACACTGAGTCAGACACATGCACTAAATACAGGTAAAAGCAGCAGGGGCACGTGGAAGCAAAGCCGCAGCCTGGAATTCACTCAATGCCTCTCCTTGTAAACGTGAAACTCAGGGCCCTGCAGAGAACAAAGTCTCTTTTATACTTGCAGAAACTGCAAGAAAACAAAACCCAAACAAATAAAGCCAATCTACAGATCCGTTTGGGGATCTTAAAACAAGTCTGCACTACTCAACCTTGAATGCCTGAATTCTCAGTATTTGAGCTTTTTCATACATATGAAGCACAGATTAGGTAGCAAGTAATTACGACTTAAGCAATCACTGAGCACAACAGTCATAAAGAAAAGACAGATTAATAGTCACTGCAAAAGTCTACGAAGCTTCTGTGCGCTCTGCATCTTTGGGGAGGTGACTCAGTGTATCAGGTTCTCTGTAAACTAAGTATTGCTTCCCTCCACTCATAGGAGTAACTTAATCTAAAAATGCAGTTTTTCCCATTTGGCATTATTTCCTCTTCCTTACAGAGGACAGATGCATATTAACCATACCAGGAAACTGGCAACATGTTTTGATTTTTCTTTCAATAGACTGAAAATATTTACTTCCACCAGAACCAACTGGGCCCGCTTTGCTTCATGCAGGCCTTCTTTCCTTACGTGCCTCACGCCGCTGACTCCTGTCAGTCGTCTACCGGAGGGCTCTCCCCGTCAGCTCTTCTGGGAAATTTAAGTACAAGGCCAATTAATTCTGTGACAGTAAAAGTTTGGCTACATCCCATCCCTTTCAACTCAACATTAGGAAGACGACTATCAACCTCTGCTAGTCAAACATGTGTAATTATGAAATTCTTATTCTAATACGTAGGAATCATGCGGGTAGGTTTACTGTATGTGATTTTTCTTTTTTAATCAGAGCTCTAGTTCAGTTAAACAGCCACAAAACACAAAAGTATATGCATTTTCTTCAGCTTCTTGTTGTCTAAATGCCACATAGAGAATCCCCACTTTCTGCTGCCAAACTCTCCTTCCTAAAGCACATCACCAGGAAACAACACCCTGTTTGACGATGCCCAGTGCTAGCCAGAAGCACCAAACTTCGCTCTAGAGAGCAAAGCCTAGTATTTAATGGCATTTTATTAACTGCTTACACAGTTAAATTGCTATTTCAAAAAAAACTTAGCAAGCCGCCACTAAAAACCGGAAGGCATAGCTAGAAGTTAGCACAACTTCTGTAAGTTCAGAGCCACGATCAAAGCTGGTTAGTTCAGCAAATCAATGAAGATAGGGCTCTCCCCCTGCGCCCGCACCAGTCACTGCCTCGAGCCGAGCGAGGGTGTGATAGCTGCTCTCCCCCCGCCCTCGCTTCGCACCGAAGCCCCCAAAGCCAGAGCCCAGCTCAGGCAGCTCTCCCTGCAGGGATCTCTGCCTCATCGATACGGGAAGGGGGCCACAAACAGTTCTGCGCAAACTTGGCAGATCATGTGGGAACCGATACAGCCAGGGTGGGCAAGCTGGAGCCATGAGAACAGTTTTGGCTCCTAGACTAGAAGTCTGAGAAATTGGAAGTGGCACTCCATTTGTTTAAATTACCTTCTGAAGCCATGCTCCATATGTGGGAATAAACAGTCACTCTGGTAGCACTAAACACAACCAGGAGTAAATTGTTCCAAGATGCACATCTGCATTTACCAAAGATTAGACAGACGGGCTGCCAAGTCAGGATTTGATTTTTCTTATAATATCTTTTTAAACAGCTCCTAGCTGAGAAGCTCTAAAATGGCAGCACAGGAAGGTAACTCTATATGGAACAGATCAGCACGACCACCGTCTCATTCAAAGGAAGATCACCGGCTGTCCGGCTGCCCCGGGCGAGCAGAGACCACCAAACATAGCGCTGCTGCTTACCCCTCTCACAGTCCACGTCACTGGGGAATCCAAGGGAAAAATAAAGTCTCTCCCTGACCAGCCTGCAGAAAGAGTGGTTTTAGGAATTCACTTTCACATTTTATGCATCACGCCTACATGGGCGTTATTCTGAAGGCAAGAGAAATCAAGTAAACAGCTTCTACATTTAATCTGTAATGCACTGACGTCTCTTGTAATCTCATGTATGCTGACTCCTACAAAAGCTGCCCGAGTTTGCAGAAGGCCAGACAACTTTTATTGGTCCAGTGAATAAAGGTATAGAACTGAAGTCCCAGCCACAGCCAGAAAGGCAGGTGACGTCATGCAGGTTAAATCTCTCTTACAGATAACGTCAAAAAGCACAGCAGCTGGCACAGTTAGAGACACCACACTGAGCTAAGTGCATCCTTGGTCTGAGCTGGTACAGCTATTCCCATGATTTTGCTTGGACTTTGTCTAACAAGGAACTAAGAAAACAAATTAGAGATGAACTTAGACTGATCCATTCTAGAAGCGCAGCAACTGTTGATGCTAAGCACACTTGAGGGGTTTGGGGGCATATGGATTTTTTCTGCACATATGATGTTATAAATTGAGACTAGAGGTCAATTTCATGCATTCTGGGACAGTTTGATGGGGTTAGGTAGAAGTACTCAAAGAGCAAGTAGCAGCGATTTTGTAATTTTGCACACATACTGGGGAAGCTAGAGAGGACAAATCCTCTCAGCATCACCCCCAGAAAATGTTGGTGTGGGCAATCTAAGTCGCAGGACAAGACATCTTCCACAGCTGGGAGTGTTATAGCATATCTGGGTAAATCTGTGTGGCTACGACTCAGTCAGCTATCTCCCAGGGAACAAAAGCTTTTCCTATGTAGGTCAATTCTACTCAAGTCCTATATTCATCATTATGCCACTTAGAAAGCAGTTTTTCCTAACCCTGCACAACAGTAAAACACAACAAATTTCAGGGTACAGATGCAAGTTTTGAAGTGCTTCCTTCTTATCGCAAGCATTGCCTGAATCCCAGCCTGTGGGGGATGCCTCCGCTCTAGAGCAAGCCCACTCCATCTTTACTAAAAAGCAACGCCAGCTTACTGGCGCATTTTCAAGCACCACCCAGCCCTTGAGCTCTGTTTGAAAGCGCTTGTCCCATTTTTACTGTACAGAGGAGTGAGAGGGGTTTTTACTGAGGCATTCATACTGTATAGATATCGAATGACATGTCCGGTAAAACAAGCTGCTTGCCTTCTAAACCTGGAATATCACAAGACTACTACATAAATGTCAAGAACAGCATTGCTCTCCCAACAGCCATAAGATCATTTGTTGCTTGCTTGTTAACAGTGGGACACAGTCACAAAACAACTGTCATTTGCAGCAAAGTATACATAGTACATCACCACTATATATATAGTTAAATTCTGAAGGCTCACTCAGTTGCTCAGGTAACCTTAACACATTACATGCTGTCAAGCCTGCAAATAGTCAAGCACATACTGTCAGTGCTACCTGCTTCGAGCAGCAATCCAGATCATTGAGCCATCTCTTCCTGAAACTGTATCCTTTGATCATTTCCAAAATGAAAACTAACAGTTAATGGGACACTTGCTTCCATCGCACACTTCCATCACTCTAATCAACTCAGAAAGCTTAGGCTCAACCACACAAAAAAGGGAATAAAAATTGGGCGTTCTTTTAAGAAAATTCTGATTTCACACAATTTGAGTTGGATTTATTTTTATTTACAAGGCAATATCCTAAAGCTGAGCCACATTCTTCTGTATCAAGTCTCCTGGTTTTGTGATTCAATTTATTTGGCGACACATACACTGGTCAAGGCATTTCCAAAATGCCTAATTGTTTCTGAAGTGCATGATTAGAAAAGGTAGGAAGTCAATCTAACAAGCAATTTAGCAATCTTGGGCAAGACAGATTTATGGCAGCCTTACAAGAAAGTGTGGAAAGAGTGTAGTAATCCAAATACAGTACCTTGCTTATTCACATTTCATACCAACATTTTACCCAAATACTGACTACTTGGCCTTAGGTACCTAATTTACTAGTTAACTGTGTTCTTCTGCTGTTTAGGTTTTCTAACCTAGCATGCACTAAAAGTCCAAGAAGTCTGAAAAAGCAGCATCACAGAGAAAGTAGTAGTATTAAAAAAAACATCTAGAGCTGCATAAAGGTTCCATAATACAAAATCTTTCCATGCAGCTGCAAAGTCACACATAAGTGCTATGTAGCTCTCTGCTGAGCACATACTGAACCAATTATACAGGAGCCTCATAAGACCCAACCAACCTCAGGAGCTATCACATTATAGATCCTTATGTAAGGCACAATGACGTAAATACACTCTCCCTTGACACATGGAGGGTGCAAGATGAGCGAGCCTGCAGGAATTTCAGATCACATTTCCGATCTCCCCTATTCATTCATTTGTGATGACCTTGCTCTCCAGGGACATACGCTACCAGAAGCAGAGAAACGATATTTCTCTCAACTTAAACTATACCAACAAGAAAACAAAGCCCCTATCTTCCAAGGCTGATTACTATTTTTTTTCCTCTTTAAATGCAGATGACAAAAAGCTTATTTACTGACTGCAAGGCTGATAACACTAACATATCACCACTGCCCTCAATGCTAGAAACCAGATAACCCAGAGAATTTGTATTTCAGCTGTAACATCTCTTCTTGGGACAAGAGAAAATATCATGAGAAACATTCAGGCTAGTGCAGAAGTCTTCAAGGCAACATACTATTCCTCCCTCCCCCCGGCCACTCTATTTCTGGCTATCAAGATCCTCCTGAAGAGAAGATTTTAAGGAGGGCTTTCAAAAAAGCAATCAGTCATGTCCACTAGGCATCCTTTGAAATCCTCTTGCTCTGTTCAGACTCCACGCCAATTCTGTGGGCATTTCCCCCCACACATTAAGACACACTTTGTGCTGAGGAGCTTATCTACACAATTTAAAAGTTTGCCTTGGAGACAGAAGATACACACTGCACCCATCATAAAATGAACTTTGGTCACCAGGTAGTGGCTTGCTCTCCCCCAGCTGCTGGTCCTCTCCTTCTGCCCCCTACCTCCACAAATGCCAAATAAATTTCTTTCCATGAAGACTAGTTAATCTCTTATCCTCTAGACATGTCCAAGTAAATTTAAAACCACACATGAAAATCCCAACCAGCTAAGATCAACAGACAGTGCTGAAACAGACCTCAGACTGATTTCAGTTCAACCCTGGCACCATTCAGCCTCCCCGCTGAACGCAGGAAGATGCCATCCAATGGAAGAAAGAGACAGAGAACAGCGTGTGTTCCTACATATTGTTTTTTTACCTTGTTTCACTGTATTCACCTGGGACACACAGGCCAGGAAGCCGACGTGCTTTCAGCAGCCTCATTTGTGCAGGCTTGCATCAGGCATGCAGAGTCTTGCTTCTGGACAGGCCAAGTGTGGGTCTGTGCTGCTCCTGTAACCACATCACGTGCCACAATCTTTCCAGGAAAATCTCCTTCAGCATGGGCATTTATCCCAAGTGTCTGCCTTGTGGATGGAAGAGCATGCAGAACTGAAGAGGTATTTTGAACTGTAACATGCAGCAGAAATAAGACTTCCCCTTTGTCGCTAAGTCAACCATGTTTGGTTTTCTTTCAAAGCCCCAACATTTATAAATCTCATTTTTAAGGGTCACTCCCACTGTAAAAAAGGTTAAGAGTATAAAAAGTGACATCTACTGTCCTTATCAAAAATCCTTCAGTCTCCACCAAAGCCAATGGGATTCAGCAGCAGCTGTGAATAACTCAATAAGTCTTTTTCCAAGCAAAATTACTCAACCATATTGCTTCAGAATACAAGTACAGCTAGGCAGTATGCAGCTTAGCCATTCACTTGGACAGCTTCTATTTCAGAGCACGTAAACCAGATCTGTTAGCATAAACTAATCACTTTCAAATCAGTCAGCAAAAACCCCTATGCTACTGTCACTGCAGGAAAGGCATCTTACAGCATTTCCTATAAGCAGGCAGAAAGCCTCAGCCTCCCCTGTGCAACTGGTGAGCGTGGCGCCAGGTTTCCCAGAATCACACCTTGATCAAAGGGGTCTTCCCCCTTCACCATTTGCAATGTTGATAGAGTTGGAGTAGTGGTGGGAGGAAAGAGTCGAGCGAAGTTGGCACAGCTACAGAGATTTATGCTGAGCAGGAGAACTGTTCTTTCTCTCTGTCCAGAAATGAGCACATTCTTCTTCATTCACGTTAGCCTTAATTCCTATAATTGAGGTACAAAATGAAAATGGAGCTTCTAGTCTAAAATGCATCAAAAATTCCTTAAATGCAGCAACTGCCCCAGGGGAAACAAGAACTTTTCCCTGGTTATGGTATGTGGCAGAGTCTTAGAGAATAAATAACCGTGACATCTGCGATAACTATAACAGGCTAGGGCCAGCTATGTGCACCTTTTAAAGTAACCACAAGCCTGCTAGAGAGTAAGTCATTCTCATCAGCAAGGCTCTACAAAATATTTATTTCTTACAAGCTACAGCTTCCCCTAGCTAGGCATCACATTCCTCATCCCAAGATACGACTGTCGGACTCATTAGAGATCAAACTATAAAACCCAATTACAAAGTAACTAGTTGCATCACCATGGCATACAAGTGCCCTTTGTGTCCTAGGAGACGTAAAAGAAAGAACTGACATTTTAGCAGGTTTAAAAACTCTGAAATGC
Source organism: Apteryx mantelli (assembly GCF_036417845.1). Lineage (NCBI taxonomy): Eukaryota > Metazoa > Chordata > Aves > Apterygiformes > Apterygidae > Apteryx > Apteryx mantelli. The sequence continues at coordinate 1,483,265 of NC_090000.1, forward strand.
TTAAAATATAAAGTTGAATTAACAAGACTTAAAGCAATGTAATTTCACAGCATAACACAGGTGAACGCAGCTTTAGGATCAGCTGTTAGGAGTGACATAGCCAAACAGCATTCAACTGCAATAGCCACTCCACTGAATGGAGACAAGGGAGATGATTGTATTCAATGCCATCAGGAGAACAGAATGTCATCTATGCAAGTCGCTGCATACGCAAACACCTGGTACACGCTGGGAAGTTCAAAATTACCAGTGGGCACAGAATATGTAATGCCATCCTGAAATCATTTTCCAGCTTATTGCTCAGGAACTATCAGTCCATGGACCACAGCTTATCAGTGCACAGCTCATGATAGCAAGAAACAACGGATGCACACAAGAACAACTACAGACAAGAAGGTGAGCTAGCGTGGCACAACAGGAGTATGAAGATGCAGCTGTGAACAAGCAGACCGGCTAAGACGACGGGGTCTTTCTTAAGTGCAGTTTCACAACAACTAAGAAGGAAAGAAAAAGAAAAATTAGCAACACTTGGGAAACAGTTTGGAATTATCTTCCTGCAGACCTTCTAGAATACACTGATCAGTCACATTCTCACCACTGCAACATGGGCTCTGACACTGGCAGCTTTAAGACTGAGCTGTGCCTGCTAGAAAGGAACATGCCTCATTTCTGAGTAGCATGTTTTGCAAGCAATACTGTCCAAAGAACAGCTACCAAGGGACAAAAACCAGGGTTCAGTACACAGTACTCAATCACAAATTCACAAAGCAATAAGTCGCCAAAAAGTTGAGCAGAGGCCCACAGCCAAATGCAAAACCGGCCCATGTGCTTAGCACAACCCATGAAAACCCTGCTCTACAGGATTTGCCCAGAGAGTGGACAGAATAGCTGTAGAAGCACAACGAACAAGAGTGCAGCGATGGCAGAGCACCTCACAAGAAGACAGTTAGACATCACTGTTTCTACACTGAGGCTCTCTAATCGTGCTCTCCTCTCTCCTACCTCCTTTCATTTTCATCTTTTGTACTTGAGAACTCTTGCTTCTGTCTGTCTAAGGGGAAGCTGGCTAGCTGAGGGTAAACAGTTCTGCTTAGTCCCTCTGGGGAAAAAGAAAGAAAAAGAAAATTTCCCAACGTCACTGAAATGGAATGTGAAAGAACCAAGGGCACTGGGTAGGGGGAGAAAAAGGACAGCATTACACTCCAACCTGTTGGTACACAGCACTCCAGCTATGGAAAACACAAACAGAACTTTCCGCAACACATCTGGTTTTGCGCTTCAGATCCCTTTTGCTCTGAGGGTCTGAAGAGATATTTTGGTTCATAGAAAAGTTATGTTAATCAAATGAATCATTTGATAGGAATGTACAGTCATCCAGATGCAATGGAAAATCTAGAGATTAAAATGTTCAATCTACGCATCCAGCATAAAGGTTAGAGTAACATTTCTTTAAAAAGCATTACTCATCCTTGCTTCAGCTGTACATCACTGCAGAGGTGTGGAGAAAGGAGAATGAACAGCGTCAGTTACTTTTATCAACTGCAGTACAAAACAACCAGGTAAGAGTCATAAAAAGCACAAAGCAAGACCTAAACCAGCCCAAATGTAAAAAGTCTTTGTGCGGTAGGGCCATTTCGTAGCCACTGAATCTTTTTCAGCAGCTGACATTTGAGGAAGGTTTTTCAGTTCTATCCCATTCTTACTGTATTTGAAGACATGCATATCATCATGGTAAACGTGCACGCTTCTTCAAGCATTACAAGAAGAATTTCCCTATTTCAAAGAGCTGGCAGTGCTTGTTGAAGTGCTGTAGTTATTCACCTAAGGAAAGAAAGAAAAACAACAGAAGTCCTGGTCGACACTAGCATGAACTCTGCATTACATGCACGATTTCCTATGCTTTTAAAGCCATACTCAAGAAATGCAGATCTACAGCTGCAGATTACAGTTTTTTTCAGTGGCAGAATATAAGAGAATTATTAATTAACAAGGATTAAGCACCACACTGATCCTACCTATGGCCCATTCTTTATAAGGGGTTACATACGAAGTTTGTGAGTTACCCATTCCAACTTAATAGTGTGATTCTATGACATTTCATGAACTAAAAGGTAACACCACGCAACAGATCACTTCCTCATATAGACCAGGATCTCTGTATCAAACACCTGCAGGATGCCTTCCAGCCTGGAAGGCTGGCATCGAGTTCTCCCAAACAGAGTGCGAGCTGGAAACTCTCCTGTGCCACAGGCCCCACGAAAATCCCTCTTCAGTTGTATTCAGGTCCATTAGAAAAAAAAAAAATAATAAAATAAAATCAGTGCAACATTCGAGAGCATATGGATAGATCCAAAGATATTCTGATTCTTTACAGAAGACCAGCATATATATTTCTGCAATTAGCTTCTAGTTTGCTTGCAAAATTGGTTTTTGAAAGGCCTTTGAGCCAATGGATTCTGTTATATGAAAGTCCAGATCCTTCTTCTTTTGCATGAGCTGATAGTCATCTTTATGGGTGACTGGATTAAAGCATTAGTCCCTCCACAGAAGATGCCTCTAATCAAAAGATCTCTCCCTTTTCCAACAGTCTGCTGGTGGTCTAGTCAAAGTTGGCATTGTCAGCCAATGCTCAGTTATAGAGCATCCACAAACCATCGCAGTGTTCATGAGAACAGGTCTTGCTATGAAAAGCAAGGACTAACTAGCCTGGCAAATGGCCAGCACCCAGGACTTGAGGTTCTGTGCGAGGAAGTTTGTTGTACCCTTACAGCCACACAGAGCCTGTGCCTTGACACGAGCCAGCACAACGAAATTTCAGAAACACATTTACCATAAACCCATACATGTTTTCTTTTACTGCAATACACCCTATTGTCTTGAGGATAATGCATCAGCCTGTCTTCAGCACAGCTTACCTTACCAACTGCAACTGGCTGACTGGGCCCCTGAACAGAAAAGGTTCATTAAGTTACCAAATACTTTTAAATAACTTCAGGTTACGGCTGAGTGTTCTTTGCATCTTTTATCTAAACAAAATGTTACAGGACGAGGCTTGTTTTATGCAACAACGCCCTTGTAGCTTCTATTCCCAATAGCAAGCAAGCAGTTATGTTTTGTACACTTCACTGACCGATCAACTGGCTTAGCTTTTTCCACCTTCTACAAACTGATGTCTGAAAAAGTTAAAAGTTCTGTCTTCTCAGCTGTGCTTCCCCTTCTTGGTTTCTTTACAAGTAAATATGTAACAGGATCCTTCCCCCTCCCACCCACCCCCTCGGATTCAGATAAACCACTTGTAGTCTAAGCTTTACTGGAAACCATGCTTCCTATCTTGCTAGTTTTTCATATTATCATCTCTTTCTTTAAGCAATTTAGGTACCTAAGTACTAAGTTAGAAGTGAAAGGAAGCTTCTTAATCATAATAGATCTAAACAAAACCGATCCTTCTTCAGCTCAAAGCTCCTGATAACTACCTCACCTTCTGGAATAGGTTGTCTAACACATTAGACCATACCTCCCGTCTTCTAAAGGTGAGGAAACAAACATGCTCTACCTTCCTTGCAGAAGGCTGAGCGTACCCTGTGGTTGGCCAGCACTTGCAGCTGAGACACATTAACTCACTAAGCTATAGTAATTCAAGAGCTTGCAATCATTTGTAAATACCCAAGGTCCCTGTCCTAAAAATGACAGCCTAAAGAGACAAGTCAAGCACAGCAAGCCGCAACAACAGTGAAATACAGTTACTTATCCCAGCTCTCCCAGCTCTCCCTCAAATTATCCCTCAGAAACTCTCTGGCTCCTTAGTAGGACTGCAACTCTAGATGCGCTTTATCCAGCAATTCTCAACACAAAATACATAAACAATCCCTGGAGCACAGATGGAAGCTGATGCCTATTCCCCTCCCAGGGGAGTTCCCTCATCACTAGGCTACAAAATCATGTTCCCTCTTGCTTTCACTCTTTGATGATACAAATCTTACGTTCCTTCCTACACAGTAGCCCAGTTTCAACTTGACAGGTAGAGTATCCCCTCCCTTCTTAGCCTGTAGCTTGGCGATTAGGGCACTCTCAGAAGCTGGAGTCACAGTTGCCCCAAGGCTAAAGAAGATGGCTGATCTTGGTATCACAGTAATAATGCAATTTCCCATCTCCCTTTCACTCACCTACTGGGTACCAATGATGCCTTGCAACTGATGGCCTCAGGTGTGGCTAATGAACCCCACAAACTCTGCAAGTTGCAAGACTCTCCAAACATGCTTATCCGCCCTGTGTACAGATTTGCTCTTTTCATGACAGCAAGATGCTGATAAAAAGGGTCAAGCAGTTTTGGAAGCAATTCAGTTTTTCTCCTTGTAGCAAATCAAAGCCACACAATGACATTTTGCTTAAAGAGACTTGGGAAAGGAGAGGAAGGAAACCCTTTAAAGCCAATTTTATTCCTCTTTTCACTAGTAAATAAACAGCAGAAAAAAATAGGTACACTAAGAGGCACTGTTATCTACGAAGTTTTAAGAATCAACCCAAAATAGGTGGAACAAGATGAAACTCCACATGTCTAGTTCCTTCAGATAAATCCCTCTCCAACACAAGCTGAATCAGTGATCTGTGTGCAATGAGCATACAGGTATCGCTCAGGTTTCTGCTGTCAAATGTCTACTTCTCGTTTCCCTCCACACTTGCATTCTAGGCTTTTTTCTGAGATTGCGGATATGCTGTGAACTCTGAATTCTTGCCTCATCCCAAGAATAAGTCCTTGAGTCAAGGCTCAGACACAATAGAAGTTTGTATTTCTCCTGTTTTTATTAAAAAGAATGGCCTTGAGAGATGACAAATCCAGCACTACTCTGACTAAATTCACATCTATTTCATCTTTTCATCTACTTTCTCTTACTATGCAAAGTAAAACACTTTCAGATGTCTTACCAGTAGAGGTACACATGCAGTGTTATCTTCAACTTCACAAATTGATGTTCCTGCTTAAGAAACCAGAGAAAACTCGGGACAGTAAGACTAAAGCCAGCATAACACCGATTTGGAAAAAATAAGCCAACCTGGAAGCCAAGGTTTCCGAAGAACATTACTGCTCCTCATTTAAGAGCAAGAGGATACTTAAGAGGCAAGAGATGGTTTTCCAAGCACCAAGGAGGAAATGAAGATAACAACATTGGCAAGATAAATATAATAAAGAGTTCAGGGACTTAGGAGCTTACCAGAACAACTAGGAACTTTCCCTCTCCTCTCTGCTCCCACCAGCAGCGCAACACTGGGGTCCAAACCTTTAAGTCTAAACAAAGCCACCTCACTAACAATCTTTTTTTCTGGCCAGCCATGACAGCTACACTCCTCACTCATAGAAGCTATACATGCACATAATTTTTCATGCAACAGTAAGTACTCAAGACAATTTTGGGTTCTCTGGAAAAATTAAGCACAAGGTCTCTCAACTCAGGCACTTAAGGAAAACATATGGGCCATTGCCTTTATAAACTACTCATTCATCACTGCAGTAAGCATCTTCCCAACCATCCTGTTGAATCACCTCCCTTGTGGCCACTACACAGCCCAATATTGAATGTAGCATGGCCACTGGCCATGGATCACTGGCAACATCCGTTAACAGTTTCATCAAGGCACTACAGATCACATGAAGGATGTGGAAAAAAAAGAGGGAAAAAGAGAGAAAGAGAGAGAGAGAGAACAAACAAATAAGGTACAAGCAAGATTGCCTATTATTGGAAATCAGCAGTTTCAACTAACAGCTTATAAAGTTCCATTTATAGAACAAAAATTACCATCAGTTCCTAGACCTTAAAACTAACCAACCTTCACAACATTGTCCTAGAGTTTTCCTTACCTATGGATTCTATCCATGTGAGAAAATTCAGGAACTTGAGACAAGAATCAAACTGTTACACCGAAGTTGTCTCAGTCAAAATATACTTAGAAGCCAGGCACTCAAAATTGTCTCCACTTGAAACACACAAGCAGGACACCAGATCTCTGCAAAACATAACTCTCATTATTCATGTCCTTTGAAACAGAAGTAAGTTTGACATTGCACAAGGAATTTTGACTCCTTCATAAGAGGATGAAAATGAAACAGTGCTGTAAGGACAGGTTAGCTATAAACTTCAAAACACATAGGTTTTAGGAAGTTTGGAACGAATACAAGTTTTAGCACAGTTACTGTCATAGCTTTAGACTATACATTGAAAACAAAGCAAATTATTTTACCTGCACATTAATTTCCAGAGACTATAGGATGCCAGGTTTCAGCCTAGAACAGTTTTTAAGAAAGCAAACACCCGTTTTTTAGCACAGACATGTCCCTTCTGAAAGCAACCAGTAACAGCAAACATAGTCCTAACAATTCTGTGGCATAAGACCTATCTGCTTTAATGAATAAAACCCCCTCTGAATTAGGTTCACCATAAAGAAGAACTAATCACTACAGGAGAGTGCTGTATTACATCTTGCTGGTTGGCAATATGAAAAGATAAAGACAACCAAAAACCATTGCAGAAACGTGAACTACCCCTGTCCAGCAATCCTCTACAACTATTTCCAATAGCTTTTATAGAATACTTTGCCATTGCTGAGCCTGGCTTGTAGCTGCTTTTTATGCAAAGAAAAGATGTTTCTGCACAGCTGCTGACCCATCCTTTGTATTGCTTACAATAAAGATTCACTGGGGAAAATATTTTCCTGCAGATATGTGAAATGAAGGACAATTTTTCCAAAACTATGTTAGTGGTTTTAGGAATATTTCCCCAGTGACTTCTAATTAGATTTCTGACTTCTAATTTGCTTTTTATCAAATGTGGATCTAAAGTACATCACAGATGCATAAGGCAGCTTGCCGAAAGACAAAACTCCAACCTATGTGAATTTATAAGCACATACATCACAGCTGCACAGAGTGAGAAAGCGCTTACAGGATTTCTGCTTCTAATTCTTACCAAAATAAAGTCTCAGACTCTCAAGCAGCTACAAGCCAGGCTCAGCAACGGCAATGTGTACTTTGATTACACAGGCAGCCCTAGCCAACCAGAAACCTTCCAAGGCTGAGAAGGTAAGGGAAATGCAGGCAGTCCGACTCCAAAAACACTAGAAAAAAATCCATCATGGAACCAGTGATTCAAAGACCATCTTGTGTCCATGCCAACAAACAAGTCCACTTTTATATTAGGCACCTTCTTCTAAAGAGTTACTCAAAAGCTGCCTCCCAGGAAACAAACTGCTTCTCTGACATCTGAAGTTATCTTGCTGGTCTTCTATACTCACGTTAGCATCCCGAGATCCCGCAGACTTCTGCATCGTTCCAAATTTCTCCTGCACCATTAGCGATCATACAGATGAAGATTCATATGTAGAGCTACTGCCTTCCAAACCAAATTCCCTGGGGCTGAGCTTTCTTCAACATCTTTTCTTCCCCATCCTCACTCACCTCAGAAATTTCAGAAAAGAAAACTTGAAAAGTTAAACTGATCTTGCAATTCCTAGGTCACTTCCACTATTCCCATGCCATTATTGCGTTAGTCTCTCAGTAAACTCTACCTCCCTCTCCCTCCCACTGCAGCCCACTAATGAAATTATACATGAAGAGGAAAAAAAAAAGTGGCCCTGGCACACACAGTCGGGGGAGCCTTTAATGTCACCACTTGCTCTTGGAACAACAGCAGGTTTTGTTCACCATGACTAGCTCTTTTCCAGGACTCCCACTACAACTGTCCATTTTCTCTTCTGTCTGGCCAGTACACACTTGCTGCCCCTCCCAACCTTGTGCCTCACCTCCAACTGCTCAGTTGTGCTCTCAGACAGTGCTGAAGGGTGAAAGACGTGCCATCCAAAAGTAGTAGGGAAACAAATACCGCCCTTGAACCTCACAAGGCCCCAGGGCCAAGTCAGGGTCCCTCATGAAAGACTGAAGAAGACTAACAAATAGAGTTGAGGGCAAGTATGTTTGCAGGTGTAAAATTAACTATTCTGAATCTCCCTTTTCCTTTTGCACAGCTTGGTCTGACGTCCTGTGAATAAGGAAAGGAAATCACTGTTCCAGATAAGAATGACATGCATGCAGTTCATATGCTTCAGATTACAGAAGTAGTGGATCTAATAGTTTCAATTACGCATAAAAGCCAAAATCAAGTTGAAATCCAAGTTCTACCACAGTGTCATGTTGCAACTTTACATAGTCCTTCAGCCAGTTTTCTCCAGTGAAGACAGAGGTTGCCAACCAAGAACCACTTTGTGGGATTAGCCAATGTTTATGAAGCATTTTTAATATTTAAAGTGTCGCCTGAGTGCTAAATATTTCTCTGGCACTATCAGCTTGAACAGCAACCGAATATCTTGTATCTACTCCTGCTGATCTTGAGCTGGTCGCCAAAGGTGTCAATCGACGTGGTTTCTAACCACTGCATTTGGCATTTCTAGACATATCACAGAATTGGACAGACCTAGTGAATTAATAAATGGTAATTTTCAAAAAATGCTAGTGGAATAGTAAGTTTGGGGGGGGGGTTACACATTCTCATACATGTGCACAAAAACACATTAATGAAATGAACTTCAACCGTATAAAGAGAGGTTCCCACTGCCCATTCATTCGGACAGAATTGGCTTAGCAATATTATTAAAGGTACTTAGTGTACGCCAACTTGATGGGAGTCTAATGGAGCCAAAGGCCTTCATGCCCCAAAAAGTTTTTGTCAATGCTCTCACAGCATCTGAATTAAGAAACTGAGACATAAGTCCAAGCATACAGGACAACAGTATAGCATTGCTCATGCCACTACTGCTCCACAGTGTGCATTAGAACATGCAAAGAGCAACAAACAGGTACATACTTATTTTCATTTCTTTCTTGCTCTTGTTCCCTCATTGCCTAAATCTCTTTTCCAGCTAGAATACAAGCAGAATTTGTCTCTGTGTCAAGAGCTTCCCATTATCGGCACTATCACACATGGAGCCAAGCTTTAAGTGTTCAGTCTGAGCTTTCACTTTTTCCCATCCACTCACCTTTTGTCATCCACATTCCACTACTACTTCCCCACCCCATCTATCCTCGGATGACCGACGTTTCACACAGGTTTATAAACATTTATAATATACAAACAGTTCAGTCTTCCCTTCGGCCCCTGTAAATTCTCATCAATAGTAACCCAATCTAGTAACTATTATCAAGCAGTTAAAAATAAGTTCACTTCCAAGTGTCTACTTTGCATGAGGAAGAGAAGAAAAACAAAACTGGAAAACCCTCGCTTTGTAAACACCAGCTACTCTGAAAACATTGCTGTCAACGGGAAACAGTTACACTAAAGTGCATATGTATTTGGCTTATAATTTGCCAACAATGGAGAAAAATACAACTGCATGGAAGGATTCCCATAACATGAGCACAAAATCAAAAATGGAAAGGTTACGTCACAAATTCAAAGAGGGAATGTCATCTGAAACGTATGCTGCATTGCAGAGGGGTAGGTTTTTTGCGCATGACTGAAATCAGTGTTGTCCCAGACTGCATCCAGACAGACTGTTTGATATGATTTTAAAATGTCATGATTTTAAGTCAATTACATAACTGACACCTTACTCAGGAGTCGGAGCATTTGGAATCAACAGTGCTGTGCACCATAAGGAGCCAACGCTTAGACACCACAACAAGAGTCAGAGCAGCAAGGACCTTGCCATCAAAAGTTAATTCAAACCTTTGTTTAAGAGTAGGCCGGAATTCTCTTTCAGACCTCTCACCGCTGTACAACCCCGTAACCACCTAGGGCACACAGCCTCGGTGCCCCCAAGCAGCAGCAGCGTCCACATGTCCCCGGGCCACCGGCACGCGAGCAGTGACGCGGCTGCAGCCTGCTTGCGAGCAAATTCAAGGTGGACAAGACGGGCAACGACCTTGAGTTTTCTCTGACTGCCTTTTGCCAGACCCAACAAGGTGAGCTGACTCCGGGCCCGGGCTGCACCTGCCTGGACGCTGTGTCTGCCATCTCTCTTCCAAGGTGAACACGCTGATAGCCAGAGACACAAATGCGTAAAACCCAAGGACAAAGGAACCCATTGCAGAGAAAACATTATCCAAAGCCAAAACAGAGTCACCGCAATGCTTTCTATGCAGCAGCGGAGCCAGAGAACAGTAGGCTTGTTAATGCTTAGTAACTCAATACAGAAACAAAGAGGAAGAGGACCCCAAAATTTTGGTTACCAGGGCAATCATCAACAATCGGACAGTTTCTCGGCAGCCAGGGAGAGCCTTTTTGAGAGGAATCATGTAAAAAGATCGGGTAAGACCAGCTGCAGCACAATCATGGAAGGAGGCTGATTACAGCAGGAATGATATTGCATTTTCCACATAAATTTCTAAGGGTTTCACACGGGACAGAGTAACACTGCTTACACACTTGAGTCCTAGCAACACAATTTAAATGACTTTGGATAACACCAGTAAGGTGTATTTCACAGTGTTTTGAGCAGGTTTTTTGAATGTGTTCAAGTCTGTCATTGACAAATGCTTCTGATTTCCTATCAGGTGACTCACTAAAGTCACACATCATAAATTGTTCTTATTGAAGCTAAGAATTAGTATTGCGGGAGTAAGAAAAGGCTGAAAATTCTGAAGTTTAGACATAGCTAAGTACAAATAAGTCCTCCTAATAATACATGCCATTCTTGCAGGGCCACTTACACTCTTTTCCTTGCAAAGCCAACAGAAACCAAAGGATCGTGACAAAGAAGTTTGGAATTTCAGTTCAAATTCTAGAAACACATTTATTAGGAGAATAAAAATCTTAACAGAAAAAATAAAAAACAATTTTAATCATAATTATAACAAAGAGACGATCTTGCTATTCTCACAAGTGATTGGAACATCTTAGGCACTGCATTTTGCCATTCTTTAACAATTCTAAAGCAGAGCAAAGTTTTCCATCTGGGAGAAGGAAGACATGCCACTGAGGGTTTTCTAAAGCCTAGTCTTTGTTTGGGGATCTAATATGGAAAACACATCCACTTAGCCCAAATCACTTTCCCTTCCAGCTTGATACGATCTGAATTAGGAGGACAGGAAGCTGGCTTTGTTGCAGCCAGCAAGAAGTGCAGTCTTATCACGTGGACTACTGAGTAAGGTTTTGAAATTTTAAGATCTGCATGTGGTAAAAAAAAGCATTTTGCCATTTACCTCAGAGATACGTAACTTGCTTTAAAATAGATTACTTGGGTGTCTCTGCACAGCATCTCTTGTTTGGACAAGCATATTTACTTTGGTGACTATTTTAATTATGACTCACTCAAGCAAGCCAGGGCACCCTACCATTCAAAACCCCAAAGTGCTGACTTAGGGTTTGTGATGCAAATCTGTCAGGAAACAGTGTTTCCCTGTTGAACTCCGAGATGCACAGACCTGGTCGCTAGTACACATTATAACAGGATGCACCACTGTAGCTAGACGGTTCTGGGCACAACAAGAGAAGTCATGCTGTTTTCTAAGTTCCACATACAACTCGATAATTGTTAAAAGAGAATTTTCCAATCAAATAGATATGTGTGTGTGTGTGTGTGTGTGTGTGTGTACACACAGGCATATAAAGTATAAGTGATTTTAAACAAGTTTGGGGGATAGGATGGTATCTACAAAGAAACAGTTAAGTGTATTCTGAATGAATTTTTTTTTTTGCTATGAGGCTAAAAAGTAGAAGATATAAAAACAAACTACTAAAATGCACTGCTATAAAGAGAAAAATTCCACTTCAGCTGCAACTGCTTGCCTTAAGGACTAATTCAAAGAGAAGAAAACAGGAATAAGCAAGTTTTATAAAATATTATCACTCTCATAGCAATACTGAAGTTCTTTACATTTTGTTAGTTAATACTCGTCCTCCTCAAAACTGACACCCTGACGGAAATTTTTCTTGTTCACCCTCGAAAGGGCTTGAGAAAGGCCAGTGCAGCGTTGCACATCCCGCACTACGTCCCCTAATTGCAGCCATTTGTAGTTATTCCTGAACTACAACAGTATCTGTTTCAGAATATAAGCCTGAGTAAGCCCCGGGAGCCTTTCAGTGGACCTCCTCCAGCGAGTTCCACTCTTGTCCCACGAAGCATGTGAGAGTCACAGCGCAGGACAAGCCCCTGCAGTAATTGCTGTATCAGTTTCCATGCTCCTCCGGACAGAGCAATGCCTGTAATTGTAAACTACAAACCTTTTAATAACCTGCTCAATTATGAAGAAAACAACCTTTTGAACAGAAGTATCGTGGCAACATAATTCAGAGTCTCCTGTTCTGCTCTGGCAGGGCATGTCAACGATAGCAAACAATTTATTCCACTATAACCTGAAGCCTGGTTAAGGATTCCTAAACCACTCGGGGAGAAACTGAGAGACAGCGATGATTCTGCCGTGTGTTATCAATGATGGCAGTCCCGCTCAACCTTCCGGCTTCCTGGCTTTCCCTGGAAGAGCTCAAAATGATGGAACGTATAGGTTTTATCACAAGCCTCTATACACTTCCCGAAACATGTGCTGTTCCCCAGCCACTTACTACTACCCACTAATTTTTTTCCATGATATTGATCAAACGATGCCAACTATGAGAAAAGCATATCATCTGCTTGACTTCTCCTACCCGTTACAGTCAGGAATATTTAACACAGCTGTTTGTTGGATTTCACAGTGTAGTTCAACATCTTGGACCTGGCATTTTAGATCATCATTTAAAAATACACAATGGCTGAACCAGTGCTGTACCACTTAATGGAAAATTAATTTGAGAAATCTGTAGAAACTGTCTTGGAACAGAATTAGTAGTTTGGAAAAAAAACTTGCACTTAAATTAAATGGGAATCTGTCTCCAAAAATCTAGCGTCTTGCCTGTTATCCGGTACCCTTTGTGTACATGCAACAGCATGATCCCTAGAAATTTGCACCAAATGAATGCTAACAGAAAATCTAAAGGCCACAGATTCACACAACTGATAAGAAACTTCTGTATTTTGACACTCATTGGAATTTTAACCAATTCGCTTGGCAGCAGCCATACACAGCCACATGCGTTCCCAAATATGAAAAGACAGAAGAACAAATTCATCACATGCCATTAGAAAGTGCTGTTGTGCTAGCACACCTATGGAGTGTTTCTAAATCCAAGAGAGAGTGCAAAAGTCCAGGAGCTAAGCAACTAAAATGGGAGCTGTCTTACAAGTGAGTGTTACAACTGCCCTCTGTTTTTCAGAAATAGTCATCAATAACAGGTAAACAACTTGAAGGATGATTTGGAGATTATAAAACATTCCAGCCTACTATAGCCCGTAAGAGGTAAATCAGATGTTTTGCTATGGTAAGAACCAAGTCAGCAGAATTTGCTTCAAATGTCTAATGACAAATTCTGAAGTTCATTGTCACCTTACTAAACTGAGGGCAGCTTTACCTGTCTAAGACTGTTAAAGGCTTCACATCTGCAAGTGTCAGGTTTGCAACTTAAGTGATTGTTTTAGAGATGTGCAGGTATAAAGCCTTGAGAAGGCTCCCAGCCTTCTCCACACAAATCTGACCCGCTTTCATCTCACCCTGCTGTACGCTGGGTTTTGTTGCCATGGTAAAAGCTCTGACACATTTAGTCTTCTCACCAATTTCCTGCTGAACTACAAACTACTGATGTTTAGCACCTCACTGCTTATCAGTAATGTGATAAGGAACCCCCCTACCATAAACACACATGTGAAAACAAATCAAGAACTTTGATTCAGCCACATGTTCTCCCTTCCCTTGGTCACTCTACTCTGCCAATAGCATTTTCAAAACAACTTTACTTCCATCTCTACTAAATTAGAATATTTCTTGCCTCATCTGTATCCTGTATAAGGATGGTTTAAGTACAGCATTAATGTTTCCTCAGAACACGCAAGATTTCACATGCTCCTGAAAAGTCTATCTTGCATCCTTAAGCTCTCCATTAGCCAGCTGCCTTTAAATGATGCCCTACAAAAGTCCAAGAGATTTGATCAACATGCAGACACGCTGGTCTAGAAGAAGAGTAGATACGCCTGTTGTGATTTGGATTGCAACAACTGATAATCCCACTCTTACGACAACCTGCCAGACAAACTTGGACCACCGAGCCCCTACTATCTGACATGCTTTTTTATCAGGTTACACTCCCACAATGAGCAGTAAGATGCGAGAGGCCAGATTGCTGAAACGCCAAGCAGGATTTTTGTACATCTTGACTGGCAACACAGAATATGTAAATCTGTTCACAGAGCACAGCATGTTGACACACACATCCTCAAACCAAACACAAATTGTAGGCCTACCATTTTTCACAACAAGCTTTAAGAAAAAAGTGCTAACAGCTGCCTCCCTATTCTCCCGGAGACTCTGAAGCACAATTAGTAAATCCCTTACGCTTCTACAGTCTCCCACCGACCTCATGCCCTGAGAAGAAACAAACAGTATTTGCACATGAAGCATGGTTAGCACCCACATGTTCTCCAACAACTCGGAAGATTCTGAGCTGAAGTTTCTCCAAAGACAATACTTAGTATGAACCAGATACTGTTGCATAGGTTCTACCAGCTTCTCTTCATAAAGGTGCTTTAGAAACATTTTTTAGAACTGCTGGTCTTGCTGTTTTCATTGGCTTCAAAACAGAGCTCACAAGAGTGACTGTTGCCACCAAAAAAGACAGAATAAATGGTGTATTTCCCTGGGAAATTCACCATCTGGGGACACACATTGGTTTTCCAGGTCTCTCTGGACAATTTAATAAGTGTCATAATTCACTTGACACTGTATCTAGTCCTTGTCTGAAAAAAGAGACAGTATAATCTCAGATGCCATAGGATAGTTTGGGAACTGTGCTGTTTTCCTTTGAGCTCACATGGAGGAACTAACTCCATACCCAACTGTGTAAATGGTAAGTGAAAGCAATGATCTCCTGTAGCAAACTGGGATCAACAGCACATACGACAATCCCGGGCGACCCCCCCCCACACACACACACACAACACAAACAGCGGAAAGCAGAGATTAAGGCCTACATGTCTAGCAAATGACTCAGTAACTGCAGAAGTGCCTGAGTGGGAAAATACCTATAGTCAGTCTTCACTTGTCTTTTTACTGTGAAATGTGATTCTCAACTTGGCTGAAAAAATATTAATATTTTGTTCTGACTAAGCATAAGTTTCCCCATACAACTCAGCTACTGTGGGAAATGCACATCCCCTGCAACTCTGCCAGGGCAGTGGGCACCGAACACCCACACAGCAGCAAACTTCATGGAGGTAACTACTACAATTTTATTCCTCTCCACCAATTCTCGTACAAGCAGAAACAAAAATATAAACAGCTGAATTAACTAGCAGAAGAGGAAAAGTCTTTGGTTTATCTTATACACACCCCCAAAGCAGTACAGGTGAAAAACAGTCATCGCTGAGACCAAATATTAAAATCCTTGTATTCAGAATGAATCAGAATGACCTTTTTTGGTTTCCAGTGAGATTGTGCTAGGAAACAAACAGTTGCTACATAACCGACAACTGTCTCACTTGGTCAAAATGCATGAGAGGCAAGAACACAGATAGGCTTTGTAGAGCTAAGAACATACTCCTTAATGGTTACTGGATACCATTTTTATTTGTTTAATAATATGTTTAGATGTGCAGAAAAAGAGTAGTAAGAACCATGGTACATACTAATCAACCTTATGGGGCCGGGGGGGTGGGGGGGAAGCCATACAACCTCAAAACTCCCCAAACCAGCTACAGCTGTTAGCGGCCTCAGGATGCAAAAGATACCAAATACAATAGAAGCTTCCCACAAAAGAACACTGTTGTGTTCTAGCCACCTGGTAACCAGGATCCACCTCAAGCAGCACATTACCCTTTCAATCTTTGCAGGCACAGGAGAGGCCAGAACAATTCCCTGCAACAACCCGAGCAGCTCCAGCTTTCTGTGTGGCCAGGGTGAGCAGGCTGCATCTGCATTTAGCAAATGTCATGAGCAACCGCAGGCCAGGAGTTGCCATGCATACTACCAATACCAGTATCTGTCAGCAACACAAGCTGATAACCTTGACATAACCACTTGCAAGATTACAGCCCAAGGATTTCCTACAAGTGTCATATCTAGAGAGGAAAGACTAAGTGCAAAGTCTAAGACTTTTCATCTTCAGTTACTGTTAGCACTACTGAGCTTAATCTAAAAATTTAGGAAACACAGAAACATGGTTATATAGTTGCAGTGACTTGGCAAAAGGCAAACATTTTTCTAGGACACCAATTATTTCAGTGCAAAGATAACCATGGACAAGATTGGAGAGGAGTTTCTCTTTACCTCCAGGTGCTACGCAAACCCACAGAGCTGATGATCTAGGATTTAGACAGCTGACAGACTGGCTAGTACTGTACCTCAGTAGTTCAGCTGGCAACTGCCTGTACTGCTTTACCAGCGAGACAGTAGCAACTCCAGGCCTCAAGGCAAAGGTAAGCATAAACCTTTCTTGAAGCGACAGAAGAGAAGCAAACAAGCACATAACGAGAAGCAGCACTGCTAGCTAAAGGAAAGCATGGACAAACACTTTGTAAGAATTCAGACACAAATGATGAAAGGCCTTTTTTCATCTAACTTGTTCACATTGATTATAAATCAATCCATACCCCAGAGGATCCAAACAGGTATGTCTACCTCCACTAGGAAGCATACCTGCTGCCCTAGCCAGGGTAACCTGCACATCAGTACCACTCCAGACACCTGCAAGCCTTGAAGCAGCAGCACTGCATCTAAACAGATTGTATTCTTCCATCCCACAGAGGGAAACTGGCTGCAAATGAGGATCGCCACTGCAATGTAGCATATTATCCAATCAGACTTCATACAATTACATATGGCCAACCAGATCTTAGTTTGTCAACATATTCCTACAAAGTTCATCGAAAAGATGAAAACATTGTTAAATGCTACAATTAATTTTAGGTGGAGCCTTATCAGCTCCAATTCAGCTGCCCTTGGCAGTCAGCAATAAGCTTTAGGCCTTAGAAGACCACTGTCCCCCCTGAGAAAGACTAGGAACACCTGGAACTAGCTGATGAGCCCGAACAGAGTGGAAAATCTGGGAACACTCCAGGCTAAAGGACAGACACGTTTTTCTCCACTAGATGACTGAGCTCTACAATAAGCCTTTTGCCAACAGCATGATGGCTCAGTTCTTTCACATGCTAGTCGGTGTTATACTTCCAGGTAAATTACACCTCTGTTCCTGTGCCTGCCCTTTATGCCCAGAAAAAGGCTGCTCAGGAAGCGAGACAGTTGAAAGACAAGGTGGAAGAGCATGGACCAATTAGAAGAGAGTGGTTTAGGTAAGGAAACAAATGAAGGAAATTTGTTTTGTGTTATTTTACAGGTTTATGTGCAACTGCTCAGCCTTGAAAACACTTCACAGGGTCCACTCTGTTCAAAACTACTTCAAATTGGACTAATATTTAAAAAGTCATTGGAAGGAGATGTGAAACACTCATCTGCTTGCTGAAAGGCAGTGGACATTCACAGCCTCAAAATCCAGAGTTTAATTGCAATACTTTAATCCGATGCCGCAACCCCACATTCTCTTTTATTCCCATTAGCATCAAGCCGTGCATCTGCCTAATGGAACTCTGACAGTTGTCCTGTGCCTGGCTGTCGAACACTTTAGCCTCTAGCTTCAGTCCCACAGTTGCATGCCGATATCCTGCAGAGACTCCTTTTCTTCTAAACGGTCTTCAAAACTTGACAATTGATGTACTATAATTGCACCAGACACTTTTAAGAAGTTGCAGGCAGAGCTTCCAACTACCAAGCCATACAAAAAAGTAGCAAATACCGAGGAGATACTGAACTCCAATGAAAACATTAAATTTGATTGTTAATAATGAAGACACCCTCTGCATTACACAATGTCAAGATTTAGGCTAGTCACCTCATCTGTCTGCAAATCAAGACAACTAATTCAATGCATATAGGTTGCTTCTGTGAGCAGGTTTCGTTTGGACAGCCAAGGCAGGCTTCAGCTTTGGGAAGTTAGTCACATAAGGGTCCCGCTCCCGTCAGAGGAAAGAAACAGGCAATTTCACACAGCAGTTCAGCTGACCTATTTTAGGGTGTGCTGAATCACCTTCCCAACCGTTTTCCCATTTCTCTCACTGGCTGACCCCACTAGCTCAGGCTTTCACGTCTGAAGTCAGGTGAATACATCCCACTTAAGCTTTATCTTTCGCAGCACAAGAACATTTTATAAGCATATTCGTGTTCCCATTTTATTCTCTTGTTATGTCTGCTTGTGAGCTTGTTCAAATGGACTCTTGGGAATTCTGGCTCCCTAACTTTTCTGAGGGATGAGCTTTAGGAGATTTTTCCGATGAAGCATTTCCCCCTGAAAGCCTTCACAGATTCTGAGCATAACACAGTCATTTTGCCCAAATCAGTGTAGCATTACCTTTACGCGCTTCTATGAAGGGGCACTAAACCAACACTTGCACTTATACCCCTAATTTCATTTCAAACATTTAACGACCAGAAAACTTTCAGAAAGAAAATTCACACACTAGCCACATGCATAAGATAACTAAGTTATCTTCCATCAATAATCAAATCCACCATGGCCATGAACTACAGAATTCACACTGTTTTCCCCTAATTAAGTTATGAAACTCAGAGGCACACTAGAGTCACTCCAAACAAGTTTTTACTGTGCAAGAACTAAGCCTTTTCTATAGTTTATGTCTGTAACTCTGTAGTTACATACATCATTCTGCTACAGCAGATTCTAAGGTGTTAAAATGTTCAAGAATTTTGACATCTCAGTAAACAGTGACTTCTGGTGCAGACAGCACATTGTATTAGACCCAGAAAAGAAGGGATCCAGCATAGTGCAGTTTTGCTTCAGTAAAAACGGTAAAGACAACAAAATAGGGGTCTTCTTAAACGGAAGGGAGGTTTACATTACCTGACATTTCAGACGAACAGGTGCATCAGCTGACACTGTAGAAGCTTTCTTCCAGAACAAAGCCATTACCTCGTTTTGCTCCAGAATCTAATGTTGCTTGACATTATGATTTGCTTTCAAACTGGGGGGGGACAAAACTGGAACCAGCACAAAAGAGGCCTCTGCCTCAAAAACACATTCCCTATCAGCACCCCCACGTAATCTTTCACAGAAGTTGAACCCACCTGACAAAGCCGAGAGCTCATACTGGCCATGAAACCTAAGAGAGTAAGTACCTTTCTGACCATCTTCATGAAGAGGACAGAGACAGGCCACATCTGCCACAAGCCAGGCTTAGATTTTTTTTTTTTTCCTGAACAGAACATTAATTCTTGTCCAAAGACAGCATTATTCTACCATGCTTAGTCAGAAAAAAACAGTGAGCTTATGTTGCTGGGAGTATTTTAAGCTTTCAGAAAAAAATCCTTACTGCTGCCTCACCCATAGGATTAAGCAGCTGTGTATCACAAGAAGATTTTCGAGCAAAACTAGTGCCATGTTTCCCCCACACTGCAAACATAGCCAGGATTTCTGGTCAGCAGCGCAACTCTTGCAACTGAATCTTCAATATTACAGTAGCACCGCACCCTGAATTGCAGCTGGCCAGACTGCTAATTGTTCCCAACTCGCATTTCCAACACTGGATACAGAGACAGTTGGGATAACCAGAAACAACAGCAAAACTTGAGTGTAATCAGAATACCTGCTGTATAAGAATTAAATACACTTCAGCTCAATGTAACGTTTGGCAAGGCATGCCAGTGAATGTCATGGGAAAGCCTACAGCTACACAGCGAGATCCACCTAGGTGGCAGATACACAGGCTGCGCCAGGACATCCTGCCCGTCCTCTGAACACTGCTGACTAGCAAAGCAAAGCTGGTCTCCCCCAACACGCAGCCAAACGCTGTGCTATTTTTGAGCACAACATGTCAGTTCCATTGGGTGTGGGAGTTTGTTTGTGTGGGTTAGTATGATTCGACTACTTTGAAACTTGGCTGAAGCCACATAATTCCCTTTTTATGGAACCCCTTTGATGGCAATTTAACAGAGAGGGTGAGGTTTAGCCTCAGCTATAGACATGGGGTCAGAGTTACTAGAAAAAGACACATAATGACTAATAATGAATCAACCCTCAGTGGTTTCTTCATTTAAGTGTAAACACAGCATATTAAACCCCTGGACTGGCATTAGCAGCAAGGTCTTGTCTGTAATAAATGAGTACAATAGTTTAACTAGAGAATTTTAAAATTGCTGTAGTTAAGCCAGTGCAAGCTCCAAAGGGAGACACTTGAGTCAGTTTAACCCTTGCTTACATAAGTTTGGCTGAAGCCAGAAGCTGACCTGTACTGTGCAGCCTGCAGGACTGACACCTTCCAGACAACAGCGCCTATTACAGCGTCCTAGGGGAAGTCAGAATTCCCACCAGAATCTCTTTGGTCAGTGAGAATTTTGACTTTAAATTGTATCTTTTACTATGCTGGCAACACTGAAGCAGCTTCCTAAAGCTTTACTATCATGAAAAAGCACAGTCCTTACAGAATTATCTTGACAAGAGCAAGAAGGCACAAGTCGCTTGGGCTAATATATTTTCATAGCAATTGTACAAGGTTGATGCATAGCCCAATGGAAGTATATGGGGAGAAAGGAGTTTAGCTGCTGCTTCTCTACGAAAATATCTAACACCCAAGGAGTCTAGCCTCCCAACAGTGTCTTGAGATTTCCATGCTTCCTCCTTCAGGAACAAACAAGAACACAGGTTCTAGAAACCCTAATCAGGCCTCCACACTGCTCACAAAACCTTTGCAAGGTAACTACTAAGAACAGAAACACCGATCCGATTTTATGTCACCACCATTCCTCTTCCCTCTCCTCTGCAGTAGCAACTGCTTTTCCTCACTGGGGCTATTTCTGTACCTGCCTGACAAAAATCAAACACTGTTGACTGGCATTTGTTTTGCTCACGCGGCCAGCTTAGAAGCTCATCTCCTGCTGTACCAACTCCAAAGCTTCAGCACAAACTTTTGGGGGAAGGGATACTGGACAGTAATGGGGCAGAGACATTCAAGAGGTACACAAGATGTAACCTTCTCTAACAAGGTTATCTCCGACAGAGCAGAGAAGTAGATACTCATTACCTTTGCTCTTTTAGGCGACACCACCCAAGACTGAACACATGACAGGATCCGCAGGCCCATTCGCCAAATCCCACAGAGGAGCATTAGCGCTCTGTCAGCTGGCAGTCACGGCCCTGATTCGAAGTGTTTGCACTGTCAGACTCATCAAGAAGAGGCCTGATCTCAAACTGAACTATGTGTTCGCATTATTCTCTTGGTAATCATAGGTTATATCCTACAGCAAGGAAATATTTTAATGAAACATGTAACGTCACTATTTCAGCTGTAGTTGATACAGTTAATACTGCACTAGGGATAAGAAGGAATATTTATTAAACCTTACGGAAATAACTATGCTTAGCCAAAAGTCCATTTCTAGCTTTTAGGCTTTTACTAAATCTCCCCACTAAATGAGAACTAAAATACAACTCTTTTGCAGCACACAAGTGACAAGAACAACGGCCATGTGAGCAGTATTATAATAGATGTCGGAGGAATTAGTGATTCACAACCATCGGTCTTTCTTATGCCCAAGAGAAATAAGCAGCAGGACAGATGAGGCACCAACAAATACTGAAAGAGACAGGGAAAATGACTAGACAGGTTACCCTGTTAGTCCCATTCCCGGGCTTCATTATGAAGCGAACAGCACTAGTATTAAAAAACTTCCCTGTGACATGATGATGATGAATCACAACATACCAATACACAGACTATGTGGAGATTATCACACTTGGAGCACTGATGGAGGAGGTGATTTGTGGCTGTCCCAGAGCCACGAGCCTCGCTGCCACATGTCAAAGGTAGGAAGAACAGGACGACGAGCAGCAGCCAAAACCTTGCCACTGGCTAGTCCGAGCACAACCTGCATTCATTTCAAAGAGGCAGAAATCCAGACAACAGTCATCATGGCTTCTTGAGTTTCCTGCATGCAGGAACCAAACTGCGCCAAACTGAGCCAGACTCCTTCCCCAGCAGCACAGCCTAATTACTAACAAAGTCTACCAGCTGGATTTTCATCCTGGTTTTAAGTGTCACAACCCCCACCTCCAAGAATTCAATGCAAAACATGCTCCCTTACTCCAACTCATCCATACACAAACCACAGAAACTAAGCCCATTCTCTCACAGGAGGGAACATTCTCTGCAATTTAAATTAGAGACATCTCCCATTCTCCAGAAGAGGATGTACTCCTTAAAAACCTAAGGAAAAAAAAAGTCAGCTTACTTCTAGCATTTCTTCAGTCTTGCCACACCTGGTACTTGCAATGGTGGGAGAAGGCCTACGTTCTGCCAGGGACTCAGGCACCACCTTTTTGGGTTACTACCTAATAAAGAGCTCCGGATAGCCTCTTAAACATGATGCCATTATGCAGAACTAGTTAAAACTTCCTAGCTTTGTCTGTTACCTAGCCATTACTTAAAATTCTCAGGAACTCGAAAATAACAGGCAATCAGCTTGCAAGAGGTTAAGACAGTCTAGCAGGAGGATCACTGGACTTGGGAAGTAGCCATGTTCTTCCAGGACTGTGAATTCTTATCTCCATTTTGAGAGAAAATGGAGGCAAAAATTAATACTCATCTCCCAGTGACGCATGAAAAGCCCAATACATGCAGTGCAATGGTTTGAACTTACAAAAACATCCATTCATAAATAAGAGAGGGCTTAACATTTACAGCAATGAATTACTTGAAAGAGCATCAGAGCAGCAGTCCAACCGTCATAAAAATATTCACAGGTACGTGTACGCTCAGCAGTTGGGCTAAGTCACCAGCATGCTGTAGCTAACAGAAGGGAAGAAACAAGAACAGTATAGAGCGCTTTTAGCATTGCACAACAGCCACAAAGGTGCCTCTCCTCCCTTCCCATCCCCACCAGCTTCTAAGGACCTAAGCGTAACTTCCAAAATGCACAGGAACACAAGGTACATGCTCCACAGTGCATTCACGAAGTCCCCTCTGTTAACAAACACTGATCAACTCTTATGAAATAACATGGCATTAAAAACAACTCCCATGTCTGAACAGAGCTGGAATCCTAATGAAGTCACTTGGATGATTTATAAATGGAAATTGTGTGGAAAACAATTCATTCAATAGATCACTCTGAAGATTTTTAGAACAAAAAGAAAAGAGTTTCTTGTGAAACACCAGAAGAGACAAAGGAAGGGGGGACAGAAGGCAGGAAACAGAAAAGGAGAGATGTAGCAAGATATCCTGCAGGTGCCCAATTAATCCCAGTCAGAGAAACAGCTCCAGTTCCTGTCCAGCTATCAGAATAGCGCTCTCTCTTGCAGAACACAAGATTTCAACTTTGCATAACCAGGGACTGAATGTAAATTGCTGGCTTGGTTAATACATAAATTGTCAACTGTTCCTTTCTATTTCATTAGTTCCAGCAGAGACAATTATGAATACAGGCCTCCTGCCCTTTAGGATGATTAACATTCCCTTTCATTAGTGTCCCCAACACTGCTGACCCACATTCAACTTGTAAAATTCAGTTATATGTAAACTGCAATCTTCTGTGTCAGCAAGACGTGCCAGACCATTGCAACGAAGCGCACTTAGCACACACTCTCCTCCTGGCTGTAAATAAACGTATCTGCCAATTCCAAAGTGGCTACAAATTCTAAGTCTATTAACACAAGAAGGAGCACCAAAATATTCTCTGCATTTCTTTTTCTGGGAAAAGGGGATGTGAGCCAGGAGCACTCAAGCCTTGATATCTTCAGATGTCATAGCAAAGTCCCCTCAGCTTTGTAAATGCCATAGGAAAGAAAAAACAGACTCCAATGCCTTATCAACAGACTACCTGTAAATTCACAAGGAGCAATTCAACATGTCTTCCAAGCTCTTAATTTCATCTTCAGCACAGTTTAAAAAGCCAGGATACAATATATTTAAAGCAACAGCAAGTTTGCACTGGAATTCCTTCCGAGACATCAGAGGAGCGTGATTCCAAGGAGGTCATGGCGAGCAAACCAGCTTTTCTCTCAAGAGAATGTGACACAGGGTCAAGTTTGTTCAGGGATTTGACAGCTATATTTGAATGCTGCCCAGTTCTTCTGCACAGCTACTACAGGAAGAGACCATCTCTGGAAGGGGTTGTCGGCACACTCAACAATTGTGCTACATTTGTTTTACATAATCAAAGAATTCTTTCAGATTACTAAATGGAGTCATTCCACAAAGGTTTTACTTTCTTCTAAGTCACTTCCACTAAGTCAAACTGCTAGAAGTATCACTGTAACAAAAACAAGCCCTCAGTAGCTCTATTTTGTATTCTCAATGCCATTTCAAAAAAAGACTTCCCAGACAGATTAGCCCTTTCCATCTTACGTTACATCAGTACCTCCCCTCTAACCTCATGATCGGTCTCAGAGCTTGAAACAAGTAGCTCTTCTCTCCTTCCTCGTTCCTGTCCCAGAGTCGGTAGTGACCGGCCCTGCAGAGAAGGCAATGTACTGTAACAACAGTACGCAAGATTGCAGGCAGAAGGAATCCACTCGCTTGCACCCCTCTTCACAGGGCGGATTTTAAAAGAAACCTGACTTCAGAGTTCAGAAAGTTTCCAGGTCAAGTTTCAGCTCCAAACTATTCCACCTCAGCCTTTCAGGCCCTGACCACTCACCCAACAGAACAGATGACGGTTGTTCTGAGTACAGGCATTTCTTTGGTCTGTCAAAGTAATAGGTGTTCAAAGCGATTACATCTCCCTCACTCAGCTGAAGGAGATTTGTAAGCAGGTAAAAGACCACCATTGCAGTAACTCACACACTCCACTAGGCTCAGGGATAGAGGACAACTACCAAATCTACCATCCCACCAGAAAATAGCTGTACTGCCTCCTAAAGAAGGGAACAAGTTAAGTTCAGTAACTCCAGAGCAGTAGATGCAACTAAATTGCTATTTAACAAAGCACATACTTTTTTCCTGAATGACAATTCAAGTTTAACATCATCTTCCATCAGAAATACATAAACTCCAGCTTCAGTCCTGTCCATTTTGGACATTATTTCCACCCTTCAGAAAAGTCTTCCAAAATGAAGAAAGAAGGGGGGGGGGGGAGCAATCTCTGCTTCAGTATTTTACAAGCTTCAGAGTTAACACCCCTCAAAAGAAACCTTGACTCAACTAGGAAGGCTGAAAACAGGAACTCAACTTGTAATTAAAGGATTGATCTCTACTCAAGAGGATCAGTCTTCTGCATTTGAAGCATCTGAGCTGTTATCACCCCTGCTTCTAATCAGCAAAATTCAGCTTTATAATGGGGAAAACAATGACCAAGCCCCACACAATAATAGCTGAAGTCTGGGTTAAGTTGTAGCATCTTGCACTTGAAGGCACAGAAACAGACGTCAACTTATACAATATATGCAAGTATAACTAGCCCAATACTGAAAAGGACTGTCCAGCAGATGTTAAATAACTGAATTTTAAATAGCCACTGAAATGAATTTTACTCAGTTGTCTGGGCAAAAAAACAAAATTTCAACAAATAAAAGTAATTTTGGATTTACACTAATATTCCAAAACAATGTGACTTTAAAATTCACACTGCAATTAAAGCACACAAGCCAAACCATTCTTAACAGGCTCCATCTGCAGTGCTTCCAAGTTGCTAATACAGTAGCCAAGAGCATGACAGTAACACAAGAGAGTGCAATTTAGTTAAGACATGTCTGCTCCACTGCCTGAGCCTCATATCCTCAGGTTCAGCTTCCATCATGATTTTTAGCCCGCAGTGGTTTCTAGAGAACACTTCAGTACTGTCACTAGCAGCATGTATTGGCATACGC
Source organism: Apteryx mantelli (assembly GCF_036417845.1). Lineage (NCBI taxonomy): Eukaryota > Metazoa > Chordata > Aves > Apterygiformes > Apterygidae > Apteryx > Apteryx mantelli. The sequence goes on from NC_090000.1 coordinate 1,509,202, forward strand.
AGCAAGACAAACCATTGCAAAGAATAGGGTGTAACAAACAAAATCAAGACTATTGCAGTGCTATTTTTGTTTCCTCACACATCTCCAGACATATTCCACCAACTAACAAAGCAGATAAAGCAGTTGACCCAGGAATGAAACCCATACCTCAAGATACCTGTGCATTAGAACTGCTTGGTCAATAAGTCCCTTTCCTCCTCTTTATTCCTTGAAGTTTACTGTATGGCCCTGAAAGACTCAAAAAGAATCATTTTTTAAAGTTAGAGGGAAAATTGTCTTTAAAGCTAACAGCATTACCTTTTAAGTCAGATGCTACCCCCATATTCTACAAAACATCCAATTGTTCCACCTGCATATTTATCCATGTAAAATTAGACAAATCAATATCAAATTAACCACATAATCACGAGTAATAAAACCAAAGTGTTCAAGACTTTCACTCATGAGGACGTTATTGAACCCCTAGCCAGAAAGAACGGCACCATGGCAACTGCCACTAGCTATGCCTCTGCTCTCAGAGTTCACAACTGAAATGACATGAGAAAGAGCCTTTTCAGCAACTCGTTACCTGCACCCGTATCGGCACCGCACTACGCACTAGACCACCAGGCCTCAAGAAGCCAACGGGCGCTCAGTCAACAGGTTCAGCCCCGGCTGGCCCAGCCTTGGGGACCGACCTTCCACCGCACGCTTGTCTGCTCCAGCCCTGCCTTGGGGAGTCGATCTCAGGAGGCGGCTCGCCACACAAAACGTTCCCCTGCACGTCGGGAACGGTCATCCAAACGGAGCCCCTTCTCCTCCACGGCGTTTGCGGGTTGACGGGAGTCTCAGCCTCCAAAGTTGCGTCTCACGCAGGCACCGCTCCGTGTCACCCAGACAGAGCGCCCACGCTGCCGGCAGCCCCCGGGTGCTGTCCTGAGTGGGGGTCGGCACCGCGGCCACGAGGCAGAGCGCCTGCATCATCCACAGCCCGGCTCCTGTCCTGAGTGGGGCCCGGCACCGCGGCCACGAGGCAGAGCTGCTGCTTCACCCGCAGCCCGTCCCCGTCTCGAGTGGGGACTAACACTGTGGCCACGAGGCAGAGTTCCCACACCACCTGCAGCCCGGCCCCTGTCCCGAGTGGGGACTGGCACCGAGGCTCCGAGGCAGAGCTGCTACTTCACCCGCAGCCTGACTCTGTCCCGAGTGGGGACCGGCACTGTGGCCACGGGGCAGAGCTCCGGCACCACCCGCCGCCCGGCCCCCGTCCCGAGTGGGGGCCGCCCCGCGGCCACGGGGCAGAGCTCCCGCACCACGCACGGCCCGGCGGCCCCGTCGCGAGTGGGCACAGCGCCCGCCGCCCGGGCGGCCCGGTGCCGAGCGGGAAGAGGCCGCAGCCGCCGCGCAGCCCCGCCGCCGCCGCCGCAGGCCGCCCCCGGCTCCGTGCCCCCCCCCCTGCGCGGCGGCCGGGCCGGGCCCCTCACCTTGGCCCGGGTCACCAGGTGCGTGGCCAGCTTCACCACGGCGAAGTTGCCCTTGCCGATGGTCCGCTCGATCTCGTAGTAGCCGATGCGGGCGGGCCCCGGGGGCCGCGGGGGCGGCGGGGCCGGGGGCAGCCGCGGGGCCGGAGGGGGCCCCCCCGCGCCGCTCGCCGCCGCCGCTGCAGCCGCCGCCGCCATCTTGTTGCGAGGAGCAAACCCCCCCCCCCTCGGGGCTGCGGCACCGCGTGAGCTCATCCGCGGGGGGGGAGGGGGGGGAAAGAGGAGGGCGGCTGCCATGGCAACCCCGGGGAGGCGGGGCGCGTGACGCCAGCGGCGCCGTGACGCGCAACGTCACCGCCGCGGCGGCTCCGCATTGGAGGAGGGGCGGGGCCGGGGGGGAGCCGGCGGCGCGGCGCGGCGCGGGAAGCCCCGCGCGGGGCGGCGACGCGGAGGGCGCCCCCGCGCGGCGCGGAGGAGGCGCCGGCAGGCGGCGGGGGGCCGGCCACGGGACGCGCTGGGGCCGCCGCGGGCCTTGGGGGCTCTGCTCGCCGCTGGCATCGCACATCGCGGGCGCTCGTCCCGTTCTCCTCCCCTTCCCTCCACCCGGGCTCTTCCTCCACGAAGGAATCACGGTGCCACGAAGGACCACTCCAATGAACATGGGTGTGCGGAGCAGAAAACCTCACTCGTCCACACGACGTTGTCGCTGATTGCTTTTTTCTGGAGAGGTTTCATGTGATTCATACTGCGGGATGCTCTCGAAGGGTTGATATGAAGCAGGATCTCTTGCCTCCTGCTTTCCACGGAGCCATCAGCAATGGTTTCATTCCCAGCTCCAGCTCCCCGTGGATAAGGAGCACCCTCCCTCCACAGGGTATCCATAAGCCCCTTATGCTACAAGAAGGGGTGCCTGGGATACACAGGGTTGGGGTCCTGCCACGATACCACGCAGGGGCGCCAGGAGTGGGTTTGCCATGTCACAAGACTAGAATTAGTCACATGGCAAGATGTGGAAACACCACCAAGGGGTAACCTTAGAGCGTACCACGTTCTTCGCCGCACAGAGTCCTCCGTCGGCCAAGCTAGGGCAGAGCAGAGCCACAAAATGAGCACGTTACCTGAGGACTGGCACAAGCGAGGCTTGCTCACTTTGCGAGGCCGGAAGAGAAGAGCTAGCTTTGTGGAGCATCCCTTCGGATAGGCAGACTGCCCACCCAGTGGCAAAAACCAGACTGATGGCTCCCTGCAAAGCCAGGACCATCCTTCTCGTTCTCTTTCCGTCCGTTCCTCTGTAGCTCTCTCTATAGCAAGCTCCAGTGCAATGAAGTATCTATGGGGTCTGCCCCTCTAACATACATTTGGTTTCTGCTCGAAGGAGCAGAGCTAAGGAAGCCGGGACTCAGTGCGCTCCCATTCCTAGGCATGAAGCCCGTGTTGAGAACTATCTTCCAGTTCCGGCTACCAAATGAAAGGTTTTCCTGTCCTTGATTTTGCTTACACGCTCGAGCAGTGTAATCGTAACAGAGGAGACATGGTTCCCTGGTGTGCTTTCCAATCAGAAAGGTCACCTTTCCACCCCCGCTTTCGGAAATGGGGAAAGCGATGAGGTCAGAGTTCAGCCAAATAAGGCAGCGTAACTCCTGAGCCCCAGAGGGTATGGTGGGCTTGCAACTACAGGTGACGTGGCAGAACTGAGCAACGTGGCTTACTGATGTTGATAATTTCAACCTCAGAGGCCATTTCTTCTCTCCTTGCAAGTAGGAAATATTAGGGCTGGCTGCACCTCACTTTTATTTTAAGATCTGCAAATGCAAATCACTAGTTTCCTGTGTTGCTCAAAGCCTGGGCACCCTGTTGCCAGTGGGTAGGCAGTGGGAAGAGTTATCTGCTACAATAAAATATTACTCTGCTTTAATAGCCAGTACACTGAGGCAACGGCACAGTAGATAACTTCTACGCACCTTCCTATCTACCGTGAGCAAACGACCGTGGTGCGCGGGGCGCAGCTCTGCCGGTGCAATTCACTCCTGACTCGGTGCACAGCCCGCTGTGCTCTCCTGCCTGCTCTGCCGGTCACCTCCCGCTCCTGGGCTAAGCCAGTCCACATGCACCGGGTCGGGACTGATCTGCAGTCGGCCATCCTGTGGTTCTTCTCCCCACTCTGAACGTCTCACCGCTGTGCAGCATGTACAAATGAACACGTGTGAACATTAAAACTGTGAAAACACACTAATCAGACACCTACCGAGACTTCATTGACGTTAAGTCAGTCGATGCCGGCTACGTGCATACACTGCAAGGCACACGTGAAGGGCAGTGAGTGATAACTGCAGTCCCCACCACCCGTTCTCATTTCCTTTCCAAATTCCATTTCAATCTCTGTTCTCTTCCATAGCAATAAAATGGGCTTTCATTTTATTTATGTATAAAGGTGCTTTGTTCCTTTTGCAGTACAGGCAAAAGAATGCACCTTTTAGCTTTTTGGAAAGGTATAAAACTGCCTTAAAATGCCTTATTTCCTGAGAATAGGAATCCAGCTTTGCTAAAACATTGGAAAATCAGGGCTGCTCTGCATTTGCTCAGGCACAAAATGTTTATTCTGATCATAGTCACAGGAACATGTGACAGTGTCATGAGAGATTCCACAGACGTGTCACAAAATCTCAGGCCGTGTCCCAGCAGCGCCCTGGGCAGAAATAGCAGGCAGGTCAATGGGTCGACACGGAGATGCACTTGCAGCATGTTTGGAAAACTAACCTTGGACCAGACCACTGCCCAGAAGAACACTCTAAAATGTGCATATATCTGCAAACAGGAGTCGGCCAAAGTACAGAGCTGAGTGTTGCAATTCCACATCTCTGTTTAATTTAGTTATCGCCACAAGCTTATGGGAACAGAGATGGGAGAACGGAGTCTAGCACAAAGTGGAAGCAGTCGCCTATCAGCCCGAGTGACAGAAACCAAAACGGGCACCAGGGAACAGAGGGGAGCAGCCGGCGGTCGTGTTACGCAGCCGCCAGAGGAAGGAGCTGCACAGGGCTGTCCCTCAGCTGCACGGCCGGGAGCTCAAAGGCCTTTGCTAGCTTCCACTCCAGAATTTTTTCACGGACACAGACTTAATTATAGCAGCTGACTTTCAGATCCAGAGAAGATGGGACTAATCCTGGGGCCTGATTTGCCACTGCCCTGCATGCGCACACAGGTAAGGTTTGGTGGCTTTTTGTGTTCCCTTTGCAGTTTGAAATGCCAGGACAATGAAGAAACCGTTCTCACTGTGCACCAAGACAGCTGCAAAAGGCTTCCAGAAAGAGGCCCGGCAAAAGCTATTTATCTAGGCAGGAAAGGGGCCGAGGGGTTACTTAACGCAGCTGGAACCGAGGAGCTGACAGTCTTCCTGGGATCACCGTTGCTCCGCTCACTTTCTGGCGGCGACCTCAACGTCGATCCTTTCCCGACGCTAAGGCAGTCGCGCCAAGGGCTCCTAGGAAACAAGGAAGTTCGGACATGAGATGCAGGCAGCGTAAAACCTTGCAGTTTTGAGGTTAAACCAAGGAGGAAACAAACCCAAGCCGGCAGCTCTCAGCGCCCCGCAGGTCTCCCGGCCGAGGGCGGCGGGCGGGCGGCGCTGGGCCTCGTCGTTCACGCCGGCTGCGCCGAGCAGCGGCCAAGGGCCCGCCGGCTTCGGGAGGGCGGGGCACAGACGGGCGGGCAGGCGGGCGGACACCCCCGGGCCGCGCCGTCGCTGCGGCCTAGCGGCGCCTTCTCCCCTTGCCACCGCTGCCGCGGAATGACGCCACAGACGTCACCGCCGCGGCGTGACGTCACGGCGGCGTCCCCTGGGGGCCGGGCGCGCCTCGGCCCGGGGGCGGGCCTTCCGGCGGCGCGGCCGGAAGCGGGGCGGGCGGCGGCGGCGGTGGTTGGCGGGCGGGCGGCGGCGGAAGCGGAAGCGGCGCGGGGCGCAGGCGCGGAGGCAGCCGGGGCCGAGGAGGGAGGGAGGGAGGCGCCCGCCCGAGAGCGCCATGGAGTCGCGGGGGGAGCCGCAGCCGCAGCCGCCGTGAGTGCGCGGGGCCCAGCCGGGCGGAGCGGGGCGGGCCGGGCCGGGCCGGGCCGGGCCGGGCCTGGCGTTAACGCACCGGGCGGGTCCGCAGAGGGGCGGCGGCCGTGCCCGCCGCGGCCTGGCGCTCTGCTCCGGGCGTCCCCTTTCTGCAGGCCTGTGCTGCGCGATAAAGGGCCTGTGGGAGAAGGGCTCGGGCTCGGGCGCTTTGGGGAGAAAAGCTCGGGCTCTGGCTTTTTGCAGAACAGCCGCTGGAAGGGTCAGCCCCGCGTCCAGTGCCAGTTCCTGCTCTGCGCCAGCGCGGCCGCGCTGCGCTGTCTCCCCAAGCCACTTAATCCCGTTTAGAGCTCGCTATTTGTAACCGAGATAGCGTTATGCAAATAGTGGGTAGTCCCCCAATTATTAGTGTTGATTGTAATGAAAGAGGTGTGCCCCTGCTGGACATCCTCTGAAGTGAGCTTTCCTTTATTTTGTTAAGAGCTTGTATTCAGGCCTGACTGTTCAATCAGCAGGTAATGTCAAGAGGATCGGCTGCAGAGTCATCAGGCGTTCCTGCACGGAATAAAATGGATTTGGTTGTCAGCTAAAAATCTATATACTTAGAAATAGTCATGAATTGTTCATTGTGAATGTCAGGAAGTACAGTGGTTTCTAGCCAGCTGGCCTTTACTCCCTGTGTTGGCATGCTGCAATAACTCCTGAAAGTTGCTTGTCTAAAATGTTCTCTCCACAGGAATAGAATGAGCCAGGGAGACTCAAATCCAGCAGCAATCCCACATGCTGCTGAAGATATCCAGGGGGATGACAGATGGATGTCACAGGTAAGATTGGAAAAGACAATTGTCAGACTGAATCATCTTTACTTGGAGGTTGGGGGCTGTCGGATGAGTGGTGCACAGGCCTGTTCTGGTCACGCCTCCGATTCTGACGTTGTAACAGCTCTGCTGCCCAAACGCAGGAGGGTTGTTGGTACCCACCATACCTGTAATGCTGGAGCAAACCAGAAGTAGCCTTGTTACATGATCTGAAAGCTGCACTGTGAAGCAGCTTCAGAAAATACTCCCGTTGGCCCATTAACAGAGAAGAATTGCCAACCCATGTGTTAAAAAACAGTGCAGAACAGTGCTTTCCAGTGTGCGTCTTTGCAAGGGAGCGACCAAGCTGAAAATAGCAGAGCCGAAGTGTCTGGACTACCAGTCTCTTGCTGCAATACTTCCTCCTAGACAGGGTAAAATAGCCGGAGGATAGTCACTGGAGTGACTAACTTAATTTCTGTGTTCTGTAATTGCTGAATTTAATGGGTGTCTGGCAGGCTCAGGTCTTACTTACATGCAGCACACAGTGAGCAAAATGCTGCTCTATCAGAACCAAGGCCGCATTCAGTGGTGGGGTTCGCGCAGCTGAAGGAGCGTCCGGCAGTTCGCAGGTTAACACGGAGAAGTATGTTGGAGGACGGACAGGAGGGAATGGCTCAGTTGGACAGCAGGGGAACTGGTTGGGCAACTGTCCCTTTCTGTTCTTCAGTGGAGATGTTGATGAGGAACTGTCAGTCAGAGCTTACCCTGCCGCTTTCTTTTAAACAGCACAACAGATTTGTTTTGGACTGCAAAGACAAGGAACCCGATGTGCTCTTTGTGGGTGACTCCATGGTGCAGTTGCTACAGCAGTATGAGGTATTGTTAAAGGAAAGAAAGTTGTGGGATTATATGAATTAGAATTTGTCTCCCTAATCACTTCTAATCCAGTAATTTATGATCGTGTGTAATATCGACAAGTCCTTCTGTTTCATTCCGATTTTATTGCTATTCCTTTGGTTTTATTCTGCCCCATTTCCTTAATTTCCCAGGCTTGCACTAAGTCTTTCCAGTTTACCTCTGTAATCCATTTCCAGTCTTTCTGTGAAGACTATATAACTGCCTCCACTTTGTCATGCATACACAAGCCTTTACTAGCTCCTTGTATCCCCAAGAGTATGCCATTGAAATCTTTGTAGGTGTATCTTTCTTGGCCAGAATAGGCTTAATCCTCTAGCGCTTATGAACTACTTGTATTGGCATACGTGCTTTTCTGGTGACAGACAAGTTAAAGACTGTCTCAGAAGCAAAGTTTATGTAAGGGACTAGCTAGATTACATGTGTTTCCTTAATCTGCAAAACTCTGTTGGAGAACAAAGCAATTTTGCAGCTCCACGGTGGTGGTAACTGAGTAACTTTGTTCTGCAAGACTTGTGTGTAGTATTTTTCTTTCTTGCGTGATCAGTATGCTGGCCTTGAAATAGCAAATTGATTTCTGATTGCAGATATGGCGAGAACTTTTCTCACCACTTCACGCACTGAATTTTGGGATTGGTGGAGACACAACAGGACATGTTCTTTGGAGACTGAAAAATGGTGAACTGGAGAACATTAAACCGAAGGTATAAGCAGAAAACCAAGCAAGACAGCCCTGTGCTGACTTAGAAAATGCTTTAGTGCTTGGCTGGGGCAAAATTGGTTGAGCTGTTATTCTTAAAAGCATCTTTTTGTTTGAGCAGTTGTTGGCACTAAGTACATATATGGTACTGAAATGTGTTTGGTTAAACCAAAAGTATTTGGAAGATATCTGGAAACAGAACTGTACTTCTCATACACAAGGTTTACACTGCTGAATATATAAATTGGAATATGTCATCAACAAATGGAGGTGATTGTATGGTCCTAGTGATAATATTGGCCAGGGCTATGTATTTACTGTAGGTAGGTGTAGCTTGGACTTGCAGTATGCATCTCGGGTCTGAGATGTCTTGTCAGCCCTTAGAAAGGGACGGCGAAATACTTGATAAAGAGTTAACAAAATCAGTAAAGATGTTCATTATACACAGTGAAGATCAGCTTTCCAGTCTGCATGTAGGACTGCATCCCTACTGTGAACTTCCTTACTGAAAACAATGAACCGTGCGCCAAGGTACTGTGGCGCGAGGCAGTTATTCAGTGCACGCTCCAAGTAGGGGAGGAGAGTGTCACTTGTATTTGACTCTGTATTTAACAGTTTAAAACCTTTTTTTATTTTTTTTTTCTAATTTTAAAGAACTTTATAGTTTTCCCTGCCCCTGAGGAGCTTATAATGTTGATACATTAACATCTTTTTAACCAACACAGGCTTCTGCAGGAAGATGACCAGGAGGCTACATTAAAATGGGGTGGGCTTTTGACATTTCTTTGTCTGATCAAAAAAGCTTCCATAGTTCTGGTTCTTAGTCTATACTGAGGGGGAAATCTGAAGCTCATGAGAAATTATTCAGAAATCTGCATAACAGAAAATTGAGGACCTCTTGCAGTCTGGGGTTATCCTTAAACCTACCTCTTAATTTAGCTCATTGGTTGCAGATCACATTTTTACAGGTTTTTTTTCAGTCAGCAAGACTATTGCAACTTGTTCTGCAAAAGTTGCAAACCTTTTTTTTTCTCCTTGTAGGTCATTGTTGTTTGGGTTGGAACAAATAATCATGAAAACACAGCAGAAGAAGTATCAGGTGGAATTGAGGCCATCGTGCGTCTGATAAATACCCAGCAGCCACAGGCCAAAGTTATCGTACTGGTATGTCTCTTGGAGTGCTGTGAAAACAGAGTGCTCTGAGGAAGACCCGTATTCTCTGTACCCTATCTCTGTGATACTGGGAGCTACTCGATCGTTATGGGGGAGGGCAGTTACTCTATTTATCATCCTCTGCTTTGTATGCCTTTTCCCTCGTTCGCTTGGCTTTGCAGAAGTCATCCTTCCAGCCCCTTCAGAGACAAGCACTCTCGTTAGCAGTGTTGCTCTCCCAGTTAGAAATTTCACTGAAGAAGTCTTATAAGGAATGAAGGTGCCCAGATCAGAACTGGGACTGGAAATGCTAGTTTGCTTCCTTGTTGTAACAGGTTATGTGGTGCTTCTCCTATTGAGAAGCTGAGCGATGGCAAGCAGTACACTGTTGAAACCTTATAAAAAGAGCACAAACAGAGATACATAGATACAGATAAAAAGGCCAGTTGTGCTTGTAGCTCACTTGGCTCCTTCAGTTGCACTTAAAATTAGATCTGAATGGAGAAAGTCGGATTGAAGGGATGAGTTCCCCTTATCGTAGACATCTTAAATCTTGAAGGGATGCCTGAATTGAAAGAGAAGGCATTAGTACACCATCAAAGTTGTATGAAAGCTCTTCTTTGCCTCCTTCCTGTGTCAGGGCCTGCTACCTCGCGGAGAGAAGCCAAACCCTCTGCGGCAGAAGAATGCCAAGGTGAACCAGCTGCTAAAAACCTCACTCCCCAAACTGCCCAATGTCCAGCTTCTGGATGTAGACGTCGGCTTCGTGCACTCAGATGGCACCATCTCGTACCACGACATGTTTGATTTCCTGCACCTGACAGGAGGGGGCTATGCAAAGATCTGCAAACCCCTCCATGAACTGATCATGCAGCTACTGGAGGAGACCCCTGAGGAGAAACGAGCTGCTCTGGCCTGATTAGCTGATATCAGTGTTAACATCATCCAGCCCATCAGATCAGTTCTGTCACTGGCACTACAGAATCCTTCTTTCTTAAAGCACTTTCCATTGTAGAATGTTACCGGATGTTCGTATCTAGTGTTTTGAGGGGGAAGGCTAATGTTTAACTGGTCTTGTACGTACAAGGGCCGGCTTGGTTGGTTTTATTGCAGGAGGAAATTAGCTGAAGAAGAGTTTTACTTTTAAACCATTCCTCATTTAAAATGAGAACAGGACTGTCACTTTGTGCCCCTCTCACGTATTGTTGCTCTGTGGTTGCTCTAGAACCCTTTTAGCCTGTCTCTGACAGCCCATAGGCAGCTCCTGGCTCCCCCTTCTCGGCTGTGGGGATTGTGCTCGGTGTATTAGCCGGTGAACAAGAATCACATTCCACTTGCAGAAAGTCATAACAGCTGCATTTTTCCAAACTTGGTCCCACCTTTTAAAGTTTCATTTCCTAGGGGTGTTTAAGTGACGCTCGTTGCTTTCTTGCTCCTTGTTTCTGAAGCAGCATGAAACTGGAATTCAGAAATATAACGAAACAAACCGTTAACTGAGCTTGTGTAATGCTCCCAGGTGCTTGTTCATGTGCTTATTTCACCGTGTCTGCTAGCTGGGGCGCTCTTCATTCCATGTTGCTTTCTGTGTGGGCAGTCCCATGCAGGTGCTGCTGACTGTCCTGTTCTCTGCTCCTGTCTGTGTGCGGTATTGCTGGCTTTTAACAGTTGTTCAGTTTAGGATTTTAATTACCCAGTAAGTATCACACAAGGCAGTCACTTCCTCGCTACTGTAAAACTGACATTTCATTCCTTTGAGATGCCTGTGCCACAGGGCTCTTCGCAGTGCTGTTCATCGTTCATTTTTTAAGTATGACTGTTACATCCTTTTTTTTCTAAAGAAAATCCGTATGCGTAGCCCCTTTTTGCAAGGCCTAAATCAGTCTGAAGCTTTACAGATTCAAAGGTGTATATTTCTTTATTGCTTTTGTTTTACTTGTATAAACATTTTATTCAAGCAACTACCGCCTCTTATGGTAAAAAGTGAAGTCAAGGTGTAGTCTTCTCCTGCCCTGGACACTGCCCCTCTCCTGTAGCCAAGGGAGCCAGTGTGGCGAGTGCCCTCCTACAGGGACTGCAACTAGATGGGTTTTTTTGTTTTTGGTTTTGTTTTTTAATGAGGGCTGATTATAGTCTACTAATGATAATATAAAAACAGCCTTTCATTTAAAACTGAAAGGTTATCTTTTTGAAGAAGAAACTGTTTTGGCCCCTAAATGCAGAGCCCTAGAGGAATATACTTGCAAATAAAATAGTTTTAAACAAACTCTATTCTTCCTTGACTTACCTGCCAGAGTTGGAGCTTGGCAGTGCTGCGCAACACTGCAGTGTTTCGCACTACAGGTAGCTGATCAGGAGCTGCCAATGCAGATCTCTGCGCTTCTTTCAGTGTCAGTGGAATCTGCAGTCACGCGTGCTCGTCTTGGCAGGTAAATTGGAGAGGAACGGACGCATTCGTAGCAGGCGCTCCGTACCTTATTCTTAATGAGGGGTGGTTAGCTGTCCAGGTTGCTTGCTGTGCCCTACTGCAATGAAAGTACATAGGTACTGTATATAGTCTGTTTGCCCTTTTTTATAATAAAGGGTTCTGGTGTTTAATGCCGTCTATAATCTAGCATTAAGGAATACTTTTATGTCCCCACTACATTCCCCTTTTCCTGTAGATTTGATCATAGCAGGATTTCTGCCTGGATTGCATGCATAGTGTGTGTTTTGTTGCCAGTATATGTGATCTACACACAGATGAAGGAAGGATGAAGCATTCCACTTCCCAGAAACAAAAGTGTAAGGTGTCAGAGTGCTTGTAGGAGAGAGGAGGGGTTATGGTCCTACACCCACAAACCAGACTAGGGATGCACTGTGCCCCCAGGCTCTTCAGCCTGTGTGCTCTGTAGCTCCACTGCCTTGCAGAATGGGCTTTAAGGGAATGTTATTCAGGCTTCTGGCAGGAAAAGAGGCGCCCTGGAGAAGCTGGGGCAAGAAAGAGTGTAAAAACAAATGTTAAAAAGAGGCTGGAGTGGAGGATTCTTGGGGAAAGGACTTCTCCCCGCTTAGGGTGAGGGATACATCAGATTCTGCTCCCTGTGAGCTTTTCAGGTTTCTAGGCTGTTGTAAAAAGGCAGTGTGCTAGTTTACTCTATACATCCCTGCTTCTCTCCATGCTGTCACCACATTTGGTTAAAGAGATGCTAACCAGGAATGTATTCTTCAATAAAAAGCTCTAACTTCTTAACGAAATGCCTGTGCAACCGAGGCTGTGTTCAGCTGTGAGTCAGTACCTCTTGGCAGGGTGCTGGGTGGAATGAGAGAGGTTTGGCAGGTTTGTGAGTCTTCTGCAATGTGACTGAGGACAGCTCTGCTGGGTCTCTCTGCTTAAGCTTGGCTTGCTAAGGTGCCACGCTCTGTGCTTGGTTCGGTGTTCATGGCCCTCCTTCTCTCGTCTGCTACCTTAACCATCTCTGAGACATGCTGGCGCTGCATGAGCAAAGGATCCCTTTCTCTCCTCTGGGGCTTTAGCTCTGCTTGTTGCTGCCTAGTAAGAAACTGTCCCCCTCAAAATGAGTGTTTCTGTGAGCGGGCAAGGAGGGGCTCTCCCTCCTCGCTGCACTAGTGCTAAAGAGACGAGTGCCTCATCCCAAGAAACGTAGAGAAGCTTTAGCTCCAGCTGTGGGCGACCGATGTCTCTTGGGATCGGGGCTGGGCTGGGCTGCCCCTGCCCAGCCGGCGTGAACTATTTCATTGTTAATGGTTGGCTGTGAAAGAACTGACCCTTTGGGGCTTTTCCCTTTTGTAAACGATCCAGTGGCGTTTTGCAGTTCTGTGCTGAAGCCTGGAATCTTGTCTGTACTGTGGCCTGTGAGCACTGCCAGTTTCATATTTATTGCAGCAAAGAAAAAGCAAAAGAAAAGATGTGAAAGGACAGAGAGAGTCCTTCTCTTGTAGCTCGTGGAGGGGGGGGACTCCAGGCGCGGGATGGGGACCTCTAAGGAGGAAAGCTTGCAGTGCGTGTGAAATTAGCTTGCAACCTCGCTCTGCAGTGACCTACCTACCTGCTTGGAGGCGCTGCCCTGTTACTGGTCGCTGACTTGAACCTTCTCCAGAAAAAAATGTGTTTCTGCTTTGGCAAAAAATGCATCAACTGGTAGAGCTCACTCTGTTTAGTGCATATTTCAATATAAATGTAAATGTTTCACCCCAATGTGTTTCAACGCGTGTGTGTGTGTGTGTGCGTACATATGCGCGTCTTCCGTTCGTTCCCTCTCTGTGTTGGTTACTTGTTTTGTTTCATTTCTGCTGGTGGGTCCATTGAAATACGTGGTGGGAAGTACTGCCTAGTGAATAGAAACTGCTGCTGCCTGAAACGGGGCGCAAAGGTGGCAGCTGCGAAGCAAAAAGCTTTCACCGGGTAAATGCAGGCAGCATTCCCTCCCAGGAGTATTTGAATTCATGCTCATCTGGATCTCACTTCTCATTTAATACCTGTTCTTAATCTTAGTCTGTTTGGGTTTTTTGGTTTTTTTTTTTTCCTCTCCTTTATCCATTGATTTAAAGCCATGCAGAGTTTAGGTTCTGTACCCAAAGCTCTAAACAATGTTTTGCAGGTAAAAGCTAACCGGTGTTTTGGCCCTAGACAGGATATTGACTTGTATTTGATTATTCAGTGATTTATTTTTAATAGCCCTGAGATGAACAGGGAATGCACACGACTACAAAATCAACCTTAAAGTCATTCCCGAGGAGGCAACGTTTGAGTTTGCACAGAAGCCCAGGAGTCACTTGGCGTTCTGCGTCTAGCTCCTGCGTGGACTTCTGCCTGTCCCTGAGCAAATCATTCGATCTGCTGTCATTGTCACCACCTGTAAACTGGTAACGATGTGCAGACTCTGTGTCTGAAAAGCGCTTGAGATCCTCAGTGAGAGGACCTATAGAAATAAAGTGCACAATAGCAGCGATGCTCTTGTCTCTTTACATTTGTCCAGCAGAGAATAAGTGGAAACCCCCAGCAGAGATGCTAGATTTCAAGTCTAGAAAATGGTTTTCTATGGGATCCCATGGGGCCAAACTGTGTTGGGGGGAGTGACTTAAAAAACCACCTTACATACAAAATGTGATATAATGAGCAGAAAGCTCTCTTTGGCAGAAGACAAGCGGGAAGCTTGGCAGCACGCAGGCTGTAGGCTGTTCTGGTGGAGACTTGTGCTAAAAGGCTGTGTGGCATCACTGCTGTTTCCTCAATGGGCAAAGCAGGGGAAGAAGGGTGAATTACAGCTCTGCTGTCTCGGGGAGGCCGCGACCACGCTGCCCTTGGTTCTGCGTCACCCTGAGCTGGCGCTTACGGGGGCCGAGCAGCCGCGGAGGCTCTCTGCAGGCACTCGGTGTGCGGAGGCCGTTGGACGAGGCTGGTGAGGACGTGACTGCTGGGCCTGGCCGGGTTAGGGCCGAGTCCTCTCCGGGAGCTGGCTGCGGAGGTGGAGCAGGACCTGCAACTTGCTCGGGGAGCTCCGGTGACTCAGAGCGCTGCAAATACAGGGGCAGGTGCAGGAGCCCCGGCGAAGGGATCCTGGAGGTGGCAGCGGGAAGGGGAGCCGCCCCTGCGCGGCGGCCTTTCTCTGTCTGAGTTTTCAGCGGAGCTTTGCCCGCTGCCCCGTGCGAGGACTTTGTGCTTCCACGGAGGCTGGAGGAGCGGCGTGGCGGGCTCCAAGGTGCAGCAGGGAGCGACAGCAGCGTCCCCTCCCGCTGTGGGCTCCTCGCTCCTGCAGCCCGGGCTCCGCCGCAACCGCGCGGTCCGGCTGCGCCCCCCGGGGCCGCGGCAGCCCCGTCGGGGCGGGCGGGCGGGCGGGCGGGGGGGGACCCCCGGGGCTGTACATGGCAGCTCAGCCGCCCCGAGGGGGGGGGGTCGGGTTGCGGCCACCGGCACTGCAGCATCGCGGCGGCCCCGACGGGGCGGTCCGGCTGCAACCCATGGGGCTGCGGCGGCTCGGCAGCCCCGAGGGGGCGGTCCGGCGGGGGGACCCCGTCCCCATTCCCGTCCCCATCCCCACCCGCATGCTGCGGGGGCTCGGGCGCCCCGACGGCGCGGTGAGGAGGCCGCGCCGCTCCGCTCCGCTCCGCTCCGCGGGGCCCCGCCCGACCGCGTCACTTCCCCGGCGGCGCCCGGCCCTGTAAGATGTGTCGGTGCCGTGACGTCACCGCCGGCCCCGTGTTTACCGCCGCCGCCGCCGCCGCCGCGTCTCGTTCCGGGCGGTACGAAGTGGCCGTCGGGCACCGCGCACCGCGCACCAGCATCGGCGGCGGCAGCGGCAGCAGCACCCGCAGCAGCAGCAGCAGCACCCAGCACCCCCCTCACCCCCCCGAGCCGGGCCGCGGCATGGGGCAGGGCCCCCCGGCGCGCCCCGGCTGAGCCGGGACGGGACAGGGCAGGACGGGACGGGGCGGGCGGGCACGCTGGCGGGATGGGGGCCCCCGGGGGCGCCGCGCTGCCCTGGGCCCCGCTGCTGCTGCTGCTGCTGCTGCTGCTGGCCGGGCCGGGGGGCCGCGCCAAGCGGGTGGAGCAGAGGGAGGCCGAGTTCGACAGGACCTACGGGGACTGGGTGACCAGCGACCTGCTGAACATCTACGCCTTCAACCACACCGTCTGCAGGAACAGGGTGAGCCTGCCGGCCCCGGCGGGATTGGGGCACCGCTCGTCCTGCCCGGCCGGAGCCGGCGCCAGGGCAGAGCCGCTTGGTCCTTCCCTGGGGAAGCCGGCGGGTGGCACGCGGCGGGGGGTTCGGCCGAGGCCGCGCTCCCTCCCCGCGCCCTGAACGATGGCACTGCCGGGAGCAGAGGGAGACGGATGCTCGGGGATGCCAGCAGGCTTGGGGCAGCCAGGCCGCCCGGCTGGCGTTATCCCCAGCAGACGAGCTGGCCGGCAGCCCCTTTCCTGGCGCAGCGCGTCCGCCCCGGGCACCTGGCTCCCAGCTCGGGGACGGCGGCGCCCGCGTCCCTCGCCCCACGCGGCGAGGGCCAGCGTGTCACTCTCCAGGCGTGGGCCGAGCAAAGTCCACCCGCCTGGGGCGAGCCGCGGGGACGGCGCTGCCCGGCCAAAGCTGCCACCGCCGCCTTCCCCTTGCAGACGGAGGGCGTGCGGGTGTCGGTGAACGTCCTGTCCGAGCAGAACGACATGCCCGTCCTCTTCGTGGTGAGGCAGAAGGAGGCGGTGGTCTCGTTTCAGGTGCCGCTGGTGCTCCGGGGCCTGTGAGTATCAGTGGGGCTGGAGAGCCGCCCCCAGCCCGCGGGGCGCAGGGCCGGCCAGGCGCGAGCCGGGGCGCAGCACAGCCCGACCCCGACCCCAGCCCGGGCCCCGGCGGCGGGGCGCTCTGCTTGCCCCCGCAGGTACCAGCGCAAGTACCGCTACCAGGACGTGAGCCGCACGCTCTGCCAGCCCCAGACCAAGATGGAGCTGGAGATGCAGCACTTCTACGTGGACGTGTCCACGCTGTCCCTGAAGAACACCTCCTACCAGCTGCGGGTCACCCGCGTGGAGAACTTCGTGCTGCGGTGAGGGCAGTGATGCCGTGGCGTGCCCGGCACCCCATCCCGGTGCTGGCTCAGGAAGCATGCCCCCGGGGAGCGGGGCAGGGAGGGCGCCGGGAGCATCCCCCTCGCTAGTGCTGATCCTTTTCCTCTCTGCAGGACGGACGAACGGTTCAGCTTCAACGCGACGGCAGCCCAGCCGCAGGTGAGGGGCTGGCAGCCGGCGGAGGGCTGGGCACCGCTTGCCGGGGGGCTGGCGTGACCCAGGGAGGCGCTGCGCGCTCAGGGCCTGCCCGGGGGGAGAGCGCGGTGGCTGTGGTGGTAACCTGCCCTTCCTCCTCCCAGTACTTCAAGTACGAGTTTCCCGAGGGAGTGGACTCGGTGATTGTGAAGGTGACCTCAGCCATGGCCTTTCCCTGCTCCGTCATCTCCATCCAGGACATCCTGGTAGGTTTGGGCAGCGGGGTCGTGCGGGCCGCGGCCAGCGCCAGCACCCCGCGATGCTCGGTGGGGCCGACGGGTCCCTTCCCTCCGCTCCCCGCAGTGCCCCGTCTACGACTTGGACAACAACGTGGCCTTCATCGGGATGTACCAGACCATGACGAAGAAGGCCGCCATCACGGTGCAGGTGGGGCTCGCGCCGGCGCGGGCGGCTGGTGTCGGGTGGCGCCAATTAGCAGAGGTTGCAGATGTTATCGCCGCAGGGCTGAGCGCTGCGTTGCAGCGGCGCGTCGGGGCTGGCCGGCAGCCCGGGCTGCACGGGTCCGCCCCGCTGCCCCAGCCCCACGGGGAGCCCGGGGGCCTGCGCGCGCCCCGGCAGCGGGGGGGGGACGCCGGCCTCTGCTCTGCTGACCCTCCTCTCCTGCCCCCTGGGGCGGGCGCCGCAGAAGAAGGATTTCCCCAGCAACAGCTTCTACGTGGTGGTGGTGGTGAAGACGGAGGACGAGGCGTGCGGGGGGGCCCTGCCCTACTACCCCTTCTCCAAAGGTACCCCCGGGGCACCCTGCTGCAGGTCCTTCTCCGTGGGGGTCGGGGTGAGGAACCAAGCCTGCGCCGGGGCGAGCGAGGACTCCTCTGGCGTGGCAAGGTGTCCCCTGAGCCAGCAGAGCAATCGCTGCCCTTTTCTTCTTCCAGATGAACCGATGGATCAAGGCAACCGGCAGAAGACGCTGGAGGTGGTGGTGTCACCTGCCATAACCTGTAAGCCTGGGTGGGAGGCCGCTCGAGGGGCTGTCCCAGCTGGGGAGCCCCGAGGCCGTTCCCCTGGGCTGCCGCTCGCCCTGACGGCTCGTCCCGGCTCTCTCCGCAGCGGAGGCCTACGTGAGCAGCATGCTCTTCTGCCTGGGCATCTTCCTCTCCTTCTACGTCATCACGCTGCTCATCGCCTGCTGGGAGAGCTGCTGGTGAGCTCCCGCGCGGCGCTCCCCGCCGCGGGGCTGTGCAACGACGGCGCGGCGCCAGCCACCCTGTCCCCGCGGGCGCTGTGCCCTCCCTGCCGCGCTCGCAGCAACGCCTGCCCGGCGGCACGGTCCCCGCGCCCTCCGCGCCGTGCGGGGCGATGCCGGAGCCTGCGCCGCCCAGACACCCCGCGCTCCCCGCACCGCGACCGCTGCGCAGCTCCCCGCTCACGCATGCTTCCTTTGGCAGCCAGCAGCAGAGGAAGAAGGGGCTCCTGGCGGCCATGGACTCGCCCAGCCTGGACACGGGTGAGGGGCTGGAGGCAGGCGCCTGCAGCCGGGACGTGTCTGGGGGACGGTCCGTTAGGGGGATTCGGGGCTTGTTTTGCCCCCTCGAGCCCCACGGCAAGCCCCCTGTTGCGCAGGGTTTTCCCCGCTGCTGCCCTGAGCCCCGCTTGTCCTCTGGCATCCTGCGGTTGCAGCCCGACGTCTGCTGGCGTCTCCCTGGGCAGAGCGCTCCTTGCCAGCCCGCTGCCCCGGCAGAGCTGCCAGCGGGGCAGCGTGTCCCGCTCGGCCCGTGTGCTCCCAGCGCGGTGGCGGAGGGCCAGCCCTGGTCACCGTGAAAGGCCCTTTCCCGCGGGGCGCTGAGCGGGAAGGACAGGGATGGGCTGGGGTTTGGGCTTCGCCCCTCGGGGGCTGACGTGGGGCTGGGGCAGGGGTGTCTGAACCAGGTCTCTGTCCTCTCTCTCTCTTTGCATGGCTCTCCGGGACTCCCCTCCCAGCATCTTTACTGGGTAAGCACCAGCATTTGCTGTCTCCTTGGCTGCCAGCTCCTTCCCGTGTCCCTGCCTCCCACGTCTCCGCAGTGCAGCCTGCGCGTACCGCTGCCGGGGCTGAGGCACCGCTCCCACGCCTGCCCCGGACACCAGGCGCGTGGGCAGCTGCCGCCGGCTGATGGGGCTGGGGGTCCCTCCTGTCTTGCAGGGCACAGCCGGAGCATCCCCGACTCCTTCCTGGGGCGTGCCCCCTACGACAGCTACGGTTACGGCTCCTTCGGTGAGTGTGGCGTGCCCTCCCCTGCATCCCTGCTCGCCGGGGCTGGCGGGCACGTGGCAGCGACCCCGTCTGACTGTCCCTGCAGAGAACGGCTCCAGCGCCAGCACTGAGGGCATCACGGACAGCATGGGCTCCACAGAAGTCTCCTACGGTTACACAGGTGAGTCCTGGGATAGCTGCACAGCCGGTACGGCCACGCGGAGCCCGGCATCCGGGCAGCGCTGGGCTGCTCCGATGGTGCTGTGCCAGGACGGCTAACGGGGAGCGACGCTGCCGGGAGGACTCCGCTCTGCCCCTCGCCCCCACCTGGGAAGAGGCTCCCTTTGCCAGCCCTGCCCCCCTTGCAGGCCCATAGCGGGGTCTTGAACTGGGCCTCCCTGGCTGGTGGGGCAGCGATGTGCCGGGGAAGCTCCCGAGGTGCCCGAGAGCGGGGCCCTGCGCCCCGTCCTGCGCCAGTAACTCTCGCTTTCCTTTAAAGGGCAGGAGCAGTTCAAGCGCCGCGTTCCCGCCGCCCCGATGAGGCAGCTGTGCATTGCCATGGGTAGATGTTGGTGCTGCGCAGGGAGGGCTCCAATCGGTGCAATCATCTGCCCTGCCCCAGGCTTTGCTCCCGGCGCCGCAGACCCGGGCGTGCCCTTAGCAGCCGTGCTCCCTTTTCCCGTGCCGGCAGCGAGGGCAGCGGGAGCCGCCGGCCTGCCTCTGCCCGGGGTGGGGAAACGGGCCGAGCCGGCGGCCCATCCCTTGGCAAGCAAGGGAGCACGAGCGCAGTGCACTGGCCCAGCCGTGCGTGGCCCAGGGCATCTGCTCGGTGCATTCGAGACCCGCGGAGCAAAACCGGTGCCGGGGCTGCAATGTGCCCGGCAGCAGCATGTGGCGCAGCTCAGCACACAGCGGTCAGCGCCCCGGGCCGTCCCTGGGCACGGGAGCTGCGGCCCTCTGCACTGAGCTGCCGCCTGGCCGCGGCGCGGCTTGGAAGGGAGGCGCTGGTGTAATTCTTGGGTGATTGAGGTCCGCAGGCACGGCCGAACACGGAGCGGGCTGCGGGGCGGGAGCGGGCGGTGGGGAGGGCCGGGGCCGGCGGGACGCACGGGCCTGTGGCACCGCTGACGTCCTCGCGCGCGGCGCCAGGGGAGCGGTCGCTGGAGAACGTGGCCAGCCGGCCCCGCCTGGACTCGCTCAGCTCCGTGGAGGAGGACGACTACGACACGCTGGCCGACGTCGACTACGACAAGAACGTCATCCGCACCAAGGTGTGTCCCTGCCGTGGCCGGGGAGCGCGGCGGGGAGAAACGCCTCCGTCACGGGACCCCCGGGAAAGCTCGCACGGAGCCTGGCTCGCCTGTGCCAGCCCCGGATGCGCCGGTGGGGCCGAGCTGCTCCTGTGGCTCACGGCTGCCCCCTGTGACCCTGCCTCTCTTCTTCTCCAGCAATACCTCTACGTGGCCGACCTGGCGCGGAAGGACAAGCGGGTCCTGCGGAAGAAATACCAGATCTACTTCTGGTGAGGAGGGGATGTGCGTGGGCGGGAGGGAGGGAGGGCACGGGCCGGCGTCCCGTCGGCACCCATCCTGCTCCTGCGGTGCCGCGGCCGGGCGCGCGGGGACCCCGCTGACACTGCCCTGCCTCTCCCAGGAACATCGCCACCATTGCTGTCTTCTACGCACTCCCCGTCATCCAGCTCGTCATCACCTACCAGACGGTGAGCGGGGCCCTGGCCCCCCCCTCTCCAGCCGCTGCCCAGGGACGGCTGCGCTGGGAACGTGCCCTGTTCCTGGGCCCTGCCGCCTCCTGCTCTCACTGTGCCCCCGCGCGCAGGTGGTGAACGTCACCGGCAACCAGGACATCTGCTACTACAACTTCCTGTGCGCCCACCCGCTGGGGAACCTCAGGTAGAGCCGGCCGGGGCGCCGCGGGGAGGCGGGTGCACGTCCGCCCCGAGGCGCTGACGGGCCCCGCTGCCTCCCGCCAGCGCCTTCAACAACATCCTCAGCAACCTGGGCTACATCCTGCTGGGCTTGCTCTTCCTGCTCATCATCCTGCAGCGGGAGATCAACTACAACCGGGCGCTCATGCGCAACGACACGCACGCCCTGGTAAGGGGCGCGCTGCTGCGGGGCTCCGCTTCCCCGGGGAGGGCTCCCGTGCCCGGCGACAGCGGCGGCTGCCCCGGCTGCCTCTTCCCCCGCTCTGTCGCCCCGCAGGAGTGCGGCATCCCCAAGCACTTCGGCCTCTTCTACGCCATGGGCACTGCCCTCATGATGGAGGGGCTGCTCAGCGCCTGCTATCACGTCTGCCCCAACTACACCAACTTCCAGTTCGGTAAGTGCCGCCCTGGCTGCCCCGGCCGCTTGCGCCTCGGCTGCCCCCGCCAGCCCCGCTCAGCGCTCCCGCTCCCGCAGACACCTCCTTCATGTACATGATCGCCGGGCTCTGCATGCTGAAGCTCTACCAGAAGCGCCACCCGGACATCAACGCCAGCGCCTACAGCGCCTACGCCTGCCTGGCCATCGTCATCTTCTTCTCCGTCGTTGGCGTGGTGAGTGCGGCCGTGCCGCCGGGCCGGGGCACGGGGTGGGCTGGCGTCGGTGGCCGCTTGCCCAGGCTGCTGCAAGGCACCGCCTCGGCGTGCGCTGCGCCGGGGCCGCGCCTGGCTCAGCCCGCTCTCCCCCAGGTCTTCGGCAAAGGCAACATGGCCTTCTGGATCGTCTTCTCCGTCATCCACATCACGGCCACCCTGCTGCTGAGCACCCAGCTCTACTACATGGGGCGCTGGAAGCTGGGTGAGGGCCGGGGTGGGCTGCTGCCGGGGCAGACGGGCAGGGACGGGGGGCTGAGCCCTGCCCTCGCCCCTCCGCGTGGCGCGGGGACCCTGCCCGGCGCCCCGCCAGCTCTGCCTCTCCCCGCAGACTCGGGCATCCTGCGCCGCATCGTGCACGTGCTGTACACGGACTGCGTCCGGCAGTGCAGCGGGCCCATGTACGTGGTGAGTGATTGCGCCCAGCGCAGGGCAAGGACCTTTGCTCCGCCGCGGCCGGCGCTGCCCCACGTTGGGGCTCTCGCCCGCGACCAGCCCCGCGGCACCAGCCCAGGAGAGGGGCTCCGCTGAGACCCCGCTTCGCTGAGCTCCCTCCCCAAACTGGCCGGCTGCCCCCGCAGGCCTGACCCCCCTCACGCTCTCGTCTTCCTCTGCAGGATCGAATGGTGCTCTTGGTCATGGGAAACATCATCAACTGGTCGCTGTAAGTGCGGAGCGGCAGCCCGGGAGGCCAGCTTGGGAAAGGGTGCCCTGCGCTGCCTCCCCCGAGCCCCGACCTCCCCGAGCCCTGCTGCTGCCCCTGCCCTGCTCCTCTCAGCCCTTCCCTGCCGGCCTTTCTGCCGGGGCCAGGCTGGGCTGAGAGCACCCCGCTCGTGACAGCTGTGAGCCTCGCGCGGCACGCGCCCCCCTGTAGCTGCAGCAGCCCCGGCGTCCCGATGCCCTAGGGAGCAGCCCTGGCGGAGGGCTGGTTGCGTGTCCCCGGGGGACGGCGGGACGGGGGGGACGCCCCAGGCCGAGCTGACCCCGCCGCCTCTCCCTGCCTCCCCAGCGCTGCCTACGGCCTCATTGTGCACCCCAACGACTTCGCTTCCTACCTGCTGGCCATCGGCATCTGCAACCTCCTCCTCTACTTCGCCTTCTACATCATCATGAAGGTGCGGGCGAAGCCTCCCCGGCCCCGGGCGGGAGGGCAGGGCGGCGACGGGCGCCGTGGGGCCCTTCGGGAGGGACGCGGGCCTGGGGCTGCCCGCAGGCTCCTTGACCCTTGCCTCTCCCCCAGCTCCGCAGCGGCGAACGCATCAAGCTCATCCCCCTGCTCTGCATTATCAGCACCTCTGTGGTCTGGGGCTTCGCCCTCTTCTTCTTCTTCCAGGGGCTCAGCACCTGGCAGGTAAGCGGGCAGGAGGGCGGCGCGGTGCGGTACGGCGGGTGGCCGCGGGGCCGGCACGGTGACCGCCGTGCTTGCCCTGGGCAGAAAACGCCGGCCGAGTCCCGGGAGCACAACCGTGACTGCATCCTGCTCGACTTCTTTGACGACCACGACATCTGGCACTTCCTCTCCTCCATCGCCATGTTCGGCTCCTTCCTGGTAGGTGCCGGCAGCCATCCCTGCCCTCCGCTCCCGCTTCCCGCCCCGCCGCCCTGCCCGTGGCCCCCTCCCACCCTGCGTCTCCTGCAGGTGCTGCTGACGCTGGACGACGACTTGGACTGTGTCCAGCGGGACAAGATCTACGTCTTCTAGGCTGCCCAGCCACCGTGCCGGGCGGGAGAGGCTCTGGGCACGCCGCGGCGCCGGCCGTGCTGCGGGGTCGCCCCCCGCGGGGAGGGATGCTCGTGCCGGGGCTCCCGCCGGCCGCTCCGGCCCCCTCCCCGCCGCCAGGACGTCCGTCCTCAGTGCCCGACGGCGCTGGAAAAGGTGGTGGTGCTGCGTGCCCGTGCGGCTGCGGCCTTTCCGCAGGAGGCGGCGGTGCCGGGGCTGGCGCTGTGCCTTGCCAACGGCCCGCTGCGCTGCAGGGGCAGCGTGCCCGGTGCGGGGCTCCCCGCCGGGCAGGGCCTGCGGGCCGCTACCCGGGCCCGCGTGCGGGACTCTCTTCAGTGCCTAAGCAGTGTTTTTGGAGAGGTGGGTGCGGGGCGCGTCGGGCTCCTTTGCGGCTACCGACAGACCGTGGGGGCCTGCGGGCGCCTCCTGCGCGGGGCTGCCCCGCGCGCCTGGATGGACAGACGGATGGCAGAGCCACCCTCCCGCGGAGGCTGTGGGAGAAGCCGGAGCGTCTTCTCTTTCGATATCTTAACGGTGTTTTCAACTGTTTTTTTTTAATTCACCCGTCCGCTGCACAAAGCCGCCATGTGTTTTCTAGGAATGGTTCTGCCGGGAAGTGACATGCATTAAAGTGTCTGTCTGCACTTTACCCGAGCCTGCCGCGTCCGCGAGGGCCCGTGCACCCCCCTGCCCTCCGCCTGCGCCCGCGCCGCCGTGGCCCCCGCGAGCCCCCGGGGCAGCGCCGGAGCCCCTCTCCCCAGCCGGGCCGGCCGCCGCTGGGTGTCAGCCGTGCTCTCCGCGTCCCCACGCTCCTCTTTTAACGAAGTTTGCCGGATTAAAGAGGCCGGAGGGGCTGGAGGCAGCCGTGGGCTGCAGCGCTGCTGCTCCCGGGGCCACCCTGGTGGGACGGCGGCTCCGGACATGGTCCCGTGGGGTCACCTTGCCGCTGGGGGGGGGGTCTGGGGCAGCAGCAAGGTTAGGAGCCCTCGGCGGAGGAGGGACGGCGGGATGGCCCCGGTGCCTGGGTCGGGGACGGGGCTGTGCCCTCCTCCAGCTCCCGGCCCAGGCAGCCCAGGGGCGGGAGGGCTGGTGCCGGCCCTGAGCGGGCTCTGGCCAAGCCCCGCGCGGCGGCTGCCCTTGCCCAAGCCTCGGCCGAGCACGCAAGCTCCCTGGGGCCCCCGATCGGCATCCCCGGGGCGGCCCAGCCTGGAGGCACGTGCCCGCCGGACCCGCCGGTGCCCGCCCGGGACGGAGCAGAGCCGGGGCCAGCCTGGGCACGGCTTTGGCCCCCTGCCTCGCCGCTTTGCCTGGGCGACCCCCGGGTCGGGTTTGCTAGGGGGGCGCGGGGCTCGGCCGCCCCCGGCAATGAGCGCACGGGAAAACCAGCCATGAAGTCAGGGCAGAAAACCTCGGCGGCTCCCCACCCGCCCGCGAGCGCCTGCCTATAAAAGGACTTGCTTCCTCAGACCCTGGGGCCCCGCTCCGTCCCTGCCCCCAAAACCGCCGGGGCTGAGGCACGCGGGGAATGCTCCGGGCACGGGCCTTAGTCACCGGCTTTCGGAGTCTTTCCCCAAATATGGTGCCTGGGCCGGAGCGGCGGGTGCTGCGGGGCTGGCGCGCCCCGCGAGGGAGGGCTGGGGGGGCCGGCCGGCCCGCGGGGTGCGCTGACATCACTGTCCGCCGCGCCGGCCTTTTAGCACAGGGCCGCCCTCCTAACTGTGCAGAGTGCTGGCTCCCGCGCAGAGCGTCGCCCCTCGGCTCCGCGAGCAGCCTCCCGTGAGTCCTGCTGCGGGGGGGCGGCGGGGAGGCGCCCCGCTGGGGACGGCAGC
Organism: Apteryx mantelli; assembly: GCF_036417845.1. NCBI lineage: Eukaryota > Metazoa > Chordata > Aves > Apterygiformes > Apterygidae > Apteryx > Apteryx mantelli. The sequence goes on from NC_090000.1 coordinate 1,534,369, forward strand.
GCGGGGACGGGGTGCTCCTGCCTGTGATGGGGGTGCTGCACCCCAGGGTGGGGATGGGGATGCTGCACTCCGGCATTGGGATGCTGCACCCCGGGATGGGGATGGGGATGCTGCACTCCGGCATTGGGATGCTGCACCCCGGGATGGGGATGGGGATGCTGCACGCCAGGATGGGGATGGGGATGCTGCTGGGCTCTGCCTCGGCCCCACTGCCAGCTGCCCCGGGGGCCGCCGGGGACCCGCGGCTCAGTGCTCGCCAGGCTGACGGGGAGCACCGATGCCCCGGGGTTCCCAGCCCTCTCCCGGGTAGACGCCAGGCACATTCCTGCCCCTCCCGCGGGGCTCTCTGGACGGCCCGCAGCCCTCCTGTGGCCCCCGCATCCGAGCAGGGACCGCGAGGGGCTGACGGCTGGTGGCGGTGCGAGAGCGGGAAGCTGCGGTGGGGATGCCGGTGTCATGCGGACGGGGCCGTGCGTTGGGGCGAGGAGGGCTGGGGCGGTGCAGCGATGGGTGCGGGAGCAACATGGTCCCAGAGGACGGCGATGGCTCGGGGGTCACTGCTGCGCTGCCGAGCGAGCTCAGTGCCGGTGAGGCTGGGGGGGGGGTTGCCATGGGCTGAGCCGGGGGCCGGAGTGCAGAGCGGCGGCTGCCTGCAGTGGCTCCAGCCGTGCCCACCGGTGCCTGGACTCTGCCTGGCCCCCTGGGGAACTCAGGGCTTGCGGAGCAGCCAGCCCCTCCACGGGTGGCCCCGGCTCCCAGGTATCGGATGGGCTGTCGCACCCGGACCTGGCTGCAGCTGCAGGCTGGCGCCTTCCCCGCGTGTCCCCTCCCGGGGTGTTCGCGAGTCCCAGCAGTGCACTGAGCTGCGCCAGGTCTCAGTGGCTGTCCTGGAGTAGCGGGGCTGGACGTGCCCGGCAGTCTGGGCGCTGGGGATGGAGGAGCTGTGTGGGGACCCACGGGCGTTTGCGGCAGCCCAGGACCTGCCTGGGGGCTGAGCAGGTAGGGGACGGACGAGGCAGCTCCCCCGTGCACCCGGACCCGGAGGACGGGGCCAAGGCGCTGCTGCAGGGACGGGGCCGTGCGGCCAGGCACGCCGCGGGGATTGCCGCCCCGTGCTGGCCCCCAGATGTGCCCAGATGGAGCTGAAGAGCCATTGCCCGGCAAGGGGGCGACCCCCTCCAGCAGCGAGGCTGCCGCAGGGGTGGGAGGAGGACGTCCCGGGCGCTGGGGCAGGGGTGCCTGGAGGGGCAGCCGCAGGGTCCCGGCAGCCCGGTGCCCGGCCTCACGGGCCGCTTGCCGCCGCCAGGTCTCCCTCCCGCCGCAGCCATGGCGAACAAGGGCCCAGCCTACGGCATGAGCCGGGACGTGCAGTCCAAGATCGAGAAGAAGTACGACGAGGACCTGGAGGACCGCCTGGTGGAGTGGATCGTGGCACAGTGCGGGGCCTCGGTGGGCCGCCCCGAGCGGGGCCGCCTGGGCTTCCAGGTCTGGCTGAAGAACGGCATCGTAAGTGCTGGGGCTGGGTGCCCACCATGCCCGCCGTGCCCACCATGTCCGCCGTGCCCATCGGCTCCCAGGGCTGCCGGGGTCGGGCGGCCCCCTGGCGAGCCCAGCCTCTCCTCCGCCGGCAGGTGCTGAGCCAGCTGGTGAACAGCCTCTACCCCGACGGCTCCAAGCCCGTCAAGATCCCCGACTCCCCCCCGACCATGGTCTTCAAGCAGATGGAGCAGATCGCCCAGTTCCTCAAGGCCGCCGAGGACTACGGCGTCGTCAAGACGGACATGTTCCAGACCGTCGACCTCTTTGAAGGTGCGCGGGGCGTCCCGGGCACGGGGGTCGCGGGGAGGGGGCTGGGGGTGGCCGGTGACGTGCCATGCTCACGCTCCTCATCCTTCGGCAGCCAAGGACATGGCGGCGGTGCAGAGGACGCTGGTGGCCCTGGGGAGCCTGGCGGTGACCAAGAACGACGGCCACTATCACGGGGACCCCAACTGGTTCATGAAGTAAGCGGGCAGTGGGTGCCGGGACCCCCGTGGCCCTGTGGCTGGCCCGGCCGGCCGCTGCTGTCTCCCTGCAGGGGGGTCAGGTCTGGGGCTTTGCCCTTCCCAAGGTGGCAAAACCCGGGCGCGTTTCCGTAAGGATGCTCCGCTTTTGGTCGGGCAGTTTCGGTCCCCTCTCTGGGTGGCCGGGGTGGGGGCGATGCAGGGAGCGGGCGCCCGGGTGCAGCACCCCGGGGTGCTCGCGGCGAGGGGCCGGGAGGCGGCGGGACGCGGGTGCCGCATGGCCTCTGCCTCCGCCCCGCAGGAAAGCGCAGGAGCACAAGCGGGAGTTCACCGAGAGCCAGCTGAAGGAGGGCAAGAACGTCATCGGCCTACAGATGGGGAGCAACAAGGGGGCGTCACAGGCGGGGATGAGCTACGGCCGGCCCCGGCAGATCATCAGCTAGGCAGCCCCTCTCCCGCCGCCCCAGCCCTCCCGCAGCCGGGAGAGCCGCCCCAGCCAGGACCTCCGTCTTCGCTCCCTCCAGCCCAGCGGGCCGCAGCCGCTGGAGCGCCGGCAATTACGCCAGCCTCTCACCGATTGGTATTTATTTAAAGCAAAAAGCCAACCAGCCTAACCGCCCCGTCAGCGTAGCACGCACCGAGCAGCAGCCCACGCGGCGACGCACGCAGCGGCGGGGGCGCCGGGGCCGCTCTGCCATGCCCAGCCGCGCTCGCTCTGTGTCCTGGGCGGCCTTTCCTCTCCGGCCTTGCACGCTCCCCGCTTCGCTCCCGCGAGCCCTGCCGTGAGCTGGTCCCGCTCCCGCTGTGCCAGGCCGCGTTTGTGGGCACCCTCGGGTGCCCCGCACCCTTCCCTGGGAAGGCTGGTGGGAAGGGCACGCGCCCCAGCACCCGGAGCCACCCCGCCTGCCCGCAGCCCCGCACGAGTCCAGCGCCACTCTTGCAGAGATCCTTGCAAATGGGGAGAAAAGAGAATTGGCCTCAGTTTTGTACTTTGTTTATGTCAAAATTAAAAGGTTACTAATCGAGCGTGGCGTGCTGAGGAGGTTTCCTCCTGTTCTCCTTCGCTGGCCCCACGCGGTGGGTGCCGGCTCCAAACCTGGCAAAAACAGAGCTTGTGATCTGCCCTTCCCTCCCTTGAATGGCCTGGGAGGGCAGAGCAGCTACGGACCAGACAGAGGAGGGTTTTTCAGAGGCTTTATTTGGAAAGCTGCACAAAAGGACTTTGCCGTTTAAAAAACAAACCCCAACTTTAAAAAAACAAACCAACAAACCCAGACAGACACATGGACAAACCAACCGTGCTCTCAGACAAGCCACTGCCAGAGCAACTCGAACCTCTCCCTCCCAGCCCAAACCAGGCGTCTTGCACGGTCTTGTCCTTCCCCGACACTGGGCACAAATTTGTGCCCCAGCGAGCGGCGGGGCAGAGGGCCTCGTGCCGAGACGCCCAGCGGCCGCAGTGAGCTCACGCCGCCACACCTTTGCGTCTGCCGCGGTGGGTGCTGCTGACAGCGAGCAGGGACGCCCCGTCCCTCTGCCCCCCCTGGGGCTCGGGCGCACGCGGAGCTGGGGGCGAGACAGAGGGGGCTCTCGACGCCGCGTGAGCAGGATGGTCGAGAAAGCGCTGCTCCCTTCTCCCTCCCTGACTGTACGACCGCTGGTGCCTGCGACGAGGCGGCAGGGGAGCAGGGGAAGAGCGGAGGGCAAAGAGAGCAAGTGCCCGTGGGAACCAGGCAAACTGGCTCCTGCTTCTAAGCTGGGTGTAACTGGTGGATACTGTCCAGCTTCCCGCCCAGCAGGGCAGGAAACATCAGTGCTGAGGTCCCTGCCGGCAGGGGCAGGTGCCAGGGCTCACGCTGCAGAGATGAGGCTCAGAGCAACCCTTTCTTCCAGGCTGCTGCGCCGCGGGAGCCGGCTGTGCACGGGGCTCCCCGAGCCCCTGCCAGCGAGGGGACGACGTGGAAGAGCCCCTGGGGTGCAGCGGACACACAGACAGGCCCCCCCTGTGCCGGGGAGCCTGCTGGGGGCTTCCCAGTCCGCTGCTCCCCTCCCGGCCGACCCAGGCAGCCCTGGGGAGCTAAGGCAGGTCCCGGTCTTGCCCTGCAGCAGGGATGGCTTTGCCCTCCTCCTCCCTCAGCCTCAGGAAGTGACCCACAGCTGCTGCCGGGGCAGCTGCCGTGGCGTCCCCTCCTTCCTCCCTGCCCGAGCGGGCTGCTCACCGTGGGCCTGAGCAAAGCCACCGCAGGGGCCAGGCATCGCCCACGGCCGCGGGGGAGAGGGGTCGTCGGGCCTCGCGCACAAGGCAGGCCCAGGCAGGAGGAGCAGCTCAGCGGCCGCCACACGCCCAGGAAGCGGGGAACCATCGGTGCGGGGCCTCGTTCCACATTCGAAGGGAAGCCCTGAGTGTCGCTGCGGGGCAGGCTCCATTAGGAAGGGGTTTAAGGCTTGCTTTGTTTCCCAGAATGAGGGAAAGGGAAGCTTCCCTTTTGCCGCCAACAGTCTTTCTCCTTCTTGCTGAGCCACCTCCAGTACCGGCTTCAACAGGCCAAAACAGCAATGGTCCCTGGTGGCTCAGGAAGTCTCTGCTGCCCTGTGCTTGGGAATGACGTACCGGGTGGGAGAGAGACAGCCCGAGCCTCCAGCCCCAGCTAGCAAGGCTGGTGCTCCCTGTCATCTGAGAGGAGCTCGGCCGTCGCCTCCTGGCTGAGGTACCCTGCTCCGGTGGGAGCTGCCTCGTGGAAGTTTGCAGCTCTGTTGCTGCTGTGAAGCTTGGGGTGGCTGGGGGTCCAGGACCCCTCCTCCCCCACGTCCTCCTGGGCAGGGCCCGGGTGCTCACACTCCATCTCAACGTCCTCAGCATCCTTCTCCCCGTAGAGCGGCATGGACTCCATCTCCAGGCCGCTCTCCAGGGCTCTGTGCTTCCCGCCCTGCTGGTACCACTTGCAGGCCGTGGAGCCGTGGCAGGTCAGGTCAAGCCCCACGTTGTTCCTGGTCAGGCAAACCTCCAGCATGTAGTAGAAGGTCCAGAACACAGCAAAGCATCCCAACAGCAGGAGGGTCTGCAGAGGTGGAGGACAAGACCCGTTCAGAAACAAAGCCTGTGTCTGTCCCAGAGCCCTGCGCTGTCACCCAGCACGGCCCAGCGGAGAGGACGCAGCGCCAGGAGGACCTGCGACGCAGCCTGGACTGGCCAGTTCCCATTTCTCCAGTCACACCTGCAGAGCGTCGGGGAGCCCCACGCTTCAGCACCCGACGGACAGGGGCCCTGTGCCTCTCCTCAGCCCACGGGCAGGCTTACCTTGAGGGTGTTAGCAGTGAGGGTGTAGCGCTGCTCCTCAGGGATCTCCAGCCCCGGAGGGCACGGCAGGGAGAAGTTGCTGTTTAGGTACTGCCCGCTCATGGCTTCCTCCAGCAGCCTGGCGGACAGAGGCACGCAGTGAGAGTCCTGCAGGCAGGGCTGCACCAGGGAAAGGTGCAGGGAGAGTCCCAAATGCCCATGAAGGGTCTGGAGTGCCTTTTGCACTGCAGAAGGTTGCCCTCCTGGGTCAGACGCGGCCAACTGAGCCACTGCGTGCAGCCCTCAGCTCCCCTCTGCCACGCACCTCGTGGTGACGCTGCCCCAGCCAAGCAGTGTGTGCTCAGGCGCTTGCTCTGATAATGTCCCTTAGCCCTTCTCCTGCCTCCCCACTGAGGCAGTACTGGGTTGTGGTCTCCTACCTCTGCCGTTCCTTCATCTCTGCTGGGGACCAGGAGGAGCCGTAGAGGGTCAGCTGCCACTGCCTGAGGGTCCCAGCCCTCAGGCTCTCATCCCCTGGGAAAACAAGAGGCTTGCACCAGTGGGAAACTCGTGCCCAGCAAGGTGTCCCAATGTAAGGCTGATCCCCCAGCAGCCCAGCTGCAGAGCCGGCAGTTCTGCAGGACACGGCACGGAGCTGGGAGCGGGGGGACCTGGGTGCACTCTGGCCAGGCACCTCTAAGCGGGGGTGCTCCATCTCCGCCACAGCGTGCCACTGCCAGTCCCAGCCTCACCACGCTGCCACCACCCCGAGAGACCCCGGGGTACCCCAAAGGGAGGGACTCACCAGTGTCTCTGATGACGAGTCTGTACGTGCCCTGCGCTTCCTCGCCCCAGCACCGGACCGTGGAGAAGGTCCAGTCAGCAAAGCCATTGGGGTCCCTGCCAGAGGGTGGGGAGAAATAACCCATGAGAGCGTAACGTAGCCTGAGCCGCGAGGCCAGACGCAGGTCCTGGCTCTCCTGCTCAGGGCCAGCTAGGCTGGGCATCCTGCTCCCCAGCGTGAGCCTCGCCAGCCCGCCCGTCCCCCCGCAGGGCTTACGAGTCCATGCTCCTGGTGGTCCCTATCAGGGACATCATGCCGCTGGGGCAGAAGAGCCTGATCTCCAGGTTGCCGCGGCGGGGGTGGGTTATGGTGACGGTGACTGCCACGTGCTCCAGGGTTCTCATGCCGGAGAGCTCCAGGTCGGTGGTGGTGACTGGGAAAGGGGATGCAGGGCGTGCTGAGGCTGGTGGCAGGGATGGAGTCCCTGCTCCCAGCCAGCCTCAACATGCCACTCTGCCTCTTAATAGGACACACACATGCTCATTGCGGCCTCCTCACAGCTGCCCCGGTTCCTCTGGTCACCCAGAGCCAAGAGGCAGGAGCCATGGCAGTGGGGGCTCTGCCAAGTGCCCGTCGGCACAGCCGGGCTGTGCTCCCAGGCCTGGTCCCGGTCCGTGCTCTGCGAGGAGCGTCCCTGCCTCCCACAAGCAGAGCCACCCCAATACCTCCCTGGCTAGTGTGGGAAAAGGGGCCCTGGCACGCTCCTTCCCGGGCACGGGGGAGGCAGCCTGGCTCCCTCCACACCGGGCACCCCGTGTAGCGCAGCGCTCGTCACGCTTGGGCTGCTCAACGTACCTAAGGGCTTCTGCAAGGGAAGTCGGGTCCTCCCGGCCTGGAGGCACAGGAGGCCCCATGTCAGCTGTCCTCTGCTCACAGCCACCCTCTGTCCCCTCTCCTGAACTCGGCAGGGACCAGACAGGACAGAGAGGGTGGTGAGAAAGAGGCGAGGAGCAGTTGCTGAGGAAGGAGGGCTGAAAGGTAAGGGCAGCATTAGCAAAGGGACAGCTGACTCCTGGGCTTCTCCCAGCACGTCCAAGAGCAGGAAGACGGATGTGAGCCCACGCTTTCCTCTGCGCACAAGGAGGGAGGCACACACATGCCTCCCCGCACTCTCATTTAGCAGCAGTCTCTTGCCTGCGGCTGAAGCCTCATTTCACAAGCGGGGCCCAGCCAGCAGGTCCCAGCTGCTCCCCAAGGCGCTTGTGCCCTGTAGCTCCCTGAAGTCCTGCTCATGCCCAGCTCCCCTCTAGCCCTGGCTCAAAGCCTGTGGGTTCAGGAGCCCACCCAGAGACTGCTTTAAGCACTGCGATGAAAGAAGCCCTCATCGCTCACCAAGCTGTTCCCACCCCGGGTCTGCTAGCTCTTTGCAGCCCTGGAGACTGTCGCCTTGAACCCACAGTTATACAGGAGCCAGCTTTGGAAAGAGGAGGGGGATGAGAAGCCTGGAGTCCAGACTCCCTGTCCCACCTCTAACCATTCGCAGCCCCACCGATGCTTGCAGCCCCAGAGCTGCTAATTCTAGCACCGGAAACCCCATCATGTTTCAGAGCAGATTTCAGCCTGTGGCTCAGCCGCCAAGCCCCCTCCAGGCAGCCCCGGCCCAGCGGCAGGTGGGTGCTCCCCAGCATCTTCCCAGCGAGGAGGCAGACGCGTCCCGGACTGGGCAGCCTGCCTGCAGTGGCCAGCCCAGCACGTTTGCTGGCCTCCTGGGGCCACGCGGGGAAAGGGTTAACTCTGAGGCAGTCCTGCGGTACCTGGGGGACAGCAGTGCCCCCGGCCACACATTCCTCTGCACATACTTCTCCAAAGTGCCTCTTTTCTGCCTCTTCCCAACTCTGCTTGCTGCCGAGCTTCCAGCTCCCAACTCCTTTTAGGGCAAAAGGAGCTGCTTGACCTGCAGCCCTCACCAGGAGTACGAAGGTCTCCGGCAGAGCAGGGCTAAGCTGCTGCCAGCCTGAGGGCTAACTAACTCCTCTGTCCCTGCACCCCGCGCTGGGGCCCTGCGGCAGCAGCGTGCAGGCAGGGCTGGACTGCCCCGCTGCCTGCCCCGCGGGACATGGACAGGCGGGGATGGAGAGCACGGACACTGCCTGGGTGCCTCTGCCCGGCACTCCGATGTGACCATAGCCTGCTCAGCCACAGCTTGCTCAGCATCTCCCCGGCCTGCCAGCAAGGAGAGAAAGGGCAGAATCAGCTGCGAGGGGGGCACTGGGTTTGCAGTGCTCCAAACTCTTTTCGGGGAGACCTCTATCCTGGGAGAATGGCCTCTGGGTGCTGCCAACCCCTGGTACCGAGGTGCCAGGAGCCGGGGCAGCGAGGGGTGCAGGGCCAGGCCCTGAGCAGCGCAGACTTGGGGTGGCATCTCCAGGTGCAACAGGGAAAGGGCTGGTGGCCGCAGCGCCGGCGCATGAAGCAGCTGTGCGTGGCCAGAGAGCCGGGCCCTGCTGGGGGGTCAGGGAAGGGCCCTGGGGCTGGGCTGCCCCCGAGCAGAGCTCTCCTTCCCACTGGTAGCAGCCAGAGCAGTGCCTTGTTTATGTGGACAGCGGCAGGCCAAGTCGGGAGCTGGAGCATTACCTAAAATGGTCAAAGCCAGGCGAACAGGTCTGGCTGTGGCCCAGCCTGGCCGAGCTTGCTAATGCCTGTCTGGCTCCTCAAAGACATCAATCTATGGGATGGAGTTATCCTGCGGGAGCGGGGAGGGGGCGCAGATCAACAGGCACAGATCCCCTGGGGCAGAGCAGCGGAAACAGAGAGGAAAAAGCCCAGGCATCGCAACACTTAACCCCTTCGTGGTCTCGTGCAGCCCCGGGCTTGCCCCGAGCAGCACTGCTGCCCTGTCTGGCTGCCAGCCTGGCCGGCTGTGGCGTGCACAAGCACGTGCTCTCGCATGGCACACCTGCTCTTACCGTTCCACGCGACCTCCAGCTCCTGCGGGAGTAACGGGATGCTCTTGCCTTCCTTCAGGACAGGGCTGATGTACGAGGCGAGGTATGGAACGGACTCCCAGATCTGTCACGGGAAAGGCAAGAGGATTCAGTACGAGGCTGAGCGCTCCCTGCACATCTACCTCTAAATCTCCCATCACTCTGGCAAGCCAGTCCCATCAGTAATGCTCCTGCCGTGTGTGGATGGGGGCACAGCTTAACGCTCTAGAAACAGCTCAGGCCCAAACGCAGCATGTCGGGGGGGATGGGGACAGGGCCCAGGCCGAGCTACAGCAATGCTGCTCTGGGCCACGCGAACCAGGGAGGTGTGCAGCGGCTGGAGCAAGTGCTGCAGGGCTGGTGAGGAGGGGCCACACGTCTAAGAGTGCGAGCCCCAAAGCCCTGCAAGCACGGGGAGCAGCCTGAAAATCCACAGCGAGGCAGTGCTCAATGCACGGGTGAAGACGAAGTGCCGAAGGGATCTGCCCTGATCTCCATGTGGTTAAGGGCACAGGGAGGAAGAGCTGGGGACTCCCCTGCCTGCTCTGACCATGCAACTCCCTCTGCAGCCCCAGCGGCCCCCAGGACACAGAGCCCGGAGCTGCCAGCTGAGAACGGCCTGTTGCCTTGGGGCACGGTGCCCTCCCGGAGCCCGGTGCGCAGGGAAGAAGGTGTTGGGGCCGCTGATGAAACTCCCCAAGCCATGAATCAGAGCTGTCGTCTCCCAAGAGCAAGGCTCTCGCCCATGGCTATATATAGTGCTGAGAGAACAGCAGCTCGGGGGCAGGTTTCAGGCATTGCCGAAAAACTCATTACTTCATGCCAAAAGCAGCCTTGTAGCGAGGCCTGGCGGGACAACGGCCGAAGCGCTGGCCCTGAACTACCACAATGTCACCGCCACCGGTGCTGAGCTCTGCCCTTTGCCGAGGGACCAGTAGGCAGCTGTTCCCAGTGCAGGCACAGTCCCTGCCACTGCCGTGGGTCTGCTCCACGCGCCCCTGGGGAAATGGTGGGGCTTGCCTGGCCACAGGGCCCTGAATTACCTTGGCAGCATTTACCAGCCTCCAGGCGTTCAGCAAGCCAAACCCGTGCTGATGACTGTGGCTGAAGCCGGCCTGGTTGACGTCCCACTTTGCGTGACGATCCTCGTACTGAAAGGAAACGCGGGGCATGTGGTTACCCTGGGGCACATGGGCAGCCCTGCAAACCCAGAGCGAGGGGAGCCCATCCAGGAGGGAAGGAGGCTCAGAAATATTCTGCAGCAGCAGGCAAGCAAGCCCACATGGCCTTATTAGAAAGAAACAGGTTGACCTTTGTTTGAAACATGTCCCAGGACAAACAAGCTTCCCAGCTCCTCAGAAAGGAAATCAAGCAGCATGAAAGGGCACAAATGCCTCTGCTCTGAAACATCACAGCTGCTCCTTTTCCCCTGCCGCCCAAACCACGGTCTGCAGGATGGCAGAAGCCTTGGGGAGAAGGAACCAGGTCCCTTAAATCAACAAGAGCTGGGTGGGGATGGATCTGGGTCCCATCACTTATCGAGCTGTAGTACTCTGGCAACACCGGCTTGCAGTTGTGGAAAACACTGCTCTGTGCCAAAGCAAGTTTTCTCTTATATATAACATTAGCTGGACGTAAATTCCCACTCCCCCGAGGGGTACGAAAGAAGCCCGGCCCCTAAGCCGACTCGGACAGCTCCAGCCAGTTCCCACTCCCCCTGTCCACAGCGAGCTCCCAGTGGGTCAGCTGGAGCTCTGCCAGAGGCAGTGCCCAGCGAAAGGAAGGGTTGTGTTTGCCGCTGAGCTCTCTGTTATGTCTGTTTCCAAGAGCCTGACTCTCTTGAGAGCGCAAGGACCAGCCGGAGCATGGCAGAGCTCCTGGCTTTCCCACCGCACAGACTGCCAGGTGGCATTGCAGAGACACGCGCCAGCACTTTGGCTCAGCCAGCCACGCTGCACATGCACCCGCTCCTGGTGTCTGTGGGCAAGGAATGGTGAGCCTGTGGAAGACCTGTACACTGGCAGATGGAGGCATTCCTGGAGCAAATACCCCATTTGTTATCATGACAGAGGAAAACGCCTCAGCTGCATTCCTGCAGGGAACAAGGGGTGAGGGGAAAATGCAATCCACTTGCCAGAAGCCAGATGATGGAGAGATTTACAGAGGGGCAGATAGACCAAAACAAGGATGTGCACAGCAGGGCCACGGCCGTCCTGCAGCATCCTTGAAGAGAAGCCGTAGGAGACGCGCCAGCAGGGAGGGCCGTTAGCTCACCTTGGTGGCTGTGAAGACGATGATGTGCTGGACATCTCGCCAGGTGAGACACGGCCGCACCTGCAGCATCAGCGCGATCATCCCGGCTGCAAGAGGAGCAGCAGCTGACGTCCCCGTGTGGCCCTCCGTGCACCCCGTGCCCTTCTGCAAATCCCAGTCTGTCGTCACCTTTGGAGAAAGAGGAGGAGAGAGGTCTCCTGTCAGGCCCACTGGCTGCAACGCTGGGGTGGCTGGGCTACGTCACTGCTGTGCATGCTACCAGGGGCTGGAGCAACCACGCGTGCAGCCCCGTCCCCATGCTGCGCTCTTCCAACACCAGCTCTGTGGGCAGCCCACGCCTGGCCTGTGACACAACTGCCAACAAAAGGCCTCCAGAGGGGCGCCCAGAGAGGGGCACTGCCCCTGCACCGCGCGAGGGGCACAACACAGCTAAGAAATGAGCAGTGCCTAAATGCAACGGGCAGAAACAGGGCCAGGGGCTGCACTCCTGGCAGAGAGCAAGGCAGATGGCAGAGGGGTTGTGAGTGAGAGCAGCCCAGGGGCCCTATGTGGAGGCCAGAGTCCTAATTTACTGCCTGAGCACCCCCAGCAGTGTGCAGGATGGTGCACAAGCTGGTAGGTTTTCCTGACAGCCCTGTGGTGCTGAGCTATTGCTTGTGCGTTACGATCAGCAATACTCATGTAATTGTTATTGCTCTACCACAAGCCTGGTGAGGAGGAAGAGATCCCCCAAGGGCTGGCTGGGAACAAGAGCGAGAGGTTTGGTGTCAGGACGTTGGAGCAGGAATCAGAGCGCGACGGCTCAGGCACAGAGAACATTGCCACATGCACTGCTGAGCTGAACAGCTGGGCTTCCCCGCACCGTGCTCAGCACCGTGCCGGGATGTGCGGAGGCCTTTAAGGGGGAATGCAGGCACTCACACAGCACCTTCATGCCCTTCCTTAGGAGAGCTGCTGCGTCAGAAGGGAATTGAGGCCTCCCGCTCCTCTGGGGACTGTGGCTGAGTGCCCGTGGGGACACCCCCTGCCTCTGTGCGACCACGCGGAAACCAGGGCAGAGAGAGGCGAGCTGGGTTAGCAGGGCAGTGCCCCAGCGTGAATGCAGCGCGCCGAGGCCGGCGTCCAGACTCTGGTCCCCTGCGTACAAGGCTTTCAAACAAAGCAAGGGAGACAAGGATCATTGGATGCCCACGGATTTCCCCTCTGGAGCTAAGACACGAGGAGGTTGTCCCAAGCCCCTGGCCTGCATGAACCACATCTAATCTGTCAGTGTCCCAGCCATCTCCTCTGCACCAGCAAACTTCCCCCCAGTCAGTGGGGAGGAATTTGCAGCACACGGGCTTTTCTCTGTGGTTGCTGAGATCAGGCTCAGAGACAGGAGGGGCAGCCAGAGATCCCGTCATCCTCCCTCAGCCAAGACCAGAACAACAACAACAACAGCGGGGCAGCAGCAGGGGGAGAGAGTCAGGGAGTAGTTGCTAAAAAGCCTGGAAACATTTCCCAGGCAGTTCCTAGCCACGACATGGGTACTGAACAAAAACCAGTACCAGGCAGGCTGGAAAACAACACAGCTTCCTTACTGAGAGGTATCGCCCTGTGCTGGGAGAGGGGATGCAAGCAGCCTGCTGAGAGGTTGAGCAGAGCGGCTGTCCAGGGAACAGCATTTATAGGGAGCTCAAGCTCACCACAGAGATCCCTGGGAGACCCTTGTTTCAGGGACGACATGTCCCTGGTGTAAAATCATGAAAGCAGATAGTTTCCTTTGCAGAGAGAGAGGGGCTGAGCCTGAACTAAACAACTTTGGGAGAAACTCAAGGCGGTTACAATTTGGGAGAAAAGAAACCTTACGGGCAAGTTCTGCTTTTCAGCTGTCCCCATGTAACCCTGGCTTGTCTTCACCGCTGACCACAGAGTCACACCAGCCCAACTGGGCCTCCGCAGAGAGATCATACAGGACTGCGCAGGAGCCTACAGAGCCTCAAAAGAGGCATTGGGGAGATTCCCAAACTGTGCCTTGTTTGCTCCTTGCCGTGCTGGAGGCACACCATCTCGCTGTAAACCGAATGCGTCCATCCCCCTCTGCTCCCAGTGGGGAGACATCCTGCATTGCCAAGGCTGCAGTTTTTGTTGCCTTCTATGTTCGACTCCAAACCATTTTGTCAGCTGTTAACAACCACAGTTTGCACTCGGACACTGTACATCCTACAAAGAACACCCCAAGCAGCATAAACTTTCAGTAGGAAATGCAGCTAGTGCCAGAAGCCGTATTAAATTCTTCCCATTAAGGAAACCACACAAAGTTTATAGTCTGGAGAAAGAAAGAAACCCAGCAGGCAGCTGCTGAGAAGTTAACTCTGACATCACTGAAGCACAATTAAAAGGCATTTAGGAACAGAAGACGACCCTCCAGAAAAAGGGGTGTGTGAGTTTTAACATGACATAGGCTCACTGCAGGAGCGATCACATTACTGCAAAGAAAAAGAATGGCTCTCCAGCACATGTAATTCTTAGGCTATGCATGGCATCTACTTCTGGTTCCCTGAGGGAAGACCAGCACTTGCATTATTGTCGCACAAGGCCAGTATTCAAAATGAAGGGGCATTTGAGACCTTCAAAGTTATCTCACCAGCAGCACACTTACAGGAAGCTGCACATAAAACTGAAAACCTATAACTCCTGATAAAAGTACAGTAGAGCCCTTACTTGGCTGCTGTTCCCTTTTTCCCTAGTGTCAGTAGTTTCCAAACCAGCTTGGGACAACTCAAATTATTTCTGAAAGGAAACATTAGCTCCAGTCTGGGCTTTACTTTCCCTGCTGCAAGAGCTGAGCCATTCCTCCAGGCAGCTTGTGCCACGCTCTAGCTAGACACAGTGATTTCTGCGCTGGTTCTGGACTGCACGAGGGGCCAGCGCAAGAGCTTGCTGTGTTGTAACACAAATTATATTGTACAAACCAGGTAGCTGAGCAACTCAGGCTCTCTCTGTTCCCTGGCATGTTCCTCTACTTCCTCCTGTCTTGCTTGGGCCCTCCCTGTTCCCCTACTTTACCTAAAACGCAGGGAAGCCTGTTTTACATGCCTGGATTTAGCTCCTCTCTGGCAGGCTCGGAGGTGCAGTCACACTTCCCAGCTCACAGGAGCGCCCTAGACACCATCCTTCATCCATCAGGCCCGGGTGCGGGACACACAGACCCCCTAACAAACACTGCCTGAGCAGGATCTGGACGGGGACCCTCCTTGGCTGACACAGACCTGCGCTGGGCATTCATTGCCACGTCTGCTTGGCCAGGAAAGGCCAAAAGCAGCGTGCCTTTGGGAACTGCCTGTCCCGATGGGACACCCTCCTGGTGCCTGCCAAGTCCTGGACAACCCAATCCCAAACATTCAGGCCTGGGAGCTAGTGACGTTTACACCCAGTGGCCCTATGGTGGCTTGGGCTCTGCCATCCCTGGTGGCCCCACAGGACGGGGCAGCACAGAGCCACAGGGGCTGGTTAGCCTGACAGCCCTCTGAGTGCACCAGGACCATGGGAGGAACACGCTGGGTCAGGCCTGGGGCTGGTTAAAACAGGCCTGGCTGCTTGGCTCAGGGAGAAAGGACATTTTGTTGACAAGAAGTCATTTTTTGGCAAAAGAAGGAAAAGTTGATAAAAATATTCTGAAAAAGTCAGCTAGGAGATGACACATTCCAGAGCAGAGAAAGAGATGTGGCCAAGTAGTTTAAAGAGCCCGATGCTGCTCCTAGCCCCCAGCGCTTGCCTGTGCTCTCACGTTCCTTCAGTGCAGAGGTGACACAGGACAGCTGGGCAGGATGTGCCACAGCCTGAGCGGAGCCCAGCTGAGCTGTGACGCAGCCAGCCCCTGGGTGGGCTTCCCTTCCGAAAAGCGAGCGTTGGCACCAGATTCTCGCTGCAGGCTCCCAGCTTGCTGTGCAAACGGGGCACACACACAGGTGAGATGAAGAGCCCCTTTCGCCAGCTGTCACCAGTGTCCCCAGGTGACATTCCCAGGGACACAGTGCAGAGGAATGTCTTAGGGGTGATCCAAGCAGCCCCCATCCCAGAAGATGCCTCCCTACAGTTCCCAGCAGCACAGGGCAATGACACAAGGAAAAGCAGTCCCTGTCCTTTGGGTCTGACATCCTACCTGCACTTGAGGAGGCAAAAATGTCACACACAAAATCTGCATTTGGGGCCAGCAACTCAGTGTGCCCATGAACGTCGTTGCTGAGAGAGGGTCAGTGCACTGCAAGTTACAGGCTGACAGACGGTAACAATGGGGGGAACAACCAAAAATAGGAACCTCCCTCTCAGAGCACTATTTATGCAGGACCTAGTTAAAAACCGTGTTCATTCCCTGCCTCATGGAGGAGCCCAACTACAAACCTAAGGCAGCTGTGTGGCAGTCAGATGAGCCAGAGGTTTGTCCCTTGTCCGCCCAGGGCTGTTACAGCTCTGCAGCCAGGTGTGGCCAGCAGAGCACGGCGGAAGGTGTGTGCCTTGCACGGTACTCACAATGCTCCTCATCATCTTGTCCCCACCGCTGAAGGTCACGGCCAGCATGGAGGCACACTCCTCAGCGTAGAACGGCATGGAGCCCATCTCGTCCACTGCGCCTGTGAAAAAGCAGAAGGCATCAGATTGTGTGAAGCCCTTTTCACTTTAACCACTGAAACTGCAAGGTGATGAGCCTCTGAGGGTCTGGTCTTCTAGCTTTGCTTCTTCACGAACTCCCCATCTGCTGCCATGGTCTCTGCCCATGGATAGACTCTTCTCTTGACAGGCCTTGAGCAAAAGCTAACTCTCAGCCCATCGGTCCCAGCCCGGCTTCATGAGTGCAACTGCGGCTTGATAGGGTTTCCAGCACACCGGGATTGCTTTCAGTGCAAACATCCCCAGCGGAGACAAAGCCCTCACAAGGCCAACTCCTGGGAGCTGGGCAAGGAAACCAGACCCAAGCCCGTATTTTTCATGGCTGGCAGATCTGTAGGGAAGGCAGCCACAAAAAATAACCTTTCACTCTGCTTAATATTAAACAGATTTTCTACCCCCCATGTAGCTTCTGCTCTCAAGAAAATAGATTAGATGTTTCTTTTTTAACATACATAATGGAAATGCTGTATTTCAGGTCACTCCCTGAACAGGGCAGTGTGTCTGTCACAACCCCTGGTGATAGATGCCAGAACACAGGCAGGAATTTCTTTGGCCTCTTGCTGCTCTGCAGGTCAAAGAAAACTGCAGGCTTGAGGGCTGTGGCCCAGCGCCTCTACACACTGCCATGTGCTGTCCTGGAGGGCAGACATTTTCCCACAGATTCCCACTATCCAGCTAGCTTCTGGCTGGGCAGGTTTTGCACTTTTGGGATGATCTCATTTTTCCATGTTGGGAAGAAACGAGATGGAAAGGAACTGCGGATGCTCTACTGCAAATGGGCCATCGGGGGCTTCTCTTCACATGCTCCCCAGAGCAGCTGGCACCTGGCAGGCTCCCTCCTCTGCACAGCAGCGACTGTCACTGCAGCGTGGCAAGACCCCGGAGGGCTCTGGGCAGGAGACAGCGACCTGAGCTGCAGAGCACGGCCTGCTAGCGCAGGCCTCCTCCCCGAGGCAGCAGGGCTATGCCAACAGGCGTGCACACCGGCACTCACCTATCGTGACAGTGTAGATGGAGTTGGCATAACCGTCGTAGTTGCAGTTGTCACTGTGTTGCCCACCGTTGCCACTGGCCACTACGAAAATGCTCCCAAAGCCTCTGCGACCCGCTATCACGCCGTGCTGCAGGGCAGCCTGTGGAGGAGAAAAGGTCACTGCTCAGGGCAGGTACACAAGCTTCCCCTTCCCACGCGTTTCCCTGCTGACACCAGGGGGTTTCTGCCAGAAGGCACGGCTGGCCCACCTGCCTGTAGGGCTCTCCTAGACCTCGTAGTGCACCTCGCTGCTAACCGAGGGACGGACGGACGCAGGCACGCTCCTCTCCTGAGCTGGCTGTGAGGGGGAAGCGTTAACCCTGTACACTGTGCTCACAGGCACAGGACGTGCTAGAAAGCTGTGTCCTGGCATCTCCAGTGAGGAACTGGAATCCCTGCTCCAAGACTTCAATAGCCAACCCTGCCAAGTACTCGGGGTGACAGCAGGGCCAGCCACAACCCCTCCGGGCTGTACTTCACCCGGCTCGCAGAGTCAGGGATTTGTGTCTGTTGAAGCCCTGACCAGACACTGAGGTTCCAGCATGAGTGTGTTATAAACGCAGGGATGCGGCCAACACCATAGTTGGGGAACAGCCTATCTATTGTTTACTATGATTTTAAGTGGATTCTGCATTAAAAAAAAAGAAGAAAAGCAACCTTTCAAGCAACCATGGCATAAAGACTGACCAGATTTTGAACTCCAGAGGAAACACAACACGCCCAGCAGGGTTCACTCTGGAATTGGCTTTGCTGTAGCATCAACGCTTTGCTGCTGACAGAGGCTACCTACAGATGTGGCTATTGCCCTTCTGTAAGTCCACAGCCCCACATACACTCGGGCTTCCCTTTGCTGAGAAACACAACTACATCAGCGCCGCTTGGGAAGCTCATTTCCAGGCTGACACCTTGCGCAGACGTCATCCCTGCCCAGACAAAGGACACGTGTCTGATGGATGAGCAAGGCCTGCTAGAAGCACACCCTCCTCCTCTGCCCTCCCTTCGGCAGGTAAAGGCACACACTGCATTGGCCAGAAAAGCCCTTCAGATGCTCTGCTGGTTTAAAGCAAGCTTTGCCTGTGCTCTGTGTCTCAGAGCTTGTTACGGCTGTCTCTGCATGCAGAAGAGAATAAATTAACTTGCGCAACTGGAAGCCATTTGTCATAGTGAACTGATACCTCAGTTGTCAGCATAACTCTGAACAGCACAGTAACTGCTATCTTGTGGTTAGAAAAATACAGCAAAAGGCTGCCAAGCGAAACAGAAATCAAGCAGAATCGCATCCCACGAGCAATGCAGTGTCAGTTTTGGGGCTCCCTCGAGTGAGCCCTCGCTGCAGCAGCTGGGCAGCGGGAGGCAAGCACAGGCAGGCTGGGCGCATTTTGCAGGAGGTTCTGCAGGAAGGGCTCTGCGAGTAGGCAGCACCTTCCTGGAGCAGCCGGGCAGGGAGAGGAGCAACACATTCTTGCTGCCTAAAGAAAGGGGTTGCTAGTCCGGAGTGTGATGCTGCACATTTCCCCCTGCTGCTCTGGGGTGCAAACAGGCGCCGGTCCCAAAGTTACTGCAGTCCCCAGGAGCCTTTCAGTCACCCCAGTGCACATGGACTCTGCAGAGCAGTCCTCCTGCTCCCCCCCGCCATAGTCCCACTCAGTGCAAACGCAGCCATCTCCCCAACCCCTTCCTTACTCCCAGCATTTGAAGGCACGTTCCCTGCCTTGTGAACCACCCCTTAGCGTTGGGAATGTTTGGTCTCCTGAGTGGAGAGCATCCCTTAGGTTGCAAAAGGTGCCAGAATAATCCCACAGGTTGCAAAAAGTGCAGCATTTTCCTGATAAGATCACAGCCTTTCCTTGAAGAGCTCATCTAATTCTGCCTAAGCACTGCCCTCCTGCAGCAACGTCACCTCTCCCCACCACACAGCAACATGCAACACCTCCGCTGGCAGCGATGGAAGCAAGCAAATGTGTGCTGCACCACAGCAACACCCCTCCTCGCCTGTTCAGGCAGGCAAGAAACCACAAGCACTACAGGGCCAGGCCGGGGGCTGACCTGGGCTGCTGGAACTGTTTTATACCTTTCCCAGTTGATGGGGGCCATCCACAGTTTTCCCATCGTCATCTGGACCCCAGCTGCAAAGAGAAACACCATGAAGTATCAGCCCCAAGAGTCGCAGACAGCGATGCTTCCTCCTGTTAGTTTGCCACTAGAGTGAACTATGAGCAGTCACCAGTTACTCCCAGCACCGTGACGCAGATCTGAGGGTGCTGTACTTTCCCGTCTGTCAGGTTGGCCCCTCACTGCTGGGATCTGGCCATCGTGTTTGTGCTGTGCCCCTGGGGCAGATTCCAGTGGACAAAATGTTTGATTTTTTTTAGCATCCAGCTTCCCACACATTCCAGTCCCCGTCACACCGCTCAGCCAGGGGTCCCTGACCCCTGTCCCTCCGGCATGCTGTGGGGCACAGTGTCCCTTCAGCACAGCCAGTCTCTTGGAGGTGCTGGAGTAATGCACAGAAGAAGACTTTCTAACCACAGGCACCACACACAGCTCAGTCCAGCTCTCCAGTAATGGGAACATTGACATTACTTTCAATAGCAGTAATAAAGAGCCCTGCCTTCACGTGCCTGGTGGAAACCCTGTCCCAGTTCAGCTGCGCACAGACCCTGAGAAAGGCTGACGGCAGGGCACAGGCGGGCACCGAGCCAGGCCTTCCCACTCCTGCCCTGGGGGAGCAGGGCACCTGCACTGTGCCCTGGGAGAGCACAGGGAGCTGCCACCGCGCAGCCTGGCGGTGTGCCTACCGCTGAAAGCAAACACACACGCCGCAGAAAGGCAGCCCTGGTTTTGGTGCCCCCTGACGGGGCAGCTAATTGGGACAGCAAGAGGAGAGGAGCCGCTGTGAGCATTCGGACACGGACAACGGCTGCGACCCTGCCCCAAGGCAAGGCGGGGTGCAGGGCCTTTCACTGCGCCTTGGTGCGGCCCGGCTCCCTGCACGGGCTCTCGGGGCAGAGCCTGCCTTGGCGCTCACCTGCAGCTGTAGATGTCATTGATCTGATAATGCTTGTTGAAGGCGATGGCCTCCATGCTGTCGGTGAGGGGCCCGTCCAGCACTCGGATGCCTGCAGGACAAAGGACAACCAACACGACCAAAAGGGATCAAAGCAAGCTGTATAAACAGTGTGAGCAAATTCCTCGGCAGGTTCACGCCGGGGACACTCACTCTCCCAGCCTGACCAAACCAGCTCTCCCGGAGCTGTAACCAGAGATAAGACTGTAGGGACGGGATTCAAACAAGGGTCCAAGATTGCAGGGACATCCTCACGCACAGCCTGGGATCTCAGTGCTCCACATCCTCTTTCAGACACAGCTTTTCTGCTAGGCTGCAACCCCAGCCCATGAGCACTCCAGTCCCACTGCTAGAACCAAGCTGGTGACGGGGCAGCACAACCAGCCACCAGTTGGGCACCCCCGAGCCCTCCCCACTGCCCTCCACAGGCTTCTTCATGTCTCACCCTCACTTGCCTGCTGAGGAAGGGCCTGAGAGATGTAGGACATCCCTGTTACTGTGCTCAGGCCAGCAGGGCAAGCCCACCTCCCCAAGAGAACAAATGAAGGCTTAAAGCTGAGTTTTCAGTGACCCAAACAGTTGATAATTACACAATTTTGTATCACAGTTTAGGCTGGCAAAGAATGTTACAAATGGGAAACAGGCACACATCTCAATTAAACAGTACAGCCACCCACTCATTTCTGCTCTTGCTGGCACAGCACATGTGGCAGCGTTTTACTGCCACATCCTAATCTTCCCCCATGGAGGAGCTGAGCAGCCCAGGTAGGGATGTGCCGGCTCTCCCTGCCCGGCTGGCACTGCGCTGGCTCCAGCACTGCCCCACGGCAGCACACGCCAGCCTGGCACTCTCTGCCCCACCCAGAGCTCGAGGCTGCCCCACGGCAGCCGCCCCGCCAGGCCCAGCACAGCTTTGGCGATACCGAGCTGAAGGCCACGGAAGTGCCAGGTCCCGCCTCCCCGAGCCAGGGTCAAACCCTCCCTATTCCCAGTGCTGCAGTTTAAACCACGAGTTCATGTTTCCTTCTGCCAGCTTGGCTTTGCAGCAGTCCCTGTCCACAGCCTCCCAGGCAGCCCGGAGCGCAGGGACTCTCCCTGTGCCGTGGCCTGGGTGGCTGCCGGGGACGCGCCCGGGCAGGGGGAGGTACAGAGAGAGCCGTGAGCTGGGCACGGGCGCACGGCTGCCTTCGGTGCCCTCGGGCGAGCTCCATGCCCTCAGCATCCTACCAGCACCCCAGGGCACACCCTGCTCTCCGGCCCTGCTGCTACAGGGGACTGGCGCTCTTTACAGGGAACGTGGCACCATCTGCCGAGTGCAGGGAGAATCACATCCCCGGCGTCCTGGGCTCCGCCAAGGACGCATCCTGCTGGGCATGGAGATCTCACTTCCCTCTGTGAAGGAGTGTGAGAGCTCCAGAGACCGCCAAGGCCACAGTGGCATGTTCCCTGGCTTTGCACAGGACAGATGTGCAGCCAGACCTTTGCTCCCCGTCCATCTGCAGGAGACAGACTTGAGACCAAGGGCCCGGGGACGGTGAGGGGATGGGAAACGCTTGCTTCCCAGGCTCCTCCAGAAGCAACTTGCGGTTCTGCACCAGAACAGGCATGTGTTTGCCTGGCTGCAGCCGGGCACGTTCGCTCGGCTTGGACTGTGTGGTAAGGGTGTGGGTGTGCCACAAGCTCTGCGAGCTGGGCAAGCGGTGTGCGGGCAGTACAGTGGAAAAGCTCCTCGAACACACACCTCTCCCGCACTGCCAGGAAATGGCTCCTCTGGAAGCAGCTCAGGTGGATGCTGGTTCCTCCCTCAGACAGACAAACCAGTCTGAGCAGAGCCCCGGCTGACTCAGAGCCGCTTGGTCATGGGGCTTGGTCAGAGCCAGCCCTTCCGAGGAGCAGTGCCCTGGCAGCACGGAGCAGGAGATGAGACAAGCGAGGCACAAGCTCAGCGTGTCGGGGTGCCACAGCATACGCTTACCAGCAATGCGGCTGCCGTAGGCAACTCCCACGGTGCAAAAGCTGTTGTTTGGCACAGCAGCAATCTCCCCTGCGCAGCGGGTCCCGTGGTGGTTGCCGTTCTCTTCGTCAGGGTGAGGCATAGGGTCAGGGTCATTGGAGTTCAAGTCATAGCTGCCTTCTGGGCTCTGAAAACACACCCACAGTCACAACTCAGGGCTCCGCTCTTCTCTCCTCAGGAAAAGCAGGACATAAAAGCGTGCTATGAGGCCTACCACCCAGCCTGGGAGCCACCAGAACTTGGAGACTACATCCATACAGGGCTGCAACTCAAGACTCTTATCTACTGCTGTGGGAGAGGGACCGAGAGAAGCAGCTTCAGCAATGTGCTGCAGACCAGGGGGACACCAGGTCTTGTGCCTTAAGCAGCCTCCTACCAGAAGAGCACAGGGTACAAACACTGGTAATCCTGCCACTTGGGTATAAAATCTTCCCAGGAAAAGGTCTGCACTCCCTGGCACTTCCTGCCCAGACCAAGCCCAGGGTGACAGCCTGGGTCAGGCTCCCTTTGCAGCTGGGCACCGACAAGCTCCTGCTGTGCTCATCAGGCAGCTGGAGGCCTGCGCAAGCCGTGCCCCCAGCGTGAGGCTGCCTTGCCGAGCGGCCAGTCTGCTCTCGTGCCCTCCCACCGCAGAGCCGGCACTCACGTAATTTGGCTGTATGTCTTTGATGGTGTGCTCCACACCGTCGTCCACCACCACCACCGTCACGCCGTGCCCCGTCACGTTGCGCTCCCACACGCCTGTGACGTTGATGTCCTTCCCGGGGCTCTTCCGGTTATTCTAAGCACCAGAAAGAAGAGTGAGAGGAGAGCGAAAGCAGAGCAGTGGGTCAGCTCTGAGGAAAGGGGTGCCGAGACCTTTCAGGCACTCCGGCTACAACGTGTGGGGCCGGGGCAAGGCTGGGAGCGCAGGAAGCAGCCTGGGACAGTCACTAAAGTTTTTTCAGTGCAGACAGTGAGCAACGGTGGCTCAGGCCACTGAGCGGAGTGCAAGCGCTGCAGGACAAATAGCGTGCTGCAGCCTGCTAACCGAAGAGCCAGCGTGCTCCAGCTGGCTGCACGCCACCTCGGCCTCGGCTGGGAGAGCTGCCGGGCTGCTGTGAGACAGGGCAGGGGGTTGCCTCTGCGCGCAGCTTTGCCTAGCCAGTGCGGGGGCTTGCGTTGCCCCCCCACCTGCCTGTTTCCATCAGAGCAAGAGGCGTCTGTTGCAACAGAAACGCCTCTCCCTACCCCGGCACTACCGCTGCGCGCGGGAGCAGTCCCCTGCCCTTGGTGCGCCAGCACACAGAGCGCAGGGTGAGCTCTTGGCAAGCTCGCTCTTCGCTGCAAGGGCAGCTAGTCACCATTTTGCCCACTGCGTGACAGCCCATTCGTAACCACACGGACAACTGGGCTGCTAGCAAGAAAGGAGCAGGGAGACCACTCACCAGATGCCACTGCTGGGGGTATTTGGGATCATTAAAGTGCAGGCTGCGTTTGGAGCGTTTCAGAAGCTTCTGTTCCGAGTGCCACCGCACGCTGTCGTGCTGTGCAAATAAAGCGTCCACCGACCTCCTTATTGCTTCGGGTTCGGGGGCCATGTGGCCGTCGGGCTGATAGGTGAAGAGGTAATGGCCCTTGAGCTCCCCAATGCGGCCCATGTTCACCAGCCCCGCAGTCCGGGCCAGCTCCTCCGCCCGCTGCTCTAGTTCCTCCTCTGGCACGTCCAAGTTCACGGCCCACGCCAGCTTGCCGTGCCTGTGAGCCGTGCCCCGGCTGTCAGTGCCGGCAGCGAGCTCTGCAGCGCGGGAGAGTCCGTGTGGTGAAACAAGGGGGATCCAGGCTGCACTCAGCCAAAGGCACGTGTGGATACAGAGTGTGGCCTCCATCCCTGCGCTCCATAGCGGCACCCTCCACCTCCAGTGCGGCATCAGACAGGTGGGCTGCAGACAGCGAGGAGCAAGGGTGAGAGCCGTAGCCTCTCCTGAACATCCCACTAAGCCCCGCGGCTCCCGTCCGGCCACACCAGGACCTGGGTCTGCCACCAAGCCCCCGGCACAGCAAAGACCTCCTGGCAGGGAAACATCACCATACCTTGCCAACACGGTTCCCGCACCAGCAGTACCTCCAGCTCCTTCCTAACCACGTCACGCTGGGAGGCCGCCCCCAGGCCAGGCAGAGACCAAATGACTGTCCCTGGCAAAGGCAGTAACTGCCCGCCCTGCCCGCTGGGATCACGGCCGCGGGGGCAGGCCCGTCCCACAGCCAGACGCGACCCTGCTCCCTTGTGAGCGCCGGCACTTCTGACTGGCGGAAGAGAGGCTGCTTCCGTCTCTTGCCACGTCCCAGGCTGCGCTGCAGAAAACGCGCATGAGACTACTGGCGTGCAGCTCCCCGCGAAGCAAACCTCACAAGAAATGCCATGCGGCGTGGGATGCCCACATCTGAGAACCAGTTCCTCTTCCGGGGAGTCCCACCGAACTTGTTCCTCACCACATACGTGCCTGGAGGAACCTGCTTTCCACCCACCATTGAATTGTCAGCACCCTCTGAGAGCCTCCGGTTCAACGCCCCCTTCCAAAGCGCCGGGACTGCAGTGGGGTGAAGTGCCCCCCATATCCAGCCCAGGTCACTTCACGCACCCACCGGTGCATCCCAGCCCTGCCCAGAGCCGCAGGTCGCCCCACGGGTCTGGTGTTAGCGGTTACCCCAGGCGTCTTCCTCTCCTGCTCATTTTTTTAAGTCAACTCACCAGCTGCAGTTCCTGTCAGACACCACGAGACCAAGGCCCAGATCTTTCTCCCCAACCCACCCGCTCTAACTGCCCATCGCTTCCTTTACGCTCAGCGGAGAGACACCGGCACCTCCAGAGAGCAACTCAACGCGCTGAAGCCCTGGAGTTAAATGGGATGGACGCAGCACGCCCAGCTCCACCTGGCCCGAGGAGCCAGGGAAATTCAGGAGGGCAGACACGCCTGGTGCCAGCCGGGAGCGTGAATCACGGCAGCCCAACCTCAGGAACTAATTAGGCAAATCAGCTATTGCTGGGCAGCGTTTCAGGCAGGGCACAGCGCGTTCCTGCCCCTTCGCTTGGCGTGACAGCCCGAGGCAGGACTCACGCCTGCCCCGCGGGCGCCGGGGAAGCGGGGCTCCTCCGGCCGCGGCCCCGCTCCCGAGGACACGCGCGGCGGCGGGACATGGGCGTTTCGCTCCGCGTCCGGCCTCGTGCCGGGCAGGTGCCTCGGAGCGGCGGCAGGCGAGGGGTCGCTCCAGCCGCCTTCCCAGCGCGGCGCCTCCAGGCGCCCCGCCAGGCCGCGGCCCATCGTCCCGCTCACCCCCGACCCCCGCGGGACCGAAACCCCGGCCGGGGCGACCCGGGGCCGGCACCCGCCGGGCGCTGGGCTCCAGCGGGTGGAGTTTAATCCCGGAAAGTCCCCTGGGATCTTGGCTGCCCCGGAGGGAGGCGAATCAATGATTAACCGCGCTGTTAACGATTAGCCGCGCAGCGGGCGCCGGGCCGGGGGCCTCCCGGCGCCTCCCCGGTCCCCGCGGGCCCCAAAGCGTCACCCGCCGGCCCCGGGGCTCCCATCCTGCCGCTCCTCCGGGGCGGCCCCCGGTGTCCCCGGCCCGGGTGTCCCCCTCCGGGTGTCCCCCGGTGTCTCCAAGTGTCCCCTTGCCCCGGTGCCCCCCCCCCCCGGCCCGGCCCCCCGGGTCCCCGCCGGCGCTCACCGGGCGGGGCGCGCATGGGCCGAGGCGGCCCCGGTGCCGCTGCCGCTGCCGGATCCCCGCGGCCGCTGACAGCTGCGTCACGTCCGGCCGCGCCGCGCCGCGCCGCCAGGGGGCGCTGCGCCCGCCCCGCCCCGCCCTCCGCCCCGCCTCTCGCCCCGCCTCTCGCCCCGCCCCGCGTCCGGAGGCGGCGGCGCCTCCTCCCCTCCGCCAGGGCGGCGCGCGGTGGAGGCGGCGCCGCTCTGCTGCCGCGGCCGCTCGGCGGCGCCGGAAGGGGCGGGGCCCGGCGGCAGCAGCGGCGGCGGCGGCGGCGGCGCGGCCTGGCCCGGCCCGGCTCGGCCCGCCCCGGCCCGGCAGGACGCGGCATGGCGCTGGAGCAGGCCCAGGCCCAGGCGGACGGCCCCGCCGCGGCGCCCGCCCCGCTCTGCGAGCCCGGCAGGTAGGCCCGGCCCGGCCCGGGGCGGCGGCGGCGGGGGGGAGGCCGGCGCGGGCGGCGAGTGACCGTTGTGTGTCGCGCAGCGGCAGCGCCCCGCAGAGCCCCGGCCCGGCGGCGGCGGAGCCCCCCGGCGCGGAGCCGCCCGAGCCGCCCGCCGCGGGGGCCGGCGACCAGGCCGAGCCGGAGCGCGGCGCGGCGGCGGAGCCCGAGCCCGAGCCCGAGCCCGACGCGGAGGTGGCGGCGGCGGCGGCGGAGCGCGACCCGGCGGCGGCGGCGGAGCAGCCCGAGGCGGCGGCGGCGGCGGCGCCCGCCAGGCCCTCGCAGAACATCGCGGTGCAGGTGGGTGCCGCCGCCGTGGGCGCGGGCGGGCTGGCGGCGCTGCGCGGCCGCTCACGGCGCCCCTCTGCCCCCGCAGACCGACTTCAGGACCGCCGACGCGGACGTGAACACGGACCAGGACATCGAGAAGAGCCTGGTGGGTGCCGAGCGCCGCCGCCGCCCCGGCGATAAAAAGGCTCTTGCGGTGCTTTCGCGCCGGGCGAGAACGGCCTCGGTTCTGGGGCCCCTTGCACGGCACGGCGGGGGGGGGGGGGGAGCGTTTGGCGGCTCCTGCGTGTGGCGGGCTCCTCCGTGCTCCCCTACTGGGTGTCCCCGTGCTTCTGCGGGCATGCGATGGGCGTCTTGGTCTCTCCCTGGCTGTGCCGCAAGTGAAACACCACTGGCTCGTTTCTTTCTAAAGCTCCCGTCTGGTTTAAAAAGACGGAAACATCCCCCCCACCGCCCCACACGGTGTGTTTTCCTTTTTTGGTCCACCAAGCTATCCTAAAGACTTCAGAGAGGAAAACAAGAAAACTTCCAAGTTCTGAATATATGTGCCATGGGAAAATGATAGCAAAATACTGTTAAATGAATTAGCTGGAGGCAGAGTTGTGCCTGGTGTTAGGTATCCTGATGCCTGCTCCCCTGCTCTTCCCACAAGATTTTTTTCTCGTTTTAGTACCAGCCTTGCAGTTCTTAAGCTCTGTTCTTTAGAAGAAGAAATGCAGTGTTAGCTGCAGCTTCAGGCGGTGGGTCTGTTAGTCTGATCTAGAGAGCCTGAGCTTTGAAAGCAGAGGTTAACTGTGATTATTGACAGTCTCAGCCTTAACATCCCCTGGGCCTTAACGCACAGTCGAGCTGTACTGCTTGCGTTTGTGCCCTCTTTGGTGTGAGGGAAGGGGAGGGTTCTCCTTGAGTTTCCGCTCTCTGCCACAGGACAAAATGATGTCTGAGAGGGCTTTGTTGAAAGAGCGTTACCAGGAGGTACTGGACAAACAGAGGCAAGTGGAGAATCAACTGCAGGTGCAGCTCAAGCAGCTCCAGCAGCGAAGGGAAGAAGAAATGAAGAACCACCAGGTATTTGGTGAAAATCCTTTTTTATTTAAGCTGCCTGTTAGCACTTACAGCTACACCATTAGGTGGGCTGATTCAGCCTCGTGCTGAGGGCTGCAGTGGGGTGCAAGCTGGCAGCCGGAAGTGGCAGTGGCATGCAGCATTGCAGTTTTCCCCGTGTACATATTCTTCTACAGCAGTAAGGATTGGCCCCTGCCCAAATCTGGCTGCTGAACAGTTCAGAATTGACTCCTAACACAGCACCTTGCATGCAAGTCACTTCCTGCTGGTGATCTTGCAACATCTGTTCAGTAAGCACACAATCTTTCACATGAAAACTAGTGAAGAAGCTGGAAGTGAGGAGAATTAACTCCCTATGATGAGCAGCTGGAAGTGAGGAAGATTAACTCCATGTGATTACGCAGGTCTCCTGGCCATTGGCTCAGGGACCACTAGGTTAAATAAGTGATTTGCAGCTCTCTCTATGGTAGCTCATGTTGGGACAAAAGGAGCCATCAGGGACCCATCACTTTGATCTAAAGCGAGGCGTGGAAATCATTGCCCCTTAAAATGTTTCTAAGGAGACGGGAGATTCGTAGGCTTTCTGTCTCCTGGCTTTCCTCATAGTAACCCCTATGTATCTTATCTGGGGCTTGATCTACTAAAAAGAAAGATTTCCATGATGCATGTAATCTCTCTTCAACTTAACTAAAACAGTAACTTG
The DNA here is from genome assembly GCF_036417845.1 of Apteryx mantelli. Taxonomy (NCBI): domain Eukaryota; kingdom Metazoa; phylum Chordata; class Aves; order Apterygiformes; family Apterygidae; genus Apteryx; species Apteryx mantelli. The sequence continues at coordinate 1,562,691 of NC_090000.1, forward strand.
ATTTAAAAACAAAGAAAACTATTACTTGGGGATTTTGCTCTTTATTTGCTTGAGGCTTGTTTCCTCTAGGAGATTCTGAAAGCCATTCAGGATGTGACCATCAAGCGAGAAGAGACAAAGAAGAAGATGGAGAAAGAAAAGAAAGAATTCTTGCAGAAGGAGCAAGATCTGAAGGCAGAAATTGAGAAACTCTGTGAGAAAGGCAGAAGGTATTAGTATGGAGAAGCAAGTATTTGTTAGAAAAAAACATATAGTTGAACCCTGATGTATGTCTGATTCGAGGAAGATCACTGAACTTCTGGAAGCAGCAAGTGTTTTGGTGAGCAGTTGAGGGAGAGACCTGTTCGGTTTTGAACAGATCTACTACAGACTGAGCAGCTTCTCTGTACAGAAGATATTAAAATGAAATTTGGGGGCAAAAGGTTGTTGTTTTGCCCGCTAACTGTATGCGTGGACAGAATTGGCGTTGATGATAATGCAGCTCAGCTCTGAACGTGTTGCCGTCTTTCAGAATCCAGTGCCTTTCAGCAGGAGGCAGTACTATTCTCTTGGAGTGCTAGAAGTGTGGTCTTGTCGGACTTAGCAAGTCATCCTACCCAAAACTTTCCATTTAGGTAGGCTGCTCAAACCTGCTGTGCACCTGATGGTATTTGAAAGGCTCCCTGGTGCAGTCATGCTTTGCTGTAAGATAGGCAGCATATTCTGTGCAAGGAATCTCACTACGTGAAGAGGGACTCTAAAGCAATCAGGCTTTGACTTGTTTGTGAAGAACTTGAGCTTCCTTTGGATGGTGAATTTGCACTTTTACATAGCTGTTCTGTCTTGTCCTGGAGGTCTGATTTTTTGAGGGCTCAGTCATAGCGTTTTTGGATAAAGCTACTTCAGTAATGGTTCCAAGAACTCAGCCTCTTTTTCCCCTGTGAATGAACTGTTGCAAAGAATGTGTCGTCAGGGAGGCACAGCTCTGCAGAGGATTCTGGTTGTATGCTGCAGTCTTTGTGCAGTATCATGATACAGCAGATTTCTGCCTTCTTCTCACGGATGATGGTAGTGATTGCTTTCAAACATTTATTGAATGGCTCAGTTTTCAGAGTATGTAGCTACACTGGGCACACAGCTGTGCAAATACCTTGTTTAAACTTGAGCCAATACAGCATTAGAGGCTGTGCAGTGACACCTTTGCAATAGATGACTCCATCTGTCCTTTTTTTCTTGTGCAGGTTGCTGAAAGAACAAGAGGAGAAGGAAAACAAGATTGCTTCTCTGATTGCGGAGCAGTCTGATGAGAAGTAAGGCGCTCTATATTACCAGACTAATGCTGTTGAATAACCTTTTCCTTCCGGTCTTTTCCCTCCGACTGCAGGAAGCAAAAGATGTGGTAGATGAAAAATGAGATTTGCCTCACCCTAGAATATTTTGCTCTAGAGTAAATCTGGTGCTGCTGATGGGGGTAGGCTAGAGAGGTCAGTCGAACAGCGCTGTCCAGCGAGGCGCTCTAAAGGTTTTATCTCCTTTTCCAGCAGGTGGGTGTCCACGGTCTCTGGATTAAATCCTCTTTGATCCTGGTCACAAGCAGGCTCCTGGATACTTGTGACATGGAGATAAAGATCCCCCAAGATTAGAATTTATGCTCAGTGGATTGGCACAGCTTGCAACTGCTGCCTCTGATTGAATTTCGACTTTCCAGGATTAGGGTAGAGCTATTTCTCTTGGTGATGTTCCCTACAGCTTCCTGACTATTCTAAACTCTGGGCACATCTCTGCAGCGCTTAGATACGTGAGAAGTTCCAGATCAAAGTGTAGATCCTCATGTAACACAGGTGGAGTTGGGACAGATTTTTGGTGAGGGGACCTCCCTTCTCCTCATACCACTCTAGCCATACATGCATGTTTGCACGCTGGTTGTTCGCGTGCTCTGGAACAGCTCACTCCTGGGACTGGGACTCATGCAGCCCTGATGAACATGACTGGTGTCATAGCCTGGAAGCTGTCGGTATTCCACGCTTCTGCACAATCAAGGGCTATAAGGATCGATGTTTTTGTGAGAGTTTTGGCAGCTCTGCTGTTCCAAGTCATTCCAGTGCGTAAATGGACCTGTTCTGTTTCTGCCTCCAGGCAGTTATGGGAGATGGAGCTAGATAAGCTGAAGAACCAGCACAATGAAATCAACAGGAACATTCTTGAGGAGACAGAGCGGGCCTGGAAAGCAGAGGTTGGTAGATGGCTTCTTACCTGCAGAGTAGCTGAAAGCCTTTTAGGGGTTCCAGGTCACTGAGGAATGATGCTCAGGACCTGAAACTAGGGGCAGCTGACGATGAGGCCAAGTCCTCCTCTTCACCGGGTGAGAGGAGGTGTAAACAAATATCAGCGCAGTAAACATTAATCCAAACTGGTGCCCCAGTGCAGTTAGCATGGTGCTTAGTGAAGAGGTTACAGTCACAGTCTGGCAGCACGAAACAGGAATACAGAAACTACTCTTCATGTGGGGCCTGTCTCTGCTAGATCCTGTCCCTGGAGAGCCGAAAGGAGCTGCTGGTGTTGAAACTAGAGGAAGCAGAAAAAGAAGCAGAGCTGCACCTCACCTACCTCAAGTAAGTTCCTGTAGTCTCAGAAATGGCAGGGTGACTCAAGTATTGCTATGTGCCTGTTTGCTGTTCCTCTGCCTGTATTGGACATTTGCCTGAAATAGGTTGAGGTTTCTTGTGGGTTTCTTTATTAAACTACTGTGATTCTGCAATGTCGCGGAACAAGGGCACATGGGGTTGTGCTTATTCCCTGCTGTCTTTCCTCTGCTGAACATCTGCCATGTTCTCGACCTGGTGGCACTGTGCTGACTGCAGTATCTGTGCCTGTCCGCCAGATCAGTCTCTGCACTCTGGTAGCACCACGTGCCCTCCTCTTGCAGAGGTCCTTGCCCAGGTTTGAGCCCCTCTTCCTGCCTGGCCAGAGGAGGGGAGCCCTGGTGGGGAAAGACAGGAGGGTCTTGGGAGTTAGTTGTTCCTGGCTGCTCTCACTTTGCTACCAACAAGAGCACAGCTGCAAGAAGGAAAGTTGAATTGTGCTCGCAGGTCTGCGCCACCCACGCTGGAGACCATGAGGCCCAAACAGGAGTGGGAGATGAGGCTGAACAGGATACGAATGACCAAGGAAAGTGTCCGAGTAAGTCCCTGGCAGACAGTTCCCAACATAACAGTGAGCAGTTTGTGTTAATGCTACTTTGCATGCTTAGTTTCAACCCTCTTGAGGAGAGGACCAAGCCACAGGAAAAGGGTTTGTGCCCAAAAGCATGGCACAGTCAGTCTGCCCTTGTGGGCAGCTGCAGAGATCTTCTACACACCTCCTTGGGCTGATGCGTGTGGATAAACAACGTGGATACTAAAGCGGTGTGGTGGGTTAGTGGCAGAGGCAGGTATTCCTCCCTCTGAGTCTCCCCCCCCCCCCTTTTAGTCTTGTGGAGCCAAATTGTGTCTGCTTTAGGGCCTGCAGCCGTTCCATGGCTGAGAACGCTTTGCCCAGGCAGCAGTGGCAGAGGAATTCACCTGTTCTAGGCATGCAGCATCCAGAACTTACTCAGGCAGCAGCTTTGATAACTCTGCCTCTCTTTCCTTTCCTCTCTGTTAGGATCAGTTCAATGACCACATTCAGATGGTGAGAAATGGAACAAAGCTGAGCAGCCTTCCGCAGATCCCGACCCCAACCCTGCCACCCCCACCCTCAGAAGTGAGTGCCTCTCCAGCCTGGCAAATACAAGCTTTGGTTGCTCTGAGGTCAGTGCTGGCAGGAGCCTGCCTGCCAGCCCCTAACTGGCGCTGCCTGTGCTACGTGCTTTGAAGGAGGCTGTGCAGGATTGTTTTCTGGAGCTTGTGCTTGTCCTCTGAGGCAGCTGTCTCTGGGGAGAAGGGTCTGCACTGCCCTCCTTTGCCACGAGGGGTATAACTGCCAGTGCCTGTGGCTCAGCCCGCCTCCTGCCTGGCTGGGCTGGAAGGTGCTAAGCTCTGCTTTCAGATGGGCTTATTCTAACCAGCCTTTCCTTTCTCCCTGTTTTTCTTTCTCAGACAGATTTCATGTTGACGGCATTCCAGCCCAACCCCTCCCTTGCTCCCAGGCTCCCGTTCCCCATCGGACCAGTTCCCGTTCCCATGGTCATGCCAAGTGCTGATCCCCGGGCACTCTCCTTTCCGCTCCTGAACCCTGCCATCTCCAGACCTAACCAGCCTTCCCCGCCACTGCCTGCTTCCCAAGGAAGAAACAGCCCTGTAGTGGCATCACTTATTGGCACGCACAGTCCTCACATGACTCCTGCTGCCTCCATCCCTCCTCCACCAGGTTTGGGAGGAGTTAAGGTCACTCCAGAGTTTCACATGCCACAGCCAGCTGATAAGCTGGAAAAGCTGCTGGAGAAATTGTTGACTCGATTTCCGCAGTGCACCAAGTAAGTGTCTTGCACTGTCTTTCCCAGGAAACGAAAGCTTGCATGTGGGATATGAGCTGAGATAAAGGGAAGCGGAGCTTGTCTGGGAGCATGAGGAGTCTGTAGGAAAGGGAGGGAAGCCAAATCTGAGGGCTCTCTCTCAGCTCTCCCATAGCACTGGGAACAAGGAAGGTCTGGAGCTTTATTTAAAGAGTGGCCGCGATACTGGAGCACAGCGTAGAGTGCTCTACGTGCAGCCCTACCTCTGGCAAGTCCATCAGCCTGCGTGGCAGGTGGGCACTGTCTCTCGCTCCAGCTGGGTTTGCCTACTCTTCCCCCAGCATTTTGGAGACAGAAGCTCAGTGTGTAATTCGTCTCATTTAGGGTATCGACTGCTCTCTGTAGACAGTTGAGAGCACATGGTCCTTTGCTGTGATACCTCAGGCTTCTTCCCCTGAGACCTGAACGGGGATGGCTGACTGGTCTGGAGCAGTATCGCAGATCCTCTGGCAGATGCGGCCCTGCTTGTGGGGGCCAGTTCGGCTTGCTAGCGGTGGGTGGGAGCTCTTAGCAGGCTGCTGTTCTGCAGGGCCCAGCTCACCAACATACTGCAGCAGATCAAGACTGCTCGGAGGACCATGGCGGGGCTGACCATGGAGGAGCTGAACCAGCTGGTGGCGGCGAAGCTGGCGGAGCAGCACGAGCGGGCAGCGGTCGGGGCTCAGGTGGGAGAGCTGTGGGGGATAGTGGGGGCTGCCAGGCTCCTTGCTGGGGGAGGCAGCCTGGCAGCAGCGAGGAGCAGTGCCTGTGGCTCAGTTGCCTGCAGACTGTGCTGCGCAGGGCCCACTGCTGGAAACGTGCTGAGCTCAGGCTTGGTCTGTGTGCAGCAGGCTTGTCCCTGGGGTTCCCCTTTCTGTTGACTGTGGAGCAACGCTAGGGTAACTCAGCTCTCTTCCTGGACTTCCCTGATATGCCTCTGTTTGCCTTGCTACAGCCACTCGGTCGGATCCGGGCGCCCATGTTTTCTGCTCCTCTGCCTCAGATCAGCACGCCCATGTTCCTGCCCCCGGCCCAGGTGGCTTACCCCGGAACAGCGTCGCACGTAAGACTTCTTGGCTTCGCTAGAGTGCCTCAGCATCCCCAGGGAAAGCCAGCTGGGGAGGGAGCCCTTCTGGGGGGGGAACGAAAGGAAGAGACGGTGAAGTTGAGCCCTCTCCTTGCATAGCTGCTCAGGCTGGTGAGGCAGGAGGGAAGGGTTCGGAGCATGGCTCCTTTGTGCCCTGCCCCAGGGGAGAAAGGAGCAGCTGTGAGAGAGGTGGCAGAGGTTCTGGCACAGGATGGCTGTGTGCAGAGGGAGGAATCGGGCAAACCATGGCCCCTGGCTGCGGCTGGTGGGACAAGTCGCTGGAACATGGAATATATGATCTGAACTGGGGCGTCTGACTTCTGTGACTGTCTGCTTTGTGTTCCCTCTCTGCTTGTCCCAGACCCCGGCCGCCTGTAAGCTGTGTCTAATGTGCCAGAAGCTTGTGCAGCCCGGTGACCTTCACCCCATGGCCTGCTCGCACGTGCTGCACAAGGAGGTGAGTGTGCTGCCCCACTTGGCGCTTCTCTTGCCTTCTCTCAATGTTCCTTGTAATGGTTCCTAGTGCCAGTCCCTTCCCAGGTCCCTGAGCATGCATAGCAAGTCCCCAGGAGTCCGTGCTGTAAACAGATCCCGCCAGGAGGAGGGTGTAATCGGTAACTAACCTCTTTGTGCCCTGTCACCCTCTCTTTCCGCACTCCTAGCTGGACCACCCCGAGTGGCTGTTTGGTAGTGGCTTCTAAATACAGTGTCTTATATTCTCGCCTTAGAGCCTGTGCTCCTTGTTTGGAGGGTTAGATCCTGGCCTTTTCCCTTCCTGGAGTAGGATGCTGTGGGAAGATCTAGAATACGGGGTGACAGAGAGCTGCCTGTCACCCAGTTGTCTGGGTATCGTGGCTCTGTGCATGTGAACTCTCGGGAAGAGGAGAGACTCTCTCCTCTCATGGCACTGGCTGCGGTTCATCCATGTAGGCAAATCCCTCCTCCTAATGGTTGCTTTATGGCCCCAAGTGACTACTGAGGAAGCCGAAAGCCATGAGCTCAGGAGAGCCTGATGCTGCTGCTAGATTGAAAAGGGCTCCCTCATCACTGTGACCCTTTGACGGAGGGTGTTTCTAGGGAGCAAAATAAACCATCCCTTAAACTGAGTGCCCCTTGCCAGCACTGCTCTGGAAAAGTAATGCCACGCTGTGTTCACAGCGCCTTTGAGTTGTGCCAGTGGCTCTTGACTAATTCTCTCTCTTCTAGTGCATCAAATTCTGGGCACAAACCAACACAAATGACACTTGCCCCTTTTGCCCAAGTCTCAAATGACGGCTACTCGAACAAAGCGTCCCCACTGGAGGAGTTGCTGTGAATAGACAGGATCAATTCTAAGATTTCTACAGTTCTATATTTATACGACCATGTATACACATGTACATTTTTATTATATAGGTAATGTGTGTATAGAAAGTCTGTATACATACAAATTCATAAATAAAGTGTGTATATTATGCAGTGATTTGCTGCTGCCCCTCATTTCTTGGTTGTTCATAGCCTTACTGGCTTCCTTGCTAACATGTGTTAGCAAACTGCTTGCTGGGCCTTCAGCAGTTGCTGTAGCTACCTCTGTCCACTTATCTGCTTGGCTTGCAGCATGTCCTTCCCTGGGGGAGCATTCGCAGCAGCTCCGCGCTTTGCACAAAGCATTCCCCTCGGTGGGATGTCCCCCCGCCCCGTGCCCCAGCAAACCCATCCTCTGCCACATCCATCTGGTGCTACTTGTGCTCAGTGGGTAGTACCCCTCCTAGCAATGAACAGGTTCCAGACAAAGAGGAATTTTTGTGTTTTTTAATATAATAATAATTTACCGTGTTAACATTCATTGTTCTTACATAGACATTAGGTTACAGAGTACTGGAGTCTACAGCAGCAGCTGGGGGTAACTGTCCCCATCCCTTCTCCCACTGGGCAAAGTTCTGCTCACGCGTTCACCCAGTGCTTCCTGTTGTAACTCTGGGCCCTGGGGAGGGAGCGCTTGGGAGTGAACACATTTTGGCTGCACTGCAGCTCAGGATAACCAACCTTTTGCAATTCCAATTTTCCCCTCTCCTGTACTTTCTCCTAAAACACAGGCTGATGCACCAGCCTCTTCTCCATGGATTTCGGTGGGATTAAGAGGTGCTCAGCACCACTTAAAATCTTGCGCTTAATCTGGAGGTCTTTTTCTCCTTTTGCAGTCTGTGGCACAAACTCAGCACTGCTAGAAGCACCTATGCCTTGGGATTGGTTAGTGCGAGTGCTGCCCGTGCACAGCACGGCTGAACTCAGCCGTGATCAGTCTGAATCTTTCTGTGTGCGCGCACGTGCCTCTTGGGCGTGTTTTAAGGCAGTGGTCCACAGCGTGGTCTCTGGGATCCTGGGGAGGGCCCTGGGCAGGCACGAGGGAGTGGCGGTCTGTGCGCGCTCTACAATTGCGTAACTTTGCCCCCTTGCGCTGGCGTCAGGTTGCTAACGATCACAGTCGTGGAGCAAGGCGGGGGAAGGGGATGCTGTACAAACACGGGAGCAGTGAAGTGGAACAATGCAGGGACACGTGTAATGGGCTGCTGTGGGCACAACGCTCTGGCTGGCTTGGCCTGCCTACGCTCCCGACACAGTGTGGGTCCCTGCCTCCCTCTCTGGCTCTCTTGTTGCTTTCTTAAAGAAATATTTAACTAAAGGACTTGGTTAACAGCCTTACGCTTGGTTACGAATGCAGACCTTTAACTCTCCAGCCCCTAGCACTGTCCCCTCCTGAACTGACCGCTCAGCTCTTGGGCACACATCCACTGGCCAGCTGCCACCTCTGCCCAGGCCCCGCAGGTAGCTCTGTCCCTCACTCGCAGAGGAACGTTGCCTTTTTAACTAGTAAATCTCAGTATTTAGAACAAAACCTGACTGCACTTCCATGTCCAAGTCCTAGGTGGAAAAGTAGGGAAATAGAGCATTACCAACTGCCTCCAGGCTCACGAGAGGCTGCTCCAGGGAAGGGAGAAAACAACTGTCAGTGCCACTCTTTCGCTGGGACTGGGGCAGTGCGAGGAGGCCTGCGGAGCTGTGGCTGGGGAAAGGAGGGGAGGGCTGTTCCTGTGTACTGGAAAATCCTCCCTTCGCTGTATGAACGAGATGGGGGCACAGCTGCCTTCCCTGCTCAATGTCCTTTTGGCTTGTGAACTACTGCTCTGGGTGATCCGACCATGCCCTCTTCCTGCATGCCTCCATCCTTGTCACCAAACCAATTACAAGACACATCCACTGAAACAAACTCCAGATCACCTATGATCTATAAAGTGCTTCCATCTGAGCATGCTGCTGCTGAGCTAGCTAGTCCGGCGCCTGGGTCGTGGCCAAGGCACTAGGACTGAGCAGAGGGCTTTAAAAAAAAACAAAAAAAACACAAACCAGAACCAAACCCTCACCAAAACCCTTTCACATTGGGTTTGGGACAGTGGCTTTCAGGGCTAGAATTAAAAATACAGATATATGTATGTATTGTACAGGTGAGAAGCATCCATTGTTTGTACACCTGTGTGCAGTACGGGGCCTGCTATATACACGCTCTGATTCTGCACAGCTGCACTACCAGTGACTCATATTGTAAAAAAAAAGAAAATAAATACAACCATGTGTTTAAAAAATAATAAATGCTGCAGTCCCCACAGCCACCTCCTGCCGCAGCCTGTTCCCCCCAAGCTGCGAAGGGAGTCTCATGCGTCTTGGGAGTAGGAGCCAGTGCCTGGCTGTATCCGCAGCCAGGCGCCGGGACACGGGGAGTTGAGGAGTCGCAGAGCAAGCCGAGCGGAGCCGTTGCGCCCCGCGCCGTGGGACTCGCTCCGGCTGGTGAGGCAAGGCAGCAGCTGCGGGCGGGGGCCAGCAGAGCCCGGCGCTGGCTCCCCTATGGCTTTCGAACAGGCGAGCGGGCTGCAGCACAGTCGGCTCTGGGCGTCAGCAGTTCGCTCTCGCCTGGCACTCAGTTTCTGCTTGTACCAGGCTGTGCTCTGCTCGCGGGGGAAATCTCCTTGCTAAATTCCCCACGTGGGCCTGAGGGACCAGGAAACGCAGGGGAAAGACCCCGTGTCCCAGAGCGGGGAGGCTGTTTTCCTCAGGGCTGGAGGGCAGCAGCCACGGGCTCTCCACGGCAAACACCGCTTGGTGCTAGGATGGAGGCGAGGCAGTTCCCTGTCCCCGAGGGGACATGGCGGGCAGGAGCAGAGTCGGGGGAGGATGTTATGGAGAGCAGAAGGCAGGGGAGGAGGAGGGTGGAAGCGGAGGCGCGTTCCTTCTGCTAAGGAAGCCCTTGCCTCTGGCTTCTCGTGTCCCCGGGCAGCTCCAGCTTTGCACTGCATGGGTATCTCCCAAAAGCCAAGGCTGGGGACAAGAGGCCCTGGAGATGTGCTCTAGAGGCCAGTTCACGCAGCGTCCTGGAGAGGGGAGCTGCACGGGGGCGGCCTCGGCCACAGCACACATGCACACGTGCACAGATCACTTACACGGATGGCCTGGCCCGCAGCCTCCCTGCGGGGGAGGCAGAGAAGGGCAGATACACAGGGATGCAGGGGGGAAAGGGGATGGATGTGGGATGGCTTATCAGTTTGACTCTGTCAAGCTTGGCAGGGCTGCGCAGGACTGCAAGGGAACAGCAGCAGACACTGCACCCAGGGCCGCAGGCAGGATGGCATTGCCGAGCTGCCGCCCCCAAACTGCCAGGCTGTTTCTGTGGGTCCCAGACAAAAGCAGCCGAGGCCCCGGGCTCCCGCTGCTGGCCCAGCCTGGGCTGCTGCCCCACAGACTGCAAGCCAGCGCTGCAGCTGCTCGCGGCGGGCTGGGGGGCAGCAAGGGCTGGTGTCCGGAACGAGGGCAGAGCCCTGGAGCACACAGAGGGGATCCCAGCCTGCTGCTCAGATCAGATCTGTCTGCTCTCCGGTGCTGGTGGTTCCCCCTGTCCTGGTGCCCGAATGCTGCCCTAGACGATGGGGACGTGAGGGCCCAGCCTCAGGGCTGGCATTCTGCTCCTGGCAGTGGGTCACTCCTGTCCTGCTACCCCCAAGGGCACCGAGTCCCCCAGGGCCAGGAGGGCTCCGCACGCCGCTGCCCTGCCTCCACGCTCCAGCCCCCGGAGAAGGGACCCACCTCTCCCTTGCCCCTGCCCCGCTGCCTCACCTGCAGGCCCCGGGGCTGCCCCCGCGCTCAGGTGTCACTTCAGCAAGGATATGTCATCGGCAAAGTCGTCGTGGTCCCGCCGCAGGCAGTGGAAGCAGCGCCACTGAAACACCATGAGGCAGAGCGGCAGCATGAAGAGGGCGCAGATGGCCGCCATGACGTAGGCGATGGTCATCAGGGTGGACTCGTCCGTCTGCGGGATGTTGTAGCCGCAGTCCTCCATATTGGAGTGCAGGTAAGGCCCCTCCACTGCAGCCGTCCGAAACTCGTCGTGCACTGCGGGCGGGATGAGGCAGAGGTCGGCTCACTGCGATACCCCCCGAGCGTCCACACGCCCTCTGCCCCTGCCTCCCTCGCCATCCCTTACCATGACAGGCACTGACAGCAAAGCCAATGCGCTTGCGGGCACGGTCGAAGACCACGTAGAAGCCCTCCATGATAACGGCGCCCATGACGGTGCCCGTGGAGGACTGAGAGATGGCGAACTTGTAGCAGTCGTCCTGAGAGGTGGCCACGTCCTCCACCGGGCGCAGGTATTGCTGCAAGGACAGAAGGTGCCGTCAGCAGGAAAGGAGCGCAGGGAAGAGCTCCTGTGGGCAGCTGTGTCCAGCATAGTCCTGCCTGTGCCACCCAGCTCCAGCCCGCTGCCCAGCTCAGCACCGGGCAGGGTCTGGCCCCACCAACGCTGACCTGGGGTAGGATGGTGATCCGGAAGGACTGGTTGGTGGCCTCCCCCATCAAGTAGAGGGACAGGACGGGGAAGATGTGCCAGGGGGTGGTGCCAACCTGCCAGCAAACCAGCTGCTCCCCCAGCCAGAAGCCATCCGGGAACTTCTCCGTCTGCCAGAGGGAAAGGAGAAGTGAGCGGGGCCATGCCAGGCAGGGAGCAGAGATGCTCAGGCTGGGGACAGGCGGGCACTCTGCTCCCAGCCATGCGCTGGCACTGGGAACATGTCTGCAGAGAGGGGAGGACTAGGCTAGTTTTGAGGGCCCCACTGACCGAAGAAGCTGTTTTGATGGATTTCACTGCAGCCTCGAAGACTTTCTTTGGCAGCCTGAGGTTGGTGGTCCCGCTATCCACGATGCTCTTGTCGTAGTTGTACTGGGGGCAGGAAGAGGAAGAGTGACCCAGGTGTAAGACACGAGCCCAGCTCCCCTCTTCCCTCCAGCGCCTGACTGCTCGGGCCACCCCTGCACAGCTAGCGGGGCCGGGCTCCAGCTTTGCTTGCCATGGTGACAGGCACAGCACCTCGGCTCCGGTTCCAGCTCCACCCTTGGACAAACCGCCTGTGCCCCCAGCCTCCACCAGCCCCTCAGCCACAAGGCTCCAAATCCAGAGGCAACGGGCCTGGAGTGCTCAGCGTGCTGGGCCGTTTCAGCAAGGGATGAAGGACAGACACCTCCAGCGGCAGGAACACCACCGTGCCTCGAAGGGCAGGCTCCCCTGGTGCCCCCGCCCCGCGTCACCTCTTTGCAGTCCATGTTCAGGTCCTGCCTGTTGACCTCGAGCTTGACGATGATGACTTCGTAGTACCACTCCTTGCGGATGGGTGTGTACCAGATGTCGCCCACGTACAGCGAGTGGTCGATGCCGCCAATGATCTGCAGCAGGGACAGACAGGTGTTGCCACCACATGGTGCCAACTCCAGCCAGGGCACGTCCCGTATGTCCAGACCTGCCCTCCAGGACACTCGCACCAGGGCTCCCGGGCCTCCCCAGCCTGCCACACCGGCTCCTGGCTCCAGGCTACTCACCATGCTGCCTCCCACCGACGCCAGGGCCTCAGTCTCATTGGGCGAGAAGCCTGCCCCGCACAGCTGGAGGGAGAAGATGTTGGGCACCCGGGTCTGCTTCACCAGGGAGTCAAAGAAGGGCTCCAGGCTGTCATCGGGCTGGTGGGAGGAGAAGAGCAGAGGCAGGACAGGGACATGTCAGTGCTACCCCTCCTCTATGCTGAGGAAAGGACACCCAGGCAAGCTCCCCGCAAGGTCACTAGCGCATCTACAAACGGGTATGGGCAAAGACCAAAGCGGGAACAACCCGAGGACGGAGGTACTCCAACAGAGCCCGTCTGAGAGGGCAGCAGGATCCCCAGCCACCTGTGAGCCAGGACTCACCCGGGCGATCTCGGCGTAGGCCAGCCCCAGGATCCCTTCCCAGTTGGAGCCGTTGATGAAGAATTTGTCTGACTCCGTGATGGCAGCGATGTTGGCTCTGACAGTGACGTTGGGGCCATGGGGGATGGTGACGAGGTCAGTGCCCAGCTCCCCCTCCCACTTGCCCTGGGTGTAGGGCACGTACACCCCCTTCCGCAGGTCCCGGTAGGTGCTGGACCTGGAACGGCATCGAAGAGCCAGACCAAGATGAGCGTGGGCGCAAGGACAGGCGGCTGCGCTGCGTGTGTCCCCCCAGCCCCTGTGCCCACAGCGTACTCACAGCTGCCGCTGGTAGTACCTCCGAAGGAAGGGGTGAGGCGCAGCCCCCACAGCAAAGTTACTGCTCCCTGTGTCCACCAGGATGTTCAGCTGGAGAAGGAGGAGAGAGGGGGAAGGCTCGTGACTCTGCAGTGGGACCCAGGTTGCACTGTCCACCCAGCCCTGGCTGGCTCTGCAGGCCAGGAGAAGCTTTCCCCATCCCCATGCCTGGTGCCAACTGTGCTGCGTGGACCCCGGCCCTCTCTGCTCCACGGCTCTGGGGCCTTGTCCCTGCAGTAAGCCCAGCTCTGCCCTCCCGACGGGGGCCAGGACATGCCCCATGCCCCCCACCCTGCACTCCACACGGGGCTCTGCGCACAGGGACGGCACAGGGACGGGCCGCGGCAGGCTGCCCGGGCTGGCAGAGCTCAGGGATGCAGGAGGGCTGCAGCACCGCGACGGAGCCCTGAGCTGGGGGGGCCGCCGTGCCCGGGGATGGCTCAGAGCGGCGGAGCAGAAGAGGACACGGCGGCGGAGCAGCAGTCGGCAACGTCAGGGTGTTGCACAAGAAGCAAACACTGTCCGGCAGCGTGCAAACAGAGCCCGAGCTCTCCTGCCCTGCTCAGCGCCCCCAGGCCTTGGCCCCCGCGCGCCCAGCACCCACGCAGGCACCTGGCAGGGTGCTGCGGGGCTGCAGAGGGCACTGGCAAGGGGGGCCCAAGCTCCCCTTGCCAGAAAACCTCCTAATTTGCTTGCAAAGCTGGTCGGAGGCACTGATAATACACGAGCCGCCGTGGATTGCTGGGTCCGCTAATCGGCCATCCATATGCTGAGCTCTGCTCCTGATTCATCCCTGCCCGTGCCCTGGCTTACCAGCTCACAGGGCAGGGCTTGGCAAACGTCCCGCCAGCGGGGCCGGGAGCGGGCTCGCCCCCCCGAACCTGCCCCCAGCCGAGCCCTGCTGGCGGCCCCCCCGCCCTGCACGGAGATGGGTAAGCCGGGGGGACTGCTGGGGTCTGAGCAGGGCTCACGCGGGGCTCGCGCAGCCGTGGGGCTCCCAGCCCGCTTTGGGGAGCAGGGCTGCGGGCCGCCCTCTGGCCCCAGCGGCCTGGTTCCCCAGCACTGCCCAGCAGCCTGGCAGGGCTTCGGCCCTTAATCTGCGGAGTCAGAGGGCAGAGGAAGGCAGCTAATGCGCTTGTGCTAATCGCAAAGGCACTCGGACACAGCTGGCAGAATTCTTTCAACGAATCGCTAACACCAGCTAGCTCCATGCAACACGTCCTCGGCACCCCTCGTCCCGGCCGTGCCGTGCCTCGGGCAATGCGGTGCCCTGCCAGCTCCCTGCAGCCACCCCAGCGCAGCGCAGGGGTTCCCCACGGCGCTCCCCCCGTGCCGTGCCGGGGCTCCTCGGACCCCCGGCAAGCTTTTTGCCCAGGGGAACATTTCAGGCACCGTCTGAGATCTGAGCCTCACGTTGGGCCCCGCAGCCCCTCGGGTGAGCGCTAAGAGCCGCCCGGGACGCCTCGGTGCTGCGCTCGGCACTCGAGCAGCCTCACCTCCCCTAGGCAACCTGCCACCTGCAGCCACTGCCGCTGCGCCCGCGCCATTCCCGGGACGATTCTGTTTGATCTTGTGTTAAAGGCCATCTGCTCCAGGCAACTCATTCTTGCTGCTCTCCAGAGCACTCAGTGAAAACAGCTTTCCCTGGAGAAACACCTGCTGAACCGAGGCCGCAGGGAGAGGCCGCAGGCAGCAGGGAGGGAGTTTTGCTCTGAGGACTTTCCCTTGCCTAGCCGAGAACAACAGTTACGTCAGGGAGCCAAGGAAACCCGCAGCTGCCCAGGACCTGAACGCAAGCTGCCCCAGCGAAGGGCAGAGCTCTGGCCAGCGCAGGGGCTGTCACACAGCCCCAAACCTGGCCGTCCCCCCACCAGGCTGGCGGGGGCCCAGCGCCGTGGTCTGGCACTGGCACTGGCACGTGCACGGCGTGAGATGTGCCCGTCAGGATGGCAGCGTCTTGCACTAGCGTAAGCGATGGCAGGAGGCAGTGGGGGGGCCTCGCAGGCTGCCTTCTGCTGGCTTGGGGTTTGCTGTCACGAGGAGAGGACTTGTCTCCTGGAGACTCAGCCGAGTCATCGATCCAGCCTGGGACACAACACTCGAGCCGGCGAGGCCTGGATGTGTGCGGCGGGGACATTTTCTGAAACCCTTCCGCAGCTCCCTCAGTGTGACAGCCCCTCCGGGCACCTTGGCAGAAGCACTGCCTCCCCGCGCACGCGAGCGCAGCGACCGGCAGCACGTGCCGCCGCGCTGGGTACCACTTTGGGGTCGGCCCGCAGGCTGCTCGCAGCGCCTGGCTCCGCCGGGCCTGGCGCGGGCTGAGCCGGATGGCAGCCCCAGGGTCGCGGGGGGACACGCAGTGCAGCTGTGGCACCAAGCCCTGACGCCCTGGCTCACGATGCTCAGCTCCCGCGCGTGTCTGGGTTTATTTGTGCATCACCCGGTGCCGGGGATCCAGGCATCGACGTGGAGTGACATTAGCATGCTAATAGACATGGGCGTAAGAGCAATTAATTACTGATAGTGACTCCACTGTGCAGCACAGCTCAAAACCATAATTAAAGCACAACAGAAAGGGAACAGAGAAACTTCCTTGCTACACTAGGAGGGTGAAATGAAGGCTAAGGAGGGAGTGGGGTCAGCCGGGGGGGCTGGGGCCAGGGCCACCGCTCAGCCCCCGGAGCAGGCGCTGCTGGGGCACGGGACAGTCTCTGCAGCGTTGGGGTGGGCTGTCCTCATGGACACTGAGCCCAGCGAGGGCAGGAGGTGGGGGGTCTCCAGGCAGAGCATCAGGGTTTTCTCTGCCCCTTTCACACAGCGGGCTTGGCCTATTTTGTGTGAAAGGTCTCAGCCGGTCACAGGCATCTGTCCTGTCCGTGGGGTGCACAGGGACAGAGGGCGACAGCAAGGGCCGGATGCAGGGAGCCAAAAGCATGCACCTGGGGGCAGGCAGCAAAGCGGAGGGCAAAGGAGGGCCTGTGCCAGAGCGGCTGCTGGATGCAATCCACCCCAGCCTGAGCCTGAGCCAAAGCCCAAGACGGATACAGCCGGCGGGGCTGGAAGCGGCTGGTGGACCGAGGCTGACATTGGGTCAGCTGGGCCCAGGGGACCAGGCGCGTGTTCAGCCCTCGGTAGCCACTCCGGGCCAACGCAGGGAGCGACTGGGACTGGCTGCGTTTGCGCCTTTGAGAAGGACAGGTTCCTCGCAGATAAACACCCACCACCCTCCCCGTTCTCCTGCATAGGCACAAACATGCTTTTTCACGTGAAGCTTTTAATCCCATTAAAATGCCTGGAGGGATTTTGTTCCAGCACACACACACACACGCATGCACGCACACACACACACACTCACACCCCACATTCGCACTTGGAAGGAGTCCAGGGCTGGAAGATGCTGCCCAAAAAGGTGACTGTTTCAGAGCGCCTGGAAACAGGTGGTTCTCACTGAAATTATTTGGCAGCTGCGACACATGGCAGATTCCAGGCAAAAGCTTCGGCGGGGCTGGATGATGAAACAACATTTAAAACTAGGCTTTAGAAATAATCTCCCCTCTCGCTTCCCAAGCGCGTCCTGCCAGGGCGGCAGACGACCCCGGGCGGGCAGGGAGCCGCTCGGGAGACCCGATCCCGGCAGGCAGGCAGGCAGGCAGGCAGGCGGGCAGGGAGCCGCCCGGGAGACCCGATCCCCGCGGGGCGGCGGCGGCGGCGGCGGCACGGAGCCCCCTGCCCGCGGGCGGCTTCCCTCGGCGGCGGGGAGGCGCGGGCAGGCCCCGGCGCGGCCTTACCTTCTGCGGGGGGCTGCCCACCGCCATCTCCACGTAGTAGCCCTGCCCCGACTTGCCGCGCAGGTTGTCCACCATGGCCACGAAGCTGCCGGCCCGCGGGCCGCCCGCCGCCGCCGCCTCCTCCTCCTCCGCCGCCGCCGCCCGGCGCGCCCGCGGCCCCGCCGCCGCGGCCTGGCCGCCGCCGCCGCCGCGCAGCGGCAGCCGGATCCCCGCGGCCCCGGCGGCGGCGGCGGTCCCGGCGGCGGGGGGGGCCAGGCCGGCGCCCAGCCACAGCAGCACCCAGGGCCAGGCGCCGGCCATGCTGCGGCCGCGCTGCCTCGCGGCGGGCGGGCCCCGTGCGCGCTGCGGCCGCCTACCGCCGCCAGCCGGCGGCGCCCCGCACCAGCGCCGCGGCCGCGCCAGGGCGCCGCGCTCCTCCCTCCCTCCCTGCCGCGCCGCGCCGCCCGCCGGGACTCGTAGTCGGCCCCGCGCCACCGCCGGCCTCCGCCGCCGCCCCGCCGAACTACGACTCCCAGCAGGCGCCGCGCGCCGCCCCCTCCCCCCGCGGCGCCCAATGCGGCGCGCCCGGGGGCGGGCCCTGGCGTTGCTACGGCCGCGCGACCCGGAAGCGGCCGCGGCGCGGCCCGGGCAACCCGCGGCCTTCTTGAGGGCGGCGAGCGGGCGGCGGCGGCTCCCGCGCGGTGAGCGGGGCGCGGCGAGGCCGCGGGGGCCCTGGGGTAGGGGCGAGCGCCTACAGGGCCTCGGGGCGGAGGCGGGTGTGCCAAGGGGGACCCTGGGCTCCAGGGCGGGAGTGTGTAGGGGCCCTGGGGCGCGGCCGGGTGCGTGTGCCAGGGGCCTTGGCATAGGGGGGAGCGAGCAAGGGGGAGCTGGGGCGCTGGGCAGCAGTTTGTCAGGACCCTGGGGCAGGTGTGAGTGTGCAAGGGGCCTCAGGGTGGAGGTGAGCGTGCAAAGGGGCTGGGGCAGGGGCAGGTGAGTGTGCAAGGGCCTTGGGGGAATGTGCAGAGGGACTGGGGTACAGGACAAGAGTGCACAAGGGCCCCTGGGGTAGGGGTGAGTGTGTAGAGGGGTTGGGGTATGGGCAGATGAGTGTGTAAGGGCCCTAGGAGGAATGTGCAAAGGGGCTGGGGCAGGGGGTGAGAGCACACAAGGGCCCCTGGGGTAGGGGGGAGTGTGCAGCAGGGCTGGGGCAGGAGCAGATGAGTGTGTAAGGGCTCCTGGGGTAGGGGTGAGTGTGCAAAGAGACAGGGTAGGGGCAGAATGTGCAGGGTGGCTGGTGCACCTGGGGCTGAGTGTGCAGTGGGTGGCTGTGCAAAGGGGCTGGGGCACAGGGTGCTGGGAGCCAGCTGGGGGCTGTGGAGCCAGGGGCAAGTGTGCAAGGTCAGCCTGGGCTGTGGGGCTGTGCGTGCCAAGGAGGCCAGCACAACAGGGTGAGTGTGCAAGGGAGCTGGTGCACGCATGTGTGTGTTGAGGGGTGAAGGAGCACCCTGAGGTGCTGGGCAGGAGCAGGCCAGGGGCATGCGCTGGGCAGGGCCCAGGTGTCCTGGGATGGGAAAAGACACACCTGGGAGGAGGCTCCTGCTCTGGGCAGGGAAACTATAAAAGCCTGCCTCCAGCCCCGTGGTGTCCTCAGTATATTTTTCTTTTCTGTTATTGCTGTTCTCACATGGAGTGGTTTGAGGTGTGCTAATAATAGCTACCATGGCTGAGCTGGGAGCAGCATGTGAATCTGCTAGCTCATGGCTTTACATGTGCCTAGTGTTTGTCTGTCTCATGTATGCATGCACATACTTATAAAATAAATATATGCTTTTTTCAACTACCTCTTTATTAATAAAAGATTTTGCTTCTCCTTGCAAGCCTTGCTTCTTGTATGTCTTTGGACTAGCACACCTCCAGCTGCATTGCATTTTAATTACACACATATGTCCTCCTGGTACATTTGCAGGTGTGGGGAAGCAACATTTCAGAGAAGAGTTAGTGTATAATTCATCTCCTGGTACTAATGCCAGGGGATGAGGAAAGTGGCTAAAACAGCAAATAATGCTGCGACAGAGAAAAACAAGAACAGAAGGCCTGGAGTGAGTTGCCCACATTCAAATGTTTTAATCAGCTACATTTGGGAGGGGGAGTGGAGTGGGATTTGTGATGCTGTTTTGGTTTGGTATGTCCTGAGAATATTGGTGCCTGGAAACTGCTAGGAGTAATTGCTCGTTGTGCAGCTCCCTTTACATAACGGTTATAAATGCAGAGCAGCTGAGGTCACGGGAAGGTGAAAAGGGCAAGGAAAGCTCAATTAGAGGCAGCAGCAGTGTGGTGATGGTGATTGGAGCTGCTGCTGTTCGTTTGTTAACCCTGGGAGCCTGCTTGGCCTCCTGGCTGGGCTTGCCACCAGGCTGTGTGAGCGCAGGTGCTGGCAGACAAGGCTGTGTAACCCCCCAGCTGGGGGCACTTGGGGCAGGGAAATGACCTCAAATCAGCCTAAACCTGTGGTGAAGCAGTTCTGAGGACTTGGCTGTGGCAGGACTAATTCTCTGCTTGCAGTTAAATATTGAAGCTATCTGCCAGAGGTTATGGTTGGGCCACATTAAATTAGGGCCCTTTTATAGCTTCCAAAATGTCCTCTGGGAAGGTGAGGGATGCCAGCGAGGAGGGTGCGGAGAGAAGCAGCTGACTTGTCCCCGGGTGGTACTTTTTCAGCCCAGGGACTTCATTCAAAAAGCTGTACCATGTTCTGGGAAAACTCTTTTCTTTCTTTTCCTGTTTTTCCTCTTTTCCATTTCAGCTTTGTTTTTTTGCTTGTTTAAAACACTCCCAAAGCAAGTGCTCATCTTCTGTGTAGAAGCTTGAAAGCCTGAGGGGAGGCTGATTATAGCTTTTGTGCCAGCTTCAGCTCTGCTCCCTCTTTCTGCAGCTCCTGTGAAGCATGTGTGGAAGGGGCTTTGATTAGATACTGCGCACCACAGTGAAAAAGCGCTGTAAGCAGCGTGGAGAGCTCTGCCCTGTCGCGCATCTTCCCTTCTTCAGGGTGGCTTGGGCTGTGTCATGGCCAAGTGTGACCCAGGTAGCTTCCTCCTACCTGGCTTCAAAGCGGGCGTGGGAGTACGGAGCAGAGAGCTCCCGGCCATGCCCTGCACAGTGTATCCGGGCAGTGTAAAGCCCACGGGTGGGCTCCGTGTCCCCATTACCAAATGAGTAAATAATAAAATTGAGTGCCAGTATCTTCCACCTTTCGTAGCAGAGGTATGGAACCAAGCTTGCGAGTAGTGTCTTCTCTTCCCTCGGCACTCTTGATTGATTCACTTCTGAGCTGCAGCTTGCTCCCCTGCTCTTTTGGCTGTCCCCTCCTGCCTTTACCCAACGCCGTCAGTCCTGGCTGGCTTCGCTCTTTGTTCTTCCAGGCTGCCCCATGCTTGGCGCCCCCAGTGCACCTTGTTCTGCTCCGCAGCCCCGGTGCGGACTTTCTTGTGGGTCTCTGCCCCATGCTGTGTGATGCAGATGTTTTGTTTCTGTCTGACCACAGTTGCTTCTTGTGATTTTGGGTTGTTTCCTTTACGCTGCCAGGTGCAGGGAGGGTGTATGCTCCTGAACAGCCATGGCAGGAACTATGGTACGCATTGGTGACCAGCTCATCCTGGAAGAAGATTACGATGAGACATACATTCCCAGTGAGCAAGGTAACTGATGCCTGTCCTAGTTGCTGCAAGAAGGGGTTCAAGCGTGCTGAATCATTCTTCAGTATTTAGGAAAACAGGAGTTAGAGAGAGCGTGAGTCGAGAGAGCAGAATAAATGGGATTTCATGTACTGGAGAGTTAAAAAATCAGCTTTCTGGTTGCAAGGATGTGTCATTTTGTGGTCCCTGTCTCCCTGCTTTGGCAACGTGGTAGGATGTGTTCACTGACACACAGGACCTTATTGACAACTTTGAACAGCTTCATTCCAGGATTAGGCTTTCCCAGTATGCCCCTTGCTTTAGCTGAGGAGGTTGGCATTACCTCGTAGAGCCTGGTGTAGACCATCTCCACAAACTCCACAATACATGTTCTTTTTTTTCCCTAGAAATCCAGGATTTTGCAAGGGAGATCGGGATTGACCCTGAGAAGGAGCCAGAGCTGATGTGGCTGGCCAGGGAAGGCATCGTGGCTCCGCTGCCGCCTGCGTGGAAGCCCTGGTGAGAGAGCTTCAGCAGCTGTTTTGTTAGCTTACCGGCCTCTCCTGGCCTTCCCCTTCTGTGCCTGTTTAGGTGGGGGAGCAGGGCACTGGCTGGCGAGGGGGGATAATGTCACAGCAGATGTACTTCCTGGGGATGGGAGAGTGCAGTTCTTGGAGTGGTGGAAGAAGGGGAGAGAGAGTTCGGGAAATTGAATGGGGGGGCTTCTTCCCCATGCTTGTGTGTCTTTGGGCTCTTGGAGATGGTGCGCTCCTCTGCAGTGAACTTACGGTGGTCACAGGGCCCAGTAAGACTGTTTTTAGAGCCTTTTGGGCCCCTTGAATGAAGCTGTGTGTCTGCAGAGCAAAGAGCCACCATCTGTGTGTGCAGAGCTAATGTGCAGCTTTTTCATCTCTTCATGCTGCTTTTGCCACACAGCCAGGATATCACTGGTGACATCTACTACTTCAACTTTGCCAACGGCCAGTCCACGTGGGACCACCCCTGTGATGACCACTACCGAGAGCTTGTCATCCAGGAGCGAGAGAAGCTCTTGGTACAAGGCAGATTGAAAAAGAAAGAAAAAAAGAAGAAAGAAAAGAAAGACAAGAAAGAGAAGCAGTCGCTGAAGCAGGCTTCAGTGAGTATGCTCTGCTGCTTGCAGCGCCTCTGGGAGGGAGCGAGAGGGCCAGGCTGAGGGTGAACGAATGGCTGCGAATTAGAGGGTGATGTTGTGCTATTGCTACTTTGGGACTGGAGCAGCGATCTCTGACAAGGGATCCTGGCCAGGAGGGTTGTGAATCTGATGAAAATCCAAGGAAAATGGAGTCACAAGCCCAGGAAGTTGGGAAATTTTGGTTTAGATGGAGAGGCCTAGAGTGGGGATGCCACAGCCTTGCAATGCTATTGCAGAGAGGGATGTGGGCCAAGGCTGCTGCTGCTGTTCTTAGCAGATATTGACAGTTCTTAAGGGAATTTTTAAAAATAGCCACATCTCTTTGTAGTGCTAAGGTAGAGGAAACCATGTGCCAGGAAACCATGTACCAGGAAAGCAGATCCTGCCACTTTTTCCTCAGCCACTGAACTTGCATGCAGAAACTCCTGCTGCCTCCTGAGTCTGGCTTCTCTTTCACACCTTTGGGATACTGCGAGACCCCAGGCCACCTCCCAAGAGAGGGGCTGTCCTGTGTGGGAAGCTGGGGACCTCCACTACCCAGCTGGCCTTATCCTACGCTCCATGATATCATCAGAACTGGAAGTATGGACCGAGAGCTGCTTTGCCGTCCCTGAAGTCCTCTGGTATCAAGTGCATCTGATGCCACATCAAGTCATGGTTACTGCTGGCTCATGCTCAGGGAGTGCCCGGGGGTCTCCAGTGGGTTCTGCCTGAGGGACTTGGCTAAGCCATCTATATCCATCTATATACATATATAGATAGATAATTTCAAGTGCTCCAAAATGTATTTATCTATCTCTATATAAATCTTATATTAAAAAGATATGTATCTATACTTTAGATAAGGTTATATATAGTTATATGTGATACATTTTAGTTATTTGCTAATATTTATCTACTTAGGAAATGCAGTCAGAGCCAGGGATTCTTCCTTCAACATCCTTTTGTCACATGCCCTCTGCCACCCTGTCCTCTGGGCAGCAGAGTCCTGAGCTAGAACCAGATAGCCAGAGTAGCAATGAAGGCCTCCTTAACATAGGCAAAGGGAAGACTGCTGGGAGACCATCAGACGTAAGTGATTCAAGCAGACGATTTGCAGGCATGTGGCCAAATAAACTGCGTCCCCTGCTTGTATCAAAGTTCAGCAGACCTTGCCAGATCTTAACTGATGTGGAGAAAATTTTAGGAAAAGGTCCATCTTTTACCAGCTTTGATGTAGACATCCATCAAGACCAAGATACATCCGTGGAAATGCAAGACAGGCTTTGTCTCGACTCCTCTGACTCACAGTCTGACGATTTAGAAGTTAGGCCATCAGTGCAGTCTTTCTGTGTGCCAAAGAAAGCCTGTTTTCAAGACTTGGAGAATGTTAAAACTCTTCTAGAGGTCCCTGCAGACAAAATCCTACTGTTTGGGAAAGAAAAGCTAAAAGAGAAGTGGAAGATGAAAGAAGTGATAGGAGAGAGTGTCTGCGTGCCTGATGATGACTTGTTAGTCAGAGAGAAATCTACAGGACCTGGTGGGGATGAGGGAAGAAGTCCAGGCTTATTGAGAGACTATGAGAAAGGCCCCAGCCCAGAATCTGTGTGCGTTAATTTTATGATGGACTTTTGTGGGAAATACACTGCCCAGAAGTCTAATGGTGCTGAAGTACCGAAGGAAGTGAAGAAGGGAGATGGAAGGACAAATCTAGCTCCCAGAGTGTGGGGAGAGGAATTCACAGAGGACTCAAAGGTTCCCCCCGTGTGTCTCTGTCAGATGTTTGACTGCCAGGGAAGCAAAAGTGCCCATCAGCACATGGAAGTGGAGCTGACCCAAACCAGAAAAACTGCTGAGAATTACGGCAAAATGGAGGTTAGTGAAGGAGAAGGTAGGGATGAGATAGGACTTCAAAAAAGTCCTCTGTGATGGCACTTCTATTGTAAAGGTTTCTAGAGAGTTGAGAGTGTGGAATTTTTTTTCTTAAATAATTTTCAGGAGAAAAGGGGGAAAAAATCGTTGTGGAAGTTATATAAACAGATGTGGCCTTTGTTATAGTAGTTTTCTTAAAGCTGAAGAGGTAGGTTGAAAAAGCACTTGTTTCTGAACTTCCTTGCACGTCAGACATGGCACAATTCACGTCTTGTGTTACTTTTGCAAGGAGATAAAGTGCCTTCTGAACTCAAAAACAGGTGATGGGCAGCAAATAGAGTGGGATGGTGATATCAAGTACAAAATCCTCTTTAATTTTGCCTCTAAGGTACTTTGTGATAAGCACACTAAGAACTCAGTCTTTTTTCCTGGAGATCCCACAATCTAAATTGAGGGGAAAATAAGCTATTTTTAGTCTTGTTTTGCAGGCTGAATCTCAAGGCCCTGAGCAATTAAGTAAGTTGGTTAAGGTGATTCAGAAACCAGAAGTCAAAGCCAGATCTCCCACATCCATGTCCAGTGTCTTGACAAATGGACTATATTCCCTCTTAAATGAGAGAAGAGCAGGAAAATGTTTGAATGAATTAGCTTGCTCATGGAAGGGAAGGATTATTCCCAGTGGTTACAGACAATCATTTTGCAGCCCGGCACAGTACCAACTTGTCTGAGCACAACTTAGTCCTTGGACTGCTGCTGCTGTGGTCTTAGGACACTAAGATGGTTTATGGGTGCAAAGGGCCCATCTATAAATGTAATTCTCTCCTCCTTCTTCCTCTGTGAATACCCAAAACAGCTGTTAGAAGAGATATTGCTCTGTAAACCTGGCACTCAGCTTGCAGCAGTGGAAGAACGTGACAGGTACTAGGCCCTGCTCCCTGACTTTGCTCTTCAGTACGATGGGATAAGTTCTGCAGCCTTCACAGCTCACAAAGCAACAACATCCAGAGAGTCCTTGTTACTTTCCAGAGTTCCCTTCTCCGCCTGAGATGCTCAACCTTGACTACAGTTACTTTGTCACTTAGAAAAGCAAAGTAAAGCAAAACCAAGCTGTGTCTCTAGGAAGCTCTGGCCCTTGATTACCAGAGATGGTGGCTGATTTGCTCTTGCCATTGACATCATGTGCTTGAGGCGTGCTTTTTCCCCAGTCAGTGGTGTGGTGAGTGTTTACCACCCTCTGCATGTGCAATGCTCTACTCCCAGCCGCTGCCTGTGGCAGGATCCTTCCCTTCACTGGGAAGGACATTCCAGGTTGTTCTGTCTTTGTTCATAAGTAATTGCCTCAGTTTAATGAGAACTTACCAAATCACTTGTTCTGAAGAAAAATAAACTAAAAGGTCACTGTGTGTAATGTTAATGAATTGCTTTGCTCCCCTATTGCTGGTACCCAGCTGCGACTCCACCGAATTGCTGGCTCAGGTTTCTAATTACCAGTGTGTGGTAGCGCTCAGCTAGCTGGTAATAACGATGACTGTGAATATCAGATAAACTGCAGATTATCCTGAAAGTTTTAATTAGCCAGTGGAAGTGAGTTTGTCTTTGCTGAAGGACAACTAACATCCACTGCTCTGTACACATAGTTAATGGCCATCTGTAGAAAATAATTTGTTAAGCCCAGAATGTGTGATTTACCCTGTAACCACTGATTTGGCAATAACTTGGTGGAAGAAAGATCTGTGCATGTTCATCTCCCTCTCCCCATCCCTCAGTGTGCTAGTGAATTAACTCTGTTTTCAGTCTGTAATTTTGTATAAACACAGAGTACAGGAACTGTGATTTTTGAATACACACATGCTCTGCTGAAGCAACAACACTTGGCTGTGCTGGCATACCATAGATAAAATTTTAGCATCCATTTGCTCCCCGTTTAATATGTGCAATATATCACAAGGCAAGATTACTCAGATGGGTAATGCTACCAAGTAAAACAGAATGGTCATGTTTCTTGGTGAAGATAACTTGAGATGTTAGTCAGCCCTGCATTGTTCCAAGGTGAGGGTGTTACATGGCTCACAGGATTCTTGCTGTGCTTTAAGAGGGAGAAGGGTGTTCAGGAGCCTTTGGTGGGTATACTGCAGCAGAGCTGCCTTCCACTTCCAACAACTTTACCTTTCGGTGTAAGGTAAGGAAGCAGCCTGGATTTCTGTCTGAAGAGGTGGTGATTGCAGCTTGTGGAGGGTAGGGGGCTTCTTGCCATCTGAGTGGTTTGTATACCACGTGTTTCACGCTGTACAGAGCAGCAAGGTGAACCAAGAGGTGAAGCTGCCCCATTTGCCTAGGATGGTGTGATGCTGATTGAGAGCCTGTCCTAGAGCATGCCATGTGTGTATGTGAGTTAGTGTGGCTGTCCTGAAGTGAGTTATCCTTTCACTTCAGTTTTGGAATAATGCCCATTTATTTTCTGAATCACCCTCCTTGCTATGGTGAAGTAAATCACCATATTCAGATGGATCCTTGGAGGGACAAAATGAATGAGCAAAGCAGCCTGCTATTCCTTAGGCATCTGATGTGCTGGTAGTTGCTTGTTGTTGAGTGTCACCAGCAGCTTTTCAGTGGCGGTAGGGTCAGCATTAGCAGATAGTCTTTGGAGAGGAAGGCGCTTGCTTTCTTTCTAGAATACCAAGTGTAAATGAAGCACCCATGTTTTCCTCCCAATGGATCCCCTTCTGCACACTCTAGTCTTCAGGCACCCTGCTGGCACCCGTGCAGGCTTCCTTGGGGAATCTCGCACCATTGCGTGGCCTTGTGGACTCTCCTGCTGGTGTCCTTCGTGGCTCGTTGAACTCTGACGTGGGAAGCTCTGTGGACTCCAGTCTTCTGCTCAGAGGAGGACCTCAGGTAAGACTCCTTGGGAATGTGCCCTCAAAGGTGGACTTTGCAAGAGGTCGCAGAATATTGCAGGGATATTTAGAAGTTTAACAGACAGCGTTTGTGATCTGTCCTCAGTTTTGAAATACTTTTGTTTGTGAACATATCACTTCCCTGCTCTCTCTCTCTTGCTATATTTCTCTTTGTTTGCTGTTTCTAGGGAACCCAGTGCTAGATTTGTGTTGAGCTTTCTTCTGTTATATTTAGCAGCTTTAAGGAAAGAATTGTTTCAATTGTTGAAAAAAAATCTCTTTAGCTCATTTTAGTTGAACTTCAATTTCTGTCCAAGTGCAGCATGACATACAGTACAGCTAATGTAATCTGAATGAATGAATGTTATTCTGTAATGATTAATGTTTTCACTCACTATTAGCTACTAAGATAAAAAAGTAAAAGAACAAATATCTGGATAAATGTAAGATTTACAATCACACTGAATAAATATGTATGGAATGTGTCCTTTGGGTCAACAAAACAAAAATGTTTTATGTAGTAACCAACATTGACCTTTTAAAGGAAAATAAAAAATAAATGCAAAACGTGATGTAAATCAACACTTTCATTGAAGGTTTCCTCCTAGCTGACTTAAGTTCTGATTGTCATTGATGATTTCAATCATTTTATTGTAATCAGTTCACTCTGTGGAACTGGCTGTGCGCCACTTTCTACCTCCAACAAAGTGATCTAAAGAGAACACATCCGCTACAGTTGTTCTTGGCTGAATCAGTGTTTTGAGGCACAGGAAGGTTTTACAGATGTGCTTCTGTAGCATAAGACCCTCCGGTGTAAGGGAAAACGCAACCTTGTAAAGAACGTTTCATCTTCTTTCCTGACATGGCTCTGCAAAGTAAGGGTAGCAGTGTAACCCTGAGCAGATTCTCATAATTCAGCAGCTTGCCTGCCTCTGACTGGTTTGCAAGTCTGGTGACTTGGAGTGACACTGCTGTTGTGTGCTTCAGTGGGTTCATATCTCCCCTTTCACTTCAGCTTTCCTCTGACTTCCTCTACTCTTTTTGACTTCACAGCCTGCAGAGACCTGTAAGCCCACCAGCCAGACCAAGAAGTTGCTGGGACTGGTCTGTGATGAGAAAGGTTCCTTAAATGCAGTGGCTCTAGATAAAAGGAGAAGTGAAGAGGAAGAAAGTGAGAATGAGGTAGGTTGTGTGCCTTGGCACTTAATATGTTTTTACAAGCACAGTGCATAAAGCCCTGGGGAATGTTCAACTGTAATACTACCCGCAGTGATAGCTGATTGACTATGGTTGATCAGTTTGAGAGCTTTGGGCTTTAACTTGCACTGCATTTCTTGTATGTGTTGTTTGGTCTCCAAAAACTATCTAATCCTGTTTTCTCCCCTTACTCCCATAAATCAACATCTGCCACGATATATTTCCAAAATGAGTTGACTGTAGGCTCCTTGCTTTGGTGTATTGCTATAACTCTGCTCCCTCATGAATCCTGAGTTCTTCCTGTGTGGCCTGAAAGGGGATTGCAGAGATCAGAACTCACTTGTGTCTTTTTCCTTTTTTGAATATATTTAGAGTCTCCATGGAACTGCAAGACTGTTCAAAAACCTGCACATGGATATCAGTGCCCTGGGAGGCAGCTTTGAATGCGAGGTAAGACAGAAGGTGCTGTGAAGCAGGCATGTGGAACGGTGCCTGAGTAGAAGAGGAGCTATGGTACGGCACAGTCAGCACGTGGGCTGCAGGAGCGAGAGCACAGGAGAGGCACCAGATAAACTAGTTTCATGTGTAAATCATGAGAGGTAACAACCTGGAGGGGGACCTTCCTCTGATGGAGAGGAAGGCACAAAAGCAGGGTGGGGAGGAGTGCGAGGGTGGAGTGTATGAGAAGCCAGATGCAATCTGTAGAGGGACAACAGTGCGGGTATCGGAAGGCAGGTTCGTAGTTGGAGGAGAATGCTTGCCGCTAGGTAGGTGGGGTTTGGGCAGCCAGCATCTTTGCACAGGGTGGAGTTTCATTGTATTCTGAATGAAGAAAGAGAAAGTTAAAGCCATGTAGGTGTGATGGGCAAGCTGGAAACCAGCTCTTCCAGGGTATGGCAGAAAGGAGATCTCATATCTGAGAGGTGTCAGTAGGCCTGCTGTGGGGAGGAAGGGTTGCTGAGGAAGAGGCAGGGTTTGTTTTCTCATTGCTTTTTCCCAAGAGTGTAGAAAGTTGCAGTGGTGTTGTTTGGAGAGATGAGGGAGAGTTTATTCTAAAACTCGTTTCCTTTCCTCTTGCACTGCTGATAAATTCTCTCCCTCAGACACTGAGCGTCAGCAGTGAGTTCAGTACAGGCATGGCCCTGTGCAGACATTTGGCTTTCCCTGCGGGTGCGCGCTCTTTGCCTGCACTTTCTTAGCAGTGATCAGGCTTAAGATGACAAGGGGACAATGGGAAGTGTCTTGCAAGCAGCTCTAGTGATTCAGCCCGACTGTTTGCACTGACATTAATCCTTTCTCATCGTTTTGAAAATTCTGTTCCAGTATCTGAAAGGCAAATTAATTTCTTTTAAAATGTTTTACGGTATTTCCATTTCACAGCATTGAAAAATTAAGCTGTAAAGTACTTTGCTGAAGAACCCATTCACAGTGCTGGGCCTAGACTGCAAAGGCTGTGTTAAAGTGGATGTGAAAAAGAAAGACCCAATTCTCTCATCATCTCCAAACAACAAGAAGCCTGCCGGGGCCCAATTCATCACTGAAATGTTAATGTGTCCAGGAACAAAGAGTTCTCTTGGCATTTCAGTGACACGGCAGGGCTTCAGGATTCTATTATAAAATGGCAATTGCCACCCAACAGCTAGGCTCTGTCTTGAAAAGTGGTAACCCAGATGGGTGATATCTCAGTCCTGATAAGTTATTAGTGCCCCACTGGAAAACATAATTCACGTGTAGTTCCATAAGGTGGCAGTAGAAAAGCATTCCTATGAGCGAGCTCTCAGCTTGCATCCCAAGCCATTCCCCAGCTTCATTACAAAACTGAGAGGAGGAAAGGATTTGTTAAACAGGCTCTGCAGAAGGGCAGTCTGAGAAGTAATGGGGTGACTTGATGAAAAAGCTGATGAAATGTAGTCTGTGGATCAGAGCTGAATATCCATATTCGAAGGAAATAAGTGAGGATTTAGTGGCTTGCTGAGATGCAAGATGATGGGTGAGAGTGGAAGCTGCATGAAGATGGCACAAGCTGTCTGTGAGAGAGGAAGGAGAGCCGGAAAGAAATGCTACCCTCTTCAGTGAGCTTTTCTGCAGCAAGGGGTAACATAACCGGGGAAAAGGTACTGGAAAATGAAACCCAAGGCAGATGCTGGAAAACTTGAGGTGGGAGGTTTGTACCCAATAGCTAGAGTGTCCTCTTAAAAAGAGTGCCTCTTTTGGGGAGCTTGGTTTGGCTATTTGTGGGGTTAGCTATCATCTGAACCTGGTTTTCTTGCCTCTTGAATTCCTGAGATGAAATAATTGCTGCAGACAGGCAAGACTGTGCTTTAATATATGAAAGAACTTTGGGGTACTGCTGAAAGGGGCAAGAGGAGGAAAAAGGCCTGGACGCATCTCTTAGAGGATGCCTGGAGAGAGGATCACACATGATAGCAGAACTGATCCCCAGACTGTACTGCTTGCAGTTTGGGAAGCTTTAGTACTCTGCCTTCTGTACAGGTCAATCTCTGGGTAAACATTTGGAGTCAAGGGGTCCTTTATGTGGTGGGAAATTAAAATGCAAGGCTTTTTTACCAGATGGAAATGTGTGAAAAGGAGCTGTCTCTGTAAATAAACATTGCACAATACAGCATACGTGTTATTGCAGAAATGTATGTGCAGGAAGCAGCATTGCTGGTTCCCAGGAAATTAAGACATCCATAAAATATCAGTGCAAGCATGACTAGCTAAAGGGGAGGAATGGCTGATGTGTTCATACAGGGAGGATGGTGAACCGCTATAGTGAGACAGTACTCATGGGAAGCGGAGCAAGTCCTGTCTGGTAGAACAGCAAATTCATTGAGCTGGCCAGCAGTTTGACTTTTTAAAAAGCAGCAGCAGTAAAGCATGCAGAGCATAAACAGTTTGACATTTGGGAATTTGGGCCTGTGAGCTCCTGGGTATAGCTTGGAAAGCTGTTCAGCTGGAGAGCTTTCTGCTACGAGGGTGCTTCCGCTAGGTGATACACAGGGCAGACCTGTCCCAGGGGCCTGACCTTATCCTGTCCCCCTGCTTTCGTTGTTTGTCTAGAGCCACATCAGATCTCTCCTGCGGAGGCAGCTGGAGGGAAAGTCGGTGGTGTGTCGGGGTGCTAGGCTCCGGCTGCGGGGATGCGCAGCGGAGCGAGGTCAGCGCGGCAGGAGCTTGACCGGGCGGTGGTGGAGGGTTCTGGGGAGCAGAGCGAGGTCACGAGGCCTGGTACACGCGGCCCCTCGGAGGGTGCCTCAGCTCTGTGAACACGGCAGGCAAGAGGGCTGAGCGAACCCCCAGGCGCTCTTAGCGCTCCTCCTGACCATTTGCTTGATCCAGTGTGTCAAAATCATTTCCCATGATTTATTTTAGGAGATGAGGAGTGTCAGACATTTAGTTCAGTTAATCACCTGCTTTTCTTCTTGACTATAATTTCTATTTCAATAACATCAGCAAAGAGAAAGAAGTAAAATGTGAAATGCCTTTTTTGGTAATATTAGTTTGTACTGTATGGTAGGAGTGAGGAGAGAAGCAGTTGAAATGCGAGCTCAGAAAGGTGGCTTGTGAATTTTGGCTAGCAGATGTGTTACCCCACCCATTAGGAGAACAGCAAAGCCGGGGAGGAGAACTGTGGCAGCCGGTTAGCTGATGTCGCTGAAGCCGATCTCCAGCACCGACAGAGCCCCGCGGAGGGAGCTGGCAGTCTGAGAGAGGCGATGAGCGGCTCTCTGACATCACGGGCCTGCTTGCACGATGTCATTGAAGCTTCGCATGCAGTAGGAAATAGGCTGCTTCTAACATTGTGGTGTGCATTGAGTTGTTGTTTGGTTTGTTTCTTTTGCTGGTTGAAGTATTACATTCATGGGAAGAGGTATCAGTGTAAGAAACAAGCAAATGCTTCCCAGATGAGGTCTGCCAAACCTAACCTGCGCTCTGTCCCTCTGTGCCTGAGAACAGCCTGAATTCAGGAACCTGTGGGGGAGCACATTCAGCGTTCAGAGCAATTCTGTATGCAATATGAGTTTTCTCTCTTTTTTTTTGTTTTTTTCCCCCCTTTCAAAGGTAGAAAGAAGACTAAATTTTTGTTGTTGTGACCTCTCACGTTCAACTTGTTTAAATCTAAAGAGCTGGCATAGTCATCCTGTTTCTTGAGATGAGTAGGATTCAGTTCTAGTGGTTGCTGTTCATACTGATTGTTCATCTCTGGATGAGATGACTTTCTAAAACCTCGTGCAATTGGTATCGATGTGTTTCTCTCTAGATTTATGCTGATCACTGGGTCCTTCAGTCTGGAGGTAATGTATTTGATGGGCAGGAATTTCATACCATTTAGTGTCACTCAGTTGCAGGTAAAATGTGTTACAGCTTGTGAAAGGACCAGCTAAAGTCAATTATAACCTGAATGACTTGTCCTAGCTCTGAAATCCATAGAAAAAAATGTCCATCTTTGCAAGAGGAAAGCCTGTGTGTCTGATTTGCACAGTTCCCTCTTCCGGAGAGTTGGGTTCATGATCATTAAGGTATAACATTAAAAATCTCATCCGTTTCTGTCCTTAAAATAGGATGCTACCAGCTAAAGAAATTATTCTGGGATATTCTAGTAAGTGAGATGAATCTGCACAGAGAGAAATCTCTTTGTATGCACAGTATTAATGGATACACCAGTATATTCTGGTGAGTGTTGTGTGTGCTCCTCAACAGAGCAAACATAAAAAAAAAAACCAGATATCTGGTTACTTTTATGTAAGTCTAAGAATCCTGGCTGGTCTCATTTGGCATGTCTGTTCTTTGGTACTGTCAGATGTCCTAGGGAAGGGTCCTAATGAAAGCTCCAAGACAAGTCTGTCTAAAAGGGAGCATGACTGGTGTCTAGCCTTTCCAGATACACTAATCCCCAGATGAACAGCAGTGTAATGAGGGCTGGTGCACTGGTGTCATACTAAAGAAATGACACCTGCGTGCAACTTCTTCTGGGTTCTGGAATAAAGATGTTGCCAAAACCTTTGAAGAGCCTGATGTGGCTGGCCACTGATTCAGTGGTGTGTTTGTGTGCCTCTGCTAACCAGGCACTGAACTGGAAACGGGCTGTAAGCTTTCATTTATTGCTCAGCAAATTGCAGGTGAGACTCTGAACTGCAGGTTTTTTGGAAAGTACCCAGTGATTGGATTGCTCTGTCCTCCTCTCTCGTTTGATCGATGACTCTCACAGCCCTGAGAAGGTCTCTCAGACAAATGATATGCTAGAAGAGATTCTTTCGGTTTGCAGCACTCCGTGTTTAACAGTGACAGCATTCCAGTTGCACTTTGATAAAAATACATTGTTAAAATATGCAGTCTGTGTATGGTACACGCTGTACGCAGGATGCAGCTAATGTTTGACAAGACACCACAGCATTAATAAAACAGCGAGAAAGTAGGAAGTGCTAGCAGTTTTGTTTGCATACTGATGAAGGAACCCTTCCCCGCTTCCTCCTGCCTATCGCACTTTTCGTTGCGAGTTTTGTGGGCCTCTCCACTGCTGGGAGAGGCGATTGAATCTTTGGGTGACGAAGCTTTTATTCAGGGTTGTTTTTCCCAAGGCCAGATGGTTCTGTCATTTGGCCATGGATCCTTTTCTCTTAGTCTCGTGTGTTGACTAGTGGTGGTCTCATTCTGAGCTCAAAGAGTGGTGGTTTAAATCAGTGCCTGCCTTTGAGCTTGTCTCACTGGGAAGTGGAATGGTTGCGTCCTGTCTGCCCTTCCTTGGTGATCTTTTCAGGCAGAAGGTAAATATCCAGCAACAGTCTTCTGCAAACTTTCATCTCTTACTGAGCATGCTGAATGTTCAAGCATGACTGAACCTACTGCAGAGCATCTAAGGTGCTCCCAGTGGCCAACAGTCTCTGCAGCATCCGCTGCTGACTCTCATCCACTGGGACCCCATAAATATGAAAGCAACAGAGTAAAAACAAGCCTCAGCTTGTTTCCAGTTACCAGGAAATGAATGTGTTTGTCTTAACAAAGTTCCTGGTCTTAGAAAGGGAATGCATGAAAATAAATCAAGCTGGTCTTGCTAAAGTCACCCAAAGCTTTGTGATTTTGCTTCTTGCTGTAGGAGAACCTATGCTATTTTTGACCCTAGCATCCTCTCAGAGAAGGAGTAAAGAATGTTGTAGCTATAATCTTGTTTGACTTGCTGCCTAGAGGGAGTCTTTAAAATTGAGACACGCTGAAGAATGGCAAGAGTCTTCCTTGGATGCTGACGATGCGAGCCCTCCGACTCCAGTTAAAGTCCTTCCTGGAGATGCTGACAGTAGCCTGTCTGGCCAGAACAAAGAGGAGTCTGATGGTAAACTCGCTGGGAATGAACTACTGGGCAAGAAAGATGCTGAGGTGGAAGGTGAAGTCTCTGCAGTTGATGAGTTGCCACAGTCTCTGCGGGAAAGGAGAGCAGCCGGGACAGATGTGCCCAGCAGTCCCAGGCAACCTAGAGCTGCATCTCCAGACGCTGGAACTGCTGAGGCAGATCAGCTGGCAAGCCTGGCTGTCACCGTCGACACTGTGTCTGTTGATGAAAAGATTGTAAATGAAATAAGGGAAGAAGCAGCTGATCTGAAAACAGACAGCAGGCTGGATGCTGGCAAAGTAAGAGCCCTGCCTGCATGGGTTGGGTTTGGTGTGGAGGCTGCTGTGGCAGCTTTGTAAGGCCCTGATTCAGGAAAGCACTTTGAGCGCTTGCTCATTTTCTGTTAGCTCAGCGTAAGTGCTTTCCTAGTCAGCAGTGTGTTCCTCAGTGGGATACAAGCGCTTCAAATTCCCAAATCGGCATCTTTAGTCCTGAGCTATAGGAAATCACTCTTTTATGCATGTAACAAAGTGCTGTCCAAAGCAACTGACAGGCAAAAACCCTGAACTGTGACGTGTGTTTCAAATCTTAGAGGAGAAATAAGTCTCAGCTTTCAGTGCTGCCATCTGTACTAAGCAAGCAGGTTTTATAATGAAGTTCACACCAAGCCCAGCTGTCCGTACTGCTTTGTTTCTCTCCTTCTGTTGTTTCTCTCAGCTTATGCAGAGATGGGGCAAAAGTGTAAAGTGAGCTGCCAGTTGTGATATTTACAGCTCTGAGGAAGGATGCTGATAGGGAAGCGTGAGGTCAGAGCGGGGAAGGACTATGCCTGGGCTCTGGCTCCAGAGCTGCGGGCTGAGCCTGCCAAGTGTAATACCTTCCAGTCCGTGCACTGCTTTTCTAGTGCTCTCTGAGGGGAAAACCAAAAAACGGCAGACTGCAGAAGAGCTGAAACAAGGTACTTGATTGCGCAGTCTCCAAGGAGATTGAGGATTGTGCAGCAAGCAATGAGCCACGAAGCACCACAAGGTGCAGATGGGTGAACAACCTGGCCCCTGCATCTGGGGTGTCAAACAAATGCACCCTATCCAGCTTTGTTCCGTGTCTTCCAGGAGAGTTAGAATATGAGACCTGGTAAATTATCTCTTTCCAATCTAGCTTCCTTCCTGCCAATTTTGATAATTTGTCTAGTCCCATAGATTCGCAATGTCTTTAAGAAATGATAAACTATAAAACTGAGCCTGGAAAACACGCCCTGTCCTGAGGAGCTTGAAACTCCAGGCCTCACTTTCACAAACGTTTACCTGCATGCTTTCTTTATGCGTCTGAAGAGTCCTGCTGAAGTCAGCAGGACTGCATGGGTGTTAGCACATTAAACAGCTACATATGTTTCATGGTGACTGGGAATATAGGAGTCCTCTCTGCAAACAGGCAATGTCAGGTGTTGTACTTTCAAATCCATTGAAAAATCATGATACTGTTCTATATGGCTTTACACATTTGCTGGGCGGACTGGGGAGTTTTCTCAGAGCTGTGAAAAGCCTTGCAGGAGAAGCAGAGGACAGTGGGACAAGTGCCTTTAATATTTGAAGAGCACCTCTTTGCCCTCTTCAGCCCCATCTCCTACCCCTGCCCTTCCCTTCCCCAGTCCTTTCTGTCTGTGAAGTGGTGTTTTGTGGTTGTCTTGTGGGTCACACCCCTAGAAGTGTCTTTCCTGTGATGATCAGTCACCTTGGATGTTTGCTATTTTCCTTCCCTATGGAAAGAAATATGGTATGGTATGTTATCTATGGTATATAGAGACCAGATTTGTTTTCCAAGAATCAGTTGTTATCCTTTTTGTTGGAAACGCCTAAATGAAACAGCGGGGTAACCCATGTACACTCTGTAATGCATATCTTCTCTCAGCTTTCAAAGGCATCCGAGACCAGCGAATGTGGGGAGGACTTGCCAGCTTCTAACCGTTCAGATCACGAGCTGATACGGCCTGTGGTGAGTCACTAAAAGTTCCTTGTCCCTTGGGTGTGGACTTAGCATTCCCCTGCAAACGGGCAGCCAGTTAATGTTTCGGCCGTCTCTTGCAGTCTTACTGCCCTGACTCCCTAACTGCTAAGCAGTGACCTTCAGCTGTGGCACAGACCAGCAAGGTCATCCTGCGCTTAGCTGCCTTTGCCGTTGAGGAAGGTTCCTGAACGACTGAAGCTGTGCTGTGCTTAGCAAATCACTGAGCAAGCACAGGCTTCGTTAGAGGAAGTGACTTGACCAAGGACCAGCTGCATTTAGGGAGCAGTTTTGGGAGAACCAGCTCTTGCTCCAGACCCTTCCTCTAACTGCAAGGCTCTGCTGCCTAGGGAGAAGCCAAACCGAGGCGAGGGACTCAGTAGTACTCACAGATCTGCTGTGTGAGGGCCTGGCACACGTACTGTTTGTGGTGAGGAGGCTTGTGGTACTCGTGCAGTCAAGAGTGGGACAGGTGTGATGAGAAGCAGGAGAGGAGGTTTCAGAAAAGGGCAGATACCATCTGTGTGTGAGATAATATCCCTGGAAAAGTAGGTCATTTTTAGCTGGGACTGCGCTCAGATAATTGCAAAAAAGAAATCATAAGCAATGTAAGAATTGTGCTTTAAGGGACTGAGCAGCTTTTTCTAAGGGGAGTCCGCATGGCTGGGAGTCCTGGCTCCTGGAAGTCCCAGAGGGAGAACGTGCAGGAGGGTAGCCCTGAGATGGGGGGAGCAAAATGCCCGTCAGCATCTCTTCATCTCTACAGGAAACTGCCACTGCCATCTGCCAGTGGGACCAGAGGCAGCACGGCCAGAAAATGGCCGAGAATATCATTATTTATCAGTGTTAGTGCAAGCCTGCATGTTGGCAAGTGGCTGCTGCGTCAAACAATACCGTTGATAGTGCTTGCTTGTGGGCATGCGTGCATGCGCGCTCGTGCACACGCTCCCCCCTGCGTGTGCAGCCAAGTGCGTGAACCCATGGAGACTCTGCCGTTGGGAGAATTATCTCGGAGAGTGAATAGCTTGTGGGCAACTTGCAGGATCTGACTTTTAGGAAAAGTCCCTCAGAAAATCGGCAACAGTATCAGAAATAAGAACAGTAGAGGGTGGGGGAGGATCTGCTGCAAGCTTTGGACGTGCCATCTGTCATCTCTGCGTGCCGTGGTCTGTGGCATGGAAGCCTGCATCAGAAAGAGCTTGGTGCCCTGTAGCAATGCCGTGATGTCCTCCTTGTGCGGTACTGCAGTCCTGTGGCATCACAGTTTCCTCTGGGATTATCAGTGCAAGAGACCCTCTGTGCAACACACTCCCAGTGGCCAAGCCAGTCCCTGCTGGTTTAGTGAGTGTCACACACATCACCCCATCTCTCAGTGTCCAGGCAGGTGGCTCTGCAAAAACTCTGTTGTCTGCCTGTACCCCTAGACGTGGGGAAATAGGAAACCCAACTGACTGCTGATCAAGCCACTAGCAATCCTCTGACTCTCGGCCTGCCTGTGCCCTGTAAACCTTTCTAATTGCTCAAATATCTAATGCTATGAAGGATTTGCTGTCAGTGGGATGGTGAAAGTGGACTCCAAGCTGTGTTATGATTTTGTTCTAACCTCTGAGGATCTCTAGCAAAACCCATGCCTATTTGTCAGAAACTGATCCCTGTCTGCTTTCTTTTATAGGACCTGCATTTCCAGAGTCGGCTTTCTGAGCAGGTATTGGATGTGGGTATTCTTTCTCCTGTTTTGGACAGCCCCACGTGCAAGGTGAGTGCTATTTATGTGATCAGGGACTGATGTTTGAATAGGCAGGGCAAAATGCTGTCACGTCATGCACTATTGGCATGGAGGCTTGACAGAGGCAAACAGAAGTGAAATGTGAAGTGCCCTGCCTGTGACAGGGCAGGGATTAGAGCAACAGTCCTAATGCGCTGCTGTATCTGTAGAGTCCAGTCTGCGGAGAGGTCACAGGCGGGTAGTCACAGTCTACCCCATGAGGGGCAGCTACACCAAGGACATAAACCTGGAGTGGAGGTGGTTTGTGAGGGGTGCGTGAATGCGAGTGCACATGCATGTGCGCTTTCCCTTCCTCCAATATGAGCATAGATTTCCTGTGGAAATGGTGGGAAGCAGAGTTTATTTTCATTTCTTCTCTTGTGAATGTGTTTGTCCTCTTATTTCCCCTAAGCAGATGGAGAGGATTTGTGTAACAGAGAATGATAGCAGAGATGGGAAGAAAAGGAGGTTAACTCCCTCTGACAGATTTTGGTATAAGGAAACTTTCTTTATTCTTAAGCTTTTTTGGTTGTCTTGCCTGCTTTCTTGTAAGGGAAGAATAGGATCCTTTCTGTGAGTCCATGTGGCATGTGAAGGAGCGTATGTATGCGTGCACGTGTCTGCGCTTCCCATGTCACGTCAGCCCAGGATGTAGCTGTGATAGGGCGGTTCTAAGTGAAGAAGATTATTGTGCATCTTGAGGTTTTACCCTTGTCTTCTCAGCTTGTTACTGAGTCAGCTTGCTCAGCCCCACATTCCTGTTCAGTGTTCTGAGCTACCCCTCTCCCGTACCGTATCAGCTCGTCAGCGCGCTGGCTGGAAGAGCGTGCTGCAGTGTGCGGCAGAGGGTCAGGGCTCCAGCTGGGGTTTACTCAGCCTTGATCTGATTGTAAGTGAGTTGATCAGCTGCACTGGAGGAGACCTTGAGTGACAAACTCACCACCTGTCCAGCAGAGAGGAGCAATCCAGTTTGTTAGGTTGTGTTTGGAGAATACACCTGTCCTCTTGTGCCTAATAATGAGCATAATCAGATGTGAAGGGAAAACAAAACATATGCCTGCTGTGTTCTCCCCCTTTCCCTTTTGCTACGGTGCAGTCATCGTGCATACAAATGTCTTGCTGGAGCAGACACATTTTGAGTTTATTACAGCCTTGTCTTGAGGAGAGAGAGGTGGATTTGAAATGGTGCCCCCTGCAGAACTGCAGCTGCTCTTTTGTGTCGATAGACAGAGGCTATTTTGAAATGATTCTGGATTGTTGGAATGTGTTTACTTCCACAAATGAGCTTGCTTTGCTTTGAACATATTGGCAAAATATTCTGCTTTAAAAAAAGACCGCCTCTGTGGCAGCAACTGGAGCAGGGCATTGGAGTTTTTGGTTAGTGCACTTTGCCAGGAGCTGTGGTAGGCTGCAGAGGCAGTGTGGGCTGCT
Organism: Apteryx mantelli; assembly: GCF_036417845.1. NCBI lineage: Eukaryota > Metazoa > Chordata > Aves > Apterygiformes > Apterygidae > Apteryx > Apteryx mantelli. The sequence continues at coordinate 1,601,927 of NC_090000.1, forward strand.
GCCTGCCGGGAGGCCTGACTTCTCTCCTGGCAATGGACCCCCCACTTAACAGGTGTCTAAAGTGCTGGCATCCTGCTTTGCTGGCATTGCCGCGCACTGAGGGGGGTGGTGGTGAGGAGCTGGAAGCAGGCTCAGGGTCTAAGCTGTTGCGTGTTGGAGACCATGGAAACCCTCCTGTTGAGGCCCCTGGGGGACTGTGCTGTGCAGAGAGAGGAGACAGCCTATTATCTGTCATCCTGCTTTGCTGTGCCCCCAAGACTGCCTTTATAGCTTGAGCATGTGAGATTTCTCCTGTGGGACTCAGCCTGGCATTTAAATAGGACAGAAAACCAAGCTGCTAGCAGTACTCGGTGCTTCCTCCGGGGCTGCTGGGGGTCCCGAGGCAACAAGAGGGGCAAAACTCTCCTGTGACTGCACAGTCAGGGCTTAAAATCCAGCTCTTGCTCCTTGCAGGCAGGTGCTGTCTTCACCTTCTCAAATGTGTCTCGAGATCCCTGCAGCCGGTGATTCCTGGGGAGGGAGCGCCCTCCTGGGAAGGCGTGTTGGGCAGCAGTGCGACAGGGGCCCCGGGAGTGGGCTCAGCAGCATTACTCTGTTGCTGCTTATCTTTATTCCCAGGAAGATCTCGGTGTCCGTTTGTCTGGCTTCTTTACTTTCGAAGACAGTGGTGGCAGAGCCCAAGTTGAGCCAGAAGGCGTTTGCTGAGCTCCTTGGTTCTCAGCAACTGAAGTCATTATTTAGGCTGGGGCAGGAGGGAGGCTGGGAGGGAGAGCTGCCTGGCAGAGCTCTGGCCAGGCCGATGTGATGGAAGGTGACAGCACTTGCAGGGAATCCTTCTGCTGTTTGCTCCACTGTACATTTGCATAAATTACTGCTGTTTTAATTCTGTGTTCATTTTGGCCCTGCCCCTTAGTACACTCTCACATGGCAAAGGCTGAGCTCGCCTCCTGTTTCTGTGGTCCCCAGAATTTATGAATGAGCTCCTCTGGGGACCTAGTGTCCAGAAACCTCAGCAGGAAGGCTGGGCCGTTAATGCTTTTCCATGTAGGACCCATGGTATGAAGAGAGTGTTTCTTCCTCTCCCTGGCGAACTCTGCAATGCATGTTTGTGTGTGCCCACTGCAGGGAGTGCTGACACCCTTGCTGACTGCTCTGCTTACTCAGGTGGGATCAGCTGGTCCTTACCTACTAGCCTCGATTTCCTGGGCCTGGCATGGTGCGTGTTTCACCACCACTCAGTGTGGCTGCAAGCCTGCAGATCGGAGTTGGATCCTCCCTGGCTTGGGGTTATGCCTCTCTGCTTGCTGGTTTCCTTTCTACTCACAAAAACCTCTCTGGACAGAGGCACCTGGTAGATGGCAGGTGGGAGAAGGGGTGGCTGACTTTCATATTCAAATATTTGCTATTCATATTTCAAATGTTTAGTATTTCATAAATAAGCCAACTGAAATCACTCAAGTGGATTACCAAGAGGGGGCTGGCTTCCTCAGCAGCACCCAGAGTGATTTGTTCTGGAGAGAGTAGTCAGAAATCCCTGTGCAAGTGTGACTGCACATAGTATAATGCCCATGATGATCTGCTCGGGAACAGGATGCAAGGCAGAACTGAGTCCCGTTGTGATTCTGGTCATAGTTGATATGTCAATTTGCTTTATGGCCATGGCACATTATTTCACTTTTGTGTGGATGACATTCCTTTTTTAGGAGATTTTTGTCCTACGTTTTTCAGAGAGTTTAGTGTTACTTGGATATGTGTCCAAAATGCTGAGCGCTGGCAGAGAATCCATCCTCTGTATTGAAAAAACAACCCCAAACCCAAAATCTAACTCAACCTGGAGAGCTGAGCTCCCGGGTGTCTCTGTTGTGCTGGTGGAACTATTTCTCCAAGGTGTCCCTCCAGCTTTTTGTGTCTCGTGGTTACCTGCGGGAGAGGAGGCTGGCGCATGCAGCTGGGCGCTCTGCAATACCCTGTGGATGCAGTTTGGTCCTTGGCATCAGTGCTGATGTGCAGGACCAGAGCAGCAACTGCTCTTCAGCAGAACCACTGTAAGCTCCTGACAGGCTTTGACAGCAAGGGAGCCAGCAAACTCCACACTGTTTGCTTTTACCTGCAGGCACAGGAGCTGGGAGAAGAGGAAAAAGACCAAAGCAAAGCCAGTATAGAGGAAGAGCAAAGCAAAAGAACAAAAGCTGCTAAGAGGTATGGTACAAACAGTCAGGGCAACCAAGGAGGCATGGACAGGTCTAGTTCCGGACGACTTTCCTGTCTAGTCTGCCCCTGCTGTGCTCTGATCGCTCTGACCTGTACAGGAGTCCCTTGCAGAACACCCTGAGGTCCTGCAGCTTCTCACAAGGTCTTTTCTCTTCCATCTCTCACTTTTCTCCTCCCCACCTCCTTAGTACTGTCTTAGCAGGTTTCAACTTTGTTTCAGCTTCTGGCTGGGGAGGCAGAAAAAATGCCTGCCTTTCTTTTCCTGGCATTCTCCCCCAGATGTGAAGTTGGCTTTTCAGTTTCCCTTACAGCTATCTGACTTTTCTCTAAGGCAGCAAAAGTGAATGGTCTTGCCAAGATGGTCTGGACTTGTTCACATTGTGGGTTGTGCCTTATAGCATTTAACTATGGAAGACTATCCACTAGCCATCACCCGATGACACACCTTTCGGGGTCGGAGACAGCCCCCGAGCTCGGTTGGCACCGGTGATGCTGGACTGCCAGTTCTTCACTGGGAAGAGCCTGTAGCCGAAGGCTCCTAGGGGCAACCTGGCTCACGGTTACCGACGGCAGGAGAGTCCAGCTCCAATGTGAATGGTTCTGTTCCATTTCCTTCCATAAAGGTGGCCTAGAGCAAGTCACTGTTTGGGCAAGTGTCAATATTAAGCTGTTTTATATCCTGGTATGTGGACAACTTACTCTAGAGTGCAACAGCTGTCACCCCAAGAGCAAGGCAGGCTCTTAGTTACTGCGAGGATTAGACTGTTAAGGGGAACTATTTTCCTCCTGTTTGTGGAGACTTGTTTGAATTGATCAAAATACTGTGCTGAGCAGTGAGCCCCATGCTCTCTCAAACCTTCTCCTTGAGAATAGTAGCATGTGGCATTTATAGATGAACTGTGTCAAAACTCCTAGTCTCCATACGGAGTTGCACAGTATTCTTGGGCACTGGGAGCCAAGAAGCTGTTGCCTGTGCCAGGAAAACTTGTGAACAGAAGAAGCTGCAGTCGTTCCTAATGACTTGCTGCGTGCACTTGGGATTCGCAGCCTTGTGCTCAGAGGAGCTGTTCATGTGAAGGTCCCTGAAAATATGTTCTGCCCACAGGAATTGTCTCCTTATCACTTGGTACCTGCTTCCCAGCTATGCATCCTCTCCTTTCTCTCTGCCTGTAAAGCTACTTCGTGCTTGCCTAGCATCTCTTCTCTGTGCTTCTAAGATGAAGTAGGACTGTAGATGTAAACATGCCTGCCAATATTTCCATCTGTAACTGAGACACAGTGCGAGTATTACTAATAGGGCTGATTTATCTTGGGGAAATTCTCTAAGGACTTGGAAAGAGAGGGATATAATCCAGGGAAGGGATTCAGCATTTTGAGATTGACAGCCACCTGTTAAAGCCTTGGCTGCCTGTTAGTCTGGCAGCGCTTGCGGGGCTGTGAATGGGATGGAGCTTTGTTCTGCCTTCGGCAGCCCCAGGTTGGACAAATGGGTCCCATTGGCAGGCATGAGCTGGTGCTGTGGACTTTGTGCCCCTCTCGGTCCGGCTGTGCATCCCGTCCTCCCTCTGTCTTGTCTACCTGCAGCAGGTACTAGAATCTAACCTGTGCTAATCTGATCTTCTGTTACCTTTTTTCTGCTGCAAAGTGAGAGGGATCAAAGTGAAACATCAGAAGAGAAGTGTTTTGCTTTAGAAAACCCCAAACAGGAAGAGGCTGTGGCCCTGGAGCCGGAGGAGGGATCGCTGGATAGCCTAATCAATCTGGAGGAGCTTGCTGCCCCGCAGAAAGCGTAAGGGCTTGGTTTAAGTCCCTGGTGTTGTAAGCATAACAGATTTTGTCCTTTTTTTGCCCTTTGTATTCTTTTGTGTGATGTCAGCACACCAGGAGATACAGTTTGGTGGGCATAGCAGAGACCGCGAACACCTCAGTATGCAAATCCAAGCAGCTGTTTTGCTGGCAAGAGTGCCGAGATAACATGGCATGACAGTTGTCTGTACTGGGGAGGGTGGGAACAGCAGCTCAGCCCTTGGGGTCTGCGACACAGGACTCTCTGGGATGGGGCAAGATCTGTTTGCTGTGTACTTGGACAAGCCTCCTTCTTGCCAGTGTCGCGAACAAGGCCAAGCATTCACACTCCTTTGATAAATGCTTTCACACAGCCTCCTGAGTTCACTTGCTGAGTAGTGCTGAGATAAGAGGAAAAAAAAAACAAAATATGTTTTATTAGAGTCACTGGGAATATTGGTCGGTTTGAGATAATGAGGTCAGAGCACAAGATGGTAGAACTCAGGTTCCCTGCAAAAACTAGTGGTTTATCACTGTACTAAATTGACAGTCTTTGCTGATGCATACCTGCAATTTCACTGCAATAGAAGATCTTGGTAGAAATGATTATGTTGACTTTGGTTTCTATGTCAAATGACAGATCAGCAGATGAAGTTGGAAAAAATAAGCAGTGCATCTCTCAGGACAAAGCAGTGGAAAAGCAATCTTTGGTGTGGAGACCAGTGCAGTAGTTCACTTTTTCTACTAGGAGTTGTGTTGAGTTGTGTAAATGTTTGTGTTGGCTGGTTGTTTTTTTCAACAAAAAAATGTGTCAAATGGAAGAACATGATAAAAGGGTGGAAGGGTCCAAACTGCTTTGCAGAGCAGCCTGATAATTGGCACCTTCTGGAGGTGTCTCTGCAGTCAGCCCAGAGTATGTGGCGTTATGGGGAGCCCTAGCGGTGTGTGATTTCCCTAGAACCTAAGTACCCTTTCCCTTCTCTTGCTCTGATGTTACTAGTGGCTACCTAAGGAACTTTCTCCCTTTGACTCAAAGCTATGTTTCTGGGGCTGCTTTTTCCCTGTTTCCTGGCAAGTCTGAAGTCGCTCTGCCTTACCCTAGCAGTCTCAGAGCATGCTGAGACCTTGCTGCTTCAGATTTCACTAGCAATGAATAAAAATGTCATTTTGTTCTTAGACCAATGTTCATTTTGTCCTCCTTTCAGCCTCTTTCAGGCCTCATAACTTTGCTATTCTATGTCTGAAAAAACTTAATTAGAAACAGATTGGTTTTGAATTTTTGGAGAGCTTAGGGCTTTCTGTTGCCTAGAGCTGGCAAAATCCCAGCACACTTTAGATGGCAAATGCAGAAAAATACCTGGTCCATCAGAAGCACGTTGCCAGTCCCTGGATTGGAAGCAGGTACTGATTGCATCTGCTTTTATGCCTGACAGCCCCAGCCAGGATTTCATAGCTACTAGATCCTTCATGAAGTGAGGCCATGTCACCCTTGCAAGGTGAGCTGTAATGGGCCAAAATAAGAGTCATGCAGGACCTGAGTGCTGTTAGAGCTGGTGTTAATAATTTAGCAGTCAGTGTTTCTCTGGGGTCAATGACAGGTCTGACCAGTGGTGCTTGGGGACTCTCCCATGCTGTTATCTGAGGTAATGTGTTACTTGAAGCCTTGAGCGTGTGCTGTGTATCCCCCAGTAGCCTCTTAAAGAGTACTTTTCTGAATCTCTTCCTGTGAGCTGCAAATTTAGGGGTGTAAGGCCAGTGTGTTTGGCAGGGAAATGTGAAAATGGGTTTGTTTTCCAGGCATGTGGCAGGGAACACCGACGGCATGAGCTCTGTAGCCAGCTTGTCTCCTGCCTCTGTGCCCTCCACCTGCCTACGCTGCCATTCCTCACCTCCTGTGAGCTAAACAGCAAGTGTTCCCCACCAGCACTCTACCCCAGCCCAGCAGAAGTGGCTGCAAACTAGTGGAGATTCTGCATATTCCTTCCCTTCCTAGACAGTGAAGCTTGTACAGCAAGTGTCTTTGAGATTTTTGGTTTGGAGGTGATACTGTGTGGGGAGATGTTGCTGTTCCCTTCATGTTGCTCAGTTCTCTGTTATCCTTTTGCCAAAGGTGGTTTCTTTTTTTGGTAGGCAACCTGAGGAGGAAATCAAACAGGAGAAGACCTTGAACCAGCCTAATGAAGAATCCCTAGAGGGAATAGCCAAGGAGCTGGAGAAGGAGGTGGAGCAAGAGAAAATGCGTTTATTGCAAGCAAAGAAGGAGAAAATTCAGCAATTCCAGGAGGAGATGAAGCAGCAGGAGGAGGAGGAAGCTCAGAAGCTTCATCAGCAAAAAGAAAAATCCCTCAGGTACTTTCCTTTTTTATTCCCTCTCCCCCCTGTTTCGCCTGCTGAGCCTTTCCCAGCTGTGCTTCGTTGCTGGTGGCCCCAGGCTTGTGCTGTGTTATAGGTCACCCCCTTCGAACTCTGTAGCAGGAGCTTGGTGCTGCTTTGCAGAGCTGTAGGTGAAGGAGGCGAGAACAAGGCTTCTGGGGGGAAGGAGCATGGGACTGACGTTGCCTGATGCAAACAACCCTGTGCTTGAGGATCTGCACATCTGGAAATGAATAGTGATCTGCTATCAGTGCTGTAGATGCATGAAGTAGATGTGTAGAGAGTACATTCCACCTCAGGAAAGTTCTCTCTCCAGTATTGACGAGAGAGCATCTTCCTCGTGTCCTGCAAGAAGAGCTATGATTCGATGTATATGCAGCTTTCAGCATAACTATGAACCTGTTTCTCATTGTAAACCTGGGAAAAGTCTCCAGTTCAGTGCCTGGTGCTTTAGTGTCTGGTGCTTTACCACCTGGCAGACTTTCAAATCCTGGGCTAAATGGCAGTAAGAGTACTGGAAATTGGAACATTAAAAGAGATGAGGTTGCTCCAGAGGAACCATATGAAACTCTGGTACTGTATGTTTTACAGAGGGACTTCCAAACAAGGTTTTTAGGAATAGGGCAAGGCTTTGTACACGCGAAACCAAACCAATGTGCAGGGACCTAACTAATAAGAATCCAGGCAGCAGAAGAGCACTGGGAGCTGTGTCCTGTTGTTTCTGGGGGTTTGCTCTCAAGGCTTGCATTTTGTTTGGGGTGGCCCTAATAATTATGCTCTTAGCAGCACACTGAGCCAGCCAGAAAGAATACCTTGACATGAAATGTTGTGGGAATGCTGTGTTGGGTGCAAAGGAAGACACAGAAATTGCACCTGGAGGGAGAAAAGTCTAAGCAGTAATAAAGCAGTAATAAAAATGGGTCTAGTATGAAAATATGGAGCTTGCAGATGTGCTAATCCATCCAGCTACCTTGGCTGGGAGCCTCTTTTCATTTATCAGGAGCTGATTTCATTTACTTCAAAAAAAAAAAAAAAAAAAGGGGAAAAAAAAAGGTGCCACCTGTGATGATATACTGCATTTTAAAAACGTGCCACAGAAGTTTGATCCTCAGAGGTTGCGTCTCCAGTACCAGCAGCCGCATTCTGGAAGTATGGAAGAGAATTAATGATCTGGAGCCTTGGGAATGCATCACTCGAGCAGGCACAGCTAGTGGGAGCAGCAGCTGATCTATGGGCCTGGGGAAGGTGGCTTTGAAGACATTAAAGCCTCCTGAACCTTTTTTTTTTCCTGCTCCTTATCTCTCAGGACTCTGAAAGAGGATTTGGCAAAGGCTTTCAAAGAGGAAGAGTTGCGGGTGAGAAAGGAAGAAACCGAGAGACTTTCAAAGCTGCGAGTCCAAATCACTTCAGAGACGGAGGCGGAGAAGGAGAAGATAAGGTGAAAAGTTTCACTACAACTAGTAGAAAGCTGCCCTCTCTGGGGACATGAACTCTGCTGGCTGGGGAGGGAAGTACCTTGCATGCCACCAGCAACCACTTAAAGAGGACGAACTAGCCAACCTGAGCTTCCCACAGCTGATACCTTGCTTTAGTAGTAAATATGATAAAGTAACTGATCCAGTACATGCTGGGGAGCCACATGTTGATAGGAGGCAAAACTGATGAGCCTTAATGGTAACCACTCTGCCTTTTTAGAGCTAATGAAGATTTGCTAAATACAAGCATACTACATAACAGTGCCCTGCAGAGAGGTATTGCTGTAGTGTAGGCCCAGCCACAGCTCTGGGGCATGGGAATGAAAGAAATTCCGTTCTCGAGGAGAGCTGTGCTCAGTAGTGTAGCTTGCTTTGACTGAATGTCTCTCTCTGTAATGGCTATCGAGGCCTATAAAAACAACTGGAGGAGGCAGAAAGGAAAACACTGGAAAACTTATGTTTTGGTATTTCCTTTTTACTTAGCTGACAGGTATGTGCACAGCTCCCTTTGTTCTCCATCTGACTGCTTAGCTGTTCATTTCCAAGGCCTTAAGTGATATGCTTGTGAATCTGAGTATGCCTTGGTTCTCTGTTTCTTCTGATGGCGTGTCTCATCCTGTAGTGGTTTGTGCTCTGAGCTCTAGTTCTTAAATGCAACCCAGTGTTAAAGTACCAAAGTCTGACTTCCTTCTGTCTCTGCATTCTTGTTGCAAACCTACCAGGGCAGAGCAAGAGGTCGCACTGCAAAAACTGAGAGAAGAGTGGGAATCCCTGCAGGTGACAGAGAAGGAGAACCTGGAGGGGATGAAGAAGCTTGTTTTGGAGAAAATGAAGTTGGAAGTGGAGGATGCTCAGCAGAATGAGATGGTTGGGCTGGAACGAGAGAAGGAACAATTCCTGAGAGAGTTCAAAGAGAGATTAGAAGGGGAAAAAAAGAAGGTGAGACTTGTTTATTACCAGATAGAGTCAGACCCATGCCAGTTACGCTGACCTGACTTGCATTGTAGTGTTAAACTGTTGAGATTAAATAACACCCACATGTGCTTAATAGTGACTCAGTTAAAACGTAAAGGGAAGATGTTTGGCATGCTATTAAAGGGATGATTGGGGTGGGGAGGAGTAATCCCACTTTTTTGTTACAATGGTGATTAATTAACCATTATTTATATGGTCACATTGCATCTGAAGAAATGAGAAAAATCATTGTGTGCCTTTGCCAAACTAAGCCAAACCATTTTACCAGATCAGAATAGCCCTTTCACTGCTGCTTTAGTCCTCCAGAAGGCTTGGAGCGTCCTTGGATGGAGACGATTTGTGGTCCTCTCAGAATAGCACAGCATGGTGTGCAGGCCCATCCAGATGTCTTGGGGTGGAAACAGAGAGAGAGTGAAGGCACCTTGTATGTAATTTGGTGTGGATAGGGGTTGACTGTTGTGGTTTTTGAAGCCTAGGGATAGATCTTAATTGTAACTGCATCTTGTGCACTGCGTCTCTACAAATAGAGGTTTTTCAGCAGGCCCTCTTTTGCTCATGTTCCTGTAGGCCACAGATGAGCTAGAGAAGCAGTTTGCAACAGAGCTCCAGCAGCTGAAATATGCAGCAGCAGAGAAGCATCGAAAGGTACAAGCTGGTATCTCTAGAATATGAATTGTTTTTATCCACAGTCTCCAAATGTGGCTGGGGAGGGTGGCATTAATTTTTTCCACTTCCTAAATATGGTTCTGGTCTGGGTCAGCATTTGGACATGCTCCAAGTAGGGAGGGGTGAGACTGTATACATTGATCTTTGCCATGCTGCCTGCTCTCTGTGGGAGGGCACTAAATGGGTCTTGTCAGAGGGTGACATGTCTCTGTGGGTGGTTTTCTTGGCAGGTCATTTCCAGCCTGCAAACCCAGATAGCAGAGGCACAGAGGAGTGGGGAGGCTCAGCTGCGTGAAGACTTGCAGAGGGCAGAGCTGAAAGTCCAGCAAAAAGCATATCAAGTAACAGAATATGAACGTGAGGCAAGTATTCATCCTCGGTGGCTGAAGATTCTTCACTCTCTCTCCTTCTTGGATGCTTGGTGAGGTCTGAGATGCAAAGTCCCCTGCCCAACGGTGACAGTGGTGCGTTAGGGGAAGGGACACTCTTACAGCATCTCACCTCACCAGATCACTTGCTTTCTAGCACCCAAGCCGCTACCTGATCTTGTGATCGGTCGCAGGGTACTCTGAACTTCAGCCTTTCTGTTTGTGCGAGAAGTTGCTCTCTGGGTGGGGGGCTGCTGTAGTGCAGTGCTGTGGTTCAGGTGAAGCCTCTTTCTGTTTGATCACTGCAGCTCAGTGAACTTTTGAGAGAGAAACGCCAGGGAGTGGAAAAAGACCATGAGAGGAAAATGGAGAGGATGAAAGAGGAGCACCAGGAGGTCCTAGCAAGGATTCGGGATCAGTACGAGGAGGAGGTACTGTGGGGGAGCACAGTGAATTGGCAGGTGGCTGTAGTAGCTCAGCTGGGCTGTCCTTGGGCTGGCACTGCTTTCCAGAGGGTGCGTGTCCTGTCCTCAGCCACTTCTCTTGTTTGACTTTTGCAACAAACAGGAGAGAAAACAAAGAGCGGAGCTGTCTGAGGGCCTGCGAAGTGAGATGGTGCGCCTCCAACACCTTCATGAAGTGGAAGTGAAAGCTCTGCAGGCAGAGCTGGATGAGCGGCTCACTGAATTGCAGCACAGGTACAGGGAGAAGGTGAGGAGAACACTGTGCCTAGTAGTTTGTTATGACTTGGCTGCTTGGGGATGGCCTGGGTACTGTGACACTGCAATGCTCCTACCACCCTCCACAGCCCAGTGCGGTACAAGTGGCAGGTCATATATTCCCAGGTTTTTGCTGTTCTCCCTGCTGGCAGAGCTCTGCTTGGTGAGCGACTTGTGCCATTCTTCTCTGTTTAACTCACTCCATCTCTGTGCAGGAAAGAAAACTCCAGGATTCAGAAAATGAGCTTGAAATGCGAGCAAAGGCTGTCAAGGCCAAATCGGTGCAGCTCCTTAACCAGGTGAGTGAGCTGCAGTGGGCTCTCAGATATTTCCCAGCCTGTGCTGCTCTTCTGGCTGCTTCCTCATGAGTTACTCTTCAGAAAGGCTCAGCCAAGGCTTTTGCTACCATCCAAGTTAGAAGCGAAACTTCTATCAAGAACTGGAGCGGTGCTAAGCATTATTATTGTAGTCCAGCCTCATGGCTGGTGTTGTTTGTGTTGAAGGTCAATGCCCTGGATTTGCTCCCCTGCTTTGGCGGGCAGTATGTGGCTGTAAGAGTGTCAGAGGGCTCATACAAATGCTGTCATGGCAGCATGTCCTGCTCAATGTTACTTTGGATTTCAGACAGTCTCTTCCTGATTTACCTCCTCTTCTCCCTGCTGCCTTGAGGAGGGAATGACTGTTCCTGTATCGTGGAAAGCAGAGTGGAGAGGAAGGTGCTCCAAAAGCTCCTGTGGAGCTGGCATAAATAAGACACTGGCTGATACTCTTATCTGTCAGATCTCATAAGTCCTGGCTTGCTCCAAGAGCTGTAGATAATCTTGCTTCTATTACCCCTTCCTTTCCAAGCAGCGTTGGAGTAAGAAAGGGTAAAGGTGGAGAAATGCTGACGACAACCAGAGGCTTCACAAAAGTGAGATCCTGGGGAAATGGGCATGTGCCTTGAGGACTCTTGCTGCTGAGCAGGATAGGATGTTCTTCCCACAGGGATACGCTTATTCCTGGCTTCTCACTTGGTGAAGTCTAATAAAGGGAGGGGGACAGAGTGAGTGTGTATGGAGGGGAACAAAGCAAAGCTGAGAACGAAGCTCAGCTATTTTGTAATGGCCTGGAAACTTAGGCCTGACCTCTGCACTTCTCCGAGTGCTGCTGAGTCTCAGCAGTCTCCTCTGCTGGCATCACTATGCTCTGATGCTCACCTACTTGCTCTCCTGTATGTAGGAGGAGACTCTGAGAAAGAAAAGGCAGCAGCTGCTGGATGAAGACAGACGGACTGAGTTAGAGAGAGAGGTATGTATGTTTGAGCTCTGGGGAGGTGCTGTGCTGCTTTTCCTCAGGAGACAGGCACCAGAGGAAACATGCTAGAACAATGACTTTAAAAAGCAAGCTGTATAACTCTTAAATTGTGAGTCTAAAAATCCCTCCCTGCCACCTTGCCTCAGCCTGAAGTGCCATCTTGCTGGAAGCTCAGAGCTATTTCCCAAAAGTAGGAGACAGTCCTGCACTGCTCTGCTTTGCTCTGGTACTGTTTATGGATAAAGTCTTGGTTTTTGATTAGTGTCATTTACCACACTGGCTTGCAGCTGGGACAGTGCCTAGATAGTAGCTGCCAGAACCATTGAAGGTGAAATGGGAGCCTCACACATTCCTTAGCCTGCTCTGCAGGCTCTTCACAACTGTAGGCAGTTGGTGACACTCTGTGTGAGCAAGGTGAGTAGAGTGGACCTGACTGGAAGGTAAATGCCTCCAACATCCAGGAGAACTTCCTTGTGGTGAGATTCTGGCAAGCTGTCTGTTCCTCGAGGACTGGCATGCGGTGTGCACATTCGTAGCTCTGGGACCTGCTGTGAACAGTGTAGGTAGTATGAGTCTCTTGCATGGAGTGCTGGGGAAATTACAGGGGATTTCTTTTTTGCTTCTAGGAAGCTGTTTTAGCTTCTCAGCTCCGTCTAGAGGAGACTAGAAAGGTGCACACCAGCCTTCTCGACTCCATCCGGCAACTGCGTAAGTCTCTTGAAGAGCTCCAAGACCAGAAAGCTGAGCTGGAGGCCCAAGTGGACTTGTTGCAGACCCGAAGCCAGAGGCTGCAGAAGCGCATCAGGTATGTGTATGCGAAATTTCCCCTAATGCACAAAATGTACCCTGCACTCCAGCAGAAACTACTCTTGGGCCTCTTCCCTACCTCTGAGCTTCTTATATGTTGGGCCATATTCCTTCAGAACCCTAATGGTGGTTTTACTGCATGTCTAGGACATAGAGCTCCTGGGTTCTGTTTCCAGATACATTGAAAACTTGCCATATAAATTTGTCCCTTCATCTCTGCTTGTCAGGTTCACTTGTTTGTCTTCCCCACATCTGTCTTTAAGGTTAATAAAATGCTTCGAGAGAAGCAGTGAAAGGCAGAGAAAAGATCTTCTTAAAATAGCAGGGGTCCTGAGTAAGGGCTTACTCATGTATTTAAGAATAAACATGGGCATGAACCAATGTTTCCTTATACAGCCAGTGGTTATGTTTGAGATCACACCACAGACCCAATGCAGCTTTTGTCTGGAGGTACTGCATGACCAATTCAGCTGCATTAAGCAGCCAGTGGCAGTAGAACCTTGTTTTAATGGTAGCTGGAAAGCTGTATTGCCAGTGGCTGATGTACCCGTAGCCCTGGATCTAGCAGTCTGGATCTGCCTGCTGCCATAGCATGAAGTCCCTCATTTGTATTTATTATTCCAGTGTGTGGGAAATTGTATGTGTGAGCTGATTTGAGACACAGCTGCTGCAGGCTATTGTGAATCCTTGCCCTGAAGGTGCTTCTGTGTTCCCACCTGTCTTGCACATCTGTGGCCCTTCCTCCCTCCTGGAAGCTGGAGGTGGCTTTGGACACTGTTGCAGATGCATTACTAGGCTAGATGGATCTTCAGTCTCACCCAGTGCAGCCATTGTTACCTTCTTTTGTGGCAGTGAGCTTGAGGCAGCTATCAGGAGCAAACAGGAGATTTTGAAAGGACTAGAGGCAGAAGAAACTGTAGAATTTCCAAGAGGGAAAGCTGAGCTCCGTGTTGAAGACCTGGGAGAAACTATTCAAGCTGTGAGTAAAGCCCATTGCAAAGGCATTTGCCTTGTGACTTCTGAGATTGTAACTCCCTCAAAAATTCTGGCTTTGGTTTCTTCTGCCTGAACTGATTTGATGTGCAGTGATGCATTTTTCTTTGCTGGAAGACATCAGTATCTTTTGTACTCTTTGTTACTTTCTGTCTATTTTTACAGGGAGGAAAGGGGTGTGGGATACTTGGGTGCCCTTGAAGTCATACATATTTTCTTATGCATATTTCTTGGTTTTTGAAACTTTTCAACTCTTCAGCACTCCTCCAGAATGCCTGCTTCCCCACCCTCTCAAAGCCATGAGGATAACGACATCCAGTTTGATCAGTGAGTATCCATGTGCCAGCCACTTTTGGAAAGTGCCTTTCTTGGGTTTTACACACATAGGAAGCACTGACAATCCATTTTTGGGAGGGTGCTGCATGAAGCTTGCAGGACAGAACACCCAGCACAGGTGGAGAAAGCCAGGTGTGTATCTGTCTCTTTCCTGTAGTGTCAGGAGCTACATCTCTGCAGAAGGAATCTCCATTAGGAATGCCAAGGAGTTCCTGGTGCGCCAGACCCGCTCCATGAGGAAGAGGCACACAGCACTGAAAGCTGCAAAGCAGCAGTGGCGCCAGGACATGCAGAAAGCACAGGAGGTGGTGCAGGATGCTGACAGCTCCCAGCTCCTGGAGGGCGTGCGCAGGAACTTGGAAGAGGTGAGCGACTGAGCACTGCCTCTGTTCAGATAATAGGCGTCATAGCTGCACCAGGGAATCCAGAGCCCTGGGATCAATTCCTGGCTCTGCAGCTACAGTGATAGGCAGTTGTGGGTGTTCATTTCTCCTGGAAATCAGATCTTGCCTGTTGCCAGACAGATGTGAGGTGTTCATTAGTCCCTGCTTGTGTGTCTTCCTCGTCATAGTACAGGGGTTAGAGTCCTTGCCCATCTCAGAGGCTGGCTGTAGAGATTACTTCAGGAAGGCCAAGAGAGCTGTTCGGGAATACTGAGCAAATGCGATGTGCTGTGAAACAGGCTTAATTAGAACCTAACTTAGGGCTTGGATCGCAGTGGTGTTACTGTGCATCAGATGATTGGCTGAGAGTGCCTGCATGTGCATGCATAGCCCACAGCTACCAGAGCTTTGCAAGATCAAATGACTTCAAGTTCTTTTTCACTGTGCATGCTTTGGACTAGGAACAAGCTTCAGAGCAGACACTGCTGCTCTGCCAACTCTCAGTAGCCTGCTAGATTGCAGGAGTTTTATCATTAGTTGGAGCTCTTGAGTCCTAAAAATGGAGGAAGCATTCAGTAAGGAAAGGGATTCTTGCATCATGCAATTCCAGTGACACACGTTCTCCTCATATGAAAGGAAGTGCTGGTAGGTACAAGCTTGTGGTTGTAGTTCTGCAGTGATTTCACTCTTGCTTGACAAGGGGTTCTCTAATACTTGCCAGTTCTGCTGATACACCAGCTACACACAGGGCACATCTTCAGCTCCTTCACTGATGATGGAGAGCACTTCTATTTGCACAAACAAAGCTGCTGACCCCGTTGGATGCAGGGTTCAGAAGGGGAACCTTCTTTTCCTTGGGGTGAACCTGCTTGAGGTCCGTGCTCTCCCCTCTTTACTCTCCACTTCCCATGATCTCAAAGGCTTGGGAGCATTTTTACTCCAGCAGCATGATATGCTGTGTTGGGTAGAAGTCAGATAGTGAAAGTCACTGTGACCACTAGATTATTTCCTGTCATTCTCATTTAATTTTCCTCCTTGGCTTGGCTGTCGCTCCACTGCAGGAAGCGAAGCAGTTGGACAAGATGAAGTCAGCTATGCGGAAAGGACAGGTGTTGCTGAAGAAGAAGGAAGAAAAACTCAGCCAGCTGGAGTCGTCACTGTTGGAAGAGGTAACCATCAGCATTACAATCTTTCAGACCTACCCAGCTGCACTCCCATGGTGCACAGAGCTCTTGGTCTCCTTCCCTCGGCTGGGGTCTTTGTAGGACTTTTGGTCCTCATGAGGGCTGTTTAGCTGGTGGTGGCTGAAGACTGGTGTTTGCCTGGGGAGCTGGATTACTAGAAACTCATTCTTTGAGAGAAGAGCGGTGTGTCTGCCTCTCTGTGGGAGAGGCTGGAGAGAGTAGGCTAGTCACAGAGCTGGAAAGAATGACAAACCTAATTAGACTCGAATCCACATGATTCAATAGCTCTGCAGCCAGCAGAACAAACGTGGGCTGGGGTTTAGGATGGAGGGAGAGTGTCTTCCATGGTGGCAGCTTGCCAGGCAGGGCTGCTGGCGTCAGGGATGGAGTTGGTTGGAGGAAACATGCTGAGTTGAACTGGCTTGTGAGAAGCTTGTTTGTTAGGTTAGAGACAAATCTGTGTTACCAGTGATATGCTGAAGTATCCAAGGATATGAAACAAAACTTCACATCCAAATTGTTAGATGTTTATTAACCATCTGTATGTTGGGCAAAATTGCAAATATTGTGCCTTCCCTCTGCTGATGACATTTGGACTCGCTTTTAAGTATATGACTGCAGAATGGATATAGAAAGGAGCCTGAAAATTTGGCACAATTTGTGCCCAGAGAAAACAAGGGCAGGTGACCTTGTGATGATCTGGTCTTATTTCTTGATCAAGGCAACCCCTGGAATCTCTCCAGCTCTGCCTGTGACCACGTGGCCTTAGACAGGGCAGCAGCAAGTGTGAGTGCATAAGACCTTTGATGGTCCAGCTCTTGTTCTTGGCGCAGAGAGATAATGCAACCCATGCAAGAATTATGAGGCTTATTTAATCCACAAAACCCTTTGACTTCTGACCAGAAGATCCTCTTCTTACAGTTGTTAGATCTGGCCTCTAGTGCATGCACCTGCTTCTTTCAGAGACCAAGCAGTCTCTTTGCTTTCAGATATTGCTGGCAGGGGACTGAAGGTGGGTACCTCTGCCTTCACTTGGCCCATGCCTGACTGTGCAGCCCAGCCTGTGTAGAGTAGCCATAGGTGGTATTCCCATGGCTTTTTTGTTCCAGGGAACAGCACACAGGTTTTATTTGCACTGTTTTCCTTATCTTGGCCAGCTTTCAGATGAAGATACACTGAAGAGTGCTGCATGCAAAAAGATGGTGACTTTTGATCTCAGCAACTCTGAGGACACAAACAGCACGTCCAGTGCAGATGTACATCAGCATAAACGTAAGAGCCTGGCTGGTTCAGTATGCTTGTCCAATGTTTAATGCTTTAGGCCTAGTTCTGCCTTTCCTCTCACCTCTCTGTGGTGTACCTTTTCTTGTTCTCACTTGTGCTCATTAGCTTCTAAACCAGGGAGGCAGGTCTGCTGTCTATGACTGGGAGTGCTCTGTGTATAGTATTTTATTTGAAAGACTTATTCCCTGCCTGTAGTGCCATATGAGAGGGGTGCAATCTGTGCGTGAACTAGCCTTTGAAATCTCTAGCTTCGTTATTAGTGTGGGTTATAGAATGTGGCTTTAATGCCTGTGCCTTGAGCTTCAGCCCTTCCCTCTCTGCTGCTACAGAGCTGTTCTGCTCTTCTGCTGGTGTCCGGGCTTTCTCCTCCTCCCATCTCTGTGGTAGGAGAGGTTGCTGCAATTCCCTCCGTCTGCTGCTTGTACTTTTCTGTTTGCTCTCAGTCTACTGTAATTGGGGTTGTGCAGGTGAAATGCAGGGGTGCTCCATAAGCAGGCAGGAGGGTTGCATTGCTTGCAGAAAGGCTGGCAAAGCTGAAGCTTAAAAAGAATTTAGAAAATTTCCCTGTGGCAACAGATTGACAATCTGTCCAGTCTGAGATTGTCTCTCTGACCCTGATCAATAAAACATCTGCAGGCACACATGAAACTTTAGGGCTTTCTCTCACCATAAGATGAGAGCCCTTGTATCAGCACAGTCCCAATGGTCCCATATCTAACTTGGACAGTGCTCTAGAGAGCTTTATGCTTTTTATGAGCACAGAGCAGAAAGCGAGTTTCCTGACAGGGAGACAGTGTCTCCCTTCCCCTCCCAGTGATCCCTTTTTTTTTTCCCCCCTCTTCTGCTAGTTGATTTGAGAACTGATCTACAGATTGACCCCCAGCTGGACAAGATCCACTACTTGACAGACTCTCTGCAGCGAATCACTACTGAGCTGAACGGGGTCCTCGGCATTTTGGGCTCTCTGAACAATCGCCAGTCTCCACTCTTCACCTCGACACAGGTGCCCATGCAGGTGCCCTGCGACAGCGTCCCTCTTTCTACCTATGCCTCCTTGGCAGGAGTTCAGGCGGGTGGCTCCTTGGTGCCTCCCGCCAAGGTGTCTATGGTTGACCGGTGGGCCTGGAACACTGGGCTGAGCTCCAGCCACTCTTTCACAGCTGGACAGTCAGTGGATAGCACCCTGGCAGAGAAATGGCACAAGTATTTCCCAGGTCAGTCTTCAATCCTTAATCCCTCTGCTTGTTTGTCTGTGGCTTTTGATTTCACTGTCCTGCAAGTTCTAATCAGCTCACCCTTCCGATGCTGATAAGCCCAGATCCACTGGTGCTGCTGTTGGGAAGGGTGCTAATGAGATAGAGAATGAGAAAACCTCATTCCAGGAACTGCAGCATATGGCTAATTTCGTTACCCTGCTTCCAGAGCAGTTCAGCCTCTGACGTACACCCAAGAAAGCAGTTATTAAAGAAGGGAGCAAAAGAGGAGGAGGCAGCCCTGCTTCGCTGGAAGCCTCCTGTGAATTGCGGATAGGGTTCACCACACTGGTTTCCTTAAAAACACCGCTATGCTCTGTGCATCTGGAGTGGAAACCACCCCCTCTTACAGTGTCTAATCCCAGGCCTATTTATCCTTGGATAGTGAAAGGAGCAGATGAGCATCATGTTTGTTTACTATTGATCTCTGGTGGCTTTGAAGTCTGAGAGGAGACTTGGTTCTTTTGGTTTGAACCAGGAATTCTTGCTTGCTTCCCAGCTCTTGTCCCTGTTGGAAAAAGAGCCTTGGGCTAGTCTGGCAGACTGTCCTGCCAGCCTGTTTCCCCCATTGCTCGGAAGTGCCTCTGCAGATGGCTCAGCTTGTAGGGGGAGGGTGTCCATAGCACAGTGAACAAGAGAACAGATGCACCCAGATTTAAGGACTATTGATTTTTTTCTTGGACCTGTATTTAATGTCTGTTTTTCAGGTGGGTTACCATCGCTCAGTGGAAGTTCTGCTTTTCTGGACAGCAAGCTGGGTTACGTACCTGCAGAGTAAGGCTCTTTTTGCTTGAGTGTTTCTGTTTCATTGTGCTGCTTTTATTTCCCTGGAATACTTTATAGGTCAGATATGAATTTGTTCTGACCTACTTGTGATATCAAATAAGTTAGATATTATTCTTAAGTAGGTAGGTTAGATATCATTAGTTATTCAGTGCCACACGCTCAACTCACTGCCTTGCAGTGAGAGTTGTGCTGATGACCCTGGTTCCAGGAGCAGGGTGCAAGGATGCCAGCCAAGTGGAGCTCATGCCAGCTCTGCCATGACAGGCAGTGCTGCCTGCATGGGTGGAGGGGAGGCTGCCACCAGGGCCTTTCTCATGCTACATAGACCAAAAGAAGGACAGCAGCTGGACAGTGGGTGGCTGCTGCAGCTTTTCCCCTTGATGTGCTTGGGCAGAGGGCTTGAAGCCAAAAAGAGGTTGCTTCTTGTTAGCTGTGGCTCTTTTTGTAACAGCTCATCATCTTCTTTCTCAGCTCTAGGATCATTTCTTCCTAGACCTCTTTTTCCCACTTGCTCTCCCTCTCTCTCTCCCTCCCTCTCACAACAGTGAGCAAATCCGCCTGTTCCAGCACTCCCAGTTCCGGGGCTCTGAGTCAAAAAAGATGAGTATTCAAGGAATGATTGAGACCAACAAGAAATGGCTAGAAGACTTCGATAGGGATTCAGAAGTGTATCCTTTGCCTGGATCTGGTCTTTAATTGCACTCCAACTTTCTGCAGCAGGTGGGAAGAGGCAGCAGGAGGTGAGTGAATCAGGAGCAGAAAAGCATTCAACAGCAATTTTGAAGCCCTAGCCTCTATTTTACTGTCCAATTCTGCAGAAGAACACATTGTTCAGCAGTTAAGACATGAGTGAGCTGTTTTTTTCTTCTGAGCTGTATTTGACTCAGAAGATCTCTTCTGCCCTTTCTCCAGTTGTGCTGGGGTGCTCTGGAGTGCTGCTGCTCTGCTGTGATACACAGCACTTGGAGCTGGGAATGTGAGAGGTTACAAAAATAGCCAAAGAGAGTGCACAGTGGAGGAGGAGGCAGGGAAGCAGGGACCTAGCCTTGCAGGCCTGGTTTTGGTCCCTCTAATACAACCCATTAGCGGTTTTGCTGTGGGTGGGAGCCCTGTCTTTGCGTGGTGAGAGCATCCGAAGTGAGGCTCCCCGGGAGTTGCGTGGACCTGGCATGTGGGATGGCCACGTGGCTGTGCAGGGAGGGCCCCGGGCTCCCTGGTGGAGCTGTCCTGTCCAGCTCAGTTTTGAATTAAATGGAGACAAGACACTGGAATGAAACCTCTCAGTGCTATTCACAGAGATGTTTCCAGGTTTGTGTTGTAACAGCATTATGCTGAGGCTGTAAGTATCGCCTTTGCAGTGTACACTGATATTAGCAGCAAATCCCTCGGTCCCTCTGATAGCGCAAGCTGTCCTGAGCACAGTGCTCCTTTGAGTCCCGTAATCCCCCTTTAATTCCATTTGACTTGGATGCAGCAGGCTAAATACAACACGTGTGTGCGAGGCTGGTTCCTGCCCCTCAGTACCTGTCCTGTCTCCTGGCTGTGCTCATGCATGCTAATCCCTCGTGTAAGCCATGCTTTTCCTTCACCCAGCTGCCAGGCCTCTCTTCCCAGGTGCACAGAAGCCCCCTGCCAGCAGCCCCAGCCTACTTCAGCTAGGACTGGATGAAAACAAACAAATTAAAGTGTACCATTACTAAAAGGTGGGACCTGGTGTTTTCAGCCTTCGGCTGTGGGTGCAGTGCCTAGAGAGATGGTGGCTAGGGCCCGTGTGGTCTCCCTAGTGATACGTTGTGTTTCGGTGATGCCCAGCCATCTCCGTTCTGCCTCTGTGCTATGCCCTTGAAATAAAGTCTCTTAGCAAGAGAGCAGAGGAAGGAGGAAGTGAACTTCCCAGGTGGATTCTTCTAATCCTGTGAAGTGTCCAAATATACTTTATAGACTGTTTAATCCAGTGGTGAAATATCAGGGCTTCAATAAATCAACAGTTCTCTCATTAGTATTCTAGCGATCGTGAGACAGAGCTGTGAATCATGGACGACTTTGAGTAACTGGTCAAGGGGGAGGACGTGAATCCAGCTGAGACTTTGCTAGAGGAAATGTATCGGGAAAGGTGCCCACACTGAGGCCGACAAATGCTTCATGGCAGGTGAGCAGAGTCATCTGGCCTCTGTAGCACGTGGGAAAGCAGGGGAGAACGAGCAGCAAAATGGCTGTAGAATCTGGGGATTTCTAGTGGAAAGTGCTTACCGGGTTGTGTGCTCTGAGCTTGGGTTTTGTGAGGCTGATTGGTTGCTAACATGCAGACGACATGCAGAATGGCAGATTCTGACTTTCTGGGAAATGTTCCTTTTTGTTGATGTGGAAGCAATAGAAGCGAAGCCAAGGGTGGCTTTCCTGGCAGATGTTCTGGGAAAGGCCACCCTGCTTCCCCCTCCTGCAGCGGCGCCGGCCAGAACTGCGCAGTGCAGCTCTGCTGGGAGCTCCTCTAGTTCGTTGCAAACGTGCTGATGCAGGGCAGCGAGGGCTAGGGAGCACGGGGCAGTTTCTGCTGGCGCAGCCACTGTGCAGAAGCTCAGCCTAGTGTGAAT
This sequence comes from Apteryx mantelli, assembly GCF_036417845.1. Classification (NCBI taxonomy): domain Eukaryota; kingdom Metazoa; phylum Chordata; class Aves; order Apterygiformes; family Apterygidae; genus Apteryx; species Apteryx mantelli. The sequence continues at coordinate 1,623,412 of NC_090000.1, forward strand.
GTCGAGAGGAGATGAAGCCCCACCTGGGTCCTTTCATAGCCTGGGGACGGGTCCAGAGCTCGGCTCCGCGGCTGGGGTGTCCTCCCACGCAGGAATGTGGCCGTGCGGCTCCTGGGGTGCCTCTGCCGGGCCCTGGGAGAGCAGGGCTCACGAGACGGTGAAGCTGGGGCTCTGCGGGGCTAGGAGCAAGGCTGCGGCATTGAGATCAGCTGCTCTCAGACCTCAGCCGTGGGAGGGTGGCTCGCTGCTTTGCTCACCGGGCAGCTGCGGTTGTGTTGCACTGGAGAGGTTTTATCCAGAAGGTTTGGCATCACCCTGCTGGGATGCACAATGTGGGGAGGAAGGCAGATGATGCTGCACTAACCAGTGGGGGGAAGGTGGACTAGGCTCTCGTACGGCTGAGTGGAAAATGTGGTATTTGGTTGTGATGTTGGACTTTCCTCTGAGCTGGCTTTAAATATTTTACACTTTAAAACATGCCGTACTATTTGCCATTTTGTCTGATTAAAAAGTCTGCATTTCAAGGGATTTTGTCTGTGAGAACTCATCTTCAAAGCCATTCTCTCTAGAGAGGGCTGCTGCAGGGAGGATGGTGTAGTTGCTGCTCTGGACCCTTTAGTGTTTGGGTGTTTCTCGGTGTGGCTAGTGGTGCTGCACAGCAGAGCGAAGCAGAACTCTCCCTCCTGCTTTGCTTCCGGGTGTTGTGTGCTGGCACGACACCGCAGCAGTCCATGCTGCGAGCGTGGCCGGGCACTGTTTACATGCAAATAGCAATATATTTTTGATGAACATTTTAAAAATCTCAAGAAGAGTGTCTGTATTTACATTTTTTACTGACCTTTTTTAGAACTTTTAAAATTACTTGGCCAGCCTTTGTCCTTGGGCAGCTTGGTCATCCAGTCAGGTCCACGTTCATGGGTCTGACCGCAGGGCTTGCTCAGCGCGCGCAGGGCAGGCCTTCTCCAGGCACTGCCAGTAGTGAACATCATGCCGATGTCCTTGCTGAGGAAATCCGGTTAGCTCTTATCGGCACTGGCCGAACGGGGAGACCTCGGGTGACCACAGGAATGGCAGCTGGCCAGAGGAATCCCTTCATAGGAAGGGGTGCATAAAATACAGATTTCCTTTCTACTCTCAGATTACAGCAATCCCTGTCTGTAGGGATTTTGCTTCTGGTTTCCCTGCTAGTAGCGGGACCCACGGCAGGCCTTCCAGGCAGTTATTTTTGTAAGAAGCCTGCTGTTCTGGCTTTCTGTAACGCGGGGAAGTTGTCAGTCAGTTGGACACTGTACCCAGAGCCATGTGGCTGAGTCCAGTCTGTGTGTTCTGAAAAGCATATATGAGTAGTGTGGAGAAATGCCTGTTTTCTTAGCAATACTGTTTTGAAATGTGTTTATTTTCCCCTTAAAGTTTGTGATACCGGTTGTATCCTGTTTTGTATGCAAATTAAATCAACCTGGGTATGTTTTGTGTGATGGTGATGTTTGTAGCTTTATTTTTTCTTGACAAGATGTTTTCTTTCCTAGTTTTGTAGCCCTAGCCTTCAACTCACCTTTCACATCTTCCCCTTGCTGGTCTCCAGGCTGCTGGATGCTTTCTCTTGTCAAGGTCGTCTCTGGCAATTTCCAAGACCGCTTCCGCTCGCTGTGGCTTTATTACCATTATCCTATTAACCATCCGGCTAGGGGAGCAAATGCGGGGCAGAGAGAAAGCTAAAAAACAGAACTACAAAAGCCATTCTTCGTGGGGCTTTCAGCCAGCAGGACAGCTTTTCATGGGCTTGTATCCTGCCCTTTTCAGAAAACTGTCATCCGGGCTCATTACAATGGTTGTCTCGGTCTGGAGCTTTGTGTCAAGGTTGTAAGGCAGGCTGTGTGCTGGAGCTGCGCTCTCGCTCTCCTGGGTGCTCCTCGACTCTGCCCTAGCTGGGTGCGGAGCTGTCCCCGGGAAGATGAGGCTGCATCGCGCTCGCGCGGATCCGGGCCTCGCTCTGGAACTGCTTTCCGGCAACTTGGGATGTATTAAAATTGGTAAACTCCGCAGATTGGCTGTCGCTGCTGATTTCTGCACTTATTTCAGAGCAGCCGTGAATTCTCCCCCAAGTGGTGTTTTAGGTACTGCTGTCGCTGCAGTGTGCTTGCCCGAGTTCTGCTGGTTGGATTGCTGAATAACGCTCTCACCGTAAATCAGGCAGGATTGGTGAGGTGCTTTTCTCTCCCCATGGCTTGTTCCTTTTTCCTTCTTATCTCCTTCCAGCAGCCCCGTGACACCCGTAGCCAGCCCTTCCCAGCTGTGCATGCTTGCCCCTTTGTGATTTTCCTTTCAAGGCAGTCTTTCATTAAAGGCTCAGCTTGTCCTCTGTCTCAAAGCACTGCAGCAAAGGCTGCCTCTGTCCAAGTGGGGCATTCACAGCGTGTGTCCTGGCTGGGGACTCTCCAGTGCTGAGAGACTGCGGATGTGTAACACAGACATCACAGAAGGGATGGGGAGAGGGGAGGTTCGACACCTGCCCTTGTATTCCCAGCTCTGCTGCTTCCGCTTGGTGCACTGTCAGCTGGAAATGGCTAGCATGGATTGGGGATGTGGGGACCCTGGGTGGTCATAGCATGGTTTGAGCTGCTGGTGCAACAGAGAAAGGACAAAAAGGCAAATGTGGTCCCAGGATGCACGAGGCACACGGAAACATGCAGGGGCTGGGATGATATTGTACACAGTTGTGGTCTGTCTGTGGAGGGAGGGCTGGAAAGGAAGGAGTGTTATTGCTGCTGTACATGCTGGGAAGGGAGGAGAGCTGTTGAAGCTGAAGGACAGATTTGGCACAGGAACAGCAAAACGTGCATCAGCTGGCCATGCAGAAATGGAGGCTGATAGATGCGTGTCCTTAAAAACAAGACACGGACGGCCCCCTGACCCTGAATTACCCCAGTTCTTGCTGTGCTCAATCTGCACGTGTGTGTCTGTGCCCGCTGGAGAGCTGCAATAACAGCTACTGGGGCAGGACTCTGACAGCAGCACGCATTGCCCAGGTGAGCGCTTTTGAGGGCAGGTGGTTCTTGATGTAGCTCCCATTGACCTACAGGCATTGTGCAGCATTGGCTCTGGAGTTCTGTCTGCTCTGAAAATGCCCTTTCCTGGCCCATTTTTCCCTCTTCCCCACTGTATGGGAGGAGAGCGATGCTCTGTCACATCCTATTGCTGCTCCTGGCCTGCTGACGGCTTGCCTTGTCCAAGGATGTTGGTGCTGCCTGGCCCCAGGTAACCCAAAAGCTGTTTGGTGGAGACTCTGGGCTGTGCTGTGCCTTGCTCTGTTGAGGGCTCCCTTTCCCTGACAGTTGCTAATTAAATTTGAAAAATCAATTAGAAGTCTGATTAAGTATAAATGACGAAGTGTACGCAGGGGCTTGCCCACTGCATCATGGACCGAGCGCTGGAAGAGCTGAACCCAACACTTCCAGCCCTGGACTTTGGCATGTCGTTGAGTCCCTCATTTCAGTTTGTCCCCTACCCTGCTGCTGAGGCAGCTGCTGTGCAAAGAGCATGGGACAACTCTGAGGAATCCAAAGTCATATCTGAACTGTGGGTGCCTTCTGGGTGCTGGAGGCTTTGCTTTAATCCTGCTGGGAAGCAGTCCCAAGCGGAAGAGGTTTGCTCTGTGTCATTTCTCAGCTCCCTTAGAGCTGGGCCTGAGGTGTGTGGGGTGCATGCATGCATGTGTGCATATGTGTGCGCTTGCCTGCATAGGTATGTAGGAAGCAAGAGGATTTGCTTTTCCTGGAATGCCGATATCTTATATGTTGGAGAAATTCAGCAATTAGAAGAGCAAAAGGACAGTGCACAGTTACTCTGCCAGAATGAACGTGAGCCGTAAGCTCATTAAGGGACTTGGAGGCTGCCTGCTGGAGAAGGGGTCATTTCAGTCACTGGCTATTCAGAGACCACTGTGCCTCGCTCCGAGTGTTGATTTCCCAGAACGACAGCAGCCCCTCGGACGCTCCAGCCATGCTGGCAACCCTGATGACAGCACTGTTTTTCGTGGTGAGAGCAGTTGGACAGGTGAGTCTGGGTTGGCCTGGCAGCAGGTAGGTTTTAATGCTTTTGGTCTTATTTCTAGAAGGTGTATTACATTAGTTAGTTAGGAGTGTGTGAGGTTATTGTCTTATTACAGAGGCTAGTGAGCAGTGGGGAATCTGGACTTGGCTGTTCCTGTGGCCTCAGGCTCCAGCCCCGGCTACTGCATGCTGGCAGCAGCAGCCAGCGTAGCTGTGGCTGGAGGTAGCGGTGTCACGAGCTGCTGATTCTGTGCCCCTGCAGTGGCTGTGCAAGCCAGTGGCTCCGTTACCCCCAGCAAGTTGTCCACGGTGCTGGCTTAAGAGCTTGTATAAGTTTTTGTCATCTTAGCAAAGCGGGTTGATAGACAGCTTTGCCGAGTGCAGCTCTCTGTTGTGCCCATGCAAGTGCAGATAGCTGGGCTTCCCCGGCTGGTGAACTGGTGCTGCAAAGGTGCAGATGGGGGAGGTAGGGAAGCTCTCTGCTTTCTAGGGCTGTCTGGTGTCATGGTCTCAAACCTGTGCTCACCTGCTTGTGGCCAAGTCTCATGGTTACCTTTGGGGAGTGGAAAGAAAGTGCAAATGGGTTTCTCATCCATTCCTGGTCTGCTAGCCCACGTGTGAGCTGTGTCACTGCCAGCCTGGCTGACTCTTTAAGGACAGGCAGTCGTTCTTGGCTCCACTGACCACGCTTCAGGCTTTCGTAGATCCTTCCCCAGGGCCAATGCCGGCGGGTCCCTAGGAGCTTTGCAGCGATGCCTGTGTTGGTCCCTCCATGCGAGCATGCATGCAGGGGGAAAGGGACAGCCCCAGTGCCACGGTGTAAGCCTGCTGGCAGAGCTCTGAGCCCTGCCTCACCTGCCCTCTGCAGTTCCCAGGCCCCAGAAACCCCTCTGGGCAGGGAGAGGAGGCCGAGGTCTCTATGCTTTCCTTAGTGTGCGTGCCTTCGGTGACTCCCTAAACCAGGCAACCCTGGGCAGGAAGACTGGGCCTTGTACTAAACATGGTGCCACATGGCCTCAGCCTTATCCATGAGCTCTGCAGCCCTGCTGCCTTGCCAGTTTGCTTAGTTCTGGTTCTTGTCTCATAAGAGCTCAGCAGCAAAACCTGCTACTGCTGCATCTTTCCTTCCTGATCTGCTGCTGGTGACTGTAAGCACCTCTGGCAAGCGAGTAAGCATGATGTCAGAGCAGAAAGTTATGCTGTCAGTGGGAGGAGGAATAGTGTGGCAGTGAGCGCGCCCCTGGGGCACGGGGTCTCCGACTGACTGTGTCCCTGCTCTGCAGCACCTGGGCCAAGGCACTTGCTGTTTTTTTGAGGCATGAGCCCCTGGGGCAGCTGTGAGAACATGCAGCAAGAATCAGGCGTCAGTCCAGTGCCAGGAAGGCAAGCTGGGCACCACCACAGTTAGCAAGGCACCTTGGAGGTGCGATCACTGGTGGTGATGGGTATGGAGGAGCAGCTCTTTCTGCCACTCCTCCTCTCCCCTCCCTCTCACCTGCTGCAATCCTTTCCCCACATCCAGCTCGGGACCAGCCTCTTCCATGAAGAGCCCCTGCCGTATCTCGTGTATCAGCCCCTGCCCTGGCAGATCCAGTACGTGACACAGAGTCGCCGCACCAGCCGGGACAGTGAGGTGAGTGCTGGTCTCTGTTTCCTTGCATGCGGTCAGCCAAGGCAAGCGATCGGGAGAGGGGTTGTTTGCTGGCCCTCCCAGAACGTGTTTGAAATTTCATTGCCAGCTTTGCCAGAGTGACCCCTTGGCAATTCCTAGCCTCTGCCTCCCTGGTGAGACCTGGTGGACGCAGAGTGGCCTCTGCAGATGGAGAGCAATCTCACTGGGATCTTAGTGGCAGGGGAGCTCTCGACCAACGCTGGTGCAAAGCAGCAGTTGTCAGTAGGTGCTTGGCATGCCTCGGGACTGCTGCGAGGGCAGTGCCTGGTGCAGAGTTCAGCCAGAAAGAGCAGCATGTGTGTGTTAACCCAGCAGTCTGCTCAGAACAGAAGATTCGGGCAATGGGGAGAGGTTCCCCCCCCACTTTAAAAGACAGAGAATGGAGTAATTCCAGGAGGCAGGGTAGGTTGGAAAGTATAGAAGTGTATTTGTAGAGGAATTCAAGTTGCTTTCTTGTAGGGATGAAAATATTCCCTAGCAAATGTGACATCCCAGGTGCTGCAGCGGCAGGTGGCAGGGGCTGGAGTTTAGGAAACAAACCCGGCAAGTCTGATTTGAAATGCAGATGTAGCGAGGCTAGACTGTGCCAGTGCAACATCCTAAGATGTTACCACTAAATCTCACCAGATCCCATTTTTGATACAAAGCTCTTTTCTCTGCTCCTCCTTGGAGGAGTTCTCACAAATGCAAATTAATTAATCAGAGCTCTGTAGTGCTCTTTAAGGGAACAACAGTAAGTATTTTCAAGTTTCCCAAAGGGAATGGGTAGCAGAAAGCTCAGTGAAGCTAGCCTTGTCCCTTTCAGTGCTCCCCAGCTGGCCTGAAAGGGCCTGTTCTCACTGCCTCTGCCTGGAGTTATCACTAACTCTGTTGTACTTTTGATCTCTACCTTCCTAGAAAGGCAGAAGCTCTCAACACAACAGCATCTACTCGATCCCCGGACAGACAGGTGAGTGTTGGGCAGGCAGGGAGCCAGTCCTGATCTCAGTAGTGGGGGAAACCCGTGGCTGTGACTGTGGGATGCAACAGAAGAGCAGGCACTGCTGTAGCTACCATTACTGGGGGTGAGCCCTTCCCGGCCTCTTTCTCCTCCCAGGAAATCCGTCCCTGTGAAGCATCATTAAGGGGTATATTGGAGGCAGCTCTGGAGGAGGGAAGCCCTCTCAGATACTGCCCTTTCTAGAAAGGCAGGACCTCTCAACACAACAAAGCAGCCCAGCTGAATCGCATGGGTCTGACTGTCCCCTGGGGATGGGCCCCTTCCTCTCCTTGGCCTGGCAAAACCACCTTGAGTTTGTCCCCCTTTTTCCTCCTCCTTGCTCTTGTTCTTGAAGTCAAGGGCTCAGCAAATAGGATTTGTCCACTTCTATTCTCAGTGCAGCTCGGCTGGTAATCGGATAAAAGCAGGTACCGCGATGCTCCGGCAGCACTGGGCTGGGCCGGCTGCTGCAGGCAGCCGCTGACGGTGGTGCTGCTTCCTGTGATAAACCTCTGAACTGTTATTTTGGGGGCTGGGCTGGTGCCCCTGGCCCTTCTCTGGGGAAACTGCATTGCGGGGTAGTGGCCGGGGCAGTGTTCCTGCAGGACTCCCCAGGGAGAGCAGGGACGCGCACACTTTTGGGACTGCTGCTCCCTGTCCAGTACCATGGGCTCCTGGCCTGGATCTGGGATACCCCCTTGAAACCGGTGGTGCGTTTTGTGCCTCCAAGGGCAGCACAGCTATGCTGCGGTGACCCAGGCTGTCAGCCCTAAGTGTTCCCGCCCCAGGGATGCGACCCCCCTCCCCAGTTAATCGCGAGGTCAGGCCACGCTGGCTGCTGCCCTGGGGGAGGTTTCACTGCTCCGTCAGTAGGTCAACGGCCCTACAGCTTTCCAGGCTGACACTGGCACTCGTGCGTTGCTACAGCAGCGTGGCGTTATGGATGGCTCTGTCGCTGCCGAGCCCTGCCGAGCTCCTCCACCAGGTGCATTTCTCACAGAGCTGTCAGCAGCCCACACAGCTGGGGGCTTGTTCCTGGAAACAGAGAGCAGTAAATGCCCCCAGTGGCTCCCCAGCCTCTGGCGTTTGATTTTTGCAGTGAGCAGGATTTACAGCCGACAATGTATCTTGTTAAGCAGGGCAGGAGGGAGCTGATTCCCAACACGGACTTTTTTTTATGTATCTTTTTACTTTGCAATTTCTTTTAGGATGTGAATAAAAATGGGTTCAGGTGACATTGGTGAGTTTATACAGCAGCATCTGGCACCAGGATTTCTGATCACTGCTCGGGGGGTGCTTAGCAGTGACACACTCACTTAAAAGAGCACTGCTGAGTGGCTTTGATTCAGTTCCTGTTGAATTTCACAATACTTCCCTCATGCCACATTAAGCATGGGGTGGGGAGGGCTCCCATTTATCAGCGTGAGAGCTTTATTGCTGTACAGTGCTGGTCTTTTTTTTTTTTTTTTCCTAATCTTATTTGTGTGTGTGAAAGTAAGTGAGTATCATAATTGGTGATTAAGCATGGGGAAGCTGAGGTCTTTGGGGAGTAAAGCTGTGTAAATAGAGGGCTTAGTGCTGCTAGAGAGGTTGGCTTTTCTCTCCCTTCTGTCTCTGTTCCCTGTTCCACCGCCCTGTGCCCCGTAGATGCCCCTTTGAGCTGGTGGAGTGGTGGTTTCAGGGCCACCAGAACTGCCTGTGCTCACAGTGATGTTCGGTTGTTGTCCTAGGCAATGAGACCCCCGAAGTCAGCAGCGAGAGCAAGTTCTTCTGCGACCCTTCTGAGCAGGCGGCCGTCACCATCCAGACTCGCTTCAGGAAATATCAGCAGCACAAGAAGGAGAAGGAGTAGACGTGCCGGCCGCCCCACACCGTCCCTCCTTCCATCTGTTCTGTACCCCAGAGAGACTTGAGGCCGTGGTGGCTGTGACCCTGCTCCCTCATACGTAGCTGTTGGTGTGTGCGCAGCTGTAGATACCCTCTTGGTGTTTGCATTGGCAGCTGGTTGGAGCGAAGTCTCTTTCCTGGTGAGTCCTCCCCCAGGTGGCATTGACTGGTGGGCCAGGATGCAACCAGTGAGGGAGTGTGTGAGGGGACCTCAGTGCCCAGGTTGGTGTTTCCAAGCCTTTCCTTGGTGGCAGCACCCACGGCTGTGGGGTGGCAGGCCCTCGGGGCAGCTACAAGCAGGAGCAGTGCTGGGGGCCTTGCTGAGCTGGCTGTCCTCGCAGCTGTGTCCTCGGAGCAGGGCCCAGCACAGCTGAGAGCTGTTAGGGCGGCCAGCTGCCTGGGGCCTCGCTCTGCCCAGCAACAGCCTTCTCTGTGCCTCCGTCTGCACTTTTGCTTCTGGAGCCAGGGTGAAACACTCTCCTTTCTTCTCCTGCTCCGGGCGGCTGCATCAGGGAGCTTTTGAACGTGCTGTCTGCCAGCTGTCCAGGAAGGGGATGTCACCGGCTGTATGCTGCAGGCAGCAACGGGAGCAGGAGCTGTGCCGGGAGCTGAGCGTGAGCCGATCTTGCTTTTCTTGGGGAGTGCTGGGTGCCTGCCCTGTTTTCGCAGGGATACAGGTTGGAGTTTGTCTCCTGTTGGTGCTGAGGCTGAACCTGCTCTGTACTGAGCTAGGCTCTTCTGCTAATTCTGGCATTTGGGTTAGGTGCCCATTATCAGCAAGCCACCCTGCCCTGGTCTGCTGGTGCAGGAGATCTCGGAGCACAAGCTGAATGAGATGAGAGCAGGCAGAGACCAGCTCCAGGTCTGGCAGGGACAGGACCCCAAGGTTATCTCGGTTTCTATCACCCCTTTTTGAGCGCTGGCTTTTGGAGGGTGCAGAGTTGTTGCACTAGCAGGAATGTGGAAGCACAGCGGAGCCAGAGGAGATTTGCTGCAAGCAGGGTCGGGACGGCAGGGCTGTCTGCTCACCAGTGTTCGAGCGGTTGGTGAGGAGATCCTGTGTGCCGTGATGTGGCGGGTGTCTGGTGGCACGGGGCATGCAAGGGAGGAGGCAGGCTGCCCTTTCTGTCCTCTCCAGCCACAAATGTCCTCAGTCTGTCTCACGTGGGCTCCGTTCCCAGCTGCCCGGACAGCTTGTAAGGGAGGTGTTTGGTCTCTGGGCTTCTTCTTGTGCTTAGTTACTGCCTGGTAGTTGTGGTCTGCATCCGCAGTGCTGCTTGCGGCCCTTCTCTCAAGGCACAGGGTGAGTGCAGAGCTTGCTTTGGTTTGGTGCGTCTCTCTGGAGCGGGGCGAGCTGCCGGCTGCAGCGCAGGCAGGGCTCAGGCCTGAACTGGCCGAAGCCACTAGGTATGTGTGGTTTGTAAGGTGGGGATTTGGCTGGAGTGCTGCGCAGGGAGTTGTTAGTAAAACAGACCTAAAACCAAACCAGCTCTTTTGATTTCTTGGTATTTTTTTCCTGTTTCCTGTTGAAGGCAGAGTTTGGCTAGTGTGGCTTGAATTGTCCACCCTCCATCAACAGCCTGGTTTGTAATTGTACGTAGGATCTTTTGGGGAGAGCCTGCACCCATGAAAAAGGGGCAGCGGGTTCGCGGGAGGAACGGGAATGCTGGTGTCCTGTTGTTGTCCAGTGCTGGGAATTCAGACTGTATTAATGAACTGTACAATGCCACAGTTTGTAACTGCTGGGGATGGTAAGGTGGAGACTTCTTGCTATGATGTAGAAGGAAATCTGTGCTAGCCAACTTTAATAAAGACATGTTAATCTGTTCTTCCTTTTATCTTGCTAATCCACTTACTTACTCTCACAGCCAAGAATACGCTTGCCTTTTCTTGCCTCTTCCATTCAAACATTTCAGAGGTGCTGCATGGTTGCAGAGTCGTAACACTGCTTTGAGATGGGGGTGGGTGCTTGGCTCTGTACTTAAATTTGTGCTGTGAAAAGGTTTTGAACTTGAACATGTACTGAACTGCTTTTGCAAACCGTAGGAACATTTTAGAGATGCTAGTTTGCTTGTCAGCGCTTCCCGCTGGTCTCAGGGAGAGACAGGAGGGACAACGACTGGTTTCACCGGGTCAAAGGCAAACACTAACCAGTGTAAGACAGAGCCAACTACAGGACATGTTGTCGGGGCAGTGACATGCTGCTGTTGCTGCATGGACCCGTGGGCTCCCTGGAGTAGGTCTGAGAGGGACATCAGGTCCATGAACACGCTGCAGCAGCCTGCCAGGAGGGTTTGGAGTGTTTCTGCAGCCACAAGATTTCTAGGAGGCCGCTGATCAAAGAAAAGGCTGTGCGTCACTGCTGACCAGAGCTGTCCTGCTGCAGGTGAGCGAGCGCGAGGTCCCTTGGTGTGGTTATGAGTGGCCATGTCCCATGGGCATGGTAAGTCGGCCCCCAGAGTCCCCCCCCGGCCACCCATGCGCCTTAGTATTGTCCCTTGATGACTTACTTACCTAAGAGCGAGCCAGACAATCTGTCTGTGGTCCTAAAAGACCCTGTCAGAGCTGCTTAGCATGATCTTTGGCATTAAAGTGCCTTGGTTATGTTCTGTGTACAAATGCTGTACAAAATCCAGGTGCTCATTGCATGCTAAATTGGAAAAGCACCATGGCTTTATTGCCTCCAAAAACCTGTTAAAATTGAATGTGTAAGAAAAGTCATGCATAGAAATAAATGTTATTCAGAACAGCTTTTGGAATTCATATTAAAAACAGCAATCCTAAATACTGCAGAAAAAAGCCTAATCCCGTTTCATGCATGGATTTGGAGGCAGGCTGATTGATTGCTTCTGACGTGACATCTCAGCACAGCCAAATTGGCAACTCCAGATGCAGGGCAATAACCCGGAACCTCTTGGCAAATTCCTGGGACACCGCTGGACCTCCCTGAATGCAGGCGGCTCCGCGGCACTCCTTCTGAAATACAGCGTGTGCAGGTGAGTCCCCGGCTGCGGGCAGAGGCAGAGCAGCTCAAACACGAGGGTCAGGCAGAGCAAATGCAGTGTCTTGAACCAGACCATCTGGCCTTCCTGGCAGCCTTGCCGTGAGGTGTGCTCCTCCCTGCCCTGAATGCTCCTTTGCACAGGATGGCTCCAAGAGTTACCAAAGTAATCACCAAAACTGATAAAAATGAGCACAAGGAATTGTCGTAACAAACTACTCTTTGGGGTTCAGGAAATGAGCTAAGAGCTATCAGGCTATTGCTGAGGCATTTACAACTCCAGCAGCTTTAAGGAGTTATTTTACTTGGAAACAACCAAATGTCAAAGAAGGATTTGCTGACCAGTGCGACAGCACAAGTGGGTACTGGCACTGCAGGCTGGAAACTGAAATAGCAGGTAATGGCACCAGCTGTGTTTTTTGCCCATAATTGATTTGTTTGTTCAGTTAAAAAAAAAAAGTGGTTAAAAAAAACTATGCATGAATGTTACAATTGCTAATTTAACTCTTGAAAGAAGCACTGCTTTTATCACATCAGTTACAATCACTTGTTATATAGCATTAGCTTCCTTTAATACCTCTCCTAGATTTTTGTTTTAAGTAAAAGTTAAAATGGGAAGCTTATCTGTTTACCAGTGGGTACCAAGCATGGATTGGGAAATGGTGAACAGTTTGCCTTTTTGTTTCCTTATTTCCTCCAATTTACTAGCTAATATTTCACTTAGTTAGACCTTAAATAGCACCAGCACCTCCTCTGGAAGGTGATGTTCTAGCTTTTGTTCTAACTAAAACAAACAACCGTGTCTAACAGCTGTTGCCATTTTTGTCTTGCCTGGGTAGCAGGGAAGGGGAAGGACGGTTGCCGGCACTGGGGGTACTGGGGATAGGTGCTGCCTGCCTTTAGCTGGGCTTGTTTTCATTAGCAGCTGTGCATGCAGGAAGGAGAAGGGTTTATAATGCATTTCTTTCTTTACAGATGATTAATTGCTGCAACTGGGGAGAAAAATATGAACCAAGGTGTGGCCATGTGCTGGACTTCACAGCCTGGTGGAGCTAGGCCATGATTCACTGCACTTTGCTAGAGTCACCGGACGTCACGCTGTGCTGCGCGTCACCGCACCCGAGGGGAACAGGGCTGAGCTTCACCACTGTGATCAGTGCTTCACTGCTCAGCTGCAAGTCTTCGTGTGTGGCTGCGACCTGGGGCAGCTGTGCTGTGTTTTGCCTGCCTTCTCCTGGCTCTGCCTGCTTTGCTGTGCTGCGATTCATCGTGCTCTGAGAGAGCCGTGAGGTAAGTCGCCAGCTTGGCCAGCATCCCCGTGCCCATGGCACCTGCGGGGTGCTGCTGGAGCTGGCCTTCCCGAGCAGCAGCGCGCTGCGTGCCCGGACATGTGGCCTTGCCTCGGCACCCTGTGCCATCTCCTTTCCTTCCTCCCATGACATCCTCCCCTCATCCCCTGTACCAACTCTTGTTTTGTTCATTTAAGAAACACCCACATATAAACATAACCTTTATTGCACACAGCGCTGGTTTTTTTTTCATAGAAAAAGGTATTAACACATAAGCATTTGCAAATTGAAGCAACTCCTGTTGTTTTCAGAACAGTAAAATAGCATGCAATGTCTTCAAGACGTTCCTTTTTCAAAACCACCGACAATATCAGGGAAAAAAAAGTCGCTGAGTCTTTCCTTGTGCCCCTTTCAAAATGATGTGAAATATATATATATGTTTACATATATATTATATTTTTAAATCTGTAACATCAAATTCTTTGTGCCCTGGTTTCTTTTTCTGTTTGGAGAAGAAGAAAATAGTTTCATTTATACAAAAGAGTTCATTATGTACAAGAGTTTTTGTTATTTAAATATAAATAGCGCAGGAAACCAGCAGAGTTCATTGTGTTTGTTTTCTAGTTTCCTACACGAGAGTGTAGGATTTGGAATATGCTCCAGCCCCTTGTTTTTGAGACCTTCCTATACCGGACGTGCTCATTTCTAGTAGCGAGTCCCTCGAGCCTCCCATTTTGGTGTGCGTGGGCATGCGCGGCTCGGCGCTGGTGGCGGCAGCGGGCTCGGCGGTGGCGGCAGGGGCAGGAGCGGCGGCGGCAGCGGGCGCAGCGGCGGCGCTGGTTGAGCCTGGCATCGTGAGAGTCCTTTGAGGTAAAGTCGTTGTGGAGGAGGCCGGGGGAGGCAGCCCCAAGGGCTTGCTGCCTGGCTCTAGCGTCATGTGCCTCGCCTGCGTGTGGTAGGCCCTGGCGAGGTTTCGGATGGAGGCTTCCCGGGGCGGCACCACTGGACACGGGTCGTGGATGTCTGGCTTGCGGAAGAAGGCTTCCGATTTCATGTACAGCGGGAGGTTGCAGTAGTCACCTGCGGGAGAAAGCAGAGCCAGGTGAGGTGTCGGCAATGCGCCGAGATTAGTAGGGAGCTGGTTGCTGGAAGCAAGGGCACGACCCCGTGCGGGTGGCAGAGCCGGCACGTGTTTTACCGCTGTTCTTCGCTGCCCTCCTCTCTACAAAGTGAAGTGAACTGCACTTGCAGCCCAGGGAACTTGCTCTGCCTTTGTTGCTTCCCTGGCAGGTTGGGAGAGGAGCGCTCCCTGCTCTTTGATACTCGTCTCTCTGAAGATGAATGAGACCTGACACTATGAAAGGGAAATACCTAGCATACGGCGTACGTGGCCACTCTGCCTGCCTGGTAATGGGGGAGACTATCTGCAAGGAAATCACGAACCAAGAGAAGAGTTATTTCCTGGCTCCATTACAGCCCCTCCGGGGTCATCCCTATGCGTTTTTAGTGGTGGCAGCTGTCTGAGACTGATCAGAGCCTTAAATATTGCTCCTTGGCAGGAACTTCAGTTTGGTGTCATCATCTGCAATAAAGGTACTGTAAATGGCCAGTCTGGTTATCACACTTCACACTTGCTGATGGATGCGCCTTCCTGACATTTGGCTGCTCCAGCACAGAGCGAGGAGGGAGAGCTTGTAGCAGGAGAGGTCTGGTGCCCCTGAGGGTGGGTGGTGTCTCCAAAACAAGACATGTGCTTTCTAAGGCTGTGCAATGCTGTTGCTAAGTCAACATCTCCCCTGCAGAGCCCTGAGCAGAACCGGCCCACATCCTTTGCACACTCACCTTATTGTACTTAAGGCTATCAAACATTTCTAACCAGGCTGAAAGGGAGCGAGAGGTTCAAGCATGGACTGAGCACAGGGTGCCTGAAAGCTTGGTTAACACAGCAGTATGGTGCTGGCTACCCTTAAATCACTGCTGTCCGTAAGAGGAACAGAGGGGTCTCTCTCTGCTCCAAGTGTGTATTACATGCGCCCAGGAACATAGAGAGGAATTTGTTTCCCAAGGGGAATCTATCTGTAGGACGGAGGAAAAGTAAGGACTACTTGGAGTGCTGGCTCCCCCTTGATATCCCCGATAGGGGGTTAGACATCACCTGCCCCTCCCAACTATATGGCTGGACGCCTCCAGTGCCAGGCCTTGCAGCCACACTTACTCTTGTTCGCTCTGTGCGGGATGGGCACGGCCACGTTCTTGCCTCGGTCGCTGTCCTGGGGCTTGGGCGGGGAGGCTGTGAAGCGGCAGATGCCGGGCTCGGAGGGGGTGCTCATGGATGTCATGCTGTCCGCGTTCTCGTTTGTTCCAGTGGTCATCTGGTCCGAAGAGCTGTCGGAGATGAAGCACTCGGTGATCTCGAACTTGGCGTGCTGAAGCTGCTCCTCCAGCTTGGCGTGTTCATAGGCTCGGGCCAGCTCCTCGTAGGTGGACGATGCGCTTTCTGTCGACACCATGCTGTTCCGCCCTTTGTCTGTGGAGGAAGGACAGGTCCAAACCTCAGAATTTTCCCTCACCTGGAAATGCTGCTTTTCACCTCGTTCTAGTGGTGAAAATGTCCAGGGTATCTCAGCTGGCATGCACACACCGCTGTGCCCCAAAACTGTGCACAGACCACCTGCTCAGACACCACCAGACCCCTGGAGCAACCCCCCAGGAGGAGGACCAGGAGCTTGCAGCAGGATCCCTGCATTTACCAGACTCTGCAGAGATGATATAAGCCTATAGCCCAGGTAAATCAGCGTTGCCAACAGCAGTAATAGGCCTTAAGCTTTAAAAACAGTACTTAGCTGTACCAGGCCTCAGGCCTCGCCTGGTCTTGAACCCATTTTAACTTAATTTTAGCTGTAATTGCAAAAATGATGTAAGAACCTTTTGCTGCACCTGCAGCTTATTCCAGATCAGGTGGCTGCTGTTTGTCCTGTCTGTGCTGTAACAGCAAAATCGCCCAAAGGTCGGGTCCTGTGGGTTTGAGCTGGTTTTAGCTATATTACTACTTATAACTTGTTCTAGCTCAGTTTTTGCTTAGGCTTGTACAACAGAGGGGTTCTGCTCCCCAAAAGAAATCATACAATATACAGAGAAGAACTAACCAATGTGAATAATCATAATATGATAAATGATAACAATGATAAATATGATAACCTCACCACCACTGACTCACCATAAAGGTGCACGGGAAGGGTGAGAATTTGCACCAGAGGACAGAAACTTGTTTGTGTCTGTTGGCTTTACTGTATTATTAATAATCTTTTATAGAAATTGAATTACAAATGTTAACGCAACCACAAGAAGTGGTTGTTATATTTTGATGGGACTGTTAAAGCATTAAATATACTGACAGTGAACTCTAACTCTGGGATCCTTGTGTGTTCTTGTGGTTGCCCCAAATAAACTTGTGTACCTAACGCTGGCAGATCCCAGGTAGCGACAAGCTGCACAGCAAAGGCAGAACCGAGCACAGCAGCTGGGGCTGGCTGCAGCCCTGCTGCTCGGCCGTAACCCGCCTGCCGGGTGGCGCGGGCTTACCTGTGTCCTGGGAGAGGCTGGCGCTGTAGCTGTCGCTCTCCGTGACTGTGATCCCGTGCTGGGAGCCCACGGTCCTCCAGTCAGAGGTGAGGGTCCGCGCTGGCGTGGACGCCTGGCACTTGGTGAGGGTCCACTGGCTGGAGTACCTGTTGCGGGTGCTGTGCGCAGACTTCACGCTCTTCCTCGACACCGGGTCTGTGGCACGGAGGGGCCAAGACAAAGTCAAACTGGTTAGGTCGCCCTCCAGCACTGCTCCTCCTGCCTTACTGAGGGGGTGAGCTGTGCCAAACAGCTGCTTTTAACCACTCTCAGTGCCGGGGCGACAGGCTCTGCACCCTGGGCACCGCTGTGCCTCCGATGCCCATCAGTGAGGTGCAGCGCAGGGACAAACAGAGACCCCCTGGCCGCTGAGGACAGTCAGGCACGGCCAAGGGCAGCGCCCAGCAGGCACACCCGCCTTCTGCCCTTGTCTGCAGGGGGGCTGCTTGCTCCGGACAAACGTGCTCCGCAGCCCCACGCGCCCGCACTGACTTACTGGTGCCGGGGCGAATGTCCGACATGTCGATGAGGGGCCCCGTGTTCTGGATCAGAGCAGGGTGATGCAGCGAGACGCCCGTGCAGAAGCTCTGGGGGTTCACGGCCTGGCTAAACTCCGTGTCCGTCACTGGGATCGTAGCTTTATCATCCCCTGGGGAGAGAGGTTGGCACTTAGACCTCTTAGACCCAGGGCTTTGCTGTAGGTACCCGCTAGCCCTTGCTTAGCTCACCAAAGGGGTTCCCCACCACCCCGGCATCCCCACTGCAGGGAACCCCCCAATGCTGCTCTGAGGCACAACTGGGCTGGAGGTTTACCTGGTGGCTCACAGGGCATGGCAGCACTGTGAAAATAACCCCAAAGTGGCAAATTTAGAGCCCCTCCAGCCTGTGCTGCAGGCCTTGCCCAGCAAAGAGCAGAGGGCTGTTACCACGATGGCCAGCACTGATGCAAGGAGAGCAAGTCCCCCGGCCAGGCCCAGGGGCCCTGCTCTGCCCAGGTGGGAGGAGGGGAACACCCTGGGGACACCACAGCCCATGTCTATCTCCTGGGGAGGCTCCCAGCCACGTCCCTTCCCTGGCCTGGTACTGCTGTGCCCAGGGTCGGGGTGCCGCAGGGAGGCGTTGTGCTTACCCAGCTGTTTGATGCCCTCCTTGTCCTCGATGAGGAGCTGCACGCGAGGGATGTCGATGTGCAGTCGGGGGCCCTGCGGGGGGCCCTTCACCGGGGTGTCGAAGCTTCGGTTATTCTTGCTGCAAGGTAAGAGAGGACACAGACCCTGCGATAGCTGCACAAGCCCCTGCTGGCAGCCAGCCCCGCAGACCAGGCCACCCAGCTCCGGCAGGGTCTGGCCTCCGCTCTTTCCCAGACACGCTCCTGCGGGAGCACGGGTGCTGGACCGGCCTCCCGCCACCCTTGGGCACGCAGAGCTGCCCAAAAGTGCCCCGCTCCAGGTCGCACTGCTGCAGGGAGGCTGCTGCACCACTTGCTTCACCTCCCCCAGGTGGGGCTGGCACCGGGGCTAAGAGCAGCCCCTCAGGGCCAAGCCCAGCTATCACCAAGGGGCTGCAGCTGGGACCCACCTGATCAGCATCTCCGCCAAGCTCTTGGCATCTGCACAAAAGAGAGAAAAAGGAGGGACACGTTTTGAGAGAGAGATTTAGGGCACAAAGAGGCTGCAGCGAGCTGGGCAGCGGTGCGCTCTGCGGGCCAGTCCCCGGCGCGGGGCTGCCCCGAGCCCAGCACCAGCGCCTCACCTCGCAGCCTCTTCAGCCGCTTCTCCTTCCTCTTCTTGCGGATGATGAAGAGCAGGGCCACACCAAGGGTGGCCAGGATCACGGGGCAGGCGATGGTGAAGAGCTTCTTCACGTCGTCGCCCTCCCCCTGGGCGGACTTGATAGGTGGGATGGTGCCTAGGGCAGAGCGCGGGCGGGCGGGCGATCAGCCCCTCGGCGGCACCGCGCAGCAGCAGCAGCACGCCCGCCCCGTCCCCCCCCCCCCCCCGCTCCAGCGCCCGCACTCACTGCCGTCGTAGTCCAGCGTGGCGAACTGCGCCGTCTCGTTGCCGCAGCCGGCGCTGTTGCAGGCCTTCATGCGGAGCTCATACCACGTGGCCTCGCGCAGCTCCGTCAGGAAGACCTCGCTGGAGCTGTTGGTCCGGAGGCTCTGCCATACCCAGTTGCCCTTGGGCCGGTACTCCAGGACGATGGCGGTGATGGGGCAGCCCCCGCTGCTCCAGCCCTGCAGGTTCAGCCTCGCGTGTGTCGAGTTGATGTGGGTGAAGAGGTGCTGGTCCTTGCTGAAGGAGGGCTCTGCGGGAGAGGAGCAGCTAGCACCAGCAGCACTCGCTGGCACCGCCGTGCGAGCCGGCCCCTCTGCAGCCCGGCACAGCCTGCCCACAGCAGCGTTGCAGCCGGGCGCTAGACCCTGCTGCGGGGGTTTCCAGCCGAGGCACGCTCGGCACCCGAGCTGCCTCCCCGGCGCCGTGATGCTGTGATATATGCCTGCGCAGTGAGGAGCTATAAGTAATGTTTCTGGTTGCAGCCACTCGCTATGGCTCCCTGGCCGAGGATGGCAGAGGGCAGCGGCGTTTATTTGCCATCAGCCCCAGCCGGCAGTAAATCCCAGCGCCCGGCCCCGCGTGCAGCAGCCCGGCCCCCGAATGGGCCGGCGGGGGGGCTCACCTCTGCCGTGGGTCTTGGCCTCGATGATCTCGCTGATGCGGCCAGCCCCCACGCTGTTTTTGGCTGCCAGCTTCACCTTGTACCACGTGCCGCACTTGAGGCTGTCCAGCTTGAAGGAGCGCTCGGAGGAGCTGATGAACACGTCCTTCCACTCCTCGCTGTTGTCCACGGAGTACTGCAGCACGAAGCCTGTGGTGGGAGAGCAGCGGGATCGCGGTGGCCACGTGGGGCCGGAGAAGGGGTTAATGCTGCCACGTGCCCCCTCCCTCGCCCCCACCAGGGGAAGGAGCCCTGATTTCCAAGTCAAATGCACCCTGGTGCCTATTAAACGCAAATTCCTGCCTAATTGCATGCATATGAATGGGGATGCAAGGAGCCCTCTATTCTTAGATTATTAAAGCAGGGCTGGTGCAGAGGACGCAGGGTGACCCCCGGCTCCAGGCTTGCCCTCCTTGGGGCGCAGACCAGCCACCGGGAGCTCGCGGGGGCCGCTGGCGGGCGCACGCCTTGCCTGCCACCCGATCCTTGATCCTGGTTCTTGCCTCGGCACAGGGGGGAGTTTGGAAGGTGATTGATTGGTACGAGGCTATAAAGGGAAAGCCAGAATTAACCGGCTCCCTTGGGAAGCTGCTAGGAAGTTGCTTCTGTCATTGCACGCCGCCTCCTTTTGCATGATTAAGAGTATTAGGAAGCACACCGTGTCCTAGATGAACAAACCTGTTACACCGCCATCAGCAACACGCCTCAAAATGGCTCGCGAGGCTTTCCGGGGAGGGGCGCGCGCACACGCGCCGAGGCTCGGACGAGGTGGCTGCGATGCCAAGTGCCTCCCCGCGCGAGCAGCATCGGTAGCGCGTGCCCAACGCAGAGCACCGCCGGGGCGCCGGGCAGCGGCAGGCCGGGCAAGGCGAGCGGCCAGCGCAAGGCAGCTGCCTCCCGCCTGCGGGAGCGACACCGCCATGCCTTTAAGCACGTGCGCAACGGGAACCGCCCCGCTGCTGTGGGAACCACAACTTTGACTGTTTTGACCTTTTTGCCTATGCAAAAATTCTCAACTTTAACATTGCATTGACAGACGCAGCTATTTTTGCATTTTCTTTTGCCAGTTCTCAGACAGAAATAGCAGGCCAGCAGCGGCTTTCTCCCCTCGCACGCGCACCATGAGCCGAAGGAAGCACCGTGCACCGCGTCGCAAGGCACTTACTTACAGGAGCGCTCCGGGTGCCGGAGCGACGCGGCTGCCGGCAGCGGTGCCGAACTGCCCCTGCAAAGGGCAGCGCCAGGGCGAGAGGGGCTGCGTCCCCCTGCCAGCCCCGCGCCCAGGCACCCCCGCAGCACCCCGCACCCCTGGCGCCTGCCGCCAGTTATTTAATTTATTTTGTAGGTGCTGCATGTTTTTAATATTTCTAATCCAATTATAACCAAATTTATCAACAGAGTCCGTTGGAGTGAAAGGCTGCTGGCTGGGGAGATTTGCTTGTAATTACTTTCATGCTTTTAATTAATTGTAAGCGAGGTCTCCTTCCCCTCTCGCCACTCCCCGCTCCGAGTGCAGCTGTTCCCACGTCTGATTCATTAGATGAATCAGAGCAGAAAGGAGGCTCCGGAAAGCCAGGAGGGTCCTGGCACCCTCGAGGACCTGCTGGAGATGGGAGGCGCTGGGGACAAATCCTTCTCTGCCAGGTTCAGAGCTCCACCGACACCAGGAGACACGGCGCGGCCACCGGCACACGAGTGATTAACGACGTGCCCTTCGTTAGCTACTCCAATCGCTGCATCTCGCCAAAAACACCTTACAAGCCGCCTTGCTTGGGCCTGCCGCCCTCCTACAAGCCCCGAAGCACCAACTGGACTTGGGGCCATTCCTGAAGCCTTTCAGGGATGGGGAAATGGAGACTAAGGTGCCTGCAGGGGCGCGCGCCCGCGGAGGCGGCCTTACCTCGGATGGAGCTGCCGCCGTTGTCCCCGGGAATCCAGGCCAGCGTGATGGACGAGGCCGAGGTCTTGGACACCGTCAGCCGGGGCTGGTCCGGGGGCACTGGGAAAGAGCGCGGAGCCCGTGAGCCCCTTCCAGGCGGGAGCTGCTGCCCCTCAAAGGGGGCTGCCGGAGATGCCAGCCCCGGGAGCCCCTTGCCCGGGCTGCGGCTGCAAACGCCCCGGCAGCACAGCGGGGTCGGACGGGCGGCAGCGCAGGCTCGCCGTGCCGCGTGCGGAGAGCCCGCCGGCGGCCCTCACCTTGCACCAGCAGGTTGATGATGATGGTGTCGAAGCCCCAGGTGTTGGTGGCGGTGCAGGTGTAGTAGCCGGAGTCCTCGGCTTTCACCGAGCGCAGCACCAGCGTGCCGTTGGCCTGGATCAGGCGATGCCCATCCGCCGTCACGGGGATGGCGGTGTCCTCGCTGCCGGGAGAGCGGAGGCCCGGGGCGCATCAGCCGTGTGCGAGGCAGCGCGCGTCCCCCCACAGCGGCCCCGTCCCTGTCCCCGGGGGGGCCAGCGCTCCTTACCTGTCCTTCGTCCACTTGATGGCAGGCACCGGCTCCCCGACGGAGTTGCAGGGCAGCCTCACGTCCTTCATCCACGGCGTGGTGACGGTGCCACCAAAGGAGATGATCTTGGCTGGGGCTTTGCAGGGAGGAGGAGGAGGAGGAGGAGGAAGTAAGCCTAGCGGAGGGGCTGTGTGCGCGCAGAGCCCCCAGCGTGCCCCTCCTGTGCCCCGAGCACACTTCGTCCCTGCAGTAAGCTGACCCGGTGCAGCCAAAGCAACGCGAGGGGCAGCAAAACCTACGCACAGCAGGAGCAGCTGGGGCCCCCGCGCCGGGAGGCGGCTGAGCGCCCACCCCGCTCCGGGCATCGTACTTGGCAGAGCCGCAGGCGGGAGCGGGATGCAGCTCCTCGCCCGCCCCGTCCCCGCGGCCCCTCCGCGAGCCCCCCGCCGTACCTTTCCCGGCGGGCTCGATGGTGACCTTCTCGCTGATGTTGCCGCGGCCGGCGGAGGTGACGGCGGCCACCCACAGCATGTACTGCTGCCCGCGGGTCAGGTGGGCGATGCGGTAGAAGAGCTGGTCGGGGCTGGTCTCGTACTCGCTGGGAGCCTGCGCGGGGGAGGCCGGCGCCGGTCAGCCCCCGGCACGCGTGCACCCGCGTGTCCCCCGCCTGCCCGGCCGCGCTCAGGCCGTTTCCCGTCCTCGCTGCAAAGCGCCCGTCGGCCCTGCTCCGTGCGAGGGTGGGTGAGCGCCCTAACCCTAACCTCCTCCGGCTGCTGGGGTTTGCTCGGCTCCTGCTCCCGCCAGCTAACCCAGCTCCGCTCGGCGTCTCTCAATGCCCCTGGAAACCGGTGGGTGTCGTAATTTCTCCAGGGAGACCGGGCCTGAGCCGGAGGAACAGATGGCTGCGCCGGCGTGATTTGTTCCGGGGGAATCGCGCTTCCCGTGCCGGCCGCGCTGCCACGGGAGCCGCGGTACCGTCCCCGTTGCCCGGCCACGAGCCGTCCCTGCTCGACGGGGCCAAACCTCCCCTGCCCAAACCGCGTCCCCTGGGGAAGGAGCCGCTCTCGCCCCGCTCGGCGGAGACGAGGGCGACCCAGCGGCACAGGACAGCCCGCGCTCCGGGCGCCGCTGCCCGCGGCTGCCCCGCCATCCCCCGCTGCCGGCCGCGGGAACGCGAGCGTTCGTTAGGGCTCTGCTCCGTGGGACGGACGCGTTACGTGTGCGTGCGAACATGCCACTGCGCACAGGTATCTGCACAGCCATCGTCTTCGAACGCGCACCCCTGCGGGGCCCGCGGGTGGGAACGTACCCCACAAGCACACACCTATATGAATATTGCATAGTATACATAATTTTTTTTTTTTTTAAACCAAATGACAGTTTTGACAAGATGCCAAGAAAACAATATCAGATCCCAGCGGTTTTACCAGTTGCTTTGATGAAAAGATTATGTTGCCCTGGAAACCAGAGGCTCAGATAGTGAAATGAGTTTGAGAGGGAGCTTTCGATAAGCGCTAGTCTGCAGGCCTCCCATCAGCCTCTCCCTCGCGAAGGAGGGACGGGACCAGGCTTAATTTCTATTTTACTTCAGGTCAGCTGCCGGTAAGGAAAACATCCTGCACGTTCCCTGTTCTGGAAGGCAATAAATAGCCGGTGGGACTATAGCCTTGTGCGCATCGTATGCACGTGGGTTTGCCCAAACCCCCCTGCAATCGGAGCACGACGACCTGCACCGCGCGCACCATGGGCCCCGCCGGACCTCCTTACCGGCTGCCCGGAGCCGGGGCTGGAGCAGAAGATGGTGTACTTGCGGATGATGCCGTTGGGCTTCGCCGGGGGCAGCCAGGACACCACCACGCTGCTGGCTGAAGACGGGACGGCCTTGATGCCGGCCGGGGGACCTGGGACTGAAGAGGGGAGCGCGCTGCAGAGCCCCCACGGCTTGCACTGCCCGCGACTGGGCGCTTGCAGAGCATCTCCGCGTGGCAGGGCTGGCTCTGGACCAGGCCAGTGCAGGAGGAGCCTTGCTTTGGTCCCCGGGGCCGGCGGAAGGAGCCCGTGCACCGCATGGCCTTCGGGGATGCTTCCCCACTTTTTCCTGGGGGTTAATTGCAGCTACGCGCTGCTTTAGGGACCGTGATTGGCTTTCAATGCCTGTCTCCTAATCCACTAACATGCCCAACTCGCTCATCCTCGCGCCACCCTGCTGCACCGCCCCAACATCTGGCGCCTCCGACAACAGGGACTCCAGCCTGTCTCCTATTCCCAGCCCGAGGACAGCGGAGGCCTGGGAAATGCTCCGGAATGGAGTTAATGGCATTAAAGTAGGGCAGCCAGGGGGTGTAAATATTTAAATATCTGCACTTAAAAAAAAAAAGGGAGGGGGAATAAAAGGGGGGCACCCTGCCTGTAGCTGCACACCGAGGGCTGGCAGCGGGTACGGCCACCCTCCCTGCCCGATGCCCGAGGGAAAGGCAACGCGGCCCCGGCAGCGCAGCCCGCTCTCCGTGTCCGGCAGCCCGGTGCCGCACGGCCGGCCACGGCAGCTCCCCGAGGCGCCCGGCGCGGGACGAAGGGGACCTCAGCGGCCGGTCCCCGCCGCCGGCGCCACTTACTGTCCTCCTTGGTCTGGATGTAGAGCACGCTGCTGCGGACGCCGTCGCCGGCCTGGGTGTACGCCAGCACCTGGACGCTGTAGTTGGTGAACTTCTCCATGCCCCGCAGCTCCACTCGCTCCCGCGTGGTCGTGATGTTCTGCATCTCCCCCCACTCTGCGGGCGCACGGGGCCGTCAGCCCGCGGCCGTCAGCCCAGCGGGGCCGGCAGCCCCCGCGCCGGCAGGGGAAGGAGCCAGGAGCACGCACCTCCGTCCATGTAGAGGGACCAGAAGATGACCCGGTAGCCCTTGAGCACGCCGTTGAGGGTGCTGCGCGGCGGCTCCGACCAGGAGATGACGGCCACGTCCGACGTGATGGAGATGGCCCGCACGTTCTCGGGGGGCTGGCTGGGAACTGAGGAGGAGCAGGCGGGCGGGGGGACGGTCAGCGGGAGCGGGGCGCCAGGCCTCCCCGCTCCCGGGGGGCCGCCAGGGCACGCGCCGCGCTTCCCAGCCCGCAGAGAGGAGGAGAGCTGCCTGGATGCGTGGTAATTAGATCCCGTTGCCCCAGAAGAGGTAACTCTAATTTTTACGAGCATTTAAATGATAATACATCACCGTAACGATGCTCTTTGAAAATGATTATTGTTTCATATTACTTAGGTGTAAAAATATAAGCACCATGTAATTAGGGACTGAGTATAATAAACTAATACAGATAGTCCGTTTGAACAAAATGAAGGTAATATAATTATGGAAAAGACACTATTGCTAAAACAGGGGCCCTTGAATACCCCAGGAGGAGCGCTAATATAGCCAGGAAATGATCATGGTTTGACAGGCTAACGAGAGCCTTAATTAAGTATGAAAAACTGCTGAGCAAACACAGCGCAAAACTTTTTTTTTTTGTTGTCTTTAAAATGACTCCGAGGCCACCAGTGATCTCTCCCAGACGGAAACATCCACGGCACTCCGCACCCCGGCACAGGGGCAGCAGCCACTCGCGGGGCACTGGAGCCGCGCGGGCGGCCGGGCAGCCGAGCGGGGGCCGGCACGGAGACCGGGATGGGGCGACCCACGCCAGCACTCACATCCGGGAGCGCAAAAGCCGCTGGCCGAGGCCGGGCAGGCTTACCGTCCTCCAGCGTGGTGGCGTTGATCTCGCTGGACGACGGCCCCGTGCCCGCGCGGTTGAACGCCTGCACCACCACCCCGTACTGGGCGAACTTCTTCAGGTTGTCCAGCGTGTAGACCTCGCTGTCGCCGGTGGCCTTCATCTCCACGATGCTGTACTGCCCGTTGCTGCCAGGGCTGTTCTCCCGGTACCCGATCTGGTAGCCGCGAATCACCCCGTTCTGCAGCTCCTTCTTCGGGGCCTGGGAGCGGGGGACCAAGCAGGCGGCAGCGTCAGAGCGGCCTCAGAAGCCTCCCGCCAGCCCCGGACCGCTTGGTCTGAGAATAGTTTGACAGCCTTAAAAATGCATGAGGCCAGGTTTAAATCAATCTTAACAATATTTCTCTGAAGCATTAAGAAATCAATAAGGCTGATTGCAAATTTATGTTATAAAGCCAGAGCGATCCATCTCACCGAAATACTCCTAAAACGAAGTGACTTATCTTTCAAGTGAATCTTATTTTTCATTAATATGTTTTCAGCGCTTAAGGGGAGGGGAGGGGGAGAAGCTGGGACCCTAAATTTATTGGCTTGCGGTTCATTCTGAAGTCCTAACTTTATAATCAATTTTATTTTTCATTACGCACCTTCTGAAGAATAACTCTGACTCTAAATTTTATTGATATTTGC
Source organism: Apteryx mantelli (assembly GCF_036417845.1). Classification (NCBI taxonomy): domain Eukaryota; kingdom Metazoa; phylum Chordata; class Aves; order Apterygiformes; family Apterygidae; genus Apteryx; species Apteryx mantelli. Next base: position 1,649,474 of record NC_090000.1, read on the forward strand.
TTGCACACTTTGCAACCAAGTGTCTTGGTTTTTGCATATTTATCCTCTCTTTCCCTGTGGCCCCCCACGGATAACCTACGAGATAATGAGCTTGTTATAAAACATGATTAATAAGGACCCCATGTGATGCAGCGGAGCTGCACACCCAGCCTCGAAGTTTGCATTTCGTCTAGTACGTTTTTCTCACCTGTCCTAACCCTGACAAAAGTCCCGGTCCCGCAAAAACTAGCCACTGCCGCTAAGGCAAGGCTGCAGCCTGTGACTACGGCCCAGGGTGCTTGCGCTGCAAGATGTGACCCCTTAGCTAATTAGCACTGTGCTAATTAACCTTCCCAGGGAGGCGGACAGCCGCTGTGTCTCCCCTGCACGGCGTGTGCAGGAGCGAGGCGGCTTGTGCGAAGGGGCCGCGGCCGGCGTGGGGGGCTCGCCACGCACGTCGCCCAGCAAAGCTCCCGCGCCGCCCGGCCCCGCTCACCTTCCAGGTGACCTGGATGCTCTGGGACGTCATCGGCTGCAGGGTGACATCCATGGGGGGCCCGTCAGGAGCTGCGGTCAAACACACCCAAAAGACCACGTTGAGAAGCGTCAGGGAAGGACTCCGCCATTGGAAACAGGCTCAGGCTATAGGGGCGGCTCTGCTGGAGCCAACGCCACGTCAGGAACAACAAAAAGCGGGATGGATGCAGGGGAAAACTAAAACCGTGCTGCTGTGCCCGGGACCCCCTGCCCTGCCGCCCGGCCCGGCACCCCCCGGAGCACCTGCTTCCTCCGTGCTGATGGTGAGCTCCTTGCTCGGCTCGCTGCGCCCGATCTTGTTGAAGGAGTACATGCGGATGCTGTAGACCGAGGCCGGGTGCAGGTCCACGATGTTCGCCTGGTTGATGGTCGGGGAGATGTTGCGCGTGGACTGCTTAAAGTCCCAGGAATCTGGCAAAAGCAGTGGGGCGAGAAAGGAGGGTCAGGACCCGACAGGGACGTCCTCGCCCCGGCACGGCCACGCCGCAGCCCTGACCGTAGCCCGCACACCGGCTCAGCCCGGGAAGGACCGGGCAGTCCATGCACAGAGCTCGCGGCGTCCACGCGACAGGGCGACCGAGGGGGCTGCGTGGGCGCCCTGCCAGGCGGCCGGCGGGCAAATGCCCCCAGCGCCTTCCTCTTGCGGAGGGGCTCCCCGCCTCGCCGCACGCGACGCCCCGCGCAGAGGGGCATCTTCCCCCGGCTGGCTTCTGCGCAGCTCCGAGTTGGGCTTTTCGCAAATATTGTCTCTTTTAATATTCCCTTTCAAATGCTCCCATCTAACATAAATTAACGTATTTCATTAATGCTGCTCTCTCTTTTCTTCATCAAAGGGACCGGGATCCAGAATATTCCCTTTAAAAGCCACGCAGCAAGGCGCAGCCGGCTTCGCACCGCGCCGCGAGACGGCGCGAGGCAGGACCCCAGCACCTTCCCCCCGGAGGACGGTGAAGGGGGCTGGGACCATCGGCCGGGGGGAAGGTGCTGGGGAGGGAAAGAGCCGGAGGTCAGTCGTCACCCACCGGACTTGTTCTTGTACTCGATATCGAACCCAGTGATGATGCTGTTGCCGTCGAAGCGCTGGGTCCATCGCAGGTTCATGCTCCGGGCTTTCACCTCGCGGATCTCCAGCTCCGGCGGGTCGGGGGGCTCTGCGGCGGGGGGGGCAGGGCAGGTAAGGAGACGTGCTCCGGACCCGGACCGCTGCCTGCGGGTCCCTCTCCCATGGGGACCGGCCACCCAGCGCCGCCTGACCGCCAGCGCGCGCAGGGAGCGCTACCTTGCACCGTGAGCTGGATCAAGCCTCGGTCCTCGCCGTACGAGTTGATCGCGTGGCAGGAAAAGAAGACGGAGTCCCCACGGTCGGCTGGCTTCAGCTATGAATATTTCGGGGAGAGAAAAGGAGCCGCTTCAGGTTTAGCTACCGCCGTGAGGGTGGAAACTTTCCTACTGCAAACCTCAGCAGCAGCTGCCCTGACCCCCACGGGCCGTGGCACGAGCCCCCGGCTCCTGCCACGCCGAAATTTGAAGCAGGGCTTCTCGCCTGAGCCCACGGCAGCGCTTTTACACTGGTGGTCGTCAGCGACGCTTCGAGGTTCGCCTTAGCTGCACAGCCACCCCGTGGCACCAGGATACGCGATCCCTGCTGCAGACTTTTCCTCCTATGGGCTTTTTAACGCCCTTCGGAGCTGGTCTTCAGGCGACTAGCTTGAGAGCCCAGTGCGTTTTTAACCCCCATGCTGTCTGGGGGCTCAGAGCATTTGCTCCAGCCTGGGCCAAGCCGTGGCTCCTTACGCCCCTCCGCAGGGGCCACCGCCGCCCCTCGGCTCTGCCCCTCACCTTGAGCGTGGAGATGACCTCGTCGCCGTTGTCCTTGGTGGCGATGGCGTAGCGCATGTTGCGGTCGGGGTCGATGACGGTGTCGCCCTTCTCCCAGCGGATGATGATGGGCCGCTCGCCCCGGGCGGTGCAGTTGAGCTCCTTCATCTGCCCCTTGATGGCGATGGTGGTGTTGGGGTGGGAGGTGATCATGGCCGGGACTGCGGGCAGGGAGAGAGGGGCTCAGCGCCCGCCCGCCTGCGCCGGGGACGTGGCGGAGGCAGCCCGTCAGCTGCACGTCGCGCCACGAGGCCACGCAGCCCGAAGCGGAGTCTTTTTGCTGCATTATACAGCTCAGGATCATAAAATAATGAAGCAGATAAATTTTATAATGCATAGCATTACACCAGGATAGACAATAAAACGTGAAAGACAAATAACCAAGCGCACACTATAATGAAGAGAAAGCCTCCAGTCTGAGACGTGCGAGTATGAATTATTGACTAAGGTTTTACACTCCCGAGGATGAGAGGAAGAATGTTTTCCATCACAGATTTGCATAATTCACTCGTATAAACCCGGGCAGAATATAGAGTGTGATTTCACATCAGCATGGCAGCCTTTGCACTGCAGTTGCTGGAGAGGTTTTTTTTAATATTCGCCCAAACACTCAAGCGAGGAGACCGGGAAGGCCCTGCATCCGGGGCCGGAGCCCGCGCAGGCTGCAGCACCCAGCCGGGTGCTCCGCGCCGCCTGCCCCGCGGCACGGCGAGCCCCGCACTCGCCGGGGACCAGGCACATGGCAGAGCCAGCCCCGGCCGCCGCCTCCCGCTGCAGCGGCGTCCGCTGAAGCGCCGCTCCGTGCCGTGGGCATCTCTGCGATACATGCTGCTAGCCGGCCTCGCGGAGCAGCTCTGCTGCGCTCTCCCGAGCAGGAGGCGCGGGCGCACTCGGAAAGCCAGCCCGGCACGCGGTGCCGGGAGGAGTTTGGCTTCGAGCAGAGCACCGCCACCTCTGCAGCGGGGGCGCGGGGCGGCACCCGCGCGGGTCCCCAGCGCGCCGTGCACCGTGCAGCAAATGCGGGCGCGGGGGCAGCCCGGCGAAGCAGAAAAAAATGTAATGCATAAACAAACAGCGCTGCCGAGTCCCGCAGTAATATATGATAATGACGATCCGCAAAGGCAACACACACTGTTATAATGGGACACAAGAGGCTCTAATGAGCTATGACTTCTCGGCTTTCTGTGGCAATGTAATTCAATTAAGAGCTAAGGAAACCTTTCCTCTCCGGCTGCGGGGGCTGGCGGGGCGCAGGGCAGGCGCCCGCACGGCTGGGACAGCGCTGGCAGCCCCGGGGACGCCTCCGCCCTGCGGCGGGTCTCCGAGAGCCCCGTGCGAATCCTGCCTCCGGGCAGCCCCCAGGAAAGCGCGGCCACCCACAGCTTGACCCACGAGCGGCGTGAGCCTGCGGGGAGGCTCTGGCGGCAAAGGGGAAGAGGGTGCACGGAGCCGCGTGGCGCTGGGCAGGGCATTTGGGCTCTTGCTTTGCCCGGGTTCGGTGGCGAGGGCACACCGCAGGGCAGGACAGGGCTGGGCAGCGGCGCAGGGCTGCCGCGGCCACCGAGGACCCGGCTTGTTTCCCTGGGAACGACAGCCCCAGGAGAGGAGCTCCGCTTCCAACTGCGCCTCGCTGAAACGCGCTTATTGATGTTTGATTAAAAGCAGCTCCTTGCATGCAAACATAGCAGCTTCCCTCAATTGCCGGCGTCCCGGGAGAGCGGCACGTAGCCCAGAGCAGAGGAAGCAGCAACGCAAAGCGAAAGAAAACCCCCGCTCTCGCGCCGATATCTGCTCTCGCCTGCCTGCACCGCTGCGACGGGTCGCCCGGGCTCCAGCACCTGGCCGTGGAGCCGCTGCTCGGCACCAGCCCTCCCCGCACGACAGCACCGCCTTGCTTCCCCCTTTGCATCCCTGTGCCGTGCTAACACGGCCCGGACGAGGGCTGGTCCCGCTTGCCGGGCAGAGATAAGGCTGCTCCCAGGGGACTTGTCGCCACCTGGCACACCGTGCCGTGCCATGCTGTGCTAGCCTGAGCGCGAGGCGATGGCTCAAGGGGAGCCGCGACAAAGGCGCCCGCCTGCCCCCCGCGCCCCCCTTCCTTGTTTAGAGCTGCCTCTGTGATGTTAATTTGATTGCACCCATTTCGGCTTCCTTTCTACACTGATTAGCTGAGTTTCACCTGAAGCACGAGATTAATTCAAATTGCATAGAAGCAATCAGTTATGCTCCCGGAGTACGACAGCGAGCTCCCGACCGGCTCTGGCTGCTCCGCAGCACCAGCCCAGCCTGCAGCGCACCCCCCGGGGACGTGACCCTCTCCGTCCCCCGCTCCCTCCGTCGATGCCCAGGCAGCCGTGTGCTAAATCGCGTTTATCACACGTGCACGATCCCCCCACCTGCACGCGGGCCCGCGAGCCGCCCCCCCGGGTACCCTCGCGGCGGCTTCCTCCGCTCGCCTCCTCCCGCTCCACGGGACACTTGACCTGATGCTAACACGCTCCTTCCCGAAGCAGGGAAGGACGCAGCAGGGCGGCAAGGCACCGAGGCGTCCCCTGATCCAGGCAGGCAGCGGGGCCGAGGGCAGGGACGCTCAGCAGACCGACTTCGCCTTTGCGTTTTGAGATGGGGAAGGCGCAGCCCTGCTCCGCGGCGCGAGCCGAGGGCTGAGCCCCAAGGCAGCCTGGCAGGACCCGACGCACGGACCCCCGTGCTCCCCTCTGCCGCGGCCAAGCGAGGGATCGCGCTGCCGTGGCTAAAGGCTGCCCCTGGCCGGGGCCAAAGGGTTAAATTCCTGAGCTGGTTTCAGCAAAGCTCTGCGTTTTCACTCGCCGCCTGACAAAAGCAGCAGCTAACTCCTCCTGGCACCGGTGGGCTCGCAGGCCCGCAGCCAGGGCTGTGCACGCTAGCCTGATTTATTACCTGTCCGACTCGGTTATTCCCGGCGAGCCCGTCACCGGGGTATCTGGGAACCTGGTGCGCGGGTGCGGAGCACATTTGCAGGGCGCCGCGGCCCCTCTCAGCAGTGCCACTCCCCTCGCCCCGCTGACCGCAAGCGCGCTCTCCTCGGACTCTGATTAACTTTCATTTAACTCCGTCCGCAGTGGCCTGACTTTAGACGACAGCCTGCACTGATCTCGCTTTAATTGGCCTGACATTTCCGCAAACAAACAAAAATCAAAAAATGAAACAAAACAAAGAGCCCCACATAATGCTTAATTGGCTGTGGCGCTTCGTCTACCTATCCATTCAAACCTTTTCAAAGGCTGCCGAGGTCTCCAGGAAATGTAAAAGCACATGTATAATAAGGTTATGTGCTATTCAAGTCAGCGAGCAACCTGTCCTGGGATGCAATTATACAAGATAGCAGGGACGAGGCAACAGTTCAGGCTCCCAGACTTATGCACGCTCGCCCGGGATTAATCGCCTCGACTTTGTACCTGCGCCGCATTGAAGTATGTTGTTTGAAGTCGCTCTTTTCAACTCATCAGTCAGCGGGATAAATTAAGCAGCTGCCGGGGAGGGGCAGAGGCTCCCCCGCAGCCCTCCCCGCAAGCGAGCGAGCGAGGAGCGGGGAAATTAGCCGCTTGACGGGGAGGGGAGGGAGGAGCCCCGGGCGAAAGGTTGGCTGATGCCAGAAAACCCAGCGCTGCGCTGGGGAGGGGAGCGGAGGCAGCAAAGGGCTGCCGCAGCCCGGGCCGGCCGCTCCTTCCTTTCCCCGGGAGGCTCCGGGCACAGGCCTGCGGCTGGCGGGTGCCCCGCAGCCCCCTTCTGCTGCTGCTTCAGCCTCGTTCCTCCCCCTCCGCTTTAGGGGCACGTAAAGCCACCGGCAGCAGCCCCAGAGCTTTGCCGGCCCTGAGCACGGCTCCAAGGAGCATCCCGCCAGGAAGCCCGGGCGAAGGCGCGGTAGGAGAGGAGCCGCGTCCCCCCTGCGGCTGGGCTTCGCTCCCGCCCGTAGGGAGCTGCCGCCGGAGCCGCAAAAACAGGACCCAGCAAAGCTTCAAACGCGGCGCCTCAGGTGTTTCACAGGCAGACGCTTCAGGGCGCGCGGGAGCCCTGGCGACGCGGCATCGCAGCCCGGACCCCGCGAAGGACCCCGGCACGGTCCCCACTCCGGCGGCACCAGCAAGCCGCCGCAGAAGCGCACATGGCGCGGCTAGTCCTTCCCCCCTCTATTTTGAGGTTCAAACTCTTCTGGCAGCAGCAACCAAAATAAAGAGAGAGGAGCTGGAGATTATGTATTCTGCTGACGGCAACGGGAGAGGAATCCAATAATAAGCATAGTTCAAACAAGGTGTCTAGCAACACTTCCCGGCCCATCCCTGTCAAATTAGCCAAGCTATTTCCTTGCCTCCTGTATGATGTAGATTGATTGCCTGGTTTTATTAAGGACAAAGCGTTTTAAATAGCGTAAGGGAAGCAGGTCCCAGGAGGAGGGGAGTCGATCCCCCGCTGCCTGCGCATCGATTGCTGGGTGCACACAGTGCTGAGCGCGGGGCAGCCGTGCGATGCCGACCCTCCGGACGGACGGCGGGAGCTGTCGGACAACACGGGCTGAGCCGGCTCGGGCGCTTTGCCCCGGTGACAAGCACCCGGCTCACAGCCGCGGCATAAGCCAACAGCCCTTCCCCTACCAGCTGCGAAGGCCCAAGAATGAAAACACCACTTAAACGGTCAGTACTGCCAAGGCATCCGAGAGCTTTTCCCCAACCCCGAGCACACGCAGCCACGACTCAACGTCAGCTCAACGCAGGCACATCAAGCTGCAAAGGAGGATGGCACGTGCACCCAAACACCAGCGCGAGGGTGGTGCTCGAGCACCCTGGGGCGCCGAAGCTCTCCCTTATCCACCAGCACGAAAACTATGCACCCAGGCTTTGCTCCCCGCTGCCGGCGTTTCAGCCGTGCCACGGGCAGGTCCCCGGCCCTTCGCCACCGCAGACGCGGCTACTTACTCTTCACAGTGAGAAACATGGACTTGCTGATGTCCGTCCCCACGCCGTTGCTGGCCTGGCAAAGGTAGTAGCCGATGTCCTCCTCCAGCACGTGGCGAATGAGCAGGGAGCTGTTGGGAAGGATCTGGATGCGGCCCGTGAGGGGTATGGGGTGGTACTGCTGCGGGTTCCCGCTCCCTGGGGGGAGAGGCAAAGAAACAGAGCTACGAGAGCACAGCCACGGCGGAGAAGCACTCGCGACGCCAACGGCACCGTCCCCGGCCAGGGCCCCAAGGTCCCCACAGCACCAGCTACGCTGGGGTGCCCAGGAGAGGGGACGGCCCTTCGCTGGCTTCAGAGGGACACCGGGGCTGAGGAAGAGCCTCTCCAGCTCCCCAGCATCCAAGGACACCGTAACGGGGCCGTCGAGGCTGGCCCTGGCGGAGCCGCGCGGTGGCAGGGCTCAGCGCGCTCTCGACACCCGCAGGGATGTGGTGCCTCTCCAGCATGGGGCTGAAGCGCTGCGAGACCCGAACCAGAGCAAGCGCCCAGCCATCCTGCAAGGAGACTCTCAGCTCAAAGGGGAAAGCCCCATGCGTACCTTTTGCATGTTTCCACATGACTTTCGGAGGGGGGTACCCGTCAACGGAGCAGTTCAGCACCCCAGCTTTGCCATAGATGCCATCCTGGTTGTTGGGTTGAACCACAAAACGAGGAGGCACTGAACAATTCGAGAGAAAAGATGGTCACTACAGCACAAACCCCATCAGCTTCTTGCACCTGATCTCCGCCTGCATGTGGCTTTCCCGGCTCTCCCCCCTCTCGCTGTCTGCGCTGCTCGCTGTCGCGGGCTGCACCGCTCCGGCGAGCCCTCGGCTGGAGACGAGCCTTATCTGCCTTCAGCCTCTCAACTTATCTCTGTTCCCTGCCGCGTTACGCCTCCATCACTGTCTACCCTCGCACATCGAGCGCGGTCGCAGGCAGCGGCAGCAACCAGCCGTGGAGCATGGCCGGCCGCCCTGCAGGCACTCACCTCGCACAATGAGCTGCCGCTCGCGGCTGACCGTGGCGGCGTCGTTGCTGGCGATGCACGTGTAGTTGCCGTTGTGCTTGAGGGAGACGCTGGAGATCTGCAGGGAGCTCATGAACTCTTTGCTCTCAATGGTGACCCCAGAGCCGGAGAGGATGACGTGCCCGTCCTTCCTCCAGGTGATGTGGATGGGCATGTCCCCGGAGGAGACCACGCAGGGGATGTAGAGGAGCTGCCCGATGGAGGCTGGTGGGAACTCGAAGGGCTGGATCAGAGGAGGGACTGTCAAGGGGAGAGGCAGAGCATGCTGCAACGGTCGGCTGCGGAAAGCCTTCCTCCAGGGCAGGGTTGGGGCTTGGGGGAAACGGTGCTGGTCCCCTACTCCCTGCAGGTGTTCACAGTGCCACCGTGCCACCCGCTGCCCAGGGCTGAGCCAGTGAGCAAGGGGGTCCACCGGCTCCGCTCCTCAGAGCACCACGTCACACCAGGGCATGTAACAGCCTGCAGCCTTGCAGGAGGAGCGATGCTGTTTTCCATACAGACAACGGTTCAGAAATCTACTGCCCTATCACCCAAAGGACCTTCTCCGCCTGGAAACTGCTGTGGCCCTTATTTCAGCCATCAGTACGTGCAGCAGAGCGGGGAAGATGCCACTGAGCGGGTGACAGCAGCAAGACGTTACCCACCTGAAAGAAGCGCTAAACTACGAGCACGACAGGGCAACGCTGAGCCCTCGCGCAGAGCGGGCCTGGCCCTGCGGGAAAGCCGGGGCTGAGCCCCTCTGCACGCACCAGCTGAAATCCCACCTCAGCATTTAGCTGCTCACAGAAAAGCAATTATTAGATTGATGCTTTTCTTAAAGGCACTGGATTCAGAACCAGCCATTATCTTTCTGATAACTTAATTAGGCAACCGCAGCATCTCTGGCAAAGTGGGAGGGGGAACAAAGTGGAGAGAGGGAGACAATTAGCTTAACAAGGCTCAGCACCTGGTAGATGAGATCCTCTTTCTGCAGTCTCCATAATTAAATTAGCAGGCTGCCAATTGTCCCCTCGGCAGAAATAAGATGCCCTCTTGCATAGACGCGGGAGCCCCTAGCAGAGAACTGCTCAGCACAACGCGGTGCCGTCTCCGGGTTCCCGCACGCCGTCTCCCTCCTCCGGCCCTGCGTCCAGCCCAGCAAAGGTCTCCGCGCGCGGGCAAGGCTGCCCAGGCGGCCGAGACGGGGCAGCCACCCGCGCACAGGGCTGGCCCAGAGCCTCGCCAGGTGGCTCCGGGGAGCCGGGAGCTGCTCCCGGGGGCTCCTGCAGCGCCGGGCTGCCCCTCGGCCGGCTGCAGGGATGGGGCTCGAGACGCCGGAGCCACGGAGGCAGCAGTGCCCGTTTTCCATAATTAATGAATAATTAATTGGGAATGCGCTGCAGTCTGCTGCAGAGTGGGGAAGAGCTCCTGGCTGCGTGGCTCCCCAAACGCAGCCCAGCGGCCCCTTCCCAAGAGCCAGAGAAAGGGCAGACCCCCTCCCCTGGAGAGGAGGGCTTCCCCTCTCCCAGCTCCCCTGACGCAGAGCTGACGACGCTCCTCTCCGACCCAGTGCATCTCCTGCTGCAAATTCTCCCTTCTTCAGCACTTCCCAGGCTCTCGAATGCACCAAGACAACTGCGGCACGAGCCAGCTGTGCAGCCCGGCACGCTCGCAGCCGCGTGAGGCCCACCGCTGCACCCCGGGCACGCGTCTCCGAGCCCGCCGAGCCCAGCGCCGTGCCGCCCGCCTCCCTCCAGGCAGAGCTGCCCGGTCCGGAAGGGAGTGAGCCGTGTCCCTGCAGGGCTAAGCCTGGATTCACAGGCTCCGCTTTCCCTAGGGGTAAAGCAAAGCCTCGTCCAGCCACAACGGGAGCAGGTCGGGGCGGGAGGGCTCCCGCGGTGCCATGCCACGGTGCTGTGCCTGCCGCGGGCACCACTGCACGGCACCGCACGCCCGAGGCGGCGAGAGGAGGCGCGCTTCAAAACGGGCCGCAGATAAAAAGATCAAATTAAAGAGCACGAACAGGCGAGGCGCTGCTGTGAGGGGGGCTGTAAAGCTTTTACTACCGCTTGCTTGGAAAGACCTGCATAACTCACTCGTGGCACTTAATGCGGTCGCCAGGCACTTGTGGCAATAAAAGCTTTACGGTGCTCCATGCCATCCCGGGCTCTCTCTATATACGCTTGTATTTATTTACTCTGCTCCTTGGAGCTCACTCCGATTGTATTCCAGGGCGTTTTCAATTCTTTTCCATGGGCCTTTTATCTGATGGCCAAAACAAATAAATAAACAGCTAAGCAGGTGTGGGTGTAAATCCCGAGCAGCACGCTGCAGGTGGAATAAACATGTCTTGCGCCCGTCAGAGCGGCCCTGCCATCCAGCCTGCGCAACATTTCAATCAGCCCAACTTCCTCGAACCATCACCAGCTCCCAAGCAAGGCAGTAAATCCAGGCTCAGGTAGCTTCCCAGGATATATGGATCTTTGGCTGAACCTCAACATCCCGCGTTCTCTGCTGGCACCTTCTAGTGGCTGAGAAAAAGTGAATTACATTATCCAGCTTTACGTGCACACATCCGTACAGACCCTCTCCGGGAGAGGGAGGGAGCTCCACGTCTGTCTCGTCCACCCCAGGAGCAGGCCAGCATTTACGCCAACTCTGGCTTCTTTCAAGCATTTCAAAATGTCTTCCAAGTGTTTCTTTCTTTTTTTTCTTAAACAGAAAGCAGCAAGGTTTCCGTTCCAATGAGCCGTAACTTTTGGACGAGATGCATGCTGACCACCTTAGGGAACCAGACGGCTCCAGCGCCGGGGGCACCCCAGGGATGGCCGGCGCCCCGGCCACAGGGGAGAGCTCTGAGCGGTTCAGCGCAGCTCTCGCACCCAGGCTACGTCCCGCAGCTGCGCAGGGAGCGTCCAAGTCCCCGCCTGGGGGAGGAAACGGCCAGCTGCTAATGCTAGCATTGCCAGGTCACCCTGGGAAGCGGAGGCATCCCTTCCCCACGCCTCAGAGCAGCCCGGAGAGGCAGTCGTGTCTTGGCTGCGAGTTGCTCTCTCAGAGGTACGCGGGGCACATCTCGGGGCCCCCACGCACACGAGGATTTTGGTGCAAGGTGAGGAGAACCAAGGCCAGCCATGCCCCACACCGGACACCTGGGAGGAGATAAGTCCTCTTTGCACTGCCCGTACACCGGTTATCTGCAGCCTGCACTTCCGTTTGCAAAGCCTTGGAGGAGAGCATTAGCTAATCAAGTGCTAGCATCTATAATCAGCTTGATGCACTCTCTTGCTAACCTGATTCCTAATAAGAAAATGGTGGATGGGAGGGGAGGGAGGGGGATCAGAACGAAATCCAGTCCATAAATACCCTGCTCAGAGAGACAGAGTGAAAGACAATTGGCCAGCTCCGTCCCCAGCGTGGCTGTGTTTGTCTAAATGATTTACTGCAAACACCGAGCCGGCGACAGGCAAAGACGACCCGACAACTCTGAGGATGGCAGATAGGATAGCACGGCATACTCATAACACAATCTCAGCAAGTCACTGGAATGGAATGCATCGACTCAATTCATTAGGACTGATAGCTCCCTCAATGGGGCTGAATAATTGATGGCCTGCAGAAGCTTTTAAGATGTTCTGTGCGCTTGGAAGACTGAGAGTATTATTTTTTTAAAAGCTAACACACACAGAAAAACATCAGCGAAGGTGATCCGAGCAAAGGTTAGATGTTTTAATACGTTATGTTTACACTGTAAATTTTTGCTCCGTTGCTTGTAGCAGGAAATGGATATGGTATGGCTTAGGGCAGCAGCAAACGCACAGGCAGGTCCAGGTAGCTAATTCAGCGGGAACTGAACTCACTCGCTAGGGCTGCCGCAAGCCTCCCCGTGTGATGGGAACCGGGCTCACGCCAGTGCAGCACTGGCAGAGCCAGGCCGTGGCCTGGCCGCGGGGTCCCTGCTGCGGCACCGGCCGTCCCCAACACTGCTCGAACGCCCCTGCCAGCCAGCCAGGCCCCCAAATGAGCAGCTTCTAGCAAAGCAGCCGTTCTCTCGAGGCCCTAGGAACGCACTTGCACATCACCTGGCTCCGGATGGGGAAAGGGGCTCGCTCTTCCCACTTACGGGTCCCTAGAGCTGCAAATGGGCAACAGCTTCTGCCAAAAGCAGGCAGCTTCCTGGGTGGGAAGGGAATCTCCCAGGGACTGCCTCTGCCCCTGCTTACCTTTCACCGTGACGTGGACACTCTGGCTGATGGAGAGCTGGGGCTGGATCAGCACACTGCAGACATACTCTCCTTCATCCATGCCTTTCTGGACATCCATCAGCTTAAGAGTCCCGTTCTCAAAGACCACTTGGCGGTGGTTATCGGGCAGCAGCAAAGAGTCCTTGTACCACTTGATGGAGTAATATGGGTACCCAATCACCCTGCAGTTGATGAAAGTGTCCCTACCCGCGACTGCCGTTATGTTCTTCATCGCTCGGATGCTCGGGGGACCTACATATTTGGGAGGAAGGAAGAGGCAGGCTAGGTTAACTCCGAAGGGCAGTTTGTTTGCATACAGATCTGTTGCAATTTCAGAGCAAGCTTCACAGGAAAACGAGGTAACAGGAATACTTAGGATCCAGCCTTTTTTTGGGTGATGAGCAGGCACTGGCTCCTTTCTGAGTGTGCATAGGGAAAGCCACTCACTGGGGCTCACCTTCCTCTAGAGCTACTCACGCACCTACAAAAGTGTAGGTATGAAACAGGGGGGCTATGGTCCTCAGTCACTGCCAAACTGCAGCAAATTCCACCCAAATTTTGCAGGTGCAGCTTAAACGCTAGGAAAGTTCAGCCCATAAATACCACCACTGCTCCTCAGAGAGGCATTAGACGCTCTCTGGGAGCACAGTATACTTCTGCAGCAGGAACTGTGGCCAGCCAGCCCATGTCCGGCCACGGCTCCTCCAGCAGTGCTCGTGGCCACGGAAATTAGAAGGTAATTTGGGGGCCGCTCGCTGGCACAGTCACGGCTGCTCTCCCCGCTCCCCTTCAGAAGGAAGCTGCCTGCATTTTGCTGAGTGCCCTTGACAGGAGAACTGCATACAGGCACCTGACTGCCATTTACAAATTTATTTTACTTCCACTAAAATACCAACCATTTGGAGCTGCCCACTGGCAACCTGAATATCGCTGCAAGGAGGGACATTCCAGCATTGCAGGATTTTCCCCAGGTTCTGGCTGGCTTAAGGGCTCGGAGGGTCCCGCAGGTGAGCATGTGCTGCACTATCGAAAGGCTTTGAATGAAAAACGGCTCACAAGGGCTCACCTAAGTCTTTTCTGGCATAAGAGACCTCACAAGACTGGAATGCTTTCATAGACCTTCAGTGTCCCTAAAACAGCTGTTTCTGCTGCTGGGGCTGGAAATGTTTGGCTGATGAAGGTGGCCCAAGCCTGCTCGGGCCTCGCGGAGGGGGAAGGCACGCCGGGCAGCTCAGCAGCAGAGCTGTCGTGCTGGGGAGCTCGCAGCACGGCGTGGGATACGCCTCAAAAAGGAGCAGGAAAAAAAATTAAGTTCTCGCTCCGTAATGTTTCTTGGGCCCGTCTGCGGGATTTGCTTGATTCCAGGGCAAAAAAAGCCTGAATCTTATCTACTGATAGGCAGTCAAGAACTGTAAGAGGGGGGAAAAAAGGACAGCGAAACATCCTCATTGAAAACATCACTGTTGCTTCCGTGCCAGGGAGATGAACTTGCTCCAAATTTAGCAGTAAATGGCAGCAAAACTCAGACTCTCCTGGGATCCCAGCCAAAAAGCCACTAGATCCATTGCAAACCTGAGACACAGGCAAACACAGCCCTTCAAACCTCTTTCTCAGTAGATAAATTCATGCTACCTTGACTGTGTCTAGCTCCCACTTACAAAACTGGAAGCTTTAATTGCTGATTATTAATGGGCAGGGGCTAATACCGGCCCTTGCGCCTTAGATTTTTGCCCGGCAGAATTCCCTGTAACGCGCAGAACAACATGCTCTCGCCGTAATAACACTGTGATTAACGTGGCCATGGCTTTTAGCAGACAAAGAAAGTACAGACATGACAAATCAAAGCTCATTTTCCACAATTTCACGTACTGGCTCATCATCATTTGTAACGTGCATCCCTGGGCCTGCAGGTGCATTTGCTGCCATGGAGAGGGGATAGAGCGAGGAACTGGGGGCAGGCCAGGGAATACGGGGGACCCGGGACACTTCCCAGCTATAAAAAGCAAAGCAAGTGGCATTTAGCCACGACAGGACAGTGCAGCACCTTCGGGGAGGCACTGCTGGCCCTGCACGGGCTCTGGGGCAGGGGGCTCGGCAGGGTGAGAGTGGGTCTCGAGGGAGAGAGCATGGCCCTTTTTCCTCCGGAAAGCCCCCTTCCGGCTCTCCGAGGCTTACAGGACCAATCTGCGCTTAGTTAAGTGGCCCACTGCAATCCATGGGGAAGCTTCGTGCTCCAGGCAGCACAAGCCCCCGGTGCGCGGGCAGATCGGGGGCAGTTTGGAGCACAGGGGACAAGAGAGCAGCACGACTGGGAAAAGGCGACGGGGGGACGAGGAGGAAACGTTCTAGCGGGGAACAGAACAAAACCAAAAGCCCAGTAAAAGTCCTATTCTGATATTTAAAAGTAGACAGGCACCTCTTACGTTTATTCGCGCTTGGTATTCGGCGCTGCCCACCGAGTTCCGCGCGGTGCACCGGTACACGCCGCCGTCCTTGATCTGCGGGCTCGTCACGTTCATGTGGCTCACCGTGGTGCCGTCCGACATGGTGTACTGGTTGGTGCGGTGCCCGTTGTCCCTCTGGATGGGCTCGTCGTCCAGGGCCCAGGTGACGGTCGGCGGGGGAGCGCCCTTGGCGGCGCACATCAGGGAGAACTGCTCCCCGGGGTTGACCACCTTCTCGCTGAAGGAGGAGACGATGCGGGGGGTCCCATCTGGGGGGCACCCAGCGGGAGCGGGGTTAGGGCGCAGCAGCCACACGTGGCCACAGTCACCAGCTCCAGGGAGGGTTTCGGACCCTCGCCGAGGATGGGAGCGCTTCGGGCACGGTGCCTTTGTACCGCACCCAGCACCCGGCTCGCGGGCGAGACGGGAGTCCCTGGCGCAGCCGCGCACAAGCCCTCGTCGATAATATATACAGCAGGCACGAGCATGCTGAGCCCTGCTCTCCATCACGGACCCTAGCAGCAGAGAGGTGCCGGGACGGGGGCAACAGCGGATGCTGGTTGAGGCGGACATTGGCTCGACGTGGGCTCAGCGGCGCCCGTTCCTTGCCCAAGCATCCAGGGATCGGCCTCCGCGACTGCTCACGAGGCAGGGGGAGGAGATGCCTCGTGCAGGGCAGCGCCTCGGCCCAGGGGCAGGGCACGGGGGCGTAATTCGGGGCAGGCCCCTTGCTTCAGCCCCTGCCCACTGGCCCCAGCTGTGCTGCGTTACTGAGCAGAGCTGGCTTCCCACCTGTGCAGGCGGGAGGTGCCGAGGGCTTCCCGGCACAGCCTGGGATGCAGCAGCCCGGAGGGACGCGGAGGAAAGCCCCGGCGGCCCCCGCCCCGAGGAAGCCAGCTCACCCTCCAGCATGATGATGGAGAAGTCCTGCGCCGTCTGGGACTTGCGGGTGGCGAAGCACTGGTAGGCCCCCGAGTGGCTCTTCTGCGCCGCCGTGATGAGGAGGGTCTCGTTGCTGATCCCGCGGATGGAGATGTAGTCGTCCACCACCACGAGGTCCGTGTTGCGGTACCAGCGGATGACGTACTCCGGGGACCCGCTGAGGGTGCAGGAGAGGATGACGGTGCTGCCGATGCCCGTTTTGAGCTTCTTTGGTGTGAGGGTCACACGCAGAGGGTCTGTGCAAGAAAGGGCGAGAGCAAAGCGAGCGCCGGCTGAGGAGCGTGGCGGTGGAGCTGCCGAGGCCGGCTGCCAGCCCCGCGGGAGGCCGCGGAGCTGAGGGCGGCGCGGGGAGGACACAGCCCCAGCCGAGGCCAGCCCGAAGCCCACGGCCGGCGGAGCAAGCACTGGCAGGGTGGGAACAACCCGGTGGGCAGGACGGGGCCCCACTGCGAGCTCAGCGCCGGTGGCGCGGGGCACTGGCAGAGCCCCTGCCTGCGCGGGAGCTGCGGGGAGGGTGCGGGTGGCTGGAAGAAGACATCACGGGGGGACAGGTCCCCTCTGGAGCCATTTGCCGAGCCAGGGCAGCTCTGGCACGTGGTGCTGCTCTGTGCACGGCGGCCACGGCACATCCCAGCCTGCAAGCTCGGGTACCGCGAGGATCCCGGTGACAGGAGGAACCCGCAGGAGCAAAGCAGGCAATAAATATTTGGCCTGCCCAGCTGGTATTTACTGTTTGGCTGGAGCGTCTTTTATGTAAATCAACAAAACAAAGCACAGAGGCACCTAACATAAAACTAACACCGCAATGGAGCAATTTACATCCCACGGCACTGCTCTGAATTTTCCAGAGATCCCTTTCTTTTCGCCGATTAAAGTGGTAAATCAGGGGATGCCTGAAGATATTTTGCTGCAGCATTATAAACTTCTTTTAAGTGCTCCGAGCGCCACGTTGGGCACGCTGTGCAGCAGCACGGTGGCTTCCAGCGCGTGGCACACCACGCGTTTTACGAAATATAAGGCTTGCGATTTATGGGGCTTTGCAAAACAGTCAGAGCCAAGGTGGGACTCGTCTGGAGCAGGAACCAGAGCACACGTTAGTGCACTGGGGAGGTGCTCGGCAGCTCCCGGGTGCAGTGGCTGCTCCGGGTGCCAGCGGCTCCATCTCGGCTCTGGTGGCAGGACACAGGCTGCCCCCTCCCGCGCCCCTGCTGGGAAAAGCCTCCCCCTGCCTGCTCTTACCTATGACCGTGAGGGTCCCCGTGACCTCTGCAGACCCAAAGGTGTTGGTAACCTCGCAGATGTAGGTCCCGCTGTCCTCCACGCGCAGCTCGCTGATCGTCAGGCCCGTGATGCGCTTGGTCCAGCGGCTGTCGGCAGGCAGCGGGCGCCCGTCCTTGATCCAGCGGACGGCGGGGTTGGGGTAGCCCGAGGCGATGCAGGGCAGCTCCACCAGCCGGCCCGCCCTCGCCTCCCGCGACTGGAAGCCGTCTAGCACGGTGGGGATGGACTCCGCCGGGTCTGCGAGCGGGGAGCAAACAGGCTCACGTGGCGGAGAGGGCGAGGGAGGCTTGGCCCGGCTCAGCGGCGGGAGCTGGCCGCCAACCGGCAGGACCCCACGGGCTTGCCCGAGTCGGGGCGGCAGCAAAGCCTGCGCACGGCCCCCCCGGCCTGGGAGAGAGGGGGCTTTCCCGCGCCTCGCGAAGCCGCTCGCATCCTCCGGGCACGAGAGCGGGTGCTCGGAGGTGCCCGGCGCGACCCTCCAGGCAGCCGTGCTGCGGCAGGGGAAGGGACATAGGGCGGTGCAGCGGGAGCAGGGTTCCAGCCCTGGCCGGGGTGCCGGGCTCCTCGCTGCCCTGTCCGCGCGGGGAGGCAGCACAGAGGCGCCTCTTAGTAGCTGGTGGGATGAATAAACACAGCACTGGAGGAATTACTCAAGGTGACATCTAATTGGTGCAAAATACACAAATTCTGTGGCACATTTCAAAATTTACAAGCGAAGGGGCCCATCAGGCAGCTAGGAGAGGAGAAAATTAATCACCAAGTCTCAGGCGTGAAATTAAATTCCAGGGGAAAGAAGCCTCTCTCATTACTCCCGGGCAGAAGCAAAACGCCACGATGTGCAAATAGCAGCAGCGACCAGCGAGGGACCGCGTGGGACCCAACACCCCGGGGGGACAGGACAAGGCGCCACACCGGGAGCGCCACGGGAGCGAGGCCGCCCAGCCCCTGCAAGCCGATGGGGAACGGAGGCCCCAGGGCGTTGCAGAGGTCTGGCCAAAATCAGGTCAGCCTGGGCACCTCGGTCCCCACCTGCCAAGCTGAGAGCGCGTGGCCATCGAGGGGTTAATGCGGGCACCCAAATTCACGCGCACCGGGCCAGGAAAGCCGTACGGCTGATCGGCAGCGTGAGCACGGCAAACTCCCTCCCGACCGGAGCAATTTGGGCAGCCAGCGAAGCCGGGAGTGCCCCGAGACACCCAGCGCAGCGGACGGCACGGCCGCCGCTGCAGTATCGCTTGCACGCTCGTCGCATCGCGTCAGGCTGCCCGCGCAGTGGGCTGTCACATCACATCACATCACATCGCATCACGCGAGGGGTGCTGAGCCGCGGCGCGCTGCCTCCCTCAGCCCCGCGACAGCCCCGCGCTCACCTGACACCGAGAGCCTGGCTCCGTTACTCTGGCGCGTCTCTCCGCTGTACTTGTGCTTGGTGATACACCGGTAGGTGGACAAGGCATCTTCCTTCTGCACGTCCGATATGTACAAACCTCCATAAGAAGTAATAAAAAACCTATTTTCTGGAGAGACAAACAGGAGAGGGAGGAGAAAGGTGAGCGAGGCGGTTGTGCGAGCACCCCGGGACGCGGACGCGGGCACTCGGGGCTGCAGTTGCGGGGGATTTAGCCGTGGGAGCCTGCCCGCAGCCCTCTCCGCACCCGCCTCTAACCGCGCTCCAGCTCCCAGGTGCAAAATGCCGCCTCCTCCCCACCGCGCGGCTCCTCCGGAGGCGCAGGACGCATGCCCGGCGCCCTGGCTTGCCGGCGGAGCCGCGGGTGCTGAGCACAGGGAGAACGGGCAGCGTGCAGCTCTGCCACGCAGCCACGGCTCCGCACGCTGCGGAGCAACACCACAATTAAAAGTGAATCCGTCCCACTGAGTTAATAATTAGCTTAACTTACTCAGGAGCATGTGAAAACAAACAAGGGCTCGAGGTGATATGTGAGCACCGGGGGAAGGATCGCAGAGGATGCCAGGTCCCGGGCAGCGCCAGCCGCTGCGCAGCGGCTCCCACCGGACCGGCGCTGCGGCCGGCAGGTTTCCAGCCTGGCGTAAGCCCGTGGGCAGCAGGACAAGGAGTTTTTAACTCTCCTTCGAAGCCAGTCTCCCTGCCAAGCCTGACCCCTCTAATTCACGATGGATTTTAATAGGAGTTAACAGGAAGGCCTGCACTACGGCACAACTCAGCTGCGATACCTGCTCAGCTACGCCACGTTGCCGGCCACACGACCCACTGCTGCAACACCGCAAACGCAGTAAGCAGCGAGTAATTAAGGGAGCTAAACGTTTAGGGTTTAAACCTTTAAGCCTAGACTTGAAATCAGCAACGGCCACAACGGTCAGAACTTCAGTGTTACATCTCAGCCCCAAAACGGCCCTCTCAAATCCTGCTTGGTACGTCAGATCCAGGTGATGGGCACAACCAGCTGTTTCTCCAGCATCTTTTGGAAGCACCTGGATGTGCTGGATTAGGGTGAGGGAAAGCACCATGTTCCCACCCCCAGTGGCAGCAGAGACGTCAGTGGAATAAGGGCACGAAAGGCAAGCGTCTCCCTTGGGAGCGGGGCCGCAGCCCCCCGGGAGGCTACGGATCGGCGGCACAGAGGGCTCTTCACCTAGAAAACTGGAGCGCAGCCACTGCCAAGGCCGAGCTCTGCTGGCACTGCCCTGCTCCAGCTGCAGCTTAGCGAGATGGATATGTCTGACTCTAATTGCTCCATGCGAGACCGTCAGGGCCCCCAAACAGAGAAAAAACAGCAACTTTAATAAAACGCTAACCAAGCTGCGGTTACCCGCATGCAGAGGTAAACATCGGGGTTGGAAACCCCATGCAAAACCTCTCTGGACGAGGCAGGAGCGCAGTCCAGCAGCTCTGCGTCCTGCCACGCGCGCCGGGGCGGCTTGCAGACAGCCGAGCGCCGCATGCTCACGCGGCTCCACGGGCAAGGTGGAGGCTGCTCCCTGGCTCCAGCTCCCCACGAGGGCCAGGGGCTCCATCGCCGCAGCCTGCACGCGTGGTGGCAGCGCAGAGGCGATGCAGCGGTGCACGAGTGCGTCACCGTTACGTAACAGGGACCCCGTGCAGAGGACACGAGTTGCACGGTCCAGGGCACCCAGGCACTAGCACCAACTGCTGCAAAAGGCACAGCAGGGAGCAGTCCCGCGAGTGCTGCTGAAATAGCACGCAAAGCAAACGCAAATTGTTCCTCTCCCATCAAACCAGTAAGCAGAGGATATTGGTGCACTGGAATTCAGGAAGGGGGGAGCCGGTTCCTATGGTAACAGCTGCTGCATTTTGCAAAGTGCTGCTCCGCCGCCCCGCCGTTCCTCCCCCATCCCCGCACGCACACTTCTGTGCATGTTTGACTGCAGCGATGCTCCCAGCAGCGCTGCGCCATTCCTCTGGAAACAAAGACTTGCACGAGCCGGAGCGACGTGCAAGGCGACAGCAGAAGAGCAGGAATCAGCGGCACGATGTGCCTCCCTCTCCTGCCGCATCCACGCCACGGGTTTGACGAGTGCCGAGCTCCAGCGCGCGGCGAGGAGCAGGGCAGAGGAGCCCGGAGCTTGTGCTGGGACAGCACGGAGACACCCGGCAAGGCCGACGCGTGGCCACCGGCCATGAGCAGGGATAAAGCCCTGCCTGGACCCGCTGCCCTTGGCCCTACGCTCGCACGGGCGCTCTGGGCTGCGGGGCTCAAGCTGGACTATTGGCATGAGCCTGGCACCCCGGAGATGCTCCCTGCGGCTGGGGCTGGGCTCGGTGGCCGCAAGACGGAGAAACCCCAGCGTGGACGCAAGCACCTCCGCAGGCTCCAGCGGCTCCCGTCCCGCGTGGGAAGGGCCAGCTCTGCGGCTGCTCGCCAACCCGCCGCTAACGCTGGGAGAGGCTTTACGTGCCGAAGCCTTCCAGATGTGCAGGAACCCCAGTTTCAATATCAGCACCTCTTCCCTGCAGCAACAAGAGGCATCTTCCCCCTTGCAAGTCACGGTTTTGAAGACACCGCTACATTGAACGTAAGGGCTACGCAACCTGACAGCACAGCTTCAATTTTTTTTAAAAAGGGGACAAATAACTTTGTCGAGGAGCATTACTCCGGTTCAAGGGAAAGATGCGGGGCAATAATTGATGTAAACGGCTCTGACGGAGACCTCACCGAAGTGACTTATCGCTGAGTCTGCCAGCGAGATTAACGTCGAAGGTCGCAGAATAAAATCGGATCTTTCTGCCTGCCAGGAGGTGGAAAAGCTTTACGGGAAGCCGAGGATTAAGTACGTGGCCCGACCGGAGCGATGCGGCTTTAATAACTCTTTGAGGCAGACTCGAGCTGCTGCCTTTGGAAACGCCACTCCAAAAGCGCCCGCCAGCCCGGGCGCTCGCCTCTCCCGCTGCTGCTCCCAGTCCTTGCAAAACAGGGAACAAATAACGAGCAGAAACCAAAGCAGGGGCGCGAGCTGGCCGTTTCGGGGCTGGGGGAGGCGCGGGGCGGTGGAGCCCGGCCAGACCTCCCACGCAGTACACCAGCGGCCTAGGAGGAGCAGGCACCTGCTCCTGGCCGACGTCCCGGGAACGCCCCGCGCTCCTCCCGCTGCCGACGAGCGAGCGAGGCGGCAGAGCGACGGGGCTGCTGGGGTCCCCCTCTCCGCATCGCAAAGCTCAGCAAGGCAGCCGCAATACCCTCAGCGCAGGGGACCCCCGTGCCAGCGGGAAAGCAGGAGGGCGAGGGGGGCTCTCCTGCACGGCGCATGTGAGGAGAGTCTCTCCTGGTGCACACACGTGTGCGCGCGCACCCACGCATGCACACGTGTGCGCTCTGCCACTGCAGTCCCTCTCCACATCCAGCCACCAGTAGTGGCCACGAACGTGCAGCATCAGTCCCAAGGGCCTTCCAATTTCAGGAGAAAAATTACAGTCGATATAGGTTACCAGTTACTGCTCTATCCAATATAGATTTATAAAAACAATGGGGTCAGGGCTTCAGGAGAGAGCACATTTTAGAGTTCATAAGACTAATGAGATAACTTTCCCTTGGTACTCCGGGGCCAATATTTCCTTACGCAGTCTATTTTAACTGCTAGGGAATCGATAGGTGCCAGCATTTATGAATTAGCCATACTTTGAGCATATGCATCCCAAGGCATCCTGGACAAATTCAATAAGTGCTCGGTGCTATTTCTGGCCACGTCTGAAGTGACAAACGCTTCCCCAGGGGAAAGGCACGGCAAGGGAAGCCCCAAAAAACAAAGCCAGCGATTTTCGGCGGCTGCCGTAAGGATGCTTTTTTGCAACGGCTGCAAATAAGCCACTTGCCGAACACGGAACTTGCCGCGGGTCAGGGCACCTGCACCGTAGCCTCGCCACCGCGCTGCGCTCGGCCTCCCTGCAGCAGGAACCTTTCGGCTGCCCAAGCAAATTGCAGACGCCTCTCCCGGCTCTGCGAGCGCCGCGATGCAGAGCCCGGCTGCGGCACCAGGCGCTGCGGAGGCGAGGGCGAGCCGGCCCGCGACGGCTGCGCGCAACGGGCCCCTTTCACCAGGGCGCTTCATTTAGAAGGCTGACCCAAGCTTCAGCGCCACGGGAGACTGCCAAAGCGGAGAGCGCCTGGACTAGGCTCCTAGATTAGACATCCCTCCATCCACCCCGGAGATGTTAAATAGGAACCACAACTTGAGCCCAATGCAAATTTAATAAGTGCCGCACAGTATCTGACAGATTTATTTACATGTTTCCCTGCACACCGAGTCCCAGGGGACGTGTAAGGCAGTCACAGGCTCCCTATGCCTTTCAAAGGCAACACATTTCTCCTACGCAGCTGTGCAAAGCCGAGCAGCGGAGAGCAGCCAAGCACCCAGCAGAACGGCTCCACCTTGAAGTTTCGCGGGCATCTGTAAAATCAGCGACTCCAGCCGAGTAAGTGGGTCACGCTTTGCTCCAAAGGGCTCCTCGGCGCCTCTCTCCTCCTCCCCAAGCCGGGAGGAAGAGGGCTCAGCCTGAGAGCGAGTAACGTGCCCTAGAAACGTCGCCTCGAGGAAGCTGCAGGAGCCGCTGCCGCAGCCGCTCTGGAGACACCGCATCCTGGGGAGAGCGCAGCACCGCTGCCCGTGTCCCCGTGCCTGGCCACATCCCCGGGACAGCTCTGCCGGCAGCCTACACTCCGCACAGCGCTCGGTGCCCCCGGAGCCGGGCCACCGGCTGGCTGCAGGCGCACGAGCCCGGGAGCGGAGGGGAGCGCGCTACGGGGCAGCGGCGCCCGCCTTCTTCCGCAGAGCCCGGAAAAAGCCCGCTCCGGCAGCCTTGTTTACAGAGCCGCCTCCGCCAGCCGAAACGCGAAGCAGCCGAGGCTCGGCGAGCCCCCTCCCCCTGCAGACCTAAATATAGCCCCTTCCCACGCAGCCTCGCAGCGCTGTCCTCCCGGTGACTGCGTGCGGGGAGGAGAAACGCTGAATCACGAAAGCGCTCGCGGGCCGCGGGAGGAAACGACGCTGCGGGAGCTGCCGCAGCCCCAACACGAGCCCTTCCCTGGCTCCGGCGGCTTGGCTCCCGGCGCTGGCATCCCGCGGGCCGGGCTTTCCGAGAAGCGAGCTGGCTGCACGGCCTGCCTGCTGCTGTAGGCTGCCAAGCCGGGAAGCAGAAAAGGAGGGATGAAAGTTGGGGAGTCACAACAGCCTTTCCGCCTTCCTTCCCTAATCTCCTTTAGAAGCACGGCTCTATCTCCTCCCGTTACAGGATTAACACCCATCTCTCATTCTCCTCTTGCAACAAGATTTTATTTCTAATTATGCTGTAATAAAACCGGGCGCGCTCCCAGGGCTTCTTCCAAATGACTTGTAGACACTCCGCAAGATTGGCTCCTGCTTGGGCCCATTGCCGGCGCGCCTGCCTGACATTCATTAGACATGCATGAAGGAGAGGCTTTAAGAACGGAATTGCATTTAAATGGGTTTGCTGAGAGCAAGAGATGAAACAAAAAGAGAGAGAGCGGGAGAGAAGAAAAGAGGAGGAAAGGTTTGAAAGCGGGACGCAGCCGTCGCGTTGCCGCGCTGCTGCCCGCCCGCTCACCTGCCAGCCCCGCGAGACCCAGCTGCCAGCCGGGCACCGCGCTCGGCATCCGATAGGCGACAGCGGCTGCCCTGGGTTTGCAGAGGGCCCTTGCCGGCCACGGTCCCACCAGCGCCACGGCACGCGGCCCCGCACCACACATGGGAGTGCAGTTGGCCAACAGGTAATTTTCCAGCAAATCAAATTAACGGTTTGCAGAATTACCTGCACAACCCCCCTCTATTGGGGAAAAACGGATAAATAAAAATGGCAAATGCAGGGGGGTTTTCTGAGCTTTGAGCTTGGTTCTGACCAGCAGATTTACAGCCCAGGGAGAGCTAGAGGAGCTGTGGCATACAAACGCCCTCTACAAACACTGGGAAAGAAGCGTTCAGCGAAGCTGAAGACCGCAAGCGAGCTGGGCAACTTCCATGACCCAAGTGTTGAAGTGTGCAAGAGTCAGTGTTTGCTCACGTGCCGTAAAAACGGGCCCTCGCCTGCCGCCTCTCCCTGGGCGCGGATTTGCCATGGATTGGTGGCCAACTTTACGCGCAGAAGCAGCCTCCAAAAGCATGGATTTTTCAGGCAGAGCTTTGAAAAACAGGCATTAAAGGAAATATCGAGTCTGTAAAATCAAGCATTCACATCAGAAATCCTATTCCAAGGGTGGCCTCCACATAGCCTGGGAAACAGCAACCCCGCGCAACCTGCCCGTCAGCCGGAGCCGAGCGCCGCTGAGCAAACCCACCATTTCCCCACCAAATGCCATCGCCAGCCGCCCGCCAAACAGCTTCACGTGCAGCAGAGAGAGTTAATGTGCTCGTGGACACCCAAAACGATGGGGGCGAAAGTCGATGACTAAATTATTCACAGCCCAAGGAACCTGCCCAGCCAGAACCTCACCAGCACAACGGCCCCGGGCTCCCTGGCCAAAATGACATGCTCTGGCTTGAAATCTTACGGCCCAAATACCAACTAGCCTCTACGTCTTTTTATTATGAGTGCAATGCGTTTACTTGCTGCATTTGTCTCTCTTCAGGCGACAAACGCATACCAGAAGTTTCTGTTTTGTGCGTGAGAATTTTTTTTTTAATGAAAAAAGCAAAGGGCTGCTTTTGGGAGCTGCGGGTACGTGCCGAAGGAAATCACCTTTGCAAACGCTCATTTCACCTAACACAAAAAAATGGGAAATGTTGCCATTGTTTTAATATTTTATATTTCTATTTGGTACCAATCTCAAACACAGACACTTTGGTCCGAGCCTCATCTCAGTGCTCTCTGAGCGGTTCCTGCAGACATTTTCCTCCTGCAGCTCCTTCACGGGCAGCCGCCAGCGGCTGTGGGTCTGAGCCGGTGTCTGGACGTGGCTTCCCAGACACGGACTTCCGAGTCAGCAAACTCGGGAAAACAGATGTTACGAAGGAGCTCTTTCCATTAACCCCCTTGGAAGCAACAGATCCTGCAGGGCGAGCAGGAGTTGTTAAATCAAGAGTAATTATTTACCGAAGGGCCAATGCTGAACTCATTTTCAGGGGCAGCAGATCCAGAATCGTGCTACCTACCAAAGCGGGTTTACACGGTACCAAGGAGAGCGGAATTTGCCTCTGCAGGTTTTCATACATCTGTGAGTCACTGGAGCTTTTCGGGGAAGAACGACTGCTAAAATAAGAGCGGGACGCTTCCCGGGAAGCCGAGCGAGTATTTTGGGGCGGTTTGATTTGTACATGCATGTTACTTGGAAAACGATGCCGTTTTCGCTAAAAACAAACAAGCAAACAGGAATCCCCCTGGTGCGGAGAAGGCGTCTCCCATTTCCCGGCAGCTGGCGGCGATGGGAAGGCAGCAGCTCTCCAGCAAGGGGCGCAGGGACCCCTGGCCGCGCGGAGAGAGCTGGCGGGGGGTCACGCAATGCGCCCCGGCCCCGCCAGCCCCGCCAGCCCCAGCGCTCGTGCCGGCGCGGGCGAGCGAATCTCCCGGGGTGGCCCCGAGACGCCCGAAACCAGCAGAAAATTATGGAACAGGATGAAGAGCATTACAAAACGGAGAGGAGGGGACGAGAGATTTCCATGGCTAATCCTGTTAACGAGACAATTTCCTTATCAAACTCATTACGTGCCGCCCAGGGGAGGGCAGGGAGGGGCCGGGAGGGGGGAGGCAGCCGGCGGCCCCCCTGCCCCAGCACACCGCGAGCGCGCCCGCGTCGCTGAATCGCGCGTGTTACTGCAACGAAAATTGTATTTTCATTTCCAAGGACAGTTAAATATTACTCAAATGACATCTACCGCAAAATAGCGCCGTCTGCTTCAGATATATGACGAGCCCTCGCCCAGCGCGGAGCTGCGGCGGGTACAGATTACAGCAGGCATGAAAAAAAAAAGAAAAATACATTTTAAAATGATTTTTCTACTGTAATTTTTTTTAACCTTCTATCATGATGAGCCTCATTTTCCAGGAGGAAGCAAAACGCGAGGCTGCAAGGCAGCGGCGTGCTCGGCGCCGGGGCCCGGGGAGGCAGCGGCGGTGCTGCTGCAGGTGGGGGCCCCTCGACGCCCCCCCGGCCCCGGCGCGATGCCCCCACGGACCCGCCGGCCTCACGGGTCTCGTCCCCGCGTGGCTCTGCAAGAGCTCAGCAGCCCAGGCCGTGGCACGCTGCCGCCGCTCGGCTCTTCCCGCGGAGTCGCAGCCTCCCCGGAGCCCTCCCTCCAAATTCGGCCCCGACGGCTGGCGCGGGCTGGGCTGCAGCTCTGCGTGCGGAGCGCTGCGGCGGCTGCTGCTGCTTTTTCTCCCCTCCCCCCCCCCCAAAGTCGCTATTTAAAAAACCGCGGAACTAGTCAGATTTCATGCTAATGAGAAGGGAATCTGGATCGAGGACTGTGCAAAAATTTGCATCTCAAAGACGAAAACAGGAAGTCACTGAGAAAGGAAAATCCACCGCCGAGGCACCGAGGCACCGTTCGCGGCCGTAATTAGGCTAACGCTGCCTTGTTCTGTCAGCTCGTTTTCATCAGCCCTGGGCGAGGGGACGCGAGCCTCCCCCTCCGCAGCGCGGGGATGCACAGCCCGCCGCCCCACGCTCCCGCCGCGCGCACCGGCGCCCCTTCTCCCAGGGGCTCCGGAATAAATAAAGCCAGGAAGGAAATCTCGCAGAGACCCTCGCGCTAGTGCTAACCCTGCACTGCACCCGCTAACGCAGCGCCGGCCCCCGCGGCCTCCGTCCCACCCGGCGCAGCTTCGCCCAACAGACGGAAAGCCCCGACGCGGAAAAAGTGGCAATTTCCCCCCATCTTCAAGGCTTAAGATGGACTCGTTTGCAGCTTTTCATCAAATTTCCCGTGTTTTTTTAATTGGGTTTTGTTGCTGCTGTAGTCGTTATTGTACCAACAGTTTTGAATAGCTCTAACCAAGGTATTTGCTCATAAAAATCCAAGGCTAGTACAGAGAATGACAGAAATGGAAAAAGCCTAATGAAAACAATTGGAAAAATGATAGGTACTTCAGCCCTTTGCAGTCCGTCAACAACCTCAGGTTATTAAAAATACAGGAGGGAAAAAATCTCAACGTTAGCAATCACTTCTTGAGAAATCTTGAGAAGACAAATACCTGCATAGGAGGAAATTCTTCCCCCCACTGAAATCTGCGGGAGTTTTACCATAATTATAATAAGAGTACGGCTGCTGGATAACATGAGAGTTATTTTCCCCACTTACATTGTCAAATGATCGTTTTGCCCTGCAGTGAAATCTCAATAATTACAATGCCGAACCATGAAAGAACAAAGAAGAATTTAAAAAAAAGCTGTTTTCTTCCTAGGGAGCGGGAAGCAGGGGGGATCGCTGCAATCACAGGACCGGAAGCGCGGTTTTTCTCTAATTATCCTCCTCGGGGCCGCGCATCCCTCGTCCAAGCAGCAGCAAGCTCCGGAGGCCGGTCCCTGGCGCGGGGCTGGTGCGGAGCCGTCGAGCTAGCAGCTCACCGCAGCGGAGCGCGTCCCCGCTCCGAGGCACGGAGGTTGGATGTCGTGCGCGGACTTGCAGCGTGCCGCCATGCTGGCAGCCACCCAGCCGAGCCCCGCCGGCGCCCGCGGAATACCCACCCTGCCGTCGCAGGGGAAGTTTTGCCGAGGAAAGCGGGACTGCGACAAAGGGAAGGGTTTGGCTGCCGGGATGCACGGAAGGAAGGCGAGCTGCAAAACGAGCAATCCTAAGCGGTGGCTGTGAACACCAACCACCTCCCAAAAGGGGGAAAACAAGGGGAAATAAAAGAGAACGGGGACAGAAAAGGGTGGGGGGATAAAGAACGGGAGCAAGGAAAACAAGACGACAGAATGCTTGCTCCGCAGCCCTCGGCTAAATTGCAAACCAGTTTACTGAGGTGGAAAGCTGCAGTGAGCTGAGGAGGAATATGTGGAAACCATCTGCAGATTTAAAAATAATCTATTTTACGATCACCCTCGAACATATTCTTTTGCAGAAACCAAATAGGATTTGTTGTTGTTGTTTTGCGCAAACTGTTAGGGAAAAATTACTAGAAACATGCAGGGGGTTTTGCCTTCTTGAGTACTGAGAGTCTAAATATGCCCTTCCTTATGTTTAGAATAGTAACAGTCATCTTAAAATTAACTTGGTCTGCATCAGAGCTTACAAACAGTTGCAATTCAGAGCCTGCAAAAAGCAGGACAAACCTGCACTGGGATATCTAGCGTTTCTAGCTGACAGATGTCTTCCTACATACAGTAAATATAGGTCGTCTTTTCCTACCCAGAGAACTGTATATCTTAATTAACCAGGCCACTAGCAGCATATGTAATGATTTCTGCAGCTTGCTAAGTAAATCTTTCCCCGATTAGGCACAGGGAAAAGAAAAGGCGTGCGCAAACGGGACCGTCTCCTCCGGACCCAACTCCCCGGCTCCGGCCGCAGCGGCTCGCGCACACCTCGCGCTGCAGCTCCGCGCGTTGCTTCGCGCCGCAAAACGGGTCTGGCGAGGCGAAAGGGTGCGGAGCCACGCGTCCTCCCGCAGCGCGAGGCGCAGCCGCCCGCCGGCCGCAACCCCGGCTCGCCCGACCTACCCCAGCCTCGGCGCTGCCAGTCGCAGCCGAGGGGTTTAATTAAGCTTTGCAGACTTAAAACCGCGCTCCTCATTGCAAGCCGCTTCCGGATTAATTTATCCCCCGGCCTCTCCCGAGAGGAAAGGGGAGTGCGGCGGCCTCGGCGGCTGCTCGTCGCTCGGCTCCGCTCCAGCCCGCAGGCAGCTGCATCGCGGTGCGGGCGCCGCTGAAAGCGCGCATATGCTCGTGCCGATTCACAGCGCGATTCACGGCAGCCCCGAGGGGAAGAGGTGTCGGGACGCGCCGCGGCGAGCGCACCGGGAAGGCGCGAGCACCGCGCGGGCGCCTCTCCCCCCCGGAGGGCAGCGGCTGCTCCGAACGAGAGCGAGGGGAACCGAGCGCGGGGCCCGGCTCCTCGCGCAGCTTGCGCTTGGCGCGGGGAGAAACACGCTGAACGGTGCCAGAACGACAGCAGCGCCAGAAAGCCACCGCCACGAAAACGGAAACCTCCAGAAGCGAAAGTCGTCGCCTTGCACGAAGCTTGAACAGATTTGCTAAAGCCGAGATCGTGTTTTGGTCTGATGAGGAAAACCAAAAGCCTCCCCAAAGCGACTCCTGTCGCCTCAATCCCAGGAGCGAAGCCGAGTGATCCTGCGCTGTTGTTGCCGCCACGCTCCCACGTGTGCCCGCACCCCTGCTCATGTGCCTGCACCGTGCATCCCCTCCTTCCCTCCCTACCTCTTACTGGGGGCGAACAGAAGCAAATACAACCAACTCCTGGCTCATTAGCACTAGAAAAGCAAAAAGCAAAAAAAAAAAAAACCCCAGGACGTAGCCTTGTCTTTGACCCTGAAGCCTGAACGGCTTGGAGAGGGCGGTTACACCTCTTCTTTGCATTTCGCCTTGCACAAAGAGCTGGCGCGCATAGTTCTTATTAAGAAGGCACGTGCCCCAAGTATACCAAGCCCGTGTCTGCACAGGCATCCCCAAAACACCTAACGCGTGCTGGATCCGCAAGAAGCTGCCCTTGAGCAGACAAATTGCTGCGCACAAAGGCGTGCATGCCCTGCCGCGGGCAGGAGCACCCCCATGGCTGCCGTCAGCCGCAACGGCCTCTGCAAACAGGGTGCTCTCGCCGTCTGGGGTCCCGCGGTTCAGGAGCTGGGACCCCTCGGACGGGCATCCTTGCACAGAGTCTTCGCTCCTAGCTCCCATGGCCAACAAAGCGAGCAGCACCCGGACGCCCTGGGGGCAGGTGAGGCACGATCCCGCGGGAACGCGCTGCAGTCCTTGCAGCAGCTATGGGCAGGCATGGGAAGCGAGCCGCCATGCACGGCTGACCCCAGGGAAGGGCTCTGCACGCGTCACCGGGTGAGCGCGTTGCCAGAGGAGTCGGTGAAAATTTCGGTACCTCGGGAGATGAGGTGCTCCGGCAAGACAGCAGCAAGCCTTGCTTGGAGGGCGAGAGAAGCGTTCGTTGTGCACCGCATGGGGGACACTGCCGTGCAAACGACGCCTAGCCACGAGCAGCGCCCTCCCGGCAGAGCCGCGGTCCCTCCACCGCACTCTGAGCCATCGCAGCCGCTACCGAGGGAGAGCACACGGGCTCCCTGCAGCCCGTCCCCCCCGGGGCACCCGGGCTGTGACAGGGGACACCCCCGCCCAGGCGTTTCAGCAGCTGCTTATGGATTCGCCGTTCACGGATTGATCCGATCAATCCCTTCCAAAGCCGGCAATGCTATCTGCTCCCACATCCTTCTGCAGCAACGAATGACAGGAGTTTGCTACCCGCTGCACATGCAGATACCTTCTGCTAAAGCAATCTCCTCCTAGCTTCAGCGCGTCCCCGTAGCTGCAGCATTGTGGGATTTGCTGAGTAACAATTTATGCTTCAAAGATGATGGGGAAATACTATGGATCGTTCAAAACAGGATCACAGAGATGATTCAGGGCTGGAAGAATTAGTCGGATATCGGAGGGCTCAAAGAGCACAATCTCGCGAGTTCATCTTGGTCGCTGTGCGCAAGCCTGCAGACCCGGAGAAGAGAGATCCAATATCTTCCTAACAAAGACATAACGGTATCCTGTGCCTGGGAGCTGAAGTTAGACAAATCTAACCTTGAAATAAGATGCAATTTCCTAGCAACAAGTAATGAAATGCTGGGACAGCTTATCAGCAGAGCTGGTGGACTCCACATGGCTCAAAGTCTTTAAATGAGATTAGATTTTTTTTATGATATGCTTTAACCTACCTGGGGATGGGCTTTCTGAAGCGCGCGGGTTGCAAGCGGGCTGGCTGGGTGCCGTCATGCCTCTGCCGGACAGGTCCCTGCCGACCGCGCGGCCGGCGGAGCTGGAGGAGCACCGCGAGAGGGCCTGGGTGCCCCTGGTCCTTCTGCGCCCAGAGCCAATTTGGGTCTCCGGCTATTTCAAGAAAGCAGGCTCCCTCCGGGAAGCGGAAGGACGCTCGTTATCGCAATAGCACAGGAACACGCGCCGACACCCCCGCGCTTGCACCGCGCTGCTCGCAGCTCGAGGGTGCTGTGGTTCCTGCAAGCTAGGACCCGAGAACTTGCTGATGACTCAGAAAGCGTGACCTGCAGCATCTCGCTCACCCACTGCGCGCGTCCGCACAGGGCTTGGCGAGAGACCCGAGCCCGTTCTGTCCCAGTCTTGCCCCAGATTTGCCTCCTTGCAAGTGACGTTCAGGATGTCTCTGCTCCTCTCAAGAGACGCTCTCGGGAGATGCCTTGCTCCCCGCCTGCGCCAGGTTGGAGCACTGCCCCGGCCGAGGGACGTGAGGATGGTGTGGACGCCGTCACGCCCGCCGGCCCCACACCAGCCCCTGCCCCTGCAGGAGCGCAGCCGGCTCTAGCTCCTACAGAGCCTTTCAAAACCGATGGCAGGCAAACTGCTCGCTTCCGACGCGCAGCCTCGCTGGCCGCCCTTCCGCAGCTGCAGCCGCGCGGACGGGCCCCCGACGCTCCCTGGGAAGGGCGGGCAAAGGGTGACACCGGGATTGTTTTGCTTTGGGCGCAGCGGAGCGAGCCCAGGGTCAATATATAGCCACATGAGGAGGCTCCTAATCCAAAAGCAGCGAGGAACGCACCGTGACCATGCTTTGCACGAAGAGCAGAGCGGGGACCCGTGACGGTATCGGGTGGGATGAGCATGCTTTTGCTGCAAAAAGCTGTGTTCGCCGCTTGGATTAGCTCTGCGAGGGAAGGGCTGAATGACGTGGGATTGCGATGCTCCTAGCCGAGGCGTTATAGCGAGAGCAGGGGCTAAACCAGCAGGGCCAACACCCAGCCAATTCACAAATCCTTTATTCATAAAAACACTGCAAGGTTCATGCGCGTTCACTAATTACTCAGCCCGCTCCTCTGTCAGGTGAATAACGAGGGGAAAAATAACCAGCAGCTCGTTCAAAACCGCGCTGAGAAATTCACTGAGCGGGCAGGGCGGCGCTCTGCTCGGCATAGCGCGACCCGCAGCAGACGTGTCCTCCGCAGACAGGCTGCCGCCGCGTGTCGCAAAACCACCAGGCGCATGCCGAGGCGCCCAGAAGAGCAGCCCACGTTTAGCTCGCGCCCGCCGTCAGGCAGCGTGAGGCGCGTGCCCGTCCCCGTCCCCATCCCCGGGTGTGCTCCGCCGGGGAGACCCCGCTCCCAGACACAGGCCAACCCCGCGGCCGGGGGCTTCTTCCACCGCAGCGGCGCGTGCAAAGCCCTGAAGTCGCAGCGGAGGAAAGCCCGCATAGGGCACCGCGCGTTAAAGCCCGCCCGGCTAGCGCTCGCTCTCTGCAGCGCCGCTAATCGCCCCGGCGCTTGCAGCAGGCAGCGGTAATTAAAGCACCTACCCGTCCCCCAGGGAGCGCGAGCGGGTGCCCGCACAGCCGGGGAACCGGGAGGGGGTTTTCCCGGCTTCCCCCCTTCACTTCCTGCAAGAGCCGACCCGCGCGCTGCCAGAGCGCCGAGGAGCCTCGCCGAGGCACAGCGCTGTCACCGCACAGGACAGGGGCCGGAGAGAAAAGAGCTGCAGCAGGAGCCTCGCACTGAAACCCCTGATGGCTTCTGGTTTTTGGAGAGGCGCTGAGGAGCGGACAGGTCCGCCAGCTCCCGCGCCGGTGCAAACGCGAGGCGGCGCCTCCTGCGCACGGCCCCGCGGGAGCGCCTGCCTGCCGGAGCGCAACCTCCTGCGCGCGGCATCAGCGCATCGGGGCGAGGTGCGGCTGGAAACAAAAGCCGGCAATAAATCACTTCCCTGCTGCTATCCACGGAGATATAATTAAGTTTCTGCCTAGAGTGGCTTTGCTGACAGGAGCTTTGCAGCGAGATAAACATAACGCGCGAGGTTAGACGGCAATAAGGCGAGCGCGGGTTGGCAGGCGAGGCGTTTGCTTAGCAATGCTCCCAATTAGCTAGCTGCAATTTCCAGCCGCGAGCTGCAGGGGAGAGAGCCGGCGGCTTTCCCAAGAGCCACGCGTCCGAAGGCGCGGAGCAGCGGCGGGCGTTCAAGCGGGGGCCGTGCTGCCGCCTTGACGTCTTCACTAGGTGCTGCAGCCGGCAGAGCGGGCAGCAGAGCTCGGGAGCCGCCGGCACCGCTCCCCGCTCCGGTGGGGCCGCCCTGCGCCCCGTGGGGCGCGCAGCCGCCTTGCGGGGGGGCCAGCAGTCCCTCCTGGCCGCCGAAACCGGGACAAACAAATGAATTCGGTTTACATGCAAATTTTGCACGTGGGACCAGCTGAGAAGCTGGGATGAGGAGGGGATTCAGGCTGTCAGGGTACAGAAAAGCAGGGATTACCTGTGTGTTAACAGAAGGTTAATATTTATTTTTCTATCCCGTGGGGGAAACTTCAATTGCCACAGCCCTAGGTGGGTCCAGGCGAACGAACAGCGTCCCCCCTTGCACGCTCATCCCCTGTGCGGGCTTGCCCCTCGCTGCCGAAGCCGCCACTGAGGCGCCCCGCACGGCGCCCGGACCGCGGGGATGGAGGCGGCGGCCCAGCTCCCGCGCGGGACTGAGCACTCCGGCCCAAATCCTGCCAGCCCTTAAGCACGGGCTTAACTTTAAGCACACGAAATGTCCACTGATCTCCCGAGGATTATTCGTAGGGTGAGCTGCAAGCGCGGGTGGCTTTGCTGCCCCGCAGCAGGGATGCTCAGCATCCCCCCCAGGGGTAAAACACAACCATACAGCCCGCAAACCGGGGCGGTAATCAAAATGGAAGAGTGCACCCCATCCCGAGCCTGGTCCATGCCCACACCTTCTCCGAGGCTGGAAATCAAGCTGGTCAAAACCTCCTTAAAAAGGCCAAGAACACCCTGACTAGTGCCAGTGCAAAAACAGCCCTGTGTTAACTTTCAGGCATTGATACAAAAAAACTGTTATTTTTTGCAGCAAACGATAATCAAAGGCAATCCCAACACGGGAGCAATTTTCAAAGTAGTCTACTATTAAAACATTCCCCAGAATTTCCTATTTTGAAGTATGGGTAGAAGCCTTATTCTCCCTTTCCTCCCCGGTGTTTAGAAGCCTGCAGACTCAGCGTTTTGATGCAGGCGTTGCTGCAGAAAGTCAGGCAGCTCGGCTGGTACCGTCGCGCGCTCCGGCCCCAGGCACCGCTCCGCCTGGCAGCCAAGTCGCGCCCTCTGCAATCGAGGCAGGCGGAAAACACCTGCAAGCCGGCAGGAGCCCGGGACACGCCGAGGCAGGAGCACGCGCGCGCTGCGGGTGACGCGCTGTTCGACGCCAGGGCTTCTTCGCCGCCTCCCTCCGGGGCTGCCCAGCGCCGCCACGCGCAGCGCCGGCCCTGCTCCCTCCCTGCCCTCGAGGAGCCCGGCAAAGCGCGCGCTCCGGCCCCGCGACGACGAGCGTGCCCAGCTGCCATCTGGACGGAAAACAGGATTTTTTGCATGCATATATGGAAGAGGGGGTGGGGGAAGGCTGAGGAGAAACAAGGCTGCAAAATGAATTCAGCATCAATTATTCTAAAATATGCGTGTTAATATGGGAAGGGCGCTGTAGCCGAATCCATCTCCACTTCTGCTAATTTCAAGCATCAAAATGTGACCTGGGAAGATGACAGCATCTCGCATCCCGGTTACACAAACACGAGCCTGGCAAAAGGGGATATTAAAAAGGGAGACAATGCTGCATATTAAAATGCCACAGATGGAGCTTTCTGCGGCCTTTGCAGTCTGCTTCAGAGATTATTGCCGGGCCATATTGTATTAAAAATGGGGGGTGGGTGTGTTATTTATTTAATTTTTAAACAAATCCCATCTCCTACCCATGCTGGATGGATAAAGTGAGCTCTTGAGCTGCAGCCAGCTTTTCCAGCAAACCCACATGAAAAATGCATTTTCATTAATACAAACTGTTTGCAGTACGTAAATTAATTCTGGAAATGGTTTTCATACACGGCAAATTATACGTTCAGTGAAAACACTAGATGCCATCGTGCAGTCGCAATAAAAGCCCCGTGTTTCCTTTAACGAACCAGGGTCGCCAGGTGAAAGCAGCTAGCTTGCACAATTAAATGAGCAGATACGCGAGCAAAAGGGCAATGGTTTTTGCAGCTCTTGGAGACCTGTGCATCTGCTTCTGCTTTCCCGAAGGCGCCCGGCAAACGCCACGGGCGCGAGGACGGGCAGGCTCGGGAGCTGGGCATCGCTGCTTCTGCGCGACTGGCCCTGGCTTCCAGCGCCGAGCTGCAGACGCGGTGGCAATGACCAAATGCACTCTCCCAGACCAAAACCAAATGCAAGCGCTGCGCGCTCTGCCTGCAGCTTTCTCTCTTGCTCTCAAATCTTTGCATCTCCTTTAACAGCAGCCCCACTCGTGGGTGCCTGCTCATGAAGGGGGGAGCGATATATAATTGCTGAAAGCACAACGCGATGGAGCCTCCGAACCGCGCTCTGCTGGGGGACATCTGTCCAGCGCGTGGGGCTCGCTCCGGTGCTGCCACACCGCGTTTCCCGCAGCGCCGTGCCACACCGTGCCACGCAGCCCGACGGCGTATGCGAATGCCAGGCCAGCCCCAATCTGCGGCAGTGCACGTCGCGGGGAGCCCAAAGCACCGGCAGTTGTTCAAGATATTCACGCCTCTCTACTGCAACCGTCCTGCTCTGCATTTCAGCCCCATTTCCATATGTTTCCCTCAGCTTCCTGACTGCTTCCATGCAAACTTCCCTTTCTGCCTCAGCTGCCACAGCACGGGGGCCTGGGTAGCCCCATCCGTCGGCGGCCAGACCCCCCCGCTCTGCCGAGCTGATCGCTTCCACCCCGCGATCGGCCGCGACGCCTTCAAGGGGCGCTGGCACCCTCAGCAGTGCGACCTCGCACGCAGGGCGCAGTCTCGCTTGCACCGCTCGCCCGCCAAGCAGGACTGCCTCCTCCCGAACGGCTGGGCTTTTAAAAGCAAGGGCCGAATGCAAGGCAGGTGTGAAGCCTGGCAAAGCACGGGAACCCTCTTGGTGCAATTCAAAAAGCAGAGCAAACATCAATCCCTGCGTTTATAAGGTGGGGGACTTTGTGACAGCCGCGGAAGGAGGGGACAGCATTTCATAACACAGCCTGATGCATTAGGAAACAAAGAACGATAAAGAATCTTTTAGTCACCTCCTAATTACATATTCCGGGTACATTAAGAAAGGAGAAACGCATCTGAGGTCACTGCCTGTCACCACGACAAAAGACTGCGATGAGTTCTGTATTCAAAATATTTGCACTAATTATCGGCGCAGTTCCCCCCCGCAAGCGCCGGGAGGGAAGAACGGCATTTCACCCGCGGGATTCAGCTCCGAGGCTGCACCACCGACACGTGCTCGTGCGTATTACACCAGCGTGCCTGCACACGTATCCATGGAGAAATCCCGTAAATGCATAACGGGCATCTCGTGGGGCAGGAGAGCAAGGAACAGGGAGGGCGCGGGGCTGGAAATCAGGGATCCCCGCTGCCCGGCACGCGCTTGCCGTCCAGCTTGGGGCACGCTGCCAGGTGTTATTCTCACGGGCCTCTGCGTTATTTCCCTATTTGTTGCTAGCCAATAACCCGTGTAGCTCTTCTCCACGCAGTAAATCTAACCAGTGCATACGCTACCGAGCAACCCCTTTTCCTCAGCAAGCATTTAATCTGACTGGACAGGAGCAAAACCGTGTAGATATAAATGGGGCAAGAAGAAAATAGCATGCTTCGGGTTCCTCGGGAAAGCATATGGGAACAGGAGACTTATTAATAAATTCTTCTTTGTTCTGTATTGTCTGTGATAAATAGCTGCACTCAGCATCAATAACTGCAAACATCCTTGGGAAAGAGAGAGGCACAGAAACCCATCACGCCGCTGAAAGCAGAGAATGGGATTCAATTTCAGTTTTGAAGGCAAATTTCACAGTCCTAAACAAAATTATGTGAGGGGGCTGCTGTGGCCACACGCGCAATAAATGTAAGGTTATGGCTGCTAAACCGGGAGAACGTCTCCCAAGAGTTGTAATCTCTTAAGCTAAAGGACAAGAACGAATAGCCCCATTCAGGATGATGCCTTTGGAAAAATAACATTTATGCTTCCAAATAAAAAATGTTTTTATTAAGGGAAGACGATACTTCTGGAATGTTATAGCCTGAGAGATTTCTCAGACTCCCACCCTCCTTTGCTGGCATCCAAAAGTAAATTTCCATGAGGTTTAAACACTGCTGAGACCTCAATAATTTGGGGGTAGGAGGCAAAGAGAGAGCAGTAGCAAGAGACATCCCTAATGGCAAAGACATGAAAAACACTGCTTTATTTTTTGATGATTGCATTAGATTTTTTTATCACAGCCATGAAAAATGAGCAGCTACCACCTCCTAATTCGCTGCCTGGGAACTGGATTCCTCTCGGCTTCTGCATGGCAAGCGGCACCGAGAGCAACGCCGTGCGGGAGCCAGCGCTGGCTAAGAGCAGCCCGCGCCGTTGCGAGAAGGGAGCAAGCTGGTGTAACGCACGCGCGGGCCTAAGGCAGGAGAAATGCCGCCGCTCGCGAGGAACGACGCAAGCCCGGCACCTGCCTGCGGGTACCGTTTATTGCAAAGCCCGAGGTGCTACGACGCAGAAAGGAGTCTCCCTCCAAGAGCAGCGCGGAGGGGGGCTGCCCCGGCGGCACGGGCATCCCGGGCTGGCGGGTCCGCTCCGCTCCCCAGCGGTGCCGGGCTGCCTCCCTCCACTACCGCCGGGCGCTCAGGTCGCTCCAAGCAGGTGCTTTGGGGTGCGTGTGCGGGGGGCAATACGTGGCAGAAACGGCTTGTGTAATTCACGCCCAAGGCAGTAGAGAAGCTTTCTGTGCTCCGGGGGCTCTGAATGTCTCCAGGCGGGACAGGAAAGTGGGAGTTCAGCTTCTCCTCTCTTCTTCCCTGCAAAACCCCTTCAGCTCCCCACACACTTTTCCTCCTGCAGAAGGACTGACCCCCCAGGAAGCTCCTGGGATTAGGAAATGCCATCCATGATGGTCAGAAGTTTAAGAGCTTTCTGAAGAAGCTGTACAACCACCCCACACGGGCACCACGGATGTGAGGAGATACGACCAGTGTATTTCATTTTCCTGAACAGTTTCTCCCCTGAGATACCACCTGGATATAAGCTAAAGGCCACGGATGGCCACCAGCCCCAGGCAGGTTTGGCAGCGCCAGGTACAAAAGAGCTGCCTGCTGCCACGTGGCTGCGGGCAGGATTAGTTTGCGCGTGCACCTGTGATCATTGGCCAAATCTGACCAAAGCAGCTCTTTCCCAGCCACATTAAAAGCCCTGTGAACGCTCTCTTCAGGAGACTCGAGCAAATCTCAGACCTTTCCCGCTAAAGCGAGCATGTCTTGCTGGAGTTCAGCCTGACTAAAAGGCACGAGTGCCAGAGGACACTATCTGCCCAGCAGCCTTGCAAGAGGGCATCCCCCTTCTTCTTTCTTGCTAATCCTCTGCTCTGTAACCACTTTTTCTCATGCTTTAACTTGCAGCACCATGAGTCTAAAAGGATAAATTGCATTAAGAGTTTTAATACTGAGAAAGATATCAGCCCAACATTTTAATAACACTAATGCTCTGGAATTTGCAGAATTATCACTGTAATGCGTGTCTCAGCACCAGGCTCTTCCCTGAGATTAGTACAAGCTCTACACCACATCAGACACCGCAGGCTTCCCCACTGCTCCGGGCGGAAGAATCAGCCCCTTCCGCGGTGATCGCGACAGGCGCCGATTTTCCAGTGCCGCATGCAGAGACGTCCTGGGGATTATCGCCTTCTCCCCACCAGCTCACACAAGACTCCTCCTCACCCTCTCCTGAAGCTAAACACTGTAGATGTGAAGACCTCAGCTGCAGTGACAAATAACGTAGTGGTGCTTAAAAAAAAAAAAAAAGGAGGCTGCTTCAAATATGTTCCTTTTCATCGCTGCACAAAACGCAGCACTGCTAAATGCTCCTGTTTTCTATTCTGCATCTTGCAGAATTGTTCCCAAATCATCGCTTACGTGTCCCACCCTTCAATTTACCGTTACTCAGACTACTTGGTCCCAATACCTGTGTCAAGCCTGAAACTCATCCCAGGCCAGTGTATGTAAATCAGCGAGGACAGGATGCAGTTTAGATGACGCAGCGAGGGGCAGGCGAATAGCAGGGTTCCTTCCAAAACCAGAGAGGACCATTTTTGTCCATGGAAACAGGGTAGAAAGAGCTGTCAGCAAGCTCCGCCGCGCCGGCACGCGCGGCCGCCCCTCTAGCTGCGAGCCCCGCTGCCGGGGCGGCCGGCTGCGGGAGAGCGGGGAGCTGCCCCAGCTCGGCGCGAGGCCGTGGTTTAGGGGAGCCCCACGCAGCCCGGTGAAACAAAGGCCAAGGTTCAACAGCAAAAAACACCCCCACCTGCAGCTACTGGCTTCTCCGATCCCAAACTGCAGCAACGCTCCGTCTGCAAAACACCCGATAAAGCCCCAGGCTCCGTTTCTGCAGAGGAAACCTCCAAGTCCTTGCACTCTCCAGCCCCCTTTCTCTTCCAAGTCAAATACAATCCTCAAGGTGCTAAGAGCATTAACTAACCCACACACTGTGCCTGGGCATAACGAGCAAGACTCGGAAAGCAAAGCCAGGCAGAGGCTAAAAATGAGCCCGAGTTTCACACGCAGTCAAATACAAAAGTTAAATAAGTGGCGGAAAGACTGAAGAGTAAACGAGACTGTTGCATTGCGTTTCTAACGAGCGGCGCTAGGTTGCCCTGGCAAACTGCTCCTCGCCCAGAGATGGGACCGTGGAGTTGCTGATGAACGAACAAGAGCTCTTCCTTGCAGCCCCCTTCATCAGCCCACGCTGCAGTGAATGGCTAGAGCACGTTTTTCTAGTGGTGCTGGAAATTGTCACAATCATTTTCTCTGTCTAGTTCCAGCAGCGATACTGGTTCCTTTCCCGATATAATGCTAAGGCAAACGCTCGGGTGATGTGAGCTGGAGAAGCTCCGCAAGGGTCAGCTAAAACCAGCTGCGTGCTCTCACCCTTGGCTTCTCCAAAACATGCTCCTAACTGAAAATAATCAACACATGCAAGATAGGGAGACTGTGTGTTTGCCTATGATGCTAATGGGCAATGTTAAAGGCACTAAAGTAGACGAGATAGAGACATACTTGAATGCAGGAGAACAAGCTGGTCGTGGGTGATGTTCAGCCAGAATTATGTGAAATTCTGCAGCGCTCCCCAAGCGTTTCACCGAAAAGCGGAGGTGAGCGTGCGATCGGTACCGAAAGCGCCGTCGCTACCGGCGTCGGCGGATCTGCCGCCTTCTCCGGGACGCAGGGATGCAGCAGGCCGGGCTCCGCAGACGCTCCCGACGGCCCAGGCAGCAAGAGTGCCCGGGTCACGTGGGGAAGCCTCACGGCTGAGCTGTGAAGCATAAAAGGATTTACAGATGTAAAGCCACATCTCGATAACGCTTGGAACAAATCCCTGACATTCTTCACACAGCTCTGCACTAACAGGTTGGGCTCTAGCAGAGTGGAAACGGCAGCTCCCCGCTATCTCGACGTTTCCATTGGCATTAACCATTTAAAGGCCCGGCCCCTCCAAAGCGGCGCGGGGAGCGGGGTCCTCGGAGGCAGGGTGCCGAGTGCTGACAATTATTCCCCATTCAAGACTAGCCATTTGCATGCAGTTCATTTGCGATGCAGAAAAGCTTGAACCTGTCATTACTGCTTGGCATCAGTACAGCGCTGTGAAAAGACACTGCTCAGAACATGCGCACAGCGCTGCACCCTATGTTCTTTAATCTAGGCTAAAATGACAACGAGAGAAAGCAAGGAGGAGAGAGAGCAAGAGGGAAACGGGGAAAGCATCTTCTCCAAGAACAAGAGCCTAATTCCCTAATGAGCAAGGTGCAAGTCATCTGCTCTGCACTCCAAAGGCTTTTCCATGGAGGATCACGAGGGGGTGCAGGGGGAAAACGAAGGGTTGGTGCAGAGCGCCTAGGCAATGCGTGCAAATGAAATTGGTCTGGTCTCCTCTGCGCAGCTGGAATTTGCTCAATGAAATCACCCCCTGCAAAGAGCCCTACAAGCCTCCCCTTTGCCGTGCTCGCACAAAGCCTGGCCAGGCAGCGGATGCCCAGAGGTGCTTCCCGACACACGCACCTCCTCCCTCGCCTCTTCTCCAAGCCCCCCAAGCGCCCGGAGATGGGGATGGCAGTAAAGTCACAGGAGCAGATGGAAAGCCAAAGCCCCGTGAAAGCTCCACTCCCCGTGGCTATTTTCTGTTTCCTCACAACAAGCAGGAATCACAAGTCTCCCTTCGACCAGGGCTGGGCGGATGCAACGGGCAGAGAGGCGCCGCTGCCCTCCCTTCGCCGAGGTCTCGCTGAAATCGGTGCCTGTTGACACGCTTCGAAAGCGGGATTGGGGCCCAGCTCCAGCTCTTCCAACATCTCACCTCTAACCACATCCAGTGCCCAACGGTAGGAAGAGAAATACAAGAAATCCCCGACGGGCAGATGTGGGCTAACCAGAACAGTTAAAGATCAGCTTAAGCCCTGCCTGCAGCAAGAGGTTTAACAGCTCTATCAAGACATATGTGTCATTAACCACTTTAACTCCGCAGGGTCTCCCTATCGTGCCAGCGGCCAATTGCTTTTTGCTAATAGCTTGACCTCGGTGCCTTCTTGTGGCAAGCTACTGCCGATTCCGAAGAGGATCCGTGAGGAAACGGACCTCTGTGGGAACCCTGCCGTCCAGGCTCCCCGTCCGGCCCCGCCGCGGGAGGCAGGGAGCCGGGCACCGGCTGGGCAGCACGGCTCAGCTCAGCCCAGCCGCCTCCAGCGCGGGGGCACCGTGACGCTGGAGCCAGCTCGGAGCTCAGCTCCCATCACGAGCCGTTGCCAGCAGGGAACCCGGCTCCCTCGTTACCTTTCAGATGAGCGGAGCCGCACATGAATATTAAACACCACCTCGCTCCAGTCCCAGGAAAAAAACGGCTTTGAGAAGCCCTCATTAGGATGCGCTGGACGCGCTGCACAGGGAGCCCGAGAGCCAATTAAGCGGGACTGGCACGCTCCTAAAACGGAGCCGCACGCATCGCTCGCATCCGCGACGCTGGCGGAGCCGAGGCGGCGCCTCCGTCGCCACCGCGCAGGAGCCCCGCAGCCCCCTCGCCACCGTGCCCGTCCGCAGCACGTGTTCCTCGCATTGCCACCGCCGCCGGCTCGGCCGGGAGAGGAGCTGCCTGCACGGAGCCGCATGGTGTTTCTGGGACATAAGCATTTCCCACCCCAAACCCGGCTGTTGCCAGAGCCAAGAGGTTAGGAGGAATCCTCCTAATTTCTGAGCAGGAGAGTCAGGGCAGGGGAAAAAAGGTGACACTTAGACATGCTGGAACTGCAAAGCTTTTGGCCTGCGGATGTTATTCCAAAGCAGGACAACCGGGAGGGGATGCTGAGGGCAGCTCAGCCCGCAGGGAGGCCGAAGGCTCGCTCTCCCCCTCCCTCCCGGCTCCCTGCCATCCCCCCCTCCGCGCCCAGAGATCGGCTGCTCCCAG
Organism: Apteryx mantelli; assembly: GCF_036417845.1. Classification (NCBI taxonomy): domain Eukaryota; kingdom Metazoa; phylum Chordata; class Aves; order Apterygiformes; family Apterygidae; genus Apteryx; species Apteryx mantelli. Next base: position 1,692,880 of record NC_090000.1, read on the forward strand.
GGGGATACGGAAAGGACCATCAGCAAAGTTTATCTGCTGGCTTTCCAACACCAGTACTTCCGCGCTGGACCGCAGGTAACGCCATCAGACAAGCCCGACGTTTCTCCTGACTTTGGAAGGACTCTATTTCCCTCCTGCAACTCGGCCTCGTCCCGCCAGGCTCCGATCCACCCCCCCCGCTTCAAAATCAATTCCTATATCTCAGATACAAAGGTTGTTTTGCTTGAAAAATGAAGCTGCCCTTCACCGAGGTAATGAAGAGATCAATACTAGTTACATCAAGTTTCCTAGTAAAAACGGGGAAGCGGATGTATTTTTATTATCTTGATGCACCTGAAGGGGCTGTGCCGGCTGCCCGGACTCGGGGAGAGTGGGGCTGTGGGAGCCCCGGCCCTTTCCCAGAGCGGGGGGCCGCGCTCCGGAGGGGCCCCTCTCCCTGGAAGCGAAAGGAAGGGCCGATGGGAAGTGGAAGAGAAGACTGTGGATGTAATTTATAACGCCTCATTAATCTGACAAATGCGGCTTTGTGCATGCTCTCTGTCAGCCTGTCACCGTCCCCGAAGCCGCTATATCATCAGCTACCTCAAATGGAAAATCTACCTGCAAAACCCTGCTGCTTAAATGATGGATTAATTGCTACCGCTTCCCGAGCCCTGCCGGCCGGTCGCATGCATCTGCCGGATGCTGCCCCTCTCCGCGGCTCGGTGCGCTCCGGGGCCGGGCCCTGCCGCCCACGCAGGGAGGCGGCGGCGTTTCGGCTCTGCCAGCCTCCCCGTCCGTCACCTGGGGCTGCTGCAGGGAGAAGGAGTCCCCGAGAGGGCTGCAAACAGGCAGAGGAGGCAGATACCATAGGCAGCTTCCGCAGAGAGCGTTTGACCAGCTGTAACAGCTTCTTACCAAGGCTTTTGTACGAAATCAGTCCCTTGGGAAATACTTCTTCGCCAAAATGAAGCTTTTATGGAAATCTTTCATTTTGGTCACGAACTGAATTCCATTTTGTCTTCAACTGAGAGAAAGTTTCCTTTCTCCCCCTCTCTTCTCCCTCCTACAAACCATTCGTTTCTCTACCTGCTTTTTCTGGAAAAGCAGTGGGATGGAAAGAGAAAGGAGAAGGGAAAGGACACCTTACAACAAGTTTCCAAAGGAGCTGCGAATGGGTAGGTTCTGCCTGGCACAACCCTTCGCCTCCCTTTCTTCCCTGAAGTTACACAGTTAGCTCTTACCCGAGTGATATTTCGGAAGGAGCAAGTAATAAAAAGCAGACCACGGAGTTAATAGGTGCTCGCTGCTGCTGCTGGTTACTGACAGCGCAACTTCAGCACACCGTGCCCGCTGCCGGGACGTCAGGTCCGAAAGGGCAGGGGGGGTCTCTCCCTGCTACCCAGTGTCGCCCGCACAGGAGCCGGGCAAAATCCACAGCGACGCCTTGCCCTTCCCGCGCCAGCGGAGCCGGCAGAGGGAGCGGGCAGAGGCGTGCACGGCAGGCCACGACGCCCCCGGCCACCACCGCCCCTCGGGAGAACCGGCTCTCCCTTCCCGGCCTCCACGGCTCGCTCCCTGGCAGGACCCCCGTCCCCAGAGGGGGCTGCGCCACGCGGCCCAGCTGCTTTTGTGCACACTCCGATTGGCATCCAGGATTGCAGCCCCATAAGGGAAACGGCGGCAGCAGGTTGCAGAAGACGTGCACGCATACTGCAGCTCTGCTCCCAACACATTAAATAACTCTTGCAGGGCATGACTTAAATTGCAGGACAGAACAAGCAGAGGACGATAAATCCTGGCTATAAATTCTGGCACTAGACTGTAAGATTATAAGGATCATTCCTAGCTGGCTGCAACCTTCAACCTAGCCCACGAAAAGGGAGCAATTCCGGACGAGCCCGGGAGAGAGGAATTTACACCCGGGCCCAGCCCCTGCCAGGACAACGGTCTCTGACCATTTTCCCCAAAATTTCTGTGCATTTTGCATCCTGATCCATGAAATCCTAACATCCTACGTCCTTCGCGGGGCCGGCCTCAGCACAAGCAGAGAGCGATGCTGCGGCTTGCGGTCCATGGCAAAGCCCTGGAGACCACTTCCCAACCCGCAGAGCATCTTCCAGCCATGCCCACACACTGGGCTGAGGTGTCAGTGCGCAGGAAAACCAAGTCCCAGGTGGGAGCAATGTTCTCATGAGTTCAGGAGACAAATTTCCAAAGCATTTTAAGGAGAAGGGAGAAGAAAGGGATGAATAAAAGGTATCATTGATTCACCTCGTTACATATTAGCTCTGCCTGCTTGTGCTGTTATTTCCTGCAAATATATTGCACTGTGGGATGCCTGCAATATTTTATAAAGTTAATAACTTTTTTTTAATTGGATGAGTTTACAGAATCGTGTGAGCAATTAACAATAATTACGTTTAAGACACTTAAATTCCAGGATGCGCCACAAACACTGGAATATTAAGCTATAAAAACCCTCGATTGTACATTCAAATTACATTAAGGGTCTGTTGGAAGGAAGGCGCTGTCGGTTTCGAGAGCTCAACGCTGTTCTGTTGGTACAATACGGTTACAGCAGCCGCGAAGGTGCTTTGGCAGCAGCCCCCTCCCTCCCCGCGGCCCGGAGCGGCTCGGTGCGCGGGCACTGCCCAGCTGCCAGTCCAGGCGGCACGCGCGGCCGGCAGCGCCAGCGTAGCAGGACAAGGTGCCATTGCTTTCCCCTGAAGGCGGCAGTGCGAGCGGCTGGCAGCCCTGATGCACGAGCACGCTGCAAACGGCTGCAACGGGAGGGAGCCCGCACACCACCGCGGGGCTAAGCGAGCTGTGCAGCCCTTGCTTTTGCCCCAATTTCTGGCATTTTAAGCATCTTTTCCAATTCAATCACTAACGTAACACAAATTACATATAAAACCCCATATTCCGGCCATTTTAAGGGCTCCTGGTTTAAGAAATGGGCTCAGCTATTCCAGTTTGGACCCAGGCAGGTGCTTTTGCTCGAGGCAGCGAGAGCGCACGGAGGCTCCTCGGCAGTGCCGGCAGGCCGACCCCGACGCAAAGGCAGCGCCCGCCGCCACAGCGCTGACGCGAGTCTCTGCAAGCGAATGGGGCCAGTGCTTATTTCATTTTAATCACCAGGTGCCAAACTAAATTATTGATGTAGGTTCTCAGTGACAGGTAAGGCATTTTATCGCTGCTGCTTTAATAATGCAGGAGTCATGATACTTCACACTAAAATGTCAAGTAATTCTCAGGTTACCCACGCCAAACGAGACCTTTTTCCCTGTCCTGCCATTTACAGGGGGTGCCGCGGGCTCCGTGCAGACGGCGCTGCCAGGGCAGGCAGCGTCGCAGCATCACAAACCCCCAGACAGCGATGCCGCGTCTCCCGGGGTCGTTCAGCACAGACTCCAGAGAAACCTGGACATTTCCCACTTGCATGCACTACGTGGCCATTCACTTGCATCCCAGAGCTGCACGTGGACATCCCTCCGTACCCTCTGTAGCATGAAGGTCCAGCTTGCAGCATCTGAACCAGCTGGCAGACACACGGCTACGGAGCAGAAACGCCTCCTGCAAAGGCTCCTGTGCCTGCGGCTGCCAGGAGTTGTGTGCTGCGCTCCGTTCCCCGTGCAGCGTGCTGGAAACACACTGCTTGGACCAGTTTAGTACGTCCTGGTGACACAGAGGGACAGTTTCAGAGCCATGAAGATTTCGGGGCAGGGAAACAATAGCAGACTAACATCTCCGTAGGGAGCTGTGCACTCGCAGCTGCCTTGGGCCTCAGGGAAGGAAAGGGCCATTCCAGACCCGGGCTGCACGCGAGGAGCCCTAGGGAAATCAGGCCTTGCTAGCTCAGAGCAAAGGGAAGACCTGGACATCTCCAGGACTCAAGAAGCACACAGGCACTATTCGGCAGGAGCAGCTCAGAAGCGGCTTCCAGCAAGCCCATGGTAGCTAGAGGAGAAAACCTACCTGAGAAACAGCTTCTAACGTCTGCTTGGCGGGGACCCTCTTCCCTTGCACCCGCCTCGCCTCTCCCACGAGACCTGGAGAAGCAGATCCAGTGGAGATCAGCTCCGTCCCCCTTGCACGGTCTGCTTGGTGGGTGCTGGGGCCAGACACCACGCAGGCAGCGCCGGCGATGCAAACCAAGCCGCCGGCCTACGATATGCTCCCGTCCGGGTGTCAAGGCCCGTTCACACAGGTGCGATGCTCCCACCGTGCCAGCCCGAGGTGTCCCCGCGAGGGAGGGGAGAGCGGAGGAGCCGGCCCTGCCTGCCGACCCTCGCTGCGCCCGCACCGGGGCCCTAGCCCCAGCCTTTATATTCCGGCAGCGCAGCGTGACATTTATAGGGGGAAGTTTTATTCCCGCTGTAAATAACCTCTAATAGTGTAGGTCATTACACTAATTACAGAAGATAATTAATTTTCTAATTCTTGTTAGACCACTGCATATTCCAAGCAGAGCGCAGTTCATTATTCCTCCTGCAATTATGACCTCCCTTCTCCTTCCCCGCCAGCCCCGCCTGCAGCATTTCAGCACTCGCTCAAGCTGGCTGTCACGCAGCCACCGAGCTGTTGCGAGGACAAGGAGGCGCACGGGCTCCTCGCGGCCTCCCACCCCATCCAGGCTGGGATAAAGCAATGCCACTGCACCGGGGGATGCCTCGGAGCGCAGTCCAGTCGGCGTTGCGGCCGGGCCGTGCTCATCCTCAGCTCTCCTCCTCTCGCCATTCCCATGGCCAGCAGGATAATCCGCCCCTTCCTTAGGGCTCTGGCCACGTGCTGGTTGCAAGAGATGTGCCGAGAAGAATTACTCCCATGACACATCCGGCACAGGGAGCACCGCTTCCCCCATCTTCCCAGAAACCTCTGGAGCTAGCACACATCTCCCAGAGCCGTGCGGGATTTTCCAGTGGCGGAGAACAGCACATCACCATCGACAGCAAAGCCCTCCATTCAGTTGCACAAAAAATGTCCCCTCCAAGAGCCCAAACCGCTGGTGGCTATTAATGTGCAGCAGATTGATGACGGTTCTCCCAATGCAGCAATCGCTACAAAACCCGGCCTGCGAGCAGGAACATCTGCAGGATCTTATCGCTCCGCGGGGCCGAGCGCACAGGCATCTATAACCCTCGCGCGCAGATGGCAGAATAAAGGCAACCTGGCACCCGGCAGCTCTCACGACGCCGTTGTCTTCACCCGGTCCAGGCCCATAAACCACCGCGGCACCACACCGGGTGCTGCCCATCCCGGGAGCTGGTGCCGCCGCGGGAAAGGCGGGGAGGAGGAGGACAGGCAGAGCAGCGCTCCCCGCCAGCACGGGGCCACCGTGCCGCACCAAACGCGCTGCCCCTTCCAGCCCCAGGGGAGCCCAGAGCTGCAGCCCTTCTCGGCTGCCACCCGCATGCCCCGTGCTGGTCTCCCTTCTAAATCAGCGCGGCACGAGAAGGACGACCAGGGAAGCGGCGCAGTGAAGTTTCCATCAAGCCCCCGTCCCTCGGGCTTGCTGCGTATCCCTGCCCGCAGCCCGGCCGCCCAGCGCGATGCTGGTGCTGCTTGGAAACGCAGAACTGCGGCACCGGCACAGCTGGGGCTGAACTGGGAGGCAGGGGACAATTCCCGAGTCATTTCTTGCCGCTTACAAAAGGGCAAAGCATTTACCTTTTCTTCTTGGCCAAATGCCTATGGAAACACTGCTCCGGCTGAGAGCGTGCCAGACCCTGGCTGCTCAGAGCTGAGACAGCCTGGCTCTCCAGCCACACCGTAAATCCGGGTATCAGACAGGTTTTAGCGGTAATCAACTGTAATAACGAGCATGTATCCCTTGACCTGATAAGTGAAATATTCTGTTTTAAGTCCAGCTGCAATTAGCAGAGGCAGATGGATGGGGGCTAAGGCAGCAGCAAGCGGACACATTGTGCCACCCCACAAGGCAGCGCCGGGTGCCCACAACCGCCTTCGCGCCGGCCTGCAGAGGCACGCGTCCTCCGCTGCCGCTTCCCCACGCGGGGGCACGTCTCGGCCCTGCCACTCGAGGCTCCCGCTCGCCTCTCCCGGGACCGCTCCCTGCAGCTCCTTGGGCGCAGCTGCCTCGAAAGCACACGCAAGACGCGGTCTAGCTCGCCCCGACCCTGTACTGGGGAACGGCCCCTTAAACCGACAAAAAAGGGGGGCTACTTCTGTCCAACGCCTAAGCGACCCGTGGAACTCACTGCAACGTGGTTTTCCAAGAGCTTAGCTGCGATTCGGAAAGGACTGGGTATCTCCGTGGATAATACACCCACCCACTGTTATACTGGAGAGAACGGATTTTTAAATGGCATATAAACCCCTGATGCTTCAGGGCATCAGCTGAGCACTGAAGAGGATTAGGAGGAAATATCTCCTGCGGAAAGCTTATTCCACATGAATTCCACTGAAGGGATCCTTTCATCTCCCCCGGAGCATCTCTTCCCTGGCCTGATGCGCCTTGGCACTCGCCGCGCTCCTGTAACGCGCTCGCAGAGGGCCCGCCACCCGCAGAGGTGACAGCTGTCTCCGCTACGCTGAGTGATGGGGAGGTGACGGGCGGCGCACGGCAGTGCTGCCGGCAGGGCAGCTGCCCTCGGGGGCCACCGCGCGGCTCCGCCGAGCCCGGGGCGGCGGGATGCGGCAGCGCGGCGAGACGCAGAAGCTGGAAGAGGGAAGCAGGGCAGTGCCCGGCGGGCACGTGGTGTCCGGGCGCCAGGAGCAGCCCGTTCTCCCGCGCGCCAGCGTTTTATGGCCTGACCGGAGGCAGGCTGACCAGCCCCATGGCATCCCCCTTGCTGCCGGCATCGGCCAGGCGGAGAGGGCAGCGCCTCTCGGAGCGCGCGGCTGCTTGCAGGGGCTGCTGCTTGCAAAGGGGCTTCCCGTCAGCGTGTGGAAACATCAGCCCGCACGTGGGCCAGAGGAAGAGGAAGGGTTAAAACAAAAGCCATCTCCCCTCTGCCTTGGATCTGAAAGGAGAGGCACTGAATGCATTAAAAACTGGGTTAAAAATGGCTCTGCTCTACCTATCTTATCTTCTTTGTACTAAAAGCCCTCAAAGAGCGCCAGGTTTTCATGCAGAATTTTCCCACCTAATCCCCTTTTGTTAGCTCTGATACCGGCATTGCAATACAAACCTCGTCCGTGCGATTTAGGAGGGATTACACGCCCTCAATCCTACAGCATGTGGGACAAAAATGTTTCCTCAAATCAAATTTTACACAGACCAGTATTTGAAAACAATCAGAGCACAAATCCCCACGGCGGGCATTTCTGGAGGGGAGCGAGCGGGGGGGCAGGAGGCCGCAGGAGCCACCACGCCACCCCCAGCCCAGCCCCACGCGCAAATCCGATACCAAAGCAAACTCCAACCACACCAAACCAAATCCACGCTGCAGCTGAGCGCTGCTGGTGGCCCTGGCTCTCCAGAAGCTGACGAGAAGGTACAGCTACTCTTGTAAGCCTGCAGATGCCATCTGCTCAGGCTTTTCCACCTCCAGGGCCACCGGTTCCATAAAGAGCTCGAGAGGTAGACAACGGGATCGGCACTACCGTGCAAGGCAAACCCTGCTCGCACCTTGCCCAGGGCCCACGCGCGGCTCTCCTCGCACCGCCGCTTGCCGGAGCGAGCAAGGCAGACACTGTCCCTGCTCCGAGGAGCACATCAAGAGCGATGACAAGCACTGCATTTAAAGCAGGAAGCCAAAGTGCTGCTATGAAACCAATGAGGCACAAGAGACCTCCCAGGCAAGATCCTGGAGAAGAAGCCTTCGCAGGGACAGTGCCGGCTGCCAGCAGGGCAGATGCCAGACGGACACCGATCCAAACGCAGGAAAGGAAAAGGCACGTCCCGGGGAAGAGCTGGAACAGCACGGAGCGGATGCCAGAGGATGCAGGAGGCACCATTCAGCAGGGAACCCGTCCAAGACACAGCGATAATGCTGCTAATGAAGAGCGAGGCCGGGGGGGGCCTGCTCCGCACACCCTTCCCGGGCTGCGCAGATTTGCAGCTGCGCCTTGGGGAACCTCGTTGCCCTCTCCCAGCGGTGCCCACCCCTCCTTCCGAGCAGCAAAACGCCCTTGCAGGGGCTGCAGGAGGCTTCGCGGCGGGAGCGAATGCTGGCCAAACGCGATGCCTTCTCCAGCTACGCTAGATACAGACACCGCGGGAGATGCTCCCCTCCCCAGATCAGATGACTGTGGGTGCTGTTCAAGCCCTTCCTAAACAGCCTCGTGCTTTTCTCTTTTTTCTGAGCAACTTTATATTAGAAACACTGGGTTAGATACAGACTGACAACTGTCCTTTGCATAGGCTGGCTTGCAAGTCAATAAGATATAACAATATAACAAGATATGGAAAACCAGTGTCACTAACTCCAGAAAATAACTCCATCTTTTACATGGCTAAATGTGCGCTCTACGGTGCTCTGTGTGTGAGTATTTGGCTCTGCTTTCCTGATGAAATATTGCTGGTGCCACTCCTGTAATATATATGTCACAGATGCAACCTCACTTTATTGATCTCTCATAGCTGCTGGGATATCCATAGTGGAATTAATGCGTCTGCACCTCTGTCTTTAAAAAAAAAGAAAAAAGGTAAAGCCCATCTGACAGTTTCAATTAGGGAAGCGTGAAAAGCGATTTGCGTAAGAGACTCCGGTTTCGTGGGAGAGAGGAGGGCAGCCCGAAGGCAGCACGTCTGTACACTCACATCTGGGTAAGCGAAGTGATGTTCTACAGGAAGCGATGGAGGCCAGAGCGGAGACTCGGCTGCCGCTGTCTCGGGCTGACGAACCCCTCAGCCTGCCTCTCTCCGAGCGCCCAGCGCGGCGACAAGCACGCGAGCTGACAGGCAGGGTAAGCTCGCTGCCTCCTGCTCGCTGTGCCCCGCTGCGGGGCAACGAGGCGGCAAAGCCAACCGGAGTGCAAGAGCGGCGCAGGGTCGGAGCCAAGGAGCTGGGACCATCCAGGACGGCTGCTAAGAGGGTTAACAGCCAAAAAAGTGGCGGCAGAGAGGGAAGCACATTTCCCTGCAAAGCTCCCCAAGCTCCCAGCAGGAATTTGCAGCGGGGGCATCCTATGCTGCCAAACTCCTTCCCTCTGCTGCACGGAGGCTTTCGAACAGCCTGAGCAAACAGCAACGCACAGCCCCTCTGCCAGGGCCGGGAGTAGAGCCCGGCCCCGCGCCGGTGCAGCTTTAGCGCAGGTGTTTCGCAGGCATCACCCATGGGAGCAGCCCTCCGCGGTGCCAGTGCAAGGTGCTTCTGCACCCTCCATCATTCAGGCCCTTCCCAGAGTCGGTGCAAATGAATTCGCTCTGCATTTAGGGGAGCGGGCAGCGCAGGGTGGCACTGGGCTGGGGGTGAGCCCCACTGCAGGGCTCGGCTCTGCTAGCAGCCAGCGCTCCTCACCAACTCCACCAGGCTGCGAGCAATGCAAGCGAGGTCCTCTCCGCGCAGGCTGGAAGGTGCCGAGACCTCAACATGCAGGGGAAGCAAAGCCCATTGCTAGAAAGAGCGGTGGCTCTCAGTACTGCTTGCCATGCTGATAGCCAGGACAGGCCACCAGCACTAAGCTGTGCACATGTCCCAATTCCTGCTGGGAAAGGTACCCAAGGGCTCTTTTACCCCTGCAGGGCAGGGGGAGATGTCTCTGCTCTGGGCTTAAATGCCCCGCGACTCCCCAGGACAGGATGCTCCAGCACGCTCAGCAGCGGTAGAGGGGCCCGGAGGAATACAAGCGGAGAAGCTGACACATTCAGTCACTTACTGACGGGACACCTGAGGTCAGTTCTCTGCCCCACCAACACCACCTAGCAAAACAGAAATGTCTCGCACCCATTATTAGAAAGAATACCTGTTCCTAAAACGCATCCGAAGGCAACATGTTTCTATTGCTCACAACGTTCCTGCACATCCTTCTGGAAAAGCCCTGTCGAATTTGGCAGGGAAGAAACCAAGACAGTTTTGTAAAGATCACCGCATGAACTACAAAACCTAGCAGAAAACGAGAACCACACTGGAAGAGGAAAACAAAGACACAGCAGTAGAGCTCTCTGCCAGGGACAAACTACCTCCCAGCCGATTCTCTGGGCCTTTTCCATGGGGAAGGCGCAGCCAGGCTCCCTCGGAGCACAGAGAAGGCCCAGCCAGGCAGGGATTTGAGGGACTCCACGTCATGCACAGACCTGTCTGAGCCTGGATCCTCTCTGGCCGTAATGCAGAGAGGCTGGAGTGCCTGGGGAGACACTCAGCTCCACCATAAAGTTAACAGTCACGTGTCCAGATAAATCAATTAAGATCTTGTTTGCAACAACACCTACACGTAAATCCAACCCAATCCAGGGTCTGACCAGCTGTCTGAACATTTGGCTTATTCTCAGCAGGATGCACAACACCACACGAATGCTTAAAAGCACCAGTCTATGAGAGAAGTAAAGCCCCTTCCTAATCCACTCGCCCATTTAACACGGGGCTGCTTCACTTCCAACACCCCCACTAACTCCCCAGCAGAGCTGAGGGCAGCCAAGCTCCCTGCTGCAGGTCTCCCGGGGGGGAGGAGGAAGAGGAAGAGCAGGAGCTGCCGGAGGCTCCTGCTGGCAGACGGAGAGCCTTGGAGAGCCGGGGTCCTCCCCGCTGGTCAACACGTCCCTCACCTCCAACCGGCGGCGGCCACCTCCTGCCTTGGCAGCAGCGCTTAACCTTTCCGACAGGCCAAACTCTGCTTAACGCATCAGAAAGGGCCAAACTGGTCAGCTCCAGATAGCGCGACATATCATCTGAGCGGGTGCAAAAGGCAGGCGCCGCCCAGCACGCGATCGAGTCTCACTATTCGAGACTGTTCATTGCCGCTGGAAGACAAGGAGAATTAACAGTCCAGGTGGGCATAGCTGGCTCTCGCCAGGCTCGGCAAATAGAGTTTCCCTCTAGTTTCCCCGCGCTTCTGCAAGCCCGAGATGGACTGCTGCATTTACCAGTAACCTCAGCTTCACGCGCTCGCTCTCAATTATCTTGCATTCACAGCACATGCACACACAAGCCGGTGCTTACACACAGCTGGGTTTTCTGGCTCTAACAACATAATATTACCAGTCACAATTACACAATATTTTTTTCTTGGGGGTAATTACTTTTAAGTATGTATATTCCAGGCACACTAAAAGGCCCTGCACAGGACAGGAAGCCAATCGTGTCAGGCATCATCGCCATCTCCCACACCATCTCAGTCCTGCCCCAAATTCCTCGCGCTCCCAGCAGGAAGCGAAACAGGGAGCTACAGATCAGCACACAAACACACCTGTGCGGGCACAATAGACACACTATTTTATACACATCTTGCAGTTTGGATTTGGGAGCTGTAAATTCAGGTGTGTAAATGCCAGCTCTTCCATCTGTCTTCCCCAGCATCGTTGCCATGGAAGGATAGAGAGCTCCAAGCATGCGGATGCGTGTTGCTCCCCCATCCCCAAGCAGACGGCAGGGCACGCACCTCGCTTCCGCGAGCCGTCCTCGCTGGCTCGACTGCATTAGCACCTCTGCGCTGCTGGAGACCACTAGAAGCGCTCAGCTCCCAGTGCTCGAGCCCGGATCAGGACGAGGGGGAGGCCTCTCTCTCTCTCGAGATGAAGCCAATGCTCCAGGCCACGCGTGCGGTGACCAGCCAAAATAGCTGCAGAAAGCAGAGCCCCAGAACAATTACAACCAGAGCAACGGCATAAAAACTAGCGCTCGCTCCAGCTACCTTCGGAGCAGGACCGAACCCTCACAGGCCCCGTCCGACATCGAGCACGCACCTCGTGCTTGCCACCCTCTGCCGAGGCGCTGCGTGCACGCTCGCACCCCCAGCCCCTCCGAGGGGGCGAGACAGCAGCGCTCTCCGCTCCAGTCCACGGTAAAAGGGCCCCCGGGTCTGTAAAGGGATGCTTCTGTCCATGCAGAAGCACCAGGGCTGATTTCACAGCACTGCAAAGTACACCGATAGGAATTGATTTACTTAGTTTCAACAGTTTAATCTTCTCCTTCCCTGGCAGCAGAGCTGCCTTCCCTCAGGTCCCCAGTGTGAAGCTTTCTGTGTTGGACTGGAAAAAAAAGGGGGAAAAAGGTAAAGCACAAGCTCAGAAAACACAACACAACAAAACAAAAAACCCCAACAACAAACTACATACCTTCTGGCAAAACCCAGAGCACCACTTACACAACATCTTTACTCGCTCCATTATTTATAGCGCAACTGAAACATTTATTCCTACACTGCGCTACCCAGAGCAGCAGCGTTTTGGTGAGCCGTAACAAGGCCGGCGAGCCTCCAGCAGGAACTGCGTCCTGACCCGGCACCACCACGCAGCGGGGCGGACGCAGCTCCCCGGGGCTGCCGGCTGCCGGGACGCGTCGGTCTCCGGGAGGGGCGGCTGCAGCAAGGAGCTCTCGGGAGCAAACCACACGGGCTCTCTGCAGCCGCACGGCCGGAGCCCGGGAGCACCCGGGGAACCTCCACAGGACACGGGACACGCGGTTCCTGCCTTTCCCTGCCTGTGTCCCTGCTGAATGAGGTCTCTCGTGCTGGCACCAGGGGAGCAGCTCAGCCGCTTGCCTCCCTAACAGAGGATGCATTTCAGTGGTGAGGTCCTGTGCATGCATCTCAATTTTTGGAGGCATTTCCAAGCTCTCTCTGGCTGGAGCTGGAGCTGCTCGGCGCCGCTGGCTGTAGCAGCCCCAGCGTGCTGCAGGAGCAGGAGGGGTGCACACCAACACGGCACGGCCGTGTGTGGCTCACCATCACCTGCAGCAGGGGCAGCTGCTTGCTACATTTGGGTAGCGCATGTGCATCTGCAACATGACTATTCCCACAGCCGAACCAGGCCTGTTTTTTAGCACAAGTATGCAAAATAACACCGTGAATGTAGCAGTCGAAACCATCCTGGAAGACTTCGCTCTATAACGAATCAATAAAAGCAGGGTAGAGAAATTGATATTAATTATGCTCCCAGGGATCTCTGTCCCACCCCTGCACTGCCTCTTTCTTCAATCAAGTAGAAAAAATGTCAGCTCCATATAACAGCTCCGCTGGCACCGGGATGGAGTTACAGCTTCGCAGCATATGGGATCAGGTGCCAGAAGCTCACGTCCGAGAACAGCCGGTCCCTGAGCCTCCATGCCCGCGCCACCCCAAACCGGAGGATGTTCACCCCCAGAAAGCAAGGCCAGGCTCCATGCCAGCAGCTCCATCCCAGTGCCACCCACCGCGCGGCCCCCGATGCCCCTCGGCCTCGCCACCCCGCCAGTCCAAAGAGCCGCCGAACGAGGGCAGCAGCCCAACCGGGAACCGTTTTTCTCCAGCCTCTCTCGCTCCCCCCGCACCAGCTACTTTTACGAGCATATAAATAACTTCAGAGTAAGCAGAAAGAGCCGGCAGCAGCTCCTCAGGAAAGAGTCGAGGGGCGCTGCCGTGATTTCATAAATAAAAACAGCTAGTTGCACCCCTACACACATACACGTCTTTTAATAGAAACTGAGCTCACGGCAGGATGAAGTAATTACTGCTAGATTATGTGCAGACTGTAGCCTGGCTGTCTCAGAGTCACATAAGGCTAATCAATAACAGTTAATCAATAGCCTGATCGATCACCTCTGCTAGTAATTACATTTCAAGGAGGTCCAAATCCCATTGCACATATCTTTAGTCAAAACCCAGCACTGGGTCTCCAAACACACAGCCGGATTAAGAGCAGCATAATCCGCTATTCAGAGCGCACAAAACACAAGCCTTTTGCCAAAGCCTGCAGCTGGGTCTGCCCTGCACGTGAGGAGGGAGAGCTGAGAAATGAAATTAAATTAATGGAGGCTGCAAGCCAGCTCAGCACTGGGCTTGGGGCGGGCGCAAACACGGACCTCTAAGAGACGGCGGCTTTAGCACTAAAGGACACGGAGGCTTTGCCAGCGGGCCAGGCAGAAATGGAGCCGCGTGCCCTTGCGGAAGAATTATTGCTCTGCTCTGGGACAAGCGACAGAGGGATGCTCCCGTCTGCGAGCCATGGGGCCAGCATGGCCAGTACCCCGGCTAGCCAGGCCTGGGGGGGGGGGGATGACCCGCTGGAGGTCTCCCCTCCTTTAATCGGATCTGTTGTCTGGAGTCTAATTTGATTGGGTGAAACTAATGAAAACAGGCCCCGGTCTGTGGCGCAGATTAGCCCAATCAGCCCAGAGTGGCTACTTTATTGTTCAGCTCGCTGGCACCAGCTGTGCGTGTGTGCAATCAGCCCCGAAAGCCGGCACCCTCCATCCGCCCCAGCTGCCCGCCCAAGCAGCGATTCATTTGCAAACCTTCTCCACCGCCCTGCCGATCTGGGGGAGAGGGGGCTTCTACACTCGCATGCGAATCAGACTCAAGGGCAAGCAGACACATTGCACAAGTACCGCAGTCTACGCTACTACTGCGACCTGTTTTCATTAGCTTAACGGGACATCCCCAGGTTAAAAAGAAAACATTACTTAGGAGAATAGCACGCCTAGTTCTGTGACCATCTGCACCATTAAGACCTTTTGGTACTGATGGAGCAGCTATTGGCACAACAAGAATCTTTTGTCCCTTTCAGGACCTGCGTTTGGTTCTCGCCCTGATCCTGGAGCATCCCCCCGGGCCCCGCAGGGATGGGGAGCAGCGCTGGGCAGACCCTGCGGCACAGGACACCTCTGCCCCGAGAAGGCTCCACAGAGCTGAATGCGCAAACGGCCAAGCTCAAGCCCAGGGAAAGTCTAGTGCATCTGCATTACAGGGAGCAGCATTTTCCTTTTTCCGAATCCCCACAAACTATTTTGCTCTTAAAAAAGAAATACAAAAATCACTCCCCATATTCCACACATTGCCAGCAAAACACCCAGGAGCGACTCTTGCATGCTACCACCGCCCTGGTGTACAGCTGCAAGCCTCTAAGCCTCGTGACAGGGACCGAGGCCCCGGGCTTTTCGGAGGGTCACAGATAACTCTCCCAAACAGCAGCAGAAGAGCAGGCTGGAGCACCCCACCGAAGCAGAGCTCGGTGCAGGGGGCAAAGCAGTGTTATCAGCATGCAGCTTCACACAGCGCTATACGGAGGGGTTGGGGATTGAAGACAACAGGAGAGCAGAAGAAAAACCTGAGAAAAACAGCCCATGGGAGTCTGCACCGAGCCTTGAGCGTGCCGTGGGATCCCCCTGCCACCCCAGCATTGAACCCGTAAGTGTGGCTCTTCCCGTGGAGGGGCCCTGCCAGGCGCGCAGGTAGCGTGCGGCCCCCGGTCAGCCTGGCAGGCAGGGAACCAGAAAGCAGCTGAATATGATCGGTAAATACCTATATCAAAAGGGATTATCTCTTCCTGCCTGCAAATATTTGCTAACCGGAGCAGATACAGCAGATGCGAGTCAGGCATTCGGCATTACACACGCACTCACGTGCACTTGGGCAGCTTCATAAATCGCACAGCGACCAAAGGTTGCATGATCTGTTTATGGCTTAATCACGCAGGCTCGTCAATCAAACGGGGCTTTGCATGGTGGGGGGGGTCAGGACCGCGAGTCCCAGCCCTATTTTACACACCGAGGGTGGAGCAGGAGGGACCGATGATGGAAACGGCGGTGGCACTGCAGGCGTTTCCCCAGGGCCAAGGGCTCCAGCTGCCGCGACAGTGTATGGCAACCCCGGCGCTGCCAAGCACGGTGATCTCCAAGATCGCCAGCGCTGGGAGGGGGGCAGCAAGCCCTTGCTCCGGGCCGCGAGGGCAAA
Organism: Apteryx mantelli; assembly: GCF_036417845.1. Classification (NCBI taxonomy): domain Eukaryota; kingdom Metazoa; phylum Chordata; class Aves; order Apterygiformes; family Apterygidae; genus Apteryx; species Apteryx mantelli. The sequence continues at coordinate 1,708,633 of NC_090000.1, forward strand.
GCGTGCCCGTGACCCACGCTTGCTGAACCGAGGACGCGGGCTGGGCAGGCCCCACAGCACCGGCTGACGGTGCCCACCTGGGTTTCACACGCTCTGCCCAGGCACCTTATCCATCCTGCGCCCACTGGCGAGACAAAAACAGGACAACAAGGGGTGGGAGGAAGAGCTGGGGGTTTAAGTGACATGGGGAAACCTCAAAGCAAGAAGTACTGGCAAAGAGCTGTGAAGCTTTAGGAATTACAGCACTAAGCCACCTGGGAAGTGTGCGTATTGACTTAGACCCAAGCCTTTAATAAGGCTGCTAACAGCATTGCTTTTACATTCATCCCTGTTACAAGCTGAACATGCCCAGGACAAGTTAATGTTCCAGCTACAGCACTCGCCCGGCTCAGCGGGGGGATTACCCAGCCTCCTAGCTGCAGCACACGCGCGCCTCTTCCTTCCCTTTTTTGTTCCTTCCTTGGTGTCAGGTCTAAGCAGCTCTTCCCTCTCCGCGTTTGGTTTGTGCTTTGCTCACAGATCCCAAGTACTACGGGTCCCTCCTTTGCTCCGGACTCACCGGAGCCGAGCTGCCTCCTGCCCTCTCCCTTCGCAGCTGCCGAGGAAGTGCAGCACGAGAGCAGGGCCGCGTGCCGGAGCAATACCCCTTGCAAGTCATCTTTAAGGATCCAGCTCAATGACTTGTCCCCGGCAGATGGGTCCGCAGAGCTCAAGAGGAGCTCCCAGGGACAACCCGGGGTTTTGTCAGGCCAAGTTTCCCAGAAAGATCCCACTTCTGCCTCCCAGCCTGCCCCATGTAACCAGGAACCATCCACACCTGCTGGATTTCAGTGCAGCAGATGGTGGTGTGGGATGGAGGAGACACAAGCAAGAGCACACGGCAGCGCCAGCAAGCTGAAGCGGGGTTCGGAGGCCAATGTTGGCGCTCGGCCACGTGCTCAGAGGGCTGCAGAGAGCAGCACGTCCCAGAGGATTCGCTGTGGTACTAAAGCACGAGCCCCCGGTACAGCTCAATCAGGTTTGAATTTTTCCTTGCAAGGCAAGGAAGCACACAGGCAGCTTAGCTCAGACTTCAGTTCGTTTTCTGAGAACAGGGCACTGAGAAAATCTCCTCTGCACACACTGGCACAAGCCAGACGATCATGCGGGATGCCACCCTGGGACTCGCTCTGCAAGCCCATCTGTACAGATGGCATTTTAAATGCATGTTCTAGGCTGCTGCAAATTTCATTATCATTTGGAAAATGCAAGTGCTTTCTGCTGAAATGAGAGACATTCCCTCAACTCCTCCCCAGGCCTCTGCAATTGCATGAGCTGACGGTGCAGCCCCGCACACCCCCAGGGCAGTGGTGATCTCCGGAGGCAGCATCGCAGCTCCAAGCCTCTGCTGCAGCCGGCAGCGCCTCTTGGCTGGTAACAAAGCAGACCCAGGCACTGCGAGCCAGGGGAAAATGGGTTAGAGCCTCGTCCGAGATGGTCTCAGGTGAGAGGAATGTCTGACAGGACGGGCAAGGCAGCAGCACCCACATCAGGGCCATTTGCACGCAGTGGATGCAGAGAGGGCTTGTGCGCCGGATTCAGCAGCAAAGTCAGCTCGGTAATCTTGTGCGGAAAAGGCAAGGTAAGAGGAGATGAGCATGGAGACGGGAAGCCCACGAGGCATTTTCCTGGGGTCGACTAGCTGCAAACAACAGCCACCGTCTTCCTGCTTGTAAATCGTCTCTGTGATCAGCGGGTTCCCCCCAGAGCTGCCCCTCGTTAAATTGCAGGGGAGGCAGCACCACCAGCGGGTATCCAAAAGCTCCTGCATGGAGCCGAGCTGCTTGCTAGAGCCTTGCAAAGAAAAGCCCTGGCTTTAAGGCCCAGTGTTACCCGTAAATCCCACAACCCTCTCAGGCTGGATCACTGAAAGGGAGGCTCTCGCACAGCAGTTTCTGCCTCTCCTCCCGGCCCACACTCACGTTGTCCAGTAATTTGCTAATGATGACGGGTCACCGCTCTGCAGACAGGACTGGGACCTCCTGCCAGCAGCCTGGGCTGAAAGGAGCTCTCCCAAATCAGCCGCCGCCAGCCTGCACCCGACGCTCTCACGCATTTCACTGCAAGCCCAGACCAGCAGATTAATGTCACAGTCACACTGCACAAGTGTCCAGCGTCAGAGAAGTGACAGCAAAGGGCAGGAGGAGGCTTACCACAGACATTAACCCAGGCTGGAGTACATTAATGCTATCGACGTGCTGTCAGTTAAGCTAAGGAGGTTTCACCATCCCCAAGCAAGGGATCCAGGACGGTTACAAACAAGGAGGCCTGATGCTGGGCTGGCACAACAGTGCGCTGTGCAAGCAGTGCGCTCGTTTTCCTTCCCGGCACGGTTACAGATACCCTCGGGCTGCACACGGCAGCTCGGGGATGCAAACCTCGACCGGAGGGCGCCCACGGCCAGCCCAGGCACGCAGCAGGGATGCTGCACCGCTGGGGGAAGAGGATGCACAGCCACCCCGGGCCGCAGGATGGAGCTGCTTATGGCCAGTGCGGTTACAGACACCCCGAGGGACAGGCCCCAGGCATGCCATGTCCTCACCCAACCAGGCCTGGGTGACCACGTCCCAGCCTGCAGACTGGTTTAACCGCAGGGCAGTGCTTCCTCAGCCAGCCACGCCAGCGCTCCCCAAAAGCCATCCGTGCACGCCAGCCGTGAGGTCTCGGGAGCAAGCGGAGCAGCTCTTGTCCACGGGCAGGATGGAGTCCAGCCGGGAAATCGCTGTGCAGGCACATCTGTCCTGGCAGCAGTGACCTCCTGCACCTGGGCACCTCTGCCTGCTGCCACCAATGTAGCTTAGACCCAACGCCCAAGGCGAGAACCGAAACCCTCAGCGAGGGGGACCGGCAGCATACGCGAAGGCAACGACTCGGGGAGCCGGGTCCGCCAGGCTGCCGCCGCGGCGCAAGCAAAGGCCAGAGGAGACGGAGGCAGTTAACGACTGCCACGATCCATGACGGAGGGGCCGCAGGAAGGCCCTTCGGCCGCCCGCACGCTCGCCGTCAGCTCCGCGCAGCCCATGACTCCGACACCCGCGTCGGCCTCCCGCAGCCCGAACCCCCGCGCGTCGGCCTGCAGGCGCTCGGCCCCACGGGGCACGGCAGCAGCTCGGCCCCAGCAACACCAGCGCCAAATCCAAGTTTAAACACCCTCCTCCTCCTCGACCAGCCAGCGCCGGGCAGAGCAAGGGGCTGCGGCTGCAGCGCCTGCTTCAAGTGATGGATTCAGCCCGCAGCCTCGCCGTCCTACAGCTGCTCGGAAATGCAACGGTGGGAAGTCCCCTACTGTTCCCTATGTAGCATTTAATCTTAATAACATTTTATCTTGGATGACAAGCCTGCGTAATGTGGTTTAAAAGCCACGGCTATGCTGACACCATAATGGGGGAAAAAAAAAAAAAAAAGCTCTTTTCTCCCATCTGATATATTTGCTAAGGTCGCAACTTTAAAACCTCTTGCTGGCTCTCGCTCACCAAGCAGGGAGGCTGCTTTGTAGAGCAGCTCGAAGGGAGCAGCGGGAAGCGCCGATCCCACTCCTCCCTCCCGTTCAGGGCCTGTGCAGCAGAGGCACCAGCCCTCCCTTCCCCTTTTCGGTTTTCCCTGCTTCCCGCAGCAAGGGCTGGGGGCTTTGCAGAGGGACCTGCAAGGCCTGGATGTGCCCCGGGGCTCCGAGCCCTGCTGAGCGGCCGCCCACCCCGAAGGAGACCAGGGCCGGCAGCAGCGCAGGGTGAGACCTGACACCTTGCGCAGGGACCGATTTTTAGGGCACCCCTGGAAAAACGCCGGAGGAGGGAATTTTGAGGGTATTTTCATAAGCATCCCGGAACAGAGGGATTTGGCAGCGTTTTAGGCCTCTGTGGGACCTGCCTGAAGACCATCATTTCAGACAAGGCAGGGCCACGTCAGAAGGGGAAATCCTCCAGCAGCACCCGCCTGGGAGCAGAGGCTTGGCGCGGACGCACGCGGGAGCCCGTCACCCGCCCTCGAGCCAGCCCTGCCCTCCAGCGCAGGGGCTCGAGGGTCAAGCCAAGCAGGTGCTCCCCCCCGTAATCACATTTTCATAAATAATAATGCAATCAGTTAGGCTGAGGCATTCGTGCCACACGCTGGAAAGCGCGCTGGCAGATTACAAGCTATGTAAATATCTTATGTAAATGTTTTCAGAGGAAAAGGAAACACTGTCGGTGTATTTGAGCAACAAAACCTCGCTTAACCCCGGACACGCTTCCTTTCCCGCACCTCCCACCCTCGTCCCATCGCTACTCATGCAGCCGCCCGCCCGCGCGCCCTGGCGACGCTGCGAGCCTCGCGCAGCGCCGCGATGCCCCGCTCGAAGCGAACGACAACGAGCGGCCCCAGCCCTGCCCTGCCGCCGGGGCGGCACGCGGAGCCCAGCTCGGCCCCGCGCCCCCGGCCCCATCGGGGCACCGGCACGGACTGCAACTCCCGCAGCACCCACCCCTCTCGGGGAACGCACGCCTGTCACCGAAAGCGTTTCAGTGATATTGCACGGTACGTCATCATTAGGGACACGGGTGTTCTGGCCTAATTGTAGCGTTTCAAAGCAAGCGTGGCAGCCTCTGCCGGCCGGGAACAGGACAGAACCTGTGCTTTCAGCTGCAAGACAAAGGACGCCCAAAAGGAGGAGAAAGATATAGGAAAAAAAAAAAGGCACACTCATGTTGGCTTGGGAAGGGAGGAGACTTTGACCCAGGAAGAGAGCAATGGGGGTTAAGCTCTTGATGCAAGAGAGAATTTAAGGTCAGGCAAATCCTGCTGACGGATTATTTTTCACCTAAAATGTCGAGTCCAGCGGCTTTGTCACCGCAGCCTAGCAGGACAACAGAAAGTACCTGGTGGCAGTCGCTGCCCCCATTGCACATGGGCCCAGCAACACGGCTGCCCTGCCCCAGACCACGCTGGACAGACGGACGGACGCCTGCTCGAGGCCAGGAGTGAGGTCCCCAGCATGCCACCGGGAGCCGACAGCAGCCCCGGAGCCCTTGCGAAGAGGCAGGCGAGAGCCCGCTGCGTGCATGCCCTTTTCGACGGCGTCCCCCAGGAGGGGCAGGAATCTCCCCCAGCCCAGCTGGTCTCTCAGCCACCTCTGCTTCGCTCTGACAGACAGACAGGCCCCAACTCACAGGCCCGATCAATTATTTACGTGCACCATATCTGAATATTGATGTTGAAAGCAAATTCCTGCCTTGCCCCTCGCTTGCAATTCAAATGAGACTCGCACGCCCCGGGGAACCCCGCGCCGCTAGCGCCTGCCCCGGCCTGGAGCCTCCCGTTGGGCATGCCGCTGCGTCCGAGCAGGGAGGCAGCGGAGGAAGGACGGACGTCCGTTTAGAAGCAGGTCTACTAAGACTAGGTCTAGGGCGTCCACCGAGCAAAAGGTTATTTCTGGCTAACGGTGCAAAATGGTGATTCTTCCTTCACCCCAGCCTGACCTGCTTCTGCAGCGTCCGTGCACGCAAGGCCAGTTGTTACCGAAACCCTCACCCCTTCCTCCAGCGAGGGGCCGTTAACCTGAGACGAACTGCGCAGCCCCGGGACGGCGCACCTCCAACCCCCAGCAGCAGCCGCCGCAGGAGCAGAGGGCAGCACCCGGGCACCACGGCGAGGGACAAACCCCGCGCGGGCCCCCGCTTTCCCCTCCAGCCGGGCCGCAAGCCGCACCGAGCGCCGGATGCGCACGCGCCATGGATGAACCGGACGCCTCCGCGCCAAGGGCTGCTCCCAAGACAGCTCAGCCTCATCAGGTCCATGATGCCTCCCACGGTGCAGCCCTAACGCACGCTGCCGAGCGGCTTCCACTTCTTAACCTTTAACGCTCCTCTCGGCGATTCCGGCTGGCGCAACACGAGCAAACCCCCCCTCGTTCGGGCAGCGGGGCCGGGCTCCGTCCCTCGCATCCCTGCTCGGGCACCGCTCCCTGCCCCAGCGCAAGCAGGGATCCTATCCCGCAGCATGGAAGAAGGGGCTTGCCACACGCATGCCGAGCTGCCTTTTTCCCCTTCTCGCAGGCTGTCAGCAGGCAGAAAAGCTCACAAAAAGAAAGGATTTGTCCAACTGAGACAAAAAGAGCTTGTTTCCCCCCCTCATTTTTTTTTTTAAGAAAATATTTGTAAATAAGTGTTTCCTGCTTCTGTTTATACGCCTTTAAAAGACTTTAAATGGAAGCCTGCTCCCCACACTGTATCATTACCCTTCATTATTGCAATTTTCCAGAGTTTAGGTGGCTGAAGAAGGAAAACAGAGGATTATATACCATTCTGAAAGCGACACAAGGGGAAAAAACACCACAAGCCTAATTTTAAGCTTTCTGACCAAAGCAGCTCGATGACCTCAACATCTTGTCACCTCCACTCAGCTTCCCAGACCCTGGGGCTGGCTGGACTCCCGTGGAAGGACGGTGCTGTTTGCATTGCCCACCCCTCCGCCAGGCTTTTGCATCCAGTCCCCGGAACGAGTCAGCCGTGAGGACCGGAGCAGGAGCTGCGTGCGCCAATGGATGCATTAAGCCTCCGGAGCTGACGGGAGGGCGGCTGCCAGCACCAGTAAGGGGACCGAGCCCCACGAGCGGCTCTTTGCACAACAACCCCCCAGCACAGGAGCTGCACAGCTCCACACAGCCGCGTGGCAAGGGGCCACCGAGCCCAGCTGTGCCGTCCATCACGGGCCCCACGTGGGTGACACCAGGCACGTGGCGGGTGCTCGCTCCGCAGCCCACCACCCACGCAGTAATTAGGGTCCGCGCTCACAAACAAACAAGGTAGATGTCAGCACATTTCTAATGCGCTCGCTCCTGCCGCCGGGCAAATTAAGCCATTTCCAGCTCGGTCAACCTTCTCGGAGGTCTATTCAGCGCAGGGAGCCCCATAAACCCGACAGAAATCACTGCAGGCTGAGACTCAGCTGAGCCCCGTGCATGCACGTGCGGTTTTACAGCAGCGGGCAGCCACGGGTGTGTGCTCAATGAGCTGGACCCACCTCCGCGTTTCTGGGAGCAGATCTACATCAGCAGTTTAGCTCCAACGAGGAGCCTGCAATAACCCTGAAATATGTATAACAGGGCCCCTGTCCTCCGTGCTCCAGACCCAGCTCCCTCGTGCAGACGCGGCACCTTCGCAGTGAGCCACTGCCAAGGGGGACCAGAAAGGGGGCTATTTGCTGAATGGCATTTCTAGCTTGGACTACTCTCCTCTGTCCCTCGGTCCCTCTGCATCAGGTGAGGGACAGCACCTTGGTGGTGCTTGCTGACCTTGCACCGCACTCTGCTAACCACAGCTGGCCCAGGCCAAGGCTTAGCTGTGCCTCTGCCTGGGCAGCTCGCAGCAGACATGCAGCTGCTTGCGCAGACCTGCAAGAAGGCCGGTGTTGTCCATTAGCTCAGGGACAACTAAAATCAGCCAACTTGTACTAGGGATAACATCATTCACCTGCATGCCCCCAGACCGAGGTCACGTGCTCCGCTTCTTTAGGAAGTGAGGCTTGCTCCCAAATCCGCTTAGCTCCAGGAAAGCAGACCAACCCAGCAGCACACATGCCCACAGGGTCATTTGCTCTGCTGGGGACCCAGAGGTCAGCCAGGAAAGGTAAATGAGATTACAAGCAGGCTGGCTGTGACAAAAACCAAAATGAGAACTTTTTATTTTAGTAAGCAGCCAGGTCCAAGGTTTCAAGTCTGCCGTGGCCCAGCCTGCCTCACTCAACACATCTCTCCTTCCTTTAGCCTAACAGCCTTTGATGGTGGATGGAGTATCAAATCACACACTGACAGCTAAGGGTTTGTTTACTCACTTTTCATCATTATTAGATGCTAAAGCAAAAAACAGTTCTGCTATCATCACTGCGGAGCTAACAAATTGTTAACAAAGACAGCTATTGTATTAGCCTAGATATCACAGTGATGAGCAGTTGACAAATGCCCACAGGTAGGGACAGCTCTTGCTGGAACAGGGAAAAGCTCCAAAATGAGATCTCATTTATAGATCATTGCTTTGATGTCTTGGGCATTTTTTTTATTTTGCATTTCTGTTTTATATGGCCTTGTTTATTGCACTGATATTTCATCCTGCAGATTCATCTTGGATCATCGTTAAGGTTCCTTCCCAGCTTGCAGAGATGCCCCTGCTTATCATAAAAATCTATGCTGAAATTTCAGATTAATTAAAAGCTGTAAATTGCAAAGCCAGATGCTATAACTCACATCTTCACCCCTCCAAAAAAAGGAAGGGGACAAGAGCATGAAGGCATCTCATTTTTATAGCATGGCCTGTTCCTTCAAGATGTCGCATTCGGCCTGGAGCCACATCACTTTATCCTCCCTGTGATCCAGGCAGCGAGCACAGGCTGAACATCTCTGCTTTCCCCAGAGCCCCAAGAGAAAGCTCACATGTTCCAGGGAGTTATGCTAAAAAACCCAAAGCATTTTTCTCCTTTCCAAGTAACACTGACTTGGTATCACAGTGAGGCTAATGACTATGGTGCTGTTTGGTGCTCCTGCCACCTCTTCAGCTACTTGGAAAAGAGGACGCCTGCTTGCTGGCAGGTCTGTGCTCGTAAAGGGCACGCTACGCTTCCCCGGTCCCCGCGCTCTTCCAGCGGTCAGCATGTTCCTCCACCCCAGCACGTGCAGATTGTCAGAGGCAGCAATGCAAAAGGGCTGCTGGTGTATGGCCAGGGCTGGGTATCACAGGAAAGGGAGAAGCTTGGGAGAAACCTGAGCAATAAAATTAAACCCAGCTATCATAGGAACGAAGTCAAACGTGCAGGGAGAGACTATGCTGTGGAGGGCACATGGCCAAAGGCAGCCCTCTCCCCAGGGAAGAGGAGCCTCCAAGCAGCCCAAGTCCATCTAATCAAGCTCTGGTTTCACTGAGACCTGGGTCAAGGCAATCAGCAATGGATCCCATCCTGCCACCCCAGGCAGCTGCGGCAGGCTAAGCTTCGAAAGGGGACAGACATGCCCCATCCCCCAGGGCCGGGGAGATTGCTTTTTGTGCCCAAGGACATTCAAGTAACCATGACCACCATCTGCTCACTGACAAAGCACAGCCCAGCTCAGGTTCCCAACTGCTCGGGAAACAGGCTCGTGCTCCAGTGCAACCACACCACCTCAACCTAATATCGGGTTCGGGGTCATGCATCACTCCCTGTCCTTCCAAAGGCCCATTCCGAAGGGGGAGTGAGATTCTCGGACACCATTTAAGCCACTTAAGATGACCCTGTTTAAAAGGCAGAGGTGTTACTCAGCTCCTCCAATGCATTTCAGTTAGCAGCTCCACTTCCTACAGCCCTCCCGCAGGCGATACCTATCTTGACTTGTGCTTCCTCCCATCACTTGTGCCCTCTTCCCATCACTTCGTGGACAGATTAACAGCAGAGGAGCAGGCACCAGCATCGCTTGGTTCTTTAGCTCCTACTTGCTGCAGATCTCTTAATGCATTTCTTGGCCAAGGGTTATGAGATTAAACGCTCCATATGAGGCGAGCTGACACAAACTGACAGACCTGAATTTTCTTCACATGCATAAGTGCCAGTCCTCATCACAAGGATGACTATTTGCCAACCTCATACCTATCACTTTGGCTGGGAGTCAATCTAAATAAAGTAAATTTGCTTGTTCTGATGGGGAGAGGGAGTCACCAGGCTGTCACAAGGTTGAATTCAGCCTGCATCACTTTAAACCGGAAGGTGTTGTAGAAACGCAAAGCAAAGTACCTCCAGCCTCCTAGCAGGAAAAAGAAGGAACTTCTTGCTTTGCCCGACTGTTAGGACACAGCTACCAGCACAAAGCAATGCCTGCAAGGAGTGGGGCTGGTAACTGCGGTAGCCCTTCTTCTCCTCTTAAGGAGGGAAGAGATCACAAGTTCTGCACCACAGATCATCCTTCAACAGCGAGGACCAGAGGCGACTACAGCCTTGCACTTCTCCTCACCGAGACCCAGCTGTTCCCAGCCCAGCCCATCTGCACACCAGAGCTGAGAAAGGAACACTATTTCATACTTGGTTTGACTCTCTCCTCCTACCCATCTAAACAATTTCCCTCCTAGGATCGTTTAATTTCACAGCACTACCTTGCTCAGCTCCCAAACAAAGCCCAGCCTCCCCTCCCCTTCTCCTGCCCTCCCACCCCCCCAACAGTTGGCTGCAAGGATTAAGTCTCATTTCAAATGAAGTTTTCATTATTTTCTGCTCTCCTTCTTCATTCCCAAACTCATTTGCATTACAAAAAAATTAAACAAAAGCTGCTTTTTGAATCTCCACTCATTACTCCCGTTACATTTGTTAACATCATTATCTTCAGCCGAAGATGGCAACTATTATCAAATGTTGCAGAGCTTTTGTAGACCTCTTGCTATATTACTCTGGAAAATTGCTTTAATGCTTATGCTTTTAGTGGTTTTAAAAAACCATCCACAGCATTATAAGCCATAAAGAAGATAAAAAAGTGCATCATTTGATAATATGTGCATTTTTTCCCCTTTACACTGCAATATAAGTACATGTTGGTAATGCAGGATGCAAAAGCTTTTCTTGGACTACAACGATCCACCATGGATCCACTTTTTGACCCTTGGATTGACCAGTCTCTTCCCTCTACAGTTCCCTCTCCTTCGCTAAAACACCCCTCTTCAGAAGTATTGCAGTAAAAGCTTGGATTAAAAGGAACACCTCCCCAACACCGCCTGGTTTGCTTTTTCCAGATTTCAGCAAAATCAATTTTGTTCTTGTTCGTACCAATGAGAAAGCAGATACGTGGCTAACAAGCAGTAGCTGCTGAATCTGTATCTTTAGGAAGAAAAAAAAATGCAGACCGATACAAGTATTCAGGGAATAGCACTGTCTGAAAGCGCACTTGCAAAGTGAGGGGGGTGAAAACAGGTTCGGCTACTGGCTTCAAAAGCCACGCCGTGCTGCTGCCGTAGCCGAGAGCATTTGGAACAACTTGGGAGTCCCCCAGGTACTCTGGGAAAGAAGCTGCTTTAAGTGTCAGTTGTCTTTCAACAGGAGGGATCAGTACTGGAACAAGAGAGTTTTTGCCTGATTTTAAACACAGATTAAAGAATTGAAATTTTCATTATAATTAAATGCAAAAGCCTCATAACTCAGAACTCCGGCTAGAACCTCTGGGATGTATCCAGCTTTCCAAACGAGAAGCAGTAGCTTTCTGTGAGCCCTTTTAAAGCCAGAGAAAGCAGACAGCAAAAGGCCACGTTTCCACCAGTTAGCCCATGTGCAACACGGGGCACGTTTCCAGGCACGCGACCGGCCCGGGTCCGACCTGCGGGACTGGCCCCAGCACAGCACCGGGGACAGAGGGCACCGTCACCCTCGCAACGTGCGGGTGGCAGGAGCGCAGGGCACGACCTCCCCCCGTCCCATCATCCGGACCGCGTGAGGCTCACCCCGGAGCCCTCTCCCACGCACTGCCCAGCCCAGCTCAGGGGCGGCAGCATACTTGGCGGGCAGACACGGGCGCTGCAGACGAGCACGCAGGGACCCCGAGGGGCAGCAGCCCGCGACAGCGCTGTTATCCGTATGGGTGCATCTCTCCTCCCTGCTAACAACTCAGTGGTCTGATTACAGAGCTGACCTGCTGCCTCTCGCTTTCAGCTGGAAACCAGCAAAGATAATCGTCAGAGCACTGATAACATCCCTGCTCAGCACAGCTCAGTTATCGGGAGGGACACTTTAAAAAAGAGAGCACGCCAGACACGAGGCTGTAGAAGCAGCAGATGAAAGATTTAGCAGGGCAAAAGGGAAGCGAGGCGGGGGCTTCCAGCTCTCCTTTCCACATAAATTATGCATCTCTGATCTCCCTTAAAACAAAGGCTTCCTGCAGCAGTTGCCCGGGAGCGCACAGGACAGGTCCGCATGGCAGAGGTGAAGAACAGGGAGAGGCGCTGGGAATGCCGAGAAGGGGAGAGCAAAGGATTTCTCCATAAAAGGTGGAAGACAGGTTATGTGCCACGGCGCAAGCGAAGAGGCTTCACGCACCTTGCTAATGTCCCCCTGCTTGCAGGGCTCTGCCCCCTCGCCCCGTGCCTGGCCCTTTGGCATTTCCCCCGAGGGGCGAAACCGTGCAGCCAAGCAGCCGGGCGCGGGTCCTGTCCACCCTCCGCCAGCCGCCCTGCGGCCGTGCAACAGGGCAGAGCTCCACAGGTCTAACAGATCCATTAAGCCGAAACACAAACATAACCAACAATTTGCAACCTGCGTCACCAGTTCAGAGGTGCCCCGAGCTCAGCTGAGGCAGCTCCAGCTCAATCCGCTCATCTCCTCTCCTAACGAGACCCCTCACACCTCCTGGGGCCGGTGGGATGCCCTGCTGGCACCAGGCACTCCAGTGGGACAGGGACCACCACCGAGCAGCTCGTGGGACCCCAGTCCCATCCCCACCACGGAGCACTGGGCACAGATTTCCCAGCCTGCGTCACAGCAGCCTCAACTGGTTTGCTCCCACCAGGCAAGCCTACCTGCAGCATAAATAATAATAGTGAACTGCCAAGATTAAGGCAGAGCAGAGGTGCTAAACCCTGCCAGAAATGAATGAATAAAAGTACAGCTCCCCCAAAACAGGCCCAGGCAAGCCCTAAGATGGCACAGAAAGAGAGGTACCAAAATGACTTGCTTTAACCACGCATGAACATGAAAATCATACAAGCCTATGATACAAGTGCATGCTTGGTCACACAGCCCGTGAAACCCATGCAAACAGATTTAAATTATCGCTTTATTTTCCATCAGGCTTTTGGTGTTGACTTAAGCTGCCCAAACAAACAATTAAGGTCTTATCTCCATCACACAGCAGCATTAGCTGCAATTCATCATTTTTAACTTCTTTGTTTCATAGATTGCATATGTGCATAGATATATAAATAAAGCGGAAATTCAGCCATTCACGTTTCTCAGGAAACTGGCACTAGAGGATGATCTTGCCAAGATGGTGGAGACGGGCATTTGGTCAAATCTGGATCTGCTACAACAAAACTATGATCTCCAGAGAACCCTTGCCTTCAGGAAAGGGAAACACGTGCTCCATCGCCTATTAAGAGGAAAGCAGTCGGGTCTGTAGCGCTCAAGAGCTCAGAACTGCTGCTCACGAAAGGGCTGGAGAGCGAGTGCCAACCGCAGCCTGAAACGCACCCGGGGTGGAGCGGGGAAGCAGCCCCGCTTGGAGCTGAGCCCGCAGGCCGGGAGCCCCCTTGGCTGCGCAGGTCCCCAAGCGAGGGGAGCCCGGACGGCCGCCTGCCTGGCGGCCCCAAAACCCCTGCTGTCCAGCACAGTGCACCCCAGGCTCACCTCCGGGGAGGGCCAGCGTGAGCAGCGCCTTCCAGCTCCCTCCCGGCTTCTCCCACACGTGCTGAAGCGGGGAAGCCAGGGACGCTCGGAGGAGCTGATGCCCATGCAGTGCTCTCGCATGCTCTGTGTGCGTGAAGATCTGCGATTTCACCTTGCCCCTGGGTGACTGAAAAGCTGACATGAAGATGCTACAGAGGCGTTTTACACACCTCTGAGTCTTACACCTTGGGTCCTTCCCTAACCTTTGAGCAGGAGATCCCACACCAAATTCCAAGCAGATGTTATCCAGCTGCAGATTAGAGCCAGTGCTCTCCGGTCCCAGAGCAGAGAAGCGAAGCGCCTGCTCCCAGCTTTGCTGGGTGGCAGGGAGGACTCCTGATAGAGCCCTTGCAAAACGGAGCCTGCGAAGCCTGCCATTGACCTTACCCAGAAAGCCAGGCTGGAGGTAACTATAACTCACACGTAATCACCCGAAACAACACGACAGGTTACGCCAGAGTTCTGCCAAGAAAGATCAGAGATGATTATGAAGTTAATTCTTGACACCATCAGGCGCATGTTGTACATATATTGTATGCAATATCCATAGCTCTTGTTTAAACGATGGGACATGCCAGGACAGCTGATCGATTATACAGCAGCAGAGCCCGGGTAACGCTAAGTGCATGGAAGCAGGCCAGGAGGCAGAGTGACTTTACCTGGAGAAGCGAGCAATAATCTCCCTGAAACAAGCCGCGAGGCTCGTGCTCCGACCGGCAGCGGTACGGGGGCCAAGCAGGGAGGAGGCTTGGGCACCGCGCCACCAGGACGCAGCCACGTCCGGGGCTGCTACCTGCATTTGCCGAGCAGCGCCGAGACCGTAAGCTCTTTGCAGCAGGGAACGTGCCTCGCCGCTGAAGGTGGCACCTAAGTTCACGGGGCTCTGCGAGGGCGTTGCTAATTACACCTTTTAGAGAACGAGCGTGTAACAGCTTCCAAGCAACCCACAGCCTGAGAGCTGATCCCAGGACAAGCAAGGCTACCCACAGCTCAAAGGGAAACGGCAGCCCCAGAGTCTGTCTCCCACCGAGCAGCCACCAGGGAGGGAAGTCAGGCCCGGGAGAGCACGACAAGGAGGAGACCTCCTCATTTCCCCAGGACCTTACAACACGAGACAACGATAGCATGTGCAGAGGCGCCCACCACGTCCTCAGAAGCACTGCTCGAGCGCGCAGCACGCACATGCTCTAAGCCGGTCGCCAGCTCACACCAACACTACTGCTGCTCTTCCTAAAAGGTTTTCCTACTGTGCGAGTACTTCCCCCACTTGTCTACTCTTCCTTAGGAAGCACAACGGGCAAGGGATTTGCACTGCTTGTCCGAGTTGCGGGCAGCCTCGGCTCTCCCAGGCACACGTAGCAGAAGGAGCAGTCGGCAGGCACCAACTCGCTGCAAACCACCCCCCCCCCCGCCTTTGTGTTCAGCGCGTTGCAGGCTACCATAAATTACATCAGGGAACAAATAAGAAATTTGCATGGCGATTTCATACAGCCCATGAATATATAAAAATGGCTTATGTACATTTGCATCTTTGCGCAGTTTTTGTATGGGGATACGCACAAATGTGGAAAAACAAAACACGAACGTTAACACTCCTAACTGCTCAGGAAGCATTTAAGCAGCAGCAACGTTACACAAAGCACAATTACAGGCATCCATTTAGCATATGATACCATTAAGTCCATAGTATAACAACGCAAACAAAATGCAAGAGATCCAAGTCAAATGGACATTAAATGACATCCGACAAGCAATTTCCAGTGGTGTCACCGGTTTTCATTGCCTGCAGCACAACATTCCTCCAAGATGCAAATGAGGTCTGGTCTGCAGACAGAAGCAGCTACGAGCAGTCAGCCTGGGTCTGAGCAGGGGCTGGCAAAGGCTGAGCAATAGCTAGCATGAAGCTTCTGATTTCGGCTGCAACCAAAAGCCCCCAGCGATGGGGGATGAAGATTTGCGCTTCCCCTCAACTAACACGAGAGGGGCGTCGGCATTGCCAGCCTGCCCTGGCTCTTGGGACTCGTCTGTGCACGAGGGGTTGGTGCAAGACCCCGAGCTCAAGCAGCAAGAGGATTCAGCCGTTCTCCTCAGGACTGCTTGGCCGCCCCAAGTGGGTTTGACTCGGTTCGTGTGCAGCGAGGCCGTGACAAGCTCACAGGAAGGACGTGCCTGGCAAAAGCTGTATAACCACTCCCTGCATGGGTATTGTGCTTGCTGCACACCTGAGACAGCATGCTGGTATTTGCAATATATATATATGTCACCCGATCATCCCGGCGCCTCTGTTACCCAGAGAAAGGCTGCACGGCTGGGGGTTGCGGCATGGCACACAGCCCAAGGAGAAAAACAGCAACAGACACCCCAGGCCCTAACTGAGCCTCTTCAAGCATCTCCTGAGGTAAAGCAAAACTGAGAAGAGCTTTTCCTTAAAAAGCTTGCAATACCGATGCCAGCTTTCCCCGCTCAGTAGCCCAAGCCTCCCAGCTGGCCCTTCGATAAACAGATCATGAGGTCGCCCAGCCCCAGCACTGTGTCCTGAGGGGGCTCTAACATGCAAGTTCCCTTCTCTCCAGGGACAGTTTGCTGTCTGATACCCCAGCCTGGAACCACGGGCTTGGAAAACCCACTTACAAGGCCCCTTGGCATCTTGCCCTGGCCTCCCCCCACTCATCTCCTTTTTTTATAAGGGAATTTATTCAGTGTGAAGTGGACCATTTGCCCATCACTGGCCACTCAGGCACCCTTCCAGTCCCCCCCAGCTTAGGGCTCCTGCCCTCTGCAGCCCCCTGCCCTGCAGGACGTGGCACACAGATAGCAGAGGTCCCATCTTCCTCAGCATCAATTAGATGAGAGTAGACCACTTTTTTTTCCATGCAAGCACCTTTTTACCTGCCTTCCCCTAGTGCAAACCCAGCACCAGGCTGGCTTGCACAGGAGGAACTTCTCCTCCGCCAGCCTGCCCGAGCAGCGCACCACCAGCGTGGCTGTCACACACCGAGGGAGACCGCACAGTGCGGAGGGAAAGCGGGTGCAGAGGGGCCGGGGAGCAGCAGCAGCACCCAAGCCGCAGGAGAGGTGCATGTGAAATGCATCAGCTGGTTACAGCTTGCAAACAGCAGGTACAACTCAGCCAAGACAATTCATAATTTCAGAGCTGCTTTCAGTGGAAAGACCCAGAACAGGCAACTGAGGCTCCAGAAAGGAATATTAAACACTGCAGAAATAAAAGGTATTGCTCAGGAGACAACATAACAAGGCTGAAACCCAGCATGGTGCAGCCTTCAGATGAAATGGAGATGAGCAGCGAATGAATTGCTCCTTCTTAGGGGAATTCCTGGCTTTTTAAAAACATAGTGTAAAGTCATCTTTGTGGCCGCAGCTGGCAGCTGCCCGCGCTCCGGGAGCGGCGGCAGGGTGGGCGCTCGGCCGCGGTGCGGGGCCGCTCTCCCTGCCGGGCAGCGGCAGAGTGCGGGAGCCCTCTGCCTGATAGCGGCCGGACTACAGCGCCCGGCAGGTCCCCGCTGCCGCCGCCGCACAAAGCGCTTCGTGCAGAACGGCGGGGCACTGCGCACCAGCGGCGCAGGGAGCGGCGGGGAGCCAAAGCCCTCGCTTGAAGGTGATGGGAACGGTCCCCCCGCGACCGGGACCGGCCGAGGGGAGGCTCGGGGGCAGGGCACGTGCGGTGCCTGCTGCTCCGGGCTGCAAGGCGGATGAGTAAAGCGCCTGAGATACCTAGAAACACATGAGCCGTGAGGACGAGAAGCCTCAGCCCAGGCAGAAGCCAAAGGGAAAGCCGCGGAGCAAAGGGTCCGAGGGCCATCCCTGCCGCCGCTCCGGCCGACACTTCAGTCGGGTCCTGCGATACACCGGTCTCGCTACCGAGCCGTTACAAGGGAATCTCAGTTTTCGGTTAAAAATAACCCCAGTTTCTAGCCCTGGGAGGTGCAGAAAAATGTGACCTCTAAAAATTCAGAAACTGAAAGGCAAAGCAAATGAGTCCCAAATTTGTCTACTCTATAAACGTCAATTTCTTTTTGAAAGAAATGAATGTTTTTGATGAATGTTTTCTTGAATGCCTGCTTTTGGCAGTGCTGCCATCTGTGAAAAATCTATGCCACACTTGCTATTGAGATTTCATTTCTAAGAGAAGTTGGTAGCTGTTTTAATAAACGGTTAAGAAATCGTCAGGAGTCTAAAAGGCCAGCAGCTTGTTTACCACAAGTGGCTTCTGTCACCAAGTAAAGCACCTTTGACTGATAAGCTTATAGCCATCCCGACCACATACGGCTTCCCTCTGCAGCCCGCTAACAAGCAACATTTTCAGAAGCACTTTAGCTATGTCAGGCACTTAGGAACCTAATCCCTATCGACTCTGAATGAGATTTATATAGCTGAATGGCTAGCTCACTTGTGAAAAAGGTCCTTGGGTCATTCAGAGCCTTTCAAAGATTTCACCCGACATCCCCAGCCATTTATTAGCCCTTTAATACCATTCATCAACAAAAAGCACAAAACCTCACCGCAGCAAGTCAGCCTCCACCTAAGAGCTACAGCGCAGGGGCTCAGCTCTGCACCAGCAGCACCCGACACCGGGGGTACCCAGGCAAGGGGGCGAGGATGCTCCCCACAGCAGCAGCACGGGGTGCCCAGGCCCTGCAGACAGTCCCGAAACCCTGGGCTGGGGGCAGCACGAAGGCCATCTCCCCCATTTCCAGGCGGCAAACCACCTGGAGCACAGCCTGCAGTTTACTGAGCATCGGTGCCACAGCACCAGTGGCAAACGCCAGTGACATGGGGAGCCCACCTTTGGCATGAGAGCTCCGAGGCTTCATGGCTTATGAAATGGAGTCCTGAAATGGCTGGTGTATTTGTAGATCTTGTGCGTGACTAAATCAAGAGGAACAATAAGATCTTTTTCCAGATTCGGCAAACATCAGTATAATAAAAAAAATTAATTATATGCTTGAACACATGCACCAGAGCAATGCCCTGTATTTTCTCCTAATTGTTCTCCAAGCCTTACAGAGCCACATTTAAATAAAAATGAAGCAGTTATTTAAACCGCAATTAAAGACGGAGCAATTTATTTTTAAACCAGAAATATCGTCAGCAGTGCGGAAGAGGGGGAAGCGAAGCCGCGCGAGGACCCCAGCGGGGCAGCAAGGTGGACGCGGACCGCTGCCGAGGGCTGGGGCAGGTACGCCCAGGGGCTCCTCCAGCGCGGGTTTTTGAGCAGTGCTGCCCTCCGCGAGCCCCTTCGCCACCACGCTGCTCCAGCTGGCTTGCGCAGCTCCTGGACACATGAAGTACCCGCTTTCGGGAGCTGCCCCAGTGCTGTGCAGGTTGCATTGCTCTCCCCACCCTTTCCCGGCAACATGCTCCGGAGCTGGCACCAGCCCACAGCTGCCCCAGACTGCAACTGCAGCAGCCTGCGAGCCGCGACCCGGAGAGCCCGGCTCAGCCAGGACACCAGCTCCGAGGAGCAATCGGAAGGGAGACGATGGGCTGCAGGCCCAGGCCAAGGCTTAGCCCCTTCCGTTGGGAAGTGTGCTCAGCTAGCCAGGATCAGGTCCTCCCTGAACGAACCCCCTTTCCGGGTCTGGCACAGGGAACCAGCGCCAGGCACTGAGGATGAGTTTCAGAGAGGCATCACCACCACCAGCGCTGTGCACTCTGCCCCATCCAGGTGCCTATCCCCATGCCCACGAGGTCTCCCAGGCAGGACACTAGGAAATCCAGTGCTACTCACCCTGGAGGCTCACCCAGAACCCCCGGCCCTTCCCACCCCAAAGAGACCACCATTAGACAGCGAGCAACTCCAGGAAGAAGGAGCATCCTTTCAATAAAAATGCTGCTGCTGCTGCTCTGCTGGAAGGGGGCTGGGGAGGGAGGAAGAGAAGCAACCACAACAAAAACCCACCCTCTCTTTTCATAAGACAGCAGAATTTATCAGCCTGCAGCCCTTCACATCTGTCTCCTCATACAAAATGAAAGAGGCTTTGAAAAACAGAGGAGATGAAATAAAGCAGAGCCTGTGCGAGGAAGCTGGCATCTCTGCCACTGTCACCATGGCAGGAATAATGACCATGATTGTCGCTGCATCTGCGCGCGTGTGCAGGCAGGAGGGAGGGGAGCACGCACCCACGCCGCCACAACGGCCCTCGGAGGGCGAGCACGCCGGCCCCCACGCGCCCAACAAAGGCTGGCCACGCGCTCCTCGTCCCCGCACGTATCGCCGTCTCCCCGGTGGGCAGCACAGAGACGATGGCACCAAGCAGCAACAGCTTCAGCTCTGCAAAGCGCGACGCTGGTTCCTCTCCCTCCCCATCCCAGCACATGCTCTCCCCGGTCCAACACAAGGCCCCAAGGGCTCACAAAAACATGTGGTTTGAAAGTAAGTTTTGACCTGTACGGTTTTCACATCACTGGGCTTTGCTGTAGCAATTACTGCCACGCTGCCTTGGTAGGCGCAGCTCCCTGCGGAGATCTCTGGGTGGCAGGACAGGAGCCAGCACCATCTTGACTCCATTAGATGACAATTAAAAATGAGGTATAAAAGGAAAAAGAGGGAATCAGGCAGAGTGAAGGCTCCAAACATGCCAGCAAACAGCTGGTGAAGCAAACCCTCTCCCCTCCAAACACATTTATCAGAGCTGGCGTGGGCATTTTCAAAGAGCTATTTCCGTGGTTTCCAAGCCCATCAAGCTGGTACCAGCCTTATTGGGAAGCTCTGCAGAGAGGTCCAGATGCAGGTTTGACTTGCAAGGATCCCTGAGCCAAGCCTGGGCTTGGACAGGCCTGGGCTTAAGACTGCAGTTGCCTGTTTTACCCCCTTATACCCCCCTGCCTTGCCAGCAGTCCCCCAGAGCCCCCGCAAGGGTGCAGTTACTGCACCACATATGCACAGAGATGGTCTCTGCCCACAGTGCTGCCATCACATCCTTATCCTGAGATGATCCAGTACCTTCAAGAGATTCATACCTTAAAGGATTTCAGCCCTCCTTGAGCAGGAATGTTTTTAAAAAGCACAAAAGGAAGCATTGCAACTAGGCAAACGCTTCTGAACAGAGTCAGGACCAGAGCCTGAGTCATCTAGCAGGAATCCGTGTGCCCTGAGCCCACTTGTGCAGGCAATAAGTAGCAACAAGTTCAGCAAGGTACAGACAGCACACGCGTAGCACCTGGTTTCATTATAGAGTTCAGCTCCGTTGCCAGCTAGACCCTCCAACCTTCTCTCAGGGGCTGGCTCTCAGCAGAGAAATTTCTCACAAGGATCTGCAGCACACAGTCCAAGGGGCTCTGAGCTTCCGCAGGCAAACCCAGCCTAGGAAAAGGTAAAGGACAGGCAGCAGCACAAGGTTAATCAGTCACTGGCTGCACCTGCAAGACTGCCCTGCCCAGGAGCTCCCCTTTTCCTGTGTGCCACCAGAGGGGCTGCTCCCAAAGGCTCTGCTCTTGACCCCAACTACTCCAGTTTCCTGCAAAACCAGAATTTACAATTCGGAGCATGACCAGAACAAAATCTGTACCAGCGTGCAGAGGCACCCTGGGACTCGGAGCCCATGCAACATATCTTGGTGACTGTCTGTAGCAGACTTCCTCCTTGTGTCTCTTTCTGATCTCATCCTCCCCCTGCTCTCTCCACTTAAATGCACTTTCACATGGATCACCTCATTCTCATGCCAGAATCATTGCTAAAAGTCTGCATCCAATGGATATCACTGCTGTTGTCTCTGAAAAGGCATCTTCCTCAGGTATTCCCCCTGTAAACTAACTCACGAAGCAAACAGCAGATACACTTGCCCCCCTTTGCTTTCAGGTACTTCCCAGGGTGTCTGTAGACATTCATCTCTTGCCTCTTCAGCTGCAAGGTGTGAGGGATTGCTTGTGTCCTGAATTTGCATGCCACCTACTACAGCAGGGATCCGGGTTCACATCTCAGCAAAGCCTGCCCTGCACTCGCTCCTCTCGCCTCTCTGCCACCTGGAAGCCTGACACCAATCCTAAGCCAACAGCAGCTGAGGCAGATGCAGGGCCAGCAGCACAAAACATGAAGTGCATCTCTTGCTGGGTGTGGGGTAAGGTGTCAGGCAGAGATTTACAGCTCGCCTGCCTCTCGCGTCTGCTCCAAACCCATAGCCATCCGTCCTGTGCTCTCTGCACCATTTGTCCATTCCCTACAGCACAACTATTCCTCAGGGTGGCAAAAGATTTACGCTTACAAGTACACATAGAGATGGCTGCTCCAAGAAAGGATGCTCGTCCGTATTTCACACCCTGGAGCTTGTCACGCCATGTTTGGCTAGTGCTCCATCATCCTGCAGGGCTGGGAGCCGGGCGAGCACATTACATGGGACCGGGATGCCAAGCGCTAGATCAACAGCACCTTCCCTTCTCAGGCAACCGCGTCCTTTCTTCTCTGCCCTTCAGAAAGTAGTCAAAGACTTCCTTCCTCTGATCTCAGACCGAAGCATCTCTCCCGCAGAAGCCACAGCAGCACAGCAAAAGCAACCTATAACTTTCATCCAGAATGGCCCAAGCTCAGGTGGTTTTGAGCAACGCTTCATTGCGACACAGGGCATTTGAGACCTGCTGCACAGGAGACGAATGGTATTGGTAGTATCACCTGAGACTGCTCTGCAAAATTACACCTCTCACACTGGTCTGGCAGGTGACAACATGAGCTGGAAGGGGAAAATAACCAAAGCTGTGCCCAGAAAAGCAACCTCTAGAAATCCACAGCTCTCCCGACCTTTAATCATGAGCATTTTGTCGCACAGGACCCTAAGGGGTTTCTTGACAGCCTCGTCTGTCCAAAGAGCTGGTTTCAAGCGTCTCTAAAGCGGCATCCTGCAAACAGACTTCGCAAGGGACACTGCAGCAGACAGGCACGAGGAACATGTGGCAGCAGGGGAAGCACACCTGACACTGCTGTGGCTGCATTTGGGCCAATGCAATTATATCTCAATTAAATCCCAGCTGACCTGTGAGACTTGGGCTGTTGTTCCATGGGTGCATCTGGAAGTGACAGAGCTCTTGCTCCTTGCTATTCACATGCATTTTATTTACTTGTTTTAGTCCCTTTTTGGTGTGTGTGCATGCGTGTGAGATTGTCTCCAACGTGACTCTGCATTATCAGGGCTATAATGAGTCCTTGTTGAAATGGATTTGATGGAATAATTATATTCCAAAAAAACTGCAGGAAGGCTCTCTCCCCTCTTAAAGGGCAGGATCATCAAACGTTCTCGCCACATTATTTGCAGTCACACCTTCTGCTGCATCTGCTCCTTTTAAAATCTCTAACTCCAATCTGATCTGAATATATAAATCTGAATTATCACAGCAAAAGGAGATGTGCTCACACCTTTTTTTATCTGTTGCCATGGCGATTAGATAAAATTCACGCCAAGTCTCTGGGGAAGGATGAAATGATTTCAGACAGAATCTCACCCCACTTGGTGAGAATAACGCCTAGAGCTACTTCCCTCTGTAACAGGTCTGGGCACATGTCACAGCTAGAGAGGGTGGCAAGGGGTGGGGGAGAAGCCAGGACACCTTTAGAGCAGTAGGGACTGACACAGGGAAAGGTTTCGCAGCACCCCTAGACAGCGTAGGGTGGGACAATGCTCATTTAAATCACATCAGGCTGTTCCGTGGTGCAAGGCAGCCAGTGCCAGGGAGAAGCTACAAAACGCAACTGAAAAGGCCACTTGCTAGCCACTTTCTCCTATCAGTCACATCTTCTACCTCCAGGCTGTCTTTGCAGCTCATCCTGTGCGCACATCCAGCTGCTGCCTGGTCGCACAGGGGTGGCGAGACCTCCACTCTGCAGAGGCTGGTGTGGCCAGGTCTCATTGGCTTTAGCAAGCAAAGTCCTCCAGGCTCCTATGGTCCTGAGGCTCCTGGAGCCAGGACAGAGCCGGTGGCTGTCCTGTTCCAGCTAACCATTTGACAACGCTGCATTTGGCCACCCAGGGTGGAAGACGCTTTCCAAGGACTGACAGTCTTGCCAGAGCTGGCCAGGAAGGTCAGCCGCCAGCCCCAGCAGCACCTTCCCCCAAGGGCCCCGTCCTCCTGCCCCGCACCGCCCGGGTTGTGGGCGCTCCGCACCCGCCGAGGATGGGCTCCCACAGCGCCAGCCCCAGCGGGGGCCCTTTCGCAGCCGCTGCACCATCAGCATTGGCAGCACAAGCGCTGCCCCAGGCCCCATGGCACCAGGTCACAGCTGGCCCCAAGCAGCCCCTTTGCGAGGGGACAGTCTCCATGCACCCACGGGCGTGCTGCAGCGGGGCCAAGCGCACCCCACGGAAGCAAAGGAGCAGTGGGGACGGCGGCACGCAAAGCCCTCCCGCCCGACTGCTCCCCCTCGCAGAGCAACCGCGATTCCCCTCCCTGCTCGCGCTGGCAAGGAGCAGAGGCAGGAGACTGCCGCAGAGCTGCCTCCTTTTGTCACGGAGCCGCGGTGGGGCTGAGCCGGGAGCGACGTGACATGCAAAGCCACCGCGTGCGCTGCAGGTGACTGCCCAGGAGAGGCAGGCAGCGCGGCTCGCTGCCCCGACATGCTCGGAGCCGCCGGCTGCCAGACAGCACAGACAAAACCAGCTGAGGGGCTTCTGCACTCAAGCAAAACTAACCATGCAAAAATACTAACAGCCAGTAAATACCCTCGGTAACTTATCCCCTGTCCCCAAACCATCCCCGTGAAGATAAACACACCAACAAGGATTGCCTTTCACCTCGCCTGGCCGTGTTTGCTCTGCCCCAGCTCCCAGCTTTTTCCCGGCACCACGAGGCTGACGCCCCGACACCAAGCCTATTGATGAAAGGACAATGCTTAATTATCCAGGTCCCGGCTATTGTGCGCCGCGGCCCCCCGGCAGGCAGCACATGCCTGGCGTTGGGGCCAGCAGTCAACACCACCTGTTTCCCCGCGGCGCCCGCGCCTCGCTGCAGCTCCGGCGCCGCGTAAAGGGACCTGCTGAGGCAACATTAGACCCATAAATACTAGTGGTGTTTTTAATTTTCAGTAGCCTCATGCTGCGTCTCTAGACTCATTACATTTTGAGACGGATTAAAATGGAATTTGTATGTAGTTACACTTGCTTCTAATATTTTGGAGAGAAATATTCCAAAGTACAGGAAAGGGAAGAGAAAAGCACGCGTCTTTGGGGTGAATGGGCATATTTAACCATGAGAAAGCTGGTACACTTTTACTTCCTTCATCGCTAAACAACTGCTGAGATGAGTTTAAGACTCCCAAAAACACAGACTTGGACACTGTAGGAGACAGGACAGAAAGAGTAACTAAGTCTGCACCTGAGCCACCACTAAATAGCTTAGATATTTTCTAAATTACTAAAAGGCTAAAGTAGAGTCAAGAACATGCACAGAAATGCAACTAAAATTTCTGCAGAACTAAGGATTTTTTTTTCAGTTCCATCCTTTTGACAAGCTTTAAGTTTGGTTTTCAGAGAAAGGGCTGGTGGTTAGCTGCTGACTAAACAGCAAAGTGTGCAGCCCTCAAAGGACACATTGGGGTGGCCGAGAAAAGCAGCCCCCTGAAACACATCTGTACCCTGCTGAGAAGTGCTGTACTTGGAGGTTTTTCCAACCCTCTCTCAAGTACTTAACCCTAAAGCATCAAACAGCAGCTCAGACCTGGGGTTGCCAGTCTATTACCATTTATTGCCTCCAAATAGTTGTTCTTTCTGTGCTGCTTCCATAGGTCACCAGGTGCCACAAGCCAGGGAAGATGGGGAGGGGACAGCTGCTGTCCTTTGCTGCAGTTGAAGCAGTGCTGTCTTTGGCTACACCTGCAAGGATGCAGCTTCTGTTAACTTACTTGCCAACCCTGAAAACTTCAGGTCTGTGTTGCACAAAGTAACACCCACCTTCTGAGTCCCAGCCAAACACTGACCCTCTGGAAGCAACCCAGGTCCTATGCCAGTGGCACAGCTGTGCACAACCAGGGCAGAAGACACATTTGTACCAGGGCAAACCCAGCCTTATTTACACCACTGACCCAGCTGAGGAATAGCTTGGGCATCAATGTGCATGCACACACGTGCTGCTTACAGTATTGCAAGTGACATTTTGCAAAACCAACTAACACGCAAATTGACATGTTTTGAGAATAGCAGGGAGCTAACTGACACAGAGGGGCCTGAATTTTTCAGAAATCCACTTTCCAGAATCTCAAGTTAGCTCCTACATCACCACTTGCTTTTGAGAAGTGTGGCCAGACGCACTCCTATAGCACCAACATACATCTGATCCACGTTAGTACAACTGCTACATGCCTAGTTCTGCAGATCCCGTGACTGCTGAAATCAAGGTACGCTCACTGCAATACCTGCAGAAAAGACAACACACTGCCACAGAAATTTCCATTTCTGTGTCACAATAACTAGAGCACAGTGACTCCAAAGCAGCTTCAGTCACATATGCCAGCTACTTCTTCCAGCACAAATCAAAATCATGAATTTGCTTCCTAGACTCCTCACATTATCTAGCCTGGAGACTGGGTTTTAAAAAAAGCTGTTTACCATCTTGAGTTCTTAAACTGGTTTGTGGCAGGAGCTTCTCCCTCTTTCCCTACAGAAGGAGAGGGACCAGTAAGACACTGTGCTCAGCTGCAGTCCTCCTCCCCCTCCTCAAAATATTAAGATTCATCAACAACAGAGTTCAAAATCACAGCCTCGGTGTGAAGTGCAATCTTGCACACAGTCCACAGTTTTGTGACAACTGCTGGTTTCTTCTGAATAAGTACTAGCCTACATTAAATGCCAGATCCTGCGAGTGGTGCTGCATGTTTGCTACGAGGCTTGAGAACTAAAGGCAAGATTGATTTTGATGCGAGTACCAGCAAAGCAAATGGGTTTTTGAAAACCCTATAATTTCTCTGCAACCCTTGACTTCACTAAACACACATTTTTAGACTACAGCACAGTTAGGTAGGCATTAAACAAAAAAGAGCTACACTAATGATGATTTATATGCAGGATAACCTTCTATAAAGAATTTATCTTTGATTTCAGGGTAAGTTACAGCGTTGCCAAGTTAACCAAATAATGCAAGGCACTACCAAAGCCCCCTACTGCAGCAGTGCGATACGGACACAAAGCACTTTTCTACAGTTGTTTTAAGATCTCTTCTAAAACAGACCCAGGAGGTGCTCCTGAAAGGATGCACTTGTCAGGAACTAAATGGGACAAAGTCAGGCAGAGGCACCCACTGAAAGCAGCGCTCTCTTGGGCTGTTAAGAGCAGCAGTAAGAGCAGCAGCGACCTGAGCAACGTGCACATGCACCAGGCTCCATCCACGGGCTTTGACTGAAATGATGTTGAACGAGGCAGCGAGGCAAACCTTGAACTAGGAGACTTTGCGCAGCTCTTGCCTTCAAAGCCACGCTTCTGTACGCTGCCAGGCAGGGCTGCTTGCCCGGGGGCCACTTCTGTGAGCCCCTGTGGTGCCAGCCCAAACAAACCCCCAAGCAGTCCTTCACCCACCAGCAAACTGCAACCGAAAGAGCAACAAGGATCTGAAAAGACAAGCCTCAAAAGCAGAGCGGCGGAGGTTGGGCTGTGGGGAGGGGGCAGCTTGTAGCTCTGTAATCCCAATTAAGCATGAAAAGAACCCGAGAAAGCTCATAAAACCACCACCCAACCCACTTACTGAGACGGAGGTCGGAGCTGGCGAGAACACAGCAGCCCCTAGAGAAACACTCGCTCCTCCTTGCAGAGGAGATTTTTTCCTCCATTTCCAAGCTACAAAATATTTTGTGTTCCAGTAGGGAGAAAAGGAGAAAAGCTTTAAGGAAAGCAAACACTTCCTGGGAAAATATTCAATTAAAGCCAGTTGTCTAACACAGAGCAGTCTGGATGAAGGTTTTTGACCAGTCCTGAGAATTAGGACCCTTTATCTCCAACACGCTGAGGCTTAGTAGGAAGACGCACAGTCCGTTCGCACAAAGTACTGGAGGAAAATTTGGGAAAAAGCAGTGAATTGGGTACACTAATGTGAGGACAAAATGCCAGGTTATACAGCCAGCTTCAAATATGGCTTGAATTTACTTCTGAAAAAGCTGTAGTGCTTCCATAGACCTTTTCTTTTTGTAGGATGACAGGAGCAGCGCTATGCAGTGCTGTATCTGTACAACCACTTGATCTTGCAATTCACAAAGCATTTTTAGACAGAAAAAGAGCTATTAGGCCTCACTACCACATCCCAGCTTTTTTCAAAATTCATGCCATTCACTCAAAACAGCAGGGAACCCCTCCTTCACTCCTTGTCTTCCTTGCCAAGTATTAGGACAGAATCAAAAGTTCACCAGAGGTCAAGAAGAGACCATGTTTTTGGCAACAGCAAAGCCAGTTTTAGCTCTAACACAAGAGCAAGTTAAAAAAATAAGCTTCAGGCAGATACTATATTTGTAATCCAACAGCAAAACATGTTTGCTTGTGTTGACTCTGCACTGTAACACAATTTATATGTTCTGTCTTTAGGGTAATTATTGCTTTAGAATGTTAAAATCGTTCCACTCTAATTAAATCATCATATTAAAAAATCTACTGCAACAGCAAACTTGAGAACAAGCCTAGGTTAAGATCATGCAAGTGCATGGATGCTCAGTTCACCAACTTGGTGCTGAAGAAACCAACTCTGCTCTCCAAACGAAGCCTAGGCACGACTGCAAACGCTATACTGCTCCCTTCACCCAAAGAGCAGGACAAAGTGCATTGCCAGCGCAAAAGGCCTCTAAGGTGAGAAGGAAATTCGGATAACAGTGGCATTAGGATGCAGATTTGCCCCAGAGCGGAACACGTCATTGAGCTGTCCTGGAAGGTCTGTCCACCCAGAGGGGTCTCCACCGCTGGGAACCACGCTCCACCCACTGGCAGCCCACCACAGACTGGCACTTCCTCGGGCCCCAGCAGAGCCCTGGAAGCTGTTTTGTCCCTCTACTTCACAGAAAAGGGACCGCACTACAGCACAGCCGGCAGATGTATTAACACTAAGGAGCCGAGATGCCAGTTTTAGCAGACAAGCTCTAAAGGTGCTGGTAACACAAACGCTTGGCACATGAGTGTGTGTCCATATGGCACACCTGCACAGGACAAGTCCACTTTAGAGCCGTGTCTAAAGTACATGGGGTTTTTGAGCTCCCTTGGAAGCAGCCGACAGTATTTCGCAGAAGCCACCAGGTTTAGAGACAGCACTGCCAGAGTTAACACAGCACAGCAAGCTGCCAAGGGACCAGCACCGTGAGTTTTAACACTGAAGGACTTCCCTACACCCAGGTCATCAGATGGCATCAGTGAGGCACACCATCATCCCGCGCCACAGCGGAGAAGGGATACCACAGAGCAACTCATCAGTCCCATCTGCAGTACGGAAACCCGCCTTGCAGTTATTCATTCGTACAGATGCAACTGCTTCCCAGAGGCACGCTTTCTTCGAGCAGAGGGCTGACAAGGCTGTGGTGCAACTCTGCACCCTACGAGAATGAGCCTGGCTTTTTCCAAACACCAGCTGGCTTCAGCGCAAATCCTGCCACAAAAGCTTTGGAGAGGCCTGTTTCAAAGGAGACCTGCAGATTTCTTACCCACTAAAATGTAAGGGACATGACTGCAATATTTCAAAACATCTAAAATGCCAGAAAACTTCTCATAGAGCGCAAGAAGGCCATTTGCAGAACAAAAATGTCCCTTCCTGGGCAAGAGGCTGCTGCAGACCAGGGCCGGCTCCTAGCACCTGTGCAGCATGAGACCGTCATGCTCGACTCCTGTCCAGGGGCAGACCACACTCCTGAGGCAAACAGCCGAGGTCATATTTCACCCCGAGACTGGCAGAAGCGGGTCAGGGCTGGGGAGGAGGGGCGCTATAAACTAAAACCCTGACCGAGAGGAGGAAGTTGGCTCACAGCCCCAGATCTACAAACTATAACAGGATCTGTGCCAGTGCCAAAAAGGCCCAGGCTCTGTCAGAAGGGGTCCCCTTGCTTGCCTGGTCAATCATTCAACATGACTGCCATTTGTCACTTCACAGCAGCACCGGGTCAGGGCTCCGGCCCTGGACTAGAGCCCTGTTGTGCAGGGTGCTGTGCGGAGATGCCCCAAATGCACTGCAGCCCAGCGGGGCAGGACCGGCCCATCACTCATGCAGCACAAGCCTGCACAGAAGGACCGAGAGCTGCAGCAGGTTAGCTGCAGGCAGGAGGTGCTGGCGCTGCCTCCCCCAGCACGAGCCACCACAGCCCTCGCAGAATAACCCTCCGGCCCCCTCCAGGTGAAGCACTTTGCACTAGAAGCTCCTTAGAAAGAAACATCCCTTCAAGACCAATTAAAGCAAATTGCCTCTCATGCTTGGTCAGCGCCTGCTGCAGCCGCAGGGGCCCCAGGCACGCACCCACGGCCGCGCCGCTCGCCCCACGCCGCGCAGGAGCCCCTGCGCCCAAGGTGCATCCCCACGACAAGCGCTGCAACACTGAGCCCTCAAGGAGCACCAGTACTTACTGACCTGTGAGCAAATATCGCACACGGAGCATTCACTTTGGGCAAAATCCTTTAATTCTTTCTGGATCCCCCTGGGGAAAGCAGTATTGATTGCTTTACTACTAGCTTACACGCGCTGTGCGGGGCAGCCAGCACTGCCATCAATACGGTCTCCGAGGAGGGAAGTGAAAGGTCACCCCAGTACACGGGGACCCATGCTGGCTAACCTCTCCCAGCCCTGCTCCGGCCCTGCTCTGCTTGTCCCACACCCCCACACTGCTTCTGGGGCTCCGGTTTGCCCAGCAAAACAGTATCAGCATCCCATCCCACTGCCCTGCAGTGTCCTCTCGTGCCCCCGTTGGCTGGCAGCGAGGACCCCTCGCGTCTCAAGCCTCCGCGCCCTGCAGCCTTGCCCCCACCAGCTCTGCTGCGGGGCTCACAGCAGCACAGGGGCCTGCCCACAAGCAGCCCCTGCACCCACCTTGCTGCCCAGGGAAGCAAGGTCGCTGCTCACGACCTCCTGTGCCATTGGGAAACCCGCCGGGGGAAAGGCAGCAGTTTAAAGGCTGCGGGTCCCAAAGCTCTCCACAGCTCTCGCTGTCCCGGCTCCAGGCTGCCGCCCCTTGCACTGAAAGGCTCAGGTCTGACTGCGGAGAATCAGGACTGGGAGCAGGGACAGACCATCTTCCAACTGCCCAAACCCCAGCAGTCACAAACCCATCGAAGTGAGCTAGTCACAGGCACGTGGGAGAAACCAGGAGGCAAAACGCTTGTCGTCACGCTTACCAACACTGCTGTGAGCCCAGTAACACACGCGCTACTGGCCTTCGCACCAAGGAGACCCCGAACACAGTGTGCCTCCTCACACCGCGTGGGTTTCCCCGTATGAAGCCACAAGGCAGCCATCAATAAAAACCTTTGCTTTGGCAGCATAGGCACACATCAACCAAAAGACGTCCCCAACCGTGAGTTTCACACATGGCAAAGCAGGTCAGACTTGCCAAGAGGACAGTGGCTCCTCTCTTACCTGGGATGATAGAAACGGTGTCTTTCTCCCAGGATACAACACTAACATATTCCTGCACTGATGAGGGGATGAGGCACTTGAAAACAGCCACGTTTCCACGCATCGACCTTTGGTCCTCCACCCGAACGGTGTACGGTTCCCTGAAAACTAGAGAGAAAAGCAGATGGTTGGTAGCATGATAGTGCTGGAAGAACACAAAACTTCCTTTTGCTTTAATACCACATTTCCCAAACAAACCCACTCAGCAAATTGTTTCCATCCAAAGCACTTGGCCCACCTCAGCACTAGCCAGGAAGCAGGGGCAGAGAAAACGAGTTGCAAGGCAGACATTCACGTCCACAACCCTGCAGTTGCCGACGCTCAGCCTAACCCCTGACCCAGGGTGCCTGATCCGCACCACAGCAGACCACGCATCCTCCCTCCGCAGGCACCTGGTCTGCTGGTGACTCCAAAGACGCTACAGGATCAGTGCTCATCTGTCCTGCACCCTTCCATGGGGAAGGCACTGGTTCTCCTTCCGACACCCGGCCCTGCGCTGGGGCTGGGAGGGCTGAGGTGACACCTGGCCCAGCTCCTACTGCCAGGCACCTTGCAGCAGCCGCCGGCTTCACTCACCACAGACTTGCCCTGAAGGGCAGAGTTGCAAAGCTGATGGCTTTGTATTTACCAAAGCTGCTAAGGCAGAGGTTTGCAGCACCCAGATTTCAGTAGAGCGACCAAGGCCATTCAGTAGCTATAATATTCAACCTCATACCTTGAAGGTAATCCTTTCACTGGTGGATGTAGGCTGAAAATGCAGCGGGGAGACACCTGCTAGAGAAAACCTGTGACACAATCTGACACCCTCCTAAACCCCAGGGGAGGAACACCTAGGGAAGCAGAAGGCAACTCTGCAAGCCATGCCATGGCGAGGGCCCCGAGCAGGGAGCTGTCCCCACTGCACACCCTGCCCGCAGGGACACGCACACCTCCTTGAAGGCTCCACAGTGTCGGGTTCTCCCCAGTGCCCTAATGACTTCTACAAAGCCCTTCACCAGCACTCACTAGATAAGCCGGATCTGCCCAAGCCTCTTCAGGGACAAAAAGACGTCACCACCCCCAATAATAAATACAGGCACACCATAAACACTTAATACTCAGGTATAAAAATGCAATGAGTGCAGGCACCTCCTTCCTGTGACAAGGATCCTGGAGGACACAGGCACCTGTGCATCACTACTATTAGAGACATGTGCTTGCCTGGTCATTTAATGACACCCCCTGGCCAGAACAAAAGCAGCTCAACAAATCCTGGGATAAAATCCCAAGAGTTTTACAGCCCCAAAAGGAAGATGCTGCTTTTGCAGCATGGAAAGCACCCACAGACAATGCCTTTTGTACATCAGATAAACAAGCAAGCAGCAGGAAGGTGCTGGTGTTTCCAACTTGATTTCTCTGGCTTTCGGGGCACGCTGCTTTGCTGCAAGCACATCCCAGGCTCCATCTCCAGGAAGCCCAGTGAAACCTTCCAGCGGGCTGTGCACGCCAGCAGGCTGGCGAAGGAGACACTAAACACCCATCGAGCAATAAATGACAAGCTGCTGTAGGAGCTGCCCCACCTTAGCTGTTCCTGCGTAAGCCGCCTGTCAGCAGCTCAACCGCCCTCTCCCCGCTCAAAGCACCCCACAACGCTGAACACCAGCTGCTCTGGGAGGCCCAGGGTGGCAAAGGCAGAGAAAGAGGGTTCGGAGAGGCCTTCAGCTCGCTGATTATTTATTCAGCGCACCAGCTGGGCACTGAGCTTTGCAGCCAGAGGGCATAGTGCCTGCCTGCACCGGACCGGAGCGAGCGTCCCTGCTGCAGAGGTGCCGGGACGAGGAGGAGGAGGGCTGGCAGAGCCAGGATACAGGAGCAGCCTGCAGAAAGGGACTACAGAGCCAAAGCAGATTAGCCAGCAAAAGCCTCCTTAGTCACGTGGAGCAGGAGGTTTATTCACAGGCTTTAAAGGCCAGTGGGGACTGTGATGACCATCCAGTCTGGCTTCCTGCACAGTCAAGGCTCCGCATCCATCCCCTAGCCCACAGCAGATGCAGCGTCCAGGCACCCACGCTCTGCTCCCCTGTGGCCTCCCTGAGCATCCTTCACCCAAAACACAAGAGCTACCACTACTCTGAACTGAGGCAGCCTCCACATGCTGGGGTTTCCTTGCTTCTTGCTGTCAGTTTAGAGCCATCTGTCCCCACAAAGGTAATTTAAAAATCACAACTAGCATGCTTAAAACTTTCCATTGGCTAGACAAGAGACTGTTACTCCATGTGCTCACTATCAGGTTTTTCCAAAGCTTTGAGCTTTTTCCAATTCCTCTTTTTTTTTTTTTAATTGTTTTATTTATTTGCTTCCTTCGCACAGCTGAAATTGGCTTTACTTGGTGCATTGCCATTACAAAGCAGCAGAGAGTGACCAGGACATAAGACAACAGGGTGGAAGCAGAAGTGGGGAAGGTTTCACAACCATTTGCAAATGTTATAAAGCCAAAGCAGTTCAAACTGTCACAGACTGAGCCATCCTGGTGATCCTCTGGGAGCCCTGCATAAGGGCTCCCCACTACATCCTCATGTCTCATGCTACCAGCACTTGCTAACGAGAGAAAGAAGGTTGGACACCCAGCCAGGCACATCCGCTCAAATCCTGCTCGCAGGGATGGTGCATTAAATCCAGTATTTGGAGAAGGGGACCAGAGCCAAGACTCAGCTCTGCCACTAACTTGCTACCTGATCTCCAAGAAGTCCACACAACCTACGTTCCTCCGGGAGAAGACTGCAGTAAAGGCTGACTACCTGGCAGGAAGGTAAGGACTGGAGGCAATTTCTCCCCTGGAGCACATCCAGAGCACAAACTTCCCCGCACCAACAGCAGCCACCCTTGCTGCACAAGCCCTGGAAAACTGAGCTTGCTGTCCCAGGCACTGCCACTCACCACCGGAGCCTAGGGAGCAAATCAAGGGACCTTCTCTCTGCACCAGGAGGGCAACAACCTCCTGAAGGAGGCCCACACAAGAGCCAGCCAAGGCTCCTGCTGTACCCAAACCACACAAGCTACCTGTTGCACATCCACGGTTATTACACCCCTATCCGCTGCTGTCAGTCCTCCCCACTGGGCTGTGGTTTATAGCTAACCTGATAATGATGGTAAATAATTTACTCTGGGGAGGGGGTTAATACCAATTTACTCTGCAGTACAAGGTATTAAAACAAAAAACCCTGTAGTCACTCCTGTCGTGTTCCCTCTGCTAGCCCCACTTTTAATAGGTTACATAATGAAGCCATTCCTGGGCTATTAGCCCTACTCAGCCTGGTCAATAATTTACTATAATGGCTTTGGAAATCAGCTCTTTGCCATATTCCTCCTCTTTTTTTTCTTGCTTACTAAGCCTTGGTATGTTTGGGCTGGATGCTGCAATAGGAACAGACAAGTTTTAGGAGGGCTGTGGGACACCGGTGCAGGGCATCTCTCCACTAAGGACAGATGCGACCCAGGTCCATACACAGCTATGAAAACACCCCAGGTATGGTTGGGTGCAGCTGTATGGTCTGGAAGGGGGATGACCTCCCCTGCCCCAAAGCTAAGGCTGCGCCATGGCCACCAGGCACTAGCTGGAGGCACCGAAGTGAAGAGGCACGTCTCTTCCCTGCTGGTTGTCACTCCATAGTGCTTTCCCTGCCAGTACAGGGCCCAAATTGCAGCTCTTAGCTTGGGTAGGATGCCATTCTGCAAACATGTATTGGCAGGCCATCTCCTGTTTATCCAACACCCTGCCCTTGTTTGCTATCTGTCCATGCAGCAATCGATCCCCGTGCAACAGGCCAACAGAGTCCCAGTTCTGTGCTTCACCAGCTCTCCTTCCAAGCTCAGCAACAGCACCATTTAACCCAGCAGCACCTTTCGGCAGAGGCTGCCAGAGCCCACCAGGCTCAGGAGCAGAGCAGCTTGGCAGAGCAGCCCCTTGCGAGCGAGCAGGTATTCATCCCTGCTGCTCTTCGCAGGTGAAGTGCAGAAAGGTGGTGAAACACCTTGCCCGAGGCCACGCAGTTAGCAGCAGGACTCCTGGGTCCTTCTCTCAATTCAAAACACCCCAGCTCCTTCTGTCAGACAAGAGCACTGCTGTCCCAATGCCAAAATGATATCAGTCAGCAGTATTACCGTCCCACGCCAGATATGCCAGGTGGACACAGAGCCAAACAGGGTGTGCTGAACAGGCTAGCCAGCAGACTACGGAGAAGACTAGAGTTCTGCCAGCACCCCCTCCCAAGCCCCAGCAGCCCCACAGAAGGCTCCTACCTGCTTTAACACGGATATTTGGGCTCCTGATTTTGCCTGCCGAGTTCTCTGCGGTGCAGAAGTAGTCGTTGTCGTGGATAAAGCTATTGAAGGCTGATGGCGAGAAGGGGTAGAGCTGCAAAGTCCCATTGGCATGGACATGCCGGATGTGGGGCACATCGTAGATGTCGTCGCCTGTGGCAAGGTACCACCGAAGGACGGCGCTGGGTGACCCTGCTGCCGGGCAGGGGATCACCACCCCCACTGTGCTGGAGAAGGTAACCTGCTGGATAGAGTCGTTCACAAAGTAGAGGCTGGTTCCAACATCTTCAGCATGTGCTGTGGAGAAAGCAGAGGCCACAAGAGCAGGGAGTTACTGCAAGCATCACTACCGCTCAGCTGCACAGCAAGGGCCTCCCAGAACTGCCCCACGAGCCCAGCCCCTGGCCCCTGCACTTGGCAGGGCAGAGCAAGGCAGCAGAGGAAGCATCAGTGCATGGACTGGAAGCATAAAGGCCACCTTCACAGGCCAGTGCTCTTGCCGGCAGCATGCATCAGGGATCACAAGCACCTAACAGGACAAATAGGGGCTCTGCAAGCAAGAAAGGGTGCCCACAGTAGGATGCCTCATGCCCAGGCCCCCCCAAAGGCTTCCCCAGGGTTGGGAGCCCAAAGGAGGGAAGGGGCAGTGTGAAGATGCCTCCGCACATGTGCTCCTCAGACACACAATTAGCCCCAAACCACTAGCATGGTGACTGAAGGGGAAACACCATCCTCCCAGTGCCCTGGGGCTGTACAACCATGCAGCACAGGGTTTCTGGTTCGACCGTGCCCCAGCACCGCAGGCCCAAGGGCACCTGCATGCTAGAAATGGCTTCCTCCGTGCAGCTCCGCGCAGCAGCTGCCTGCACTCAAACACAGCAAACGCTTTTTCTACTGCAAGTCCGAACATCCCGCAGCCCAGAGCAGTGGCAGATGGCCAGCACCCCAACGCCTCATCAGCTCTCCAGCTCAGCTCCAGCCAGGCTGCAGTGCAAACTGCCCGGGGGCAATGCTGGCACTGTGCAGACCAAGAAGAGCTGCATGGAGCAGTGCAGACATCTCTGTCCTCCATCCCACCTCTCCCCCAGCGCTGCAGCCCATGGGAGGAGGACAGGAAAGCTGTGTTTGGTGCTGCTCTCCATTTCCAGAGTCAGAAGGAAGGGAGAGCAGACAGGGAGAAATTCCCTGCTCACCACCTCGCACAGGAGCCTTGGCAGCTCCCAAAGGGCTGCCCCAACCATCGCAGAACTACTGCAGCACACCGCAGGAGAAGCCCAGCATCACCCTGCCCTAACCGCAGGCTGCTGCCTCACTCCAGGCCACTGTACACCATCCAAGCGGAAGGAGACACAGCTCTGCAGGCCACCCTCCGAGGCAGAGATCACAGCCACCTGGATGCTCAGGAGATGCCTTCTAGAGCAACTGCAACAGCTACAAAAAAAAAAAGCACTTCCGTTCAATAAATGGGAAAGGAGCTTTTCACCCAACTCCTCCAGTCTCCTCTTCCCACTCCAGGACCAGCTCCCTTCTCAACCAAAGCAAGCAAAATTTGCTATAAATAAGGATGAGGCCCCCAGTCACTTAGATCCGGTTTTCTTTTTTTAGTCGCACTCTTTTCCAAGTGGGCGGAAGGACACTGATATAGAAAGCGGCCCTTGGCGGGGGTGTATTAATAGCTCTGGCTGAGAACACCACTTGTGGTGCTGCAGAGCCAATAAGCAAATAACTACTGTGCTGTTGGTTTAAAACGAGTCACGGGGGACCCTCCCTGACCTCAATTTCTTTAACTTGGGGAGGAGGGGACAGGAGTGGGGGGAGAAAAAAATAGTCTCATCTGTATGAATATTCTTATCTTAGCTCCAAGCCGCCCCTTCAGGGAGAGTGCATCGTGGCTGCTCATTTGAGGAAAGGCTATTTAAGTGTTATTGGCCGCAGCGACTCGCATCCCACTGCAAAGCTGTCCTCCAGCGCCTACCTCCCCTGGAAAACACTTGCGTCTTCCTCGGAGTGTTGGGAAGCACCTTCCTCCCCTCGTTCAGCATTGTTCAGCATTGCCAGCTTGCTCCATGCCTTCCTCAACCAGGCCAGGAAGGGAAAGCCTGAACCACCTCATTCCTTCCCAAAGTGGGGCCCAAGCACATCCATTTTACAGACAGCAAGACTGAGGCTGAGCACACAAACCCCCCTGGGACAAGACACCACAAAGGGAAGCACCTGCTCTCCACACCAGCACAGAGCTGGGAACAACTCCTGAGGCCTCTGCTTCAACTGCAGACAATTTTTCCCCCTCTCTGATCTTCTCCCAGCTGGAAATACCACCTCACACTCTTTCACCACCCATTACATCCAAAACAAGACAGCCTCTTTCTTGTTCTCTGTATATTCTGTGCCAAACTATACAAGCTAGCACCTACGATGGCAGCATCGCCTCCTTTGGCTACCCGGAGGCTACTGTCCCACATCAGGGACGCTACAGCCAGACAGGCACAGCAAGCTGGGAGATACAAAGGATAAGTTGACTAGGAAGGTCCAGCACAGCATCACCAGACATGAAACACATGCACAGTTTAAGAAAGCATCTTCATCTCCCCCCACACCCTAGTGCATTTGCTTTTCTGTGTCCATGCACAGGTAGCAAAGCCATTTATTTTTTTCCTCCCTCCCTGACCAATGCCACAAGAATTACAAAATGAGGTGTAAAACCCTCCCACCGCCCCACATCCACCCTGCTTCCTGAGCAGCAGTGCCAGGCTTTGAAGAGCTACAGGGCCACTGCATGGCCCTGCAGATGTCATCTCATGACATCTCCAGGCTGGTTTGTCGTCATGAATCAGCATTTCCCTTTATCAGAACAGCACGACGCTAGTTCCCCACACACGAAAGAGCAAAACGTACATTTACAATAAAACGAAGGAAAACAAAGCGAGCGAAAGCAGCACTGCACTATTCATGGGAACGTCTGCCACCGAAGCAAAGCGCAAGATGGCTGGAGACTCGCCGGCCGGAGACGCAAGACGCACAGGAGGAGTTGCCCTTCACCACAGAGCCGTGTCCGCCGTGCGCAGGCTTTGGCTCAGGAGCATCACGCAGCTCCCGGTACCCACGCCGTACATCGCAGGCTCCCCCGCGCTTCGTTCAACCCAACACCCTACATGGTAGGGCCATGCCTTGAAGAAGGCTCCTACCATGGTAATGGTCAGAGAGCAGCCACAACCTGACAGGCAAATATCTTATCTTCAGGCATCGCTCAGGAAGGTTTAGAGACAGAAGGGCGAGGGGCTGGGATGAAGAGTGGAAAAATACCTCATAAACAGAGAAATTCAGATTACCCATAAAGCTTTTTCAGGTCAAAGGGGGAAACAGATTTTTAATAGAAGATGGAAGTTATGGGATCGGCAATAGTTATGTGACAGACGCATAGAGTTAAATCCACATAATCTCCTTTACCATTTAGCATTGAGCACCATCCTAATTCCATGTTTCATAAAACTGCCTCCAAATCACAGAGAGATTAAAAATTTAGGAATAGCACTGCAATATTTTTAAACCAGAAATTACTGCTCACATCTGGTCAGCTGTGCTGACCCTAACCTAAATATCGAGGGCATTAAGTCACATGAAACAAAGATGGGGTTTGCATAGTCAAAATGGAAGGGTTTCTACTGGGGGGGAACGCAGCGAAGCAGGCGCACAGGACCGAACGCCGCAGACCAGGCAGCTGGCAGCCAGAAGCTGCACACAAAGCCCAGCGCGGAGATGGACACAGTCTTGCTTGCACTGGGAAGCATGTATTTTAAGTTATCAGAGTGCAATCTTCTTAAATTGTAGTAAATTACAACCTAGAGGTATTGAAATATTAATATCTCTATCTCCGCTGGGAGAAGCAAGTCATTTTGCTATCATCCCTTAGGAATATTTACTAGTCTTGTTCACTGGACTTTCCAAACTCTGACATCTTTAGAAGCACAGCCAGTCGCGGCACTGCAAAGAGATGTGCTGTACAGAAAGCACTCATTTACTCTAACAAGTGGCTAAGGCAGAGCAGCCATAAATTGACCCCAGGGTCTATCACAAAGCCACATATTCCAGAAAGAGGCAGCTGAGATTTAGGTGCGAGACCTGCATGAGAAGCTGCACAGACTGAAGTCTCCAGCCCGCATATACACAGAAATGCCATCACCTCCCAGACGAGCCCAGCAACATGGTCCTTCCTCTGCTCCAGCCCCCACAGGAAAGGGCTGTCCCTGTTTTTTAAATTCGGTGGATTTAGGACTCGTCCGAGACAACGACCAGTGTCATGAGGCAGCCATTTCTCCCCCTCGGTTGTGAAGTCTTTCTGCCCTTGATGCACACGGGTCTGAGCTAGCAAGCTACTTGCTCAGGATCCCACAGGCATTCCCATGCCTACCAAGACCCTGCAAGCTTCTCAAAGCCGAGCGAGGCCTTTGCACATCAGATCTGGCAGAAACCACACAGAGACGGGAAAAGGCTAAGCAAGACGTGTTTGAAGGAGGTACACGCAATCCACTGGGCACGAGCAGTCCAGCCTGGCCTGCCGCTGTTAGCAAGGGGTGGCAGAGCTCAGCAAGCGCCCGAGTACTTCTTCACAAAGAGGGACCACTGAAGGGGTGATTATTTGCCGCAGTTAAAGGTGCTGCTGTCTCAAAGGAAGGCTTTGCAGCACCTCCAAAGGGGGCAGGCACTGGACGGGGGCTCACGGCACCCCACTGGCAGCACCTTTCCCACGATCTCCCCCTTGGGCTTGGCGGTCAGATCACCCAGGTGCCCACACCAGCTTTCCTGCGAGACCACATCGGATGGTGACACAGCACCCACCACGGCAGAAAAGCCACCCGCAGGCAGGCAAAGGGACTGTAGCCGCCAGTGGGCTACTCCGACCCTAGCAGGCAGCAGAGCTGCCATGCAGCGAGGGCTAACCACCACCACACTATTCATTCGTTATGCTCATTTAGGGTGTTGGACACCCGCCCTGTCCAAGGAGAAAGAGCACTGGAGCTTGGCGCACATTGCAGGGTGGGAATTATGGATAGGTGCAAGCCTCAATCTGTCCTCTGTCAGTATGACAGTATTTCGTCCCTCGCCACCTGCACGTTGCAATGCTGGAGCAGTCCTTGGCCTTCCCTGGAACAGGGTTCCTTTAAGCCCTCACCCTCAGGACACTTAACTTCTCCTCAGGAGGAGAGCAACCTTGGAGCTGGCAGAGCGAGAAGGACACCTGACCTGCTCACAGACAAGGGGACAAGCAGCCAAGAGGTGAGCGATGCAGAGCCCATGCTCCCTCCAGCCCTCGGAGAACATCTGCTGGCAGCACGCAGGAGCGGGGCACCACCACCCGTGAGGCCACCCCACCACAGGGTTAAAGCCGTGGCTCCAGCCGCGCGGCCATGCTTCCCCACATCACCCCCTCCAGGGCCAGTGCTGGGGGTGGCCAGGACGGTCCTCGAGCACAGCATTTCTCCCTAATCCACCGAAACAAACAGCCGCACTGAAATGCTGAGGATGGCCTCGGGCATCCAGCTGGTGCCCGGCACACGCGGCCACCGCGCACCCGAGGCAGCGATCGCGAGCGCGCTTCCACAGCGCCTTCCCTCCGCCGGCATCCCGGCCGCCGCGCGCAGCCCACCCTCGCCGAGCACACGGCAGCCTTCCGCAAGGACTCGCGACAGAGCGACCGACAACGCCGCCCCGGTCCTCCGCGGGTAAAAGGCAGCGCCCAAGCGCGCCTGGAGCGTGCGCTGCCCATCCTTAACGGAGCTGCACGGAAACGAGGGCCGTGACACCCGCGCCCCGTTCCCCACCCGGGCTGAGGCTGCACCCTTACCTGAAGAACGGAAAACCAGCGCTCCCCACTGACCTGCCCGGCCCCCGAAACGCAACGCCGGCCTCGCCTCCCACGCCACCCTGCCGGAAGCACCGGCCTCAGCCCCACGCCACCTGCGAAGCTCCCCCCACGCCGCGGGAGGGCACTTGGTGCCGTGACCGAGCCCACGCGCCAGGGCCGCAGCCAGCATCTCCTCGCAGGCGGCCGGGGCCCAGCGAGCGCAGCGCCGGAGGTCGGGCAGCGGACGCACGGCGGTCGGGATGCGCATCAGCGGCAGGCTTTGTCCTCAGCCGCCGGCCCATGACTTCCAGGAGCCCCGAGCTCACGCCTGCTTTAAAAAGCGCCGAGAACGATTTCCGTCACGCAGCCGACAGGTATGAGAAATTAGGGGAATAAATCTATAAAACAAACCAGCGTAAGGAAGCTCTGAAGCCTTGTTCACCTTGTCCTCTTCTCCTTTAAGCTAGGATCATTGCTTGCTCCCTCTTCTTTCGCACAGAAATGAAATTAAACCACCCTTTTCAAAAGCTAATTGCTGGGTTGGGCAGCAAACACTAGCAAAGGTTGGGAAATGGATTTCCTAAATATTTGGTAGAGCTCTGCTAGCAGAAGATGGCAATATGCAGATTGTATGTGCTGGGGTTATTTTTAAATTTCTCAGGAGTCTACAAGCAAGGAAAGGGTAACTCATAAAATTATAATAATGTAAAATTGTGTAGCTGGCTATAATTTAGATTTCAAACGCAGGAAACATTCTGGGCCCAAACTAGCCGTTTCATAAGCCTCCCGTCAAAGCACGCTTTTTTACTGCAACAATTGAACACCTTCCTCCTCCAAGCTCTCCTAGGAAGTCGCACTTATTAACAGCCTGCTTATTTGGGTGTGAGATGACTTCATATTATCCAAGGCACATCTCGGCTCACATGCTGCCATGTCACAAGAATTCCTGCCACAAAGAGACACTTCCAGTTTTATCCTTGCCCTCGGTTCACGCGCTGCCTCAAACGAGGACAGAGCGCTCCTCGTCCCTCCACCTCGGTACCATCTGGGCAGAAACGCGAGCGCTGTAGCAGAAACGCACGGTGCGCCGGGGCTGCCCAAAGCAGCACCAGCAGTCCTAAACGCACAGCTCCAACCAGCCCAGCTCTGGGGACGGCTGCTCAGCATCACATCTCCAGCATGCAAACTTTAGTGAGGCACACTGTTCCTCTGGAGAGCACAAGCACCAAGAAATATTAGGGTTGCATATATTGATTTTCCCAAAGGCATGAGCAGCCCTAAACCGATGCCGAGGGCAGGTAATGGCTCCGGGCAAGTTGCCATCATGGCTTGTAGTGCTGGAAAAATTTGGCTATCCGTGGGCTAAACAAACAACAGCGGGCATGGCGAAGAGCGTAGTACTGCAGGCTTTTCCTCCGTGCATTTAATGAGGCTTCCATGTTTCATTTCAGAGACAAATGAGCGCTGTGCCACACTGGGGGGCCGAGATGGGGAGAGATTAAAAAAACGCAAGCTGCGTAGTTCACTGCATCCAGTACAGGAACATAATGTAAATATAATGCCAATATAAATCAGGAGGCAGAGAGCTCCAGCAAAAACATGAAGGGAGACGCTTTCCCAGCTCAAAAGCTCTCAATTTTGACAGTACGGTCTTCACACTGCACGCCACTCGCATCCCCTCCTCCTCAGTGTGGCTGCTCTTTAATTCACATTGCCAGACCTTCTTTTTGATAAACTCCCTGTTTGTTTGCTTGCCAACCACCTATTTCTGTTTATTTTATAAGCGGGGGAGAAATAAGCAGCTACAGCCCATTGCGAGATTTCTGAACTTCAGTGGTCCCCTGGATCAAATGTTTATTTGCTTTTAGCTTCTACTTGAGCTCTTGTTCTACAGCAGGAACATATTAAAAGGTTGTGCTTCGATGCCCAGAAATATTAAGTATCCAAAAGGTTTATCATGCATTAAGCAATTCATTTTTTTATCCTATTATTGTAATGAAACTTCCATTGTATTGCTGTCCTCTCTCTGGAACCGTTTCACTTTAACACTTCCATCGCCAAGACTGTTCCATACCAAAGATATATTTTATTTCTTAAGAAAGAGATAATGAGGCCGTGAGGAGTTGTGCTAATGGAGGCTTTTAATTTGCTCTTCTCAGAAGAGATAGCTCTGTGGGCAGAGATCCTTTTTCCAAGAAGCTGGGGCTAAAAACACGCAAAAGCGATAAACCCAGTGCAGCTCACTGTTATTTAGACTGGGGGGGGGGGGTAAGAAATGGTAGTGTCCTGGATGGTTACTGGGTTTTGTTTTTCCCTTTTAGCTCAGTAAAAATGCAAATGTAAGCAAAGCAGACGCTGGCACAATCATCTCGGCAGATCCTAAACACAATAGCGATTTCAGTTAAACCTCCCAAATGCAGTTTTACTCCAGCTATAATAAAGCAGCTATTCCATAATTAATAATTGATCAAATAATTGATCATTATCACACAACCGGACAGGATGTCCTGTTAAACCTCAGTAAATATTTTTCATTGGATTATCATTAAGATAAATGGGTAATTTAACAGACACCAGCAGAAGTCTCACATAAGGAGGCAGCTCTCTCCCCTTTCTTTCTCTCTTCTCATTTCCAAAAAATTCCCCCTTGCTGTTGTCAAATGCCAAAAAAGATAATTAGGGAAAATGTCATGCAATATCCTCCAAGCACACAATTTTCCAAAAGGTGGGCACTTTTAGCACTACATCTGCAGGTTGGCTGATGTGCAAAGAGGTAATTTTTTATAAAAACATAATTAAAAATTCCTGCAGAATCGGAAACGGGCAATTCCTTTATGTAACATCAATTGACTGTTGTAACATGCACCGTGGTTTAACTACCCATGCTACACGCAGCTCCTCGGCTCTCTTTTTAAATTGCACGTATAGCAGAGACTCCGTTTAGAGTATTACCTCTACAGATCTGGACAGCATTCTTCTAATCTCCAACTTTAATTTAATCTTTAATCTTTAAGCGTGCCTCTCCTTGACACACTTGTTCCATGATATTTTTTTTTCCACCCAATCTGATTTATATCAAACCACTGGGTTGCATTTAATACAGCATTCCTAGAGGGAAGGACGCGATTTTTAAAGCATCGCTGGATTTATCCTGTCTTATGGGATTAGAATATTGCTCTAAGTAGTCCCGGAGAAGCGGGGACACCGCAAAGCTCTCCAAAGTACCGCTGCGAGCCTCAGCCCTCGGGTTCCTGCCCGGCACGAAAAGATGCTGTGCACCTCGGCACGGTGTTTAGCATTCGTGCAGGCAGCGGCACTTCGGCAGGGCGGGCGGCGAGGCGCGGGCTCCGCCGAGGAGCCGCTCCGGGCCGCGCACCCCGAGCCCGCTCCGCCGGGGCGCACGGCCGCCGCCGCGCCGAGCCGAGCCGCTGCGCGCCGTCGGGGGCGAGCGCAGCCCGGGGGCGCACCGAGAGCCCCGGCCGGCTCCAGCCGCGGCCGCGCACCGGGAGCCCCGGCCGGCTCTGCCCGAGGGGGCGCACCGGGAGCCCCGGCCGGCCGGCTGGTGCCGCTCCGCTCCGCTCCTCTGCGCGCTCGCTCGCCCGCGCAGCGCAGCCGAGGCGCCCGGGCGAGCGCGGCAAAGCGGCGGCCGCGGGGCGCTGCCAGGTGCCCGCC
The DNA here is from genome assembly GCF_036417845.1 of Apteryx mantelli. NCBI lineage: Eukaryota > Metazoa > Chordata > Aves > Apterygiformes > Apterygidae > Apteryx > Apteryx mantelli. The sequence goes on from NC_090000.1 coordinate 1,753,397, forward strand.
GCCCCCCCCGCCCCCGCGCCGGCCCCAGGGGCAACCTACCTTTCCGCAAAGAGTACAGCAGGAAAAAAGTTACCAGCCACATGCCATAAAGAGCACCTATGGCCCCGGGGTGCGGCGCAATAGCGGAGCGTGCCGTGCCCCCGGCGTCCGCGCTCGCTGCCGCCGCCGCCGCCACCGCCGCCGCGCTCTCCAGGTTGCGCTGCCCACAGCGGAGCTCGCAGCGGCTCCTCCGGCCCCTCCCCGGCGAGTGTCGTCGGGCGGGTGGGCCGGGCTCCCGCGCACTCCCCGCCCACGCGCGCCCGGCCGGGACGCGGGACGCGCCGCCGCCGCCGCCACCGGGGCCGCCCCGTCCGCGGCAGCCGCGCGCAGCCGCCGCCCCGGGCCGCCCGGCCCCCGCCGGGGCAGGTGTGACACCCCGCCGTCGTGCAAGCGGGGGGTGTGCTCGGGCACGCTCCGCCGCAGCACACCCTCGCCGCCGGGCACCCACCCAGCCAGCCGTCGTGCCAAGGCCGCCCCGCGCTTCCCAGCAGCACTGTGGTGGGCACCTGGGCACCTCCACGACCACCCGCGCCCCGGGAACACCCAGGGCTGCAGCATCAAGCAGGGCTCAGCCGTCTACAGGGTGCGGGCCAGCTGCACGCACATGGGTTCAGTGACTGCCAGCCTGTGCTGGACACGCTCTGTAAGCTGAGCTGAGCCCTGAGCTGAAGCCCGGAGAGGCTGGAATACAACTAATACCTCCTCCAGCCTCTCTGCGTGGCAAACCTGTCGCTTCACCTTGGTAAGGAAGGCTTTTCCCTGTCCTATCCACAGAGCTGCTCCTCAAGCCCACGTGTGCCATGGCATGCTCTGGTCACCTAAGACTTGCAGCTGCCAGCACTCCTCCTTCTGACCTCCAGGAGACTTAGTAACCACAGGACAGAAACCAGGTTTTCACAGCACAAACAGCACTCGCCCTTGCTGCTCCCACGACAGGGGTCCCTCCTGTACGGTTAGCAAGACAGGGCCTAGGAGACTTAGACATGCATCATTTGAGCCAACAGATAACAAATGAACGCTAGTTAATGCTTTACTTTGGGATGTAGGTTCTCGCTCCCCAAGACTTCGTCCCACCAAAGCTCATTTGTCCAGATCACTAGAGCAGCTCGGAATCTCTTTTGCCAACATGGTTATAGCAGGTTTTCTTTGCTTTCCAGAATTACCTTCTCAACCCCAATTCACTGAAATTAGCAAGGAGAAAGATTGAAGCATTCTGATTTTAAGCAAAAGAATGAGTAGGAAAACGTCATGCTTTGATTTTCAGAAAACACTGCTTAGATTTAGTTGAAAACCCTGAACATTGTCCCCCAGCAAAGAAAAAGGTGAAGAAGCTGTTTTTTCTAACAATTTTCCACCTGCACCAGTTCATTGCAATTCTCATTACCTGGGAGGTCTTTGAAAGAGCCAGAGGGACTTCACCCACACCACAAGGGTACCTCTTGCACCACGTGGGTGAGCAACTCATTTCACAAGGGAGGGACGCAGTTTGGGGACACAGAAGCTGGCAACACAGAGGCTCCAGCACACCCACCCCGCTGGCCTGGCCCAAGAGCTCACATCCCCCCTTCCCCTCTCAAGGACATCCCCTGTGACTCCATATTTCAGCCTAGAGAACTGGCCCGCTCACTCTCAGCAAGACAGAACAGCCATAGAAGTCTTCAAACCTGAGTAGGAGCAGGCTGCACTTCTCCCCAGGGCCGGGCCCCAGCTCCCACGCATGCTGGGGAAGCCAGGACATGGGCTCCCAAACCCTTCCCATCACCAGGGCCAAGAGATGCCAGCAAGGAGCCCCCAACCACAGCAGAGACACCCCACATTTCACTGATGAGCCAGACGAGGCCCACCCAGAGCCCAGTGCTGACAAGTCAACAGCAAAGCCCAGAGCAGAAGCTGTGCAGGTCTGTTTGACAGCAACCACAGTCTTTCCTTCTCCTCCTCCCCAAGGCTGCGTTCCACCTTCCCCTGTGCCGCTGCGATCTGTCACCACCCCCTGCAAAGCACGTTCCCAGCCAGCCTCAGCAGCTCCGTCATGGTGCGTGGGTGTCTCTCCCGCACACAACACCCACACACATGTGTGTTCCCTAGCCCAAAGTCGCTCGCTGCTGACTCGCTCGCTACCCACCAGGCTCCCAGGGCTGCAGCAGGCTTCAGCAGCAGAGCAGCAGCAGCGTCCCGAGACGCTGCAGAGGAGAAGCTGGTACACCCCCTGCACCCACACATCCCTTCGGGAACCGAGGTGCATTTCAATTGCCAGCTACATCCACACGCAGATGATCGCTGATACCTAGCGAGCAAATTGATATTCAGAGCCTTACCCAAGGCAACGAGCAGATCCCAGGCTCTGGGGAGCCCCGACACATGCTAGGCATCTGCCCCCACTCCCTCCTCAGCAGCTGCTGCAGGATGGCAGCGCAGGCAAGCCCGGTGACAGGAATCTTCCAGCCACAGAAGCTGCAGCAGCGTTTCGCTACCCAGCATACAACGTGTTGGACTCAGGTGCAGTTTCTGCACTCCTACACACGGCACTGAATGAAACAGGGGTACGTGGGCTGGCAGGAGCGAGAGGGAAGGCTGGCGGGACACTCGCTGGCACCGCACCAGCAGGGCCTCGCAAATCTCCATTTGAGGCACATGTGCAGGGGGAGTAAATGCTACTCAGTGGTTCATTTTTAGCTCCCTTGGCTGCTCAGCATCTCCAGCGAGTTTCCTCATTTCTAGCCCAGAGACACAGACCCTGCAGCAACAGCAGAGCAAACCTCACGCTACGCAAAGCTCCTTCCTCCAGGACAAAACAGCTTCTGCTGGCAAGTTTGCAACAAAAGGCCAACAGGGTGGATGACCAGCCTTGGCTCATGCTCCGAGAGCCGCGGTCAGCCCTTGAGCTGTCCGCACCATTCGTCACTGCCCCTTTCGCTCCTCCACTGACTGTTTGGCCAAGACCATTTGTCAGCCTCCCACCCCAGACACACGCCACCCCAGCAGGCCTGGGGAGCAGAGGGCCAGCAGCCAGCACTGCCCCAGAGCCGGCTCACACCAGCCGCACCTGGGACTCCAGCTCCCCTGGGGCAGTCGTGATTTAGTCATGTTAGCATTCCTGCAGCCCCCCGTGTTTGAATACTTGCAGGAAGCATTTGCACATCTCCTTTGCATGAGCATTCAAACTGCAAAGCTGGTAAACTGCAACCAGCAACCCAATCTGGGGGCTGGAACAGTATCATGTGCTTTGTACAGCTGTGTTCAGGAAGAGGCAAAATTCATCAAATCAATTCCTCAGGCAGCTCTAGCCCAGCCTTTGGCAGCATGCAAGAGGCTCCAAGGAAGGGAGGCCAGAAGTTGCCCACCAGGAGAAACACATGCCACACTCCCTGCTAGCAGCTGGCCTGTGAATCAGGACCAAGTGACCCGCTACAGCCGCCAGCAAGCACTGCTAGAGAAAAGGCTGTGCTCATGCTATGAGCTTCCTTCCCCGGCCCAGGCCCCATACAAGTCACAAGAGATGGCATCAGCACATCCCCAAGCCCGGTTCTGATCCGGGAAAGACGCGCTCCCACCTTGCTCCTAGCACAAGCGGCACACAATGTCTCCAACCCAAACAGCCTCCCTGCTCCTTCCCAGCCACAATTTCAGCAAGCTGCTCCTGTCCTGGCCCCAGACAGCACTCACACCTAGTGCCTGAGCCCCTGCGCCCCAGAGCGCTGGGAAGTAGAGGCACAGGGCTCGCCTGCCGGAGGCTTCCCTACCCAGGGTATTGCTTCCACTGGCACACAGACAAACTCCCCCTGCTACCAGCAAATTGACCACAGCTGGACGCTTTTGCCCTGCTTGGGGGCCTCTCCCCAGGGAGAAGCGCTGTGGCTGGGCACAGGGTGCTGTGGGGATCATCCCCCTGCCCTCCGTCGGGGGCACGGCACACCACCCAGCCCAGCGCCCTCGCCTGCCCTCCCAGGCAACCCCCCCCCCCCCCCGAAAGCAGGCGCTAAACGACGCGGCTACTCACCGGCTGCCACCCGGGTCCATAGCGTGCTTCCCACACGGCAGCCGCCTCCGCCTCGCAGCACCTCTCGGCTGGCAGGGACAGCCTGCTGTGACCCCTTGCTGCTGCCACCAGCACGTCCTGGGGTGGGGGGGACGAGTCCTGGGCCTTGCCCCGCAGCCCCCTGCCCACACAGAGCCCCACTGCCCAGACCTACCCGTAACCCCCAGCGAGAAACCAGTCCCCTCCAGACGGGGGACTAAAGAGCCTTTGGGGCTGATTGCCCTCCAGGTTTCACCTGGGCTAATTGCCCTCCGGGTTTCACCTGGGCTAATTACCCCCTGGGCTCACCTGGGCTAATTGCAGAGCCACACCTGCGTTAAAGGGCCAGGCCCTCCTGGCAGGGCTCAGCCCCCTGTAGCCGCGTGTGTCCCTGTCCCCCTGTGCCCTCTCCATCCTGGGAACAGGGCCGGGGTCTCCAGCCTGAGCACACCCCCAAAGCAGCGCTGTGGGGTTGCTTCTCGGGGCTGTGCATTGCCCCAGGTGCCTCGCGGCCCGCTCCGTGCCTCGGTTTCCCCAGCCTGGTGCACTGGGTGGGAGGACACCCACCACAGGGGCTCGCGTGGGGGCAGAGCTCTCGGCCGCACAGACGTGTGCAGGGCAACGGGATATCCCCGTGCCCGGGGGTAACACTGCATTTCCACCCCGGGAGCCCGGAGCAGCCCCGGCTGGACCAGGGCAGGCGCTCCGCGATCTCGCAGCCGCTCTGCCAGCTCTCCGCTTCTGGCCCAGCGAAGACTCTTTCTAGGAAAGAAGCTTGTTTTTTGCTTCCCCCTAGTGTTGCAGCATTAAAGCAAGGCACTGATAAGCGCGGATTCGATTATTCCCAGTGCTGTGGTGCTGGGAGCCCTGAAGCCTCCCCGAGCCCCTTCCCCAGGCCTTTGCCCAGAGCCCAGGAGGTCCCATCCGTGGGAGGCAAGTGGCGGTCGCTGCCCTCGCCACCTCCGGCGTGAGTCTGGAGTCACCAGCAAAGTTTGGGCAGGGCCAACGCATGGCCCTGAGCCCTAAAAGGCACAAACTGGATCCGCAAGGACCCTTCTGGGCTTCCCAGCTTCCACCCTCCAAGAGAGCCAGCCTGCGGAGTGAGCCCGTGCACAGCGCTTCTGCCGGCCCCGCTGCATCCATCTTACATGTGATCAGTTATTTTGCAATAACTGCTGCTTTAGCACACATGCGACACGGAATTGAGGGCCGAATATTATTTACTTCAGTCAGGAGGAAAACCAAAATGGTGCGGCACTGCTGCTTCGGCAGACACGTCGCTGCTGATGGATGCGCTGCCTTTTCAGGAGCAGAACGAAGGGAGACCGAGGCGAACGCCTGGCTCCCCGCCAGCGCAGCCCCGTCTCTCCCCGTCGCCACACGTGCCTCTTTGGCTCCATTAGTCACCATTTGCTGCTCTCGTTTTCGCTAACCAGGACACATTTTGCATTCATGTTTCCTTGGGGGCCAAACGTGTCCCTGGCCCTTGCAGAGATGGTGGAGCAGCGCTGGCTGGCCCGGCGCGCTCCGGGCTGCGTGTGACGAGCTGCCGGCGTCCCTGGCACATCTGGGCACGCATTAAGCACAAAAGCTGGCTAAGCCCTGTGCGGCCAGAGCCCTTCTCCCCCGTACGCGTCTGCTCGGAGGCTGCTGAAGCAGGAATAGCCAGCACCAAGGGGAAGCCGTTCAGAGCTGGATGTCTTCCCAGAGGAAAAGGACGCTCCAGTTGTCCACTGTATTATTTACCCAATCCCCTTTTTGTCACAGAAAAGATCTACTTTGAGCAGATTAATGGCTCAAGGGAGTGTGAGAGAAATCCTCCAAGATTGCCTGGTTCAGGGTAGAAGACCAAAGCCTCTACCACGAGGCTGCTGGCTGACCCGGCACGTGTGCCCTCTGCCCGTGCGGCCGCGGGCGAGCGCCGGGGGCGGCAGCCCGGCCAGCAGGCCCCCTCCATGTGCAGGAGAGCCGGCCCATGGTCCGGCACCAGGCTCTGCAGCGAGCTGCGCCCCAGGCACTGGTGAGCCTGCAGGTGCTGGCGGCAGGTCCTGCTCCACCGCCGCCAATGCCAGCGTTCCCCGCCCATGGCACAGGCTCGGAGCCCCTGCCGGGGCGCGAGGGCTGCGTGTGTGCGCACATGCGCGCCCGCGAGCAGCGCAGAATAATGCTATTAATGCCATCTGGTGCCCAGACAGAGATCCCCCCGCACGGCGAGCCAGCCGCAGCTATTTGCTCCCCTTAATCTCTTTGCTCCGCACTGCGGGGACCCTGCGTGCAGGGCTGTCCCCGTCCCAGGCAGAGGGCCGGTGCCAGGGGACGCGGGCCCTGATGGGCACGGCTGCGCCCCGAGCCCCAGCAGAGCAGGGCGCTGGGGAGAGGGAGCCCTGCGCCTCGGCGACACGAGACCTGGCTGAGGACCGGCGCGGATGGGGTTCGTTGCACGTGCCGGATCCCTCCCAGCTGCTGTGCCCTGTAGCTCCTTCTTTACGGAGGTGCAACTGCACCGCACTCCTCGCCAGCGAGCGCAGCGCGGGCTGGGAGCTGCAGCGGGGAACGGGAAGCCCTTCGGCTCCTCTGTGCCGTCAAGTGGGAGCTTTTCTACCGCCGCCAAAGGATTCTGGTTCCCGTTTGAGCCGTGCAAAGCTGTAATGAGTCTTTATTAATGGGTCAGTGTCATTCAAAATTATATTTCAAAATAATCTCCTTACTGTGTTAAATAAGCACCTCAGATTATACAAATTGCGTGGATTTTGTCTAATAACCTTCCCACAGCTAATCCTGTTTCCCCGTCAGTGTCTGACCTCCATCGCAGGCGGAGGCAGGCAGGTGAGCCCGTGCCCCGCTGCCGGATGCACGGCACGGGGGGGTTTCCGCAGCGCACACGTCCGAGCCCACGCAGGGCTCTGCGTCCAGCAGGGGCTTCAAAAAATTAGCACAGGTCTTGAGTTCAGAAAAAAGCCTTTCTCGCGCTTGCGCTGCGAGGTGAACCCGCTTCCCCTCGGAGGCCCCGGGAAGGGCGGAGGGGATCACCCGCACCTCCCGCCGGCGCCGCTGGGCCCGCCGCGCCGTGCCAAGGCTCTCCCAGCGCAAGATGGCAGCAACAGCCTGTCCTCGGCGCAGCCCTCACCTCAGCCAGCCCTTCGGCTCTCGCGGGGCACGGGGCGGACGGTGAAGCTGCCCTGGGCTCCTGCCCGGTTTGCTCAGAAAGACCGCTTTTCCGCTTTGACCCCCGGAGAGCCGCCAGCCCACGCAGGACTAGGGGCAGAGCGCTGAAAAGCAAAGGTGCATGCTCAGCTCCCAGCCGGGAGACCCGGCACCTGCAGCCCAAGCCGGTCCCCTTGCAAACAGCCTGCCGGTGCCGCGCTCGATCGGCCCGGCGCCGGGCAGCATGCGGGGCCGCGGGGCTGGAGGCGCGTGGCCGGACAGAGCTGCCGTGGCCCCATCCCTGCTGGGGTACCCGCAGACCGGCCGGTGCTGGGGGGCGGCCGAGCGAGGGGCAGGCGGCTCAAGCTAGGACTGAGCGCGGGTTGAGCTGCTTGTGTGACTTCTCGCTTCCGTGCTTGTCTAAGGCTTGTTAAGGAATCGGCAGCACGCTTTGAGCTGCAAGGCTGGCAGGGGAATGGTGCAACCGCGCTGCGGCTTGCACCGCTTTGGAGGGGCAGCACCCAGGGCCGGCGCGGCCGTCGTTGCGGGAGCTCGTCACTAGATGTCTGTGTCGGCCCGAGTCGCCCCGCGCACAAAGGCGCTCCCGAGTGAACGTCCCTCATCACTCGCTGCTCAACTGCAGCAGAGTTTTTTTTTAAAAGAGGGTTTTTTTTGTCTGTATCCAAAGATGAGAGAGGCTGTGAAACCAGAGGGCTGGATGCAAAATTCCAAAAGCTTGGAAAAATGCCTGCCCGGGAAGGACGCCCAGCTCACGCGCTCCAGCAAGTGAGCGGGACGAACAGCCCCTGCGTTTGGCAGCACCCACCGTGGGGTAGGGACAGGCAGCACGCGTGCGCACCCGACGCCCTGTGCAGCCTCCGCCTGCACAGAGGGTGCCTGGGCAGCACTGCAAAGCCCTTGTGTGCCTGCAGCCCGCCTGCGCGCCAGCCGAGAGGGGCATTTCTTCGCAGGCGCCGGGGTGGCCTCCGAGAGCGGGGATGGGCGGCCACCCTGCAACGCGGGTGCGTGTGGAGGGGCAGTGGGAACCTTTCCCGGAGCTCTGTTTGAAGATGTTTGTAGGGCAGAAAAGTCGCTGGTGCTGGGCCAGGAGAGTGGGTGACTCAAATGCCTCGGGCACAAAGTTTAACCTCTCTCAGCTGGAACTTTATTAGCCCAGAAACACAGGCTGGAGGTAACAGAGGGGAAAGCACGCGGGCGATCCGCATGCTGGCCTTGCCCGGGGTGAGCAGGGTGATGGATCCACTGGAGCGGGGCAGGGGGTGGCTCTCGGCAAGGACTTTGCTGCTTTGGATGAAGCTCTCCCTCTGCACCGCCGCGGGAGCTCTGAAACCGGACAGACGCCGGGGTTATGCAGCGGAGGGGCCGGCGTGTCCCACGGCGCTGGGCACCACCTCCTCCCTTCCCCAGACAGCCCCCATGTGGCCCCTTCCTTGAAGCACGGACATGTCCCTGGGCTCCGAGCACTGCTGCCGGCACAGGCGCACCCGGAGGAGCCCGGCTGCCGGCCCCGTGCTCCCTCCTCCACCCACCTGCAGCTACAGGTCTTCCTCGTCTCCTTGTCTGCGGACCAAAAAACAAGGAGAGCCATGTTAGGGCAGGCAACGCGGCCGAGAGGAGCGGGAGCGAGAGCGAGAGCGAGAGCCGGCCCCCAGCCCTCTCCGTGGGCAGGAGCAGGGCGGCTGGGGAGCCGGGGCTGCCCTAAGGCCGGGCGATACCCACCTCCTCTTCTTCTTGCCTCCGCAGTGGAACCGCTGGCCTGGGGGCAAGAGGAGCACCTGAGGCCGCCCGCACCTTCCCCCCGCCGTGCCCCGCGCCCCGCGGATCCCCCCCGCCGCAGGGCTGAGCCCTCCGCGCGCGCGGCAGCTCTCCAAAGCGTCGCGGACCTTCCCCTTGAGGCGGGGGCGCCAGCCTGCCCCCGGAGCGCTCTCCCGCTGCCGCCGTTCTCCCGAAGCTGCCCCCGCAGCCGCAAACGCGGGCAGTTTCCGTGCCTTGCTCCCTCGCGCTGCCGGTAGCCTCTCCGTGCCCTGCCGTACGGCTGCAGCCCGCGCTGCCCCGCGGAGCGACCGTGCTGCTCCGCAGGGGCTCTGCATGCCCGGCGCCCTGCCTTTCTGGAGCCACGGAGCTCCACGGGCTCCGGCAAAGCTGGCTTCTCGCTCTGGAAATGTCAGTTTTCTCTGCTATTTTTAATTAGTGACCTTCCCCCTGAGGCCTTGACGCTGGCAGGGAAACACTAAATATTGACGTGGTCTCCTTCCCAACCGCTCCGTGCTGGGAGCCTGCCTGGGCGGGAGCTTCCAGGCGGCTCCTGCTGGGGCCAGTGCTCATGCCGGCGCCTGGCCCAAAGTGGGCGGCAGGCGATCCGGGAGAAGGGGCCATGTGCAGGGAAGCGAAGAGCTGCGGAGAGCGCCCAGCCCGCCCAGGCCACTTACTGAGGATGACGAGGAGCCCGATGACGAAAGCCACGACGGCGAAGATCAGCCCCCCGTTGCGGATGGTGTCATAGTCTGGGGGAGAGGGAGACCGTGCAGGTTTCGGCAAGGCGAGCGGGGCTCAGCCGGGAGAGCCGAGCCCGCGAGTGCAGATGTTGGGCTGGTCCCGCGGGAGCCGCGGCACGAGGACCCACTGGTGCCGCTCCGCCGGCGCCGGGACCTACCAGAGCCCCGCAGCCCTCGGGGCCACGCGACGTGTGCACTTACCGTAGGTGAACCTGTCCAGGCCCTGCTCGGGCACTTGCTCTGGAAAAGAGGACAAAACCCGGTGAGGGCCAGCGCCTGGGCGCCAGGCTCGTGGTGGGCACAGGGAGACCAGGTGGGAAAGACCAGGAAAGAGGACTGCAAGGAAGCGTGCACCGATCTCCTTAAGGTCTAGCTGAGCGAGTAAAGGATTCCCAAATTCCTGGGTTTTGCCCCAGCAAGTTTAAAGCTCACTCTGCATTTCCAGCGTGCGGGGGAGCCTCTCCCCCTCCGGGCGAAGCTGCCCGCAGCGACCCGCCTCCGCCGTTTGCAGGAGCCGGGCACTGTCTGCTCAGGCTGCGGGTCGGCAGCGCGGCCGTCACGGATACCTGGGAACGGCACTGCATACACGGCGCGGCGCGCAGGCAGGGGCAGAGGCTCGGGTGTCGCAGGAGCACAAACCAGCCCTGAGGCTGATGCCCCTCGCCGCGGCGCATCCCAGCAGCTCCCTGCGGGCTGGCAGTCTCATCCCGTCCGGGGGCGGCATGCTGCTGCTCGAGTCACCTTACCTGAGCGCACGTCCCTCCGCGTCCCGCGAGAGCCGAGCCCCCTCCTTGCACCGCGGGGCATCGGCAGGGGCGCCCAAGCCTGCCCCCTCCTCGTGCCCGCTATTCCCATGGGAACACCTTCCCGCGGGGGCCCGGCGGCCGGGCCGAGGAGGGTGCTGCGTCCCCGGCCGGGGGCGCTTTCGGGGCCCAGCTGGCCCCGCTCCCCGCAGCGTCCTTACCGTCACCCATCGTGCCAGCGCGCCGTCCGTCGCTCTGCGAGCGGGCGCCCCCGGCAGAGCACGTTAATTGGGAGGCAAACCTCATTAAACATTAACGGCCGCGGTGTAATGTTTATCGCGGTCACACGGGGAGGCCGGGGGCTGCCGCCTGCCTTGGCGAGGGAGGCGCTGCGGGAGGGGGCTGCCGGCAGGGCTGGGGCGGGCGGCACGGGGCAGGGCAAGGGCCTCGGTGCCGGGGAGCGCGGCGCCCCAGCCTGCCGCGGCTCGGCTCCAGCGCCGCGTTAGTGCCCGCCGCGCAGAGGCTCGTGAGAGGCGGAGGAACAAGGGGGCTCTGTGCCCGCGTCCCTCGGGGCCGGTGCGGAGACGGGCCCGCTGCCCACGCGCTCCCCTCGCGCCCAGGCGGCTATTGTTAAAGCTGCTGCCAGCCGCGGAGCCGACGTGGGCAGGGCCCCGCCGGCGGCACAGAGCCCCGGCTGCGCCCTCGCCGGCCCCCCGGCGCCGCTCGCGGGGCTGCTGCAGCCTGCTGCCGGAGGCGGCGTGCTCGGGGGGGGCCGCGCGGCGCGGGTCTGCCGGCCCCCGCTCCCTGGCTTTCCCGGGCGGCCCCGGCCCCTTCCCCTCGGAGACCCGCAGCCCCCCATGGACTGCGCAGCCAGACACCGCTAGAAACGATATTTTATTCCCGTTGCCCGCTCAGACCACGACACGGAGCACACCGTCCCGCACCACAGCAGCACACCTGCCTAGTTAAAAGGAAAGACAACAGCTCGGGTTTATTTTACAAGAGGCAAGGTTTTGCCATTTCTGGACACCACACGGTTTTCTTTGTTTCGTGTTAACACTGACGGCACACTACGGACACCACGGTCACTCCAACACCGACGGCGGGACAGGCACACAGCTACACGCAGGGGCTGGGCGGCGAGGGGCTGCCTGGCCCCAGCCTGCGCCCGCCCCGGCGCAGGAGGCGGCGGGCGCTCTGCTGCGGCGGGGGCAAGGAGGGACCGGGGGCGCCCCGCACAGACGGGACCGAGCGGGAGGCGAGAAAGCCGAACCCCCTCCCGAAACCTCCCCGGAGGGTCTGAACCCCTTCGCGGGCCTCGGGCTGTATCGCTCGGCCCCGCGCGGGGAGGAGGGGGCAGCCGCCCCGGGGCTGGCGGCACGCCGGCAACAAGGCTGCGGGGCCGGACCACCGGGGCAGCGCTGCCGCTGCGCCGCTGCCCTTCCCCACCGCAGGCGAGCACGGAGGGGGCCCGCGCGCCGCTTCCTGCCTCCGCTTAGCCCTCGGGGGCTGAGCGGCCTTAACCTCCCCGCTCTCGCGGGCGCGCGGCGCGGAGCTGCCTCGTGCTGGTTGGCGGGGCTGCCGCCGCAGCCGCCCACCTTCGCAGTGTCGCCGTGCCGGCGATCTCACAGGCTTCTCCGCCACCAGGCGTTTTTGCACGTTCCAAACAGCATCCCACGCTGACGGCTTGCTTTTAGCCAGGGACACAAACGGGGTGTGCCGAGAGCGCGCGGAAGGGGCTGCGCTTGGAGGCCCTAGCCCAGCACGGAGGAAAGGCAAGCCGTGGGATTTCCCCGCCGACTGCGGCCGCCCCCGGGCTAGCGCTGGGTGGGTGCAGGAGGATTATTGCTGAAACGGTGACAGGCAGCGGGGCTCCGGGGCCAGGCCTGGCGCCGGCTCCCTTCCCGTCCTTGCACGCCGTGCTGCAGCTACAGCGCGCGGCCCGAAACACGGCTGCAGCGGGCACAGCTGGCACGGCCCACGCCAAGCCGGGGGCGACTGCAAGGCATGCAGCACCATGCACGCACACGGCGCTTTGCAAGCACCGCGGGGGCAGGCTGCTGCTGCCCCGAGGACCACGCGGCAGCTCGGCCCCTTAACGGAGCCTCGGCAGGCGCCTATTGGGGGGACGCGGCCGATCGCAGCCGGGCGAGGGGAGCTGAAGGGGAAGGGCTGCCCGGCAGCGCCGTGCCCCAGGACGGCGGCCGCGGGAGAGCCCCGAGGGCACCGCCTGTCGCTCGCGCACAGCCCGTCACACTCACAGCACGAGATAGGTGAGGAGGAGAGAGTCACTATTACAACATCAGCAACAACTAGCCCTAGAGGTAATGGTCATCTTACACTAACATCACACGTTACTGGAGGCAGAGAGGGCGGTGAGTGGAGTTGAGTCAGGTGGTAAACAGAGAAGTGGTGTTGAAGTACAGAGGGGAACACAGACACAGCATCTTTGCATCTCCTCGGAGGGGCCTGTTGCTGCGGTTTCAGCTTCCTTGCAGGCCACTGGTATCGGCAGTCCAAGCATCCGTCCTTGGGTCTCCGGGTCTGCGTGGGGAAAGGGCTGCGAGTCAGGCTGGGCGCAGGAGCAGCGCCCCGTCCCTCGCCGGGGCCACCAGCTGCCAGGCAAGGGCATCGGAGCACTAACAGCCGGAGGAAAGGAAATGCAAAGCAAGGCCAGATGCAGCCAGATGTTTCCTTCGGCCAGCTGTGCTGCCTGGGTTTGCAGAGCCCAGGAGGGCCAGGGCCTCTCCGTGGTGTGCATTTCCCTGCCAGCACCGAGCCCTGCACCCCGCCGCCACGCAGAGCGGCCCCGGCCATGCAGGCTGCTCCCCGTGGGGCCCCGCCGGGGCTCCTGCCCCCCAGCCCCCCTGCCCGCCCTCCCCAGGCTCTGGTGGCCGTGACGGCGCAAGCCCGCGCGCGCCGGCCCACACCGGTCTGCAGCAGCCCCACCACTCACCGCGCGGCTGGTGCTCAGTTCTCGGCTTTCTGCGCTCCCGTTGCTGCAAGGGGAAAGGCAGAGCGGTTGCAGGGCTCGCCGCCCGCCCGGCCCCGTGCTCGCTGGGCAGCCGGGAGCCCCGCGAGGGCAGGGCAGCACTCGCACGCCGCGGGCGGGCGGGCAGACCTTACCGTTGGAGGTGATCAAGTTCTCAGCCTGAGCCTCCTCGTCCCCTGGAGCCCTGCAAGAGGAGGCGCACGGTGAGAGCGGCTGGGCCGCGCGCCCCGGCCCCGCCACGGCTCCCCCGGGAGGGTGCACCGCCGCTTCTCCGCCCGGGAGCTCTGCGGCACGCGCGTCCCTCTGCTTCAGGGGCCGGGCACCCAAGAGGGATGCTCACGCCTATTCCGCCCGCGGGAAGGTTCATCCGTGGGAGGGATCCCGGGAGGAGCCGGGCGCTGGCCAGAGAGACCCTCCAGGGGAGATGTTCCCCACACTCACCTGGGCTTCTGGTTAAAACTGCACCTGCACCTCCGGCCTGCAAGAGGAGGGAGAAACCGTGAGCGTGGCCAAAGCGGGAATGAGCCGTAGCCCTCCCTGCCCATGGCCACCGGCGGGAGCGGGCTCACCACCCCGGCCCGACCCCGTGCCCAGCGCCCAGCCAGCCCCCGACTCACTGAGTATAAGGAGAATGCCGACGGTGAACAGGATCACAGCGAACACCAGCCCCCCGATCCTCAGGCTCTGGTAGTCTGGGGGGAGAGGACACGGAGGCTCGTTTCTGCCCGGCCGCGGGGAAGGGGGGAGCGCCTTTTGCTCCCTGCTGCACGCTCATGCATGTGCCCCCGGCTCACGCGTCCCCACGCGCACCCACGGCAATGCTCACCATAGTTAAAGGGATCTTTCTCCTTCTCCTGGGTGGCCGCTGGAAAAGAGGAGACAAGCTGGCATGAGCCGGGCACAGCGGGACCGCACAGGGCTGAGCGTGCCCCCCAGTTTCCCAGCAGAGCCCTGCCGCTGGCAGCAGCCAGGGCACAGCTCTCCCTGCTGTCCCACTGCCTCCCATTGCCCCGGGGGTCCCGCTGCCCCCTGCCCCACTCCAGCTCCCTCTGACCAGGCAGGGAACCAGCCTCGGCGGCCCCAGAAGCCTTTCGCTGTGCCCCTTCCTCCTCCTCGGCGCGGGAAGCGTGGGCACGTACCGTCCGCCAGAGCCGCCGGCACCAGCAGGGAGCACAGGAAGATCAGCACCGCTTCCATGGCCGCTGCGGAGAGGGGAGAAGCGGGGTTCAGCGCCGGGTGAGGGGCGGCAGGAGGAGGACAGGGCACCAGCCCCGGCTGCGCGGGGCGGCACAGCCCTGGCACCCCTGGGCAGGAGAAGGAGCCCGGCCAGGACCGGCTGAGCCATCCCGGGCCCCGGCACGGGCGGGCAGAGCACCAGGCACCCGGGGCTGCGGCAGGGAGACCTGGGGCCGCAGCTGGGCCCCGGCGGGTCCGGGACACGGCAGCTCTGCGGGGCGAAGGAGGTGCCAGGAGGGGTCTGAGCACGCAGATGCAAGGCCTCAGGCCAGTCTCTTGGTTGCACCACGCACTGTGGGACCCGCACATGGGCCGTGATCTCGCCATGAAGGTCAGTACTGTGTCCTTCACCCACAGCATGCTTTAATTCCTTCCAATTAACATAGCAATTACATTCCTTTACCAAGCGCCTCTGGCCCTGGCCCTGGCCCTGGCTGGATGGTACCGCAACGCCTGCTCTGTCTCACGGGGCTGCAGCGGTGCCTCCAGCTCCTGTGGGTGCTGGTGCAGCGAGGCCACAGCCGCACTTGCTCACCCTGGGCCCACCGCGCTCACCTGCAGCAGCAAGGAGAGACCGTGAATAGTGCTCGGCTCCATGTCACAGCCGAGCAAGTGCCTGAGCATTGATACGCTGTGGCAAGGGTCCGCTGTCATCTGCACATGAGGTGCAGAGCCCCCGCTCGCAGCAGCGCGGCCGGGTGCCGACCGCAGCGTGCCCAGCCCCTCGGGCAACTCGTCCTAATGGCACAGATGCACCATTGGGACCCATTGGGACAACCCCGCTGATGCACTCATTGGGATGACCCCATTGGGATGCACCCATTGGGATGTACCTACTGGGATGTACCTATTGGGATGACGCCACTGGGACGACCCCATGGAGGTGCCCGTTGGGATGACGACCGTGCTGCTGTGCTGCAGGGCCAGCCGGCACCGGTCACCACTGCCCTGCACAGGGAGGGGCCCTGGCAGCGTGCGCGTTACCCATTAACTCGCGCCGAGCCCAGCAAGGCTGGCACGAGCGTCCTTTCATCTCCTCCGGCGGGCACGCGCGCAGGCCGGGAGCGGCAGCTCTCCTCCCCTGCCGTCGGGCACAGAGACACTCCGGCTGCCCCTTCGCGGTGGCCGGCCAGCAGGCGCGTGCGGAAGGACCCCTCTCCGCAGGAGGAGAGGGCTTCACAGCGGTGCCGCCGGCGCCTCCCGCGAGGGCAGAGGTAGGTGCGTGCTGCCCACCTGACGGCCTGCAGCGCACTCGCCCGTGCACAGGGAGGGCTCTGCCCGTGTATCTGTTTTGCTGCTGCCAGGCAGTTGCTGAGTGCACCGACCGCACGGATTTACTGCTCTTTTGTTTCTCAGAGACAAGCCTGGGAGTCGGGGGGCACCCAGGCCCACTCAGCGGGTGCAAAGCGGGAAGAGAAGTGCCCCAGGCAGCGCCGGCCCAGGTGGGGGCAGCCGGGGGGCTCAGCGGGGTTTGGGGAAAGGTCCCCACCGGCGAGCCTTCGCCATGCATGCCCAACCGCTGCAGCCCGGCTCGGCTGGCACGGGGCTCCCCGAGCCAAGCAGGGTGCAGCCCTGCGCGGAGCCGCGGGTGCCGGAGCAGAGCTCGCCGCAGCGCAGCACCCTGCTCCTCTGCGGCAGCGCCGAGCCCCACGGCAGGGCCCGTCCCGGGTGCGGGTGCCCGGCCAGCATCGCCCCCGGGGCCGCCAGCCGCGGGGTGCCGTGGCCATACGTGGTGCAGAGCGCAGCCCCGAGGAAGCGAGCAGGGGGTTCCTGGCAGCTCTGCACAGCCCTGAGAGCCAGCTCCGAGCGAGAGCGAGCTGCCGCCGCTGCTGCACTCGATCAGTGCAGATAAGAAAGGGGCCCGCGACGGAGCAGCAATTCAGTGAGCTGGCGGCTGCAGATCCCGGCGTTGAGCTATTCAGCCCCTCTGGAGCCTGGCCGGATTCAGACCGAATCTCTGTCCCAGGCTCAGAGCTCAGCTGCAGCCCAGCGCCCCGGGCCAGCTCCGGCAGTGCCCCTCCTCGGGGCCAGGGTGCCCACCTGCCCCGGCGCTCCCGCAGCCCCTCGTCCCTCGCAGCGAGGTGCTCAGGAGCAGCACGCACAGAGGGGGCTCAGCGGGGCCCCGGCCCGGCTGCTCGCTCCGCGGCCGGTCGCCAGCGCTACCTTCAGCACCAGCTCGCCCCCGGCAGCTGCGCTGGCTCCCGTCACTCGCTGTCACCACCGTCCCCACTCTGGAGGGACAGCCCGAGCTCTCGGGGGGCTGAAAGGGGATGCACCGAGGCTACCGCAAACCACTGAGCGTGCACAGAAAGCGCAGCCGGGCACGTCTGCCACGGGGCCGGGCTGAGGCGGGCAGACTCATGCAAAAGGGGAGCCTGGCTCCACGGGTTTCGTTTTCCGGAAGCCAGAGGCTGCCCCCTCGGCTGGCTCCTCGTGAGCACGGGGAGCAGCGGAGCAAAGAGGAAACCACGGAGAGAAAAGCAGAGGCGATGGAGGTATGGGTAACGCAATGGCACGGCTGCCGCCGGGGCGTGTGTTGGTTCAGAGGCCGCACGACGCTGCTAGGCAGCAAGTTATCCCCAGCAACAAGCTCTCCTCCAAGGGAAAAGTCATCGCTCCATCCACATAGCTGGGCTCACACTGGGCTTGCCTGGAGCACCGTGGTGATGCCAAGGGGGAGGAAGGTGCTGCCAAGCCCACGTGGCCTCCAGCCCTGTCCCACGGGCTTTGGCTCTCTGTGCTTTTGGCAGTACGAGTGTGTTGGGGGGAGCGGGGACAGGGGACACAGGCTGCTCCCAGGAGCCCATCCGGCAGCCTCGGGGCAGCTTGCTGTTCCCACGGGGCATGAACCCACCTCCAGCGCTGCTTGCGGAAGAAGCAGCCTCCAGCATCGCGCTTGGCCCGTGAGCGCAGGGAACGTGTTCCCAGCACCCCCTTTATTCATCATAACAAGTTGCATCCCATGATAATTCGTGTCCTTCCCTCCCCTTCCACGTCGTGTCATTTGGAAGTGAATGTGTTTTATCTGAACAGTGGAGGGTTTAATTTCCCGTCGCTGCAGCTGGCGCTGGCATTGTGGAGCGCGGGGCTGCGCTGCCAGGCCGCTGCGCACCGTGGCACTGTGCCGCCGGCTCCCTGCGCCCAGACCGGCCCCCTCGTTCGCCAAGGCACGTAATTCTGCTAATTACCAGGTTTTAGAAACATGTACAAAGAACCCAACAGCTGGTGATACAGTAACTTTTAGTTGCACATTTTCTTCTGTCCTTTATTTATTTACTGCCTATGTCGCCAGCTTAAAATCAGTGCCGTTACCCGAAATGGGTGTTGTATGTGCACATGTAGGTACGATATAGCACATGCCTCTGCTAGATGAATGGTATCAATCTAATCTTGTACGTCCATTAATGACAACTTTATTTGTTGAACAGATGATTCATCGGGGTTTTTTTCCACTGTTTGACTACTTTTGTAGCAGACAGCTGAATAATATCCCCTGAATTTGGGGAATTTGGTGTTACTCACCAGGCGACGGCCGCTGCCCCGTGCTGAGCCACCTCGTGCAGGGCAGCGCGGGCAGGCACCCCCAGCTCCCCCGCCGGCGCGCGGGCCGGGCTGCAGGACCTGGCTCGCCCGCGCCGTGCACGGCCTCAAGCGCTGCCTGAAGCACCTGCTTTCGCAGGATAACTCTTCCTGCACTCAGACCAGGACAGGTTTTAATTTGGCAGCTTCCAGCCGAGTCCGGGATCCTCCCTGTGCAAGCGGCTGAGGGGGCAGCCAGCGGGGCAGCCGGCACCGCACGCAGATGAACCACAACGGGTGGACCAGGACAGCGTTTCTCCTCCAGCACCCTGCACCTCCGGTCTCAGGCCAAGTCGCCCATTGGCCATGATCAGCCTACACATTTTCTATTTTGGGGCGCTTTCATTCACACCTGAGCTGCTGCTTTTCACCTTTCTCGGCACTGTGGAGGGAGAGAGAGAGCTGAGCGCTCCTGCTCCAGGCTCCCCATCCCGCAGGGCTGGGGTCAGAGATGCCGTGGGGGAGAACAGGTCAGTGCCTGCATCTCCGGCACCTATGGCAGGCAGCAGCCTGTTGGCCCTCCAGGCCCCCTGGGAAGCAACAAATGGCTCCAAATGGTTTTCCTGCACATTTTCCGATTGCTCTGCTCACTGTCCTGGTGCCACCTGCCCTCCAAGCTGGCTCTGTGCTCCCGTGTGCTCCAGGAGGCTCCCTGCTGATGCAGAAATGGCAAGGTGCCATGGCAGGGAGCCGGAGAGCTAGACAAATCCCAGCCAGAAACAAGACACACATTTCTGGTGGGGTCATTGCCCATTTGAGCGACTCGCTGCCCTGAGACAGATGCATCAAAGCTGCACAAACCTGCCACAGCAAAGCCTGAGCTCAGGGGAGCGCTCGCCAGCTCTCGGGTCCCGTTACACATCACGGCTGCATTTCCAGGCACGCACAGACCTTCCCCCCCAGCACGGGAGCTTTGGCAGAAGACAGGGCATGCATGGAGGTGCGCCGCAGAAAAGGCACCGAGGTGGGTGTGCACGCGGGCGCAGTGGCTCAGGCTCACAGCGAGCTCCTGCCTGGCCTCTCTGCAGCGGCCCGGGGACGGGAGCAGCGGCGGGAGCCAGCAGAGCCTCCAGCCACAGCAGCTCCTTGCGGCCCCTGGGGAAATATCACCAGCTCGCCCTCCCGCAGCCGGCCAGCGCCGGGGACCAGCCTGGGGCCGGGCTACTCGGAGAAGCTGCTTCCAGCCCCCTGCTCGGTTTTTGCTTTCTGAGGTTTAGTGCCAGCAGAGTTTAGCTTTTCCTCAGGACAAGCACACACCGCACATATGTTCTTTGTTTTTTCTGACTCGAGTCTTGAAATTTGCACACTGTTGCATGTTGAAACTCCTCTCCGCACAAGCTAACCATCAGGACTGGCAGTGTCCCTGCTAGAAAAACAAATGCAGCATGCTGGAGTGCAAATGAGCCCAGCTCTCCTCCAAGGAAGCATATGCTTTGCGAAGTGTTACAGGTTTGCTGGGTTGTGTTAAGCTGGCCCACCCACTTTTTGCGAAGCTGAAATAAAGTGAGAAGAGCAAACATTGCAAAAGGTTTGCCATTTTCCCTGCTTGCGCCTCCTGACAAAACGAAGCCGTTGCTCACTGCCCCCTATTCAGCAGCGTTGCCAGCTGCGCCTTTGCACAAAGACGGCAGAAAAACAGCAGCTGCACAGCGAGGGACGAGCTCCCTGCCCCCAGCGGCGGGTCCGCAGCGCCCTCCTCCCGGGCCCTGCACGCCCAAGAAGAAACTTCTCCATTTTCTCCCCGCCAGCGAGAGCGAGTTTGCAATCAGCCAGCGGAGCCAGAAGGCGCTCGCACAAAGCACGCTGAACGGGGAGCGCGGCGTGCTCTGCATGTGACCCGAAGCAAAACATGTTTTTTTCCTGTTAAAACAGCAAGACCGGCCGTGGTACAGCGAGAGGCAGAGACGCACAGGAAGCGGGGCAGCAGTGAGCAGCGCTCTCCCCTCTCCCCTTGGCCCGCTGACGAGCGAGTAAAGCGTGACACCCACTCACCAGTTTTAAATAAAATATTATTGTCCCCACTACCATCGCCATGGCAACGGAGCCGCGGGAATGCTGGGAACGGCGCGTGCTGGGGGGACCCCGCAACCCCGGCTCAGGGCCACCCTCAAGCTCTGCTCGGGGCAGGAGCAGCCGGAGCTGGGAGGCACCCGCACCCCGGAGCTGGCCGGGTAGCTGACCCCGCTGCGCCCGCTCCGAGCCCGCGGCCACCGCCTGCCTCCCCGGCAAGCACCTCCGAGATCCCTCTCCTCTCTCTTGACAATCCCTCCCCGCAGCTCTGCACGCCCTTAGGTTGGGGGGGGGGCGCGCACGGGATAGAGGGGGAGGGCAGGGGGGTTCGGGCAGACCGACCCGGTCCCTGCTGCTCGCTGACCAGCTCTCCGTGGCGGGGAAGGTCGTGCAGAACAAGGCGGGTCGCTTCGTAGTGTCCCGAATCCCGACCACCCTTTTCCTTTCCTTTGTTCTGCACAGCTCAGCCCTGTCGAGTCTCAGCCATCGCGGCACAGCGCTGCGCAGCCTCCTCCTCCCACAGGGTCCTCGGGGCATCTCCTGAAGATCAGACCTAGTTAAAATCTCCACTTTCTGTGCAAAGCCCCCAAGACCGTGACTGCACTGCTCAGTTGCCTGGAGCATTTAAGCGTGTGCACGTGTGAATGGACATTTCCAGCTAGGCGTAGACATGCTCTTCTGCCATTTCACGTCAGCATCAGTCGGGCTATTAATGTGCCTGTTGTTGTGCCTCTTGTTCCCAAACGAGGAAGAAGGAGAGATTTCCAGCCCTCATCATTCTAAAATGGACGGCACTTCCCAAATTTGGAGCTGATTCCAAGGCTGACCAGGCAGAAGGCACAAGACAGATTTTACTAAGATTAAATTGTCCCTTGCGGGTTTGGGGTATTTCCCTAATTGAGGGGGGATATTCAAAGGAAACCCAAGGCTTGCAGGAGCCCCGGGGACCCAGGCTCCAGCCTGGCTTCTGCTGAGCCGAACTCGCAGCCAGACACCACACGGGCCAGCCCCGAGCAGGTCGTCGCGCTCAGGAACATGCAATCGCACCGACTCACTGAACGCAGCCAGGACACGGCTCTGCACCCCGAGCTCCATGCTTTCCCGCAGCACAGCACTGCGCTCGTCTCCTGCAGGGTTTCTGCCAGCCCCAGGCAGTTGTGCCCTAACACAAGGAGGAGCGTTAGCCAAATCAGCACGGCGGTATCTGGCTCACCCACAGTCCTCAGCCCACCACGATGAGGCACGTTTCCCCAGATAAGAAGTGGCAGGCACAAACCAGCTCCGCTAGCCCTCTATTCGAGGTAAATCTCCAGCGCAATCATTGCTGAGCCGATGGCAGCCGAGGCGGGGACCTGGCAGCGCCTGCCTCGGGGAGGGCAGCGGTAACCCCTGCCTCGGCTCGGGGCAAGGCAAGAAACAACGCAGCCTCCTTGTAGGAAGCGCCAGCTCTGCCGCTCTTGGTCTCTCCTCATTTGTGCAACAGACAGTCAGGACCCGAAAGCCAAAATACTGCAAATGCACCTGCCTGAACTGCCAAATCCGCCTGCCACACCCAGCTCTCCCCTTCCGTGCTGCCAATCGCCCAAGCCCTGGGCTCAGCTCGCCGAGTGGGGTGCCGCCGGGTCTGCCAGCGCAGCACTCAGGCATCAACACAACGAGAACCAAACAGGTAAGTCAAAAGCAGAGAAAACGTTACCTGGCAGGTCCAGGCGGTGAGAGAAGTCCAAATCACCAGAAAGCACTGAAATAACAGCGTTATTTCAAGCCTCCGTGTCTCCTGCACTACTACAACACTTCCATAATCAGCAGAGCATCAACGAACAGACATTTGCTCCAGGGTGGTCTGCTCCGGTTTGCTTTGAACGTCGGCTCTAAGCACCACTGAACACAAGGCAAACAGAAGTGCCCCCCCGGCAGCCGTGCCTCCCACCGGCACGGCTGTGATTGCACACGCGGAGCAGCCCGCACGCCCACCCCGCAGGGCGGCTCCGCGCGCCCGCCGCACGCAGGGCTTTGTCCTCGCTCCGGCGAGGGGGCTGCGCGACCGCCGCTGCCGCCGCCGGCCGCCCCTCGGCAGCCTGCGAATGGGGAACCATCCCGGTGGCAAACGCAGGCGGATGGTGAAGTCGAAGGCTTCCAGCTTGTTTCACTGGGGAGTTATCCTCAATGCAGGAGCTGAAACTCCTGGCAAAATCATGACTCTCTGCGATGCTTTGCCCGAGCGGGTAAGCACCAAGGAACGAGGCAAGATTAAATACAAGTACGAAACACAGGAGGAAGACGCAGCCCGCCCTGCATCTCGCAGGTCCTAGGGGGTATTTCCCCGCAGGCCCAAGTGAAAGTTGTAACAGGTGGTCTGGCTTCGCAGCGTCTTAGCTACACTTTACACTGGCAGCTTTCTCTTGCACGTTCCTTATCCCTCCACTTCAAGCTGCCTCCGATCTCACTATGCTTCTGCCGGTGCCGGGGAAGGAACTCCCTGGAGTTATCCCCATTGCAACCCGGGAATGAAACCACTCGGTGGGACTACAAATCCTGCACGGAGACATGACTCATCAGCACCTCGGAGCACCACGGGCTTGTGAAAACAGTACAGGGCACCTCGGCAAGTCTTAATCCACATGCAGTGTTTCTTGAGGGGCGGCTCTTTCATGCTGCAAAGCTTATTCATATCCACACAAACCACCTGTCACTTCCCCTCCCACAGAAATATTCCTGCAAGATTTGAGTTCCTCCACATGGATTCAGATATCCATTTCTTCAGAAGCATTAATTATACACCCAGGGAGACATGCTCTTCCTCCACTCTCATATGCCTTTCCAGGAGAAAGTGCTTGATCGTTTATATACTGCCACGGTGTTACCAAAATATTTAGCAACAGAAGTTACAATTTTGCCAAATATTTTGATAGCGCAATTACCTCCCCTTTCTTTGAAATCGACACACACTGCAGCCTGGGGATCAGCCGGGGAGGCCGAGGCTCGCCTGAGCTCTACCCACAGCTCGCAGGTCTGTCCCTGGGCCGCCGCGGTGGTCTCCAGAGGGGAACCGCTGGGCAGTCGGAGCATCCTTTCCCCCCAGCACAGGGGCTCGTATCCAGGCAACGGCAGGAAGAGGGGAAACCATGGTACCCGGCGTTGCCATGGCAGCTGTCACTGCCGGGGATGCGGGCACCCCAAGAGCGGGGTGATGCCCCAGGGCACTGGACCCGCAGAGCCAGGGGCGAGGCTGCGCCCGAGCAGCCTCCCTGGCAGAGCTGGGCTCCAGCATCGTCAGGCCTCGCCACGCCCCAGCGGGACGGACCACCGGGGCCGGGTATCCTGGGACCAGGCACCCTGAGCATCCTGGAGGCAGGCACCCAAGAGCCGGGCACCCTGGGTTCAGGCATCCCGAGTATCCTGGAGCCGGACAGCCAAGAGCTGGGCACCCCGGGCACGGGCACCTGGGCATCCTGGAGCCGGGCACGCCGGTGCCCGACGCCCTGGCTATTCCCCGAGAGCCGGGCGCCGCGGGCATCCTGCAGCCGGGCTCCGCGGAGGCGCCGGATGCCCCCGAGGCGGCGCGGGGGTCCCGGGCCGGGTGCTGCCCCGCCGCGCCCGCGGAGCCGCCCCGCCGCGCCCTCCCCTCGCCGCCCGGCGCCGCCGGACCCACCTGAGCTCGCGGAGCCGGGCCGAGCCGAGGCGGGCCGAGGCGGGCCGGGCCGGGCCGGGGGGCGGCGGGAGCGGCGTGCGCGCGGAGCGGGGCTGCCGCACAAAGGGGCGCGGGAGGCGGCGGGAGGCGGCGGGAGGCGGCGCGGAGCGGGGCGGAGCGGGGCGGAGCGGTGCCGCCGCCGGGGGCCGCGCTGGGGCCGCCCGCGGGGGCCAGCGGAGCCGGAGCCGGAGCCGGAGCCGGAGGCAGCGGGGCGCTCCCAGCCCTGGCAGGAGGGGAAGAGCCGGCTCCCCCGCCCCGCTGCTCTAAGCGAACGTCCTGTCGCGGAGGTTTGCGGCGACCGCCCGGTTTACTCCCACTGCCCGGCTGGGCGTGCTCGGAGGAGCAAGAGCCGGGAGGGAGATGTGCGTTTGGTGCAGCCCGGTGCGGTCCCTGGGGGTTACGCCTGTGCCTGGCGAGCTGCTCGCGGGTCACCGCCGCAGCAGAAAGCGAAGCCTGGGCTGGGGCTGTGCCCTGAGCCCGGCAAGTCGATCCTGCGGGCTCTGGCCACGGCCTCTCCGGCAGGGGCCGGCTGGCCCTGCGTGTCTGCAGCAGGGCAGCGGTGACCCTGGGGCTTGCCAGAGCCCCGCTCGTCTGGAGATCTGTGCAAAGCACTGAGGCAAAGGGAAGAGAAATCTCTGGGTTGCCAAATCCCCAGGAAAGAGATGAGAAACGTGGAAGACTGTAATCAAGGTTTCCCGTAATTCCCTCTTAGGGCCTAATTTGCAGTGCTGTTAGTGAGAGAATTGGGTTCTGCTTCCTTCCCTGCCGCACACCTCCAGGAAAACGACGGGGCTAAAACTGCTCGGGGACATCTGTGCAAGCCCAGAGCCGCTCCCAGGCTGTGGCAGGGTGTCACATGGACGGCAGCAGAGCTCGAGACGAGGCCGTGGTGGAAGCTGAGTGACAGACGCTGCTGGGCACCGCTCCCTTTCTGGCCGGGCCAGCACACCCGTGTCTGCTCGGCTCCTGCTGCTGCCCTGGAGAGCCATTTCTTCATGAAAAACACCTCAGCAACACTGCCACCACTGAGATGTTTCATTCCCTAATCACTCAAATGCATCTTGGATGGAAATCGGCTTCACAGGCAATAATGGCATATTGTGCCATAATGGCATTGTACATTCATTTCCCAGTTTCCAGTAAAATAGAAAAAGAAAATAAACCAGCACTGGCGTTTCAAGGCAATTATTCAGACAAGTCGAGAGATACAGATGAGCACAGAGGAGCTGGACAACGTCAAGTCTTTTTAATGCCAAGGGATAACACGATAAGGCTGTCAGTTACCTTGCGGTAAGTGAGGCAGGGACCAAGCACTTATAATCAAATTTTGGGCTCCTCTGACCTTACCCAGTGCTCGCCTGTTATTATCCACTGCACGCAGTAAAACATCTTGATAAAATATCTGCTGTAATCGCGCCCTGGGGCCGCCTCCAGTGCAGTGGGTCTGGGGGAGCACAGACAAACAGCCGCCGCGAAGGCAGCTGCCAGGACGTGCTGGCGGGCAGCACTCCCATGGCAGCGGAGAGTCTACTTTTCCCCCTCCTTTAGCTCTTTTGTTTACAGGTTTGCAAGGCACTGCACGATGTGATGAGGATTCCAAAAAACTGGCGCCATAGACTCCTCTCCAGGCTAGCTCGGGTAAATGCAGAGCACACGGTGCGCAGAAGCAGCGAGGGGTCTGCGATGCTGCTCCCACCGAGAGGAAGCAGCTCCTCTAGCCGCTAATAGCAAGCGTGTACTCCGTTACTGCCGGAGACAACTTTAAGGAGCACTGGTTTATTTTCTGTCAAATTTGGGCCAAATCTGCTGCCGGCGTCAGGCAGGCTGGCAGGCTACGCTGGTGTCTGCTAACGAAGGGGCTGCCGCTCCAGGGCCGGGAGAGGGGGGACTCGCTCTCCTGACCTTTCCCCTCCAATCCTACGATCTTTCTTGGGGGTTTTGGCCATTTTTCTGACTCACAGACAGCAGCGGCAGGCAGGGAAAGCTGCAAGTGGCGGGGCTGCTCTTTCACGTGCGGCTGGAGCGGGGCCGGAGGCAGGCTCGCGGCCATGAGATAGGTCAAGAGAGCAGGAGACAGTGAGACGAGGGCTGCTGGAGGGAGGCCAGGATGCCAGGGCTCGGGCGCTGGGTCCAGCTGCTTCCCTATTTAGCAGCGTGCGACGGGGCCTCAGCACCGCTGAGCTTCCTTCCAGATTTTCCTCACTTCAGAAATGTTTTTATTCGCCCAGCTTTTGCAGCGCACCGTCGCCCCGCGGCCTCGGCCGGACGCCCTCGCGCCGGCTCGCCTGCGTGGCCCCCGCAGCACCCCTCCGGGCGCCCCTCGCCGTCCGTCGGCCCGTCCACGCAGCGCGGCCCTGGGGCTCCCGCGCGGCCCGCCCCAGCCCTGAGCGCTGCCTGTTTTCCCAGCGGAGCCTCTGCTGGTTTTAGCTGCGGTGCTGGGAGCAGGCGAGCCCGTTCCAGGGGCCTCCTAACAAAGCAGTTTGCTGCCGTATGAAAACACAACCCCGATTTGCCGAGGGCTGGAGCAGACCCGCAGGCACAGCTCCGGCTAGGTGGTCGGGGCATGGGAAAACCTAGCAGTGACAAAAGGGGAAGCTGGGCACAGCCATGTGGCTCTTCTAACCCAATAAAAGCTTCTCAAATCAGGCCTCGTTCCTTCCCTGTGAATACAGTGACTCTGTGCTAAGTGATGATGATACCGACTGTGGAAGGGAACAAATCTGAAATTATGGGAAAATATTTTTATAGAGAAACATCATCTCGAAACATCATCTCTGAAGCTATATAAACAAATAGGTTTCGATGCAGCAGAACAAAGAGCTATAAAAGGAGAGTTTGGGGAAAACACTGCTAATTGGTGGTAATTCGTGTGGTGCCTCTCAGACTGTGTTACTGTAACCTATATTCCTGGGAACACTGGCCAATGATTTTCAAAGCACGGAGGCATATGGAAACAGCCGGGGAGCGGGACGGAGCTGGGGACCTGAGCGGGGAGCCTCCCGGGACCGCGGCCGGTGGCTCCTCCGGGCCGGGCTGGTGTGCAGCCTCCGCGGCCGCCTGCCGAGGACCGGAGAGCAGCACCTTGGTGCACGAACGCTTGAGGACCAGGGGTGAAGCTGTGTCTAACCCCTCCGCGTCATCTCCGCGGCGTTTCCTTTGGGAGAGCAGGGTGCAAATGGCCCACGGAGCCGGCTTCCTGAGAAACTCGTCGCTTCTAATCCGGTTAGAGAACTTCAGCCCCTGGAAAGCACAGCATTCCCTTCTGCAAGCCTGGGAGGAGGGACCACTGCATGCCAGTTTTAGAAGAAATAAATTAAATTGGTATTATGGACTGAGACCATTTATCTGCTTTGAGAGGCTATTTCAGAGAGCAATAACCTCCGAGGAGGCGAAAGCCACAGCGGCGGTGCAATTCCTCTGTGTGCTGAAGTGGCTCCGTTACCAGGAACATAGCTCCAGCAGGATCCTCTCTCATCAGGTTCCCATTTTTGCTTTATTCCTTTTTAAAAGACTTGCTTCTCCAGGCTGCCATCTCAGAGAGCCGCAGAAGGGCACGAGCCACCACTCTGCGGCGCCCACGGTGATGTTTGTGAGCAGCAACGCAGAGATCCCGGCGAGCCGTTGGGCAAGGCTAAGCCGCGTCCGTCACTTCAGCCCCCTTGAATTCGCCGCTGAATCAGGCCCGTGTGAAATGGAGGAGGCCTGCGGGGGCCCTGCTTTAATCCCTCCTGTGCTGCTTTGGTTTGTCAAAAACCCCGTCGCCTTCCCTCCTTCGCGCGCAGGACGGTCAGTTATAAGGTTTTCAGCAAAGACGAAGGAGCACAGGAGGAAGAGCACCCACTACACCATGCCGTGCCTCCTGGGTGCCGGTGCGCCTGGAGGTCGCGGGCTTGCTGGGCAAGCACTGGAGCCCCACACAAACGCGCGAGCAGGGCGGCAGCGCCGGGGCGCAGCAGCACCTGCCCGCTGCTCTCGAGCTGGCAGCTCCACGTCGCACTGCCGGCGCTGCAGGGCTGGTCACAGCAGCTCTAATCCTGGGCCTTTTTCACACCTCCATTTTTAGAAATGGTTTTCAATGTTATTTTAACAGCGCCAGCTGTGTCAGGCCCCAGCAAAGCTTCCAGTTTGACTCAACACTTCTGCAGCCCAGCAAGACGCTTGACTCCATACCCAGCCCGGCTGCAGCCCCCTCGGCCCCCCGGGAGCGTAAGCTGCCCAGCGGTGTCTCCCGCCTCGCCTGGGGCTCGCTCCCAAGCCCGGGGAAGCGTGTGCATCCCAGGCACACGTCTGCCTGGAAACACCCCTGTGTGCACGATGGAGCTCAGCACATCCCTCCCTCTGCCCCCGCGGGTCCGGGACCGCCGTCCCTCCCATTCCCACCGCTAATCCCCCATCCCCAGCAGCTCATAGCCATGTTACGGCGGGGGCCTGAAAGGGCAGCTGCATTTCTCTGCGCAGCAGCTTCGAAGGCAAAGCCCCTCTCCCCCTGAGCTACAGCTAGCTAGCTGCAAGCAGCAGGTTTTCACCCTAAACTCATGTGGGGGCAAACATGTTATAAAGTAAAATGAAGCCTTTCACTTGGCCTTTGCACACAGAGCCTTCAAAGGAGGCTCACAGCATGCTCTGGGAGGCTTCTGGGTTGCTTCTTTTAAAAGCTACTTGAGGTCAGGCTGACTCAGTGTTTCCCAAAAAGCAACAACACTTATTGTTTCGGTGCAAGTTGAGAGCCGCTGCCAAGCACCACCTTGAGCGCTGGGGCCTGCTCCAAGGGGGAGGTAGGTGCTTTCTGCACACGTATAGCCAGACTAGATCTGTTATCCCAAAATTCAAACCCAAACCGCAGCTCGCCGCCCGCGGATAACCTTTTCCACGGCACGCGGTAACTTCTGAGAAGCTGCAGGGTCCTCCAGGGCGGTGCGGAGGGGACGGGCCTGCGGCAGCCCACGCACCGCAAGCGTTGCTCTTCTGTGAATTGCAGGTGACTTGTGCAGCTCCACGGTCCCAGCGTGCTGGGGGGTGGCAAGCTGCAAGGTGCACACAGGAGGCTGCCAGGGGCTCGGCGCCCCCCCGGCACGGCCGTACGCGATGCAGGCTAAAAACCAGGCTGCCCGTCCCACAGGAAGCCCAGCAGCCCCATCCTTTTGGGAGCTGCTGTGTGCAGGTCCGGTGCAGGAGGCGCGGGATGCTGCGGTGCTGAGCCCGGCTCGGGAGTCGGGTATGCCCTCGCGCCACCCCATCGTCGCGGCCCTTCCCAAGGAAGCAGCAGCTCCGGAGGAAGAGGCAGGCTGCCCCGGCTGGGGGCTAGCGGTGACCACGGCTGGTGACTCACGGGAAAGCTTCATGCTATCTCAAAGAGAGCTAGAGAGCTCCCAAAAGCACCTCTCCCTCCTACAGTTTAGTGCCCAGCAGCAAGCACAGGGCTTCAAAGAAGCAATTACAAGTAACCTTTCCTCCTCCCGAGGAAAACCCCAGGGCTAAACGCCCTGTTACTGCTGTTGCTCTGATGTGGGGTGTTGCACAGGCTGTGCAGCCCTCGCAGCAAGGGTTTTGTGCTGGCTCACAGCGTTCGCAGGTCGGACTCGGACACCGCTCTCCCCCAGGGCGAGCGGCCCCTGCACACGCGCTCCCCCTCCTCTCGCCAGCCGCCTCCTGCCCCGGGAAGCTGCACCGCCGCGCCGTTCCCGGCCTCATCCCCGTGTCCCGGCTTATCCCTGCAGCGGCCACCGCAGGGCCCCGGCCCGCCTGCCGGGCCCAGCTCCTGCCTCCCAGCACCAGGCACCCCGAGGGGAGCACGCGTGTGCCGCTCTGCCCCAGGGAAATAGCTGAAGAGCCGGGTCCACGTGGAGCACTACGGAAATGTTTATTGAGAGCAGAGCCCGGGAGCCGGCTCACAGGGCCCCCTCCCGCGCCGCACCGCCTCCGCCGAGGGGCGGCCGGGCTCCGTCCGACCCGCACGCGTGACCTCCCGTAGCGCCGCGTGCCCCGAGCGCCTGCTCTCAGGCGCTGCGGGCTCTCCCTTGCCTCCGGCCCCGAGCGCGCAGTCCTGCCCGGCGCTGCCACTGCCACGACCGCCAAGCCAGGACGGTCCCCGAGACCGGCTGCAAGCGGTCCCAGCGGCGAGTGCTGGGCCGGGCCATTTCCACCGCATAGGAAAACATATAAATAGGCATTTTTGTCACTTGGAGGCTCTTCCTACCTGCAAACACGAGAGCAACCCCTGCTCTGCCCGGAGGACGATTCAGCTCTGCCGCAGGGTGCTCCCGTGGGTCGGCCGCCCCCGGGAAAAGCGGGATGCATGGCCTTGTGGGCGAAGACAGCCGGGCTCCGGGCTCTGCTGCCACCTCCCGGGGCGGCCGTGGGCCCTCCGCGAGCGGCGCCGTGCCAGCTCAGCTCCCCGCCTGCAGCCGGTGCCTGTCGCGTGCGGAGGAGACGGGTGCCTGCGCCAGGGATCCCCGGCGGGTTTCCTGCTCCTCGTTTTCCCCCGCAGCGCCACCGGCCCCTCGCCCCCCGCCGGTGCCCCCGTGCTGCCAGCAAGCACTCGCGCGACACCCCGTCGGGACACGTCTATTTACAAGGCAGAGCTCACGCAGCGCCGAGAGGAGAGGCCGGCACCGTGGCCGCCGGCTGCGCCCTACCGCCGGCTCCCGCGTGCTGTCCTGGCCGATCCCAGTGCTCCGGCAACGGGGTGGCGCGGAGCCGCTGCCGGCACCTCCCTTGCACCGGGCAAGGGCTGCACGGAGTGGGGGCACCATATTTCCGGAGCTCGGGAGCGGCGGCAGGTCCCCGGCTGCGTCGACAGTCCAGAGGTGGCGGGAGGGGAGATGTGCTGGCGGTGCTTTGCCCGGCGGCGGCGTGGGCGTCCGCCCGGCCTTAGTCGTTCTCGCTCTGCGGAGAGGAGAGAGGAGACGGCGGGGGGAGATGCCCGGGCTGCGGCGGGGCGGCCCGGCCCTTCCCGGGTGCAGGAGCCCGCGCCGGGGCTGCCTCACCTCCATTTTGCTGTATATCCAGCTGAGGAGCTTCGTCACGCGCGTGTACACCCCCGGCTTGTTCCTCTGGCCGCAGCCCGTGCCCCAGCTCGTCACCCCGGCCACGTACCAGCGGCCATCGTCCTCGCAGACCAGGGGCCCCCCGCTGTCGCCCTGGCGCGGAGGGGCGGCGCGGTGAGGGCAGGGGCTGCCCTGTGCCCGTGGCGGACGCGGAGCCGCTCCTGCCTCGCCGCCGCGGGGACCGCGTGGCCCCCGGCTCACCTGGCAGGCGTCCTTCCCGCCCTGCAGGTACCCGGCGCACATCATGCGCGGCGTCAGGTAGCCCTCGTACACCTTGTCGCTGTTGCACACCTTGTAGTCGATGAGCTTCACCTCGGCCTCCCGCAGCTTCGGGGAGGTGTTATCTGCAAGGGGTTGGGGGGGGCAGTGGGGCTGCACGTGCCTCCGCAGCCACGCTGCCCCCGCGCCGTGTGTGCCGGCCGCCCCGCGGCTGCGCCGTCGAGCGAGCGAGCCCTTCTCTTTTGCGGAGCCGCGCAGCAGGGAGGGCGCACGCTGCGAGCCGCGTGGGGAGCGACGGCCCTCTGAAACGCGTCGGGAGGAGCCCAGCCCCAGCCCAGGTGCACAGGCCCCCCTCGCGCCTCCGCGCTCTCCGACGGAGCCGGGAGCCTCCCTCACCTTCATTTTCCCTCGTCTTCCCAAAGCCGGTGATGAAGCAGGACCTGCCGGTCTGGAAGCGCTGGCCGTGCATGGGCAGGCAAGCTGGGCGAACCTGGGCTGGGGGAGACCGGGGGGGGGGGGGAGAGGCGTGAGCCGCCCCCCAGCCAAACGGCAGCCGCAGCGAGCAGCCCCGCAGCCCGGGAGGAGCGCAGGCCGTGGGGAACGCCTGCCCGCTCGCCCCTGCCCACGCTGCCCGCCGGCACGGGCACAGCCAGCCGCGGGGCACGGGGCTACAGGGAGCTGGGATGTGCCGGCGCGCGGAGGCGAGCTGCTCGGCGGGGACCGGAGCTGCCTCTGGCTCCCGCGCTGCCACTCGGGGACTCCCATCATCAGCATCCTCCCTTCCCGTCCCCTGCTCCCCCAGGCACCACCCCCGGCCCAGCCGGCCCCCAGGGCAGGACGCAGGGAGCGGGGCAGAGAGGCCGCACCGGAGAGCGTCAGCGGCCTGGAGAGCTTCATGAGAGCGATGTCGTAGTCGTCGTGGTCGTCGCTGTAGTTGGAGTTGATGATGACCTGGGAGACAGAGATGCCCTCCGAGTGCTGCTTCAGGTCGGAGACCCCGCTGTACACCCGCCAGTCGTCGAGGATCTTCATGCTGTTCCTGGGGGGCAGAGGCGAGGACAGCCGGCGTGAGACGCGCAACGCGGAGCCGGCGAGGCCGGGCAGGGGCGGCAGCCTGCGCCCCGGGCTGGGGCAGGCCCCCTGGCTCACATGAAGAAGCAGTGGGCTGCGGTGAGCACCCACTGCGCGTCGATGATGGTGCCGCCGCAGATGTGGATCGGCCCGTACTGCACGCTGACTTGCCAGGGCCATTTGCTGGCCGAAGTTTCTTTCCCCCCGATGATCCGGCCAGAAATCCGCTGCCCGCAGCCTGGAGGGCAGAGAGGGGCTCAGGCCGGGGCGGCGCGGAGGGAAGAGCCACGTGGCACGCGCCCGCCTCCCCTGGCCACCAGCAGCGCTCGGTGCACCCGCGGCTGCCGGTGGAGACCGCGGGAACGTGATCTTTGTCGTCTTGCGCTGCCCGGGAAGCTTTGCTGGCAAATGCCCTCTTTGCCCAACGCTTTGCCAAGGAACAGCGGCAAAAAGCTCCCAAGTGATTTGCGGCCGTGTTTGGCCGTGCTCATCCTCGCTCCTGGGCACCGCCAGCTATCCCCTTACTTGTGCATTGCAGGGAGACGTACTTTCCCGTGGGACACTGGGAGCTGCAGGGGAAAAGAGGGAGGCAGAGAGTCAGCGTGGGGCCTGCAGCCCTCGGGCAGGGGCCGGCGCCGGGGAGGCAGCACTGCCCCGCTACCTGTTGAGGCTCTGCTGGATGGTGTCCCGCTGCTCGGTCACGCTGAGGCTCTTGCTGGAGATGTGCAGGGGGAGGTACTCTGTGTGCGACGCACTGGCAGGAGAGAGGGAAGAGGCGCCTGAGCATCCCCCCTCGCCGGGCACCGAGCCGCCGCCACCCTGCCTTTGGGAAGAGGCTTCCCTTGGAAAAGCCCCAAGGCTGGGGATGGAGCACAGCCACCCCTGCCTTCGCCAGGAAGGAGGGCCAGAGCAATGCCCCTGTGCGCCAGCCGCCGAGCGCCCCGAGCCGGGGCTTCGGCAGGGCGTGGGGCTGTGGGGGGCAGCCCATCCCCAGGGAATTACTTCTGAAATCCCAGCTGCTGGCAGGTCTTCCTGGAGAAGGAGTCGTCCCAGGCACTGCTGCACACCGGCAGCCACTGGCTCTCGGTGCTGGAGTAGACGTGGAGCAGGGACTGCTCCGAGCCGAACCGCACTGCGGGAGGGAGCAGCGGGCGAGTGGGTGCCCGGTGCCCGGGAGCGGGGTTCCCGTGGCCCCCGCGCCGCCCCGCTCCCCGCGCCCCGCACCCCTTACCGCAGCCCAGCTCGTCGCTCCGCTGGGAGCAGTCGGCGACGCCGTCGCAGCGCACGGGGCTGTCCTTGCAGCTCTCGGCGGGCTCCTTGTACACGATGCCAGTCTGCGACCGCCAGAACAGAACTGGAAGGAAGCGGGCGCCGCGGTGAGCTCCAGCCCTGCACACCGGCGCGACCTGCAGAGGCAGCTCCTCTGCCCCGGCCTGGCCACAGGTGCTGGAGCCAGGGCGGGGGGGGGCTGGCAGCCCTCACCGTCCCCCCAAATCCTGCACAGCAGCATGCAACCCTGCTGCTACCAGCCTTTCTCGCTTGCTTAACTTCTAACTTGCTGCTGCAGAACAACATATTCAGCCTGCAAAATGCTTCAGTCCCCCAGAAACAGCAGCCGATAATGGAAAATGGGCAGCTAGCTTTTACAGGGGATTAGAACGATCCCCCACAGTCTGAGCCCAGAAAATGCCTTTTCTGTCCTGCTGACCCCACGCTGACAGCTCCTGCCTGCAAACCCCCATCTCAAGGGGAGTGGCGGGGTGCTGGCCAGCCGTGCAAGGCACGTGCAAAATCATCCCCAGGAGAGGGAAAGCGTAGCGCAGCCCCAGCACCTCCCACCCAGAACCGCGCCGAGCCGCGGAGCCCGTCTCCCTTCCTCCAGAAAGCTGATTGCCAGCTGTCCACCAGATGTCAGGAAAACTCAGAAAATGGGAAGAGGAAGCACATCTCCGGCCGCTCTCGCGGCCCATCTCGGCCCCGCACCTCCGGAGCGTTTCCCGAGAGCGTTTCCCGAGCAGGACGGGCACTCACACAGCAAGATGAGGGCGGCGAGCAGCACGATCAGGACGGAGACGCAGCAGATGAGCGCGAGCCGCCTCTGGCTCATGCAGGGAGCTCTGAACATGGAGGACTCTGGCGGCGGGGCAGAGGCAGGGTCAGCGGGAGCCCCCGCGGGGCACAGCCCTCCCCGGGGCGTGCAGAGCGCCCTGCTCCCCTCCGGCACCTCCCGGGGGGCCCCGGCTGCCCAGAGAGCCCTGCGGCATCCCCAGCCCTGCCGCGGTCGCTCTGCCCTCCCTCGCCCCCCGGGGAAAGCACTGGCCTCCGGCCAAGGCAGCGGCAACCTGCTGCCCGGCCCAGCGAGGACGGGGGCCGCCGCGGCCGGGGTCGCGCTCGGTGCTGCCGCCTTACGTGTGCTCTCACAGGCCGCGCAGGGGGCCGGGGCTGGGCCGGGCTCCGGGCTGTAGGGCTTGAAGCTGATCCCCAGGACACTTTCTCGAGGCTGCACGGGCCGGGCAGTGAAGATGCTGCTTGCCGGCAAGGCATGGAGGCCGGGCGGGACGCTGCTGGGCGATGCAGAGACCTGCGAGCGAAGGACAGGGATCCTCGCAGCGAGTTTTTCCCCTTTTCGAGGCTGCTGGCCACTTTTTCCAAAAAGATCACTTTGATGAGAGCAACCAGCCACATCTTTGGCATTGGGTCAGTCACGCCGTGGCCCAGTTCCACGGCGCTAGTGCCCCAATTTATGCATCTATCCTTAATTAGCCATTTGGAAAATACAGTGCAATTTCCAACTGTTATTTAGTAATACTTAATAATCAGTGTTTTCCAAGCCCTGAAACATCCTGCACCCTGGAATGCTGTTCTGCAATTGTGTCACCCCGATCTGTGAATTTCCAAAAGATTATTTATTTCCTTTTCTCAAGATCTTCTCTTCCAGGCGCTTTATCAGCTGCAATCAGCTACCCAGGCAAGAGCCCCTCGCTTTCCTTCAGAGCTGACCTGTGCGTAAAGCCCGCAATAAGTGCTCTTTTCTCTGCCACCGTGATTGCGTTGTCAAATCTGGAGTACCTTCTGAGCAGTCAGAAATGACCGCACGGCTCATAGAAACTGCAAAGGGTGCCTTCAGCCAGCGCACGGCAGCGACAGGTCGGCGAGGCAGCACGCTAAGCGCCTCGCGGGGAGGAGGCGTGGGCCGAGCCCTCATCCTGCGCGGGTGCAGAGCCCTCAGGCCTGCAGCTCCCCGTGCAGCACTGAGCACCCGCAGGGCCTCTGGCGTGACACTGACAGATGCAGCCCGCAGCAAAGGGAATCTCACCAAATTAAGTCAAACACCATGTGCTGAGGAGCCGGAAAGGCCCGGCTTGCTCCGACCCAGCGCCGTCTGCCCCGGCAGGGCATCGGGCGAGCTGAGCTGCACGGGAAGCCAGTCATAAGCTGCTGCCCACCAAAATCTCAGTTGTGTCTGTCTGTGCACACGATGCTATTGCTGTCCCGCAGGAGGGACGGACGTGGGGACACCGGAGCCCTCACCCTTGGGCAACAGGCTGCAGCCAGCTCGGGTGTCCAGGCCTCGCAACCCACGTCCCGGAGACCATACTACCCATCGGGAGATGGCCTTAAACACGCCCCTCTGGAGGTCTGCAGCTATTTTTTGGCCCTGTAGCTGCTACAGGTACTGTTTCCCCAAAAGCAAAAGATTTCCCTTTTTCCTCTCACACCAGCAAGAAGCATCCGGGCCAGTGCATGGCTCTGGGAAGCAAGAGGGAATGCAGAAACGGTGGGATGCGCAGGAAGAGAGCTGCAAGAGCCCCAATGCTGCCACCCACTTGCCCCCCTCCAGCTTCCTTTCCCCCCCTCCCGGTGTTTGCTGTGCCCTCGCGTTTCCTGCTGCAACCTGGGAATCTCAGGAGCCCTAATGAGCATGTCGGGAGCCTGCTCAGGCTCGTGCTTCGCAAATACGGCTGTGCCCTCTCTTGCAATGCAGTGGTGTCACTTCCTGGCATTATCCGTGAGTCACCGCTCCCCGGCACGGCCACGCAGGGCTCTGCCGTGGCCTCCCTGCCCCATGGAGCTCCTGCTCCGGGCACGGGGAGGGGGCCGGTGGGACCTCAGCAGCTTTGCCCGCTCCGAGCACCTGCGGAGAGGCAGGCACCTGGGGCAGCACCCGGAGAGGCCGCCCACGAGGTGCTCCCCAGCCGAACCTGGGCGCGCAGAGCCCCCGCTGCTGGCACGGCAGGGATCTCCCGCAGCCGCTGCGCCGCTCGCCCGCCCGCAGGTGCCTTGGCACAGCCACCGCTAACACCTCCAGCTGGCGAGAGCCACCTCCTCGGCAGCTCCCTGCTGGCATCAAGAGAGGCGAGCAGCTCGCCAGCCGCCTACGTGCGTGGGGAGGGACGCGGGGAGTTTCTGTGCCACGGCCTTCCCCACCGGCGAGGAGCGAGCTGCGGGTCGCTCAGCCTGCGGTCAAACCCCGCTTTCCCCTACGCCTGCATTTCTCGGCGGTGGCAGGCACAAGCCCCGGACGGCCACGCTCCAGGCGGGCATCCTCGCGGGCTTTCCGAGGTGCTGCAGGGAGCAGGGAGTCCCCCGTGCACTCTGCGCAGGGCGGCTGAGCTGGCACGGCAGTCCCGGGCTGCCTGCGATAACACGGGGCTCGAGAGCGGCCCTGCGCTGCTGTTCTCTAATTGTTCTAAGCACTTGCATTGCCGTAATTCAAGTTAGTGCGGAAAGTATTGCACGAGTGCGCAGTAAAACAGCCTTGAGTAGCCTTTGCGCTGTTGCTAGAAAGCATATCTGACTGGCAGGAAACCCAGGGCTGCAGCAGCTCCTGCACCGCTGCCTGGCACGAACAAAGGAAAGAACCGATGCCAGGGACCTTACCCAGGGAAAGTTTCTCCTACGCCTAAATGAGGTTTTCGTAAATCCCCAGACTACATAATTTGTGTAGGCATTTTTAAGGTTTCTCCACAAAGCTGGTATTTCACACGCCTCCTCCTGCAGCAAGCTAACGTTTGTGTTATCAGATCAGCAGAATGGCAGTGCTGTTAAGGATGAACTTTTCTGTCGCACTGGATAACGCAGCCCAGCTTCACCAGTACGTCAGCGATGCTGGATGCTCGAGCATCTCCATCCCCAGGCTGCAAGCGTTTCAAATTAACATACAAGGGCACTGCAGGTTAAATCACTCTTATTATTCCCTTAGCAGGAAACGCATGCCCTTTTCTACACTCAGGTGAACTGTTAGCTGCCTATTTCCTTAAAAGTCTAAAGTTCAACTTTTTTTTGTTCTTTTAAAGGTCTATCACAGAAGCTAACAAAACTTTTAGCTAGGGCTCTCCAGCAACCAGCATAACTGGTTACTGCTGTGTACGCAGTGGAGCAGAGAACAAGCAGCAGAACCTTTGCAGTGCTGGTCTTTCTGTTGAGGAGTGTGCGCTACCCAAATGACAGTGAACTGTGAATTCTGGCCACAAGACATTTCCTCAGCCTTTCTGGCTTTTGAATAAAAGTCAAACT
Organism: Apteryx mantelli; assembly: GCF_036417845.1. Classification (NCBI taxonomy): domain Eukaryota; kingdom Metazoa; phylum Chordata; class Aves; order Apterygiformes; family Apterygidae; genus Apteryx; species Apteryx mantelli. Next base: position 1,791,215 of record NC_090000.1, read on the forward strand.
CAGAGCGACGCCTCTCAGGAGCGCGACTGCGGTTTGAGCCATTCTTCTGACGTCCTCTCTGCAAACGTTCCACCGGCTGCAAGAGCGCTAAGCGCTGTCGTGGGCTGGAGCCTAAAAGTCACACGCATGAGCGTGGAGCACATGCAGCTAATTTCTGTGCTTAAGTGTGGATAGGGCCTCAGTGGGCATCGCAGACGGGACTGGCTTTCCCGTAGCAGAGGGGGGCAGAGGAAGAGAGCCGGGGCATTTGCGGCTGCTGCAAGGCAGCCCAGCTCTGCTCGCGCTGCAGCCAGCCCGGCCCAAGCTGCTTGCAGCAGGACTGGGCTGTGCCTGGTCGCAGTAGAGACCCTTCAAAGGGCTTTTACGAGCATGAACACCACCTTGGGCATGCTTTACTCAGCTCTGCTTCGAGGTTCTGAACAGAGCTGGAAAGACGCTAGAGAAGTCCATCCCCTCTGCCTGGCAGCCCAGACATGCACTTGAGCTACCACGCACCCTCCGTACAGACCTCCAGTGTGGCTCCTCACCCAAGAGGGAGATTCACCAAGTCCATGCCCAGAGAGGGCAGGTCCCGATGGAAAGACGATCCAGGGCCACGTTAGGGATCTGTGTGTGATGGGGAGGCAGGGGTGGGAAATCAGACAGCAATTGCCTGCAGTTTCGGAGTGGGAGGGAGATCGGAAGCTAGACAACACCTGCCAGTGTTGCAACAGGACCTGAGGTCAAGTGGCGTCTTGGAGCGAGAGGAGCACAAAGTCTCAGGAGTCATCTAAGTAAGAGCCACCGGAAAAGTCAGAGCATCAAGAGACTATGCTGGCAACCTGGTTTTAAATCAGCCGGAAGGAGCTGCCTAAACAGACGATCTTCATCCTTCCCAGCGAGGCTCACCAGCCCCGTGCTCACACAATTGCTCTTTGCTATCGCAGAGCCCTGTTGTTTGGGGCAGGGGAGCGGGGACCTGGCTCTTTCACCTGTTTGGGGAGTGGTGATTTCCCGCGGCAGATTAATTCAGCACACTAACAACAGCAGCATTGTGTCGGGGACAAAACGCTCCCCCGCCTGTAAAAGCCTCCGTTCACCCAGCAACAGCCTAGTCCTGCCCTGTGCGCTGCAGCCGAGCCGCAGCCCGGCCAGGCCTCCCAGGGAAGGGAGAGACCCTGGCCGCGATCCCGCAGCATCCCCGGGCTCGCCGGCCGGAGCCCGGACCCACCGTGGCCTTACCGCCCTCGCGGCGGGGGCCCGGAAGGCCTGTGGGGCTGCAGGGACGGACGCGGGCAGGGGCTGCGGGAAGCCACCACGCACACCCGGATGTTGTAAAGGGGCAGCGCGCAGGGAAGTGAAGTCCTGAACCGCGCAGGGACATTTTGCAAGTGGAGATGACGAGCCCTGTCGATTGAGTCAGCCCGATCCGGCCGGGACCAGGCTGCCTGATGCCAGTGTGAGGCGCCCTTCTGGCAAAGATCACAAAATGTTCCCAGGGATGAGTAATCGCTGCTCACCCCATTCCTCGGATGGGTAAACTGAGGCACGGGAAGAGGTGACTCTCCCGCAGTTCCTGAACCGAGGGAGGTACCTAGGACAGGCTCCTAATGGCCCACTTAAACCAAGCAACAAAGCTAGGACGGCCCAGTAGGGATGCCCAATATTGGGTAATTTTCTCCGTACAGAGGCATCCACGTCCCAGTCCTGCTCTCGCAGGGACAAGGTGCCGCTGCTGGCTTGTGGCATTGCCCCGGGCTGGATTCGCACTGTGAAACAGCGCTGGAGGTGGGCACACAGGCGCTCCCGGCCTCGGCAGGGGCCAGGCGGCAGCACCTTCCCTAGGGATGGGGCATGGTCCGGCCCACCCAGGTGGCCCGGGATGCAGCGGGAGCCTGCTCTCCGCTCTCCACCCTCGCTCCTCGCTGGGCGTGAGGCCCCGGGAGGGCAAGGACAGGCCCGTGGCAGCTGCTACAGCCGGCCCTGCTTTCCCCCAGGCCCCATCCGCCCCGTCACCGCCGGATAACCACACGGCAGCCGTCGCCGGCACAGCCGGCAGCGCGCGGCGGGGTAATTACGGCAGCCTCGCCCAGGCGGGCTGAGCCCGGTGCCCGGCTGGGGATGTTTTCCCCATGACGGGATGCTCGCTGCATCAAGCCGAGCCCTGTTCCTCCCCTAGGGAGAGCAGGGAAAACAGCCACGGGAACGCGGCGAGGGCAGGCTGCCCGTGGCGCGGGGCCGAGCCGGGGCCGGGGCAGCCTGCACACTTTAGCTGTACGGAAACACCGGCAGGAGGCAACGGTCTCGCCACCATGGCACGGAGGCAGCAGCAAGATGGTGCCGAGTGACGGAGGGCTGGAGAACACCTGATTGCCGCCGGTGCCCCTGCAGCATCCCTGCATGCACCGAGCAGCGCAAGCTCCCGCCAGCGGCACGTTTGGCCCGCAAGCCTCCCCCGATGGGGTCTGTAAATCCGCCGGAGCCGTGGGTCCCTCCAGCATGGAAAAGCAGTGGCACTGAGCATTACCGGCGCCTCCTTCACCCACACGGGGCTCGCGCCAGCTGGGCCTGGAGTGCTGCTGGGAGATGCTGGCCACGGTCCTCCTGCCTCTGCATGGACAGGCGGCAGGGCCGGTGTCCGAGGGCAGCTCGCCGCGGGGCCTTCTCCCAGCCAGCAGCAACAGGCTGCTCCGACGGGAACGCCCCAGAGAGCAAAGAGGGAAACCAGATCCTCCACGAAACCCCAAAGAAAGCAGGTCCTTACAGGTCACCGAGCAACCCGCGCTATTCCCGGCCGGGTGCGGAGCTGGAGGAGCTGCCCCAGGCCTTACCGGAGAGGTTTTCCCTTCCATCTGCCGCGCCGGGGCTGGGCGTCCGGTCACAGCTCCATCCTCGGCCGCGGAGCGTGGAGCAGAGCGCAGGCAGGGCTGCGGGGACGGGGCAGAGTCTGTTTGGCGAGCGCGCTCCTACGTCAGTGCCAGTGCGGGGTGCAGAGGGAAACCAGTCCGACCTGCTGCCCCGCTCCGCCGGCTGCTGTTTCCCAACTGCTCCGGGCACAGCATGCAAAACAGCTGCCCCGTCCCTGGTGCGGCCCCAGCATGGCTTGCGGCAGCAGCTGGGGCCGGGGCAGCAACGGCCTCCGGAGGAACTGGGCTGAGGCCGAAGGTCTGGCGGCAGGTGAAGCTTCGGCGAGAGCGGCTGCGAGCCCGGCATGCCGGCTCCCGGCTGCCCTCCCAGCCTGCCTTCCTCCACGTGCCGCCGCACTAACCTGCACCCCCGGCGCGGGAATGGAGCAGCTGAGGGCTCTGCGTGCCGGCCAGATGTGTGCCCAAGTGCCAACCCCAGTAAAATCCTTGCTGTGCTTCTCAGGGAACCGGGAAGCCAAGAACACCTTGCTTCAAGGGAAATGCAAACATTTTATTCAACCTGAAATGTCACTTCCTATTTTGTTTCCCTAGAGGCTTTTCAACTTTTTTGATAACGGAGTGATACTTTTGAGTTCTACGCAGCAAAAGTGGAGGTTTTCTGCTTTCTCTGTTGGTGGTAGCTAGGAGATGTTTCGGTTAACCCAGAACTCACGTTTGAGGGAATGGAAAGAAAAGGCTGGACTAAAAGAAGAAAAGCCCAGCTTGGTTCTGTGCTTCCCGCTGCCCAGGAGGAGCCAGGGAGCAGGGAGCAGGGCCAGGGCTTCGCGCGCTGGCCGCTGTATGTGATCCCTGCTGCTCCCAGCCCGGTCCGGTGCGCAGGCGAGGAGCTGCTGGAGTAACAGGGCATTGCACGAAGCACTTCCCCGGCTGCCTGCCCGCGAGGATTAGTGCACGGATATGCCAGAGGGCAGCGCATGGCTCGGCAGAGGGGCAGCAGCCTCTCCGATGGCTCTGTCCCGGGAGGGTTTGCTGGAGATTTCATGCCTCGTGTGAGCCCCATCCTGACACTCCGTTTTCCAGGCACATTTCTCCCAGAGTTATTCATGGTACAAGTCCCTTGTTCATCTGACTCCCCATCCTCACATGCACCTAGGAAGGGCAGGAGAAAAGCAAGGCTGCCCAAGCTTGGAGGAAACCTGCTCAAAACCCTGCTGTGATTTCAAGGCACAAAAGCCCTGGGTGGATCCTGCCCGTCCTGATACTCGTCACGCTGCTTATCCTTGTTTTCCTCTGCCAGGATCACTGTCAAGTTTGAGCAGCTCTTCCCCCTGCCTGCCTCTTCCCCCCATATCCACAGATGGCAACAGCTCCGCTGCACCGCTGAGCCCAGCTATTTTAGTCTCTCCTTGTAAAACAGGCTCTTCACCTTCCTGCGCCCTTCCTGGCTCCTCTCGGCACCTGCTCCAGTTTCAGCTCCTCTTTCCGATCCCTGAAACAGTGCCTGCTATTGCTCAAGGAGGTCCCCGGGCCATGCGGCGCCAGGTGCCTCTCGCCCTGCGCTGCCAGCTCCCCGTGCCTCCAAGCAGCGCTCGTGTCCCGTGCACAGCCCTGCCGCGCTGGCGGTTTGTGCTCGTGCCCTGACCTGCCGCGAGCCCTGGGCCCTCCTGCCCAGCGCACGCACGCCAGCGGATGGTGCGCGTGCTTCCCGCCGGCTGCTGCGCTGCAGTCCTTCCCCTCCAGCGTGGGTTTTGAGGCAGCCCTTGGTCTGCAAGAAAACTGAAGGGGAATGTGCTGCAGACCAAGGGCTGGCTCAAAAGCAGCTTCATGAATGAGCGCAGTTCATTTGCCTTTGCAGCTTCCCTGTGCCTTGGAGTGCTCTGTCATTTTGGGGTGCAAAGCCAGACGGAGATGCCCCGAGCTGACTCGTCCTCTGCTGAAAGTGACTCTCAGAAAGCAGCTGCAGGCAGTAACTCCAGGAATGATTTCTTGCTGTTGTTTCTGAAAAGCCACCTACAGAAATCAAGTTACAGAGAACTGTATGTCTGGGCTTGACCCCAGCAACCTGACATTAAAGGTCATGTGTGCTCGACACTTTCCTGGTGAAATCCTAGCACCTTCTTGCTGGTAATCCCGTGTACGGCCCCGCGGCACCCTGCCCTCCCGGCTAGCTACGGAGGTGCTAATGATGTGCAGCCCTGAGCCAGCGCGGGCAGCCCCGCAGAGCCCGGCCGCCGGCGCTCGGCCCTCCCCGCGAGGCGTGGGGACACGAGGCAGGGGCGCGGGCGGTCTGCTCCTCCACGCGGGCTGCCCTCTCCGCTCGGTCCCGCCGCAGCCCGCCAGCCCACGCAGCTGCGGCCCGTGTCGAGCTCTGCAGCGGCGTGGTGAACCCCAGGACCCTGTGCACCCCGGGCGAGCCTCTCCTGAGGTTTGCAGATGCTGGTGGAGATCAGAGATACCTGGTTCTGAATCAACCAAGTGTGTCAATGTGAAAGAGGCCAAAAAAGGAAAAAAACAGAGATCCCGTTACAGCAGGCATTCTTCAGGGCTCCCTGGGCCCTACGTGGAGCCACCGACAGCCCTGGAGCTGCAGGGAAGACACGCTTAGGCTCCTGCATGCAGGGCTGTCACCATGCCCAGCCGGCACAGCAGCCCGGGAGGGGACTTCAGTGGTGGCCGCGCTGCCTTGGGGGGCTCGGTGCCCGCTGCCGGCGGCGTGGGGGCCGCCAGGAATGCTGGCTCCCCTTCTCGGTGCGCCCATGCTGCGGCTGCCGGTGCAGCCGGGGCTGTGGCAACCTCAGGCCCGGCCGCAGCCAGCACCGGATCCAGGATGTGGGCGATGCACGAGAGCAGCAGAGCGGCAGGTGAGCGGCGGGAGCTGCAGACCTGTTTTGCTCTCGAGGCCTGTCCCTGAGACACGTGAGACCGGAGCTGCCGCCCCGCAAGCTGCTCCCACGGCCCCTCTGAGCCTGCTCGCGGGGGGTTGCACCCCTGGGTGGGCTCCCGGGGCCAGGAGCGGAGCCAGGGCAGGCCGGGGCCACGGCCGGGCTCGCTGCAGCGGTTCTGCAGAAAGACCGAGGGTGCAGTTCTGACTCAGGTGATTTCCAGATTATTAAAAAGGTGGCTATTCCTCCCCAAAGATTAGTCAGTGAATTTGAAGATGAAAGGAAACACGGCAGCGTTCTCCAGCGCTGGTTTGACCCCTGAACTCAAAACCTCTCCTGTCACCTCCGAGAAGGAGGCCGGCTCGGGCTGCAGCCGGGGTGCCGTCCCTCCTGCCTGCGTGCCTGCCGGCTGCGGCGCAGGCAGCGTGCCAGGGTGAAGTTGGGGGCTTGAGGATCCCAAGCGGCACTTCCCAGAGACTGTGGGGAAACCGCAGGAAAGCCAGGGGTGATGGCAGCACCCACACCTGCACTGGCCAGAGGGCAGCTCTGCAGGAGCCGCGCGGGCCCCGGGCAGCCTTGCCGCCGGGCACAGTGCCGGCCCCGGTGCCCGCTCCTGCTGCAGCGCCGGCCGGTGCCGCGGGCATGGCCACGGCCGGCGGGCTCAGCTGTGCAGCGGCAGGCTTGGCACCAATGCGCGGCAGAGCTGTCATTTCTCCTCAGCCTGTTTCATTTTCTCCTAAATTGTGAGCTCTTTCTCCCAAGCCTCCGAGCCTCCGCACCCACGGGACCAGCCCCACAGTCTCTCTTCCCCAGGGCTCTCTCCTTCCTCATTTTTGGCCCCATTGCTTTTGTTTCTCATTTGTATATGTGAAACAAAAGCCGTGGCTTGTGTGGGACGGGCTGTGCTTCATTTCGGGCCTTCTAAATTTGGTGTGTGCCCGACGTGACTCAGGAGCTGACAGCGAAGTGGCAGGACGTCAGGCGGTCTGCAAGCGAGGGGGGGGTCAGGCCATGGCAGGGGAGAGCCGGCGAGGGCCCTGCTGCCTGAGCTGCCCTCCCCGCCGGACCCTGCAGCGGATCCACAGCAGCGGCAGCGCAGCCGGCAGCACCCCCCCGGCCAGGCCCCACCGCGGCACGCCGGGGCCCCTTTCCCCATGCCGAGCCCGGCGCGCTCCTGCGTCCCGTGAGATCCAGGCACGCCGAGGCGCTGTGCAGAGGGGCCGTCCCGCCGGCGCGGAGGAGACCGGCCCCCGGAGCCCCCGGCAGCCGGCGAGTTCGCGGGTGCTCTGCGGGGGCCGCAGCGGGTGCAAGGCCGTGGGCTCTCGCAGGAAGGGTGACTCAGGGGCGGATGCCACTCAGCATCGGGGGACGGAGCCAGCCTCCCACTCCAGGCACGTGCGACAGCTCCCCGAGGAGCCCGCGCTGCCGGGGCGCCGCTGCCCCCTGCGAGCCGGGGACGGGCTCTGAGCTGCCGAGGCTGTCCAGCGCCCTCTCAATTCCTCTTGCTCTTTCTGTCTCTGTCCTTTCCACTTACTCCCCAGCAGGAAATTCCTCTTCTCTTCACGAGACAGGAATCTCTCTTCATCACAGGAGAGCCCCTGCGCTTTGCGCGGGTCCCAGGAAAGCCCTCGAGTGCAGCAGCTCGGCTTGCCAGCACGCCAGGCAGGGGCTGCGCCGTGCCCTCCCGGGTTGCCTGGGCCCTGACGCCGGAGCCCAGGCGCGTGCAGCACGGACGCGGCAGGGGCACAGCTCCGGCTGCGGGCTGCTAGAGCCCGGGGACGGCTTACGGCACCGAACGTCGCAGCCAGGGAAGCCCAGGCGACGTGCGCGGGTGGCAGCTCGCAAGACGCCCCGAAGCCAGGAGGTGGTCGCTCAGCCCAGGGCTTGGCGAGGGCGAGGGGCGCGCTGCCGCAGGCGGGCATGGGCTGAGCCCAGCGAAGGGAAAGCCAGAGCGCTCCTGGGCCGAGCAAGCCCGGGGCCTCGGGCTCCCCCGCGCTCGCTCGCTCGCTCGCTCGGGGCGGGCGCCGGACCCCGGCAGGACAGGACGGCACACCGGTCTAAGGGGAGAGCACGGGGCTGGTGCTGCGCTCGGTGAAAGCCCCACTTGGGGCCATCCTTCGTGCCAGCATCTGTCCCCTGCTCTGGGGGGGACTGATCTGATTTAGTAAGGAGGCAGCACAGGCAGACACATGATTTACTTCTATTTTCCCTTTCCAGGTGGGATTAGCATTTTGTTCAGAAAAGCCCCAAGGTCCTTGTTTCGGGCTCAGGGCAGGAAATGCCCAGCCTGGGCTGAGAGATTAGTAGCGGTGAGTGGGTGGACAGAGAAGAAAAGTGGAAGTCGCTGCACAGCCCCATTCCTCCCCCTGCGCTAACGTCACTGAGCCAGCCTCCAGGGGAAAAACAAGCGCTCGGGCGCCCGCCGGAGCAGTGCTCGGCGCCCCGCTCCCCGGCCAGGCACCCGCGGAGGATGCTGAGCCGGCATGGCCCCCAGCGCGGCAGCCCCGGCCCTGTGCCTAGCGCTGCTGCTCGCCCTGCCGATCGACGGTGAGTCGCCTCGGCCCGCGCCGCGCCGCGCGCTGCCGCCCCTCTCGCCCCTCTGAGCCCCGCGGGCGGCGGGGAGGCTGCTCAGCCCCGCGCCGGGGCCGGGAGCCTGGTGCGGGGCTGCCGCCGAGGCGGGGAAGGCGCGTCGTCCGGGCGGGCGGGAGCGGGGCCGTTCGGATGGGAGCCCGCAGCTCGGATCGGAGGCGTTGGCTGGATTTCCGTGCTGGGGCTGGCGACGCAGGTGTCCGCATGAGCCAGGGCTCAGCTAGCAGTCTGCCTTTGCCCTTCTCCTTCGCTGCCCACGGCAGTCCTCAGCCTTGCTCGCCCGTGCGCTTTGGACCGCGGTGCCCTGCGTTCCCAAGGGCAGCGGTGTGCCCCAGCGCCGGCTGCTGTCGGACGCCGTCCTCCCGGGGCGCCAGCTCAGCCCAGCGCTCAGGCGGGGCTGGGGGAGTGTTTGCCCGCAGGCAGCGGCGGCTGAGGAAGTGAGTGTAGAAGGGGTGACAGATGTTATCTGGTGGTGTTTTGCTGCCAGGTGACAATACCGAAATTGAGGCAGGAGGTGTGAAAAGTCTGTTTCTTCCAGCCAGTAGCGAAGCAAAACAGGAAGGCTGGATCGTGGCAGAGCCCGGGAGGCTCCTGCTAGCGACCTGCCCGCGAGGTGCCCGCCGGGGCCCTTTCCCAGTCTGTCCCGCACGTGGGCTGAGCACTGAGCCCCGCTCTCCATGCCTGGCACGCTCCTCCTCGGGTGCCTTTGGGACGTGGGGATCAGACAGGCAGCGGAGGCATCATCACCACCTTGCATGGTTACTCATCCTGCAACTGCCCAAAGTCAGGGAAGCAGCGAATTGGAGATTGTGTCACGACAAGCACCAAGATGCTCTTGGCTGGCCTGGGCCGTGCTCTCCCCAGAGGAAAGGGGAAGGGGAAGGGACGCAGAGGGGACGGGGAGGCCTGGGCCCATTCCTGCCCGAGGGCTGAGCCGGCAGCACCCTGGGCAAGCGGGTGGTCATGGCTGGACACGCAGCGCTGAGGTGCAGGGGACCGCCGGGGGCAATTGCTGCGGTGGCCGGCCGGCGGGTGCCCGCGGGGGCAGCGTGCCGCCTCGCCACACGCTCGCCTTTGCTCCCGCAGGTGAGCGGCTGCCGAACCCCATGCACGTGCGCTTTGCCGCGGAGACGGCGCATCACCTGCTGCGCTGGGAGCCCGGGCCCGGCTCCCCCGGCGACGTGAGCTACGACGTGGAGCACGGAGTGTGAGTAGCGGCGTGCCTCCCCCCGCGGGCCGGCCCGCGAGAGCCCGCGCCTGCCGGCACCGCTCTCACCCGCCGCCTCTCCCCGGCAGGTACGGCACGAACTTCTCCTGGACGGCGGTCCCGAACTGCATGCGGATCTCAGAGCACTCGTGCGACCTCACCTACTACACCCTGGACCCGGAGCGGCGCTACTACGCTCGCGTCAGGGCCGTTTCCGGAAACCGCACGTCCCTGTGGAACAGGACCAACTCTTTCTCCCCCAAAGAAGGTATGCTGGGCGTCCGCGGCTGCCCTGCCGGAGGGACGGCGCTGGGGGAGAGGGTGTTCGCAGCTCCGTCGGCTGCTGTAAAAGCTCTCAGAGATGCCCAAAGGAGAGATGTAACGTGCTCTTTAATCTGACTCATCTCCAGCCAGCCTGCGCCTCTCGGGGCAGAGCCTCTCTGTGGCGGGCAACACCATCCACGTGAAGCTGCAGCTGCTCCTGAAAGCCGGCAACCGCACCGTGAGATACGAGGACATACAAAAGCACGCGCGGCGCTACAAGACGTACATCAGGAGGGTGCAGGACAACAAGACGGTGAGAGCCGGGTTTCTCACCCCCTCGGGTCCCCATCCACAGGCAAGCCTGGAGACCCCCCATCACACAGAGCAGTTCAGACTGAAACAGCCACCTGTTCACTAAAGTCGTCCATAAAATCCACAATAATGCTGAGCTTCTGCATGCTCGAAACGCTGCAGAGCTATTTTTCTGCACGTTTTTTGTGGCAGACCTGCCCCCTCTTGCTGGGATTTTGGGTTTGGCTGCTTTCAGCGGCACTGCTAAGCACTCTGGTTACTCTCCCCAAGGGACAGGGGATGGGGGGGACACCCCAGCCTGGTGCTCACATAGGCAGAGCTGGAGAGCGCCCAGGGTACCAGCCTGCTCTCTGCTCGTTTCAGTACGATGTGGTGGAGACCCAGCCAGAGTTCAACATCCCCAACCTCTTCTGGGGCACGGAGTACTGCATCTCCGTGGAGCCCGACGTGGCAAGCCGGCAGATCCCTGCCACGCGCACCACGGAGCAGTGCGTCACGACTGGCGACAGAGACAGTAAGCTGGGGTGCGTGGGGCGCTGCGCAGGACGCCGTGCGGGGTGCCGTCCTGCCGGAGCCGAGGGCGCTTCGCATTGCCCACCTCACCCGGGCACGTGCTGTCTTGCAGGGAGCGCAGAGCTCCTCCTGAGCATCGTCGGCAACTTCTGCATCACCGCGCTGCTCCTGGTCCTCCTGGGGACTCTGCTGGTCTGCATGTACATAAAGAAACCCATGAGGCCGCCGTCGGTGCTGGTAAGGCAGCCAGGCGCGAGGGAAGCTGGCGTTTGCAGCTATCACTGTATAACCGCGGGGCGCTCCCCTTGGCCGCCGGCGCGAGGGCGCTGGTTTGGGGCCGGGGTGGCTGGTGGGGAAGCCGGGCAACGAGCAGGGATGACCACATCTCACCTCGCTCCTTTCTCTCCCTCCCAGAAGTCCTTCCTAAAGCAGGGCTCGCTCTGGGTGGAGCAGGAGTACTTCTCGCCAGCGAGGCTGGACGCGGACACCATCCAGCAGCTAATCCTGTGCCAGAAGGCGCCCCAGGAGCCCAGCAGCCCGGCCGGCAGCACCGGCACGCTCCAGCAGCCCCCGGAGTGGGACTGCGGGCTCACAGCGCTGCCCGAGGACCGGGCTCACCTGCTGGACCCAGGTGCCGCGAGGAGCAGGGACTGTAGCTGCACCAGCACCGACAGCGGGATTTGCCTGCACAACTCCTCCTCCGAGCTGGGCTCCGTCGGCCGGGGCAACGAGGGGCAGCTGCCCACCGGCGAGGACAGTGGCATAAGCCTGGAGAGGACCTCGCCCTGCCTGGCGCGCTCCTCCGGCGCCAGCGGCTGCTACCAGCCCGTGGAGGAAAGGCAGCCGCAGCAGGCAGAGCACGGCCTCCCGGCCGCCACGGGCGACGACGGCCCCCAGGACGTGGAGTTTCGGGGGTACTTGCAGCAGTCCAAGGGCACGGTAGAGCAGAGGTGGGACCAAGGAGAGGGGCTGCCCCCCTGGGGCCGCGCAGGGCCCGCGCAGGACCCGGGCAGCACGGACGTTGTGCTGGACATAGACTGCTCCGAGCTGCCGGTGGCCAAGGGGTATCTGAAACAGGCATCTCCCGAACCTCCCCGCAGCCACACGCGGGACCTTGCGGCGCCCGACTACCCTTGGGAGCCCACTGCCTGGGGCTTTCCCAGCCAGCTGGGCCACCAAACCGCCGGCGCGGCGAGCTGCGGGGCCCCCGGCGTCCCCACGGCCTCCAAAGCCAGCCCCGACCTGCTGAAGGCGCCCTTCGAGCTGAGCTTCTCCACCGCCGCCCCGCTGGGGCCGCTGCCGCTCATCTCCAGCCTCAGCACCAACAGCTGGCTCGCGCTGCAGATGAACCCGCTGAGCGCGCTGGAGGCGGGCAGCAAGGACAGCCGCCTGTGAGGCGCCCGCCGCGCCTCCCCACTACCTCTTCCAGCAGCTGCCCGCGGGGAGCAGCCGCTCCGATAAGCTATCGCCGACCCTGAATGTGGGCGCATCGCACTGACAGGCCAGCGCCCCTGCCCCGGGGCCCCGGCCCCCGCCGGGCAGCGCCCAGCACCAGCTGCAGCGGCCAGCGCCACGGAGCAGCCTGCGACCTCGCTCCCAGCCTGCGCGGAGCAAGCGAGCGAGCGCCGGGGACAGGCTCTGCCGCGAAGGCTCTGCCCTGCCGCCGAGGCGCAGGAGCCCCGCCGGGGCCATCCTGCCCTCGCGCCCGGCTCCCCGCGTGCACGGCCGCTCTCGGGGGCTTCGGGACGCCCAGCGCGGGGCGCGCTTCCCCTCCCTACTTCCCCCTTCCACGGCGTGGGCTCCTCCGGCTGACGTCCCTACGGCTGAGCCTTTCACAACACGGATACCGAAACATGCCTGACCTCACTCGGGAGGCGGCGAGGGACTTTCCTGGCCCGGTGGAGCCCCCCGCGGCAGGCAGAGCCCCTGCGGTGGAGCCAGAGGGGCCAGCGTGGCCCTGGGCCAGCGCTGCGCCCGTCGCGGGAACGCTGCCGCTCGCCCGGCCAGGGCTGCCCTGCTCAGGCCGCTGCAAGGGCCCTGCCGGTTTTGCATAGACACCTTATTTATTCTATTTAATTTGTAAATACAGAAACGAGGCAGTGTTATTTATTTGCTCCATTCGTCTGCGTGCCCTTCCCTAAGGTAAAGCTGCACTTTCCATTTTCACATACAGACTTCTGCCCCACCGCAGACAGGCAGTGTGCCTTTGCCTCACGCATGAGAAAGCGTTTTCACATCAGAACTGGAAAAAACAAAACCAGCTTCGTATTAATCTGAGGACTAGTTTTTCCAAGCGAGTATCATACCCTGCAGTATTCACTGAAGGGGCAACAGCAAAAAAGGTGTTGAACCGCCTGCGGTTGATTTTGCCGGGGTGCATCGGGGGCAAAAGACTCCCTGCCTGGGCAGCAGGCACAGGCACACTGCGCAGGGGAAAAGCAGGACAACCTCCAGGGCAGGGCGGAACAAATCTGTTTTTTGGGGTGGGGGGAGAAGGGGGAAAATAGTTTCTATGTCAAAATGGGAACAGAAATAAAATAGGAAAGACTTACTGTGGGCTACATTCAACTACTTTCCAGGTCACCAGAGAATTTTTCCAGAAGCCACTTCATTTCATGGCAACTTCACCATGGGATAGTCCCATTAAAAGTGTTGATGGAAACCCGGTTGTGGAGTATTACTTCAGGTGAAAACATGAATCACTTCGGCGAGGAGAATGTTTGTTGCTGCATTGCGAAGTTTCCCTGTGTTATGTCTGACACGGCATTACTCGTTTTAAAAATACGTTCCCTGCGTCACTGGGGCTGCTGCACGGCTCTCCGTGGCGAGGGGGGAGCGGATTCCAGAGAGGAACGGTTTATGCTGAGATTCGCGCTAGCTTCCGGCTTTCCGTGTAGTTTGCCGTCCATCACTTCATTTCCACCATCTGTTTTGCCTTTTGGTATTTTGAGGGTTGGGGTTTTTTGCGTGAGCTTTTTTTTTAAACTTCCTCTGAAAAACAGAGTCATCAAAATCGAGCGTGCCTTTTTGGTACTGCTGACGTCAGGCGCTGCCGGTTCCTGCGCGCGGCGCTAGGCTGCAGCGGCGGCGCCGGGGCCGGGCGGCAGCGCTTCCCTCGCCGCGGCCGGCCGCCCCGCGCTCCCCTTTCCATGAAAGCCGGCCGTGTTGGCGAGAAAGCCAGGGCCAGCACGCTCTCGCTCCGATGGCCTGCAGGGTGGACCTTCCCTCCGACTCGCTCTGGAAACTCCGGGCGCTCCCACATTTTCATGAATTCACTCAGGGCTCGACACGGGGAGGATGTTTCTCTCTGGCTCCGGCAGCACCCCGCGTGCCCGCTCTCCTCTTTGCGCCGTGCACTTCAGGCTGCGCACACGCTCCCCCCGGTCGTGGCACACCCGCAAGGCCTTTCCCACGAGCAGGGGGCGAAGCCCGCCGACATTTCGCAGGAGCAAACCCCGCGAGAGGCAGCGCGTGGGAGAAGGGGGCGACGCGAGCGGAGGCGCAGCCCCGAGGGCCGCAGCCGCCTCGGCCAGGGCTGCGCCGCGCGCCCGAGGCATCGCCGCAGCCGCCGGCGCTCCCAAGGTCGGGGCGGCGAGCCCGCAGGGACAGCGGCAAGGCCGAGGGCTGGATGCAGCCGTGCATCGCAGGCCAGCAGCGCGGCTCCCCGCGCAGCCCGTCCGAGAGCAAAGAGAAGGCCCCCGGGGATTTCTGGGGTAGCTGCTTTCACCGCTGGGGCAGAGAGGACAAATTTCCACATGTGCCCAGAGACGTGACCGAGGAGGGAAGTCTGAGGCACTCTCATTTCCTTATGGCATTTTCCCCTCTTGCACAAAAGTAACTACTGATTTCTGTGGCTTGCTGCCACCCTTTTGAACCAGTTCCCTGTGCTCCTGCCCCCTGGTTCCTCGGCACCTTGACCCAAGGCCTCCCGGGCACGCGGGCAGGACGCCGCTGCCCAGGGGTGTGCGGGGAGGGCGGCCTTCCTCCCAGGGACGGTGCTGGAAGGTGCTGAGGAGAGCTGGGAGACAGGTAGTTCCCTTTTCCCACGTTTCAAGTGAGGAACCGGGATAGCTGCCGGCCCCGGGCTCCTTCCCAGGGCTACCCAGCCCATGGCCAGGGAGGCCCAGAAGTGAAATGCAGGGAGCAGATGGAGAAGCTGTTCGGCAAAACAAAAACTGCACTGTTTGCTTTCAGTACAAATCCAGCGTATTCGGGGGTTGTTTTTTAAAGAACTGAGACTAGAGGAATTCCCCCGTGGCTGGTTTTGGTTGCTCTTTCCATGGCCACCAGCGGTGAGGAGGGAGCCAGCACAGGGAAACATCCCCAAGAAAAGCCAGGATGGAGAGCGCAGGCAGGGTCCGGAGCCGGGCGCCGCTCTTGGCCGAGGCCGAGCGCTGGTGTCCACGCGAGGGTCCCGGGCAGCAGGACGGCCCCGGCATCCCCTCCGTGGCGGGCAGCCTGCAGCGGCACCGTGGGCACGGAGCAAGCGCCGCTGCGCTGCCCAGCCCGGGAAGGGCAGAGCAATGCCTAAGTCCCCTGCACCCCTCCGGGCACCGGGGCACGGTGCTCCCACGGGAATTCCCTGTGTCAGCCTCCACCGGGGACCCCGCAGCTCCCCGAAACAGCGCAAGTTTGTGGTGCTGCCAGCTCTCATGCCACGGAGAGGCCAGAGGCCCAGGGAGGGAGACCCCCCGGCGGCACAGGGAAGTCGCTTCTCTTCCGGCTGGGAACGGAGAGCGCTGCGGCTGGGTCCCCCAAGCCTGCAAGGTGGAAAACAAAACCAGAGCCCGGGGAAAGCCCCTGATTCCCCACAGCATGCAGGGGCCAAGTCACGGGGAAGGCTTTTTGGAGGGGAAACCTTGGGAATGCCCTGGGGAAAGCCTGCGAAAGCCACGAGCAGGGCGATGTGGGCACGGAGCACCGGCTCCGGCAGGGCCGGCGGGCGAGGCGCAAAGGCCCGCAGCCCTCAAGGGAGCTCGCCGCTCCCGGACCCGGGGGAATTGCGGCTGTGCTGCTGCAGCAGGGCAGGGAGCGGGAGGAGGCGCGGGGGGCCGACGGCTCTCTCCGGGGCGAGAGGCCAGGAGCCGGGGCCATGCCTTACCTGCGCCCGCTCGCCTGTCACAGCCCCTGCTCGTGGAAGCGCACGTAGCCGCTCCTCGCCTCGCTCAGGGAGCCGCTGACCGTGAACGGCGGCGCCAGCTCCACTTCCACCGCCCTCAGCCCGCTGCGGGACGGCGGAGGCATCAGGGGGCACGCGGCTGCGGGGGCGTCCCCGGGCACGCACGCACGCACCCGCCGCAGCCCCTCTCCCGCTCCGGCGCGGTGGGAGCAGCAGCGAGGGCTTGCAGCGCCTTGCCCTGGTGCCCAAGCCGCCCCGCACGGACGCGCGGTGCAACGCGCCCCGCCGGCCCCCGGCCAGCCGCGGGGGCTTCCCTCGGCACTGCCTCACTCACCGGATGTGGTACAGGTTGAAGACGAAGTTGGGCCCTGGGGGGAGGGAAGGAGGGAGGCTGTCACCCAGCGGGAAGGGCAGACCCGGAGCTCGCCGGCTCCCGGCAGCGCCGGGGCGTCCCCGTGCACCCGCCTCCACGTCCCCCGGCTTGCCTTGCCCCAACGTTACCCTGCATCGCACAAGGGTTTCCCAGCCCCGCCGGCTCGCAGGGGATGAGCACACGTGGGACGTGTCCCCGCAGCCCGGGGTCCTGCAGCCCTTTGCTTTTAACCCCATCTCCCACCAGGGCTTGGCGCTGGCCCGTGCCGTGCAGGCACCTTCGCCCCCCGCTCACTGCCCCGCCAGGGCGGCTGCCTGCCTGCCTGCGCCCCCGTCGCCCACCCCGCCGCGCTGCCGTACTCACGGTGCCAGCACTGTCCGCTCTGGTAGCACTGGACAAAAGCGTAGGCAAAAAGGATGAGGACCAGCAGGGCCAGCCCGACGCCCATGACGATCCCGAGCATGCTGACGGGCTCTCGTCCTGCAAGGCAGAGGGAGAAGAGGCTCCACAGCGCGGCGCCCGCGTGGCGCCTGGCTTCTAAACATGCTGGGGAGGGGGCCAGGGCCGCGGCGGGGCTGGGCAGGGTCAGGGATCCCCACGCCGTGCCACCCCCACGGTGCCGAGGGCCGGCACTCCGCGGGGCTATGGAGCACATGGCACGGTGCTGGTTTGCCGCCCCGACAGCCCCACGTTGGGGCCTTGTGATCCTGATTGCGCAGCCACGTGCTTGAAATCCCCACATCAGGAAAGGAGCCGGGGGGGGGGGGACGACACCCACAGCCCGCAGCCCAGACAGGAGGGCAACGGCATAAACAGGAGATGTTCCCCATAACCAGGAGCCCCAGGCACCCCGGCTCCTGCTCCTGCCCCTGCCAGGTGCTCCCAGAGCTGGAGCAGCTTTCGGTGGTCCCTGGGGCGCTCCACATCTCATGCCAAGACCCACTTTAACAAACGCTGCGTTGGGTCCTGCCAGGCTATTGCGGTGTTTTCCACCCTCCTGTCATCCTGGAAGTTTTCCAAGCCCGAGGACCTCCCAAGAGGTGTTCCACCACATCTCGCGGCCGGCCGGCCAGGCAGCAGCAGAGGGGTCGCTGCGATGGGACAAGATGCTCTCCGGAGCACCCCGGGCAGCGTGCGTTGCCCCTGGGCACTGCAGGAGAAGTGAAACAGCCTCCGGCTCGGGGAATCACCCATGGTGTGTCACATGCTGCTGACCACAGTCTCGGCCCCGGGGAGGCTGCAGCATGCTCGGCACAGCGGCTTTCGCCACAGCCCTGGCACTCCTTGCCAGCCCCGGCAGCAGCCGCCGAGGGGAGAGGAACCAGGAGAAGAGCAGTGTGTCAAGGCTGCAGGCACTGACAGCGACCCTCCCCGTGCTCCCGGAGCAGCCTGCTCCTCGAAACGCCCTGCACCCAGCCTGGGCAAGGGGCACAAGACCCTGGAGGGCGCCGGGGACAAGGTCAGGACAGCGGGACGCAGGCTGCCTTGCTCCAGCAAGAGCGTCCAGCTCCCAGGCACACACGTGCACGCGGGGAGCAGCGTGAGCGCGCTGCGTCCCCCGCGGCACCGGCCCCGGCACGAGACCCCCCCCCAGCGCGGAGCCTGGCAGCCCTCCCTGTGCCCCCAGCTCGGCAGAGGCGAAAGCAGGCGCGAGGGACCCTGCTCGGCCGGGCCGCGCCGTGCAGCCCTGCGTGCCCACGCAGACCCATTTTTGGACAGGCAGTTCCCTCTAGAGGACGCGTGTGTCAAGGCAGGTTCCCGCAGCCGGGCCGGGCTGCTGCCTGGGACAGGGGAGGCTGCGCTGAGCGCAGCGGCAGCACCTGCCTGTGCCACGCTGCAGAGCCCGCAGAAGCCCAGCGCAGGCCCCCGCTCCCAGCATCGCTGCGGGGACGCCAGCGTGCCCGGGTGCAGCACGGCTGGAGCAAGAGCTGCCGTTTCCCTGCTGGCACAGGTCACCCGCTGCGCAGAGCCGAGCGTGATGCGCAGCACGGCACTGCAATCGCATCTCTACAGCTGCTGCCAGCTCCGGCTCCCCAAAATCCTGGCACAAGCGTCACCACGGCCCTTCTCCGCTACCACGAGGGGTGGCAGGGTTTAATCACACCTCCAGGCGCAGGCAGCCCCGCGTGCATGGAGGCGCCGGGGCAAGCTCCTGGCGCATGGAGAAGGTGTCGTGCCTGGCAGCGCCAGGAGTGAGACAGCGGAAAGGGATGACCTAACAGCAGCTAAATTTAGACAGATGCCGGTGGAGTGAGAACACTTCCCCTGTGGTCACAGTGTTTACACAGTGAGCGACGTGCCAAATCCTCCTGCAACCCGCAGCACTTGCTCTACCTGATGGGATGCGGCAAACCCTGGAGGAGCCACTGCGCATCGCGCTGCCGCCTCTCGGGTCGTGCGGCAGCTCTGCCCCCAGCGGGACCAGCCTGCCTTTCCCCGCTGCCAGGCCCCCGCGGGAGGCTGGCACGCGTGGGCGGCCGATGCATCCCGCTTCGGCTGGGCCAGGCGTGAGCCGGGAGCACCGGGGAGCCTGGGGCCGGCGCGGGCCGGCGTGGGTGAGGCCCGGCAGCCGGCTCCCGCAGTGACTCATGCAGCAGCCGCGCGGTGCAGTAGCCTCCCCGCATGAGCCAGCGACCGAAACCGCCCTCTCTCCCCGCACCTGCTGCGGGTGGGAGGATGGCGGCACACTTGACGCCCCGCGGTGTGCCCGGCCCCTGCCCGGCTGTGCCGCACACGGGAGGCGCTCGCTGCCCTGCGACCCGCAGAGGCGGGCACTGCCGCATCCTCGCGGGGCACCTCTGAGCAGCGCTGCCCCGAGGCAGAGCCGCAGCAGCGAGGCCCCACGCCCGGCCGGAGCCCCCAGCTCCACACACAGCAGGACGAGCCCCCGGGCCAAAGTAGCACGGCCCAGACTCCTGCATTGTGCCAAAAGATATACTCAGAAACACCCAAATACCTGCCCCGGGGGTCCATCTTCCGGTGTCCCCCCTGGCTCCCGCAGGAGGCGCGGCAGAGCTGGCCCAGGCCAGGGCCGCGGGAGCAGCACGGGGCGCAGCGCGGGCTCGCGCACCGCACAGCCCCTCCTCGCCCGCTGACACGGCCGGCTCACCACCCTCGCCGCCACGAAGGCCGGGCCGGCTCCTCGCCCGACTGGTTCCCCGGGGCGGAAAACTGGGGAGCGCCGGCAGGCCTCGCTGCCCGGGTGGTGGGCGGCAGGTCGGCTGCACCCGGCACCCCTCTTTCTGAGCAGGGGGCAGGCAGGGGCGAAGCGCGCTCGGCAGGGCTTCCCGGGCTCCTCTCCCCCAGCTCCAGCCAGGCTGCCTCTCCGCAATGTGGGCGCCTTTCCCTGCCGCGCCAAACCCGCCGCCTCGTCCTACGGGGCTTGAGGAGGGGCAGACGGTGCCAGCTGGAGCCTGCCTGGGTGGGAGCGCAGCCCCGGCCCGGGAAAGGGAGGAGCCGGCCAGGGAGGAGGAAGGGGACCAGCTCCCAACCCTGGTCACTGCCGTGTCCTCTGACTGCCACCTCCTGGCAAAGAGCCGCAGCCGGGCTGCTGCCGGAGGGGCTGGGTCCGGCACAGAGCGGGGCCTGGGGGCTCGGGATGCCCGCAAGGGCGGTGGCCTCGTGCAGGGCGATGGCACCCGGGGTGTCTCACGCCGCCCAGCTACGCCCTGCTCCCAGACACCTCCCGGTGCAGTGCACTTACCACCGTGCTTGAGCATCGTCCCAAAGCCCCGGGTCCCCAGGCACGGGATCAGGCGGGGATCATCGCCTGCTTGGGGCAGAAAGGGGCAAACCAGCGCGGCAGCTGCAGATAGAAGACAGCAAACAGGGATAATGATTAACAGCCCGGGAAGAGGACAAGCAGGGGGAGAGAGAGCGCGGAAGAGTATCAGGGACGCCAAGACCCAGCTCCGACAGAGAGGCTGGGGCGGCTGACGGGGGAGAGCCCCTTGCTGGCAGAGGCAAGGGGACCTGCAAGCAAGAGCAAGGATTTGCGCCGCCGAGGTGTGCGACTGCGCTGCTTTGGGTGAGCCGAGCATGGCCTCAGCCTGACCCCGGATGGTGCCGGGGAGCCCTGAGGCCGGCGTCACGCCGAGCGGCTGGGGCGGGAAAGGCGGCCGCGCTCCAGGAAGCAGAGCCCTGAAGGCGCCCGGAGCTGTGACATAACATCTGCAAACCTCAGCTGCTTCCTCAAAGCCTTCGCTCAACCTCAGAGGGGGAAGAGCCGCTCGCGGCGCCCCAGTGCTGCCACCTCCTGCCCCACGGATGCAGGGGGGCCGTGCTCTGTCCCACGTGAGCGTGGCCGGGCCCCGCTGGTGTCCTGGTGGTGGGGCCGGCACCGGGGAGCGTCTCACGGCCCGGCTCTGGGGGCTGGCGGGGTGGCGTCGTTGCCGCTGTGCCAGGAGGGCAGCCCCGCTCTGCTGCCCCACGTGCTGCCCCTCGCCCGGACCCCTTCGAGGGGGTCTCCACCATGCACCCCGGGGCTGCAGCTCTGCATGCGGTGCCAGATGCATGGGCTGGAGTTTGCTCCGGAGCATCTTCCTGGCCCCCGGCAGCCCAGCAGCATCCACCTCTTGAGCGATCTCCTTTTACTTGGAAAACCTGCAGCCCACCCCGTCCTGGCACCTCTGGAGGAGGCCAGATTCCCGCATGCCTGGAGTGCGTGTCCCTTACCTGCTGAGCCGCGCGCAGATGCCAGCAGACCCTACACTGTCCTCCCTCCTCCACACAGCCGGCATCCCTGCTGCATCCGGGGAGAGCTGGCACAGGGACAGCACGCGTCCCGGGCCAGGAGCTGCAGGAACGCGATGCTCCGTGGCCTCCCCGCTGGCACGGTGCACGCACCTGGCAGCCGCGGCTCTCCCCCGCTGTTGGGAAAGCTTGGTGACAAAAGGAGGGGAGGGTAATTAGCCGCGAACCCTGCACACCCTCCACTTCCAGCATGAGTCTGCCCCAGGCCGGGCTTTCTAGCCGGGAGCCAGTAAGGCCTGCCCGCAGCCTGCAGACTCGCTGACCCCATCCAGCTCCCTGCGCCAGGAGCGAGCGCTGCCGCCGCCTCCCGCGCAACATCCGCCAGCAGTTTCCCAAGTCACCTGCAGCCGCAAACCCCGGGAAAGGCAGCACCTGCCTCCTCCGAGCACTGCCTGCGGCTCTGCTTCCCCACTGCGCACGGGGCCGCGTGCGAAATGCCCCGGGGCGTCTCTGCTCCCCGACCAGTGGGGTTGCTGGTGGGGCTGCCCTGGGTCAAACCTAGACGCCCATCGCAGCACCTGGCAGCGCCAGCACGAGTGGGCGAAGGCAAACAGCTCTTTTTCCCAGGACATCGGCCCGGCTCCCTTTTAACTGCCAGCTGCATCCTGGGGCCGGGCACAGAAGCGGCAACCAGGTGACCTGAGGGACAGGAGCATCATGGCCTGGTAACCTCGTGCATAAACTCTTCTCCTTTCCTCCTCCGCCTACTAAAAATCTCCGTTTCAGAAAACAACTCAGTGCAATGCGGAAGAGACGGGCAAAGAGCAGGATGCTTGTGGTTCCTCTTATCATCGGGAAAGGAGCATGAAAAATCTTGCCCTGTCAATCAGTTCACTCCTGATAAGTTATTTTGTGACAGTAGCTCTGCAAGTGAGTCACTCCCCAGTGGTAGATGCTCCGGAGATTACTGCAGGTGATGGTGCTGCTGATAGACTGGTGTTATATTACAATACAAATCATAATTCCTGTTTCACAACTCCCGTTGTGGGTTTTAAGGAGTGCTTGGGCGGTCCTGCCCCAGTGCTCGTACGGCACGGGCAGAGCCGGGGCAGACAGGCGCAGGACGGGGCGGCGGGAGCACCGCCTGCCCGGGCTCCCTGGCGTCGGGGCACCCGCAGCTCCCCGCACCGGAGGGCATCGGCTGGGTTTCGGGGGCTGAAGAGGAGCTCAGAGCCGGACAAACATGGTGAGTTACGGGCAGCGGCGCCGTCGCCCTGCCTCTGCCTAGCACCTCCCTGCCTGTGAGCCCAGGGAGCCCACGCTCCCTCGGCTCCGTCTGCATTTGCAGCCCGGGTCTGATGGGAACGGCTTGTGCCGGCGGCTGCGAGCGCGCAAAGAGCAACACCGGGCTCAAAGGGCTGCCGCTCCCCGGCCCCGCTCACCCGCAGCCGCTGGGCCGGGAATGGTGGTACCCGTCTCTCCAGCCACTGCCGCGGCTGCTGGGTACGGCGCCTGCCTGTTCCCTCGCGCTCCCACATTTCTCCGTGGCTTTGCCTCAGCCCTCTCCCAGCCGGGAAGTGGCAGGCAGGGTGCTGCCTCCCGCGGGGCCGCGCACCAAGGGCGACGCGCCCTTCCGCAGCATCTTATCCCCCCAGAGAGGCGCGGGGGACCCGAAACTCGCCTCCTGCGTGCCCCATGGGATGAATCGCCAGGGGCCGAGGAGTTAGCCCGGGGACGGAGCGCCCCGCTGCAGCGCGGCCCGTTAGCCAGGGGCTCGCTGCACCCCGGTGAGGCCGGGCTTTGTGCAGGAACATCTCACCCACCCGCGCCCCTTGCTGCCCTGCGCCCGCTCGCGCACCGCGGGCTTGGCGTTTGCTGCGGAGGCCAGGGCTTTCGCACGGTCCGAGGGCTGGCTCACCAGGGCTCTGATCCTGCTTCCCGAGGCTCAGGCAAGAGGGCCTAATTAGTTACGGTAGCTCGGAGTTTCCAAGGAAATGGTGCTTGTGCCGGCACGGAGGTTGGCATGGCCACGGCCATGGTTGAGTTAACCTGTGCAGCCCTTGCTTTGAGAGCACGTGGGCGGTCACCAAGAGGCAGCCCCTGGGGCAGCTCCAAGCTGCGGATTCATTGCAAATCGAGGATGTTTGCAGGCAGAAGGAACGGCAAAAAAAAAAAAAAAAAATCAGCAATGACCCGTAGCTGCTGGAGGCAGGAGCTAGGGGAAGAGCCAGCCGGCAGGGCACGGCACGGCACGAGCCTGGCTGCAGCCCGTGGAGGTGCCCACCGCAGCGATGGTGGGCGGCACTGTTCCCGCAGGGAACCGTTAGGATCCCATTAGCTGTGTCATGCCCAGCCCCAGCCCGCGGTGACACGAGGTCAGCATGAGGAAGGACCAGCCCGCGCGCCCTCGGCCTGCTGCGCCGGCAGACGTGGGTGGCATTTGGGAGCGAGCGGGGCCGGCGTTGCAAAACTCCCGGGGCTCCTGCAGGCACCACGCGGCTAGATAAGCAGCTGGCTCCGGGAAGCGACTTGGGAAGGGCAGCAGAGACGAGAGGCTGTGGACCTGGAAACGTGCTCCCATCCCACCCTGCCCGCCCGTTCCCAGCACTTTCTGGCTCATCAGACCCAGGCTGTCTTTGTGCGTTAACCAATAAATAATCGCTTGGCACTTGCCCTTAAAATCCTGCGGGCTGAGCCTTCGTGCATGGCTAAACATGCCCAAACAGAGTGACCTGCGCAGGGAGGCAGGGAGGCAGGCAGGGAGGCAGGGAGGCAGGGCTGCACCGCTCCCTCCTGCCCGCCGGGGCTGGGGCACGGCCCGTGGCAGCCGCGCCGTGCTGCCAGCCCTGCCGCGCTGCTGCTCCCCTTCAAAGCCCAGCCTCCGAGCCCTGCGATCGCACACGGGGCTCGGCTCTCACTTGAAACGGCAGTGCAAACATTTCCAGCCCTCTGCTGCCAAGGGAAAAAAAACAGGCTGCTCCTAACAGCTCAGAAAGTAAAGCATAAAGAGCACAGGCTCCTTAAACCCCAAACCCTCTTGATTTTCGCTCCTGGATCTGTGGGTTTACGGTAGTGTTTTCAGTCTCCCTTACCTCTGTTCACGCGGGATAGAGGCCCTGCAAAAAAGCAAAGCCTTACCTGTCACGGTAGAGCCCAGAAACGACAGCAAAGGCAATGATCTTGCTCAGGGCTGGAGGGAGGGTTACAGCGATACGTAAACGTGCTGCTTTCCATGGCCTCAGAAGGGCAGGAGCGCGCTGCAAAGTGCAGACAGCCAGGGAGCAGCTTTCAGCAGCACGGCACAGGCAAGGATGCAAAACGGGCAGCGTCCCCCCCCCGAAACCCGAGTGAACGGCCACCAACGGCCTCGCCGTCCTGTCCCACTGCAACCTGCCGTGAGCAGAGCAGCTACAGGAAGCGTGAAGGGAGCAGGAGGGAGCAGCGCCTTGTTCCCGCTCGCTCCGGCGGCGGCGGCGGCGGCTGTCGCGGGGGCTCTGTTTGCCGCGTCTCCTAGCAGCGGCACGGCTCGGCCCTCCCTCCGCCCCGCGCTCCCCTGGGCTGGGCTGCTTTCTCCCGCGGCTCCGGCGGTGCTAGGGCGACCGCCAGCAGCGGTGCTCCCGTCGGAGCGCACCGGCTGTGCCGGGGCTGGGCCAGCCAGGGGGCACAAGCCCGGCCGTGGCGTGCCGGGGGGGACACAGCGCCGGAGGCACAAGTATTTTGACTCAGGGTTTTGTGGCACATCAGCAAGGGCCTCTTTCATAAACCCTGCGAATCTTTAAGCCTCGGTTGCATTAAAAAAGCAGTAAGTCTGTAACGCGAAGAGCCAGTTAGGTGAATGGAGCAGGCGGCGTCCTTGGGAATGGCACGGCCGGGCTCAGCCTGGGCGAGGGCCACGACGTGGTGTGGCACGGGTTGGCCACGTAGCTTGACACCCTCCCCCCCCCCCCCCCCCGCCAGCTGCTCTCTCCCTGTGGTTCCTGCTCCTTAGCCAGTTTTCCCCTCTGGTTTGCAGGACGAAGCCTCCGAGCGGCCGCTGAGCAGCGGAGGTAATGCCTGCCGGCGCCGGGGCGGGAGCGCGGCCAGGCTGAGCCCCGTGCCTCTCGGTCACGCTCTGCGCTGCGTTGCAGGTGCCAGGGCAGGTCCCAAGGCCTCCGCGGCGCTGCAGTCCTTCAAGCGCTTCGGCATCCCCATCCTGGCGGCCGCGCTCGGCCTCGCCAGCATCATAGCCATCGGGTTCTTCGGTACGGCTCCCGCTCTCCTCCCGCCGCTGCCGGGCTCGGCACAGGCAGCTGCAGAGCCAGGGCTCGGCGGGGACCGGCTCTGCTCCCTCCCTGCCGAGCCGCAGTGCTGAGCCCTGTTTCCCTCCAGTCAAGATCTACCTGGACTACTACTACTTCTTCTGCAAGCAGCCGCTGCGGCTGGTGCCGCTGCAGCAGGTGTGCGACGGCCAGGCCGACTGCGCGCAGGGCGAGGACGAGGCCAGCTGCGCCCAGCGGGTCCCCGACGGGCCGCGGGTGGGCGGTGAGTCCGGGACGCCGTGCCGCAGCGCCGCGCTGCCGCAGGGAGCCTCTGCCGGCCCCCAGCAAGGCTGAGCCCCCGTTTCTCTCTAGTCCGCCTCTCCAGGGACAGATCCACCCTGCAGGTGCTGGACACCGTCACCGGAGCCTGGTCCGGGGTCTGCCACGACCACTTCGACCTGCCGCTGGCAAAAGCAGCCTGCGAGCAAATGGGCTACAGCAGGTGCGAGGCGGCTTTCTCCTCCGCGCGTCGTTCCCCCGCGGATCTACCCTGCTCCCCCAGAAGCCCTTCGGGGCCGAGCCTCCGCTCGGCTCCCCGCGGCGCCCCCGCGCCAGAGCTGCCCCGCATCTCCCAGCGTGGCCGTGGCCAAGCTTCCCGCTGTGGGCAGGTGGGGAGCCGCGCTGAGCCCCGTGCCTCCGCTCGGTGTCTTGCAGCCTCCCCGCTTTCCGGGCGGTGAATGCGGGCGGCGGGCAGGCCCTGCCGCTGCGCGAGGTTGCGTTGCGTGACGGCGGCCTGCAGCTGCGGCAGGCGGGCAGGTGAGTGCTCCACAGCCGCCCTGCCGGCAGGACGCCGGGCCCCGTGCCCGCGGCGCCGCTCTCCTCTCACGCAGCCCCTCGCTCCCTCTCGCAGGAAGTGCCTCTCGGGCTCCGCGGTCTCGCTCATTTGCTCCCGTAAGTACGACTGCGCCTCCCGGCCACCCGCCCCGGGTGCAGCCGGCGCCGCGGCTATGACACCGCCGGCTCCGGGTGCGAGTCGCGGCGGCAGCCCCAGCCCTGGCCCTTGCACGCACGCAGCAGCCCTTTGCATGCGGAAAGTTGGATTTAACTGGTGCTCACCCCCTCGTTAAGCCGGCACGAACCGCCCAGAACCGAAACCCCTAGGAAAGGCTTCCTCTTGCTGATGAATTACCCTAACGAAGCTAACGCAGCCGGTGCTCAGGCCTCCCCCCGGGCGGCAGGGGAGGGCGGCGCGCGCGCTCGCCTCCCCTCTCCTGCCGCCGGCGCTAACGTGCTGCTCCGCGGCGTCGGGCGGCAGAGGAGTGCGGCGAGAGCACCAGGGCCCTGCGGGTGCTCGGCGGGCGCCCGGCGGCCATCGAGGCTTGGCCCTGGCAGGTGAGCCTGCAGTACAGGAAGGAGCACATCTGCGGCGGCAGCATCCTCGATGCCAGCTGGATCCTCACCGCCGCGCACTGCTTCAAGTGAGCCAGTGGGCGCCCGCGGCACCGCCGCCCCCGTGCAGCGCCCCGGCTCTTGGCCGGCGGCGGGGCGAGGCGAGGGCGGTAACGGAGGGGTCCGTGCACAGGAACAACCCCGTCGTGCAGAGCTGGCGCGTGAAGGCCGGCTCCCGCCTGCTCTCAGGCACCGCCACCCTCGCCGTGGAGAAGGTCTTCCTGGCCAAGGCGGCGCCCGCCTCTCCCAAGGACGACGACATCGCCCTGGTGAAGCTGCGCTCCCCGCTGCGCCTCTCAGGTGAGATGCGGCTCGACCCTCCCGGGGGCCGGCGTGCCTCCCGGCGGTGGCGCCGAGAAGAGGCCGGGCAGCCCGCGGGGCCCCGCGCCCCGGCCTCACCGGCAGCCCGCCGGCGCCACTCTCGCCTGCAGCCAGCAGCAAACCCATCTGCCTGCCCTACTTCGACGAGGAGCTGCACCCGGGCACCCTGCTCTGGGTGACGGGCTGGGGCTACACGCGGGAGCACGGTGAGCAACGCCGCCTGCGCGCAGCCTGGGCGCCCCTCGCAGCCCTCCTGCTCGGCGCCGCACCGCGCGGCTCGGTGCTCCCCCCTGAGCGGGCGCCTCCTGTGCAGGCAAGCTGTCGGAGACCCTGCGGGAGGCGGAGGTGAAGCTGATCGACACCCGGAGCTGCAACCTGGCTGCCTACCACGGGGACGTCACGGAGAAGATGCTGTGCGCGGGCCTGCCGCAAGGCGGGGTGGACACCTGCCAGGTGGGGGGCTGCGCTCGGCCGCCCGCCGTCCCTGCGCTGCCGCGGGGCTCGCTGCGCCCCGTGGGCTTGCTGCTGCAGGAAGGGGTGGCAGCCTGGTCCCGCGTCCCTTACCAGTGAAATGTCCCTTTAACGGGAGAGCTCCAGCCACCGCAGTCCTGGGAAACAGCTGCAGACGCGAAGCGTTTCAGGCACGGTGTAACGGTGCTGGGCTCTCCCGAGTGCTCGCCCCTCCTTGGGGCTGGACCCCGGGAGTGGTGGGTCGGGCAGCGCGTGCAGCCCCCTGCCCACGTTGGCACCCGCTCCCGGCCCCAGGGAGGCTCGAGGCCGGGCCGACAGAATGCATCCCCCTCAGGCCGGCTTGTCCTTCGCAGGGGGACAGCGGCGGGCCCCTGCTGTATTTTCACGACCGCTGGCAGGTGGTGGGCATCGTCAGCTGGGGCCAGGGCTGCGGCACCCCCAGCACCCCCGGCGTCTACACCAGCGTCCAGGCCTACCTCAACTGGATCTACACCGTCCGCAGGGTCAGTGCCCTTCCCGATGCGTGGCGCCGTGGGATGGCTGGCGGGATGGGGGGAAATGGGCGCCTCCGGGGCAGGCGCAGCTCCCCGACGGCTCTGCACGGGGAGCAGCCGCGCAGCATCCAACACGGGCATCTTCTCCTCTGCCTCTCTGCCCTTCCAGTCGGAGCTGTGAGACCTGCGGGATGGGTCCCCTCCGTCCCCGACCTCCTGTCCCTTACGCGCTTGGCTCTCCTGGCCCTGGCAGCAGATGGGAAACAGATATCGAGCCGCTGAGGGCGAGCGAAGCCTCCCGACCTCGCATGGGCAGGCCGCGGCTTAGCATGCCGGAGGGCGGCCAAGGAGATGCAGGGCAGCTCGGAGCAGCAGCCACCGACACCGCCGAGGAATTCGACCGGCTCAAGCTGCCTTCCGGAGAGAGATTAATTTATTGCCCTGTGCCGATCCTGCTGCGTCAGGCAGGTTCCCACGCGTCGAAGCTGCTGCTTGCTCAGATTAGTCCCCCTTTCTTAGCTGACAGAGAGAAACGATGTTTGTGCTGTTGAGTATTCGCCTTAAAAGAAAGGATTTGTTTTTTCACGCAGCCTGTGAAGGGTTTGTCCCTCTTATTCACGAGGCCTCTTTCTCACCAAGCCCCGTGCTAGCCTGCGTTAAGCTCCAGCCTGGCGCTGCAGCCGGGGCCCTGCCCTGCCTTCGCCCGCCGTTCGGGGCCTGCCGGGCTCCAGCAGCCCCGCGCCGCCTTACTCCTTTGCATTTTTCATTCCCTCTTAAGCAAAACAAGGGGTGAGGGCGCGTGACAGCAATGAAGGCCCCCACGCACCCAGACGCCGGTGAGCCCCACGGCCAAGCGCCGGGGAAGCAGCCTGCGGGTGCACGCTGCCGCCCTGAGCCCCGGAGCGGGAGGCTGCTGTGCCCAGCGGAGCTCCAGCGCGGCCCCAGGAGCTGCCCTCCCTTTCGGCAGCGCTGCGCCCACGAGTCACAAGGAGGAAGAGCGACTTTTCTAAGAAACAGAAGCGGGCGCAAGTGTTTCCAGGAAGACGGAGACTCTGGAACAAAGAATCACTTCTGAGATGCCCTTTTTCTTTAGAAATGCGCCAGTGGTTTCATGCCGCAATGCCAGGCCCCTCGGCGGCGATTGCGCTGGAAAGCCACGATTCTCCGTGTCTGCGGCCGTCTCCCGTGCCGTGGGAACAAGGCAGGGTTTATTTCCCGGCGCTCGGGAACAAGCCTCTATTGTGCGCGGGTAACAAAGGAAGGGCCCGGGGGGCGGAATCACCGTAAACAAACAGGGGCTTTAGGAGCTTTTTTAAATCAGCTTTTTGGACTGTAGCTTCAGCCCCAGCAGAAATTGGGGCCGTTCTTGCGCAGCGGGGCGGGGAGGGATCTTGCTTTCTAGCTAGCTGCACCCGGAGAGCCCTTGGCCGCGGGGAAGCCCGTGCAGCGCGCTGCAAACGCTCGCTCCCGCGGGCTGCGGGCAGGGGGACGGCCCCGCTCCGCCTGCGGCCCCGCTGCCGCCTCGGGGCGCCAGCAGTACCGCGAGCAGCCCCAGCCCCAGCAAGCACCCCCAAAAAGCCACGCTACAGAGAGTTTCTCTAGTAAACATAAAGTTTATTTCATTCAAGGCAAAGCTAGCTAAAACTCTACAGTGCAAAATGTGTTGCAAGTCATAACACAGCGTGTTGCACGCACCCTGTGTGTACTCGCAGGTATCTCCTACATCTATTTCCACACGCCTACACGCACCTGTGCCGGTCACACCACACCACACCACACCACACACTTCCAGTAGTGCCGTCCCCCGGCACGCCGCGGGAAGCCCCGGGGATGGCAGGGACCCCGCCGGAGCGGCACGAGCTCCCGAGCCAGCCCCTTCCCCACAGCACTGCCTGCAACACCCGCTCACACATGCCTACGGACAGTTACATTTCCAAAACTGGTTATGCTGACTTTTCTTCCTTCAAGCCAGAGGAATAACCCATGCATAGTACAGCATTGCATATCCTGTGGTAAGTGGAGCTGGGTCCAGATACCGTCTAGAAAAGGCTGGCAGGTTAGGACAGCTAAAAATAGTTCTTGGAAAAAAAAAATCCCTTCCTCCCCTCACTGCCCTCTCCCCTGGGAGGTCTTCTCCAAGGATGGGCTGGCGGTCTCACTGGGGGGGCTCGCGTCTTCCTGCCCAGACTCTCGTGAGCGATGATGGACGTTAATGATACCTGGCATTTACAGAGCGCCTTTCACCCAAGGAGCGCGGAGCACTTCGCGCAGCCATGCCGGGAGCCTCACAGCTCCTGCGAGGTAGCTCAGGTTTGCTGTCCCCATGCGACAGATGGGGAAACCAAAGCACAGAGGAGTCGAGTGATTTGCCCGAGGGTCCCACAGGTCCCTAGGGCAGAGACAAGACCGGGATCCCGGGGGCCTGACTCCCACCTTCCTGTTTACCCAGCAGCCAAGGAAACCTGCCGGGCGCCTTGCAGCCTGTCCCGTGGCGGCACTGGCACATACCCACAACACAGGCGAAACAGGGAACAAATCACCTCCTAGAGCACAGTGGCACCTTCAGCTGCAAAATCAACTCCTTCCCTTCGCGCCCCGCACAGCCCGTGGAAACAGGGTGGTTTGTGCTTTACGTCTCCAGTTCCTCAAAAGCCCCGCGAGGCTTTGCGCGGCCCTCGGCGCGGGGGCGGCACGCACACAGGCGGGCAGACACGCTTGCACGCCCGGCCTCCCGCCAGCGTGCTCCATGCCGAGCCCGCCCTTCGAAATACGGCGGCCAACTTACCCCGAGAAACCCGGCTCAGGCGGTTCCCCACACGGCTCTGGCGCTCCCGAATCCCAGCAGCGCGTGCCCTCAGTAAAGACCCTCCGGCTTTGCACCTGCAGCGCCCTCGTCCAAGGATCTCAAAGCACTGTACAAATGTTAGCCAAGGAAGCCTCACAACACCCCCTGCGAGGTAGAGCAGTATTATTATCCCCATTTTACAGGTGGGGAAACTGAGGCACAGAGAGGCAAAGCGACTTGCCCAGGGTCACCCAGCCGGTCGGTGGCAGGACCAGGAGCAGGCTGGGGCCGCCCTGACCCCGCTCCTCTCGCCGGGGCACGACTGTGCTCCCTCCCTGCCTTGTGGACGGAGTGCCGCAGTTTTCCTCGGGTGAAAGGGAAACACAATCAGCCTTCTTCCCGTGGGAGTCTAACATTTAAAAAAAATCTGCTTAACGAGTTAAAGCCTTGGCAGATCAGCTTTGAAAGCATCACTGCTTTAAGTACCTCGCTTTAAAAAGAGGGGAGCGGCAGTGAGACCAGAACCAACATAAGACCAGGGGAGCATCTCCCGAGGAGGCTGGGCCGGAGCCGGGAGAGGCAGAGGCCGGGACGGCGGCAGCGCATGGGGGATGTGGGTTCCCGCGCCCCACGCCAGCCGCCCCGGCGCCGATGAGGACCCCGCTCCCTGCCAGAGGGGTCTGCGCGGTGCAAAGCCAGTGTGAAGGGTGGCGCTTCCCCCCCCCCTCCTCCTCCCCGGCCGGGGACGGGGGAGCCGGGTCCCCAGCGGGAAGCGGCTGGGCGCGCGGGGCCAGCAGCGATGCCGGGACACGGCAAACCCCTCGCGATGGGAGGCAGCGGCCCCAGGAGCAGCTCTCCCCCCGGCCCTGCCGCGGGAGCCCCGAGCCCCGTCCCCGCGGGGCAGAGACCGCAGCCAGCGCTGGCAGTGCTTGCTCTGCTCCGGGGCAGCGGCAGGCTCCCTCCTGCGCGCCGAGGCTCAGCATCGCTGCGGCGAAACACGCCAGCCCGAGCACATCACGCCGGGACGCCCGGCCGCCGCCCCAGCCTTGCACGCCCGCGTGCCGCGCCGCCGCCCGGCGCCCCGCTTCCCTCCCTGCTCGGCACCCTCTCGCCCTCGCTCAGGGCAGGGCAGGGCGGGCGGCTGCTGCCGCCGTCCCGGCGGGTCCCAGGCCAGCTCCGCAAGAAGCTCCCAGTCCCCACAGCAGCTGAGGTTGTTTCCGAGAAGCAGCGCAGGTTGCAGGCACGTGTGTAATAGAAACATGTCTCAAGCGTCGGTAGTTTAAAAAGAAAACAAAAGGGGAAGGCTCGCCCCCCCCGCCCACCCTCCCCGCTCCGCCGTGGGCCAGGGCCGCCGGGCGCCTCGGCTTCATGCCTTTGGTGCTGCTTTTTGATCCGCTTTGGAGCCCGCCAGGCCGTTCTCGGTGTTGTCGTTCCCCGACGAGCTGACGAGGCACTCCTTCCTGGGGAGAGCGCGCAGCTGCCGAGGGCCTGCGGCATGGCCCGCTCGCCCGCAGCCGGCCGCCCCGCCGGCGGCTCCCCGCGCCCCGCCGAGCCCGGCACCCGGCGCCAGCGGCACGCGTCCATACTCACTTCCTGTCCTGCATCTTCTTGATGATGAAGAGGATAACTTTCTTGACCAGCATGAAGAAGACGAGAAAGCCGATGACGCCCCCCACGACGCTTACGATGATGAGCGTCAAGGTGTTGTCCGTCTCCACCACTGCCGGGGAAAGGGGCCGGAGAGGGCTCAGCAGGGGCGAGCGGGGGGCTCCCGGCAGGGCAGCCCCTCCGCTCCCCGCCCTCTGTATGGCTCCCGCGGCAGAGCGGCGGGATGAGAGGGACGAGGCCGGCCCTGCTCCCTAGGGATGCAACCGCCCCCGGGAAGCCAGCTGTCTCCCAGCACCCTGCCGCGACCATGCACGAGGTCAGATGCATTTGGGTTCACGTCCCCATTGCCCCGTTGCCCCTCGCGGCGTGCTGGGGCCCCGGCGGCACTTACTTTTGTGGACGACGGTGAGGAAGATGGAGGCGCTGTGCTGCGCGTTCTTCTCCTTGGGGTTCTTGACATGGCACGTGTATTTCCCGGCATCGCTGAAATCCACTTCACTCAGCACTATGGAGATGTTGTTGTCCTTCCCGGTGGTCGAGCCGACGAACTCGACCCGGGGGTTGCGTCCCACGAGGGAGGGCTCCGAGGCCTTGCTCTTGATCTTGCCGTGGTAAATCTGCAGAGGCAGGGAGGCGGCGGGGCGGCGTCAGCGCCTGGACTCCGGGCGAGGAAAGGGCTCGAGCCGCTGCCTGGTTGCCCTGCCCCACTTGTGCACGCACAGACAAGACTGGCCACATGTCCCAGCACGGAGGGGATCAGAGCCACAGCCCACCAGGCAAGTGACAGATCAGCGCAGCCATGGTGAGGACCACAGCAAAGAGCAGAGCATAGGCTGAAGAGCAGAGTATTCCCCAGGGGAAGCCAAACCATAGAGCATTTCAGAGCAAGCTCCAGAGGAGAAAATGAACCATATATTGCCCAAAGTGCAGACCTGCTCCTGAACAGCCAATTTATGAGCAAAAGGAATGAAACTGGTTCTCAAGTTGGTACCAAGGAATTTCACAGAAACGACTGAACTCATGAGCAGCAAAACATCCAGAGCAGCTTTGCGCCCCAAAGCAGAAGCGTGCGTGGGGACAGGAATCGCCCAGTTTGCGCAGCCCTGTCCCCCCAGAGCTGGACATGCCGGGAGCGAATGCAGCCCCAGCCGCTCCTGGCTGGCAGGGCTCCCGCATGCGGAGGAAGGGAACTGTGGGTGAGCCGCAGTGCTGCTCTGCGCTGGGCAAATCTGCAAGGACTTGCCAGGAAGCAGAGGCAAAGCCGGGAGAGCCACCCACCATCTCTGTCGAGTTGAAATACCATGTGAAGACCAGGTCCTGGAAGCCTATGCAGGTGGTGAAGATGCAGGGCAGCAGGACATTGGAGCCATTCAGAGCCATCACAGTGTTGGTCTTCCCCACTGATACCTCCAAGGCGAAGGCGATGGAGATGTGCAAACCTGGCGGGGAGGGGGGAGGAGAGAGTGAGGACACCGTGCTGGCAGGCGGTCCAGCTCGCTGCAACCTGTCCTTCCCCAGGCCGCGATGCAGCCAGGCCTGCTGCCTGGCTCGGGCCCATGCGAATAAGAGCACGTGCTTTGCTATCGGGGGGGACATGCGGCCAAGGACCCCAGCCTTCTCCATGCGCCCAGCCTCCTGGGAGCTGGCAGGGGAGCCGGCACAGCCTGCGCCTGGCTGCCAGGGCAGCCCAGCGGACGCAGGGGTCCCTGCTCCGAGAGAGCGCAGCGGGCTGCGTCCAGCACCCTGCAGAGGCAGAGCGGATTCAAGGGGAGCCATCCTCTCACCAAGGAGAAGGCATGCAAATGAAAGCCCGATTTGCATGTTATCCACAACGCCTTCAGCTAAACCTTAAAAGGGGGAAAAAAGCCCAAAGCAAAGCGGAGCTCTCTGTTCTTAAAGCGACGAGTTCAAACACTAATTATCATTTCCATGCTGGCTGGCTGCCACTTGGACGTTCCCCCCAGCGAAGGGCTCAGGGTGAGCCGGTGCAGCAGGCTCCTTACAGAGCCTGTGCAGCGCTCGGGAGCAGCATCCCAGCAAGTCCGCCTTGCAGAAAGCTTCGCCTCCCGCTGTAGCCGACGGATGACCTTCAAACTGCAGAAGGCAGCTCTGCTGCTCCTCTCCTCCCCGTTAGCAGAGCAGGAAGAAATACATGGAAGGAGCAGATGCAAGCCCAGCTACGAGAGCCAAGGGCACGTCTGAAAGCTGCCGGGGTCCTGCACAGGGGAACGGCACTGCCCTGCTGTGCACCAGGCTGGGGCCAGCGGCGTCTGCACGAACCCCCTCCTGCGGGCACAGAGATGCTTCGCTTTGGACCAGGGGAGCAGCCCCACACCGCGGCCCTGCCCTGCTTGCACCACGCGACACAAGCCAGCAGAGCATCATCCTCCCCCTTCCCAGACCTCAGCGGCAGCGGGGACCCCCTCGTCCTTGCAAAGCCTTGCCCCGGCGCTCTGCCTTCCCAGGGCAGCCGGGGCTGCACCTCCGGAGAAGGCAGAAGACAGCCCACCTCCCTGCCTCCCCCGTCGGCTGGGGGGCACCCGGGCTGGCTTCGCCTGGGGCTGCCTGCCCCTTTGGCCAGAGAGGTCTTCCTCGGGGCTGTCCCTGAGCTGTGCCCCGGGACGGCACTCGCAGAGACCCGTGGCTGTCCCTGCCGTGGGAGCAGAGCCTCATGCCCGCGGTCAGGGCAAGGGCGCGGGGCTCGGACTGCTCTGCCCTGCCTGGCGCACGGCGCGAGTCGCTCTCCTCGCCCTCCCCACCCTAGCTCCAGGCTACCAAAGAGAAGGCTGTAAGCCTGTTTTCCGAGGGAAAACCTTAGACAGCCAAAAACACAGGGGTCACAGCTCCTGCCGTGCCTTCAAGCCAGTCCGCAGCTCCACTGACACCTGCACTTAGAGGAACTGCCCTCAGCTTCAGAACAGGTCATCTCCGCAAGCGCTTCAGCTGCTTAGTTATTCTCCTGCACGTGCAGCGCTAACGCCTCCCCGGGCACGGCTCGCCCCGGCTGAGCCTGGCGGCCTCGCGCGCCGGCCTTCCGCCCCTGCTGCAGTGCTGCATTCAAGCACTGCAGCGAAACAGTTATTTAACTTTACAAAGAAGCAGCTTGCGTTCTGCTTGAGAGGCTCGATCTGACGTGGGGGAGCCATCCCCACCGCACGGAGGTTTCTCGCAGCGGCCAGGCTCCCACGCCGTGACCGTGCTGTGGAGGGGACTTCGGGGCCCGGAGGGTCCCAGGGCAATCAGAGCTGCTCCCTGGGGGACGCCTGGCTTTGCAGGTATGTCTGAGCAGGAAGGTCCCTCCAAGGGGACAGTTACTTACAGGAAAGATGACTCCTTGCAGCTTGTAACATTTTTAATCCTGTCTGCCACCATTATAACATCATGAGCGTAATCTGAATTGAATGTGTGGGGCAAATGGAGGCTGATCTTGTTCCTGTCATGCTGTGGTCTCAGGAAGACAGAAGCGATATGTTACCACTAAATAAAGCACAGAGGAAAACACGTCGGGAGGCTGGTGGATTACTTACTGAACCTGCTACCTCAGCCGCCCCCCTTGCTTTGCCTTACACCCATAGCTGCTGCACTTTGCACCCCCAGCGCCCCGCTTGGAGCTTCTCCATGCCAACGTTCGCTTCAAAGGAAAAGTCCTGCCCCGGGGGGGCTCCAGGCTACCGCCCACGCCTGCAGGCACAGTTCTCCCCCAAAAGGCAGAGGAAGGAGACCCGGGGAGCAGCCGCTCCTGCTAACGCTGGAGCGCTGGCTGCCTGCTCTTTGCTCCTGCAGGGAGGGCGAGTGCGCGGGGCAAGTCCCCCCACGCGGGGTCCCAGAGCCACCGAGCTGCACGCACTAGTGCTGGGCACGGGACGCAGCCTCCGAGAGAGCAGCAGCAGCCCTCCAACCCGGGCCAGGGCCCAGAGCAGGAATTTCACTTCAGGGCTGCTGCCGACCCTCCGGTTTTCCTGTAGCCCACCAGGGACCTTGTCTGGGAAGCACTGGCCTCACGGGAAGAGGATGCGGGATTCGTCTGAACAGCCACTGGCTGTGGAAACGGTGCCCCATAAAAACTTCTGCTGCCTGTAAAAACCAGCATGAGCTCCTGGCACAGAGAGCAAGCAGCGCTGGTGGGCTGGCCGGGCTCCTCTCCACCGAGGCCCCCGAGCCTGCTCGCGGCAGGACACCCAGGTCTCTTCCCACGAGTGCCAGCGGGGAAAGCCGTGCTGCCCACCACTACTCCCTGGAGAGCAAAGGCATCTCCGAAACACTCGGCCACAGAGATCTGCACAGAAACTCTCCCCTCCCACCTCCAGGCTCCCAGCCCACAAGAGCAACCAGTGTGACAAAGTTCCCATTTCCACCCCCAGCATCCTGCTGTCCAGTGTCTCCGAGTCTCTCCTAGCACCACATTCTCAGCCCCCCTGCTGAAAGCAGCTTGCACTGCATTTATCCGAGCAGGGACTTTCAAAAGAGAGCAGGGAATAGAATCCAGATGCTGCAGGGAGTCAGGTACTTACCTGCCTTTGGTGTCTCCAGCTCATTTAAAATACACTTAAGAACCATGCCCTGCAAAATGCCTCTCAAGGGAGTTTCCCAGCAGTGAGGGCTGCAAATGCAGCCCTTGCTTTTAGGCCCTCTACACCCATTAGCAAGAGGATGACCTACAGGAGCAGGAGTGCGGCCGGCGGGTGCTGGCAGATGCAGGTGGCTTGGAAGCAGCCCCAGCGGGGCCTGCGGCAGGGAGGGGAACGGCTGCAAACCTCCTTCCTTCTCCAGGCAGCCGGGGGATTTCGGGTGTCCCCAGGCACGGGTCTGGGTGTCATGCTCCAAGCGGCGGCCCTGCGGTATGGGTTCGTCCCCGAGCTGGGGAGAAGCGCATGCAAATGGTTGTTTCCCAAATAGACTGTAAAAAGAACGACCTGTCGGCGGGCGTGCTGGCGGCTGTGTTCAAGCAGCGCATTGCTTCCCTACGGCTATTCCCCCGGTTCACGTTAGCAGGCAGGTAGCAGCGGTCCCTGCTCGCAGAGCAGCCGAGCGGAGCAGGGCAAAGCGCGATGCAGCCGCAGCGCTCGCAGGAGGAAGCTCTGGTGATGTTAGCGACCGATGCAGGCAGGGCAGGGGGCTGGAGGCAGGACTTCAGAGTCCTCTCCCGGACTCGGCTGCGAAGTCACCTTGGACAAGTCACTTATCCTCAGTGCTTCGGACTCTCCGTCTGCAGAGCAGAGATAACCGTATCAGCGCTCACGGGTGGGAAATTCATCCGAGCAGCGGCGTCCGATCCCCGCGCCGCGGGCGGGCCGGATGCAAAGCAGCGGCGAGCAAAGCGGGGGCGATGCCGATGCCCCCCGCGGCGGGGGAGGCTGCGGCGGGGGGCGCCCGGCCTTACCGAGGAGCGCGGCGAGCGCGGCGCGGCGGCGGGCGGCGGGCGAGCGCGGGGCCATGGCTGCGGGCGGCGCGGTCCGTGCTGGCCCCCGGCGGCCCGGCTCTGGCCGCCCCCTCCCTCCCCTGCCCTCCCCTGCCCTCCCCGCCGCACCGCACCGCGCCGCGCCGGGCGGAGCCGCGCCGGGAGGAGGCGGCACCGCGCCGCCCCCGAGCCCCGCGGTTCCCTGCGCCGAGCGGGCTGCCGGCACCGCGCTCCGCGCCCCGCCGCCCCCTCCATTAGGCGGCACCTTTGGCAGACCGCACGCAGAGGGGCGGGGGGGGAGGGACCCTCCTAATGCACTTCGCCTCGTCTCCCAGGCCCATTAGCGGGCAGGACCCCTGTGCAGCCGCCGCCGCCTTGCTGGAGGCGAGGCGTCTGGAGCACGGGCACGGCGGGGGGGGGACGCTCCCAGCCCCGTTCCCGCTCCCAGCCCCGTTCCCGCTCCCGGGGTGGGCGTCTCTGCTGGCGCAGGGGCACGCACTGGCCCCCCGAACCGGGCGAGGCTGCGGCTCCCTGCCTGGGCGCAGCACCGCGGCGCGGTGCACCTGCAAGGGATCGCACCTTTCCTGGCAGGCCCGTGCAAGAGCAGCTCGCCCTGGGATGCTGCCCAGGGCCCTGCCTGCGTGGCCGGGCTGCCGTTGCCGGCTGCATGCATGCGCAGGTGAGGAAAAGCCGCAGGCTTTGCCGGGCACTGGGGCATCCCGGGGGACTCAGGGAGGATCGCTGGCAAGTTGAAGAGCTGGAGCTGCAGAGCTGGCAAGCGAGACAGGAAAAGTACAGGCAGCGGGAGCCAGGCAGCGCTGGCAGCCGGCGCTGCAGGAGCAGCAAGGAGCGCACTGCTGATGCAGCAAAGGCAGCTCGCAGGGAGCCTGAGCGATGGCTACGGCTAGGTGAGGGGAGCCGCAGGCCCTGGGAGCGAGGCAGGAGATGTGCCGAGACGGGAGGGGGAGCCCTGGATCTGCTGGAGCCTTGCTAATTGGGCTGGGGGGGACACCCTGGCGCAGCAGCTAGGCAGAGAGGCGCGCAGGGGTGGAGGGAGGCCTGTCACCATTGCAGCGGTGCGTGAGGGCTGCCCAGGGCGAAGAGCCTGTGCGGGGGCTCTGCGGGGCACGGTCCCAGGTGCCGAAGCCAGAGTGGCAGGTAAGGCCGAGGCCAGAGCCTCCGGGATGCAGCGAGCAGGAGCACAGGGACGTGTACTGCTAGAGAGCTGCAACGGTAGCAGCCATACCCTGGTGCAGGGAAGGGCCGTGGTATGAGGAAGAGTCATTCCTGGGATGCTCAGGAGTCTGTGAAGTTTGCTTCCAAAAAGATGGGGAAAATTGGGACGAGTTTGTCCAAAGTGCCATGGTGAATCACACCAGCAGAGCCCCAAATAGTTATGGGCGGGGGGAGGCTGTGACTAGCAGCACCACCCAGCTGGGAGGGCCTGCCGGTAAGTGCAGAGGCGTTGCTGCCGGCACAGGCACGGGCACGGGCATGGGCATGGACAGAAAGTGCTCTGCGAGCTCACACCCACCTTGTCCTGCGGCGACGCGCCCGGGCAGCCGAGCCCCAGGCAGCGCCGGCGGGAAGCAGCGTGCCAGACCGCAGGGAGATGTGCTGCACTGACGCAGCAGGCCCCTGCGAAGGGACGGCAGCTCCCGCGCTGGCTGGAGAGGGGACGAGGGCTTCGTGCTGCCCAAGGTGCCGCCTGCGCCCTCCATCAGCCCCCCAGCCACAGCCCAAAGACCGGGGGCAGCCTCTCCGGGCCGAATACCTGCGGAGGGGCTGGGCTCCTTGCAGGCTGCCAGCCTGGTGTCCTGCTTGCAGCTCCCACCACAGTGCCCGGGGTGAGCCGTGCCCTCCGGACTCGGAGCCGCAGGTCGCCGGCCATGGCAGCCTAATAGAGCTGTCACACTCGGCGGCCCGCGCTGGTCCTCGGCAGGCTGCTCTCGGGAGACATCTGCTGCTGCCGCGGGCCTGGAAAGGCTGCGCTCTCCCGCGGCCTGGCTGCCGCGAGCGCCACGCCGGGGTCCCCCCTCCCCTCCCTCAGCCGTGTGCCAAGGGCATCCCGCAGCAGCTGGCCCTGGCATCTTGGCAAGACGGCTGAGCCGTCTGGCCCCGGGAGGGGCGCGGGGCCCGGGATGCTGTGGCTCGGCGGGGCGCCTTTTGCTGAGACCAGCACGAAACCGCTGTGTCCAATTTCAAGCACCCTCTGCTCGGCCGGTGTCACCTCCCAGTGTGACGGGAAGCAAGGGCTCAAGGACTCCATCGGGCTGGCCGGCTGTCACCGGAGCTATTTTCAGGGAGACAGGAACCACCGCATGTCCCCCCATGCCCCTTGCTCCCTGCTCTCTGTGTGGGCACAGGCCCCCCCGTTGCATCCCTGGGAATGACTGACCTGTGAAACACCAGCGGTCTCCGGCGTGCTCGGGCAGCCTTGCACCCTCCCGGGGTGTCCCGGGGCCGGCGCACCCCCAGCTCCCACGTTCCCCTGCCGGGTGAGCACCCTGCCTGAGCGGAGCTCGGAGGGTTAAGCTGCTGCTCCCCGCGGTGGGCTCCCGCTTGCCTCCACGTGGATGCGGAGCGGGGCAGGGCTGAGCGGAGCCCGCAGGGCTGCAGCGCCCGGCACAGCGCTGCTGGCACTGCTCCGGCCCGGCTGCCCCGCAGCGCCCACGGGAGCAGCCCCGTCCTGGCTCTGCGCCCTGTCCCAGCTCTGCGCCGGGGCAGACCTGTCCCCTCCCCAGCCCCTTCCTGGCCCCCTCCCAAGCCGCCCGGAGCCAGGTGGTGCCGGGAAGCAGGGGAAGGCAGAGCCTCCTGCTGATGGAGGAGGTGGTGACGCTGGAGCAGAGCTTCCCATCAGCACCTTAGATTTACTGCAAGGTCCTCTGGCTGTGACCTTTAAAAGACAAGGCGGCCCGGCAGCCCGGGAGCTGGCAGTGGGCAGGAGGCGGCGGAAGCGATCCGACACTCTGCAGGACAGCCCGGGCCGGGCGCCCCGTGCCGGGCTGGGAGCTGAGCGAGGTGCCGGGCACGCGGTCTGCGGGTGAGTGCATGGCTGCCTTTACCATTCTGCAGCACCCTTGCCTGCACCGCTGTCCCTCGGAGCGATGCTTTCCCGCCCGCCTGCCCCCCTCTCCCTGCGCGGAGCCGTGCTCCCGCTCCCTCAGCCGGCAGGGCTGCGGCACCCGCCGGCAGAGCGGGCTGCTCTCCGGGCAGCCGGGCTCCTCGCCCCCCTCGCGGCCCGGTAGAGCAGGCAGGAGAGGAGGAGCAGCCTGCGGAGGCAGCCGCTGCGGAGGCAGCCGCGAGAAGCTCAGAGCAGCGCCGGTGTGTCCCAGCAGAAAGTTTCTTCCCGAGCCAGCACAGCCTGAGGCAGGCTCCGCCGGGCCCTCCGCCGCTCCCCCGGGGTTCAGCGCCCCGCGCTCTGCCCTTTCCCACCGCCTGCCTCTTCCCAGCTTCCTCTCTCTGCCCTCACCGGCCGGGTGGCCAGGCCGTACGCAGGCTCCCGCAGAGCGCGCCTCGGGGCGCCCTGCAGCCTCCTTCGCTCCCACCGAGCCGAGGTGTGCCCGGCGCTGGGCCTGCCCGCGGCCACTTGCTGAGCTGCTCTCTTGCTCAGCAGAGTCTCCAGTCCCACCTAGCCTGAGCACGTTCACGTAATCCGTGGAAGCGGCTGCTCCGCTGCTCCCGGCTCCTGTGCTAGAAGCTGCGTTACGCCCCGGACTGCTCAGGCCGTCCCGCGGGGAGCTGCTCGCTCCCGGTGTAGCGCCGGCATGGGATACAGCCTCGCCAGCTGCGCGCCGCCGGGCCCCTCCGGAGCTGGGAGGGCTGCGCGTGCGGCGTCACCCCGCTGTTAGAGATGATTCGCACCCGCTCCGTCCCGAGGAAGAGGTGCCTGCGAGAAGTGGTGGTTTTTGGCTGAGTTAGCCCTGCTGGCACACGGCGAGGTGTGCGGGGAGCCAGGGAGCCTGGGCTAGGCCAGGAGGAGCTGGAAGAGCGAGCCTGTATGCCGTTGTTAATTACTATTACCGGGGTGCTCCGGGCGGCTGTAGCACGTGTGAAGCAGGGGCTCTAGGGAGCAGGTGAAGTGGGGCACGTGCTCAGTTTTACCCAGGAAAAGGGGAGTTTCAGCGGGTGCAGGGGGATGCAACCGGTGGACCCACTTGTGCGCACATTTGGGATGCAAATCCAGAGGCGTCTGCCAGCCCCCGCTGATGGGCAGCTGGCGGGGGCACCCTGGAGGCAGCTGCCTGAGCTCCCGCACCGCTGCGTTTCCACTCCAGGCAGATTGACGGATGCGCTCGTTAGCGGCGCCCCAGCTGTGCCGCGCTGCTCTGGCACAGTCGCGGGCCATGGCTGGGTGCTGGGTCACACAGCAGCCCGGTGATGGGTGCCAAGCGCCCTGCCTGCGCACTGGGCGAGCTCCCGGGACAGGGCCGCGGGAACATGGACAGCACGGCACGGCACGGCACACTCCCATCACGCAAAGCCGGCCCAAAGCGGGGTTGAGCCCCGGGCTCCCAGGGGCATCGGCCTTTCATTCCTCTGGACAGGCGCAAAGGCAGAGCGGGGATGTGGTAGCCCGTCCTGTCCCCCCCAGCACAAAAGCATCACAGGCAAAGTCAGTGTTTTGTTGTTCTTTGCTTTGTTTGTTTTTAACTGTACAAAGAGCAATAAAAACATCCTACACTGAGGCTTTGGTGAAAACAATACTAGCAGTGTTTAGCAAACAAAACTCACCAGAAGGCGCCAGCCCAAAACTGCAGTCGTGCCCAGCAACAGCGCCTCCTGTCAATACATACGTGTATATGCAGAGATTCTCTCTGCTGTGTACAGCTATGTACATACGGCTGCATTGGCAACTTGCAATCCAAGGATAGTGCATGACAGCAATGAAAGGCAGATGCAGGACTGGTCACGGGTGCAACAGTCAGAGACCTTTGGCCACAAAATTGTCACGCTCGGGCCCATGTAGAGCCGCTCGCGACCCAGCTACGAGCAGGAGACGATCGCGGAAAACCGGCCGTGCAGCTGGATCTCCACCGGCGCTGTTGGGGGGAAGCGGTCGGACGTGTGCGTGCGGGTGCAGACGACGGGGTGAGAGGGAGCCGGCAGCCCCCGTGGGGCAGACAGGGCGCTCCCACCGCGGGCGCGGGTGGCAGCAGGGCGGCGAGCCCCAGCGGGGCAGGGGCGCGTGCAGGGCCCCGTCGGGGAGCGATGGGGGCAGAGCCCGGGGCTTGCCCGGGACCAGGCGGCAAGCCCGAGGCAGGCCAGCAGGCTGATTCCCGGCCCTTGGGATCGCGAGGAGCACCGCTCCCTTCCCACGCTGCCCCTCCAACCCGGGGCCATGCTCGCACCTAACTGCGGAGCACGCGGGCAGCTCCCGCGGCGGCACTGGGGAGCTGCCGCGAGCAGGGCGGGAGCGAGACCCGGGCTTGAGGGGCCCGAGGCGGCCGGCACCCAGCACTGCGGCCGGGCTGGCTGGCAGTGCGTTGCCATGGCAGTTAGGAATCGGACTGGGTGTGCTCCGAAGAGAGGTCGGGAGAGGCAGTTTGGGCATCATGGGGGTTGCTTGGGGGTGCAGGGAGCCCAAGCCCTGTGGCTGCGCCCCGGCCTTCCCAGCAGGCGCCCTGAAGCTCCTCTTCCTCCCAGCGCCCTCCCCTCTCCACTCCCCACCAGCGTGCCTTGGCGCATCAGCAAAACACTTGGCATTAGAATTACCCACCCCAAAGAGCAAACAAGCACAAAAAGTCGACCCAGCACCTTTGGCTGAGACACTCAGGCCCAAACATAGCCCGAGACGCAGAAGGATACACCCGCCACGCGCTGGGAGCCATTAGTGGCTCCAGAAAGCAGCCGAGTTCAGGAGCGACGCGGGGGCTAATGGTCATTTCTGGCCCCCGGCTGCTGAGCGGGCTGGGACAGCCCCAAGGAGCACGGGCTGCTTGTTGCAGCACCCTCAGTGCACGGAGGAGCCAGGCAGCCAGCGTCCGTGCCGGGGCGCAGCGGGAGCGCCGTGGGATCGAGGAGCAGCGCGGAGGGCAAGCGGCTGCAGGCTGCAGAGCCCCGCTCTCTCTTGCTAGCGGGGCACCTAGACGCGGGGCGCCCACTGCTCCAGCCCCTCCACGCGCGGGGACGCCGCCTCCCTCCCTGCCCCGTGCCACCCTCGCCAGCCCTGTGCATCGCCCGCTGCCGCGGCCCGGCTCGGGGGACCTGCTCTCCGCGCCCTGCTCCAGGCGGGGTTGGTTACTTAGATGGAGGGAGGGATGCTCTGGGGAGACGGCAATCCTTGCTCTGGGAAGCACATCGAGGGGGACACGCTGTACAGGGGTGGAGAGGGAAGGGCAGCCCGGGGGGGTTACTTGGTGCCCTCGTCTGGGTTGCCTTCGCCGTCCGTCTTCCCCTCCTCCTCCGTCTTCTGGTCGTCGGTGTTCAGCCTCTGCTGCTTTTTCCGGCGCACGCATTTCACCACCATCAGCACCAGGATCACCACGGCCAGGAAGCCGCCGACGGAGGCGCCCACGATGACGGCCACTGTCGAGTCGCGCTTGGGGGGCTCTGGGGAGACAGGGCACAGGGTCAGGGCAGGCGGTCCCTGGCCGTGGCAGCGGGGGACAGGGGACCGCTCCGCACTGACCTTCAGTGAGCACCTTGAGGCTGATGCTGGCGTGGCCCCGCTGCCGGTCCGGGGGGTTCAGGACGTAGCAGTTGTAGGTGCCCTCATCTTCCAGCTGCACATTGTTGAGGGTGAAGGACACGTCGTACTTGGTGGGGTTCCCGGTGAACTCCACCCGGTTCCCAAAGCGGTCCAGCTGCTTGTTCATGATCTTCATCCGGAACTGCAGGAACTGGGCAGTCCAGGCGGGAGAGGAGGTGGAACAGCGTTCGGCACCCAGAGCGCTCGCCTTCCCCAGCCAGGCACCCGTCCTGTCCTGTGCGGACCGAACTGCGCCTCGCCCCAGGGCAGCGTGGCTCCCCGTCTATCGCCGGGGCCAGGGTCCTGCTCACCCCTGCCCGTGCCGGGGACAGGGTCTCCTCGTGGCACAGCACTGCTGGGCGCCTCTCCCCATTCAGGC
The DNA here is from genome assembly GCF_036417845.1 of Apteryx mantelli. Lineage (NCBI taxonomy): Eukaryota > Metazoa > Chordata > Aves > Apterygiformes > Apterygidae > Apteryx > Apteryx mantelli. The sequence continues at coordinate 1,835,846 of NC_090000.1, forward strand.
CTGTCCGTCCTGCCCTGCTGCTGCGGCCACCTTGGCCGCTAGCTCTTTACACAGCTGGTTGCTAATTTTCCTCGTGGCAGAGGAGGGCCGGGTAACAGGACCATGCGTAAGGAGAGGGCTCAGGACCCAGAGGAACCCACGCGACTGTTTCAAGCCAGTTAAGGTGGTCCCGTAACCTCCCAACAGTGCCCCAGGCCCGGAGAGACTCACCAGCTCCTCCGAGCAGTTCTTGCACTCCTGGTACGTCCAGTTCAGGGAGAACTGCTTGTTCTCCACTTTGTAGCAGGAGTTGAAGGTGCAGGAGAGCTTCACGGAGGTGCCGTTCAAGGCGTTGATGGTGGTGGGAGCCATGACCTCCATGCCCAGCCCTGTGGGCGCTGCCGCAAGCGTGGAGAGCAAGAGCAGAGATGCGGAGAAGTTAGAAAGGGAGCACCTGCGGCCATCCCGCAGGCTGAGCTGGTCTCTCGCTCTCGTCCTGCACCCAGACGGCTGAGCAGAGCTCCCACCGGGGCCTGGGATCGCCCTTCAGGCACGTCCACGCACAGACCATGCTGGCCGCCTGGCCACAACGGCACGACGGCAGCAAGGCCACGGCCCGGCCAGGACCGTGGATCCCCTGCACGGCAGCAACTGGAGACACGTGGGGAGCAGCCCCAGCGCTGGCACTGTCCCTGCGCCGGACAGAGAGCCCGGGCAGAGAGCCCAGCTGCTCCTCAAGGGCTGGTGACCCCTCTCTGCCCGGCCTGGCCTGATCTTGCCCGGTGCTAAATTCTGCTGACTCCAGGCACAGCCTGCTCCTTGCCACTTAAACCAGGCTTTCCTGATGCAGAATCAATACCACTATGCGAAGGGCTGAATGCAGCATCAGCGTGCAGGGCTCAGCGCCACGTCCGCCAGGAAATTTATGGCTGCGTTCATCAGATTTCATTCCAGGCAGGATGCGCTACAGCAGCAAGGGATGGGTCCTGCCAGGCCAGCCTCTGGGGGCTGCGGGGGGACTGCAGATGCACCCTCCCCCCCACACACACCCCTGCTCCAAAATGGGACTCAAGCAAAAATCAAGGGGGCTTGGAGCCCGCAGCCGGGCTTGCCATCTGCTGGGAACAGCCCCGAGAGCACCTAACCCAGCGCCCACGCGCAGCCGGTCCTCCCCAGCCGGCGGAGGGGAGAGCACACGCCAGAGACGGGTCTCCTGTGCAAGCAGCTGGCTGCAAACCCACGCCTGCAGGATAACCCGGAGGCGCGCAGGGACCGAGCGCCCTGGCGGCACTGCTGGGAAGGGCAGCCCTGCAAAGGTGGACTGTGGGACCCGCGGGGACATGGACAGGGACACCGGGAGCAGGTGCTTTTCAGGCCACCTCTCCTCTCCTGCTTGGCTGCTGCTCCTTCCTCTCATCCCTTCTCCCTGACATGCTCCTGACTCCAGCCCTGTGGCCAGGTTTGATGCCTGTGAAGGCAGGGGCTGCCCTGCTGGCCAATTTGCTCAGGTGCAAACACGGTAGGAATGGGGCCAAGCTCTGCAGCCAGGGAAAAGAGTCTTTTCCCAGGGGCAGAACTGGCTGGTTGGAGCCGCAGGTCTTGCAGCAAGGTGAGAAGCAGCAGCACCCCTGCGCTGCCTCTCTGGGAGAGGAGAGTGGTGCCCTCCAGGCGCGTCCAAGCCTCTGGAGACAGCTTCCCACTCATGCACGCAGCTGGGTGCCCACAGGGAGCAGCAGTGTGGCCTTGCGCAGTGTCCCCTGCGTGCCCAGGGGCTCTGCAGAGGGCTGAGAGGCCACCAGGTGCTCTCTGGGCGTCCCCAGCTCTGCAGTGGCAGGCCAGCCCTGGCCGGGGTTTGCAGACACCTGGTACCATGGGACCACACCGCAGCAGAGGGTCCAGCACACATGACGGGCACATGCCCTGGGAGCATCCGCGGCCCTGGGCATTGCCCCCAGGTGCCTCAAGAGCAGTGGGCAAAGCCGTGGCGAAAGAAACCCTTGGAGTCCCTGGGACCGGCTGTCCCCGGCTGTGCCGTTGGTCTCTCTGCATGCTCCCAAATGCTCTGTCACACTACACCCTGCAGCCGAGGGCTCGGGAGGTAAAATTACAGGCAGTCTCTGAAAGAAACCATGCTGGGCTTTTCCTCCTCCACTGTGCGACCTCTCGCCAAAGCACCAGCAGCCCACCAGGAGCTCCGGCACCGTGTGAGCAGCGCTTCAGCACGGCAACACAGACCCAAACCTGCTGACACACGCTCCCCGCTACAGGGCAGGGCAGAAACGCAGGCACCGCGGCTCCCGCACACCCCATGCACCGCCGCCAGCCCGAGCTCCCCCTGCCCCAGCAGCAAGCCCGGGAGAGCCGCAGCCCAGCCGGGCGCCGCGGCGCAGCAACCCAGCAGCAGAGCTGCCCGGTCCCCGCTGCAGCCACCTCACCTGCCCGGCACGCAGGCGGCCCCGCGCTCGGGGACAGCCCAGCGAGCGGGATGCGCAGCCTGCCTTAAGGGAAGATGCAGGTGCACCGGATCCCCGTCCCATCTCAGAGCAGGTCGCCCCGGCTGGCAGAGCGCGGCCAGCGCACCGCGGACCACCGCCATCCCCCATCCCTGCAGCACAGCGTCGCTCGCCCCTGCCCCCGGGGACAGGAGGGGCTTCGCGGGCCGGGGTGGGCAGGGGGCTCCTGGCCCGAGAGGCGGCTGCTCCCCAGCCGGGCGCTCTCCCCTGGCAGCCGTGTGCATGCAAGGGGGCGAGTCGGCACTTACCCAGCGAGAGGAGCAAGCTGAGGCCAGTGAGGCACAAGGTGGGCTGCGGGAGCCAAGCTTCCGGGCTCATTTTCAAGGACTTTTGTGTGTGGAGAGGACTTGGTGTTGGTGTGGATTTTGGTGGTGGTGGTTTGCTTTTTTCGAACGCCCGGGGTTATTTCCAGGTGACATATAACATTAGAGCTGCCTTATTTCCACAGCCCAATATGGCCGGCTGGAGCGGTGCTGGATTAAAAAAATCAGTAAATGCTATGGTTGGTGGATTTCATCAGAGGAAGTGGGAGGGCAGAAAAATTTCCCTTGAACAGAAGGCAAACACTCCTGGCTTCATCCTGCTCTGGGGGCTGGTTGCGGGCCGGGGCAGAGTGCGGTGCCACACCGCTCACTGGGGCTGAGCAGCTCCTGCAACACTCAGGCAAGCTGAGGAGCACCTTCCTGCCAGGATTTGCTCCAGGAGGCCAAACTTGCTTCTGGACCAAGCAGCGTGCCAGGCTCCACTTGGCCCTGGCAGCCTAGGGCCCCGTCACACACCTGCAGCACGTGCCCAGCCACGACGGCTCGCCCGCGCCCCTGCAGCCTCCTTATGTCATTGGGGCTGCGCTGATGTGACAGCTCTGCACTGCCGGAGGCTGGCGAGCATTGGGTCGAGAGCCTGGTTGAGCGCAAGGACCCCGGACACGCTCTCCCAGCAGCCTGGCAGACTGATGGGGCCTGCAAAGAGCGCAGGGTCCTGGCCCTGTCCCCAGGCTGCATCACGGTTCCCGGCAGCAGCATGGCCAACCAGGCCCGCAGGGTTTCTGCAAGTCTCCGATGCCGTTAGACCTGTGGGGGACCCTGGTCTCCTGCCCGCAGCAAAGGGGCGGCCCGGGAGCACTGCTCGGGGCAGGGAGCCGACTGCGCAGCACGGTGCGGCAACAGCGAGGAGCCTGGGGCAGGGAGAAGCACTCCCAGCAAGCCTGCCTGCCCGCCGGCGCAAGGGCAGCCAGCCCCGTTGCTGGGGCGCCAGACTCCACCGGCACCGCCAACCCTTCCCCAGCAGCACGTTGTCCAAAGAACCAACCAGCCCTGCTCTTCATCTGGCCCGCGGGAAGCGGAGGCTCTGTCTGACCCTAACAGAGTTGGGGAGGTCTTTGGTCCCCTTCACACCTTGGGTGTCTTACACCAGCCAAGGAAAGCTTGGGGCCACAGTCCCCAAACTTGGACCCAGGCTGCAGAGGCTAGAGCAGGAAGGACATTACGTGCAACCCCATGCAGATGAGAAAGCTGTTGACTTCAGCCACTTGGCCAGCTAGTTCCAGTCCCATGAACCACAGGCAGCAGGGTGGCACAGTTCTCCTCGGCAGCATCAGCAAGGGGCATCCTGGAGCCAGAGCACATTCAGGTCCCCGTGCAAAAGAGTCCTGGGGAGCAAGCGACAGGGCGAGGGGGAGGCAGGAGGAGTGCAGAAGTGCTCCACTCCCTGAGCCGCTCCAGGAGGTGAAGCCACGCAGCTGCGAGCAAAGGCATCAGGGAGGTGCCAGGGCATGCCGGGGTGCAATGAGCACAGGCAACCCCCCCAGCGGATGCACTAAGCGCACAGCATGGGGGCTCCCAGCTGCCCCGGGCAGGCAGAGCCCGGTCTGCTCTGCTGGGGCGGCCCCCCGTCACTGCTAAGGCACCAGCAGTCGCACGCAATCCCCCTGCAGCCCTCGGACGGCTCCGTTTGCTGCATCCCCCTGTAATCCCTGTATTTCACCTCGCTGAGGAAAAGGGAGTGGGGTGTCAACGTGAAACCAAGGACTGCAGCCCGGAGCCGCCTGTGCTGCAGTCTCCCACGAGCAGAGGCAGCCGGTGGGAGGTGGTCCCTGGCGGCTCCGCTCTCTGCACCTGCAAGTGTCAAACATCTATATATAGTGCCAGAAGGGGGGCCAGCACATGCCAAGGCGGCAGCGCCGGAGGCCCGGCGGGGTGCTGGGCTCCCCCAGCCACGGCGGCGAGTCCCAGGTAGGGGCTGCAGGCAGGGGCGAGCGCCCACCCAGGGCAGCTGGTGCAGGAGACACGTGTGAGCCTGCACACATGCAGGGACCCAGCAGGTGGGCTCGGTGCAGCCCAGGGGGCCCGTTCTTGCTGCAGAGGGACCCCCATCACGGCCCGTTTGGCTTGGCTGCTTGCTGGAGCCAGTAGGGCAGGCAGGGGCTGTGTGCAAGGGTGGCACATGGGTGCAGGTGCTCCCAGGCCCTGGGCCAGGCAGTTTTTGGCACACTTGAGCTTCACATATTTAAGCAGCAAGTAAAAGGAAGGCAGGAACAGGGCAGGCTCCCTGGGCCTCACGGGAGTTTTATTATCGTCAGAAGATACCTCTGGCACATCTGCATTGCTCCCACAGCATCTCCCCCTCCCTCCCCTCCCAGGCTCTCCTTGGAGATGGTTTTCACAGGACCCGGAGCTGCATGGACCAGGGTCAAAGCTAAAGAGCAGAGGCTGTGCCCTGCTGTGTCACCGCTCCAGGGACCAGGAGAGGAAAGCCAGAGACATCTCCCTTGGTCCCCCTGCAGATAACTGGGATGGGACATGCCCCAGCAGCAGCTCTGGCATGGAGCAAACAGCGAAGTGACACCAGTTCTTAGGGGAAGGGCTGGCTGCAGCATGGTGCTGGCCTGCCCATAGGAACAAGGATGTCTTGCATACACCTACTGGTTAAAGGGTTTACACGCTGCGGCAGGGCTGGTTGCCCCCTCCTGGAGCACAGGGGGGTTCCTCTGGTGGTCTGTCATCAGGCTGCTTGCTTTCCCCACCATCCTGTCTCTTCCCTTCCATCCATTCTGCCGGGATCCCCCTCCTCATCAGCTCCACATAAATGCCGTTCTCACGGAAGAAAGAGGGGTGCTGCAAGGAGCAAGGGACAGGCTGTGATGCTCGCGGCAGGCAGCAGGGCCCGGCTGGAGCGGGCAGGCCTGAGGGTGCTGCCGTCTGGCCTGGGAAGTGAGGGGTCAGGCCCTGCACGCCAGCACCCTGGGGGAGGCGATGCAGGGGGGTTGCAGCAGCCCTACAGTTGCAGGCAGCCTGCCCACGCCTGCCCCAGCTTGGGGCGGCTGCTCGGCTCCTCACCATGGTTATGTAGGTCTCCTCAGCTCTACTCTTCTTCCCTGTGTCCTGCTCGGCCTTGGGTGCTCCAGCTCCAGGGATTGAGGAGTAAAATCCTTCCTGTCAGGGGGAGATCAGGACGCTTGGGACCAAGCAGTTGCCAAACGCACAGGGGCCTTCCCGTCCAGTCGCAGTCCTGCCTGCAGCCCCAGGACCCCACCTCCCTCCGGCAGGTCTCTCGGCTCCTGGGCACTCGGCAGCGGCGGGTGCGTTAGCTCACTGCTCCATCAATATCTCCTATTAACTGTGAGCCAAGTGCGACAGCAGGACTGGGGCTCATTCCAACCACCACCTACGCACAGCCGGCAGCGCGGCGAGAAGCCCGCAGCTCTGCTGCATGCGCCAGGGCCCTTGCTGGGGTGGCTGGCCACACACAGGCATGGCCCGGTGCACGCACAGGTGTGCGCACTCAGTGCCTGCCTTGTGCTCCAGCGCTTCCCATCCCTCCCTTTCTCCTGCCCCCCCTCCCGCCCTTCGTTCCTGGCTGCCACGGAGGTGCCCCGGGCACCTCCACTCGGCTCAGCCTGCTCTGCCTGAGCTCTTACCTCCGCTTTGCTCTTGCTGCCACCATCTCTAGTCCTCTCTAGGGCAGTGTGGGCTGCAGACCTGGAGGGAAGGCAGCAGTGGTGTCAGCTCCAGCAAGAGGTGTCACCTGCTCCTCCTGTCCCTGACTCCCTCTCCTGGGACACCAGAGTGCCTTCACACGCACGCCAGCCAGGCCGTCCCCGCTTTGCCTCTGTCCTGCAGGCCTGCAACACCCAGAGCAGGCCCCCTGGCTTCCCCCAAGCAGGGTGCAGGTCTCCAAAAGCAGCAGGAAGCCCAGGAGATTTGGGAGCAAAGGGGAGACAGGCCAGGCCAGCGTGACACTAGAGGGCAGCAGGAGCCTGAGCCCTGCTTTGCAGAAGCGGGATGAGCTGGCAGAGATGAAGCCTCTGGTTCCCACAGCTCCAGCCCTGACGTGGGGCAGCCAGTGAGGTCAGGGTGACGCTAAGTCAGGGAGAATGGGAGCAGGAGGGACGCAGGGAGATGCTCTGCTCAGCCCTGTAAACTCATTGCTAGCTAGCAGGGGTACCTCTTCCTCAGGCCGAGTCCTGCCAGGAAAGACAGCACAACGGCCACACAGCAACAGCCCACAATCATGCTCCAAAATCCAGTGTTCCCCGGGGCCGCTGAGTCCTGGGCACCCGCTGCTCCTCGTCCTGCTGGGGAGACACAAGGCAGGGAAACACATGGACCGCAGCCCCGCCGTGAGGGAACTGCGGTGGCAGGGCTGAAAGCCTTCCCGAGCCCCTGCAGACACGGCCCCATCCCTCCCCTGCATCGCAGGGCCCGTGGGGGGCTGAGCAGGGAGATGCAAGAGGGGAGCAGTCGCAGGGCACGTACCTCTCTGTGCCACAGGGCTGACGTGCAGGACCGTGTGGTTCTTGAAGATGCTGCTCTGCTGCTCCAGCCGGATCTCACACACGTACGTGCCGCTGTCATTCACCTGTATGTCTCGCAGCTGGATGGAGCCATCCCAGTGGGAGATGTCCCCCTGCCACTGCACCCGGCCCCGGAAATGGCCCACAGGGATGCTACGGTTGCTGTAGTAATAAAACACCATCTCCTCCTGCCAGGAGACAGATGGCATCAGGTGAAAAGAGCCTGGGGGACAGGGTACTGCCAGTGCGTGTTCCTTGCGCAAGAGCCCTCCGATCTGCTCTCACTCCCTCTGCCCTCAGCAAGTGCTCCCCATGCGTGAGAGAGCCCAGATCATTCCCGCATGGTCTGTGGAAAGCCCCAACACACCATGCCAGGTGCTTTAGGGTCATGGAGAGCGTGTGGAAGTACACAGCCACCAGACAGGGGTCTTCTCTGTCTCATGGCCAGGCCAAACGGGCTTCCCCACAGCCTCTCGAGAGCAGCCACGCTGGCTTGCTCACTCGCCCTACCTTGCCACCTGCCCCTGCGTCTGTCCCGCCACTGCTCCTGACTCACCTGCTTGCCAGCTCCTGGCGTGTGCAGCCAGTCCACTTTCACCATGGTCCAGCTCTCGGCCATCGAGTCTAGGAAGCGGCACTCCAGCAGAACAGAGTCCCCAGAGCAGGCTTGGAGCTGAGGCTGCGTGAACACCCAGCCAGCCGACCCGCTGCATCTCTCTGCTAGGGACAAGGAGAGCAGGATGAGCCCAGGGAGGACAACTGGATGCAGCCTGCCCGTCCTCATAGATATCTCTTCTCCAGAAGAGCCTGGGGGTAAGGGGGCTGTCCAGTCCGGAGCACAACGGGGAGGCCCTGCTCCCTGTACGGGCAAAGCCTCTCCCCAAGCCCTGCTCTTGGTGCGTCTGGGATGCGAGGCAGCACATCCTCCCACCGCCTGAGCGCAGCGACTGGGGCTGCTGCGGTCACTGAACAAGCTACGCAGAAGAGAAGCGGAGAAGCCACCTCAGGACTCGTAGCACAGCTCCAGCCCTTTGCGTCTTGGAGCCAAAGGCTGTGGCTCCTACAGGGTTATTCTTGTGAGTCACTGGCTGGGAGAACCAGCGCTGCTGTCATCTCACGAGGCCAGAGGCAATTCAACATGAATTTCAGTTCCTCCTTTCATAACCTGTCCATTTGGCTTCCTTACCTCTTGCTCACAGTCTGCTGACCTGGGCCTGAGACTTGTCTGGCCACATAACTACAGCTGAGGGTTTCTGGAGAAGCCAGTCAGGGGAAACAAACAGAGGAACATCAAAGAGCACGGAGCTGACACAGCCTGTATGAAGCGGCTGCCAAGACGGGGGGCCAGAAAGCACACGGCAGGAAGGGGAAGCAGTGGGGCCAGAAAGGCCCCTGTGGTTCACCAGCACAAACCCTCCATGCCCCAAAGTCTGTGCAGTTAAAATGGCAACAGAGAGATGCAGCTGCTTGCCTGGAAAAGCAGGGCAGAGCAGAGCCCTTGAGAGGAGGAAAACGCTGCAGACTGCAGGGAGGCAGAGAAAGCACTGGCAAAATCTAGCAGGAAGAGCAGTGGCATCTCTGGCGCTTGTTTGTCAAGACTCAGTGAGCTGATTCGGGGGGAGCTGCTCGGGTGGGTAGATGCTTCCTGGTGTCTTAGCCACTCTGTTCAGTTCTTCCACAAGCCACTGAGGCCTGGGCCCTGACAAAGCACCCAGTACTTGTCTGGTGCCCTGTAAATAATAAATGCAAATTGCTACAGCTTCCCAAACTGGTTTCTTTATGCTTGACCATCTGTGGAGCCAAACTGAAGAACATGCCAACGGAGGAGCCTAAGGGAGCCAGCTGCCTTGAGCAGAGCCAAAATCAATACCTTGGAAGTCTTTCCCTGCATTTAGACTTGGCAAAGCAGTTCTAGTCCTTCCTGAGCCTTGGAGCCTGGCAGACCAAGGTCAGGTCTCCACGCAGGGACACTCTTGCAGTTCAAGGCCTACTATGTGAGCTGGGCAGGAAGGGAACACACAGCACACACAGATCAGAGGAGTTGTTGGTCCCCAGGAGCAGGCTTAATGCTCCCAGGCCTGTGTGACTGCAAATCCCCAGTAGTAACTTTTCCACCAGAGAGACTCTCACAGCAGAAAGAGAGGGACTGGACAGGTCTTTCAGCAAAAGCAGGGGGGAAAGCAGGCAAGGTGGATAAAACCACCAGGGTGACTTACAGCTTACCCAGCAACATCAGCAGAGGCAGGGTCAGCAACACCTTCATCTTACTCTAAAAAGAAGAGCAGAGGGGACACATGCATTAGCACTCCCTGGGGAAGGACACCAGCTGCTTGCAACTGAATTGAACCCCAAAGTCAATAATAGACTTTCTTCAGTTCTTTGGAGAGGGATGCAACTGGTGCTTCTCTGGATGTTCGGGCTCTTGAAGTTAGCCCACAAAGCACTGTTCACAGCTGGGAGCCTGAAACCCAGTGAAGCACAAATGTCAGGTACTTCTTTGGTTTGAGAGTGCTCTGAGCCCTAGAAAGGAAGAGAGAGAGGGGAGGGCTCAGCCTGAAACACCTTTGCATTTCCCCCAAGTAATGAAACTTTCCGGTGGTTTGAGGGTCAAGTCTCTGGCTGCTGAACCGAGACATGTAGAGATGTTAATTCTGCTCAGATAGTAATGCAGTGTTTTTTTCTATCACACACTCAGAGAAGTTTGGATACAGACCCTAAAATCACAGACCCCTCCTCCTGGACATAAATTCCCTGCTTCAGGGTGCTGCACATGGTGGAAACTTCTGCTTGAACCCTCCAGGGTCTGTTCAGACAGGGCCATCTTTGGTCACTGTATGCAGTTTGACCTGCTGCACTTTTCTGTGAAAATAAAAGCTGGCATCTTCTTTCTACATATGGTAGAAATGTCCTGAAGCCCAAGGAAGAACTGTCATTACCAGAAATCGGCTAGCCAGTGTTCATGCCTGGATTACAGGAAATGAAAAGCCAGTGCCCTGCTTGCTGGGTCTGTGCTCCATGACTCAAAGCTATGCCTGTTCTAAATTGGTAAACACATTTAAGGACAAAAAGTTATTGAAAGAAATTGTCCAGCTTGGAGAACCTGCACATATTACTGTTGAATCTGAGGCTGGCATTACCAGCACGTATTTTCCAGTACAGGCTTGCCTGCTGCAAGAATAGAAAGACGACAAGAGAAGAATGATTTTTTGGAAACCTTGTTACCTTCTATCATTCTCCTTCCACTATGCAAGCCACAAGCCCTTTAGATCAGCTTCAGTAAAAGCTTGGGATGGAAAAGGTCACAGACATTAATCCCCAAGAAACAGCCATTAAAGAAAAGGAGTTCAGGCAAATATGGAAGGTAAACATTTGACATTTATTCCTACCATTCTCAGAGATCCACTATTCCCTTCAGTGCTGTGCAGCAGAAAGCCACAGTGACAAACCTGTAGCCTTGGGACACCAAGTTTCCCAAAGCAGCACTTGCACCCTTTGTGCTCCATACAGAACGGATGGTGAAAACACCACTGCGTGCAAATGGACAACACGGGCAACAGGGTGTGAGAGGGGACACGCCAGCTCGGTGCACGTGCAATGCAAAAGCTAACGTGGATCAGCCCAGAGCCAGCAGGGAGCGGGGAATGCCTCCTCCCCACCACTGGTGGTGGTGCTTCCATCTCTTTTTGTGGCCAGAGGTGTTTGCTAATTCCTTTTTCTTTCCAGATGCATTTTTCTCAGTGGGGCAAGCTCAGAAACACCCTTGGAGGCTCAAGCAGGGATTCCAGGCCCAGCAGCAGCTGCTGGGGGATGCACAAGTCTGTTCCAGGCTGAGAAACAGTCACAAAGCCTTTCCAGTAAGCACATGGCTTTCTTGCCTACAGTCAATGAAATAAAACCACCTCTACCTTTCATCCTCCTCCCCTTTTCATAAACAAAATCCTGAAAAGTGGCACCAAGCCTGCTGCGACTCTCTCAAATCTGCCTTTCAAAAACAAGAACTGGTTGGGTTTTTTGGAGGTGGAGGGGAAAGAGGCATGTGGTTTGAACATGCTGTTTGCATTTCTGCCATGACACAGTTTACTGTACAAGTGTGCACATGAACTACAAACACAGCAGAATTCATGCTCAGCTCCAAAGCTCTCAGCTGGTGCAGCGTATTGCAGAGCCGTAGCTTTCCAGGAGCACCTCCATTCCAGGTTCAAAATAGGAGCCAACTTAAAAAACAAAAAACCTTCAGTACACAGAAGCCCCCTGGGATGTTTATGCTCAGAACTTGCAAAGCTCTCTACACTCAAGCTATGGAGCTATACAGAGGCTCTGACCCTTACTTCTCATCAAATCCTTTCCGGACTTATTGCCCTATTTCTCAGAATAAATCCTCATTCTGCCTTGGAACACGTTTGCAGCGGCTCCTTTTGCAGCGTGTGCCAGTAAATGAGTGCACTATGTGCATCAGCTGAAGGCAGCACCCACTCACCAAGGCGGTTACGGTTAATACAATACTGACATATCCAAATCCCTCCACAGGATAATTACCTTTACTAAATGGATTGAAAATGAAATATGCAGACATACTGCCCTTGCATTTTCCTACTTTTGCACACAGGATCTGAACTCTGAGCAACTTCTATGTCTCCCTCATTCTCCCTCTATGTCTCCCTCATTCTCTTTTCAGGAAAAGAAAAAAAAAAGTAAACATTATAGCACACAATACTCACCCTGTGCGGCTTGGGGCAGACAGCCTGCATCTTGCATGAAAGGCTCTTCAGTGACTAATTCAGAGACTCTTAATGAAGCAGATACTAAATCTTCTTGAGGTTGTGCGTGCAAGTCATAGCAGCCTTTGGTTTCAGGGCTCTTCTTTCAGGTTCAGTTTGGTGGCCACTTAACTTGGAAGAGGAAGTTGAGAGCTAGATCGGGGTACTGACAAATCAGGAGGCAGAAAGGACTAGTACAGAGAGGTGAGGAGAATTACAGATGCGCACGTATGCCTGAGCACAGATAATAAGTATGCAGCTTCATAACGAGAAGACATTCTTCACAGATGCAAGATGTGGCTCAGTCCCAGTTCACTGATTGCAGCAGACAGATCTTTCAGATCTTTCTTATCAGTCATTATGTAACAACTCACGAATGGAGAGATTCTTGGCAAGCAACCTGTGCTCCCTCCTGGTTTGCTTTTTGGGATCAGAGCAGGTTAAAGAACAACCAGTGCAGGGTCTTGTCAGTCCTGTTGACTGGATCTTCTCCTGACGAGGTACGACCAGCAAGCAATACTGACCAACTTCGCTGAGTGTTACTATTAGTACTATCAGGAGCCACAGCTTAGCAGGCATCTTATGGCCAAAAAGCCCCTGTCAACATCTTTTACACAGAGTAATCTGCTTCTCTATTTTCAAACACAAAGACAGGATACACAGCATAGGTTGTTTTCTGCTGGTACCGCCACCCCCAATCCCCAGTCATTTTGAAAGCATATTTTCATCTTCCCTCTTCCTATGGGGTACCTTCCTGCGGGGTACCACAGCAATCGCTGCACTCTATCCCAGCAAACTGGTTTTAATAGTACACAGAACAACTTCCATGCAGCTAGCAAAGGAAGAGAAAGCTAAGCTTTGCTCATGCTCAAAACCATTCACAAGCCCAAATGCTATTAGCTTCCAGGTGGCAATTTAGCTTTGCACCATAAAAAGATGCGCCCAGGATTTAGCCCACTATTTGCAAAGTGGTCTCAGTTAAAGGCAAACATTTTGTAGACAAGAGCAGTTACTCATTTCCACAAAGAACTGAATGATGTACTGTTTCTGAAAGTTGAACAACAAAGTCACTTCCCTCTGGGCTGCAAATCAGTCCCACCAACATCCTTTCTCAGGATAGTTTTGGTTGGGAGAAGTATTTTGTCATCAGGAAGCACCAACTTTTTAAATATGATTTTATTGCAGGCAGGAGAAAAATATATTTCTTTATCTGGAGGCACAGAACCACAGTTAGCCTGCTTTGCACAGTCAGGAACACAGAAGCAGTTACAACGACTCCAGCACGCGTCAATATTGGCAGCCATCGCAGAGCTGCCAAATGGGGCCAGAATACACGTTCCCTTTCGAATCAAGTCTGTTTCATAAACACCAGTTCCATCACCACAGGACAATTTCTACAGATAAGCAACTGGTCAGAATGGCAGGTTTATGAGTTCCTGTAACTCAACAACATTTATCTATATTAACCCAAATAAAAAAATTTGCAGCCTAGAAGGAAACAAAGCAGTTTATTGGTAATGGCACATCAAAGTTGGCAGTAAACTTGTGACACATAGGTAAAATGAGACTATTTGATCAATGCCACATACAGAAAACAAGCAGATAGGAGCTCTTTAGGTACACAGAGAGGAATTTTACTGCTCATCTCTGACATACATTATTGAATAAGGTTAATGAAAGAGAAAGTACTCTTCTTCTTACAGGGCAGTACCGACACGTTTAGCCATTTCTTTAAAATTGTACCTAGAAGAGATGAACAACATGATTGTTCTCCTGAACATGGAACCTTGCTTTGAACACTGCCTTAAGTCAACAGCTGAGGTAGATGGGGTTTTATGTTATCCCAGGTCCACAGTCCCCACTTCCATTTCTGATTTAAAAAAAAAAAAAAGTTGTATATGAATTGTGCTTCACTTCTACATGCAGTAGGAGGTGCAGCTACTGATGCAGTTATTGGACAAAAAATATTAAATGCAACAATGTAAGATAACAGTACTGTGGCAGATAGCAACTTAAACAAATAAAAATAAAATCAGAAAACAGTAGGAACAAAGTGGTGATCCTGTAATTAAATGGCAGATCACCCCAAGAAACAATTAAAAAGCAGTTGGTTCCCCTTGCTCCAAGACCAAGCATGCCAAATACCAACCTAGTCAGGTTAGTTCAAGTCTTAGGCAAATATGTTCCAAAAGAATTGAGAAGAAAATGTTGCCAATGCACAGTGATCATCACCTTAGAGAGGTGCAGGGCACAGGAAAAGAAGGATATCACCATGACAATAAAGAAAATAGATCAGCATGTAAACGAAGAAATGTGTGTTGTCAGATTGTTGGTAAGCAACAAGCTGTACAGCTGTAGGCACTGAGGTTGCTGTAGGCACTGGAGAAGTGAGGTTTTAAGGAGTTTTCTTTTTTTTTCCAATAAATTAGAAAGATTTCAAAAATCATCATTTCTGTGCTTAAATAAAAATGAATTATCCCATCAGCATTATATTTCCAATCCACCAATATTAGAGCAGCTCCTTCAATCTGTTCTGGTTATCCAGCAGCCTTTGAACCTATCTAGTCAAGATTTTCACTGTTGTAATTTTGCTCTTATCCATAGCTTTGGTCACTCATCAGTATGGGTCTTCCTCATCCATGTCCTAAACAGAGAGTATGGAGAGAGAAATTGAGTCCATGCATGAAGACATGAAGAGATTCATGACTTCAACAAAATTCTGGATCTGCTAGGCTTCTGACAAAAGCTTAAGTGTTTTCCAAAATGTTGGTGTGCTTGAAAAAGCCTTATGTCTTGTAGTTATATAACCACTTGCAGCTAAATCTGCTTGACTTGTCACAGACAAACACAGATGAATTGCCACTGCATAATTAACGTGAAGCGTGTTTTAAGAGAAGCAGCAGCTAAACCTTAAGCACGACACAAACCATACCAAGGGCAGATATCAGTCTTCCTGAAAAGCACCACCAGTCCCTACAGAGTAGGTCCAGAGCAGCCCAAGTTGTTGTGTTTTTCAGCTATGACCAACCAGACTTTCAGATCCCCATCATCTGTTCTTTTAACCACAATAGGCATTTTATGGCATCCTCACGTTCTAGCACTGCAGCTCTCAACTTGAAAGAAGTTCAAATGTAACAGCTCTACCTAGGAAATCTCACCAACTTCGCAGTCCATTTTAAGTCTGAACAGTTTCACTATTTTATAACATATTAAGCACGAAAAAGGTGTGTGACAGGCGCCTCAAGAAGCAGAAATATTAAAATGAGTAAGGCAGGGTGTCCAGAGACTTGCTATGCTAAATATTTTGATATCAGAGAGCAAAGTATCAAACAACTGACAAAATACTCAATAGGAAAGCAACAGAATTATAGCATTCAAATTTGCCTCCACTCAAAGAATGAGGACGATCATCTTTTCCATTTTTTAGATCTCCGACCATCTGACGGCACTTCTTTCACTGAATCTGGGCTCCCAACCTTTCCCATCTCTCCACTTCCAGGGAGGCATGGTGCTTCCCTGCTCCCCAGCATGTGTCACTTGCAACAGCCTTTCCATCTCCCATGGCAACTCTCCCTTTTGCATACAGCATTTTCTGCTTTTTATACCTCTAAAAACTCTCATTCCTGATACTGCTGCTTTGCAACCATTGCATCTGGTGTAGAACTTTAAATATTTCATAGGTAATAGGTAACTTGTATAAATTGCTCATTTTTCATTCTGTATCTATTAAAGCATAGAAACCGTCAGCACACACCAGTCTGAAAGCTCATGCATTTAATACATTTTAAATCACTGGCATTAGAACAGTGAATCAAGCAACATGTATTTAATTCCTCCTTAACATACTCCCTGACTGTGTATTACAAAGGTGCGTCTGTGGTAAGCTTGCTCTGCATGACATAAACAAAAATGAAAACACTCTCAAATTAGGCATATTAGGGAGCTTGCTTACTGCTGGAGTGTGACACACTTTTGGCTGTGGCGGTTAATGCCAGCATGCAGAACTTGGATGCAATTTTTACAAAACAAGTACAGCAAGTGGGAAAAACATTCAGCAATTCCAGTACAACACATACCCAGTAACAGAAGTTAGACGCTATGGTAGCAGGTGAACAGAATTAGAAGACAACCCCCACCTCACAAAAAACAACCCAAACAAACAAAAAACCCTGAGAGTTCAGCAGGATTGTTGTGACCAAAACAGTGCAAGTAAGGAGATCCCCAAGAAAGACGCAAGGTTGCACGCTCCCATCTTTGCAAAAACAAAGCAGATTTAAATATTCCTGCCTCCATTCCCCACCATAGCACTGTCAAACCCAGAACATAACAGTCCAAACCTGGTTTTGCAGAGCCTTTATGGAAACTACACAGCACAACAGCTATCACTTAAAACTCTGAATTTTCATTTCAAGATGTGAGCTTTGATTGCAATACAGTCAAATGACAAATCAATTTGGTGGATCTGAAGATAATTTGCCTCCCCACTAATGCAGTATGACTAGCAGTTCTCACTCCCAACAGCCCGCCTGTGGAAAATACTGAGGACCATAAGCCTAGCCATTTGGGATGCCTCTCTGCGGTCCAGAGGCATTACGACAAGCTCTACCTGCTGCTCTTTGCACCTCCTCTGAGTACTGAGGTTGACAAAACCACTTATGAAAACATCAGCTTTCACTTACCACACACTTCCAACACCAGACTCTGAGCCTCCCCAAGCAGTGGTCTGTCTCTGTATGTTCAGGCCTGCAGAACAAGCACAGGATTAGGTTGGACTCTCCCCTCAACATAGGCACTAGTATCTCATACAGACTGACTTCTAGTTCTGCCACACTGAACTGAAGGCCTTTCATCATCCCTTTGATTCTGCATAGCAAATCCAAAAGGAATAAAAAGGGTTAGATCCCTTATTTCAAAGGCAGGCATTTCATTTAACAAGTGCTGTGAAAGAGAATACCACAAACGTTGCTGTTTGGCTGGAAAAATTTACAATACTAATCAAAACACTGTATTAAACCCCCACTCTGAACTAAATTTTAGTAATGAATTCATTGCAAAAACGGGTACAACTCCAGTAGTAGCAGTGTTGTCTTACTATTCTCACTACAACCACCATGCTGAACCCTGCCAGCAGAGAATCTTCTCCAGTTCAGAAGGGAATTCAGTCTCCTGAGTCCATTCCATCCTTGGCATTTCTGCTCAGGCCATTATCAAAGGAAGCAGTTAACATTATTCAGTCCGCTTTGTTGTTATGGATACTCGATATCGAAACCCAACACATGAGCTACGTGCTATACATCCTATTTTTCTGTTAATGGCATGAGGCGGTGGAACTGAAGCAGGTTATGGTTAGAGAATTTTTCACTTCTGCGTTCAGATTTATTTCAGCCTACATCAGCAAGATATTTTGCTTATGTGGGTTTATGTTCCAGCACAGGGATTTTCCAAAGGCTTTCTGACCACTAGCTAAAGTAGGCTCATGGGAAAGTAGATTTCAGTGGCTGAACTGCAAGCGCTGAGGGTTATGAAACAAAGGACAGCAAAGAAACACTGTCCTGTGCCTACAGGCCAAAGTGGAAATCTACAGGCCAAAGTGGAAATATAGGCTTTAGGTTCCAGCCAGAACTTACTCATCAGACACTTCAATGGAGGATTTCTTACAGCCAGGTTTTTTTTTTTCCTTCAGCACTCCAAATTTCCTTCCCATCCTCACCAACAGCAGAATGACCACAACGATGGAGGGGAGAAATACTAATATGGACAACAGCATTGCTGAAGTTAGCTGGAAGGAAAGACCTGCGAGAGAGAAAGAACAGTCCAGCTGTACCAATAGTAAAATATGGCTTTCTTTAGTCTCTGTGACAAATATCCACCCAGGACACTGGCTGCTAGCCTTGTCATATAAAACACAGAGCTGGCAGAGTTGAAACAGCTTGTGACCAAGTCTGCAGGACTCCTATCCCACATCCTGTCCAGCACAGTGCTTTGTATACAAAATCTGCCATGGAAGGCAGTCACAACACATTTTTATCAGCATGTCCAAATTTGGGGCAGTTCTCACATGCAGGACAGACAAGGAAATGAAGCAATACTAAGATAAGTATTTGTGGTGTGAGAGTATTTTTAGACCAATATTTCTCATACAGTGCAACTTATTCTACTGCTGCTAGATTGGGAAACTGGAATTCCTGAACTATGTACTGAGCATCCACGAAAGCAACTGGTCACCTTTGATCACCTCTGCACACGTGCTAAGCCCTCATGAGGTTCAGGGTGATCCGTGCTTCTATCGTTTATAGGGAGAGTATCCTGATCGTGCTCAGGCTAAACAAATGCACATTTTGTTTTCTGCGTCTTCACCGCAGCTTCCTCCATCACTTCCTCTTCATAGTAAATTAAATGGTTCTCAGTGTATTTAGCTAAGAAAGAAGGGCTGAGGTAACTCTTGCTGAAATTCTTATGTGGAACTCCAGGGAACCAATTTCACGTGTGATGCTCAGACTTTTAAGGTTCTGACAAAGCTGAAATGCAGCTCTATCACACAGATGAGGGCATACTGTTGAAATGGAGGCTTACCCCTCTCCGTAACTATCAGTACTGTCTGGGGAATGTTGTGGTACACGTCCGGAGGATTCTTCACACTGCAGATGAACGTCCCATTATCACTCATCACTAGGCTTTGGATAGCAATGGAAGCATCACCCTTGGCAACATTCCCAATCCAGGATATTCTGTCTTTGAACTTTCCCACCGTTGTTGGGTAGGCAACAGACTGATAATGAAAAATCTAAAAGGAGGTAAAGACAATAATCGCTCCAATAAAACACTCTCCTAAGAAATCAAAGTAAACTCCTCTTTGGGCTTTTAATATAAAGGAACATACATCAAAAAGTCAGAAAGAATACTTCTTATAGAATACTTCTTATACAGGAGACCTCTCTGAGTTCCTATGTGGCAATTCTGAATCAGTTCCATTTTATCAAGTCTCCAGAACTTCTATCTACTGGCCTCAGCCCTCGCATCCATCACTGTCCCCCCTCTGACCAGCTTGTTCCCTTCTGCAGATCTTCAGCTGAGAAACAGAAGCAGGTTCCTTGTCTCGTGCAAGACAAAGTATTGCAGTTCCAGCTTCTGCTTCCTGCAGTTTTCACTTGCTGTCCTGTCAGGGGAGACTTAGCAGACCTCAGGTCATACAAGCAGAAGTTGTTCTAGATACAAGGACACTACTGAGAACTCAAACTCTTCAGGCAGCAGCCATCACTAATAATCCATACAAAGATGCGCATTTTACGTTTCTGCCTTGAATGAGAGATTTCCACTGGGCTTTCAGATTTACATAACAACACTTAGCTTTCACAATGCTGCCAACAAGACAAGGTAACAGTCCATAAACCTTAGAGGCTGTCATCATCACTGCCTTCAGACTGTCACTGCACACATGTTCTTATCACTCCAAGACAAGATATACAACAGCAGACTGCATGACAGGACCGCAAGGGTACAGCTTCCTTCAAGAAAACTCTCAGTCAGTTGCTTTACAGTCATTCTATACATATCTGCAGGATACAATAAAGCACTTGTGTCAAAAGCCAAAGATCTAGTTTATCATCATTATGCTATTATGCATTAACATGGAGTATTTTTTGCCCAAGGGATGCCAAAGCAATTCTGGATGACAGAAGGTAACAATGAGAGTCCCAAATCCCAAAGCGACGGAGAGGCACACCAAGGCAAACAGAAAAAATTACTGTAAGATTTTCAGCATGCCTAGAGGCCTGGTCAGTCTCCCCTAGAAAAGGCTCCCTGCTGTACTTACTGTCTCCATATGACCACTCGTGAGGGGCCGGTACGTCCAGTCTACTGTCAGACTCTCAGTGATGGGAGAACTGGATGTGAATGAGCATTTCAGCGATACTTGTTCACCAATGAAAGCTCGCACTTTAGAACTGGCTTTAATTTCCAGGGAAAGAGCATTGCAGACACCTGATGGAGGAACAAGCCCAAAAACCAAAGATTAGATTCTTCTTGTTTGCAAGGTACAGGAGTGATGGTGTCCCAGAAGTACTGATGCACGCGCAGCGCAGCCTCAGTCTGGAGACAGAAGCACAGTAGTGGCTACCTCCCCATCACAAAATCTACCAAAAAAACAGACAACTCCCCTAACCTGTTTTCTGCAGGATCGAGATTAGCCCCAGTAAAAGCATTTATCTGGAAAATACCACCAAAAGCCTACAGATACTAGGATATGGAGATACACGTTGTTACCAAAAGGTTACAGAGCTGAGAAACTGAATCAGGGGACTCTCCGAGGAGCTCCCAAGTGCCAGCTTTAGACTACTTCAAGGCAGTTGTGGCCCTGTGTGGCTTGCCCCAAACTGACACAGCCCCCCGACTTGCACACGCCCCGGGGTCAAGACCATTTGGCAGCGGCAAGCGCTCTTACTGCTTGCTTTCGCGCTGTGCAACGACTTCTGCTTCTTTCCTCTCCTAGGGGGAATGCCGCGGCCCAGGAAGGCGGCCTCCTGCATCGTTCACATTTCCCTGCCACCCGCCTCCCGCTCTCGTCTGCGAGGATTTATCCCGGGATACGCTGCTCTCCCTGCAGTTCTGCTCCGGCACAGCTGGCGCCGGCGCCGGGCAGGCTCGGCAGCAGCAGGTTTCTGCGCAGACCTGCCGACTCCTGTGCAAGTCTGGGCAGCTATCGATGTAAAACAGAGGGGCTCGGCACCAAATCCCTTCTCTACCCACTGGGCGCCCCGAGGGCCTCGGGGCGGGCAGCCGAGCCGCAGCAAGGCGGCAGAGGCAGGCTGCGGACACCGGGCGCGCCCGCAGGACGGGCCCGGGACGCCGCGGCCCGCAGCAGCGGCGGCCCCGCGGAGGGCCGGCAGGGGGGGCTCCCGCCGCGACCCCAGCCACGGGCCGCCGGAGCCCACGGACCGCCCTCGGGCCGCGCCGCGCCGGGCCCCCGCCACCCGCAGCGCCCCTCTTACCGAGCAGGAGCAGGACTCCCCGCGGGACGAGGCGGCCGCCGCCGCCGCGCCGCATCCCGGCCGCCGCCTCCGCTCAGCGCCGCAACATGGCGGCTCACCTGCGGGCGCGCAGGTGAGGGCGGGGGCAGGCCCAAGATGGCCGCCGCCGGTCGCCATGGCGACGGGGCCTCGCCTCACACCTGGGGCCGCCGGGCCGGGCCCGGCCTGTGGCTGTGGGGCGCGGGCGGGGGGAAAGGCCGGCCGGCGGGGCACGGGGGACGCCGGCCGGCGGGGGACAGGGGGCACCGGCCCGCCCGGGGGCAGGGACACCGGCCCGCCCGGGGGTGGGGGACGGCGGCCCCGCGCAGCCCGGCTGGCCCGTGCAGACCGGACAAAACGATCGTTTCAAAGGCCGAGGAGGCAGCGGCAGCGCGGCTTCCCCCAGTGCTGCAGCAGTTATGCCATGCTGTCACTGCTATCCGCAAACCAAGTTTATTTATAACACGCATGATAGAAAAAGAAAACATACAAACAGATAATGTGGCCAGCACATCACAGGTAAAGTCGTAAAGTCATAAAGACACTCTTTACACAAACAGGCCGATATTTTGATTTAGTGCTGGTCAAATACAGTAAAAGCTCGGTTGGTTTTAATGACTTGGGGCTTCGTCTCAGTCTGATGAAGTCTGCTGAAGTAGCGAGGATGTGGTAAATGCATCAAAGGCAGCAGTAAGCGGCGCTTTTATGTTATTAGCGTGCGACGCTAAGTAGCACCCGGAGAAAGCGAGATAAGAGTGCCGCTTCGGGAAGCCTGAAGCCGTGCTGCCGGCTGCTGCCTGCTGATCCCCGATTAAACTCCGGCGTGTCGGTGCGCCCAGGGCAGTCTGTGCTCGGACAGCGGCAGCTGCCGACGACTGCCGGCATGGGGCGGCTGCAGTCGTGCACGTGCGCCCGCTCACTAGCGAAAAGCGGCGTTACGTTGCGCCTCCGAGCTCGGCGATTCACGCGAAACGCCTTGGGGAGCAGCGGCGTGAAAAGGAGGTCAGGGGAGAAGGGGAGCGGGAATGAGAGGCAAGCTGCCAAAGCCACGTGCTGCTCCGTAGAAATGCAGTGTTTTCAGCTATCATATTTTACAAAGCTGAGCGGATTAAAAAAAGATCAATATGAAAAATACATCCATTGCGAAACCCTGTTAAACTGCACACATTCCCAAACTGTAGCACTTTCCATTTAAAGCAGCAAAGGAATTTAAAATGCTTTATAGCAACTAGCTGCTCCTCTGATCCCTCATCTACAGTCTTCTTTTTTAGTGACATTAAAGAAGTTTTTGAGGGAGGAACAACAGGGCAACCCAATTGTACCTTTTAATTTTTAAGGTGCAAGAGTGTGTGTTTGCTTGGATACTTTGCAAATCTCCAGCTAGCTATCTTGGCATTTTGTTCAAATCTTTGGGGATTTTTCTTCTTCTTCAGAGCAGATAACACCTTGCAACTTATGTTAATGTCACCCTCTTTTCCTGCAAGAATTTCAGGTTGAGCAGGGATACCACACTTGCAGCATCAGTTGTCTGTAATTCAGCTTTGTCTTAACATCTGAAATTACAAGCATTCACCATCTGCTTTAGAAGTACCTAAGAAGAAAGATTATAAGAAAAACAAAACAGAGGTACATTACTATGGTTTACTGTTGAAAATAAAAATAGCAGATGCAACTGGTGACCTCAGAAATTGAGTGGTAAAAATTATGCTGAAATGTTTCAGCAAAGCCAGCAAATCTGCAAACAGGTTTCAGTCTTCCTGTAGCAATTTAGAACAGTGAAGATTAAATGAAACAAGAAGCCGATTCAAAACTGGTGAAAGGAAATTAGTTCATTCCTCTTTATCCACAAAACAGATAAGCAGTGGAAAGCAGCAATGAAAGCTTTCCTACCAATGATCCTCAACACTAAGGTGGAGAAACTTCTTCCAGGGTTAAGAGGAAGTTCTGTCTCCACTGCCCGTTCAGTTGGCATTCTGTCTCTGAAGGCTCCTCCATGAGCAAAGTTCAACTATGGTCTCAGTAGTTTGTGTTTATGGCCACCATGACCTGTTGACTGTGAACAGAGGTGAAATACCTAAGTAAAACCTTCTTTGGAAGCCTGCAGTAACCCCGGGACATTAATTAGAGAATGTTTGAATAGATACCTGCATTGTATATACTGTTAAAGACCTCTAGTCTTCTAATGGAGTGGCTTCCTTTTCTTCTCTAATCTTCAGCTTCTCCTTTTCGGTACTGTTAATAAAAAAATTTAAAAAGCCAAAATCAGCATCCGATATGCTGAGCAGCAGCATCAGATTCTGAGTTACATATAGCATATATAACATAAGAAGTTATACGATATGGTAATAGGCATTTTACAGGGATGGTGACCACAGTGTCAGGTTTATGGATGAAAGAACAGAGTGATCTTCTGCCAACCACCACTGCCACAGCTGGCTCCTGCTCTGAGTGGGAAGCCACCTTGAAGGGCAAGAGCAAAATGAGGAATCCAAAGACCATTCATCCTGGGGCTCTGTTCTGACTGCAAGCAATCAGCCAATTATTGCTAATTGTGTTAGCAGTTTTGCACTGTAGATGCTTAGTGTAGGATCCAAGCCAATGATTCAGAATGATCATGAAGATATATTTGACCAGGTTTCCCAGCAGCCTTTCTCTTTCCTCTGTCCTTACAGTTCTGTGTCTGCCACCTCAGTCCTCTTCTCTTGCTGTTTCTTCCGATGATGTCGACAGAAAATCACAACTATCACCACAATGATCATCAGAACACAAGCAGACCCAATGGCCACCGCCAGGAAGTGGATTTCTGAGAAATGCACTGCATGGAGAGAAACAGGTAAATGAGCAAGAGAGAAACAGGTCAATGAGCAAGAGGGACAAACTGAGGGGACCGGTTATGAGGCTGGAAACCTGTATCCTCTGAATAACCTTTCCTCACGCGCCTCTCTCCTTGTATCCATTAACTATCCTCCCACGTTCTCTTTGTAATCCCTTTTCTTCCATACATTTTCACAGATGAGGAGGAAGACCTGACAATGCTTTGCAGTGGCTAACTTCACATGACCTCTGGGGGCGGTTCTTGGCCTCTCACCTTTCTGCACAACTTTGAGTCGCACTTCACCTATTGTGCCATCAACGTCTGGTGGGTTCTTCACCTGGCATGTGAATGTCCCGTTGTCAGAGGGCTGCAAATTCCAGATAACGATGGAAACATCGTTACGCTGAATATTCCCATCCCAGGTGACTCGCTCTTTAAACCGCCCAGTGGTCATCTTGTAGGGCTCCTTGAGGTAATAGAATACCTATATGAAAGGAAGGAAACTATCACTCCTATGCAGTGTGCAGCACGTGTGATGGAAGCAATGCATGAAAGTTGAGTGGCACAGGCAGAGGCACATGGCCCAAGCAGAGGAGAGCTGTGACGACTTGGCCCTCTCAATGAGCTCTGAGACCGTTTCGCTCCTCAGAGTGATAGTACCTTTGCTCTGGCAGCCGTGCTACCTCTGTCCTGCTCAGGCCTAAGGCTGTGTTAGGCTGTGTTCAGCTGTTTTTCACTTATCTTACAGTACTCGTTGACCTGCTTACACTGCCACGTTAGCCAACGCAAGCCATTCTGTAAGTCAAGTCAGTGCAGGACCTTAGCTTGGACATAAGGTTCAACTGTGGCATAAGCAGGTATGGTTTCATCAGGCCCAGGATATTTTAACCCTGATTACCCAAAACTAAACATAAAAATTGTTTCTTTAATCAGGGTCTGTAAACAAACTTTTTGCTTAGATTAATTATTTTGAATAGCAGAGAGACGGTCCAAGACGTACATACTTGCGCACAGCTGCTGTGCTTGCCCATACCTACACCTGGAATTGTTACAGTCACTGGGCTTACCCAGTGCTGTGCCTTGGGAGAGATTTGTCTGAGCAAGTCTGCATCAGTGAAATGAAGCATAAAGGTCTCACTCACTGGCTCATGAGAGCTCTGGTCCTCGGGCTGGAAGTTCCAGGTCACTGACAGTCGCTGGCTAATAGGGCTGCTGCTAGAAAAGGTGCATTTTAAGCGTAGGTTAGTTCCATTCACAGCATCCACCTCCTTGGAAGTGTGAACTTCCACAGCTGCCACAGGCCACAGTGCTGCGGGGAAAACAGCAAGGGGTTAGAGCTAAAGAAAACTACTGTCTGGGAGTAAACTCAGTGCTTTTCCTTATCTACTCTCAAGCTATGATGGAGCCTGCCTTATTTGTCCCTGTTAATGTTTAACCTGATGATCACAAGGATACAGATTTAATTACTGAGGGTGCAATCTTACATATGCAAATACCAAGAGATCCCATGTACTTCCTGGCTTTTGTTAATTGATACGCAAGCCATGCAGTGCTGGTTTCAGGGGAAGTTTGCATTCATCTGAGCTGATGGTACAGAGCTTTCTTGGGAGTGT
This sequence comes from Apteryx mantelli, assembly GCF_036417845.1. NCBI lineage: Eukaryota > Metazoa > Chordata > Aves > Apterygiformes > Apterygidae > Apteryx > Apteryx mantelli. Next base: position 1,861,320 of record NC_090000.1, read on the forward strand.
TGTGGCTGTACAGTTAAACATTTACAGATCTGACAACTGTTTGAGTGGAGACCACTGAGAAAGGCTTGCCTGTAGGGGCAATAGATATCATATTGTTTTGGGGGGGAAATGTTTCTCTTCTGCCTTTTTCAGGGATAAACAAGCTTGACACCTAGGAGGTGCAATAAACACTTGGCAATATACACTTGCTGCTGATGGGCGCTAAGGATGCCTCCTAACTTTTCGGGCGCTTGTCCTGGTCACCTTCTTACAGGTGATTACATTCTACTGCGCTCTGTTCCCCAGGCAGTTCCCTTTAGAAAAGCAGTCCTGTCCTTTCAGGTACACTGCTGAGCACCTATAAACAATTGCCAATTCCCATCCCACAGAGGCTAGACAGACTTTCTTTTATACACTTCGTATTATCAGTTTGAGTATCCTGCCCGTCATGGTGAAAGCTGCTCTTACTAATGCAAGAAGTGCCTGTTGAGAAGGTTAACAGCACTGCTGGACAATTACAGTCAAAGCAGGTTGGGGAACTTTGTGCAGGAAATCCTCATGGTAAATCTGTAAGCATTTGTTAAAGAAACATCCTCTGTTAACCAAACCACCACAGCTGCTGCTTTAAAAATAAGTTAGTATCAAGTTAGGCTACCCAGAAAGATAGACAAGCAGTAAAAGAGAGAGCATAAAGACAGAGAAAGAAGAAAAATGGAAAATAAGAAAGCAAAAGGGTTGTTTGTGAAGATGCTGCTCAGGTTCAAGCCCCAGTTGTCCTCTGGCTCGCCCTGCTGTTCCATAAATGGTCCAACCAGTCTAGCAGATTGCTGCTACAAAAACAGTGATGCTGTAGGTTCCCATTTTTTTCCCCATGATCACTGTGTTGCTTGCCTGACTGCCTCAACTCTCTGAACTGGCAAAACCTCGTCCCTCTGGGTTAGTTTCCACAAAACAGCAGAGCTGATCTAATAATCATGCTGCTACTGCATGCAGCAGTCCCCCCTGTTCCTGATCACGTACTCCCATAACTTTCCTTTTACTCACTGGTAGAACTAACCTAGCAAAAGAAGAATCTAGCAATAATTTCTGGTCACTGCAGGAAGATAAATTAACTCACCACAGTGTTGACTCAAGTGAAAAATAGCTTATCTGGGCTAGTAGGGTGTAGTTTTATAACAGAGACAACTAATACATTTTCCTGTATTACCTATATGTTTTCATTTACTAATTCTCAGTAGCTGGATAGGCAGTCCAATCTTTAAATCTGTGGTCTAGTCAGTGTACTTCATAATCTGAAAATGCAATGGATTAATCTTTTTGAAAATAATTTCTTGCCAAAACTTTCTTGCCAAATAATTTCTTTTCTCAAAGAAGAAAATACTTGAAATGCCAAAACATTGAAGGTGTTCACATTTGAACACTTCACTGGCAGAGATCATGTTTCACAACCAAAGATTCAGTGTCAAATCTTCTTTTCATTTTAAACTTCTTAAAAAGAGCAAATGTAGGAATTGAGCATAAAGTATTTTTTCACAACAGAATGCCAAAAGTATCTGTGTGCTGATGTGTTTGGAAAAGGAGGATATGGTGTTCTTAGACCAAATTTTGTTTCCAGTTATATTGATGTAAACCACTGAAAATTCAAGTAAGTTTATTATTGCTCTGGATTCATTGCAGCGTAAAGGATCTAAACCCAGCCCCGTTTAACAAGCTCTGATTGTCAAGTAACAAAGATAGTGAAACAAACATCTAAGAGTAAAGTCCAGAGTCCTGGCGGGAGCAGCGATTGAGGCAGGGGCCAAAAAGAGGTGTAACTGGAGCTCAGAATGAGCTCAGTGTTCTTCTTCCACGTGAACACACCTAAACCTGTTTGTCCAAGAAACTCAATCACTTCATGTCACTCACAGCGAACCCAAGACCGAAAGAATCATAGTGATCGTCCACAACACGTCTGAGACTTCTGCAAAGTCACTGCCTCAATGAGGTTGGTAATTTACTGATCAGAAGAGGAAAGTCAAGATGCAGCTGAGGCCAGACAAAACCAGGTTTCCTTACCTCGGAGCTGTACCCCAAGGAAGAGCACAGCACCCAGCCAGTTGGGGCCATGCATCAGGAAGACAAGTTCGTACTCCAGAGGCTGAGCAGTGCAGGTAAAAAGAACTTCGTTTGGGGCTCCCGATGACCGATTAAAAGATGAATTCCTGAAAGCCTTCCTGGGACACTAGAGCAAATTCCTTCCTTTCAGCTTGGCCTGCAAGGCAATGTGAGCGTTTCCTCCTGCTTGAGTCACAGAGCACTCCCCTGCCCCGGCACTGAAAGGCAAGGTGCGGCCAGCACAGCTCACCTCTGTGGGTAAAACAGGGAGATTTTCAAGGTAAGATTAATTTCTTCTGCTCCCATATTCCTTTGCTCTTTTGTGTTGCAATCATCCCTCCTCCCAGTTTCCACTTGAAACCACTCCCCTCTTGTGGGAGGTAATTTTGGTCCTAAAAGCAAATTTGCCTTAAGGTGTTTATAGCCTAAAGGGATGAGGGCTATTTGTTTGACAGAAACCTGCAAACAATAGAAAAAAAGCAAGCCAAAACAGGTCTGCGGCAGCAATGTGCACACACATCCAGAGGATGGAAATGTCATACTGAAACGCAGATACCGGCAGTAAAATGAAGTCATCATCATCCTGTAAGGTTACTTAGTTGCAGCCATCCCACAGAAGAATTGTGAGACTGAATTAACTGACACTTGAAAACTGCTCGGAAAAGTCAAAAGACAATTACATTGGACATGAGTCCAGCCCAGTGGTAGTCCAGGCACAGCAGGGGAATCCCACTGCTTAACAAGCAGCACAAGGAACTAGAGAAACTCAGTGGGACACAGAACGTTTTGCTGGTGGAGTGTGGCAATTGTCAGAGTGTGGAACCGAGTTGTGCGTGTGTGTTAGCAAGATAAGGATGTTTGCAGGAGAGAACCATAAATCACTTTCCAGCAGAATTTGCTACTGGCTGTGGGTCTGTTTGTGTCTGGTCCTTGGACTGTTTCCAAACAGTCATGCCAGGTTAGAAGCTTGGATTCTCACTGGTGCTAATTGTCCTTGCAGTGGTGCCAAGGCAGGGATGGGGAGGATGGCACTAACTTCTGGGCATTTTGAAAGGTCCCCTTTAGCCGAGGACCAAGGTGCAGAGTGAGGGCGGTCTCGCTGTTCAGCTGCGCGTGCTCCAGTCGGGATGTTTTGGGTTAGCTGGGGCACACTGAGAGGATGTCACAACTGGCCAGAACAAGGCTTTGATGGAAAGAGGACAGCAGCAGGACTCTCAGACTTCCTGGTAATGAGCAACCATGTGGGCATCTCTCTTCCCATTCGCTGTCATAACATCCTTGCAGCAGTTTCCTCGGAAAGTACTGAAGGTATTTTTAACTTTAAAATTTCAAGTTAAAAATTTGGCCATAGGAGAAAGCGCTGAGGCCCTCAGCCACAGAAGCTGTCCACAGAGCAGTACAGGGAACCCTGTCTCTGCTAGCATGTCACTGCTAACTGTTCTAAGACACCATGACCTCTATTTCCATGAAAATAGTTTGGCTGTGTATTAGCCCTTCATCACGGCATCTCCCCAGATTTCCTCTCAGTTACTATTCCAAAACATCATTTCGATTTCTTCCACTGCCACCATAAAAATTTATTATGCTGGGGAGGTTGCAAATGGAGGATATTTTTGCCTTTGGGGGTTTTGTTGGAAATATCTGTAAGGCAGTGCTTCGCAGGCAGTTTGCTGGAGTTGGTTTGTTGTGGAAAAAAAGCATCATTCACACTGAGGGTTAAAAGTTAACTGCTGGAGTAAGGTGGTGAGAGGTTTTTGTGCAAAACTGAGCTGGGAAAACAAGGTTAACGTGAATGATTGTTCTGTGCATGCTCTGGGAAGTATAGAAGGGGACTTCCCAATGTTCCCGTATGACTGAAAAAGTGCTGATTTTTATGATGACCTAAAAAACTTGGGGGAAGAATTGAAGTTACAGAAATGAAAAGGAGTGGGGGAAAAAACATTCCAGAAGAGGAAAAAAGGCAAGAGGAAGGGAAAACAGGGGTCTTCCTCTGGCTTAAGACCATTATGCACACGTGTAAGATTGACACATCTCAGATACGTTGAGCTCTCTGTGCATGCACCATGTATGATCGGAGCATACACACTATATTCAGTGCACGCAGGTGGGACCTGGAAGGGCTAAGTCCTCATTACGACCATTCTGCAGAATCCCACAGCTTGCAGATTCCTAACAGTGCTAGGAATTGCTCTGTAATTGCTACTCAGCAACCTCAGCTCAGGTCTGAACTTGCAGCACTTCAGCACAGGCTCTGATTTTTAGCCATTGTATCCTTTTTCAGGTGAAGGAGACTGGTTCAGTCTTTCCAAGCAACACTTTCTTGTCTTGGGAGAAGCTGATCTGTTGTAATTGCAGTGGTTTTAGAGTGAACATTTGGTCTTGACTGGCTCTCCTCAGAGGAAAGAGGGCTTATTCAGTGCATTGTGCACTGCAGCGAAGCAAGGAAACGTGATCCCAGATAGGGCTCCTAGAGTCTGTTCTTTGGGAAATTGAAGCTGTTGAAATTCTCAGATTTTTCACTCTGAAACAGGATTAAGTAAAAGAAATGTCTGTCAGCTAAAGAGAGCCCCACAACACTGTGATTAGCGATGCCATTAAATGGTGAGCTCTTGGGAAGCAGCAAGAAGCCAGCTCCATCCTCCCAGGCATCTGGAAAGGAATTCAGACATCCATGGAGGAGCAGAACCAGAGCACTCTTGTGGAAGGAGGGAGCCTTGGCTGGCTTTGCAATGGCTCCTTTTGACACATTTCCTAAAATCCCTGCTATTCTCACAGCCACCTGAGCAGCTCTGCCGGCAGAAGTACCTCTGTAGGCTTCAAGCGCAGGGAGACAAAATGACAGTGAGTGTGTTCCCACTTTGTCCATGGCAGCATCCCTGCTGGAAGCGAAGTTTGGAAAGGCCCCTGCCTTAGGTAGAGGTCTGGGAAGAGAAGGTTCCCTTTGCTCCGCTTTACCAAGGCAGGCAGGAGTGACCCATGTGAGAGCAGAGCGCGTTGGAAGGGGTGGGAGCCCCCTCTAGTGGAGTCAGGCCACTTTTACCAGGGTTATTAGACCCAAGGAAACTCAGTGCATAGAAAACTTTCAAAAAAGACAGTGCAAACTCTCCACGTAGGCACAGTGGCAGCGATGTCTGAGCACAAGGTCTGGACTCCTCCTAGCTTTGCATGGAAGGATGTCTCGGCCTTTCGGGTGGGATTTTCCACTCCATGTTCCCTACTGCTTTTGGCAGCTGATAAGGCAAAGGCTTTTTCCAAATGGTCTTAGCCTTTCCTCTTTGCATTTCCCTCTTGTGGGGACTACTTGACCAATGAGTTGACAGAAATAAATGTGAATTAATGGAATAAAGCAGATTTTATTATAAGTGCAATTCATAACATGAGTGTAAGTGCTGCATGAAAATGTGTAATTGTTTTTGCAGTCTCATACTGAAGTTGAAGAGACACAGAGAACAGAACAGTTAAATACATTCCCTCACAAAAGGAAAAAATGTCGTGAAATATCTGTTTGGAGCAGAACTTTAGCTCCAGTTCAGAGGCTTGCAGCACGTGTTGCTGTGCTTAGTCACCCTTCCTTTCACTGTGCTCCTCACTGTCGTGCGTACGCAGAGGAGAGTTTGGGTGAGGAGCAGGCAAGTGGGAGAGCAATGCTGCTCCTGAAGAGGCAGCAGGAACAGATGGGATGTGTTATAGTGAAAGAACAAAGTTAAAATCCAGGTCATGTCATCAGTGACTAAAAACCCCCATTGGGGTCTTGTGTGAACCGAGAAAAAGACAGCAGCAATTGCAAGACAGCATTTGACATAGTGCTGAACCAGTCACACAAGCCCCGTCCCAGCTGGCACTAGGCTTGGCAGCATAAAAACCCAGCTAGTTAACTCAATTATAAATATGATCTGCATCTCTTCCTTACTGGGTTTTCTCTCTCCCTTTTTTGGGTCTTTTTACCCTGTTTTTGTCCATGTCATTACTACTATTAATGTCCTGTGTTCCTGTAGCATCCAGAGAAGGAGTGGCATGGTAGGAGTCAAGCAAATACAATCACTGAAGCTGGTGCTACTTCAAGGAACTTAAAGGCTCATTTCTGCTGGCCGTAGAGTGTTTCTAGCTGTTGAGCTTCTTGTAGCATTTGGGGTTCCTTTGTTTATTCCCTCGCTAGGCTAAGTTGCTTGCAACAGTTCAACTTTCAAAAGTGCTCACTTTAAAAAGTTGTTAGGATGGTTCTGAAGGCTCATCTAATGTGGGCTTGTTCATCTCTCCTACTGCTCCTGAGGCAGTTACAGCAGTTCTCCTGAGTCTTGAACTGGGCTGGTGCAGAGCAGCCAACCCTTGCTGTCAATGACGTTCAAAAGTGAAGACATTTTGAGCCTCCGCACTTCCTGGCATGCGTTTTTTTATCATACGTGTTCTGTGTCTTTCTTGGCTGCCTGCAGGTTTCACTGGAAACAGTGAGTCTCCTCGGCGCTGCTCAGTTCATCGCCGTACACAATTCTGGGAAAAAAATCTTGGGCCTCTTTCTTGTAAGCCAGAACTTGAAAAGCCAATGTGTTCTTTCTTCCTTCACAGCCAGACTCAGTGATGCCAATTTGATCAGGAATGGCAGAGAAGAGCAGGAGAATGAGGAACGCAAGGATGAGGTTTGAGCTTTCCTTGCTCCTTCTGGGACTCCTGCTGTGTGTGGGTGAGTACAGCCGGCCAGCAGCCCATGGGGATCAGAAGAGCGGCTGCCCAAGTCGGCAGAGGAGAAAGCAGGGGAGTGTGCGGCTGGTTTTGCAAAGTACCTGCAGCCCCATCTTCTGTTGTGCACAGTGCTTGTGGAGCCGCTGCTCTCCAGACTGAGTATTCCCTTCAAAGTGCAGGTGCAGGGACAGGGAAATGGGAATCCAGCCCTCTCAGGCTAGAGGAAAGAACCTAAGGTCCCTACTGGATTTTTGCTTACTAGCTAATTCACTAAAACACCTGGTCTTCAAAATTTATGCAGTGCTGTGGGTGAAGTGTAAGAGTTGGAGCTTGAAGGCAGTACTTTTTGCAGCAGCATGTACTGTAAGAACCCGAGGCTTTACTTTTCATTCTATTTCTAATATTTATTTATGCACTTTTCTTAAACTGGTTCGTGGTCTTGGGTAGATCACTTCCATTTTGTGTTCAGATTCACCATGATAACATGGGAGTGGCAGCATTCTTCTGTGTTGCCAGGGTGAATTGACCAGTATTTGGAAAGCTTTTTTAAGATGAAGTGCAGAGTATCTGCAAAGATTATAAAGAAGCTGGTAACTATGAGAGGTAAGTCTGAAAGATAATTAAAAGATACTTAAATAAGACTATAGCAACTCTGCCAAATGTGTGGCAAATACCAACTGCTATTCTTTGAGAAGATAGAAAACATTTGGTTTGGCAATGCCCTGTTCTTTTTCATATTTAAATTCATCTTATATAAAGAATAAAGCATCAGATCACCTTCTCTCCAGCCAAGTCCTATACCTGTGGAATTTCAGATCTACAGTTTTGTTACAAGTCACTCTGTAAAGCAAGCGTTAACCGGGATGAGACAACAGAACTGAGCACATGAACGCAGCTCATTCTTCCATTTACTTGTGTTACTTTCTATCAACAAATAGAAAATCTTTAAAGCAAATCACGGGTCTGATTCAGACCTCCCGATAATTGGTTTTATAATGCTCCAGCTCTAGAGACCTCACTGGAGCAACTCATTTCCTACCCAGAGAGAATGATCATGTAGGTAAACCACTTCATAAAGTTAAATCAAGTGTTAGTGTCCAATCCTCCACTGGGTACACTCTTGCAGAAGACAGTGGTTCTCACTGCAGAAGCAAGGCATGATTTTCCAGTAGTCTTTGATCCATGGTAACAAAGCAAAGTTGTTGAGTCTACACCTTGCAATAAACCTTTTTTCTTAAACAGGCTTGGAAAACCAGTCAAATTTCCATTCTGCTTTAATCTGTTTTAAAAATGGCTTCCAAAGGAAAAGACTTCATTTCAAAACAACATCCTGTCTCAGCTAACTTAGTGTTTCTAATGCATGTAACACAAACAGAGGAGTATAGCCATCTCTTTCAAGCAGCTGAATTCAGGAAAGATTTCATTGAGGTAGGAAAAATATAAGATATCAGTAGCTAAATTTGTTAACACTTGTTATTCTTTCTTTTGTAGTTGGCACTGCTGCACAGGAGGGTAAGTGTATTTTACCAGAGTTCTTAACTATTTAGTATGATAAAAAGACCACAGATGCCTCACAAGTGAGGACTAAAAGTCAAACAGAAATATTTGAATTCTGCAAATATTGTAGGATAGTAAAAATTCCCTGTTCATTAATTGTTGCTGTTCTCACTGATTTGAAAAATTGGCTCTCATGAATTGTCCCTAATTATTGCTAGTAATCTCCAAGCAGGGTTGGATATTTGCAGAGATCAGCAAGCAATAAGATAACAGCAGGCAGATGTGTTAACACTTGTTATTCTTTCCTTTGCAGAGGGTGCTGAAGCAGGGGAAGGTAAGTATACTTTACCAGCATTCTTAACTATTTAGTATAATATAAAGACTACAGATGCCTCACAAGTGAGGACTGAGAGGCAGGTAGAAATATTTGAATTCAAGCAGTATTTTAGGAGGGGACAATTCCCTGTTCATTAGTTGCTACTGTTATCACTGATTAAAAAAATCAGCTATTATGAGTTGCCCCTAATTATTGTTAGGGGTCTCCAAAGAGGGTATGGCATTTGCAGAGGCTAGCAAGCATATGATCAGTGGCATGTGGCCAAACTCTCTGACAGAAAATTGAATGTTCTGTGATGGTGTTTTGATACTGCTTAGTGTTGCAAAGAGATCTGTGTAAAAACTAAATAAAACGATCTACGCAGAAGACACATGCACAGGGAATTTACATTTTTACTATAAAATCAAAGATTGGGCAAAACAAACTACCATGGTAGAGGCAGGGTGCAGAATTTTTAAATGGTTCTGCAAGTTTGAAAGTTATTTCCTCCCCAGTCTGCCTGTCTCTTCTCTGTCACTCCCAACATCAGTACACTTCAGAAACTTCCAAGAAGCTGGATGGACAAGGAGGGCTCAGATGGCTCTTCTCCAGCTGGACTTCTGGGATGAGGGTGGCCTGTCCAAAAGCCCATTGTAATGTTGGTTTCCCTTCCTGTAGGCTCAACTTCCCCTCCAAAATTCCTGGTGGATATTTCTGGAACTACAGTGACCATCACGTGTCCCGTGACTGAGGGCGACATAGTCTGGAAGTCAACTCTGACAAAACCAACTGACAATGTGAATAAATACGTCATAGAGAATTATGACAACTCTCCTGGCAATGTGAGTTGTTCATCAGGTCAACAGAAGTATAATATGTACCTGAAGGCCAGAGGTGAGTGAAAGCGCGCTCTGTCTATGAGAAATTCTGCTTGGGCTAAAGATAGATGGGTAATGTCCATCACAAAGGCTAGAGGCACTTCTTGTCTCACAGACTGGAAGGCTCACATCAGGAGCATGCAGCCTGGTTTCTGTGATCCGACATGCAACCAGGGAGAGTTTCCCTCCCTCCTCACGCAGTGATTTAAACCTCTGAGACACTGGAAATTTGAGCAGCTGCTCTGCATTCAGGTCTAGGAATCCAGCAGAGATAGACTGGGCTCAAAGTTAGATAGGCATGAGCAGAGGACTGATATTCTAGGAGATGTTTTGCATCCTCCTGCTAAGGCCATGCAGAATAGAAGAGGGTAGTGAGGTTGTTGCACATATCGGCCCCCGGAATTGTTGGCAGATGGAAATGCATGGGGTGACAGAAGAGCCTATCCACCCCCCCTTCGTTTCTGTTTGCTCTTTTCTCCTTCCCACCCAGAGCTGCATCTTTTCTGCTAACACTAAGCAGATGAGTGAGGCCTAGACACTGTGAGCAGAAAGCTCACTATGATTATGATGTCTCGGACCTGTAGCTCCTCCCTTTACCCTGTGCTGAAGAGTCAGGGTGTCTGTCTCTGAACACCTTCACCTCCCCTTCTGGCAGTGTGCGCAAACTGTGAGGAGCTGGATGCCCTAGCTGTGACGGGGATCATCACTGCAGACCTTCTCATCACCCTTGGGGTGCTGATTCTGGTCTATTACTTCAGCAAGGACAGGAAGGGGAAAGCAAGCAGTGGTGCCGGCAGCCGACCACGAGGTAAGAGCCGTGTCAGATGCGTCTGCCATCCATGACCTCCCTGGGATGCTAAGAACTCGCCCCCAGTGGTGACGGAGCAGCCTGTGTTCCCCCTGGGCCTCCAAGGCCTTGTCAGACTCCTCCGCTCCTGCTTGCCACATCTGTTGCTGTGGGCTGTCTCCTCTACGGGATGGGTGCGGCTGCCATTTTGTGTCAAAGGTTTCCTGCCCACAGGAAACCATTTCACAGGCTGTTGTGTAGCGGCAGTGAGTCTGTGCTGAAGCAAGCACTGTATAGCAGATGCTCAGCTTACGAGTGTAGCCAGCAAGCCCAGCCTGGCCCCGGCTCACTCTGCTGCCATCTCAGGCATTCAAGACCAAGAGTCAGGCCTGCACACAGAAGATGGGATTAGAAATCACAATGTTTTTGAAACTACAATTTTGACTTTATGGCTTCTGAAGTCATGGTTGGTGGCACAGTGAGTTCAGCAGTGGAGCGCACGGATTATGAACGCTGGGGTAAAGTCATGCAAGGTGCTGACCTCATGCTGCTGGTTCAGATTTGTTCCAGAAATGTTGACAGGGACATTTGTGCCGGGGGCTTCCTGTCAGAAAAGTATCATGGGTGCTCACTGCTCAAGGCTTTGTGAGGATCAGGCATTGCCACTTCTCCCTTGCCTTCACAAAGCTGATATGAAGCTTTCAGCAAGTCTAATTCCATATTGTGTGCTCAGGACAGCACACAAGAGAAATGTGATACTGTGCCCATGACTGTGCAGTTTGCTGAGGCAGGGGAGTGTAGAGCCAGTGTATGTATTGTGGAGCTGTAGCCTGGGCCTCTGATCATGATGGCTTCATGTTTTCAAATTTTTCTTCACAATTTCCTGATAAATGATCATGCAGCCTCCTGACTGCATCAGTTGGGTCTTTAAAAATTCTAAGCTCATGATAAAGCCATGCGAGTGGGCCTATGGTAAGCACTACCCTGGGGTCATCTCCATGAAAGTCCCTTGCACTCTGGGATAAGAATCATTACCAAGGATGACCTCTCTCTTCCTCTGTTGCAGGTCAGAAGATGCAGCATCCTCCTCCTGTTCCTAACCCAGACTATGAGGTATGGAGAACCTGCAGTTTTTCCATCTGTTTTTGCTGGTCGGGGAGGGATAGCCAGAGCTGGCAATCTGTAGCATTTGTCCTTTTTGCTCCTTTGGAGAAGCATCCAGTAAATCTCCAAGCTTTCCCAGGGGCAGGGGAAGGAGGTGCTGAGAGTGGAGCCCCTTCTCTTAGCAGTGACACTGGAAGTCAGGAGCAGAACTGCAGCTTCTGGTGCACTGTACATATTACCAGAGCAGCACTACAGTTGTTCTGTCTGTTGTGGTTTGCTCTGAGTGTTGTGTGGACCAAGACCTGGGAGTGTTTGAGCGTGTGTTAACAAGGGTTCCCAAACTAACATCTCTGCTGTTCCCACAGCCCATCCGGAAGGGGCAGCGGGAAGTGTATGCAGGCCTGGAACCCAGGGGCTTCTGAAATTCCCATGGATGACAGGCTGGAAAACAGTGGCAGAGGGGCCAAGTGCTTCCACCCAGCTTGATACCGGATCTCTGCTGTCCTCCTGAGGCCCAGGCATTTTGCGATAAGCTAGATGGCTACACAGGACAGGCACCCTGCTGCCATCAGTTGCCCCACCTTGACATGCTCCATCTGCCTTCAGTCTGACATTAGGGAAAAGGAACAGGTGAACATACTGGCAAGAGAAGTTTTCCTTCTCATTAAAGGACTGCAGCCTTACTTGTGGTTCCTGGCCTCCTTTTCCCTCACACTTCTTTCTCTCTGCTCCAGGATTTTCTCCTCTATTTCGTTTCTGCTGTGGATGCCTCCACTTGCTCCTCATGCCTCCCTGGGTAGCTGGCAGCTGCAGGGTGATGGTTCTCGGAGCAACTGGCCTCTCACCCTATCCTGCTCTCATATTCATAGCTTGTCTTGGCTCTTGCTGCCCAGGATTGTAACAGAAGGAACTGAGGCAGCCAGTATATTAAACACAAAATAGAAAAGCCACTGCTTTGAATACAGATATTTTAGTCAAAAAATGATTTTGCCTTAAAAAAAAAAGAGAAACCTTTCTACCAGTACACGGAGCCTGGCCCAGTCATCCCCAGCCTGGTCCAGCCACCCCCAGCCCTTCTTCTGTGGGAAGTGAGTGGGACTGAGTACCACTTTGCATCCAGGGTCCTTTATGTTTCAGAGCCTCAGCAGAACATCCTGACAGCCATTAGGAAGCTTAAGTGTTTGGCTGAGCATTAGATCTTTGTTACTATTAAATTACAGGGCTCCTAACTATTTCAGCTGAGATTGGACCCCCACCTAGCAATGAGTATCAGCTTTGCAGTCTGACTGGGACAGCACAAGGGGGATTTTCCTGTTTCCCAGATTGGAACTGAGCCCCTTTGGCTCAGCCCCAGGACCAGCACTCTGCCCTGAAAACAGCCTGTTTAGTGGAATGACAAGACTGCGTTGGGGCCACGCAGGTAATGCCCAGGACCTACGAGATCCAAGAGAGCATCAAACCCTTTTGCTAGGTTATCCTTCTCATCCCAGAGACTTTTGGGGCAGAGACTCCATTCCTACTGCTGTTCTATAACACAGTCCAGGATAAAACCATTTTGTGGAGCATGCTGTACCCTAGGGGCTGTACAAGAATGTTTGCTGGAGGAGTTTCATTTTCCTGAGTGGAAAATTTGTTTTATTTATTTCTCCATTTATAGATATCTGTGATCTGTCCTTTATTGCTGCCCTTTCTCCTGTTTCAGCTCTGCCGGGTTCTCTCTGTTAGTAAGATGACAGGCTTCTTTGCCATTGATAAAGACCTGTTTTAACTTTTATCATGTACATTAAAAAACTTGTGATAAATTAATAAAATGGGAGACAGCTCCCCAAGATATGCACTGGAAAAGGTTTCCTGCTTGTTTTTCTTCTTTTAAAGAAAAACAGTTTCTGCTAAAAAGAGAGTTCCCAGCTCGGTAGTCTGAGAGATTGAGAGCTTCTGTGGGGCCATGCTGACTCACCTTGCAGTAGCACACGAAGGGCTTGGGAGCAGACTGTGCCAGGATGGGGCAGACAGTTAGGCATGCAAAATTGCACCGCCAAACCCAGCCTAGGAAGGCAGGTCTGAGAGCAGGGCGGGGGTGAACAGGAGCCGCAGTTTCCAAAGTAGCAGCAGTGGGGTAGGTGCACGGGCTGAGCGAGCCAGATTTCTGTTGCTCTGCAGAGAGACAGCTCAGAAGAGAGGAAATGGCTGCAGTAAGGGGGGTGGGGGAGGCTAGTTTAACCCTGAAGTTTCAGCACGGGGGGGACCAACACACAGCAAGGTTCATGCCTCAGATCGCTGTGCTTACCCTGGAGGATGTGGTTTTAGAGACAGCACAGCTGGGTTCATCATGCAAAGCGCTATACAGCTAGGAGGGAGATTGCAAGATATGAAGAGCAGCAGCTCTAAAAACACTGGGCCAGGTTCTCAGCTTCTGCAAATCATCAGTGCTCCTCTGAAATCACTGCTCTGAAGCAGCTTACTCAGCCCAGTCATACAGCCCATTGCCACAAACGGGATATGAGGAGCTTGGACTGCTCTGGGTCTTCAAGGGCTAGATTTTGCCCCAAGCTACATCCACTGCTTCTGACACCATTTATGGGACTGCATGTTTGCTAGGGTTTGCCGCAAACTGTGTCATCCCACGCTCTCCTTATCTCGGTGGGATCGACGCAATGCCGTGACAACATCTCTCTGCCTCTGTGCTTAGCAGCACTACAGACAGAGTTCTGTGTCCCCCCCAGGGGTGAAGTGTTGAGACAAACCTCTCAAAAATAGACTAGCTATAAATGTTCCCCTGCTTTCTGACCTGAGCACTGCATACTCGCTCTGCCTTGGCTTTCCCCTACTGAAGGTAGTCTGAGTGTGGTTAGCCACATTGCTAAGTATTTTGAGATCTGCTGGTGAGAAGAGTAAAGCAGTCCTCTGGTCACTTGTTTTCTAAAGCCCTACTCAGAAGCCCATGCAGATGGAAGGAGGATATTGGCATATCTTAGCTGCAACAATCATACCAGGCTCACGTGTCACTGGAGTGGGTTAGATGGGAAGAGTCACCAAGGCATTATTCTGCCCCAGCGAAGAGCAAAATATCGTTGCCTAAAGAGCTGACACCATAGAAAAACAACTCCTTGTCTTGTTCACTGTGCACAAGGCTGATCACACAGGGATTCCTGTAAGGGCATGTGGGGTGCACCCACAGCTTCGCATGGCCTGCGGGTTTTTTTTCTATGTGAGACCTTGTGTCACGCATTTGTGGCCAGTTTTCACTGAGTGTTAACTCTTTTGGAGCTTACGCTACATGACTAAGTCCTAGGTCAATGCACAGCCTGGTCTTCTTTAAAGCCCATCACCCAGATTCTTAGAAAAGCAAGAAAATACAACTTATAGGTGCGTACAACTCGCACATGGAGAGTAACCTTGTTTCTGAGGTTTCTAACTGCTAGCTAATCCTGTCTGGTATCTGCCCCCCGTTTTGGTCAGGCTGCGCTAGCTATTTGTGCTCAGAGCTGGGCAGCAGCGACTTTGCCAGGGAAAGCTGGGTCGGCGTGGGGAGACTCAGCGCTGCTCAGTTTCTGGAAAGGTGGCTGAGAGAGGAAGGGTTCTGAACATTTGCTCGACTGCATCCTGTAGTCAGCGCACTGGAATGGCTAGTGGGCCCGAAAGAGTGGTTGCCAAATGCCTCACAAAAGATCCCTGTGGCCTGGTCACGGAAGTGGGTCTCTCTCCTGTGGGCTGGGGAGGCAGAGGTGGGTGGGGACCCTCCAGAGCCCATCAGAAGTGAGGGGAGCGTGGGCTGACCCTGGCCTTCGCTGCCTGCCCAGCTCTGCTGCCAAGTGTTTTGCAGTCTCCACCGCAGGTTTTGCCCCCTCTGCGTTTCCATTTCCGCTTTGGGCTCAGCCCACACAAGCTGATCTGGGGAGCCAGCATGGCTGCTTCTTTGCTCGTGCCTCCCTCCCCAAAGCACTGGGGCAACCTGCAGGCTGGCTGGGTGCCAGAGACCTGGCAGGCCTCTGCAGTTTGGAGACTGCAATTAGACACCAAGGCTTGCATGTGCAGCGGGTAGGTCCTCCTGTCCTCCCCCCGCCAGCCCCCCAGCTCTGTGCAGGGGACTGAGGCACACAGACGCTTTGCAGGCCTGACGCAGACCCTGCCGAGTGCTGCTGTGCTCCTCGTGTCCCCGCTCCCCATTCTGGAAGGGGAGCTTAATGAGACAAGGCCTCTCCTGGTGGCAGGAGCAGCAGCCCTCTCCCTTCACAGGGTCTCCCACCCCTTGCCCATCAGCTTCATTGACAGCCCAGATGTCAGTTGGATCCAGGCACAAAGAGGTGGTATAGCCATGGGCACCTGTCTGCGCTGGCAGTTCCGTGCCAGCTCCACTCTCTCTCCCAGGACAGGCAGGAGCCCTAGGGCTCTGCAGGGATCCAGGCAGACCACGTCGCACACATGCCTCCCCCAGCAGCACCGCACAGCTCCCCTGGCCTCAACACAACTGATGTAGCCAGGAGGCTATGAAAGAGGCTCATCTTTAATGACAGAGAAATACAAAAATGCAGCAGGTCAGGGAAAGAGCAGAGAGCTACAAGCAGCCCAGCCTGGGAGGCCTCCAGGGAGCTGGAGGGCTCTCTGGGCAAAAACTCACACTGTCTTCTGCCAGCAGCGAGTTTACTAAGGCGGTGCTGGGGTCCTACCCTGGCTGCTTGTGCTCTTGGGCGCTGGCGCTGGCTTTGCTGTAACGTTACTCCTGGTGTGAAGGGGTCATCAGCTCCACACGTCTTTCCTCTTCACTTGCGGGCCTTGACAGGTGCCAGTCGGCTGTATTGTCCATCGTCCCGATCACCGAGGGGCTAGGAGGAGAAAAAGGTGAGGTGAGCCACAACAGTGGCTGGCTTTTGGCCAGCTTTTTGCTCCTACACATGGAGTTTAAGCCCAGAGAGTAAGAGGGGAGTAAGCCTGCCCCATCCTCTGGGTCATGCTAGGAGAGGCAGCTGTGGACTCCGCAGCAGAAAGTGATCACCAACACCATGATACCATCCCTGCGGCTCAGCGTCTTGAGGCCTTATGTGTCCCTCAGCAGCTGGGCCATCGCGGCTGTCCAGCCATGCACCCCTACACCGTGCAGAGGTGCCAGAGCCCACACGCGCACACGCAAACTCACCTGATAGAGCTGCTCGTTGGCAATGAGGTTCTGCCTGTCAGAAGCTATACAAAGAAAGATTGTGGTCAAGGATCAGGGGGAGTTGTGTGGGGAGCATTTGTAAGCCAACCCAAGCAGCCGGCTGCTTTCAGTCCTGTGCTTTTACCTCCTGTGGGAGGAATGATGGAAAGCCCCAGCCCTGAACACCACATCACCCGTGCATAAAGAGAGACTGCAGGCCCAGGCTGGGGACTCAACTTCTGCCTTGTGTAGCCCTCAAGGAGCTCCAGCATCTTGCAAGGCCTCAGATGTTCCTGTGTCACCATTGCTCACCCAGCCACTGCCCCCAGGTTGACATTTGGGTGAATACTGTGTATTTGACTGCTTCTTCTGGGAAGCTGAGCTGGGGGGAGCAAGGGTACGTGCTGTGCTCGCACAGATCCCTCCCGGCGCTACCCTAGGCACGCTGCGTGCTGGCTGCTGCGTGGGGCTCGCAGCGACTGGGCTCTGTAGGGCGGTGGCGGAAAGCACCTAGGTCCCACGCAGTGGGGTGAGCTCCCCTCCCAGCTCCCAGAGGTGCCCAAGCGCCCCACGTCCCCACGCACCCGGGCGACCAGCGGGGCTCACCCCTCACCTCGCGACATGCGTCCCTTGTCGTGGCCCGTGATGCAATACACCGCGATCGCCAGGAAGACGGTGGCGATGACGTCGGCGACCACAATCCCTGAGATGGTGGCGGCATCCACCTCGATGCAGTTCTGGCACACTGGAAAGGCAAAGAGGGGCACGGAGGCTGAGAGAGGGGCCCCGGCCCCCGGCCCCGACCGGCCCAGGCAGCTGGGCCAGCTCTGCCCCCAAACCTGGGGCGCCGTCCCGCAGCATGGCGGGACCAACGCCAACCGTCGGCAGGCCGGCGCTGCCCTCGAGCGAACGCGTCGGCGCGCGCCGCAGGCTGCTGGGCGGGCGGCACTCACTTCGGTAGTGCACCTGGAGCATCAGCTCTTGCGACGAGCCGCCGCGTTGCAGCCTGCAGGCGTAGTGGCCCCGCGGGTCGTCGTACATGGCGCCCAGGTCCAGCTGCGTGTCGTTTCTGATCCTGCGGCCGTCCTTCCACCACATAACGCTGTCGGCCTCGCCGCTGCCGCACCGCAGGAACACCCTGCCGTTGGCCTCCTTCACCACCACCTCCTCCTCCCCTGCGGAGACAGGCGACAGCGGCGCGGCTCAGCGGGCTTCGCCCGGCGGCAGGCGGCAGGGCGCCGCCGCGGCCCCCGGGCGCCCCCCGCGCTCACCTCGGGCGAACGGCCGCCGCAGCAGCAGCAGCAGCAGCAGCAGGCCGGCCAGCAGCGCCCAGGCGCCCCTCGGCCGCATGCCGCCTAGCCCGTCCGCCCGCCCGCCGCCCCGCGCCCCAAGCCCCGAGCTGCCGGCCGCGCCGCCGGCCGAGCGCTCACAGCGCCGCCCCGCCCGGCGGGAGGAGCCGCCGCGGGGGGCGGGGGCGGGGCGTCCCCTTCCCGCCCAGGGGAAGCATGTCCCAGGCCGGCGCCCGTAGCGGCGCGGGGCACCCTGGGAGCCGTAGTCCCGCCCGCCGCTGTCCGCCTTCCCGTGGTGCTGCGCGGTGGCGGGAGGGCGGCGGCCATGGCGGCGCCGGCGGGCTCGCTGGTGGCGGCCGTGCTGGCGCACTCGGGCCGCCTCGACAAGGAGGACCTGGGCACCCGCATCGGGCGGCTCTCCCGCCGCGTGGAGGAGCTGAAGGCAGGGCCGCGCCGGCGCCGGGGCCTAGCGGCGGGCCGAGGGCGGCGGCGGCGGGCCGGGCCGGGCGGGGGGCGCGGGGCCGGGGCGGCGGCGGCGACGGGGGGGGCCCGGGCGGAGGGTGACCGTGTGCCCGCGCCCCGCTTTCGCGCAGGGAGAGGTCTGCAACATGATCAACAAGAAGTACAACGAGTTCCTGCCCAGCATGCAGAGCGCCGAGGAGCTGGTGTCCCAGGTGGACGGGCTGTCCAGCAACATCGACCTGCTGAGAGCGGGCATTGAGAACGAGGTGACGCAGCCCTGCTCCCCCGTGGCGGCCCCTGCGGGCTTATTCCGCGCCATCCCGCACCGGCAGAGCCCCCTTCTCTTGCTGTGCTGCGGAGGCGCTGCGGGGGGAGAAGGCCTCGCGACTAGGAGCTCGCGGTGGCGTCGCCCCTCGTAAATGCCTTGAGATGACACATGCTGCATAGGTGTGCGTCAGGCCTGAGGTGTACACAAAGAGTTGTAATCAAGGGATAGCTCATTGCTTGTTCGTTGTTATTCAGTGGAAAAGCATCCCATGTCTCTTCAGGAGAGGGAGAAGGATCAGCCTTGTGATATTGCAGTAGGAGATCTGAAGCACACGGAGGTGGACTGGCCCGGCGTTGGTCCCACAGTGATTTTGTGCAGAATGGGAACCAAGCGTGCGCCACCTAAATCATAGCTGTGCATGTCCACTGAAGTCTCTGTGGAGAATGTGGGCAGGTCCCACAGGCAGGATTACAGAGTCATTCTCTCCATTGTCCCTTCTCCTTTGATTGACTTTAAAATGAGTTTAAGGAGTGGCATGTGGCATTCTTCTTTCCAGAAGAGCATGATGCAGTGAACAGCAAACAAATAGGAACCCCCCCCCCCCCCCCCCGCCATTAGGGGGTAAATTAGGGTAAAACACAAAGTTTAGATACCCAGCTTGTGGGCCTTGCCTTATTCCGTGCTATATTTGGGGCTCTGCTGTCAGCCAGGTCAGGTTCACTTTCTTGGAGTTAATTTCGCCTTTGGGGATCCTAAAGCCAAGTATTTTCTATGGTCTCTGTAACTTTGTTAAGTAACTTGATAATTAACTTTTGGCTCAGTTCAAATGTTCTTGCACTTTAAATGGATAACTTAAAGAAACACTAGAGCTGTTTTGGCTGCCTTTTGAAAGTAATTTTTCTTACAGTGCCTTTAAAAAACCTGTAATGTATTAAAAGAGAAAACAGTTCATAAGAGTGTCCCATGCCGATAAGGATCTTTCTAGCAAGAAGTAAAGTAGGTGACCCTATAAGTTGAAGACATGGTTGTTATCGGATGCCAAAGCAGATAAACTGTTAAAATTGAGTCTTTTTCACCTTCTCCCCAAATTATTCTAATAATAGAAATACTTTAAATCTTATGTTTGTATTATTTTTAAGAGGAAATGTGTCAGATAACATCTGGATGCTGTAAATGAACTGATATGTCTGTTACCTTAGGTTCAGCGAGATCTAAATGTTGCTGTTGCTGAATTTACTGAATTGAAGCAGCAGCTGGAGCGAGACACGCTGGTTCTGAGTATTCTGAAAAAGCTACAAGAGGTGAGGAGGGGAGGTGGAGAGCGGCTTAAAGTCATTAAATGGTAGTCTTCCTCCCTGCTGCTCAGCCTACAGCAGTATTCTGGGCTCCTCTTTTGAGTAAACAACTATATCTCCTGTCTCTAGCCATGTTGTTTAACAAATTGTAGTCTTATAGCAGATGTACAGTTACCTATGATTATATTTGTTTGTTGCAGTTTGATACAGCTATTAAAGAGTATAACACTGCATTGCTGGAAAAGAAGTATGTTGTAGCAGCTCAACAACTGGAAAAGGTAATAATGACTTCTCAAGCATATGACAATATTGTTCATAAATACTTTCAATAAATTTCTCAAGATTCTTTTATTAGTAGGCCACGGGGGCAGCAGTTACCCATGTTTTATGTATGGCTGTTTCCACCTTTACCATTAGGCACGAAGCAGCCTGAAAATGCTGGAATCCCGTAAGGGCTTTGAGCTAAAGATCCTGAAAGCACTCGGCACAGAGCTCACAGTGCAGACGCAGAATATGCTCTATCATCTAGGAGAGGAGTGGCAGAAGTTGGCCGTGTGGAAGCTTCCTCCTTCAAAAGGTATGCACAGCTCTAGTTGGTTTCACTATTTCTGTTTCACTATTTGAATAAGCATGGTTGCAAGTACCTACACAACTAGGACTTTAATCTAAGGTTGGTTTAGTGAGTTCTTTACGCCTTTTGCATAATCATATTGAGGGGGATCGGTGAGTGGCAGTGCTCTTTGGATTTCACTCCACTTCGGAGTATTTAGGTCCCACCACAAACGGTCTGATGCAGTTGGTAGCTTTTAAACTGAGTTTGAATGTTCATCTGACTCCTCAGTGATATTTCTTAGAAACTGATGAAACAGATACCAGAAGGGTTACCAGGAGTTCTAGGAACCCTATTTAGTGGAAATGGAGAGTTAGCTTTATCTGCTACCCAAGCAATGCAGTAGCTTCTCAGATCTGCTATAGCTCAGACCTCACTCTGACAGAGATGTTTCTTCTCTTTCTGTAGAAAGCAGCAGCCTGGAGACAGTGATGCACTCAGAATTGCACTTATGCACAGTGCCATCAAAAGAGGAGGGGATTGCTGGCCCGCCTGTTGCCTCTGTGCTGCAGGCATTTGCTGTCTTAGGAGAACTGCACACCAAGCTTAAAACTTTTGGTAAGACAGACCTTGGTTCCGGTTAAACATAGCTGTAGTAGCCTGGGTGGATGTGAGCTCAGATTTGTTTCAAGATGGATATTGAGATCCAGTTCCACGTGAGCGGTACACTGGAAGACATCTTCTTACTCTGTTGGCATGCGTTTTCCAGCAAGCATGAAGTAAAACCTCTGGTTTTTATTAATATGAAATTGCCCTGAATTATTTATCCTTTCCTGTCAGGTTATTCTAGTAAACTGTTTTAGTAATTTGTGGTTATGTGGTTTCATGGTCTCATATTCAAACTGTTTTTCCAGTTACAGCCTCTTTCTCTGTAAAGAGCATGACTGTTAGTTTTATGCAGTCTCAGGGTTTCAGCCTTCCCAGGTGTTTATAAATCAGGAAGCATGCCAGATGCTAAGATAGAATTTAATGCTGCTGGCTGTTTAGATTGTTTCTCACTTTGATTAAATATGCTACTCTTTGCTAGGCCTCCGTGTGTGTTTTACCGTGTGTGTTAAAATGGGCTTGAATGAAACCAAACTCAATGTTTTGCCACATACAAGTTCCCTGATATAGGTACTCAAGAGAGCATTTCCTCTGCCTTATCTGAAGAATCCCTAAATCCAAAATAGTCTCTAGTGGGCCCCACAGCCTTCCTTCTGCTGCTGAAAACATATTTTTTTCCTTTCTCAGGCCAGCTGTTACTGAAACACATCCTCAAGCCACTGATTTCTTACTCCTCTCTTCGGCCATTGGTAGAGGAACAGTCAGATGTGGTCATCCTGCGTTTTAAGTCTGAGGAACCTAACTTGGATAATACTTCTCCTGTGGAGGTTTTTGACAAGATTAAGCTGATTCTAGAAGTTCTTCACAAATATCTGCTGAGTAGGTAGTTTCTCCCTTTTGGAATTGGAGTGAGTTGCTGATCAGCACCCAGTTCATGTAATTGTAGCAGAAGCTTTTTGGAACATCTGGTTGTTAAGCAATATTGATTTATGTGTAAGGTCTAAGCAGCTTTTAACTTGGGCAGCTTGGCATCTTGTCAAACTGAACTTGGCTGTGACCAAGCTCTCACAATACATTCATACTGTGAAAATGAAAGAGAAATGTGTTTTGGCTCAAAAGAATCAAGGAATTGTTTTTTTGGTGAATGATCTTTCTTTTGAGACAAGTCACAGCACCGATAACCTTCGCATGCTGTAGGTCCAAAAGGTGGAAGTCATGTTGCAGTCTGTGGAGCTCCTTGGTCAGGCTGGTTCCATTCAGGAGCTTCCCTTGGCTAGAAACTGGTCTGCGCTTTGCTAGCATTTCACAAAATAAACATGCTGGGAAAATGGCTCAGTTTACACATAAATTCAGTTGTCTTTTGGTCGGGTGGGCGATTCCACATGCCCAGTAAGGCCTAGATATGAAGAATACCTCCATAATAATGATTATAGAACAGCTGAGAGATGCTGTTCTGACAGGAGGGACTGAATGAACTGGTGGAGGGTCTGGTCCAGGAGGAAGGTGTGTTAAAATCCATTTGTGTTCTCTTCAATCCAGATGTTCCTCTTGAGGAGTGTGTGGAAGACAAAAAGGAGTCCAAGGTTACACTGTCAGAACTGCTGGGTGATATGATATGGGAAGAGTTGTCTGACTGCCTCATTCAGAACTGTCTGGTGAATTCAATTCCAACCAATAGCAGCAAGCTAGAGCAATATGTAGAGGTAGGACTCAAAACCTTTCAAAACTGCCTAGTAGAAATCCCAGATGGGCAGTTTCAACAGAAAGTGTCTCTTCTCTGTCTTTTGCTGATCTAGAATCACATGAAATACTTCTCTCAGTTAAGCTGTGGCTTGTTTTTCTTGTCATGTAAAGTGTGAGGTCTGCGATCCACAGCTATTGAGCCATGTTTAGCTGAGATCTGGGGACTTTAAGGGTGCATGATGTTAAGACACCTGTCTGAGCCTCTGGGAGAGCTGAAGGTGTCTTCATACATGGTGATGTGGCAGTGCTGTTTGCCTGGCCAGCTTCCTGAGAATTTACTGCAATGTTTGACTTTGTATTTGTTTTTAATGATCACAGGGGCTTCTTGTGTAGGCAACATAATTTTTTAAAATCTAAAAAAATAAAATAGAACTTGCTGCTAGTGAGGTGTGCCAAAACAACTTTCCTTGAAGAGGGGGCTGTTTCAAACACAAGCAGTGACAGGACAAACACTCCTGTCCTTTTGCTCCAGGTAGGCCTGTGCAATGAAATTTGGCTAGATTACTCCTTTGGTTTTTGAATTAGGTTGCCTGCAAAGTCAAGGGGGACAAACTTGCAGTTCAAAGAAAGTACTAATGTGTTTTCAGGGCCTCAAACCAAGCCAGCTATTTCCAAAACACTGTTGAAGAACTGTTAGATGGTTAGAGCCCTTTGAAACTTAGTTTCCTGCTTTGCTTTCAGCTGAGTGGAAGAGTTTATACCCAACTTTATTTTCGCTCTTTGATTTTAGAAAACTATAACTTGGAATCCACAAGTATTAATGTAGCACCTATGTCTGCTTTTCTCAGGTGATTAAATCCACAGAGGAATTTGAAAAAGCCTTGAAGAACATGCAGTTTTTGAAAGGAGACACAACTGACTTACTGAAGTATGCCCGTAACGTCAATTCCCACTTTGCTAACAAGAAGTGCCAGGATGTTATTGTGGCAGCCAGAAAGCTGATGACCTCAGAAATACACAATACTGTAAAGGTGCTTGTTGTTGCAATATGCCATTTTTTTAATGTGGAAAAACAGTTTAGCTAATGAAGGCTTGCCTATAAGAGTTGAGTCCTTTTTTATGGGGGACTGATTTTTTCTGATTATTTTGGGGATCTTGGCAAACAATGGTTTCAAAGGTTTTTTTTTAATGGTGCTCAACTGGGTTATTCCACTAACATGATGTTTCTTAAAATATTTGAAGTTAATTTTGTAGGGTTTTTTGACCATTGTCATAAGTAGAAGAAAAATTAGAGTATCACTTACAGAGCTTGCTTCTAGGCATGAAGCACTGTATAGTCTGTGTTTCATGGACTGCCTTATCATTCATAAACTGGGTGACCTCTAGCAGAGACTTCTGCAGCCTTGCAGCCTATCTAGAGTCTCAAATCTCTGTCATTCAGTGTTTCATTGTCTTGTGCAGGCTCCTTTCTGTGGGCTCTAAATTATATTATACCTCTCTTGTGTTCCCCCCCGTAGATCACACCTGATTCCTCTGTAGCCCTACCAAGACTTCCTGATCCTGGGGCAGGAGATGATTTAAAAATGCAAAAAACTGCAAAACTTCTGCATAATGAGATGGTGAATTTGGAGAATGAATCTAAACTGAGCCAGTACACATTTTCTCTGCCCACATGCCGCATCAGTTCCTCAGTGGAGAAACTAATGGAGCTGGCTTATCAGACACTGTTGGAGGCTACAACCAGCACAGATCAG
The DNA here is from genome assembly GCF_036417845.1 of Apteryx mantelli. Taxonomy (NCBI): domain Eukaryota; kingdom Metazoa; phylum Chordata; class Aves; order Apterygiformes; family Apterygidae; genus Apteryx; species Apteryx mantelli. The sequence goes on from NC_090000.1 coordinate 1,885,693, forward strand.
TGGTAGGAATTCTGTAACAGCAGGTAGCTCTTGGGTGTGAGATACTTGCTGCCTTTGGCAATGCTAAGCATCTGTTAGTAGATTAAAATGAATTTAGAAGAGCAGAAAATGTTGTTTAAAAATTAGAATGGATCATTAAAGGTGGTGGGTGTTTTGACTGGAGGCTGAATCCCTGGATGTGTGCAGTGGAGTGGTACACCAGGAATAGCTGTGGAGTATGTTCCCTGCAGTGCTCTGGTTAAGCAGCCTTTGGGGCCTGTGTTATCAGGGATTATTCAGGTAGGTTTTTATTGTATTTTCACTATTATAGCAGTGAAAACGTGGTGACTCCATAGTGTGCACAAGGCAGTTCATGGCTCCAGTCTCTTAGGTGGGAGAAATGCTGCTGTTCTATTCACGTCAAGATTTTACCATGTGTTAGATATCACTTGTTTAGAAAAATAAAAACCATCTCTCCTTTTTCAAACCAAATGCTAAGTGCTGGAACCCATTCTTAGGCGAGTTCCTCTTTGCTTTCTGCATGTGCACAGGGTAAAAGCAAAGAACTCCAGTTCTGCATCTGATGGGGCTCTTCAGAGAAAACACTCAGACATTCTGAGGAACCACGTCCACAAGGCTTTGCTCTCTGTTTTATAAACTGGAGACCACAGTCTGCAGAGGGAGAGTTTCCTAGGTACTGAGCACCTTTCAGTGTGCCGTGGCAGAGAGAGGGCTCACTATTGCACGCACCTATTGGAAGAAGGGACACTGTCCCCTTTGTCTGTGGGGTTTCATATATCTCCCTCTGACATGTGGTCTGAAGCTCCTCTCTGCCTTAGGAGCTGAGCTTAGGAGTGTGGGCATTGCCAGCTGCTTGTCCTCTGTGGGACAAGGTCGTCACAGCTTTTGTGAGCAGCCTTTGTGAGTTTTCCAGAATGCTGCCTTTATTGACATTGCTGTAATTGATCCTGACAATTCATCCTTTGTGTCCCTAAGGAAAATGTGCTTCACCACTAATAAAACCAGGTTGTTTTGGAGAAGAAGTTTCTGAAGAAAAACTGAAAACAAACAGTGCAGGCACTTTCATTAGTTTCTGTGCTCTGTGATTTGTTGGTGAGAAAGGGACATTTATTTGCAATTTGTCCTTGCTGATTATTCTTTAGGGGCAAAGGACAGTGAGAAAAGGAAAGTTCTGGAAGGTGTTTTGGAAGCTGCTGAGGCTCATAGTCAAAGTAGGTTTCTGAGTGAAAATTAGAGCCAGCAAGAGTTGTCATCTTTGTCTCTCCCTCTTTTTTTGGTTTTAGTTTAAAGACAGCTTTTCAAAAATGGCTAAATAACTTTCCATGAACCTTTTGAAAATCCTATCTTTGATTTCCAGTAGTTAATTTTGTTTTTTATTGCATTCTTCTCTTTCAGGATTCAAGAATATATATGTTAATTTTACTAACAAACTAACATGAACCTTATTTCTGTTGTAGCTGTATACAGCTCTTCTACTCCGTGAGGAATATATTCCAGCTGTTTTATGATGTAGTGCCAACATACCACAAGTAAGTGTGTGTGTGTATTACCTGGGCTTGCTTTGCAGAGAGAACAGTGCTATTGTATCAGCCCCACTTACTCTCTGTTTGTCCACCACAGCCAAAGATTACTAAGAGTCTTCCTCTAGTGAGAAAAAGCTAGTACTCCTAATCCGTTATTAAATCATACCTGCAGAGTATTTGCTTGAGAGTTTCTGGAGTTTCTGGTTTGCATTCTTATGACCCAGGAGATTATTGTTTTTAATATGTCTTGGACATGAATCACATTAATTCTATGTCTTATAATCCTTGTGTACATGAAGCTTATCAACATGAGCTAAAGTTTTGTCTCCAGAACTGAACAGAGTCTTGCAGATCAACTTTATCATACCCCTCCATTGGGTTACTAGAATAGAGTCATGCTTTGACATGGACATGGGTTAGCTTTTAAGATATTCCGAACTGTAATGTGGCTGTAAATAGTTTGTAAGTAGCTCTTACTACAGTTGTCTTTGAATCCAGGCACAAGACTTTGACCTCAGGTCTGATTCGGAGATTTTCATGATGTTTTCCCTGCAAAAAAAAAAAAAAAGGCAGTGATAAAAAATTAAAAATACAGGATTGTGTCTGAGAACACTGGTGTATTATTGGAAAGGACCTCTCTCTCCTTTCCTAACCATTGTGCTATAACAAAGTGCCTTCCTGCTTGGAATTCCATTGTTAAAAATGGTGTGGGTATAGCACACACTTGGGATGCCGGGGTACCATTTCTCTAGCCTTGAAACGCCTTTTCTGTATCTAAGTTCTTCTGTGCAGCTGACAGGAGGTTGAATGCTTTTATTCTGACTGATGTCTTTATCAAGCACTGTTTGCAGTTAGATACTTGCAACATCTGTCTGAGACAGTCCATGTGTTTCTCAGGGGTGGGTATGACAGTTTTTTAACAGAGCCAGGTCTAAATAAGTACATTCTTTTCTCCTCCTCCTTCCTGGGACAGAGAGAACCTTCAGAAACTGCCCCAGCTGGCAGCCATTCATCACAACAACTGCATGTACATTGCTCACCACTTGCTCACCCTGGGACACCAGTTCCGGTACCGCCTGACAAGCATCCTGTGTGATGGAACAGCTACTTTTGTAGATATGGTACCTGGTTTTAGGAGACTTGGTAATTTTACCTTTCAGTATTGAAATATTTTGATGAGTGCAATGGTAGTTCATCCTGGCATTTGTTGATGAATAATTTAAAATGTAAGTGGGGCTGCTGGCTAGAGCAGTGGATTGTTTTTTAAGAATTTTCATACTTTCTATGTAATGGGGTCTGACAGAGCTTTATGAGTCTAGGCAAGATGGTCTTTAGGGCTTGACTCTTTTAAGCCTGGCTCTCCTTGTCCAGTGCATAATTTCAAGAGCAGTTTCTTATCCAGTGAGATGTTGTGGCACTCACAGGTATTTTGAGATCTGCTGTTCTGTCTTTTGATGCCTTCTTTAGGTCACTCTATGGAAACAAAATCTGAGATATACTTGCATCAGCCTCACAGGAGCCTGTCATCCATAGTTACTCCTGCTACTCAGCTCTTTCTCCTAAGTGTTGTGGCAATCAAAGCTCTGCAAGAAATTACTGAATCTGTAACTGACAGTGCAGGCCTGGTTAAATTGGCTCCATGAGACTGATTAGAGACTGGAAATTGCTTTAAAAACAAAACATTGTGGCAAGTTTATGATTCAGCAGTTACAGTCTCCAAATAGGCAAGGCAAATTATTAATTGTTTAATAGCTTCCCTCTGCTCTTGTTTGCTCCTGAAGGGATGGAGTGTTTTCTGGCCCAGATGCGAGTGCAGAAAGGAGAAATACTGGAGAGGCTGTCAAGTGCCAGGAATTTTTCCAATATGGATGATGAGGAAAATTACTGTGCAGCAAACAAAGCAATAAGGCAGGTAAGCAATGCAAATTGAAGCCAAACACACTGTTGTTTGTAGATGTTGTCCATGAGTAGGTACAGTACACAATCTCAGTCCTGAGAACTGTGTGGTGTTTCAGCAGAGTGGAATTTGCAAACAGCTGTCCTTGCTGGCATAGGTTGTCTTTCCCTGGGCTATGTCTCCTTTTATAAAATTGGAACATGCTGAGTTCAATTCTTCTTGCTCCAAGGTGAAATAAAAAGTTTCTTAACCTTGGAACTTTTGTTCCCAAATGACTATATTTCTAATGTATTTCATTTTCAAGGAAAAGATCTATCACACTTCTGATAAAACTTAATGCAAACTGAATATACTGCTTTTTTTCCCCAGGAATGTCTGCTGTGTGTGATAGCTTGATACTTCATTGCCTTACTTTTCTTTAAAACTGGTTTCTGTCCATCTGTAGTCATCTTAGCATGTGGTATCTCTCTTGTATGTTCTGTTGGATAACACATAGGTAACCTGTAGCTGTTATCTTCCAGGTATTGCATCAGTTGAAAAGACTGGGAAAAGTCTGGCAAGATGTCCTTCCCGTGAATGTATACTGCAAGGCTATGGGGACTTTGCTGAACACAGCCCTCACAGAGATTGTCACTAGGATCGCTGCCCTAGAGGTAACTGCGTGAGACGGACATACCAAATACAGTGTGTTGTTAACAGCTAGGATTCATGGCCTCTGGAAGTTCGTTCCAAAATCAGGTTTCAGGGGAACCATTATCTTTCACTGAAATGATAATTAGGTTCCTGTCTATGAGAAATGTTCAAGATACCCATAACTTGCATCTGCTTGAGACCATATATACTCTTACAGTGATAGTATGACTGTATAGTCAGGGGGGAGGTCAGGGAAGTGGCCATGATTGCATCTCAGTTTGGATTTAGGTATGCCACTCCTACTATATAAAAAACTCCATGAATCGGTCTCTTCTTCTTTGTTCAGGGTATGTAAGTTAACTGGTGTCCTGAGGCTGAAGGGCCCCAGGGCTCGGATTCCCGTGTAGGCTTTGGGAATGTCATTGTGCTTTCCACTGTCTTATGAGAATTTAAGTTGAAGTAGCTTCTGCTGCTCTGGGACTATTTCAGATGCATATTAAAGAAGGTCTGCTGTCACTTCTAGAAGCGCACAGAGCTTCAGTGTCCTGCTCAACGTTTCTATCCTCTCATTAAAGCAGGTTCTAGTGTCACAGACTTTGCAAAAAATTTCTGCTCAGCTCTTGTCTCAAATGTCATCTGTTCTGATGCAGTTGCAGACTGTGCATCTCTGATAAACCTCTCTAGGCACCAGATGCTGGTAAACCTGTGATACTTCAAACTGAAATTTTCATTGCTTAAATCACGGTGGTAGTTTCCACTTTCATCTCCATTTGATTCCCAGTACTGTGCTTAAGCAATTGTCAGGTTATGCTGGGACAAACACAATTATCCTAATAAGTTTCTTAATGAAAATACCTTTTCATGGCAAATGATAGAAACATGTTTGTGCATCTGTTGTAGTTGTAATCTACACCCAAAGAGCCTCCCCACTGTGAATTAAGCTAATAATGCCTCTCTTCATGTAACAGCTAGTTTACAGGACACTTGCTCAGACTGTGCCTGCCAGTAAACTTTGCTTTCATTATTGGCCTGGCATAACCTGAGCAATTTCCTTATATAAATTGTTCAGGACTTCATCATAACAAGTCTGCTTCACCGTGAAATGCTTGCTGTTGCATTAAGATAATCCTGTTCAAAAGCACAACCGTTATTCTGAGGGGACTGCAGAGAACTTGCTGAAACTAGCCATTCATGAAATAAGTTATGTTGGCTTGAGAATGTTAAGCGTGGTCCAAACCACTGCTTTTCATCTTCACATAGCTGCTGTCTTTCCTTTCACTTCCTGCTCTGTTCTCCAAAAATATATCTGACTGCTCCTGTGCTAACATCTGTTCCATTCCAGGATATCTCTGCTGAGGATGCGGATAGGTTGTACTCCCTCTGCAGGACCATGGTAGAAGAAGGGCCCCAAGTTTTCACCCCACTACCTGAAGAGGACAAAAATAAGAAATATCAAGAGGAGGTTCCAGTCTATGTGCAGAAATGGATGACATTCAAAGAGCTGATGATCATCCTGCAAGCCAACCTCCAGGAAATAGTAGATCAGTAGGTGTCTAACCTTTCACTGCACCTGGCAGTTCTTCACCTCAGTAACAAGGAGCTGGGAAGTGCTCTGACACCAGCAGGGCACCGCATTCAGGGGACCTGTTCTCATGGAGGCAATTAATTACCTTTATAAAAGGGGTTCAGAGCAGGTTGAGACTCAGGTATCTGCTCCTAGGTGAATTTCTTGGGTGTGTGTTTGTAGTCCCTTTCATGTTTGCCATCTGAACGGCAAGGAAACATTGTCCTCGGCAGCCTAAACCAAAAGGCACAAGCCATGGAGAAAGCAGATGGGAAGAGCTGTTCCTCTCTTGTGCCCAGCTCATTGCTGCTGTTGGAATGATGTTAGAGGCTAAAACTTCCCAACTCTACTTCCATCTGGGCATAAAACACTTTTTTTTTTTTTTTTGGCTTGGGAGATGAATGGGAACTTTGCAGGCAGAACAGGCTTTAGCCTTAATTTCAAAAAGAAAAGGTACAGTTTGTAATAAGCACAAAAAGCACCTCATGTTCTGTTGCTGGACTCAAGTGGCATGTGGGACACAATTTGTGGCGTGCAGCTAATATGCTGCTAACTGGACTTTTCTGTCTCCAGACTTACCACTCTGACAAGTCTATAACTTCTCTACACTTTTAAGTGAACTTTAACCAGTCAGCATCTTTGGGCTGTAAGAATGGGAGAACTGCAGTGGTTTAAAGTGAGTGCTCAGAAGGATTGTTTTAACAAGAAGTTGCCGTGCAGTTTGGTGAAATAACGATGTTTTTTTCTCGCATTTAGGTGGGCGGATGGGAAAGGACCTCTTGCAGCTGAATTTTCCCCAGCCGAAGTGAAGAGTCTTATCCGAGCCTTGTTCCAGAACACCGAAAGGAGAGCAGCAGCACTGGCCAAAATTAAATAACTGTGTTTCCTCCTACGTGTTCCATCTTCTGATAAAGCAAGAGTGAACTGAGTCTTTCAACTATTGTTTGGATTCGACCCTTTTGTACTGGTCTATAATAAGCTTAGTGTTAGGCAAAGTGCTTCCTGGAGGCTTGACTAGAGAAGAAACATTTCCTAGCTCAATGTCCTTAGGGCAAATAGGGTGGTTTTGTGGGTCTCGGACTGGGAAATCAAAGGTGGGTAACACATAGACACTAACTGCTTCTGCTCCATCTGCCAGGTGGATGGAGTTAGGGCTTGAAAATTCAACCTCCTGCCAGACTCTCCAGAGATATCCTGCCCAGAGCCAAGTTTTCTTTCGTGAGCTGGTGGGCATGCAATCCTGGTGAAGAGATGCTTTTGGTGATGTTTGCTAAATTCCATCCTCCTGGATTTCATCTTCCTCTAAGCCCAGCATAGGGAAATTAAGTAAATCTTTTATCCAACATCTCTTTACAAGAATAGGCACTGCAGTCAGGTGGGCCTCTCATGCAAGAGATGTGGTGCTCAACTGTGTCATCTCAAGATTGCTTGATTAGGGTCTTCTAGAGGGGTTTTTATTTCTCACTAGTGAATCTTATCTATGCAGTTTTACACCGGGGCATGTAAGCCCACTGTATCTTACCTCATCAGTCCTTGCAAATTGCATATTAAACCCACAGACTTTGATAGCTTTTGGTGTTCTAAGACTGCTGAAGTGCCAAAATTTGCTCTTTCCTGCCTGTTTGCTCAGGTTTCCCTGAAAGCAGACCTCAAAAGAGTGAAAATTTAAGGGGGAGGAGGCGGGGGGCGGGAAGCATGTTCCATGTCTGTAAGTAAATTGTTTACTGGTTCACAATGTTTTGCACAAGTGACAAAATTACTCGTGGCTTTATTTCTCATGGAAAATACCTTAAAACAGACTTGGAAGTTTTTAGTCTCACTTTGCCAGCTATGGAAGTGAGTTCAGCTCCTTCCTTTACTTTTTCTTTGTGTAAGATCTAGGTAGCTCTGGCATCTACTGTCTTTCTGCCAGTATCTTTTTCTGTGCTTTTAGAAGTAGGAGAGAACTGTAAATAAATATAACAAGGGAATGAAGCAAGCAGCCAGAGCATTATCTATCTTTCAAGTTAGTAACAGAAGGCTGTGTTAGATTGTTTTGGTTTATGATTTAACCTCTATCAATCCTTTTTACAGCAATGCATTTGTCATATATAGATTTCCAGACGAAGCAGACCCCTTTCTCCTGAATATACCTATTCTAGATGAACAAAGGTTTCCTTTGACATTCTTTGAATGAACTTTACCACCACTGATGTGTCAACATATGGCCTTTTCAGGAGCGTAGTGAGAAAATCAAGTGTAGTGGTGGTCCAGGGGCTGCTCTGCTCTTATCACCATTACTTTACCTGGCCTCTATCAAATTCATAGCGCCTCATAAAAATGGATTTTGAAAAGGTTCATTTGTTACTAAGAGAAATGGCTAAAGAATATTAGGAAAGGGGTTGAAAAATTGTCTTGATGTCCTATTTCCCTATTGTGCAGCTCCAAAAATTAAATCGGGCAAACAAGAATTTATCCATACCAAGGCTGCAAATGAATAAGTGAGTCCGTGGGAGTAAGTGGGGATGTTTACCTGTAGACTTGGCTCCAGACCTGGGCTCCTAAGACCGTGCAAAGCAGAGGAAGCCAGTGTTCTTACTGTATAAAGGGCCTTTTTGTTTGATGAGAAATCTTTAGTTTCACTGGCTTCTGGGAGCACTTGTAAAAGGCCTGAAAGAAATGCTGTGTAAGGGATTTTTTTTTTGAGTTGTTTTTTTTTTTTTTAAAGCAAAGCATTAGTCATCATTACATCAGAAGAAGTTCAGCTACTGAAAGTTCTTTAATGCTATTAGAAAAAGTAAATGAAGTATATTTTTAGTATGTATTTTTATTGTTAATGCCATCTAGTAAGCTATTTCTGTCACTGTTCCTCTGGTCTGCCAACAGAAATAGGCAGCTAGCTGTCCCTTCCAGATTCTCTTGCATTAGCAAACTGTTTTGCTGTTTTGATTTTGAGAAATGTATAGGTTTTATTTTAATTAATTGACAGTTTCACCAGTAGCATGTGTTAAAACAAAGCCCAGAGGCCAAGATGTGCCAGGTGCTACATGCGTGGAACAAAGTGTTTCCTACCCCATAGTGCTTACAACCTGCTTATGAAAGTTTTGCTCCCCAAGAGCTTAGCATTCTGATCTATGTTATCTACCAGCGTAGCCTTTTCATTTGCACTTTTGTTTGACTTCTGTTTGCATTCCCGAGCATTTCTCTAGTACCTGGATCACAGCTGACTTTTGCATCGCACCCGAGTCGTTGCAGAGCTGAGCAGCGGCTCTGCCTGCTGGGCCGGCCGAGCGCGCCCGCGGCGGGGCTGGGGAGACCCCTCCGTTCCTGGCTGTAACCAGCGCAGGCCCCTGGCCCGTTAGGCTTAGTCCAGCGTATGGGAGTGCAGCAAGGAATGGAGATGCGAAATCTGCCTGCCACTTAAAACTCGAGCTCTTTTTTTTTTTTTTTTTCCCCCTCCTCCATGTAATTTATCTGAGGGCTGAGAATGTTCCCATAACACTTGGATTTCATGGGATCCCTTTCCCTTTACATATCACTATCCAAGAAATGTGTATTTTGAAAAACACCACTTCTCCCATGTGGATTGTTCACAGAAATGTAATGTGCTATTTTCTTTAATAAACTATTTATACTAGCCATGTTTCCTACTGTCATCTGAGGACTCTGTTGGGGGTATGGTTACGGACAGTACGAATTACTCCTGGACCGTTCTTCACTTACTACGTGGACTGGGCAAAGTTTTGCTCTTCAAAGTCTCTCCTTGCTTTGCTTCTAGTAGATCTGGTCAAGAAAAAAAAGAAAAAGAATTAGTACCATGTAGTGGGCTGGGAGGTTGTTGCAGAGGTTCTTGTGTCAAGGGCGAGTGTAGGGCAGTGACTGAAAGAGAAAAAACAGGATGGGATTTGTCTAAGCCACGCGTATGGCTGTAGGGCAGGCACAGGTCAGAACTCCTGCATTGTATTTGAAGCTCAGTCTAAACTTGGATCACTAGGAGTGCTTCCACTGGAATAATAAAAAATGTGCTGTTTCCATAGTAACTACAATTACAAACAGCACAGCAGGGTTTTGGAGCAGTTCGTATGTAGATGTATGATGGCTTTGACTAGAAATCAACCATATTAAAAATTAAAAACAACTACCTTTCCCTACAGTGAAAATAAAGAGTGGGACTCATTTTCCACCCAGTCTTGCAGAAGATGTGTGCAGGTGACAGATACCCCCAATTCTGCAGTAGGGTCTTAAAATGTTAGTCCTAAAACCAGGCAGTGAGATTCAAGTAAGGTCCTCTGCAACTGCTGCTCCTTTTCTATGCTTTCCACTCGTAACTACTGTGGCGAGGGGATGCTGATGTGACAGGGACGCGCTTGGCTGTGTTTTGCAGCTTCTGAGGGCTGCGCACACCTTTGCCTGTTTGCTCCAAGTTACCTCAGTGACGTGGTAAATCCAGGGCAGCAGCTGAGCCACGTTGGTGTAGACCCCCGGGTGGTTGGGCTCCCCGCAGCCCTGGCCCCAGCTCACGATGCCAACTAAGCGCCACGTGGCTCCATCCTGGCAAACCAGGGGGCCCCCGCTGTCGCCCTGCAAGGCAGAGCAAGGCTCAGCGCTGCTCGGGCGGCAGCTCGGCTCCGTTTGGGCTGGCTTCTGCCACGAACCCGAAACATAGGCTTGCAAAGTAGTGCATGCCTCCCTTCGGAGAAGATAGCTAAACCAAAGCCGTTAGTGTTCATAGCTTCTCCCTTCTCCGTTATCGGGGAGATGATTGAAAACATTTTGCTGCCCAGATCAGTGCATCCTAGTCTTATAGCTAAACATCTTTATGGACCCCAAAACTTCCTGCTAAATGCTGAGAACAATTTCCATTGCTAACATAATACACATGTTCCGGGGGCTCAGGGGTGCAACAGGGGCCCAAACTGGGAGTTACTGGGGAGTTAATGGGGGCTAGGCTCCTGGGCCGGGGGCCGGGCTGTGTTCCCCCTGAGCTGTGTACCCCGTTGCAGTAATTCCCACGCCCGCTACGCACCGCCCGGCGTCCCCCGTCGCTCCCGGCTGTTACCTGGCAGGCGTCGACCTTCCCGTGCGGGTAGCCGGCACACAGCATCCTGGCAGTGAGCTCACCCGCGTACATGCACGAGCTGTTGCACCTCTTGGTGCTGATCAAGGGGACGAGAGCTTCCTTCAGCGTCTCCGTAACCTGCGCTGGGAAGGGAGGAAGAGCAGCCACGAGGGAACGTGATCTTCGGCAAGCAGAAGGGGACGAGCGGGGCGCCGCGGCTGGAGGGGTCGGGAGAGGGGAAGCTTGGGGATACGGGAGCAAAGCAGCGAGGGAGGGCCGGGTGCAGCCCACTGGCCCGTGGCTGGGGCGCGTGGGCAATTCACAAGGCAGCGTGAACCCTCCTGCACGCTGCACAGCCCCAGCGCTTGCTCTCGTGTGCCCCGGGGGGGAAGCGGAGGCAGGAGCCGCGGAGGGAGCTTACCTTGGTCCGGTCTGGTGTAGCCCCAGCCGGAGACCCAGCACTGGGTGCCCTGGAGGAGGTCGTGGCGGGAGGGCGGCAGGCACACCGCACGGACGGCGTCTGCCGAGAGGGCGACGGGGTGAGCTGCAGCCTGGCGGGCAGCTGCGCCGCGCCGAGCGCCGCCAGCCGGGCAACATCCGCTCACCCGAGAAATTCAAGGGGACTTTGAGCTTCATCAGGGCAATGTCGTAGTCAAGGCTTTTGTCGTCGTAAAGCGAGTGGTAGATGATTTTCTCCACCGGCGCTCCGGCCTCCTGCCCGACCGAGCCGTGGGCGATCACGCCTGCAAACACCAGCCAGCCGGAGGCCGCTCGCCGCCGCCTGTAACTGAGCAGAAACGCAGGCAGCCTCCCACTGCGGGGCACCGGGGCCGGGAGCAGGACGCAGGATGCGGGAGAGCCGGCGCTACCTGTGCACGCAGTGAGCCGCCGTGACGATCCAGTCGGGGGCCAGCACGGAGCCGCCGCAGCGGTGCTGGGAGCCGTGCTGCACGCTGACCTGCCAGGGCCAGCGCCCGCGGGGCACGTCGGCGCCGCCGAGCACGCGGGCGGCCCCGGGGCGCAGCCCGCACTCTGCAACGCAGCCCCGCGGGCGCGTGAGCCCCGAGCCCCCGCCGGCGCCCGAGCACCGGGCGGCGAGGCAGCGCGGCGGCCGCTCGGCCCGGGTGCAGAGCCGGGGATGGGCGAGGAGAGCAGCGTTTACCTGAGCATTTCAGAGCCACGATCCGACCCGACTCGCAGCGGCTCCTGCGCGGGAGTAAAACCCCGCTCAGAAAGCGCACAAACCCCTGGGCAGTGCCAGCACCATCCTCCTGCCCCAGTGCCTGGGGCGAGGGTCTCCGTCGCTCCCCGCCGGAGCAAGCGCCGCTTCCCCGGACCTGCCCTTACCTGACCTGCCACACGTCTTGCAGGCGGCCTCCCCGCTCGGCTCTAATCTGGGCGAACTGCTGCGCGCCGTCCGCCCTGACGTCCGTCAGGTTCACTGCTTTCTGGTGGGTCGCTCTGCAGAGGCGACAGCAGAGCTCCCAGGCTCCGGCCACCCCGCGGCCGCCCAGACCCCCGGCAGCACCGTGCCCTGCGGGACGCGGCGAGCGCGGGCGACGGGGGCCGGCGCGGCGGTGCCCACCTGAGATAGCCCAGCTGCCGGCAGAGCAGCGTCCCCAGGGAGAGGTCCCACCGCTCGTGACATGCCAGGAGCCAGCCAGGCCTGCCTTCCACCTGCACTTCCAGCAGGGAGTTTTCCGAGTTTATTCTGAAAGACACTAAAGGCATTTTATTAAAGACAACCTGTGAGTTCCCCTCCTTGAAGGGTTTTGCGCAGGGCCGGCACAGGGGAGGGCCTGGCACCCCCAAAGCAACATCTCAGAAGAAACATTTGAAGCAACTAAAAACTACGCGTGAACCCGTTCACCTATCATCAGTGCCCAAGCGGCAGCTTTGCTGGGTAACGACGTGCAAAGAGCCCGGCCAGAGTCTCCCTTGCTTTAGGATCACTCCATGCAGCGAGACAGCAAAGCTGGGAATGGGGCGGGATTGAAAAGCAATAAGAAAACAATTGCAAAACGCAGCTGGGAGAAGCCAGTGGTTCAGTGAGAGGGGCTACTAAAGAGCATCCTCTGCCCCAAGCAGAGGGACGCTCCTGCTGCGCTCGGCCGGCACTTTCCTACGCGCTGCTGCTCCCCGTCCCCTCTGCGGCTGCTGCGCGGCAGGCAGGGAAGGCGCCAACCTGTGCCGGGAGCTCGGGGGACCACGGGCTCCTCCTCGTCACCGTCGCTGCACGCTGCGACGGCTCCCGGTTCCTGTGATGGGGCAAAGCCCGGGTCTGCCAGAGGCTGCTTCAGGTATTTCACTGAGGGGAGAAGAGGGTGGAGGTGGGATTGCACGGCCCGGGCAGCCTGGCAAGGTGCGAGCAGCAGAGCCTGTGCCGTCCCCGTGTGCCCGTGCACGCTGCAGCGCCGGGCACATTGCAAGCAGCCCTGCCGCCGGCGCCCGCGCTTGCTCAGGGCTCGGCTCTGGCCCTGCCATGCCAGCGGGACCGTCGTGGCGAAGACACTGACCTAGGAACCATGCCCCAGCCGCTGTCCCCGCCAGCAGGCCGACCACCCCGAGCAGCGGGAGCAGCCTCCGGGCAGCGCAGAGGTTTTTGAGAGCCGTGTTGGAAGAATCTTTAAGAAACAGAGAGGGAGAAAGGACAAACGTGGTCTCGCCTTCCCTTCTCAGCACTGCCCAGCCCCTGGCGAGCCCCTCGGGTCGCTGCGGCCCCGTCACGAGGACTCGCCGCCTCTGCCCCGCAGGGCGGCCAGCTACGGCCACGGGCTGTGCAGGAGGCCAAGACTGGGGGCCCTTCGCTCCCAAAGCCCCTCAACAGCTCACCACGTCCCGCGGAGCCCCGTGTCCTCCTTGCTTCTCTCCCTGGCTCCGCTGGCCGGCTCCTGCGGCTCTGCACGGCGTCCGTGCCGTGCGCCAGGCTGTCGGGAAGCTCTCCAGCTGGGGCCAGGCTCTAGGGGAAGGAAGGAAGGAGATCAGGGGAAAACCAAAGCTCCTGCAAGGGGACAACCTGCGTGCAGCCCGGGAGGCCCGCGGCGGCGGCGGGCGAAGGCGCTGCTCACCATGCTGGCCGTGGGGACAGCCGGGGCGATCCAGCAGTGCGGGTGCTGCCGTGCAGGGCTCCGGTGGGACCGCGGGCGCCGGCCTCCTACAAACAGCTCAAGTTTCCCCGTGCGCGCCGGCGGCACGGCACCATGCACGCGCACCGCGCAGAGCCGCCACGCTGAAGGGCGCCTTTGTCTGGGGCCGGCCCGCTCCCGGGAGCACGCCGCGCCGGCCGGGAGCCCCTCGGGAAGCGCGCCCATCCCGCCGGAGCAGCAGCTGGCGCGCCGCCTCCGCTCTCCAACCCATCTTCCACCTGCCAGCCCGCCTTCCCCCTCCGCGTCTTGTGTGTCCGTGCCATATGCGAAGCGGCAGCTCCGGCGGAGGAGCAGCGGCCGGAGAGGGGAGCGCCCGCGCGGCTGGATGAGCAGGGCACGGCTCGGACGAGGCAGCCGTCGGGCTGCTCTCCGTCACCCCGCACCCGCGAGCTGCCAGGGCGACGCGTGCAGGATGATGCCTCCGCGGCGAGCCGCTCGGCCGCCCCTGCTCCGCGGAGCGGCCAGGCCCCCGGCGAGCGTGCACGGGGAGACTGCGGGAAACAGCCCCCGTGCCCCCCGCGCTGGGTCTCCCTTGGGGCTGTCGGCTGCTGGATGCAAAGAGCAGCAAAGGCCAAACAGCAGGTCGCAGGCTGCCTTCTGGTTTCCCGTGTAATTTCTTGCTGCTGAAAGACGCTTGGCTGATAGGAAAGGAGGCCTTTTCAGCGCTTCTCGTGCTAGAGCGGCAGCCGCGGCCCCTGCTAAAAACCCCTGTAGCAGAGAGGCTGCACCCCGTCCACAAACACCGCCATGGCCTTCAGCGACCTAAAGAAGCCTAACCAGCCTTCCAAGGCAGACGAGCCCGGGTATCGACTCCAGCACGTCTCAAAAACAAAAGGTAACTGAAGCAAGCTTAAATGTCTCGTGAGAGAAGGAGATCTTTCTTCTCACACACTTCTCCAGCCACAAGAACACAGCCGACTACATGTTACGCAAAAGGTCAATGGATTTTGAGTGGTGTTTACTCAGGGAAACTCCTGCGAAACGCACCCCGAACTGCTGTCCTGCCTCGGGGCTGGCCCTTTCCGCGGAGCTACTACGGGGTGGGCTGCACCCGGTGGCACCGGAGCATCTCCTCCCCACCGCCGGCGACTGTAGGTGGTGCTGGAGGACTGGGAAGCGCCAGCGGAGACGCCAGGCGACCGCCCAGGGGTGCAGAAAGGGGGCTGAGGCCCCTCGCTGCGGGCGCCCCGTCCCTCGGCCCGGAGGAGAGGCAGGAGGCGCGCAGCCCGCTGCCGAGCGCCCGGTCCAAGGTCCTCTTCCCTCCGAGCTTCGCGCGCTCCGGGGCCGCGGCAGGCGAACGCGCGCGCTCCCCGCGAGCGACAGCACAGGGCGAGAGAAGCAGAGTGACCGCTTCTGCCAGGTGTGTGTAGGGAGGGGGCGATAAAGGGGCCAAACTGCGCAAAGATACACGGGCAGCAGTTATAAGAAACACGGCACATCAGTCTCTCCATGCTGCCTCACGGCTCTGTGCCGTTCCCATTCTCCCTCTCTTAAAACTCGTTAAAAAAAGATCGATATTTCTATCAATTCTGCTTGATTGCAGGAGGAAAGTAGTGACTAAAATGAGAGAGCTTTCAAAATTAATTGCTTTTACACACACTTCACACACCGAAGCCAACTTGTCCCCACCTGAGAGCAGCAAGCAGAGCACAGCTGCAGAGCACCGAGCCAGATGTTAGCTCCTGTTGCTTAACACCGTCAAAGCTGATAAGGTCGCGGCTACATACGTCAATGTGAAGATCTGACCTACAGTTTGTCAAATGACACACTTAAATTTTTGCAATAACAAGCAAAAAAAATCTCTCCATCAGTCAGTTTGGCCAAGATTAGCGAGAAAGGGTTGTTTGTTGGCACGTGAAACTGCTTTCTCAGCACCGAACCTGCTGCATTCCTCCCCAAACTCGACTCGCGCAGGCTGCTGGGCATTTCTGAGCACGGACCCGAATCCGTAGTGAGCCCAGCGCTCGGCCCTGCCCGAGGCAGCCCCTGCCCTTGTCCTGTGGGTCTCGCGGGTCCTGGGGTCGCTCCAGGGGCCCGCAGAGCGGCGCAGGAGACGGGGACGCCCAGCGTGGCCGCGCTTGGGCTCTGCATTGCCCAGGCACTCGCGGACACGCAGCGCTGCTGCTGCCACGTGCTTCGTGCTAGCGTTGTAAACCAAGCCCTCTTGTACGGCAGGGGCCGTACGAATGAGCCAAGAGCTATTCCCTGCCCAGCAAGCTTTCCCCCGGGGTGAATTTGCACCCATATTTCCAGTACATGGAGTTTTCAAAGCAGCACTGACCGCCACTTGCTGCATGTACTCCATCTGTAGAGACGGGCAAAGCTAGGAGGGAAGAACCAGGAACGCTTCCGCTTTCAGAGCTCTGAAGCAACCTTGCTCTGCGCAGTGTTGGAGTCTGGGAAGATTAAAGCAGAAATCAGCTTTATGTCGGCTCTGGGACAGACACAGCCAGAGCCAGGGGACTGTAGCCAGTACCTGGAGTCACAAACCGAGCCACGAGGCAGACAGGAGACCTTTGCTGTTCCCACGCGCTGCCCCAAGCACCGCAGCCACCGTCCCGGCCAAACCTGCCTCACAGCAGACCTCGGCCTTGCAGCGGGAAGCGAAGGGGCTTGGTTCCTCCTTTTAGCCTGTGCCCAGGTTGCTTCATCCTTTCCAGTACAGAAGCTAAGTTCTTCCTGTGGGACTAAGCCAGAGAGACCCAAGCCTTCAAAACAGTCAGTGCTAAAAAAGATTAGTCCTGCTCATCACGATTTAAAGCATTTCTCCCTTGTTGAAACAGGTTCTGCCGCTTGTCTCAGGGAGACGTTTTTAAAGTCTTCCCCATAGTCTCTGAGCTCCCCCATCCAGACTGTCGCAGCTGGACAGCCCTGGTAGGAGCAAAACTTTTTTTTTTTTCAGCTTTAATGAGCCCTGGGAGCTCCCAGCAGCGTTTGCTGCATTCAGAGCCTCGGACGGCATCCAAGCCGAGGTGCCTGACGCTCGCCAGCCGCCAGCCGCGCTTGCCTCCCGAAAGGCAACGTGTGAGCTGCTGTTCTGCGCTCGGAGGGAGAGCCAGGGTTTGAGTCTTATATACGAAGCACTGAGGTGTGAAGCTGCAGACGACCAAAGCAAAACCCTGGAAGCCCCCAAATCTCTGCCAGCGAGGTGTGCTCACCCCAGAGGAGCTCAGGAAGAGAAGACCTAATAGGAGCGGCCAAGCCAACATCAAGCAAGGCAGGACCCGTCTGATCTGGGATGAAAGCGCATGCAGCCTCCCGCACCGCGACAGCTCAGGCACCGAGCCCTGCAGTAGCGAGGGGCAGCGGGCAGTAAATGAGGAGCAGTCGTGTGTCTAATTCAGCGGGTGGAGTTCGCAGGGCTTCGTGCAAAGTTTGCTCTCTTTCAGTTTCGAGGTGACCGACCCATCCGGGCAGTGGGAACGAGGGCGGACACGCGGCAGGCGAAGGGGCGGTAGCGCGGCGGCCGGCAGGCGAGGGGAGCAGGCGGCCGCGGGGCCAAGTGGGGAGCGGCGGTGGCAGCGGGCATCCTCGGTTTTCCCTTGCCAGCAAGCTGACAAAATCCTGAATTGCTGCCACCCCCGCCATCGCGTCTAACTTCACCTAAACAACGCTGGCCTAAACGCGGCTGCGTTCGACGCTCCCCAGGCCTCTCTGGAGACGGGGAACGAGTCTTTGGGAAGCCCTGGCCACTGCGTCAGGACCTCAGCCTGTCCCCTGCCTCTTGCCTCGCTGCTGGATCGTTTCCCTCCTCACCTCGTTTCCTCTCTTGCTCCCTTTGGTCTCCTCTCTAATAAAAGTGCTTCTTAGTGAGATAAGGCAGCTTCTGTTAGCCTGTAATCAGAGAAATGGCCAAAAGCAACAGCCTAAAACCTGTCTAATCCTGGTAGCCGTCTGCCAAATCTCATAATGGCTAATGAGTCCTGGATGTTCGGACTGTGGTTTCCCAGAATTGATGCTGCGGTCAAAAAAAAAAAATCAATAAAAACAACCCCCCAAACGACCTGGGGGCTGCGCAGCCAACACGGGGTGCGCGGAGGCGTGATTGAACCCTGAGATCGTAACGGCCAGCAGCTGAGATCTGCTGCGCTCTCTTTTTCCGCCTTTAACTCCCCGGGAAGAGGGCAGGACAGCTTGCCCTACACTCACCATTGCCCTCATGGCAGAGTTTAATCTCTGACTTGCAAAACATAGCACGCATGTCACCATAAGAAATAAGGCCTGCCAGACCAGATCTGACAAATCATCCGTCTCATCCAGCATCTTGTCTCCAAGAGAGGCCCATATTCCAAACCTCATAACGGGAAATTATTCAGTAAGGCTCTTTTTAACCTCGGGCAATGGGATGCACTGACAGAAAGGAAGATAGTTTATATCCTGTATGCATTTACCCTGTCTAATAGAACCACGCGTCTCTCCATATTTCATATAAACGTCCTGTCCTATTTAGATATTTCCAAAGAGTAGAAAGTTGCTAGTCTAAACTTGACATGTTGTCACTATATTGTTCATTCCGATGATTTATTTCATATTCTTCATTGCTGAAGTCATCATCCCAAAGACAGTGAATAAAATCCAGCGTACAATAAATTGTTAAGAAGGCATTACGTTTCACATGCCCGCTGGTGCCCGGAAAGCGAGAGCACCACGTCCGCGCCGGAGCCGCTGGCTCCCAGTCCCGCTCGGGGCCGACGTGCCTAGCTTTGAAACTTGGCCGCGCAGCCTGGTGCTCCCTGCAGGCCTAAAGCCTTGCACGAACGCCAGCTTCCCCGCTTCTTCCCCCCCCCTCCCGCAGTCCGGCAGGCAGCCCCTGCTCAGGAAGAGGCAGATTGCCAGCCTCGCACGTTCGCTCGGGCTGAAGCAGCCTGTACTTCATTAACATCCATTAACGAGCGAGTACTCACCCGCTTCCCAGGCTTGCTCCCGTGCACCAGTATCAAGTGGGTAAGATTCAGCTTTTGTGCAGGGCCAGGTAGCACGGGCACTTTCACCCACGAAAAGAGGGAGAGGAATTATTTGGGGGAATAGCCAGTCATGCCTACTGACCATCACAGCAGCGAGGGGCGCCTGCTCTTTTTTTTTTTTTCCTTTCTTTTTTAGATGCTTTTGACACTCTTCCCCTGGGACCCGTTACTTTTGTCTCCAAGGCAAGGGTGTCCTCTTTCTTGATGCTTTTCCTTCTGCCTCCTGCTGCGGCATGGAGGTTCATGCAAAGCAGAAAACATCCTCTGCCTCATTCCAGCCTCTTTCCCAAGGCAATTTGCTGTGTAACGATTATAGAGCAGAGTGAAGGCAATTTCAGGAAAACGAGTTTCTCGGTAGAAAGAATTGAGGAGAGGAACTACCATAAGAACCTGATACAATCATTTATTTAAAGAGCAGCTGGCACTGCATGAAGCAAATGGGGAAACAATTTAGCGGCAGTTCTCTGCAAAGTCTGTACCACCTTCCCTAGGTCTGGGGAAGGGGCAGAAACCATGCCTTGCGAGCTGCCGAAGCAAAGGCTGAGAATTCCAGGAGAACGGGTGACAACTCATGGGGTCTGTGGACCCCCGTCTACCCTTGCCGCCCTCCTGTGCCTTAGGGAACGTGCGCACTAGTGCCTGCCATCTCCTTCAGGGCTTCCTACACAAGAGCAGACATCCTGCTGGATGTAAAGCACAAGGCCAGAGATAAAGCTAAACTTAACCCTAGAAAGAAAAGTACTACAGCAAGGAAACGCAATTAGCCAGTGTCAGCTCTGCAGCCTGATTTCCCGTATCTAGCGCCAGAGGTGCTGGAGCAAAGATAAACGCGTCCCGACTCCACTGGGTACCGTAACTACGAGAAGTGATGGCAAACTCTCAATGCTACTATTGAACAGGGTATTTTCACTTCCTAAAAGCCCTGGTTGGGTGAAATGCTCCGTACTTACCGGTTCATGACTGGCATCATCACAGGCGACTCGTGAAATGCGTTGTTCTTCGATACTCGCTCTTTGGTGCCTCTTTGGGGGAGAGACGGTCAGCAGGGGATGGGCCCCGGAGCCTCATCAATCACCTAATAAGCCTAGAACTTACAGATGTCAGGGATAAAATGGTTTCATTAGCTTTATCATATTCTAGTGCAAAGATACCCTGAGGGATTTCTTCTCAGAGATGAGTCAAAGGAGAGTAATTGTTAGGAGCAATTAATATTACGCTCATTCTTTTTAATTTCCAAACATAGTTCACCTTGTCGCTTTGCAGTCTGACTCTTTGCCCTTACGTGTTGCTGAGAACATCTAAATTCCACGAAAGGAAAAGACGCTTTCAGACAATTCAACAGCATTTCTCCCGCAGTTATAGCCATGTACCCTGCAGTAAACTGCAGCCCTGGAGCCGGATTCTGAGCTACCCTGTCCATAGCAGCCAGCGTGGGGAGCAGAGTCCTGGGCGCGGGACACACACCAGGGAATTGCAGTCGCTGCCCAGGCCGGCGCAGAGCCTGAAGCACGGGATGCATCCCCGCGCCCCCGCAGGGATGACGCAGCGACCGGGGCTGGCCTGGTGTCCCAGCCAGCGGCTGCAGCCTGCCCCCCATGCCATTAAATATGACGCCCGTTCGCTCCCCGCTAGCAGCCCAGGTGAAGTCACTAGCTGAGGCAATGCGTCTAAAGGGCTGCTGGGTCTCGCCTGCAGCAGCGCACAGTCCCTGGGCTGCTTGCGGCGGGGGAGCTGAGCCTGCGCCAGCCCACCCCTCTCCCAACCAAAATAACAGAAAATCCCACCCCAACTCTGAATTTTTCAGCAACTCCTTCGAGAAGGCAGGGATTTTTAGAAACCTCTTGAAATTAAAAGCCATGAGGGATATGAAGCAGAAGGAGTGAGCAGTAAGCAGCCCCTTGGGGACTTTGCTTCTCCAGTTATTGTTAGGCCAGCTGCAGGACTGGAGAGCAAGCACATCTGTCTGAGACAGAGGTGCTCGTGCACTGCTAAAACAGTGATGCAGAGACCTCACCACCTTAGCAATGATATGTGCTTGGGGAAGCGAGACCTGCCCTCGAATTGCTCACAAGGCTTGCAGGCTTGCTTTTTGGGGAGAGGACATTCAGTAAATCCCGCACACCGAGACTTCAGCCAGTCGCTTGTGCACAGATGCAGCTCAGCGGGAGCTAGAAAGGGGAGAGAGGTCCGGCAGTGACCTGCTCACCAGATCATCTGCCTCATTTCTTGAGCTCGTATTTGTATGCACATTTCCTTACACAGAAGTTACCCAGACACAGGAAGAATGGCTAGAAAAGAGATTGCCTTTTAATCTGCAAAACCAAACTCCAAAGGACTGAACGTGCTGTCACTTGCAAGCAAAGGAGCTGGCCCCAAGCCATGCTTCTCCAGTCCCTCTTTGCTCCATCTCTTGCTCTGAGCTCAGGGGGATTTTGGTCAGGAAACAGGCCTCCTCTTGGAGAAATGCAAGTAGACTTTCAACCCCCCACAGCAAACAAACCAGGGAGAAGTTAACCAGTATCACCGCATTTTCAGCTTTACTGAGAATGACACTGGTGGCAAAATGTCATTCCCAGTCACGGTCCTTTTAGCCAACAGAGAGCACTTGGAAAGCCTCTGGACACCCTTAGAGTTCAATGGATTGAGGAGTGTGAAATACATCAGCCTCACGTTCTCGTGCCTTCTGCAGGAGTTATGAAACAGCTCTTACAGGATGGATATGGCACCAAGCCCCACTGCACCAAGGGACCCGGAGCTGCAGTAACCGAGTCTGGCTGATGTCAGGCAGTGCAGTGCTGTGCTGTGCTAAGGGACCGAGGACAGCCAGAGAGAGCCAAGCTCTCTTGTAGGAGCCTGGTAATGAGACAAGGTGATCAAGTGCAAGACAGACAGGACCTGCAGAAAGGTCTGGGATTTGTGGCTGGTGAAGCTTTGTGTAGTGACTTCAGCTGGCTTTGATACACACCAGGAAAAGTGCAGGTAATCGTCACACTCTGCCCTGACAAGATTTACAGAAGATTGAAGAGGAAACCCAGGTGTGTGATAGTTTTCCCACAGAGCAGTTACCTAAGAGTCACTGAGAACATTACAGTAGGATTAAGGTTTAGCTAATAGAGCCTATCCTAGATGCCATTAGGACCCACGAGAGAGGAGGATGATGGGGCTGTGCAGTTGGACATATCTTTTCATCCCATGAGAAGACAGCTAAACAATCAGATATACTCATCCAGATCCAAAAAGTGTCCCTAAACTTACTGTCTGTGGGTACTAGGATTGCATAAATGCATATTTTCCGCCTGTGCTGTAATTTATGCACTTGGGATTCTGCAGAACCAAAAGTAGTATTGGTTTAAATTTTAGTGTCTGTCATGGGGACTTGCCTGCATTTTGCTGCCTGGTTTGAGGAAGCTGAGAACACCCTTCCCTCCGGGTGCTTGCCGGCATGTGACACTGCACAGCTCATTTGCGCTGACAGGAGGTAAGGCTTGTAATAGGTTGCCTCTTGGGTTGCAGACATGACTGGCTTAGGGATTGAAAAAATAGATATTAGAGAAGCAAAAATGTTCTTAAAGCACCTTGCTAATACCCTGGGGAACACAAGATGGCATTTCAGAAACATTTGACTGAAAAGCACCTTCTCCGCAGGCTCAAGCGCAGTCCAGCCTTGTCTCTGCTAAGCACCATATCCTCCTAATGCCTTTATCAAAGGCCGTCTTAAAATTGTTAGATTTCTTGCTCCCACAACTCCTGTTAGCAAGCTGTTCCAGAGCCTTATAGCTCTCATGGTTCAAAACATCCCAATTTCCTTCTCACATTTTATACCAGAGTTTACTTGTGTCAGCCTAACTTTTTCCCTTTAAGGAGTTTTGCTTCCCTCCCTTGAGTTTACACTCCCTCCTCCCTCTATTCCCAAGCACATTTATAGTCTGCAATCATTTCTCCTCTCAGCCTTCATTTTACTAGGCTAAACAAAATGTGCCTAGCTTCTGGGAGACTGCTCGCCCTCCCACGCACACCCCTGTTCCAGGTTGAATTCACTGTCCGGAATATGAATGACCCATTATTCCAATGAGGTTTCAAGTCTAACAACTTCTGTCTCTCCTGGGAGCATCTTACTTCATATAACTTTTCACAGCCTGCTGCACTTCTATTCTAACCCACTGAGAGTCCCTCATTTACTGCAAACATTACAATTAGTCACTAAATACATGATGTTTTCTCCAGCCAAAATAATCTACTGAATTTGATCAGAATTTGTAAATAGCTTAATTTCCTCCTGAAGCTCAATTGTTTGGGGAGGTGAGGGAACATTTAGTGTTCATTTACCCTGGCTCTATTTTCTCTGCTTTTATTTAAGCAATAAAAGAAATGCCCTTCACAATCTATGGAAGTGCAGTAATCTGATAAATTACATCCCTGGACTAACACCATATGTTAAATCTGCTTTGAAAAATCCTCCTTTTGGACCAAATTTATTCAGTGCAATTACACAAGTACTAATTGCATTCCTTCAGAGTCCGGGCTTCTCCAGCACATGGATTTTTCCACACTGATTCTCCAGAGGGTGGGTTTCAGCTCTCCTCTTTCCACATCAAGCTCATCCTGAGCAAAAAGGTCATGATTCAAAGCAACTTTGAAGAAACAAATCCTACAGCAGCAGGAGCTGCAAGCTTCCACTTCTAGTTTGTTCAGTGTCATTACACAATTCTTTACTGTTTTGGGACACCCTAAATCCCACCCTTGTGTATAAGGCACAATTTTCAATGCTCCAAGATAGACACAAGCACTTCAAAGTCTGCATAGTGAGAAAGCCCACCTAAACTGGATGCCTCAAAGTCATTGATTAGGAAATACCCCCTACACACACGCACCAGGGGGCTCAGCTGCACTCCAAGGTTGCTACTTGCTCAAGCAATGGACAAACTTTCTCGAGTTCAGTAAAACCCTGCTGAAGCATCATTCCAGAAAGCAAAGCAGCAGATTTTCAAGCATGCTTGGCATCCAGCATCCCTTCATGAGAAGCATATTCAAATGCTTAGAAAAAGTCAAAAGGTTGAATCAAAATACCTTTTGAATAGTGATCCTAAGAATGGTCAGGCTTCCTCTGTGCTTGTGGGCTTCGGGACCGGGGGGAACTGCAGGTGTGCAGAGGAAGGCACCCGGCCCAGCAGGATTAGATGCCTCTTTACAGGCTGCTGCTTTTGCACAGTGCCAAGGTGCAGGTAAGGAGCAGAGACTTGTGAATCTTTGTTCAGTGCTGCCCTTCTCAGGCTGAGGACGGCCACCATGGCAACTCAGCTCACCTGTGCTGCGCATTTCTAGGCTGCAACTGGCTAAGTGTCTTGCCCAGTGTGAGGTGCTGCTGTTCAGTGTCATTAGGTTAAAGTTCCCTTTGCCAATTAACTGGATTTTAATTAACACAGCCCATTGCTTCTCCAGTCAATAGGAGTCAGAGGTTTAGATTCTAATAAGCATATTTTAGTCTTTCCAAGTAACTGCACCCTGAATGACTGTTTTCATTCTCTCTCCCTCTTGCTTTGCTGTGTTTTTTGCTCTGCAGAGCCTACGAAGGAGCCGGGGCTGGCAGAGATGCCCTCCCAGCAGCGAGCGGGGTCTGCTGTTGCAGGGCTGATCTCATGTCTCATGTGCAGACAGCTCCACAGCACTGGGGCAGACTGTGTTTCCCTGTGCAATCTCTGGGGTAGCTCTGCTAACAGCTTTTGTTCCCTCCAAAGCTATTACCTACCTCCCCTCTGCACACCCTGCCAAGAGCATGTTTACTTTTGCTGTTATTACTTGCAGGCTGAGCACGAGTTTGGGTATTCACTGCATGTGCCACGTGGTGCCGGCCACCAGCTCACCTAGCTGCGGTGGGTCCAAAGCATTACAGGTTGCCTTCTCTCTCAGGGGACAGACGCTGGGGTGCTGCAAGGCACACATCTGAGGCGTCCCACTGAGCTGTGGGAGCAGGAACAGCAGCTAAAGCGCACAAGTGAGACCTACTCAAAGTGAAGGAGGGAAAGGTGAAGGGGATATTTGCAATAACAGACCACCACGCATTTTGTGGCACAAAACGCTCATTCCCACAGCCCGCAGGTGCTCCCACAGCGGGGTGCCGGGGAGTCCTCGCTCGGCTGGCTCAGGCCAGGGAGAGCGGCTGTGCTCGCGCCGCCGCTCGCCTGCTCTGCGGGGCAGACAGCTCTTCATCTCCACAGCCCACGCGCTTCCCCCGGCGGCGAACGCTCCCTGCAGCCTGCCCAGCTCCAGCAGCAGGACATCCAGCCGAGCCCGCAGCCTCCTTCCAGCCCATTAGCTCCTCTTCTCCCCTAGGAGCACGGAGAGGCACAGGTCAGCGAGACCTTCGTTAGCTGCCAGATCCCGCAGCTCCAGCAGATGCTTCTCCCCAGCCTCCGGCCCTGCTCCTTCCTGGTTTCATTCTGCTCTGCAGGGACTGAGCAGGGGAAGTTTCGCCCAGTGTTTCATCCCAGCTGCTTTACAGTCCACAGTATGTCAATGGGTGCCATTTCCCCATTTCCCCTAGAAATCATTCCCCTCTAACGTGGGCTTGCTTGCAACACAAGCGCTTCCAAGGAAGACGGTTCGCCTTGCCTGTTTGCCCGTGGCAGGGCAGAGCTCCCCGAAGCCAGGCTGCCTGCCTGACCCTGCCCTCCCTCCAGGGCAGGCACCTCCCCTGGGGGAAGACTTGGCAATCGCATCATTGCACTCCATGGAAGAATACACCTGGTCTGAGCAGATCATGAAATGAGCTATTACTTTTCCTCCTTCACTTCCCTCCCCTCCCCAGTTCAATCTCAGGATCTGAGTCTACAACACAAATACAGAAATGTCCAAATGATTTCCATTTATCATCTTCCCTGACATTTGTGAAAGTGTCAGCCAAGGCAGAGGAGAAATATTTTCCCTATAGAGTCAGCCAGCTCCCCAGGTATCATTAGAGATAGAAATTAAGGCCCATTATTACATATTACATTATTCACAAAATAAACTGCATATTTAACAAATACAGTCATTCTTCACTAAAAGTCTCCAAGTTCAGTTCTCCAAAACCATCCCAAAGCCTGCAGCTGTCAAAGAGAAGATATCCTTAACCTAGAAGAGCATGCAAGATGATGCTGCAGGAACCACGCTGCTAAGCCTGCAGGCTAACAGCTATGATTAAAGACATTACAGAAGTGGGTCTTGCATGTGAATATTTTTACAAGAAGGGAAGAACAGGAGCACATAGCCGACCTGTGTGAATTAGATATCCGTATCCAGTATGATGAGGATGACCCTAAGCACAACTGCTTCTGCCTGCATGACTTCAAGGTTTACCTGCTGAGAAGAGGACTGAGAATAAAAACAACAGCTTATTCACATGTGCACACAAAGTTTTTTTGTTTGTTTGGTTTTTTTTTTTTAAGGCCTGCAAAGCTCCTGACAGTCCCTTGTCTAGGGCAACAGCCACCTGCCCTTGAAATGCCACCACAAGGTGAGCACAGTCGCTCGAACGTGCTGGGGTGGTGCATCATTTCAGCCAGCACCGAGTCGGTGGCCCCGCAAGAAGGAAGAGCGAAAGGCACAGGTCAGACTCATGGATGAAGCGACCACTGAGCCATACCAGCTGGAGGGCGAGGGAAGGAGTCCACAGCACCGGCCTGCCAGTAGCTCAGAAATCATTGCTTGTAATGCTGCGGGCACCCATGCATACGGACAAGCTCCTAAATATGGTTTTGTATCCACCAAATGCTAAAAGCAGCTCAGGTCCCTCATTTCTATCTTTTTTAAGCACGGGGAGAGTCCCAGCACAAACATTTCTGAGCATCCTCAGGGCTCTGCAAACTTCCGTCCCTATTTTCCCCTTGCACGGAGTGCACCTTCAAATACAGGTTTGTGGCCATTTTCTGGTTTTCCCACTCCTTCCTGTGCATGCTGGAAACAGTATTTCATCCACATTTTGGCATGTGATGGTCTGCATGGAGGTAACAACTACATTTGGTCATCTCTTCTCCATAGTGAAAGACAGGGTAGAAGTAGACAATGCCTGAGGTTACTCAGGAATATTTTGTGCTTGGAGATTTCGTGTTTTCTGGCTTTGCTACAGCTTCACTCCCACACACTTGAGGGAAAGGAAGATGTGTTTTCTCTCAGTAGGCCCGTGCAGTGCTCCAGATTTTGTTTCCATCCTTTCATTTTGATGGAAGTGTTTGTTTACTCATTTTCTCTCTGTATATTTTTCAGCAAGACACTTCGTTAAAGGACTTCCACAGAGCTGTGCCTTTTTCCATACAACTCCTCCTCTCCTTCCATTATTATTCCAGTCAGTAGAAGGGGAAAAAAAGGTGTTTTCCACCTGATCCAGGGCTCCTTTTTTGTATTTGCCTTTTGCAAATACATGATTAGGAGAACAGATGCTGAGCAGGTCTAACCACCCTCTCTGTTCCTCCAGCAGCACCTGCTGCACAGGTCTGCATGCAGCTTCTCTGGGAGTAACAGAAAACCCTGCATAATCACCATGTGACAGCATGAGCCAGATGAATCTGCCTGTCAAACCAGCTCATACGGGGGCGATGATGGGAAACGCCTCTGGAACAAATTAAGTACCTGCTCTCCTGACCCAGAGAGCCCCAAGACAGGGCTCTTCTAGATGCACCGCTATGGTGCTGCAAGCACAGGGCGCAGGAGAGGAACGTGCCCGCGAGGGACTGCGGCAGCAAAGTGATCCTCAGGCTCCCCAGGGCCTCGGGCACCAGAGGGACCAAGCTCTGCAGCAAGGGGTGCGTGCTGGAGGCCACCCAAAGGCATCAGTAAGGGCCAGCAGAGACTTCCAGCCACCTTAGCCACTGGACTGGCTAACAAGCAGGCAACAAACCAGGCTTAAAGCAAGGTCTGAGACTATGTGAAGCATTACAAATTCAAGTTGGGAGTGGATTGCATTGCCATGGCAAGCCCCCAGAGAGCAGGCAGGGCTGCAGACAACTCTGCAGGTCTCAACTCCGTGCACCTCTGGACCACCCTGCAGCAGGCTCACAGCACCAAGGCTGCAGCAGCCTCATTTGCGCAGTCCGTTTGCACCCGGACCTGAGCACCAGGGATCACTCGCCCACAGGCAGCAAGTCTGCACGGCCCCAGGCTGCAAAGCGAAAAGCCCCAATGCACCTCAGCAAGGAAGGAAACCCCCCTTACACCTGCACACACCAGTGTTGGGGCCAGCAGCAATGCTCCTGGGCATGATATTCAGGCAAGTAAAGCAGCCTTCCTTCACCTTTCTTGTTTCTTTCCTCCCCAAATTTCCCCTCAGGTAGTTACTAAGCGCTTGGCTCTAAAGCAGTGGCCTTGGTTCCTTCCCCCAGGGAGGATCACCCAAAAGACTGAAAATTTACCTGTCTCTTGCTGTCTCCTTTCCGCCCACAGGCAGCGTGTCCCTCCGGGCAAGCAGGCTTTCTGCAGCTCCGGCACTAATGGCTTTACTGAACGGTGGGTGCCAACTGGGAGAGAAGAGAAGAGGGGTTTTGTGCCATCAATTAGCAACTGCTACAGTAATTATTAAATGAGATGTTATCCCAATTTGCTCTCCTCAAACAAGAGGCTCAGCTGCTTTCCAGAAGTAAGTACTCTTCAGAAGACACTATTCTCACCGAGTCAAAGACCCAAAGGAAACAGACATTTATTTACACACAGAAACACCCCAGCACAGACTATTTCCCTGTGCCTTAGCCGTTGCCATTGCTACTTTTTGCTCCTCAGACAAGCGTTTCCCACCGCGGTGGCTTCCGGGACCAGGGACTCGCTCCGAGTCGCCCGTTTCCCTGCGCAAGATCTCCAGGCTAACAGAGGCGCTAGCGGCACCTGCCTGCACTTGAAACCCAGCTAAGGCAAAGCATTTGGCACACGGCAGGCAGCTGCAGACTTTCAAAGCTAGAAGCAATCAATCAGTTGTCAGGTCTGGCTTCCCAAACAACACGGAGTTTAATGCAGCTACTCCTGTGCAGAGCTGAATAACCCACGCTTAGCTCTAGCCTATCTTCCAGAACAACATGCAGTCTGGATCTGAAGATTTCAAAAGAAGGAATATTAATCCCCTGGGTAGTTTGTTCCAGTAGTTAAACACCCTCAGAATTAAAAGTTTGTACTTCATCTCTAATTGCCATTTGTCTGACTTTCCCATCTAGTCATTTCTGCTCACTCTGCCTTTCCCTGCTAGATTAAAAGCCTGCTAGTAGGCAGGACGCCCTCCCCGCGAACATGTGCGTAGACAGCCAGCTCACTTCTTGACCTTCCTTTTCATAAGCAAAATAGATTGAGCTGTTTAAGGCTCCTGCTTCACAGCATTTTTCCAGAGCTGACTGCATTTATTCTTTTGACTCTCCTATCTTACCCAGAGAGGCATAAGCGACTTTCACAGCACAAGATTTCCCTGGGCCGGCGTCACACCAAGAGCACCTATACCTGAGCCGGCAGGCACTCCCAAGTGTCTAGCTAAGACATTACTGTACCCAGAGGCCAAACATTACCAATAAAGCATTTTCTTCCTGTTAAAAAGCAACAGACACCACCCACTTAGCTATGGGCATTTTGCAAGTGATCAAGGAGCAGAGCCCGAGCCCTTTGCACATCAATTAGCAGCAGCCACTGCCCAGGATCTGGTCGTGCGCCTTGCTGGGCTCAGCCCCAGGTCTCCCCAAGACTGCTGCTGCCACAGAAGCTGTTTGCAGGTACCAGAGGCAGGACTCCCAAGAGCACATAGGTACTTTCATGCTCAGTAACTTCCAAGAGCACTTGGGACCGGGCTGAAAACGCTGATCAGCCCCAGAGCTGCTGGGCACATGCAAAGGCGGTCTGCTTCATGAGGAATCCCGTACAGCAATTTAGGAGGCCTAAAGGTCCGAGCCCCAATTCAGGAGATGGTCCTTTGAGCAAAGCATTCAGAAACACTTGGGAAAAAGAGGAAAAACCCCACACAGTGCAGGATCCAGATTTTTGCTAGGATCGACCCTATTTCAAGTAACAATAACAAAAGCACCTCATAATCCTGCAGTGATAGTCACAGCCTGAGTTTATAAGTCTTCAGGAGACAGAATTACTTTTTGTAACCCAGTTAAGAAGGAAAACTGAAACAGCAGCACACAACTTAGTTTAATGTGGTTTTAAGGCCCTTAGCCCATTTTTTTTGGTCTCATCCACTCAAAGGCTGCTGTTATCTTATAAACTGCCTTCTGTTTGGTCACAGGCAGCAGCTGGTGCACAGCACCCACAGCAGAACCTGGGCACAGGTAATACCCCCCTTTCATCCCCTACACGCGCTGACAGCCTGGGTGTCTAACCCCGGGGGCTCAGCGTGCTCCCTGCAAAGCGCCCAGGCAGCGGGAGCAGCCAGAGCCCTCCAGGATAAATCACACTTCACTCTAGGAAAGGATGATGAGCCGAACTCTGTCAGCTGGAAACTGTTCACCCAACAAATTGGTCCAGGGTTGAAATATGTAACATGGGGAACATGACTAATCACTCACCTCCAAACGCTCTACCTTAGAGGTCTCGCTGCGTCTGTCTGCAGCCGAGCTCCTTCTGCCCATGCTGCAAGGCAGCTCAGGCTATTAAGCAATACATCTAGGTGAGATAGGAGTCGTCAAGATGCAGACAGTAAATATTAGCAATAAAGCACAGCCCTGGACAAACACTGAGCAGCTTGCTCCCCTTCTCCATTTCCCTTGGTAATGAACATGTTCCTCACTGTCAGAGGAGTCACAGGGGAAAAAAAAACCCTCCCACCACTTCAGTCTGCATCTCACCTTCATCACCACAAGCCACCGTTCGTCTTCATAAACATCTTTTCCCATTACCACAGCACTAAGCCCCAGGCCACACAACAGCATGCCCTCAGCATTTCTCCCAGCAAGAGTTGCTTATTGTTGTGGCATAAATAGCACAATTTTAGGCTCTCTGATAAGAAGCTATTATTTCCTTCCTATTTCCAATGTGGCTAATTACCACGGGTTTGTTTCACCAGGCATAGTCTGATAACAAAGCTTTGTAAATGGAGCAAAGTTAGAGCCGTATTTGTAATTAGATTTTAAGTGCTGAATAGCTTGTCAGCAAATGCCTCCTCTGCAGTGAGGTTCTTGCACTGCTCAGCCCAAAGCTGGAACCGGCAGAGAGTGCGTGCGTGGAGGAGGGCAGGGGAGGTGGGGAGGAGATGGGGGATCCATCTCATGAACGCGTTACCCTAGGTGACTCCAGCAGACTTGCTGGGGGAGTTTTCAGTTAGGAATCGCAGTCCCAGGGGATGGGAAGGAGGGAGCTAGGCAGCGCTTCCCCCAGCAAGTACGTGCTAACCAAAGGGTCGCTGCTGTCAGTACACAGCCAACCCAGCAGGCCCTGGAAAAACTTGTTTAAGAAAATCTCTCCTCTGCCTCCTGTCCCCACTCCCACCAGGGGAGAGCGGGCAGAGGGCTGCACCCAGCACCAGCTTCTGCCCAGAGCATCCACAAGATGCTGCACGTGCACATGCATCAGGCTGCTCCCTTGCTCGCCTCCCAACACCCCACCAAAACTGTGCTGGGAGGGAGAGACTTGGGAGACGACGAGAAAGGAAAATCCCACCCAACAGCCAGCTCTTCCCTTCTAGCTTGTGTGCTGGATTGCCGCAGAGAAGGCTGGAGCTTTGCACGAGCACCCTGGGACACAGTTTGAGACAGCCTCGCTCCGCAGGCGGCAGTCACCCCCCAGCCCCCCGTGCGTGGCTGTAAGCTGCCAGGGAAGCACAGCCGCTCCTCTGCATAGCTGCTTTCCCCGTTTGCTGAGCACCTTTCACTTGCACTCGGCTTCTGTGCACCCCCTCCCTCAGCTCAGACTTATTGGCACTCTCCCATTAGAGGGCAGGACAGGATAAGTAACCTGGGACCCGGGACACACCTGTTCGGGGAGCAGAGCTGCACACAGAAATGCTGCTTCTGCAGAAGTTCATGTTTTCCACTTGAAGATGCGATTTCTATAGCCACCTGAGAGATTTAGAAAGCTTCCAGATACAAAGCACTGCCGGATCCTGAAAGTGCTTTCCTTGGATATCCTGCTGCTACAGCATCTGCTTAAGCAGCTCATCTTGAGAAGTGTTCTCCTAACCCGAGCTACTGCATGACACAAGTGTAGCTTATAACCTCTTCCAAGCCAGAGGCAACCATCCTTTGGGACAGCGCACAAATCTCCTCAGCGCCTTGTCTCACTTCGCTACAAAACCGCGGATCAGCAGGCTCCACCTCACCCCAGCACACAGGGGCCGATGCCATCCGAGCTCTGCTTTCCTCCGCAGCCCGCCGCTCCCCACGGAGCAGCGGGAGAGACAGATTTGAGTGACTGGTGACAGCTAATGCTTTCACCAGCTCAAACCTTCAGCTCCTCTACCAGCGCGAGCTCCGCAGCAGCTCGGGGATGCGGCTCAGTAAAACGCAGTTAAGCGTTGCGCCGCACCAGCGGAGCCCAGGGAAGCGCTAATGAACCAGGGCAAAGCGTTCAAAAGCCGCTGCCGGGCGCCAGAGCAGGAGCTTCCTGGCCTGCTGCAAATAACACGCAGCAGCCGAAGCGCGGCGTCCTTCCTCACCACAGCATTTGGTTATTTCGGCTGAAGCAAGTACAAAGCTCTGTGCAGAGTGTTAAATAGCCTGACTACTTGAACAGGGCAGCTGCTGCTTTTTCTGCAAAGGACACCAACTGTGCAAGGAGAGGAGAGACTCACAAGACTGCTGTTACACAGCACACTTTGCTAGCGTACTTAATCCACTTGAGAGTGGATTAAAGAGTTTTGAAAAGCAGCCTGCTAATAAGACATCCCCAACAGGACACCAATACAGATTGCTGTTAATTCAGCCTAAGGATTATTTTTCTTACCAGCCCCCCAGAACTTTAAAGACATGGTTTGCACTTGCAAAAAAACAGTTCCCCAAAGCCAGAGAAAATACTGCTCTTTTGATCAGTGAGAACACAAGTCAGACTCAAGTTCACAGGCAAGGGGGAGAGAAATGAAAGAAAAAAGTTCTTTATCCGCCCTTGGGAACGCCGGTCTCCTCTGCAGCAGTGTGCAGCAGAGCGGCAGCTGCAGAGACGCGTTCGGGTGCCGTCGTCCCTTGGCCACCCGAGGTGGAGCGGTGCCACGAACACAAGCGCTCCCGGATCAGGTCTCACTTCCGATTCTGAACTCAGTAACGTTCGAGTGAAACACCCCAGGGCTGTGTTTACAAGTAAACAGATTTGTCACTTGGTGAAATGAAGGGAAGCAATGAAAAGAGAATTTTGACATTTGTCACGTTTCCCACAGACCAGAACTGGTTATTGTCCCAAGCACCCCGGGGAAAGGGGAAGCAGATGGCGTTACAGGAACGCTATTATTTTTACTCTTTGAAGGAGACATTTCTATAAGGCCAGAAACCAGAACGTATGACTACATATTTCTGCAGAGTCAGTTCGCCTCAGGCATGGAAGTATGTGCCTGGCAGTAAGATGTCCAAGACTTTCTTTTAGCACTGATTAAAGCTTTCGAGCACCTTTTCCCAACTCCGGAGGCTGCTCCCAAGTCTGCATGAAGCACAGCTGATGGCCACTCTTCGCTGGCAGGTGCTAGGCAGCACAGGACCTTGCTAGGGCCCATCCAGCCCCCTCGGAGGGGTCACACCTCCGGCCCCAGGGTGGGAAGGAGCTCAAGGGCAGCAGTGGCAGGAAGGGATGGGAAGCACTGAAGCGCTGCCTGGAGTATTAAAAAGCCCCTGTGCTTCCCTCTCAAGCTACCACGGTGCTATTTCTAGCTGAGGACCAGCAATAGGGATTTGCCCGGTTCTGGGTGGTTCAAGCGGGTTTCCAGAAACCTTTCACACTGCCTTCGGCACACAACCAGCCCCAATGGGGCAGCCTCACCGCAGCCACCCCGTTCTGCTCCCCAGGCGTGCCCTCGCACGTGCTTGCTCACCAGCCCCATACCTCTGCTCCTAACACGGTACTTGCTTCCTCCGCTACTTCTTCCCGAGACGCAGAAGCCCCCATGTCTTGGGCGGTCCCTCCGGAAAAGTCCACCCTCACACAAGAGCGAGCCATTTCCAGAGAGGACCATCCAATTTGGGCAGAAGTCTGTATAATGCAGCTGCCAAAGCCATGCTTGAAAAGGGAAGCAGCAAGCAGCAGAGGTGGCAGCAGCCCTGCAGCACCACTGGCAGCTACCTGCGAGTGGAGGTCACCTCCCAGGGCTGGGCTAGGAGCTTTGAAGACCAAAGCAAGGTCTCTTGGACACGTATGTTTCCTCCTTATCCTCACATGAAAGCAAAGATTTCAAGACCCTTGCTAGCATTAAAACACCCCCCTAAAGATGCATAGATCAAAAACATGAGATAAAATATCACTGGGGTTTCCAAAGCCACTCGAGTAGTGACTGGCTAGGACCACACAGACCAGCTCAGGCACTGCAGGACATCACAGAAAGCCCCTGGCTCATTCAGTAAGTACAGAGAGGATGCCCTTGGCCAGCCCCCTCCCCAGCAGGCAGGGTCCCAGGTCACGGGGAGATACGTTTTGCCCAAGCCAGAGCTGAGGCACTGCCCAGCCAGCACCCTCCCAGCTCACCTGGCCTCCAGCCCAGGGCACCGTCCTGGCCACCAGACTCACCTGCTGCTGCCTCCATGCCGGGCTCAGCCTGCTCCCGAAGGAGGGCAGCCCTCCGCTCCGGCGCTTTATGGGCTGCTGCTGCCCTGCCCCGCGGCCGGCCGGCCCCAGGCCCCCCACCCCGCTCCCAGCTGAGGGCCCTCAGCGTCCCCAGCTGGTCCCGCCACCGCCGGCACCTGCGCCGGCTGCTGCGGGGCCCGTTCTGGCGGCGGCCTCGTGGCTTCCTGCTGGCGACTTCGAAGGCGCTAATCTAGTGAGTCGCTAGAGGCGAATGAAAAACGGGAGAAAGGAATTGGCTTGGCACTTCTTGCCAAAAAACACGGTAACTGGAGAATTTGGATTTCAGCAGAGCTAATCAGAGCAACTTTAATAATATCAAGGTTAAATCGACAGCGGAATGAATGAATGCAAAAAAGCAGCAAATATATATAAACAACAAAAGCTTCGTGAAAAGAATATTATTAGGCTTGCGCAGTTATATGTTCAAAATTTAAACAGTGCTGGGAATGAGGTCTTTTTCTTCCGAGGTTAAGAAATACCCTAACATATAATCACATAACAAAGACTATATAATAATTCATGCAAAGGGAGCTGATGCTTGCAGCCTTCGTGCTGGCTTTCCTTAACTCCTCGGTGCCCGGCTCGGCAGCACCAGTGACAGGCTTTCCCTGCCGCTTTGGTGCGCTCCGCGCGTTTCTGTGCGCACATCATCGCGCTGGCAGGGCGGCTGGCGACTGGGGGGTGCAAGAACTCCACACTCCGCTGCTGGCGGCACGACTCAGGCATCTCCTGAATATTGCAAAAAAGCCCAAAATGATGTGAGCCAGCCTCTGTGTGTCTTGCCTGCTGCTTCTCAGCCTCAGGTAGAAATCACAGGTTTTACTGTAAAAAAAAAAGCAAAAATTCCTACATTCATTTTCATTGTTATAGCAATGAAAATAGCAGCAAGCATGCACAACTGTCAGATGCTGATTAAACATCTTAGTGGCTTGCTGGAGCATCAGAGAGATGCTACGGAAGAGTAGCTGGCTGTAGGTCAGACACGGACCAGCAGCTCCCCAAACTGCCCCGGGAATCAGGCTGTGCCGGTCCTCACTGCGCAGCATTAACGCTGCCCTTGTGGGAACGTCTGCTCATAACTCATCTGAAAGAGGATGGCGGAGCAAGAAGAGGGAGGGGGTCTGCGACAAACAGCTGTGCCTCGCGCAGCGGGGGCTAAGTCGTAAAGCAAGGTCAGTCGTGAAGAGGACTCTTCGCTCCCGGTGCTTGGCGCTTACATTTTAGAGGCCACAGTGCTTCTCATCTCCACTGAATGTCTCTGGAGAAGGGAGGACTCTACTGATGCTACCATTAAAAAGCAGTACCAGGTCAATACACATAAAGAACCAGGAGTTAGTCCAGGCTGTAGAGCCGGAGGACTTAGTTTGCATGAGATACACTATGCTTATGGTGACTCCTTTTCTTTTTCATGCTGAAGTTCTGGAGCAAAAACAGGAAATACTTTCAGTCAAAACTGTCCAGCACAACAATCTTTGCACTTCTGAAAGGTGGACACAACACCAGACAACATTTTCAGAGCATCATTGCATTAAAAGGACTTTTCCCCCCCCTCTCATTTTAGGGCAAATCACAGCATTTTGCATGTACAAATGCAGCCTGCACTAGGTACTCAATACCAGCTCCCTCACCTGTTATTATGGGATTCTTAAGTGTCATTTGTAAAATAGCTCTATTGATCACAGCAGATAATTGCTTGTTAATAATGGCATTCCCGATAAATTGTGCCTACCATGAAATTTTCTGCAGTGGCTTTGTCACTCTTCTGCTGGTGAGGTTTGCAGAGCCTGATAAATTGCTGCTTTATGTTTGAAAACTTAAGAGTTGTTCTGGTGTGGGGCTTTTTTTGGAAAGGATATATAGAGAGAAGGCAACAACCACAGTGCATTTGCAGAGAGATTTTCATGCAGACCATGACTGCAGATATTAAATCAATGTTCAGCTCTGAGTGTTTAGATGATGGTTTAGCAAACACCAGCCTGTGACGTACCGGCTCCGAGCTTCGTGGCTATGGGCTTCACCTCCTCGGCTGGCTCTGGCTCCCGGCCCGTTTATCGTGCCCTCCTGCCCCCGTGAAGGAGAGGGAACTGCTCGGAGCTGCTCGGTGCAAGGAGGACGGCGAGGCTGGGACGCGTGTTTTGCTCCCACTGGCCCCAGGCACGCCGTGCCACGGAGCGGGGACACGGGCTGGCACCTTCGTCTGCGCTCCAGCCTTCCCGCAAAGCCCCTTCCCCGGAAACGTCACTTTGTCCCTCAGCCCCAGCGTCCTCCGCTCTTCCATGTTCACGGGATGCTCTTTAAGGCACCGTGCTGAGGATCTTGTGGCACACGGTGGCAAGAGAGGGATGGAGACGCATGGAAGGATAAATAAATCAGGCTATGATTACTAAAGTGCTATTTTTGCACCATCACGTATAAATAACAACTAATATAAACAATGATAATAGCACAATATTGCCAGGTACCAGGGCAATTTGATTAAGTATCAAATTAATATTTAACAAGGTTTGGATTAAGCAGAAACAACAGCTTTATAATTAGAATCTGAAATTGCTGCTAATAATGACTGATTAATTCCGCTGCAGACAGAGAATTGTAAGTGTTTAAGGACAAATAACCTTCCCAAAGTTGTCAGCAGCGCAAAGCAGAAAAGTACAGAGAAGGCCGATTAATGGGCTTCGAAAACAGGGCTGCACGTTCAGCGGACGGAGGCGCGAGCTGAGAGGGGACGTGGCGGCAGCGCCGGCAGACCGAACGCAGAGGGAGAGGGACCTGCCCTTTCCCCCCCCCGCGAAGGAGAGGGCCACAAGCTCTGCGGTAAAGCTCTGGCTAAGGCAGGCGGCTAGATACTGTGAAGCACTGGAGCTGCCTTGCAGGGTCTAGACCAAGCAGTCACTAACAGCTTTTTAGGCACTTGGTCCAGCTCACCTCCATGCCCACAGTCGCTCAAGCTTCAGGGAAAAGTTAAGCTACTGAGCAAAAAGGGAAAAAACATCCCTCCGAGGCCCCTGCTGCTTAATGCAACGCTGCAGACTGCTCTCTCGACGTGGGACTTTTGTCCCTCGCATGCAGAGCCCTTGTTTATTTGAAATGATTTCACTGTAACTTGGCAAAGTCTTGCCTCTCCGCCAGCTTCCAGCTCATTAGGTTTGTCTTTACGAAGATTACCACCTCCTCTGGGCTCCTCTCAACAGCCCTTTTTTTTTTTTATATGTTTATTTCCCCCACAGCTGCTATCGCTTGGCAACACGCAGCAAGGCAGAGGCAGCAAATTTGTTCTGCCATGTAAAGCTGGAAGCGGAAGAGAGAAAATCCTGGAGGGAATCCCCCTCGGCTGCTTGCTGCAAGATTAGAGGCACGGAGCGAGCGCCGGCTGCTGCGAAACACCAACAGCATCCGTAAGGGTCTCCGGGGGGGCGTCTTCTCTGCCGCCCGAGAGCCCCCGCGCGGCCGGTCACGGCAGACGGCGAGGAGTCGTGCTGCCCCACGCCTGGCCCTGAGCCCCCGCGCGCCACGGGCTCGCCCTCCGCTCCATCCCGTCCCTCCCGCCGCCCCGCGGGCAGCTGCGATGCCCTCTGCTCCCCGGCACGTAAATGCAATTAAAAAGCATCGTCCTCCATCCTTTCAGGCTGAACCGTCTTCTCTGTGTTGGAGCAAGGGAATCTCGGGCAGCCGCTGCCGCCGGGCGTTTCAGCACCCTTCGCCAAGTTCCCGCAAATCCAAGTCCCTTGCGTTGGCTTATGGAGGGCTTGTTTGTTCCCGTTCCCCGTGAGCTTCCCCCTCACGTAACCGAACTCCCTGACCTACGTCGGCAGCCGCCCCAGAGCCACTTCGCTGAAACAGGCTGAGTTACAAATTGAAATCCTAATAGCTCTGGCTAAGCAGACATCTGCTAATGCTGCAGCGTATGCTCAGCATTAAAATGCTTAGACCATTGCTGGGAGGGGAAAGCAAAGCTTCAGTGTGTTTAACTGATTCTGAAATCGGCAGACAAGCAATGAATAATCTCGGCGTGGCTTTCGTGCCACGTTCAAAATAAGATTTGACATTGCTCAATCCTCCAGAGGCTTCCCAGAGCTCTGCCGCTACCAAACCCCCTCGCCAGTCGTGGGAAGTCGGTGTCAGCTCTGCTGCTGTCCTCCTCCATCCCTGGAGCAGTCTTTAGCAGTGGGAACTACTGTTTGCACGGAGTCGGAAGTGGAGGGGGGCGCGAGGATGGGCTGGGGGTCAGGAGGAGCGAGGACGAGGTGATTTCGCAGGCAAGCTCCTGTGACAGGAGCTGGGAGAGACCAGCTCTCCTCATCCACGCGCTGCCTTACGCTCTTCCGTACGACAGGGAAAGCTCTTTATTCCTGCTTCCTGCTGTATTCCTGCGTATCCCTTCCTGGCTTGTCTCTCTCCTGTCTTTCAGGCTGTCTCAAAACATATGTTGGCAGTATTTGCCAAAACAGGGCTCTTTCTTGACAAGCTGTTCTTATGCTACCATCAGGCAATTGCACACCTCCTGTTTAATTTTGGGAGACCCAGCTGTGGCAGCGGAAGCTACGGACAGAAGCGCACAGACCCGGAGCTGGGTCGGCCCCGTGGCACCGCCTTGATGCCACCCCTCAGCCCCGGGGTTTCTCCCCTTCCCTGCCCAGGCTCTCGGCAGCGACCTTCACCAGCGACTGGCTGCTCTGGTCTTCGCAGCCTTGCGCTCCCGGGGGCTGCGCAGGTGCAACGACACAACGCGGAGGCACCAGAAAAGTGCCTGCGGAGGACGCTTGCAGCTGGAAGAGAAGCAACAGGCGCCCAGGTCCTGCCGCAGCATCGAAAGAGAAATGCTCGTTTAGACACTGCTTCCGCGGGCCCAGGTGGGGCGCAGGAGAACAGAGAAACTGCCCCAAACTCTGCCCTGTTCAAGCTACTGTTTGCTTAACCGGAGATTTAGTTAGCTTATCACACAGCCCTAAAGAAAGGGGAGCGCATCGCTTATTTTTTCAGCTGAATAAACTCTATTTCCAGGAATCCTTCTTAAGTGCTCAACTGCTAATAAAAATTTAAAAAAGACATCCCTCTGGAAATGTGGTAAATAGCTTTATAACCTGATGCATGTTTGTTACTGGAGCAATTAATGTTCTCCTTTTTATTTGACTACTATAAACTAGCCAGTCAATAATGTGAGTAATGAGGTTGTTATCACTATAATGCAATTTTTTCTGGTCTCTTTGCCTAGGCTTTGGCTTATAATGATCAAAATAAGCATAATTCATCAGCCAGCTCAAGAACAGGGCAAACCCATAACTACAAGGGGAGAAGGTGTGTAAAGAGGGTTGGAGGCAACCTCAGCGGGAGCGGGGTGAGCACGTACCCGGGCTACGGCCGAGGAGCCCCAGGAAGGGAGAGGTGCGTACGCCTGGGGATGCCTCATACCTGCAGGGATGCCAGCGCTTTCCTCACCTCTGCGCAGATCCCGGACTTCCAGCCTGGGCTGGAGCTCGGCCAGGGAGACGCAGCCCCCCAGGTCCCTCGGCTTCGAATGCCCAGGCTGGAGCAGGCGCGCAGCCAAGCCTGCCGCTGTGCACCCTGAGCAAGCGACTGTTGCACCTGGTAAATGTCCCTCCGGGTTTTGAGAGACCTTCAGCTGCTCAGGCTGCTGCACCGAGTGTTTGCAGAATTGGCCCGTTTCAGTTGTCGTTGCAGACAGCCCAAATATAGCAGAAACGGTGTGCATGGGGGGAAGCGTGTGTAGGCTTTTGTAAACTTCGTGGAGTCACTTGGTAACATCACGGAGGTTACGTGTGCAAAAAAGCAGCATTTTAACCCAGTAGCTGCCCTCCATGAGCTAGTTTTATTTAGTGAGAACCTGACGAGGAGGGAAGAAATGTGGGCAGGAAGAGCCCAGCTTCGCACGGCCCCTGAGTCCTGCACAGGTTATTGATTCTTGCAGACATCAGGAGACGTTCAGACCCTAACCACGACTGATTGGATTTACGTGGCTGTTGTTTTGAAACGTAAGATGCATAGGTCCATTTTCACAAACAGATTGGGATGT
The DNA here is from genome assembly GCF_036417845.1 of Apteryx mantelli. Taxonomy (NCBI): domain Eukaryota; kingdom Metazoa; phylum Chordata; class Aves; order Apterygiformes; family Apterygidae; genus Apteryx; species Apteryx mantelli. Next base: position 1,926,188 of record NC_090000.1, read on the forward strand.
CTTTGCATTAGCCTCAGGAGAAACCACAAATTAAAGGCATTTTCATTGAGGAGAAGGCAAGGGTTCAACAAGCTCCCTGTGCAGGACGTGGGTTGCATGTAAGAGTCCCGTCCTTCCCAGCCTGCCAGTCAGCCACGGGAGCAGTCTGGCCATGCGTTTTGGCTCCCCTGTACAAAAGGGGGGCTGAGCACTGGCCCAAACTTCATTCACGGGACTTAGCGGGAACCGGATGTCGGTGGAGCTGCTAAAGTCCTGGTGTCGCTCACATCTGCTAGCACAGACATGGTAGCTCTCAGTGTGCAGAAAGAGCCATCACAGGCAGGGGAATTAATCTCCCGTGACTACCCCCTGCAACTGGACTTGACTGCCAAGCAGTGAAGCTCGTTGTGATTCCGCATTTTTCTCCTGCCTGACACCCTGTCAGGGTTATAATAAGCACTAGACCATTTCATACATTTCCAGGTGATCTTTCAAACAGAATGGCTCTGAGAAGCATTGCGATATATTCATCTGCTGTCACTCACGCCTAATCTGCCAGCAAAGCCTTCTGCATTGCCCTTCCCCGCTCGGTTTCATGGCCAGCCTGGTAGCTGCGGCTTCATCCCAGCATGAAGAAGAGACAACACCCAGCCTCTTTGTAGTCCACACGTATGGTGGGTACAGCATATTCAGTTTTGCTTAGTATCTCAAACACAGTTCACCATTGCCTTGACCCACAAGTTCCTGACCGAGGAGGGAAGCAGAGCACTTGAGTCTTTTGCTCTTTTTTGGGGTGGGACGACGCTTCGGGCCAGTGGGGTCAGGCTGCAGGCGGGCATCCCAGCGCGCGCACCGCCGTGCCCCTGCACGCGGCATTCCTCCTTTTTATTGCTGCATCTTCTTTCATTTCCTCTCAGCTGGGAAGGATTTCAGATAAACGCTGCCTGACATTTTAAAGTATGAAGTTTTTTGTTCCCTGTAATTACTCCAAATCTCCAAGAAAGCCTTCGGCAGCTTTCAGTGTGGATGCCTCTTGCCAGCTGCTGTCCCTGCCTTTTCCGCAGGGACGGAGGCCGTGTGTGCTCCTTCCCTCCCCGCAGGGTCTGACCTCAAGTGGAGCCTGCAAAGGTCTTCCCGCGAAGCAGCCGCTTGCTGACGGGCAAATGAGCAAAGGGAAGAAAGAAGAGGCAAGAGGGAGCTCCAGGGGGAAAAATTTTACCAGACAGAGTCTCTCGGGGGGCAAATTTAGGATAAATCACTGGGAAATTGTTTTCACAGGATGCCTGTTCCGTTCAGGGAAGCCACAGCACAGAAGGGCACAGGGCTGAGGAGAGCAACAGGAGCCGGCGTTTTAAAAGGGTTGTATAGGGGATGGGTGATATTAAGAGCACACAACACATGTATGTTTGCAGTCAACAGACCAGGCTAAACAACACCGGCCTGCGCCCCTTCACGGGCCCCAAATACATGTTCAGCTCTCACCGGGTGCATACACATCCTTTCAGAGCTGGGGTCCCCCTCTAGGGACGTGGGCAGAAGGTGGAAGTGGCCATTAAGTAAAGAGCGCTCCAAGCACGCCGGCCCCCGGGCATGAGGCACAGCGGAGGAGACTCAGCGCCGAGGGAAGTTTGTCAAATGTTAGCAACACGCTAGCGACTAATTGATTCAGTCACAAGGTTTAATAACGAAAGAAAAGCTGACTGGATCTTCTCACGGCATCTTCTCTTCGCCCCTCCATCTGTCTTTGAGTAAATACCAAGAAGATATTTTGGGGGATGTATCAGGCTCTAAAATTAAGAAAAGGACAATGAAAGGCAAAAAGACAGCACCACTGGCTTGCTAACGAAGAGAACGACTGGCCTGCAGCGCGAGGGGGAAGTGGAAATCTAAGGGCTTGTGGTGTTCACGTTGCACTGAGTAAGGCCCCGGTTTTCGAAGGCTGTGGGCACACTCTCGGGGTGTTTATGGCCCTGCTCGGCTCTCTGATGCTCCAGGCGGAAACCGATAAGGCCGATAGTAGTTCAAAGCCCCTGTGGGATAGTACCAAGTCACAAAGAGGAACTCTGATCAGCCACAGCCTGGCAGGGCAAGAGCTGGACGGTGTTATGGTGCACAAGCAATAAGAAAAACTTGACATTAGGCTGTCAAGAGTGAGGACAAGGAAAATGCTCTTTTTGGTTTGCTGGTCCCTCACAGGTTTAGGATTATTTAACTTTCCTCTAAGACTTTGTGCAAGTACATTTCGGTTTATCAGTTGCTTGCTAACTTTGATTTATTTACTGTACCCAAGAGAGTCTGTTGGTGCCACCTGGCTGCCTTGCACAGACAGTCTGACCCTTCGGACCCATTCCTGTCTCCCGGCCCTCCTCCCGGAGACATTCCCAGCCCCATGACCCATGCCCACTTTTATCTGAGCTCTGTTTTCTCATCTTTGTCCCTTCTTGGGTGAGCGATGGCAAGCGAGTCATGCAGCTTGCAGGCGGCGTGCTCTAATTGATGGGCTCTGCTTGTAAGAATATTTACTACAACATCGTAATTAACTTGACATGCAACCAGAGTGCGGCAGCTGGGAGCCGTGATTCATGGCCAACGCAAGGCCTCCAGTAACACGCAAGCAGGGACTCATGCCTCTTCCTCTTAGCTAATCAAATGAAAATAGAAGAAATTAAGTCTTTAATTCATCTTCCCCTCACCCTGAGGCTTGCCCCTGGTGCCGAACAGGATCACATCCATTTGCCAGAAGCCGGCAGTAAGCATATCACACAGCAAGCAGGAGAGCAAGGTCCAGGTTGTGGCCCATGCTGTGACTAATAGGTCAATTTTCAGGCGCTCACTGTAACGTTACCAGCTATTGTGGAGCCATTTCGTAAGAACAAAGTTCAGCAAAATCTCTAGCACATTCACAAATGCAAATGTGCGCGCTGAAAATTAAACGCTCGCCTTGCAGCTTGGCCAGGGCAAGCGTGGGGCGAGAGGAGCCGAGGGCAGGGGGAGCGAAGCTCGGCGCCGCCGGAGAAAGCCCCAGCGCAGGCGCGCTCCTGCCCCAGGGGCTGCCCAGCGCAACCGCAAGCTCCTGGCCGCAGGCTGGCAAAAAGGCAAACACTGCTGACGGTGCAGACTTGTGTAAAAAAGGCATTTTTCCATCCTAATCTAAAATCCATGAGAAATTTTATTCCACCTGCTTTGAGAAGCCTGCCCTGTGTGTCTGTGAGAGCACACAAGTGTGATGTATATCTCCTTTACCTCTAGGTGGCTTCACAGTTCATGGCGCTAAACGGCACTTAGTCAGGGACAGAATAATAGGTTTATTCTCAGAAAATCAATCAGAGGACATTTCATTTGCTTTGCTCATTGACCGCCAGCGGCAGCAAAAAAAGAAGTTATAGGAAATGTGAAATGAGCTTCCATCAGATGAAGCCGAGAAGTTACATAACCAGAGATGGGTTTAGCCAGCATTGTTTTCCATGTGGATGGGACCCTACTGCTGGCTTCCAGGGGAATTAGGTGAGTGGAGTTATTCGGAGCAAACAAGACTCGTAGTGTCTCCCCAACCACATTCGATGGCTCTGATCTTTGCCGAGAAGGAGGATCGATGTTACCAGACATGGTGCAGAGCAAAAGCCTTTTCTCTCCTTTCCTGAAGGTGCATCCAGCCAGGCTCTGTACGAAAACAACCCCCAGGCTCTGGAAAATGCCCTGCTCTTCTCCATGCTTTGCCTGGAAGTTTGCTTGTGGTATTAAAACATGGATGGTTGTTTCCTCTCCCCACTCCTGGATTATTCATCAAAAAGGACAGGAAATTTGTTGAGCTGAAAAAAATTAAACTATAGTGATAAAACTCCTTCTGCAAGGCTGAAATAGGAGATGGGGCGCCTGAATGACTGCTGTCTCACTCCTCTGTAGATTTAAAAATTCTTCTGTTTAACCATGCAACACAGAGACTGGTCAGTATATCGATACAAGGCTCCCCTGCTCAGTTTAGGAGAGCTTCTAACTTTCCGCCGGTAAATCACAGTCGTGGTCTAACTGGCAGGACTGCTCCGTGTCGAGGCTCTCCTGCCCTTCCCATGCTGCCAGGGCTGCAAGCTGACCTGACGATGCACTTCCAGTTTGACTTGAAGCGGAAAAGAACGAAGGGAGGGCATCTCCGTTCGTTATGAAGCCGTATCGCAGAGATCACCCGCCTTTCATTTCTGCGGCACGCAGCAATGCTGAACTTCACCCAGATAGAGGATTTTAATATATGTTTTTAATGTCATTCTGATTTTTCTTTTCAGTATCTGCAATGCCAAGTAAGCAGAAGGAGAGTCTCTTATTTATTACGCTTTTGAGTTGGAAATGAAAAGGAACCTTCACGAAGAGCTTTGCTGTTGTGCAGAAAAGAAAAGGCTGAAATCTCCAGGGCTGCCTGGTAGGACTGCACTAATCCAGCCGGAAGACTGTCACTCAGTCGTGTCTCAGCTCTTCGGAGAAAAAGGCCTGTAATGGCCAAGCCGTGTTGCAGGAGAGAGATTCCCTCTGCTCTCCCTGGCGTTAACATCTGATTATTAGGACGTTAGGACGACTAGTCCAAGCTGCATCGCTCTGGAAGCACTTCTGCATCTGCTTGCACTCTGACCTAGCTGTCCATGTCTTGGGTGCCCGCACGCCTCTGTGGAGGCTCTTCCTCTTGCTGATCCAGTGCAATTCCCAGGCAAGTCCGTGAACTCCCTGCAGCCCTGCAGCCTGCAGTTCTGCTAATCCAGTGAAACACTGACCAAACGCACTGAAAATGCATCCATCGCTTGCTATCAGATTGAAGGCCAGGTGACCCTCACGGCAGAACGAACCTCTTCTCGCACTAACAACGCGCACGCTGTTCTGCGTGGCCCCGTGTCTCTTCCTTTCCTAGTAATCCGTCTTTGATGAGGTCTCCTCCCAAGCTGTCGCAGTTTTCTGCCATCTCCACTTCTTCCCTTTACGGGAAATCTTTCATGCTCAGTCTCTCCCTTGCACTCAGTGTCTCCCAATTCTCCCTCATGGTACTGCCACCTGTGATTTACTCTGATTTCAGACCAGCACGGGACTATGCAACATGACAGTGATGTGGTGGCATGCAGGTCCTCGCAGAGCTGCTTCATGAACCCGTCTTTGTCCACGTAGCAGAGCGAGGCGTACATCTCTGAGGCAGGAATAAACGTGTGTGTGTGTGTGGATTGCAAAGCTGAATATAAAACTGTAAGATAAGGGAGGCTGGGGTGGTGAAAAGAGTGACAAAGGCCAGTGAATCTGTGTGCCAAACTCGAGGCATTTTTGCCCAAGGCAGCCTGCTCTGAGCTTCAGCATTGGAGGGAGGCAACTCTTAGCAATTCTTTCTCCCCCAAAAGCTGGCATCCAATTGCAGCTGGGTGAAGCGTGCTCCCGTCTGCCTACACACACAGATAGACGTGGGCTTGCAATTAAAGTCCGGATTTTAAAATATAAATGAGTTTGTGTTTGATTGCTGTGCGTCAGTGGCAGAGCAAATCATGTATATGCATGACTCTGCCTCCAATCCATCCCAATTCACATGAAGCACAGACCGATCCTCTTCGTTCGGATCCAGAGAGACACATCCCGGTGCCCTCTCAGCATCCTGATACTCATTTTGCTTGCATGCCTTGCAACAGTGAGAAACAACCCGTCTCAGTCCTGCATTTACCAAGCAGTCTGAGAGCGGCAGAGCTGACAGAGCACATTTCCATGAGTGCCGCTGCTTCGTGCCCCTCGCTGCCGAAGCTCCCCCGGCTGCAGATTGTGAAACCTATGGAAAAGCAGCCATAGCTTCCTGGGTGTTCATATGGAGCACCCGGCAAAGCGGAGTGTGGCCCATACTTGGAAGCTTTGGGCTTTATCACAGCCAGAGAAATAATAATGATTTTTCATTTCCCACCTTGGGGAAACCTCAGGCAGCTTATTCCCTAGCACCCACTCCAAAGTGCAGGGACTTAACCCCACAGGAACTGGTTTCTGTACCAGCAATGCATGCTCAGTCGCATGCCAGCTGTGTTTCTAACTTGGCGGCTCGGGCTCTGGGGGCACTCGGACAAGGAGGGCTGGCTCTGCCCGCACAAGAAGAAAGCGGTGAGCGAAGGGTGTCCGAGCAGGAAGAGTTGCTCGTGAAGTGCCAGCCCTTATTAGCGTCCCTGAGTGCTGAGAGCGCAGTGATACTGAATAATTTAGGGTCAGCTCCAAAGAAAGGCTATCATCTAAAAATAAAATATGCATGAGCTTAATAAAGCTGCAGAATAATAATGGACCTCCAAAGCTTGTTTACATTTGCAAATTAATCATTAAGTATAATTAAACATTCAGGCTGTTGCTCTGGTTGTTAAATCAGTCTTACAGCAGTTTACAGTGAGTGTCTGTAACATCAGGAGCTGCTTTCGCTGCCAGAATTTGGGATGGAAACTTGCCACCTGCGGGCTTCTCTGGAGGATTTCCCAGCCTGCGTGGCTCCGAGCACAGAGCTGCTGCTCGGCGGCGGTGGGGCAGGCTGGGTGCCCCGGGACCTGCCTCCAAAACCCGACACTTGCCACCAACTCACTTCCTCTTGCAGCCCTGAGGAAAGGGGCGCTGGGACCAACTTCTCCCTGCTCTTCTTCCATTGCACGAGCTCACCCTCATCCTGCTTTTGCAGGGAAGCGTTTCTGAAGGGGGCGACTGCTATGAGCTCAGCAAAAGGTTTCTGCGAAGCAAAGTTCAGTAAACATCAACATTTCCTCCTGATTATCAACACCTGGTAAAACAGAAACGTGTTTAGTCAGGCATGGACAGTCCCAGAAAGTTCTCTAAAAACTTCCCATGCCTTGTTTTAATGGCACAAAAATAGTTATAACTTCTGTCATTTGAATGTCAAATCCAACAGAAAGATCTACCTGATGCTTCTATTTTAAAGTGTGATTCTTTCTTCTCTTTTTTTTTTCCCAACTCATTTTCAGAACCAAACATCATGTTTCATTTCCAAGCACTGAGATTAAAAAAAGCCAAAACAATTAGTGGGGAGCTGATGAAGGTGACAGGGTCATAATTAGCACCGTTCCTCTGCAGCAGGTGTTTATCATGCTAACAGAAGAAGTTGCTCACAGAGGCAGAGGCAGGAGCTGCAGGAGCACACAGGCCTTTTGCAGCTGTAACTCTCTGCGTTTGTTTTGCAGGAAGTAGCAACACAAACACAAATATTTTTAAGGTGAGATATCCTGTTGCCACAGTAATCAAACAAGCGGGAATGGTTTGGCTGCTGCCAGCGGCTCTGTTGTGCCGGACACTGCGCAGCCCTGCAATTCCCGCTCTGTGGTTGGTGTTTTGAGGGGGGTGCATGCGAGGACAGGAGCAGCCTTGGTGCTAATTCAATTCAGACCATGAGATTTCAAAAGAAAATGGTTTTGTGTTGGAGCACCAGAGACGCTGTTGGATACAACAGTGTCTGGCACCTGCATGATGAGCACAGACAGCAGGAGATGCTGAAGGCAAATCCTTCAGCAGCCCTTGCCTGGCACCCCAAAATAGTCTTTTCGGTGTGCAAAGGCCAAAAAAGTTGACGGGATACTCAGAGACCTGGGGTCAGAGCAGACGAAACCCAGCTTCAACAGCCTTGTGCATGGCTCCTGCATCCTTTATGCTCCGGGTGCAATGCATACTTTTATTTCTAACACAGGGCAGCAGCACAGGCTCCTGCCGCTTGGCCCGGCGCTGCACCGTGCTCAGGACGACCAGCTGCAGGAGGAGACTAGAGGCTGCTCCCCAGGACTCCCGCCTGCAGCCCTGAAGCTTCCTCTGATGGGGTTTTCCATCCAGATGGATCCTCCCCAGCCACTGCATGGAGAAGAAAAAAGTATGTCCAAAAACGCAACTGCTGAAACTGCTCAGCTGGTTTTTGAATGTTTACAAAAGGACCAGAGAATAGGTCTTGGGAGAGCTGCTGGTGGAAATCTAATTAGCTACCTAGTGAGCTTTTCAAGGACTCTTGGTAGATACCTTCTCCTCTCTCTCCCCACTCAAGCCCTGATCAAACAGGGTTCAGCTACTGGGTGCTACCAGTATTTTGCATCTTGATTAAGCTTCTTAAAACTATTTTGTCTTCCTGTACTCACAGCTCATAATGAGTGGCAATTACCCTGGGAAGGCTTTCCTGTGAGAATCCCTCAAAATTAGGTCTTGTTAAGTGATTAGTTTGCTTTCCATCCTGCCTGTAGATTTTCATATTTTTCCCTGGTGTTGAAAACCAATTGGAGAAAAAGAGATATCTGGCAACTTTTATCTGACCGTATGCAAAAACATGGCAAGGAAGAGTAGAACAAGTGGAAAGTAGGAACTACCAGAGCTGTGGAATAACCCTGCCATGATATGTCCAGATGAGCACCATTTCTTACTCCCAGAACTCATTCCAAAATGGGATGCTTTGGAAGGGATAACAGCTCTCTGCTTCAGGAGATGTCAGTCCTGCACTGGCAGGGCAAGAAGAAACTTGCGCTGGTTAAATAATCCCGTAATTAAAGCCTGTAAGGCTTTGCACTTTCCTCTGAAACCGCTGGACCTATGTGAAGACATCCAAGTCAGTAGATTCAAAGTTAAATTTTCATGGGGAAATCTGACAGCTTTCCTGTTTTGTTGCTGGACGTGTCAGCTGGCCAGACTACTGCGCCAAGCAGGAGGCTGCAGCAAGCTGCAGTGCCATATTCCAGCAATAAAAACAGGAGCCACTTACTAAACAGCAGCTCCACGACTAATTCTTTGCTTTCACCGTGGTTTGGCATGTGTCTGCAGCAAAGTGCCCTGAGCAGTCAGTAATGACTTTAAATCATACTAACTATGTATGCCCTGCTGCATGATGACTTCACACTTCAGCAATTATAATTAGAGCTGGTTACACTGTGGGTTTAACAAGCTGGTATTTTTTCATTGATGGCCTGCTCAGTATGCTGAGCAGAGATGGACTGCTCTGGGGTTAATAAAACTCCCTAATTTAGTCCTAATCTTAGAGGAAAGTACCTTTCTAATTAAGCTCATTGACACCCACTACCAATATTCATGCAGCCTGTTATGTGCATTCTTTAATCTTAATGAGATTTCTTCTTGTGTACTGCGATATATGGGCAAAACTTAATGCAAGGGACACCTGGGCACAGGAAATAGGACATCTCATCTACCAACAAATAATGGCAGTGATAAAGCAATTTTCATTCATCTATGATACTTACACAGCTCCTGTTACCATAGCATCCGAATGCCTCCCAGCCTTGTGTGCTATCCGCGCAGCACTCCTGTGCGACGGGGACAAACTCACCACTGCTTCACCTGTGCTGAACCGAGGCGCCGAGGGGCTAAGGGACACGTCAGAGAACGCAAAGAGCAGGGACTCAAACCCACTTGACGCAAATCGTGGCCTAATGTGGGCTCCTTCTTGCCCAGCAAGTCACGAAGGCAGCATTGCTAGTCCCGTTTTAGACGAGGAAGAAGCTCAGGGCTAAGGCCAGTGTTTCAGAAATGAACTCTGACAGCGGATGCCTGCCTAAGGACTACGTGGACCTGCATCTGACAGTGCTGGCCACTTGCAGCTCGTATTTACCTGTCTAGGGTCACCCAGCAAAGTCGGGGGATAGGGACGGGTCTCCCGACTGCCGTGCAATGGATGGTATTGCCCCGTCTGTGGGACGGCGGGCCTGACTGATGCACTAGGGCAGCTTTACGGGGGAAGCTACAGGAGCTTCGGTCCTTGCTCCTGTTCCAGGAGCTCAGGTAGGGCAGGCAAAACGAACCCTGTGCATTTGCCTGTCTTTCTGTTCCTCTTTCTCTGCGTTCAAAAGTAACTTCAAAAGTTACCATTAATGCCAACAAGGGAAAAAAATCCTTGAGCATTTGGGGATGCCGAAAAGGGGTTAATGTTGCACTGACCTTGCGCTAAAGAAAAGCTGGAATTTGATGATTCGGTAGTTGCGATGCTGGGCACATACAGACTCTGGGCGGTGAGTCACAGATGGAAGGACACTGTTTGTGTGTACGGTGTCACGGTATTTCAGATCTGCCTAAATCCTGGCCAGGATCGGGCATTCAGGGAGCACCTGCTGGCTTCCACGGCAATGCACTCTCCGGTTTCCACGCTCACCAGAGTTTGTTTATTTGTTCCCCTTTACTTGCCTCCTCACAGAATAATCCGTCTCACAGGCTGGACACACTTTCTGGGGACAGAGCGGAGACAGAAGAAAGCAGGGAAGGATTTTTCTTTTTTTTTAGACGAGTGAACTGGACAAAAAGCCCTAGAGGTCACAGACCACAGAAATGCATGGAGATAGCCAGGGTGCTGCAAAATGAGCTGGCAGAAACCTGTGCGTCCCGTGTCACACCCAGCAGCCAGGCGGGAGCCCTGCTTCGGGAGAGGTACCCGGACGGTGATGATGGTGAACAAACTGAGCACCAGGGACAGTTTAATAGAGGAACAGGATACAAATAAAGGTATCAGCTTCTCTTGCAGATGGAAGATGATTTCCCTGCAAAGACAGCAGTTGTCTCCCCTACTTAGGCTGTGCACAGCAGCAACACCCAGGCTCCCGACCTGTCCAAAGTAACAAGTGATAGCACTGTATCTCATGTAGAGTTTCTGCTGACTTGCCTAAAATTTTCAGTCACGGCAGGTGAATGTTTGCCCAGTCAGTGCTGACTGCTCACACAGCTTTGCTGCCAGCTCCTGAAGACAGAGCTTTCTTGTTTGCTGGCTCAATAAAAAGCAGCCTGTTATCATATTTATCTGCTGATTTAATCTAAATTGCATGTGAGATGCACATTGCAGAAGTTCTCTGTGTGTGCAATTAGCAGTTAACCCCCTCTCTTTTTTAGTAACATAAATGTTCTGATTGCAGCAGTGGTATGTTCTGCAGAATAGATGCTAAAACCTGAAATAAATGCAGACTGAAAGGAAAAAAATGTGCAGATAATCTCCAAGCACCTATTAAAACTGATTTACTAACTCTTAAAACACTCTTTATCTGGTAATGGAGAATCAGGGGAACCCAGCAAATGGAGACAGTTGGAACATTTTTGAGCAGATAATTTTTTCCTAACTGTGCTGTTTTATACAGCTGATTTATGAGTTTCAACAAAACTTAAGGGAGAGAACAAAAGAAAAAGCCTGGTCTCTGGGATGCTGGCCTCAAATGCAGGAGACCTAAAGTCAGCGCCTGCCTCTTGGTCAAAATCCTGCAAGTTCCAGCCTAAATAATCTGGCATGCAGCATTGACCTTTACTGGCTTTTACTTAACGGGAATGGGAGTCTCCTAAGGGCTGGAAGCTTGGGCACATTATGGCAGGCGAGCTCTGTGTAAACAGAGGCAAGTCTGTTCCTGAACTTTGCAGAGGCTCCCACTGGAGAGACAAATGCGCACGCTAGTGCTGAGCATCCCAGCTCTGTAACCCCTTCTTGCAGGCTCTGAAGCAAGCAAAGGCTGCAGCTTCAGCCCTCACGTGCCTCCCGAAGGCAAAGGCTGATTGCGAGGGAAGAGACTTCCCTGGCAGCCCTGCCCAGGGAGGCGCAAGCCACGCATCTCGGCAGGCTACCTGTCGCTCTGGGAAAGGTGCCAAGGAAAAGCTTCCCGCAGCCCTGCCACTTTGAGGTGTGTATAAAAGATCCATTTGCACCTGGCCATCTGTCACTCATTCTTCAAACCACGAATGGAGATGCAAGGGTGAAAAGCTCTGTAGACTCTAGGAAAATAGCCAGACTGTCTTTAAGCTTAACTGTTAGGTCTTTAACTTGCTGTAAAGTTAAACAGCAGGTTTAACTTTCAGGTCCCTTAAACTCTTAAAGAAAAGGTCTTGGATCTACACTGCAGATGCTATCTCTGGAATTTTTCTTCCCAAATGTGAGGTTTGGTTTGAGGAAGGGGCTACTTAGGCCTGGGTAAAATCTAAATAATAGGATCTAAAATGCTAAAACCAAGGGCTCCTGTAGCGCATGCCTAACCTACAGACAAATCATTGCTCTCAGAATCCCTATAGCCCATCTGAGTTTTCTGCTACGGCACGCTGGCATCACACACAACTGCCTCTCTCTTTGCAGAATGACATTTCTGAAGCAGCAAAATTGTTCTTGCTGGGTTTGGCCATGCGCCTTCTTTGCCTGGGAAGTTAGTGGGTAGCTGACATGAACAGCATTAAACTACAATGACAATTAAATCCGTATGGATCAGCTACACAATTTCAACCATATCCCAAATAAAGATCTTCACACAGAAAATCTATTATAGGAAACATTTTTTTCCTCATTTAAATGGGCCAGAAGGTTTAAGAGACACCCTGCAGTTAATCCGGGCAGTATCCCACAGAGAGACCGGAGAGCTGTGATCCCCTGCTCCGAGGTCTGCAGAAGCACACCAGCAACTCCCCTCGCTGCAGCAGCTGCTTGAGTGGAGAAGCGGCACTTAGAGAGTCGCGGAGTCGCATTCAGTTCGGTGTCCAAAGAGGTCTGACCTAGTTGCTGAATGCTAAAAACCAACCCCTTTCCTTTTGCTTTTACAAAGCCTCTGAGAGAGGAGCCAAGCGAGGGGACAGTGAGAACAAGAGCTCTCTGCAGGCCAGGTGCTCTCTGGAGCGGGTTCATAAGTAAAACTGAAATCCAGCCTGAGCTGCATTTACAACAGGTTTTTCTTCCACTGACAAAGGCCCTTCAAATACAGACACAGACACAATAAGTGGCTTTTTTCTCCTCAGTGATGGAACAGGCTGGGTGGAAAGAAGGCACAGGTTTTGTCTCCTCTGCTTTGAATTTCTCTTGCTCTGAGCTTCTCCAGATCCTGATCACAGATATTTTGCATTTCACAGGCTGCATTAGCACAACAAAATGCTCAATATATAAGAGCTATCCAAATTGTAAGGCAAAGGCAATAACAATAGGAACATGAACTTGGCACTTGGTTTTCTTTTTGTGACAATTCAAAGGCATAATTTCTGTGACAGTTTTTTCCCTAATCAGATGTGTAATTAAAAATTACACTTGAAAAAAGAGTGTGTTTTTTTTTTCTATTTTCACATTTAAGGGAACAAAATCCTTTGAAGATCAGTTTAAAAGCAAGACTGCATGAGAGGGAATACATTTGTAAGTCCCTTGGAAACAGATCCAGCTAAATTAATGCCATCTTGAACAATCTAAGTAAACTGATCCTCAAGGTTAAGTTATATGTGTCCATCTCCCAGTTCATAGAGAAATCATTTGAGGACTGTTCTCAGATGTTTGCATTTATACATCTTCAGGAGGACTCCAAAAGTCACTGCAAATTAGCACAGGGCAGGAAGCAACGCATTTAGGGATAAATAAGTGAGGCATAAGCTGTAAGGTCACATTCGAGGAGTGAGTTTGTCTAACCAAGACTGCAGGTGGGTCAGCTTTGACAACGCTGCTTTATTGGGATGTAAACAGGGACAGTGAAAATGACCTTTGGTTCTGTACGAACTAATGCGTTCTCACATCACCCTCGGAAACGTAACAAATATTATTCTGCCCACTTCTGCAATTTGGATACCACGAGGCTGATGTAACTCCATTTTTTACAAGGTACTTCATGAATTCAACTTTACTACTGGACCTGAGAGCACCACTTAGGAGGGGTCAGCAGGAAACTCTCAGTCACAGGGAAATCTCCTCTCAGAGCTCAAGCCTTATTAGACAGCCAAGAGTCCAACCAGGAGGCACAAATCTGCAGGGAATGAGACTTGTGATTTCTGCTGCTCGTCGTTCAGCTCGTCCTCTAGTTTCAGGAGCCTGAAACTGGCAGCTCAGGCTGGTGCTGGTGCTAGATGCAGGAGGATCCTGGGAGGAAATACACAGAGGGTATCTGAAGCTGGGCTGAAAAATGTCACCTGCACTGCAGATAGAAATGTATAGTTTAGGAATCCAAGTTTTCATACCTGTTTTTCCTTCACTCCATCCTCTGTAAAAACATAGTAATAAAAACATAATAATAAAATATCCTTGAATGAGTAAAACAAGAATTATGGCTCAGATTGCGATGCCTGGGAAGATTTTGGTGATTGCTGCTTCGTCTGCTATGGACCTAGCAACATACGTTTGAATCAAGAAAGGAAAACTCAGGGACTTCAGGCAAAGAAGAACACACGAGCACTCACACTTATATGGGAACGACCCAATCTATGCGATGACAGGCAGAGAGAGATTCAGAACACTCAGCTAATTACAAGGTGGTGGTAATTATTGGTATAAAACCAGTGTTAAAGGCAGATGAAAAGTGCTGGTGTCATTTTTTCTGCACAGAGTTACAAGGCTCAGAAATGTCAAGTCAAAATTTCATTTTGAAATACAATTCCAAACCTTTTTTTAAGTATTTTTTAAATCTAATGACAAGCTGGAATCCTGCACTGAGAAAAATAGGTTTCTTTTATAAAATATATCGGGTTTCTTGTATCTTCTTTCTCCCCTGCAGGCGTAAAACCAGACCACCAATGTGACATAAATCCTCTGTTTTAAACAGGATTTTTAATTACATCAATATTAAAGAGGAAACTTTATATAAAAAATGGGTTGCAGTCATCATCAGTTCTGTCTAAAAGTGAGAGACAAAAAGACACAAAATCAAACAACAGCTCGGTGAAGCAGCAGGGAATGCAGCCAAACCTCCTGGCTCAAGGGTAATTTATGAAGATGCTTAGACACCATCAGAGCTTCCCGGGAAAAATTCAGAGCTAATGTGAGGGCTAAAATACTGACAGAGGAAAATATTTTAGGAAGCATATGTAATGGAGAGGCAACCTGAACGTTCAGGGAGATTTAATTCTGATTGTTGGCCTATTTCTCATCCTCAGCATATCATCGGGGGGCCGTGGGTTGTGTCTGCAAGGACCCAGAACTTCAGAAGCCATCACGCCGCTGAATCACTAAGGGTCCGATGCAGAGGGCATTTCCACGGTTTGAGAGGACAGCGTTCTGGCTACTCCAGCAGCAGTTCTGCAGGGCTCTGGTGACACCAGGCCGTGAACCACAGGCTGCATAGCTTTCCTGCTATTTTCTCCCCTTTATCTTACAGGCAAACTTCCCCCTGTGTCTCATGCATTGAGGAAGGCCGATGTGGGGAGCAGCTGCCAGTCTGTTGGCATCTCTTTCTGCGGAGAAGTTCACATGCTGTGCCACTGGGGTTGCTGATTCCCTGCTAACTGGAGCAGCGTAAAAATTGACTTTCATGCAATTAGCTCCCAAACCGCTCTGTTGGATTAAAAATGCTTCAAGTCAAAGGCTGTCTCCTATTCTTTGCCCACACAGTGCTAAATACAATGGGCTACGATCCCACACTTCTGTGTGTGGAATTCAAAGACAAATATTAAGAATTAAAAGCATCAGTTTTGCTGCTGCAGAACTATTTTCCCCTTGAGTACTTGCTGCAGTACTAGGATAAATAAGATAGAACTTGTTTTTCATGCCTAGCAATTAGATTTTTGGTAAGACACCAGAGCCTCAACTTGACCCCAAAGAGACAACAGGAATGCTGGCAGCTATGTGAGTTCATGAGAGGTTGTGTCTTCAACCAAGCGGGACAAGATGCACCTAGGAGTGTCCCAGAAAGAAGGTGCTCTTTCATACGAATGGATTTGCGTTCTTCCTCTTCACCCTCTTCCTTTCCCTGACGTAGTTGAGAAAGCGGCCCTGCACCAAACCTGAAAGATGATATAAACAGAATGAACAAATGCCAATAGCCAAGGGAAAGCTTCCTGAATACGAGGTTTCCTAAAAAACTCGGACTTCCACTAACAGAGTAATTATATGTCTGTCTTTCCCCCCGCAACACACCTTTACCCCTGTGCAATTTCAGCCAAAACTGGCAAAGACCTAACAAAACAGGAGACAGTAAGTTTGTTGTTGGACTTAGGCAAATCAACAGACGGGTAGAGGAGTGGACAGCCCAGCTCCTCGCTCTTGCTGGGACAAAACTGGTGGTGTGAGTTCACCCGCATTATGAGACACCAACAAACCTGCACTGGAGAGAGCTGCAAATTAAAGCTGCAGGAATTCAGGCCTTGGCTGTTCCGCTTCTCACAAAACTACGTGTTATTAAATGAAATGGAGTTTGCTTTGAAATTTCTGGTGGATAGGAAATACTGCAGGTATCTTCTCACCCAAGCATTGCAGATGCCGATCTGCATGAGCTGTAAATATAATTGCTTTCTAAAATAGATATATATTGCTCTAGCTCTATAATGTGGGGGCACATGTTCCCCTTCTTTTTACTCAGCTTACCATAAAAACGGCAATAAAACGCATCAATGATCCTAGCTAATTAGCAGAGAGGTTTCGGTAATGCTGCTCACTACTGCCAGGCACGAAAAATGCTACAGGGCACCTCTCTGCCGCTTCCCCCACTTGGATCAGGAGCCACCCCATACCACCTACAACATAAACCCAAATGACAGGCAAATTTTTTGAGAAACGCTAAGAAGCCTTCAGTTGCCTGCTGCAAACATGAACCTGTCTGTGTAAGCTCTCATGGCTAGTGGCCACCAGGAAACATGAGAGTTTTTGCCCCACTTCTTGCTGTTACGAAGTGGGAGGGGGTTTGTCATCAGCCCGTGCAAAAAGAAGAACAGGATGGCCTCGAAGCGATGATCTCCCAGGAGGGAGGGCTGGAGAGCAGCTCTTCCCTGTGGAGTGCCCAGAAAATTGCTGGCGGCGCCATACACATCTTCCTGGCCCCAAGCTAGCGGCAGCTCAACTCTGGGGAGAGATTCAGAAACCTCTGTCCTTCCCTGCGCTGGGCTTCACCCTGCTGAAGTCAGTGGAGGTCCTGAGAGCACAGGGAGTTACAAGCAGCTCTGCGCTGCAGGACTGCAAGGGGGTGTTTAGCAAAGGGCTCCTCAGCCTGTCCTTTTGCATCCCGGCCTGCTGCTTCACTGGGACACGTTGCTGGAAGCTCGTCCTCCTCTGAGAGTCAAAGGGAGCCCTGGAGGACCCACGGAGCCCTGTGGAGCCCCAACTGTAGGGCAGGGGCTATTTTTATCAGTTATTATTGCCTGGGTATTCTGACTTAATAAGACATAGCAAGACAAACTAATTGAACAGACTGTCAAAAAAACACGTTAGTTCAGTTTAACCTGCTTCAGTATCAGCATAGTTTGAAAGAAGGAAAGCATCCTTTCCGCAAAGGAAACCTCCACAAGTTCATTAATGCTTTCATTTTTAAAACTGATTTGCCCCTCTCCCAGCGCTTTCGGGGTCCTGGGGATCTGCCTGCAGACTTTGCAAACAGATCGGATGCACTGCCGCTGGCCGTGCGAAGCAGGCGTGCGGCAGAGAGCGCGGCCGTGCTGCGGGACAGAGCCGCACCGCACCGCGCTGCCGCCGCTCCGGGCCGCTCGGGCCCGGCACCGCCGCCGTCTCCCCGCGGTGCGGGGAGCCGAGCCGAGCCGAGCCCGGCACGTCCCGGGGGCAGCCGCCGCATCGCCGTTTATCTTCTGGGCCGCCTTTTGCACCGGGCTTCCCAGGCGGGCCCGTCCCGCCGGGGCGCGGCCCCGGCCCGGGACCCCTCCCCACTGTCCCGGGATGCTCCCGAGGGCCCCGCCCCCGGGCCCCGCCCCACCCAAGCCCCTCCCATCACCCCATGACCACACCCCCAGACCACCACCCAGCCCCAAGACCCCTCCCCACTGTCCTGGGACACTCTCAAGGGCCCCGCCCCCAGGCTCTGCCCTGCCCCCAAACCCCTCCCATCACCCCATGACCACACCCCCAGAACTCCTCCCAGCCCCAGGACCCCTCCCCACTGTCCCAGGATGCTCCCAAAGACCCCACGCCCAGGCTCCACCCCACCCCAAACCCCTCCCCACTGCCCCTTGACCCCACCCCCAGGACAGCCCCAAGGGCACCGCCCTCAAGCCCCCACCCATCACCCACAGCCCCAGCACCACCACCCATGCACCACAGGGCCCTGCCCCATCCCCAACGCCCCCCCCATAACCCCACACAGTACTAGCTCCTGCTGCTGCCACCAGGGCCCCACCCCCCTCAAAGAGCCCCACCCCCAGAGCCACCCCCCTCCCAGTCATCTGCCCCCAAGGAAACACAACCGCAGCAGAAGAAGCAAAGTGAACACACAGGTTTTTTGATTTGTTGCAGTTCAGTCAGACACAACAGAAACAACACAACTGGGGTAAAAGGGGCCCAGGGGCAGGGCGGAAGGAGCCAGGGAGGGGGCTTGGGGCCGGGCCCCTTTCAAAACCCAACTCAGACCAACTCCGCACCCCTGTCCAATTGCACCACACAGGCGACCTCCCCTCTGGCCCCAACTCTACACCCAACAGGCGGCTACAGCTCTCGCCTTTTCATCCCCTCACACCAAACACCGCGTCCTGCGGCAGGTGCTACAGGCCATCGACAAGCCAAAATAAATCCTCCTACAGCACTGCAGTACCACCGCACTCCTACCACAACAGCTCCACAACACCCCTGCAGTGCCACCGCACTCCTACCACAACACCTCCACAACACCCCTGCACTACCACCACACTCCTACCACAACACCCTTGCAGTGCCACCACACTCCTACCACAACACCTCCACATCAACCCTGCACTACCACCGCACTCCTACCACAACACCCTTGCAGTGCCACCGCACTCCTACCACAACACCTCCACAACAACCCTGCACTATCACCACACTCCTACCTGGAAGCGGCAACAGTCACTGAGGTCTGCCCCTTGCAACCACCGAGGACAAGCACACACTAGCCTCACAACAGCAAAACCTCCAACAGCCGGGGCAAAGTGAAGACCGCCTGTGCAGTGCAATTTTCCTGGCACGAGTTAAAGCAGAGTTGGGGGTGACAGGGGCCCCGGGGGTAACCTACAGTTTGACAAAGCATTTTATTCAGTAACTGGGGAAAAGGGAGATCCAGAAGCTGCTCCAGGACAAGAGGAGACTGCGACGCCCCAGGCTCAGGTCCTCCTGCTGCCTCCTCCGTGCACACGCTGAAAGAGAAAGACACACTGAGAACTGAGGAAAACACCTCAAAACCCCTGCGGCGCCCGAGGACTCCTCCCAACGCCTGCAGGCAGCCACACAGTCCGCTTCTGACACCCACAAAACTCCCCCCAGCTGCAGGGATACCCTGTTCCCCACAGCCTCTGCAGCAACAGAACGGCACAGCAAGAACTTCTTAAGAGCAAAAGGGGAAGTGATGCCTTCTTGCCACAAGACTGGCAGGATTAACAAAACCCAGGAGAACTGGATTCACCAAGTACCTCCTCCAAAGTAACAAAAACGTCCTGACAAAAGCAGGAATGCTCTTACGTGACCGCAGCCCTGCTTCCAGGGTGGTCCCTTTGCCCAGAGTGCCTTTCTCCTCCCTCCTCTTCCGTCTTCCTCCTCTTCTCTTCGTGCTCACTCTTGACTCGCAGCTCCTCACGACTCCTCTTCTTTCTTCCCCGGGAGCTGGTGGAAAGCAAACCAGACACACGCTCAGGACACAGAAGGACCAGCTCTGCCTGCCTGCCTGCCTGCAGGACAGAGGCACAGGGGGGAGCTCTCCACAGCTCCACCCAACAGGGCCCTCCCTCACCCTGACACCCAACACTACCCCTACCCCCCTACCCCCCCCCCAGCTAAAACATCACAGATGAGCTCCTCTCGCCAAAGCCACGCTCGCTTGCCCACTCGCCGCACTGCCCTGAGCTCCCAGCTCCTCCCAAACGCCCGGGACGACCCTCCCTTCAGGAAGGTGCTGCGCCCAAGCCCCCAAGCCCTCCCGGGGGAAACCCCGGCTAAACTCACCAGCAGCCGCTGCCCCCTCGACGGCCTCCAGCGGTCTTGATTGAAGCTGCCGCTGGGGTCAGAGGCGGGCACCCTGGGCAAATGGAGCTGGGCATGGAGAGCAGCGGCCCAGGACGCTTCACCCCTGCTTACAGGGGGCTGGGGCCACTGCCGGAACTGCTTAAGGCCAGGGGCCCCAGGGCACCAGCCACTCCCCGAGTTACGGGGCGGCCCGGGGCCCCGCGGCAAAGGGAGGCTCCTTTTCTCCCATTCAGGGGCACTCTGACCTGCGCCCCGCTAAGCGGGTGCTCGCCCCAAACCAGCTGCCACCTGAGCACAAAGGCTCCAGACCCGGGCCCCGATTACAGGGAGGTCCACGACACCCCGGCGGACAGAGAGCTCAGCCTTCCCCCACAGCCACAGGAATGACTCGCAGCAGCCAGGCAGCGGAGCATGCCGGCAAAGGCGGGGGCCGCCACCCTAGCCCTGACTACAGGGAGGGACGCCCTGCCCCACACAGCCCGGCCCCACGCCTCTGAAAGGCAGGGGCCCCAGACACCCGCCTCCTTACAGGCGGTCGCTCCAGCACCTCCCGCAGAGCGCGGGGGACGCGCACAGCCCTGCTTACAGGGCGCTCCCCGCAACGCTCAGCACTAGCCACGAGCCCCACGGAGCAGGAGCCTCTGACCTACGCCCCGGTTACGGGCTGGCCATCCTGGCTGCAGCACAACACCATGTCTTCAGGAGCCCGGGGGGCACCTCAAGCCCAGCTGCGGCGAGGTCGCCCCCAGAAAAAGCAGCCCCGGAGGCCGCACAGCGCCCTGCGGCACGACGCTTCCTCAACCTGCCCCCTTAGCGGGCCGGGGAGGGGTCATTCCTGGTGGCTGGCTAAAGCAGCAGGCCGCAGGAGGGCAGGCCCCTCCGCCCTGCTTACAGGGGGGCCAAGCTGCTCCTGGGGACAAAGGGCTCCACAGCTCGTGACGCACACCCTCGCTACAGGGCCGTCACGCTGGCCACGTAGCCAGCAGGACAGGCAGCCACGCGGGCAGAGACCTGGGCCCCGACTACAGGCACGTCCCATTGCCCACACCGTTACCGAGTGGCTTGGCTCTGCCCGTGGAAGGAAGGGGCAAGCCCGAGCTCTCCCCCTCCTCAAATCTGGGCCTGAGAGAGGACCCCTCTGTTGCTGCACAGAGCTCTTCTTTCAGTCCTGGGAAGCTGAAGCTAATACGCTGCAGCGCTTTTTACAGAGGCCTAAAGGACAAGCTCGCTCACGGGTTCACTCACTCCGACAAGGACAAGACACAAGGACAAAGACAAGAGGAAGGAGACATGGACAACAGACAGGGACAAACATGACTTTCCAGGAGAGAAAGAGAGCCCAGGGCAGCCAGTGCCAGGGGACCAATCCGTACCCAGGAGCGGGAGGAGAGCCTCAGGCCTGCCCCCGCGCTGCATGGAGGCCAGAGCCCTCAACATGCCAAGGGGCTTCACGTGTTGCCAAAGGGCAAATGCTGTGACACACCCCGAGTACAGGGGGTCACGCTGGCCAGGCTGCCAGCGGGTGGAAAGCCGCGGGGGGCAAAGAGCCCTGCCCTGCTTACAGGGCGGGCACGGGGTCCGGTGAGCTCCCTCTCCCCCTCAGGTGCGGAGAAAGGGACTCGCACCCTCCTTACAGGGTTGTCCCTCTCTCCAGGCAGCCAAGGAGCAACACGGCAAAAGGCCAACTAAAGCAAAGACCCGAGCCCTGCTTACAGGGAGGTCGCCCAGCGCAAAGTGAGCAAGGGCACCATGGTGCCAGCCATGCTCTTACGTGACCGCAGCCCTGCTTCCAGGGTGGTCCCTTTGCCCAGAGTGCCTTTCTCCTCCCTCCTCTTCCGTCTTCCTCCTCTTCTCTTCGTGCTCACTCTTGACTCGCAGTTCTTCATGAAGTTCTTCAAGAAGTCTTTCCTCTCCGGGAGCTGGTGGAAAGCAAACCAGACATGCTTAGGACCAAGAGGGGTCAGCTCCAAACTCCTACACCCAGGCAAGCACTGACTCTTCAAGCACCACTCCTGCAGCTCACAACAGGGACAAATGTGCTGCTGGCCACTGCCTCCTCTTCCTTCTTCTCTGGCCTCCCTCCCCCATCCCATCCCCTTCACAGCAGAAAAAAACCTTGCTTAACTCACCAGCAGCAACTGCTTCTCATCTGCCTTCCTCCAGGAGAGATGGTGTCCAGGAATTTTGGTTTTTGAAGCTTCGGCTGCCAAGCTCTAAAGAAAGGAAAACACCATGACTCAGCTTTTATAATATATCCATCCCTATGAGGATGAGGATGCCTTTTTTGTGCGTGTGATCATTTGGAAATCCTGCTCCATGACCCTCCCTTCATCCCTATTGTATCTTAGTACCAGAAAAAGCACCACAGAAACCAACAGTGCTCACTCAACCTGTCCTGATAAAACTTGTATCCTTTCTGCTACTTTCAATATCTTGAAACATCATTTTGTCCCTCATGGGATACCATGTTTCTTCTCTTCTCTTTCTACCCTCTCCCCTCCAAGTTACCTCAGATTTTCCCCCCAAAACACCTACCCTCTCCCCTCCGAGCTACCCCATCTTTTCCTGACAAAATCCTCGCCTGTCTCAATGTTACCTCAGCTTTCCCTCCAAGAAGATCATCCTGTCCCCGCTGAGTTACCTCACTAACTCCCTGCAGAATTCTTGCCATGTTGCCTCGATTTTACCTCAGCTTTTCCCTCAAAAATGTTCCTCCTCTCACCTCCAAGTTACCTCAGATTTTCCCGCCCAAATCCTCACCATCTGCCCTCCAAATTACCTCAGCTTTTCCCTCAAAAATGCTCCTCCTCTCCCCTCCAAGTTACCTCAGCTTTTCCCCCCCAAATCCTCGCCATCTGCCCTACAAGTTACCTCAGCTTTTCCCTCAAATATGCGCCTCCTCTCCCCTCCAAGTTACCTCAGCTTTCCCTGCCAAAATTCTCACCCTCTGCCCTCCAAGTCACCTCAGATTTTCTCTACAGAATGCTCACCCTGTCCCCTCTCAGGTACCTCAGCTTTTCTCCACTAATTCCTCACTCTCTCCTCTCCAAGTTACCTCAGATTTTTCCACCCAAATTCCTGTCCTCTCTCCTCTGAGCTACCCCATCTTTTCCCAACAAAATCCTCACCTCGCCATCTCAATGTTAGCTCAGCTTTCCCTCCAAGAAGATCATCCTGTCCCCCCTGAGTTACCTCACTACCTCCCTGCAAAATACTTGCCATGTCACCGCAATTTTACCTCAGATTTTCCCTCAAAAATGCTCCTCCTCTCCCCTCCGAGTTACCTCAGCTTTTCCCGCCCAAATCCTCGCCATCTGCCCTCCAAATTACCTCAGATTTTCCCTCAAAAATGCTCCTCCTCTCCCCTCCAAGTTACCTCAGCTTTCCCCCCCCAAATCCTCACCATCTGCCCTACAAGTTACCTCAGATTTTCCCTCAAATATGCGCCTCCTCTCCCCTCCAAGTTACCTCAGCTTTCCCCCCCCCAAATCCTCGCCATCTGCCCTCCAAGTTACCTCAGATTTTCCCTCAAAAATGTTCCTCCTCTCCCCTCCAAGTTACCTCAGATTTTCCCCTCAAAAGGCTCCTCCTCTCCCCTCCAAGTTACCTCAGCTTTTCCCCCCCAAATCCTCGCCATCTGCCCTACAAGTTACCTCAGCTTTTCCCTCAAAAATGTTCCTCCTCTCCCCTCCAAGTTACCTCAGATTTTCCCGCCCAAATCCTCACCATCTGCCCTACAAGTTACCTCAGATTTTCCCTCAAAAATGCTCCTCCTCTCCCCTCCAAGTTACCTCAGCTTTTCCCCCCCAAATCCTCACCATCTGCCCTCCAATCACCTCAGATTTTCCCTCAAAAATGCTACTCTCCCCTCCAAGTTACCTCAGATTTTCCCTCAAAAATGTTCCTCCTCTCCCCTCCAAGTTACCTCAGCTTTTCCCGCCCAAATCCTCGCCATCTGCCCTACAAGTTACCTCAGCTTTTCCCTCAAAAATGTTCCTCCTCTCCCCTCCAAGTTACCTCAGATTTTCCCGCCCAAATCCTCACCATCTGCCCTACAAGTTACCTCAGATTTTCCCTCAAAAATGCTCCCCCTCTCCCCTCCAAGTTACCTCAGCTTTCCCCCCCCAAATCCTCGCCATCTGCCCTAAAAGTTACCTCAGATTTTCCCTCAAAAATGCTCCTCCTCTCCCCTCCAAGTCACCTCAGCTTTTCCCTCAAAAATGTTCCCCCTCTCCCCTCCAAGTTACCTCAGCTTTCCCCCCCAAATCCTCGCCATCTGCCCTACAAATTACCTGATTTTCCCTCAAAAATGCTCCTCCTCTCCCCTCCAAGCTACCTCAGATTTTCCCCCCAAAAGGCTCCTCCTCTCCCTTCCAAGTTACCTCAGCTTTTCCCACTCAAATCCTCGCTTCTCCCCTCCAAGTTACCTCAGATTTTCCCTCCAAAATTCCTGCCTTCTCCCCTCTGAGCTACCCCAACTTTTACCTACAAAATCCTCCCCTTCGCCATCTCAATGTTATCTCAGTTTTCCTTCCAAAAAGCTCATCCTATCCCAAGTTTCCTCACTACCTCCCTGCAAAATTCTTGCCATGTTGCCTCAATTTTACATCAGATTTTCCCTCAAAAATGCTCGCCCGCTCCCCTCTGAGCTACCCCGTCTTTTCCCCACAAAATCCTTGCCTCACCATCTCAATGTTACCTCAGCTTTCCCTCCAAAATGCTCATCGTGTCCCCTCTATGTTATATCATCATCTCCCTACAGAATACTCGCCGTGTTCCCTCAGTGTTACCTCAGCTTTTCCCTCAAAAGTTCTGGCTTTGTCCCTCTTCGGGTAGCTCAGCCTTTCCCTCCATAATGCTCCTCCTGTCCACTCTGAGGGACCTTTGTCTTACCCTCCACAATGTTTGCCCTTTCCTATCTAATTTGTCTCTGTTTTTCCCTTCCAAAATGCTCACACTGTCCCTGCTAAGATGTCTCAGGTTGCTTGGTCGCCCACCTCTAGGGGTCTCCTCAGTGTCCCCCCGCAATGCCCTGCAATGCCCACGCAAGCCCCCGACGACCCTCACTTTAGCCTGTGTTGCTGTGCACTGGCTGCCGCAGCGCCACCCCTGCGCCGCGCAGCGACCACGGCTGCCACCGCCGCCCGCCCCTGACTGGAACTGCGCCACAGCCGGCGCGAGCCCGCCTTAAATAGGGGCCCGCCGCGCGCCGACCGCACCTGCGCGGCACGCGCCGACCGTTGGCGGCGGCCACGTGCCGACCGTTAGCGGCGCCCGCAGCCCCGCCCCCACGGTCGCACGCGGCAGCCGCAGTGCCGCAGGGAGCTGGCTCCTCGCAGAAGTTCCCGATCACGGGCAGTCTCGGAGGCTGTTTTACTTCCATGCATGGAAACACTTTGGCAAAACTTTTTTTTTCTTTTTTTTTGTTAGTTTGTTGGGTTTTTTTGTTTTTTTTTTTGCCAGGTACTGTTCAGAACAAATCTTTGAATCACACTGAGGGAAGTTTTTCTACTTCAGCTGGATTCAAGAAAGCACATGGAAAACCGTCTGTAAATGTTTTGGTTTTTGTAATCTTTGGTGTGCCCTGAACAAAACAATGGATGAAAGACTCACCTTCCCAAATGTTCACTTCAGTAAAGGAAACTATTACACGTTCTTTCCAGTGCAGTAGATGTCCCCAGAATTAATCCTCCCCACAGTAACTTCTATTGTAGCTTCCTCTGCAAGGCAAATCCCTTTTGAAGTCAGAAACAGATACCTTATTACAGGGAAAAGTGCAAAATAGTTAATGGCAGACAGCCCACACTCAAATATTCTTGCAAACTTTAATCTAACCTGTTCTTAAAACCTGTCAGAGAGAGAGAGAGAGAGAGATTCTAACCTATCACCACAATTTATTCCCCAAATTTAATCGCCACTTTTTGAATATTTACTGCATCCTAACAGGGCCCAAAGAACTGTTTGAGCAGATATATCTAGTTAAAAAGAGAAGAATGAATAATGGCTGCAGCAGCCGAGGTGTGGTTGGCAGCTCTTGATCTTTAACTATTTTTTTTAATGTGAAAGAAATGCCTCATTTGATATAATATTTTATAAAATATTTTATAAAAATGAGAAAATTTTAAGCTATTTGTCATAAGAAATACAAATAACTAAACAAAACTATTTTAGGAGCAATTAGGTGAAAAATGAAATGTTTCAATAATGTTGTGAGTGGAAACGGGCCCAGATCAAAGCATTTGAGTAGTGCGACCTCAGAATTTTTTGCTATTGCAGCAGCCTAACACATTTGGGTGTCATTAATGTTCTCTTCCTGCAACGGATCATAATTTGTGGGTTATGCTGGGGGAAGGAGGGAGGGAGGGCGAAAGATTTTTTTAGATCATCAGGATGGATTATTGTAGCTTGTGTTTGGAACATACATTCCAAGATTTCTTCCAAAATAAGCATCTACCATGTTGTTTGTGTGATTGTAGGAAGTTAGATAATCTAATCCATATAAAAATTATCCATTTATTTGTTCTGCGAATTTTTGCTCTTTCTGTATTTTATTTTACTTGTTCTATCAGCTTTGACAAAGGCCTTGTTCTAATTTTTGTTCTCAGCTCTACCTCAGTTGGGTATGCAGAGTCCACAGAGCACTCTTTCTTTTCTTTTTTTTTCTTTTTTTTTTTTTTTTTTGGAGGGTAGGAGATTGCACACTTTGCCTGGTCTCCCCAAATCCTGACTCTTACAGCACCCATGCAGCCACAGTTGAGGCACAGGGCTGCCTCTGAATGGGTTTTTAACAGAGCGAAATCAGCACTGAACACCAAGGAAGAGTTCTCTATATTAATGTCATTTACACTTAATTAGTAGAAGACAGTGAGTTGGTGCTACAGGCTAAAAGACGCCAAGACTGCATGCAACATGAGTTAGAAAAACTAGGGGACCCTACCACACATGCTATGGCCATCTGCTGAGAGCATGCCCTGCTCTAAAGTCCTTGAGGCCTTGATTATGTAAATAGGGGAGATTATTCCATCCTTAAGACTCCAGCAAGCTAATTACCAAACAATAAATCACCACAACTCAAGCATACGCAAATGAATTCTGAGCATTATCACCATAATTGCAATTGTATCACTGTTATTATCTGAGAAGGATAAAGGACATGGGGCCCCAGAGATTATTCCCTACTGGTTGTGATTTAAATTAGAATTGTTTGGCATTACTTAGCCTGCTGGGAGGCTGCAAAGAAATGGTTTTAGTTTTCAGTAATTTCACTCAGCTCCTCTACAAGTATGATTTCCATTTGCTTA
Organism: Apteryx mantelli; assembly: GCF_036417845.1. Classification (NCBI taxonomy): domain Eukaryota; kingdom Metazoa; phylum Chordata; class Aves; order Apterygiformes; family Apterygidae; genus Apteryx; species Apteryx mantelli. Next base: position 1,953,269 of record NC_090000.1, read on the forward strand.
GCACTGATTTCTGGCTGATTTGGCCATTTTAAAGGCCTGATCCAAAGCATATTGAAGTGAACAGCAGCCTTTTCATGGGTATCGGTTAACAGGAGATCGACTCCTACACCTCCTACTTGTTAAAATTACCATAATCACTGCTGAAAACCCTTGCAGTCCCTTTTGCCTAAGCCCAGTTTGATTGCCACCCGTAACGGGCCATAGCTCTGTAAGGTCCTGAGCATGGTTCAGCAGAACGTGTAAGAATGCGCTCAACTCCTTCATAAATGTGACCTCACTGCTGTGGATCATGCCCTGCTGCAAATGCCAGGGAAGTACCATTCCTCCTTGAGGTGTCCTTTACAAGAAGATCCTTATAACACTCAAGAGCGTAGCGGAAGGTAAACTCAAATAAAGTCTACCATTTGAGTGGCGCACAGCCACTACAGGAACTCAGAAGAACAGAGAAAAAGTCTTGGGGCATGCTTTCTTCCAAGGGCTGAAGCACCATCTTTCTTGGCTATTTCAGGCTGCTTTTTTTTTGCCACAGCCACGTTGCAAGCACCGGGGGAGCCAGGCCTGGAGCTTCCTGACACTGCGCTGCAGCAGGAGCTCTTCCTGATGCTGTCATACGGGTGCCTATGGCATTGCAACAAGTCAGATAATGTTCCGTTAGAGATTAATTTACATTCAAACATCATTAATTATGAGGATCCAGGACATACCAGCAGGTAACATATGTAGTGAGTTTAGGTGACAAAGGATGGGACCTATTATAAATACATTTGTAAAGCAGGAAAATGTCTGATTGTTTGGGAAATTTAGAGGTATTGAAAGAAGTATTTGACATCTATATTAACTCAAAGCCCCAGATGGGCTGGGCTTGTTTATATTGCTTCAGTCTTATTACAGGGTGAATTTTACCAGCTGTCTTGCTGAACAGTCATTTAGCCTTAAACTATAGTTAAAACTGTCATGGTTTTAAGCAAATTATATTGCGTAAAGTAATTATTTCCTTACTGCAAAGAGAATCCAGGTAGCTCGTGAATCTCATTTCTGAAAAAGAGCTAGCAGACCGCCCTCTATGTAAGATATAGGAAAGCACAGAGTTAAGAATTTGGAAAGATTTTGTGCTTTTAAAAAAACGGCAGGTAAGCTTGATTCGTTACTGATATACATTTGGGTATGAGCAGATAGGAAGGGAATAGATTCCTGCTAAGCCAATCTATTAATTAAACAGATTGACCACTAATCCTGAAACATCAAGGCAAAACTCCTTTCCATTAAAACAAGGTGTTCCTGAATCAACGAAAGTTAATCTGCATGATTACTCCAAACTTCATGTAGTTATTACTCCTGAGGGGAAACTGCTGAAGAGCCATGCTGGGGAAATAAGTCACAACAGTTAGAGGTTAGCCAGGATAAGGAGGAATATTATTCATGTCTGATCTAGTAGCATTGCGCAGAGCTCTCAGAGAACCCCAAAATATTCTTTGAAGCTGACGTTCACCATGGGCAAGGGGAAGCTTCCAGTATTATCAGCTGAATCTGCTGTGGGGTCTGAGAACTTCGATACAGCCAAAGCTTTTATGGACTTTGCTATCCTTCCTATTAGACTGTGGCATCAAACATTATTATTATAGCGTCCGAATGGAATTTGCACAATACTTTTTGTGTGGCTCCCTTAAAACGTGCTGCCAAGAATACAGCCACAAGCAACTAACGCAGCCAGTGGCAGGAGCTGACACCATCACTACCAGCAGGGCAAAGCACCATTGAAGCACTGTCTCCCTTTACAGCAACTGTCTTGCAGTTCGCTACATAACCACTACACGAGCCCATAATGATGCTAAAACAGATATTTCGAGGGCTATTCAGCAAAGCTCTTTTTCCCCATAAACCAACACAGGTTGTTTAATGCAGGTACTTCTGTAATCATGACGCATCAAGAAGGCTCGATGGAGCAAAATTCCCAGTGAGACCTAGACCGGAAAAAGGGCAGAAGTCTGCTTTGGATTTGTTATTTAACCACAAGATGTGACAGGACTGGCTTTGGTTGTGTATGAAAGTGTCCTCATTCTCTTCCTCTGCCTAGGAGAAGAAAATGTGCAACTGAAGTGCTGATTACAGCCAGCTAATATTTTCTCAGATGATGCAAATCAGCACTTAGGAGCTTCAAAGAAGGTCAAAGGGAGGAAGATACTTATTTATGTTTACATAATATTTTTGAGTGAACTGGGGGTGAAAGGGAGCAGGGAAGTGGGAGTGGGAAATCACTGATATAACATTAATAATAATGTAATAAAAAGGTTTGCTACAGATTTTCTACTTGAATGCTTTTTGACAGAAAATTGGATTTTCAAGTGTGCATATGATTGTCCTTCTTGGAAAAAAAACTTGCATTTCATAAAAAAAAAAAAGTTTCTGAAGACCCAGAATCCTCCAAGACCTCTTAGGAGTTGCAGCTGAATTGTTCCAAATTCCTATAAAAAGGCTGTAAATATTCCTGTAAATAGGTTGAGTTTCCAAACCAGACTTCATATTCCAAGATGCACCACGTTCTCTTATCCAGATCATGGGAAATAAGCACTTTCCATTCAGCTCTAGTAGTAACATGGGTTTAAATCTCTTTCTGCCAAATTACAGTGGTGTGGTTATTTGTATTAATGTAAGATCTGGAAACCACAGTCCAGAACAGGATACCATCAAGTGAAGATAACCCGTGCCCAGAAGAGATTATGATCAAGACAACAAAAAGAGGGGAAAGACTGTTTTATCTCCATTTTACTGATATAAATCCTTGAGAAAACTAAGCTGTGCCAGTTCGTAATGCTGCGGCAGTGTACCATGGCTTGGCTCGCCCAGCCAGTGTGCTCCTCAGCACCTTGCCCTCCCACCTGCCGGTGCCGAAAAGAGGGTCTGCCGGGATCCGTGTGCAGACGGAGACACCGGGGGGATGAGGTGAGTCGCCCACCTCCCAGCGGGAATCGCTAGCAGCCGGAGAGGCCGGAGTTGCTCTCCCTCGCTCAAGGGCAAACCGTGCCAGTGGGCGGCTGCTAGAGGAGGCTGGCAGGGGGCCGTGGTGGCTTGGAGAGGAGAGGAGTATTTCTTTAGACTTTTCGCTCGCAAGTGTGCCCATTCGTGCTCACAGGCAGCAGCGGTGTGTGAGCCGGAGGCACCCAGCAGCCGTGCCAGTGTGGGGGCTGGTGCATCACACAGCAATCACAAGTAACTTTAATTACATGTCTCCACCGGCTGCTGAGCTTTGGAGAAATAACGAGGAGGTGAAAAAATGAAAAGGAAGAAAAGAGGCTCTTGCAATCCAGGTGAATTTTTCCAAGTTGATTGCCAACACTCAAAGTTCCCAGGGGCCTTTGTTAGCAGAGAAAAAGCACCAGACAAAGAGATGGAGAGACATAGGAAGACTCTTCTTTCTCTCTCTTTTAAAATAACCTAGTTAGCATTCAAAATTTGGGACATTTATACATGTGCTCTGCATGTGTCTCCAAGTGAATGGGGGCTATCACAGTTTAACATTTCTTCACTTTGCGGATGTGACAGAGCTCTGACAGCACCTGGCCAACTCCATTTACATTGAAATATTTAGATACAGCATTTTCTTAAGGTTAACCATAATTTATAAACTGCACTTAGACAGGTTCTTCTAAATCATAGTCCTGTCCTTATCTGTCATGAAAAATACTGCTTTCAATGAGACAAGTGTCCAGCACAAAAGGCACCAGCTGTTGAAGAACAATGGCAACACCAAGAAATCTTGGTCCCTTTTAGCAGTATATTTTTATAGCTATCCAAAAGAAGGAAATTAATTCCCTTTCTAGTTTCCAAACAGCTGCCCTGAGAGATAAGAAATATATGCTCTGCAACTCCAAGAGCTTCGATATGCATATTTCAACCCTTCATTCAATTACAAATTATTATTGACACTCTGCTTCTGCTTCCAACCTGGACTTGCTCTCTAGAGACCTAAAACAAATGTTTTTTGAAACAGCTACAGCAATTTTTATTTTATTTGAATGTGCACTTACAGCATTTCCCCAGTCAGGAATGCTGTGGGAATTGAACAGACTGCTTTGGAGAATAAAAGCAACTGCAAGAAGTAGTACATGATTAGAAGAGAAACAGCAGAAGTTGCATAGTGCTCTTTTACATTCAGGGATATTTTAATAAATGAAATGCTGTTAGGTAAGTCTTCAGACCACCCTGTGCATTAATGTAAATCTATTAGTTTCATTATTCCCATTTCACAGAAATGAAATCCACAGGAGAGGGATGAAAGGCAAAGCTTTCACCCACATGCCTTTATGTGGTGTTTCAAATGTTTCAGAGGTCTCAGCTTAAGACAGCAGGGTCAAATTTGGCCATCTCCATTTAACCATGTTAAGCTACTCAATAATGGCACATAGGGCAGCTTAAGTCGTGTTGGCCAGATTAATTATTTGACATTAAATTTGGCTGCAGGGAGTCAAGCCTGGCTGGTCAAAACAGGTAGATAATACTGGTCAGGCTGGATCTTGGTTGGGCATGTGAGATGCTAATTAATATGTAAACCCCACGACTATGGTAATCCAGAAAATTTGTCCTAACTTTAGACTAAGAGTAAAGACAAGAAACTTGCCCAATGCCCCACAGCAAATTAGTGACAGAGGCAGATCAGAGTTCCACTTTTCCAACCCTCTCTCTAATATTGCAACTTCCTGAAGCACTGCTTTTGGAAAAAAAAAACGTGCTGACCACCCCGGGGTCTCCCACTCGGCGCCATCGCAGCGCTTGGCGGCACTGGCGGCAGCTGCTCGGGAACGGGCGCTTGCATCGCCCGAGAGCTGCACCGCGCTGCGGGGCCAGAGCCGCAGCGGGACCGCGCCGCCACCGCGGCGCAACGCGGAGCCGAGCGGAGCCAGGCGGCCGCCACCCCCACCGCCCCCTGCGGCGCTGTTCCGCGACCCCCCCCGCGACCCCGGCCCAAGACCCCCCACCGCCGCCGTGGCCACGCCCCAAGACCCTTCCACCGCCTCCCCTGACCCCGCCCGCAACCCCTCCCACCGACTCCCGTGGCCACGCCCCAAGACCCCTCCCACCACCTCCTCTGCCCACCTGAAGACCCCTTCCACTGCCTCCCCTGACCCCGCCCACAACCCCTCCCACCGACTCCTGTGGCCACGCCCCTCGACCCCTCCCACCACCTCCTGTGGCCATGCCCCATGACCCCTCCCACCGCCTCCCCTGACCCTGCCTGAAGACCCCTCCCACTGCCTCCCAATGGCCACGCCCCATGACCCCTCCCACTGCCTCCTGTGGCCACACCCCAAAACCCCTCCCACAGCCTCCTGCAACCCCTCCCACCACATCCCCTGGCCCTGCCCCTCAACCCCTCCCACTGCCTCCTGTGGTCCCGCCCCATGACCCCTCCCACCACCTCCTGTGGCCACGCCCCATGACCCCTCCCACCACCTCCCCTGCCCCTGCCTGAAGACCCCTCCCACCGCCTCCCGTGGCCACACCCCAAGACCCCTCCCACCACCTCCCCTGACCCTGCCCCACAACCCCTCCCAATTCTGGCAGCCCTGCCCCAAGACCCCTCCCACCACCTCCCCTGCCCCTGCCTGACGACCCCTCCCACCACCTCCTGTGGCCATGCCCCATGACCCCTCCCACCACCTCCCCTGACCCCGCCCCACACCCCCTCCCACCACCTCCTGTGGCCCCGCCCCATGACACCTCCCACCGCCACCGTGGCCACGCCCCAAGACCCCTCCCACTGCCTCCTGTGGCCGCACCCCAAGACCCCTCCCACCACATCCCCTGGCCCTGCCCCAAGACCCCTCCCACTGCCTCCCGTGGCCCTGCCCCATGACCCCTCCCACCGCCTCCCCTGACCCCGCCCCACAACCCCTCCCACCGCCTCCAATGGCCACGCCCCAAGACCCCTCCCACCACATCCCCTGGCCCTGCCCCAAGACCCCTCCCACTGCCTCCCGTGGCCCTGCCCCATGACCCCTCCCACCGCCTCCCCTGACCCCGCCCCACAACCCCTCCCACTGCCTCCAATGGCCACGCCCCAAGACCCCTCCCACCACATCCCCTGGCCCTGCCCCAAGACCCCTCCCACTGCCTCCTGTGGCCCTGCCCCATGACCCCTCCCACCGCCTCCCCTGACCCCGCCCCACAACCCCTCCCACCGCCTCCAATGGCCACGCCCCATGACCCCTCCCACCACCTCCTGCGGCCAAGACCCCTCCCACCACCTCCCATGGCCACGCCCCTGGACCCCTCACACTGCCTCCCGTGGTCAGACCCCAAGACCTCTCCCACCACATCCCCTGGCCTTTCCCCAAGACCTCTCCCACTGCCTCCCGTGGCCCCGCCCCATGACCCCTCCCACCATCTCCTTTGGCCACGCCCCAAGACCCCTCCCACTGCCTCCTGTGGCCACACCCCAAGACCCCTCCCACCACATCCCCTGGCCCTGCCCCAAGACCCCCCCCACCTCCCGTGGCCATGCCCCCGACCCCTCCTACCACCTCCTGTGGCCGCGCCCCATGACCCCTCCCACTGCCTCCGGTGGCCACGCCCCATGACCCCTCCCATGACCATGCCACATGACCCCTCCCACCGCCTCCCGTGGCCACACCCCAAGACCCCTCCAACCACCTCCCCTGACCCCGCCCCATGACCCCTCCCACTTCTGGCAGCCCTGCCCCAAGACCCCCACCGCCTCCCGTGGCCATGCCCCACGACCCTTCCCACTGCCTCCCGTGGCTGCATCCCAAGACCCCTCCCACAGCTGCCCATGACCCCACCCCCACACCACCTCCCATGGCCACGCCCCGCAACGCCTCCCACCGCCTCTCCTGTCTCTGCACCATGATCCCTCCCACAGTCCCCTGTGACCATGCCCCAAGACCCCTCCCACTGCCTCCCATGGCCCCACCTATGACCCCTCCCATCACCTCCCATGGCCCCACCCCATGACCCCCTCAGCCTCCTGTGACCCCGCCCCACACCCCCTCCACTACCTCTGGTGGCCCCGCCCCAAGACCCCTCCCACCACCTCCCATGGCCCTCTCCATGACCCCTCCCACTGCCCCCAATGGCCCCACCCCTCAGGCTCCACCTGGTCCCAAAACTCCTCCCACCCCCCCCCTCTGCCCCGCCCCACAACCCCACCCCACATTTCGCAGGGTCACCGCCCCATCCCTGGAAGGGCCCACCCCTTCCATGAACTTTGCTCTAGGACCACTCTCCCCCCACTCCCCAAACCCCACCCTCCCACCAGCATGACCCCACCCCACAGCTCCTACTGACCCCACCCCCCAAATCATCCCACCCCACACCAAGAGCCACGTCCCCAGAGCCACCCCCCGCCCCAGTCAATTGCCCTCAAGGAAACTGCCGCTTATGAAGCAGAGTGAACACACAGGTTTTTTGTTCAGTCACAGACAACAGAAACAACACAACTGGGGTAAAAGGGGCCCAGGGGCAGGGCGGAAGGAGCCAGGGAGGGGGCTTGGGGCCGGGCCCCTTTCAAAACCCAACTCAGACCAACTCCGCACCCCTGTCCAATTGCACCGCACAGGCGACCTCCCCTCTGGCCCCAACTCTACACCCAACAGGCGGCTACAGCTCTCGCCTTTTCATCCCCTCACACCAAACACCGCGTCCTGCGGCAGGTGCTACAGGCCATCGACAAGCCAAAATAAATCCTCCTACAGCACTGCAGTACCACCGCACTCCTACCACAACAGCTCCACAACACCCCTGCAGTGCCACCGCACTCCTACCACAACACCTCCATAACACCCCTGCACTACCACCGCACTCCTACCACAACATCTCCACAACACCCCTGCACTACCACCACACTCCTACCACAACACCCTTGCAGTGCCACCGCACTCCTACCACAACACCCCTGCACTACCACCGCACTCCTACCACAACACCCTTGCAGTGCCACCGCACTCCTACCACAACACCTCCACAACAACCCTGCACTACCACCGCACTCCTACCTGGAAGCGGCAACAGTCACTGAGGTCTGCCCCTTGCAACCACCGAGGACAAGCACACACTAGCCTCACAACAGCAAAACCTCCAACAGCCGGGGCAAAGTGAAGACCGCCTGTGCAGTGCAATTTTCCTGGCACGAGTTAAAGCAGAGTTGGGGGTGACAGGGGCCCCGGGGGTAACCTACAGTTTGACAAAGCATTTTATTCAGTAACTGGGGAAAAGGGAGATCCAGAAGCTGCTCCAGGACAAGAGGAGACTGCGACGCCCCAGGCTCAGGTCCTCCTGCTGCCTCCTCCGTGCACACGCTGAAAGAGAAAGACACACTGAGAACTGAGGAAAACACCTCAAAACCCCTGCGGCGCCCGAGGACTCCTCCCAACGCCTGCAGGCAGCCACACAGTCCGCTTCTGACACCCACAAAACTCCCCCCAGCTGCAGGGATACCCTGTTCCCCACAGCCTCTGCAGCAACAGAACGGCACAGCAAGAACTTCTTAAGAGCAAAAGGGGAAGTGATGCCTTCTTGCCACAAGACTGGCAGGATTAACAAAACCCAGGAGAACTGGATTCACCAAGTACCTCCTCCAAAGTAACAAAAACGTCCTGACAAAAGCAGGAATGCTCTTACGTGACCGCAGCCCTGCTTCCAGGGTGGTCCCTTTGCCCAGAGTGCCTTTCTCCTCCCTCCTCTTCCGTCTTCCTCCTCTTCTCTTCGTGCTCACTCTTGACTCGCAGCTCCTCACGACTCCTCTTCTTTCTTCCCCGGGAGCTGGTGGAAAGCAAACCAGACACACGCTCAGGACACAGAAGGACCAGCTCTGCCTGCCTGCCTGCCTGCAGGACAGAGGCACAGGGGGGAGCTCTCCACAGCTCCACCCAACAGGGCCCTCCCTCACCCTGACACCCAACACTACCCCTACCCCCCTACCCCCCCCCCAGCTAAAACATCACAGATGAGCTCCTCTCGCCAAAGCCACGCTCGCTTGCCCACTCGCCGCACTGCCCTGAGCTCCCAGCTCCTCCCAAACGCCCGGGACGACCCTCCCTTCAGGAAGGTGCTGCGCCCAAGCCCCCAAGCCCTCCCGGGGGAAACCCCGGCTAAACTCACCAGCAGCCGCTGCCCCCTCGACGGCCTCCAGCGGTCTTGATTGAAGCTGCCGCTGGGGTCAGAGGCGGGCACCCTGGGCAAATGGAGCTGGGCATGGAGAGCAGCGGCCCAGGACGCTTCACCCCTGCTTACAGGGGGCTGGGGCCACTGCCGGAACTGCTTAAGGCCAGGGGCCCCAGGGCACCAGCCACTCCCCGAGTTACGGGGCGGCCCGGGGCCCCGCGGCAAAGGGAGGCTCCTTTTCTCCCATTCAGGGGCACTCTGACCTGCGCCCCGCTAAGCGGGTGCTCGCCCCAAACCAGCTGCCACCTGAGCACAAAGGCTCCAGACCCGGGCCCCGATTACAGGGAGGTCCACGACACCCCGGCGGACAGAGAGCTCAGCCTTCCCCCACAGCCACAGGAATGACTCGCAGCAGCCAGGCAGCGGAGCATGCCGGCAAAGGCGGGGGCCGCCACCCTAGCCCTGACTACAGGGAGGGACGCCCTGCCCCACACAGCCCGGCCCCACGCCTCTGAAAGGCAGGGGCCCCAGACACCCGCCTCCTTACAGGCGGTCGCTCCAGCACCTCCCGCAGAGCGCGGGGGACGCGCACAGCCCTGCTTACAGGGCGCTCCCCGCAACGCTCAGCACTAGCCACGAGCCCCACGGAGCAGGAGCCTCTGACCTACGCCCCGGTTACGGGCTGGCCATCCTGGCTGCAGCACAACACCATGTCTTCAGGAGCCCGGGGGGCACCTCAAGCCCAGCTGCGGCGAGGTCGCCCCCAGAAAAAGCAGCCCCGGAGGCCGCACAGCGCCCTGCGGCACGACGCTTCCTCAACCTGCCCCCTTAGCGGGCCGGGGAGGGGTCATTCCTGGTGGCTGGCTAAAGCAGCAGGCCGCAGGAGGGCAGGCCCCTCCGCCCTGCTTACAGGGGGGCCAAGCTGCTCCTGGGGACAAAGGGCTCCACAGCTCGTGACGCACACCCTCGCTACAGGGCCGTCACGCTGGCCACGTAGCCAGCAGGACAGGCAGCCACGCGGGCAGAGACCTGGGCCCCGACTACAGGCACGTCCCATTGCCCACACCGTTACCGAGTGGCTTGGCTCTGCCCGTGGAAGGAAGGGGCAAGCCCGAGCTCTCCCCCTCCTCAAATCTGGGCCTGAGAGAGGACCCCTCTGTTGCTGCACAGAGCTCTTCTTTCAGTCCTGGGAAGCTGAAGCTAATACGCTGCAGCGCTTTTTACAGAGGCCTAAAGGACAAGCTCGCTCACGGGTTCACTCACTCCGACAAGGACAAGACACAAGGACAAAGACAAGAGGAAGGAGACATGGACAACAGACAGGGACAAACATGACTTTCCAGGAGAGAAAGAGAGCCCAGGGCAGCCAGTGCCAGGGGACCAATCCGTACCCAGGAGCGGGAGGAGAGCCTCAGGCCTGCCCCCGCGCTGCATGGAGGCCAGAGCCCTCAACATGCCAAGGGGCTTCACGTGTTGCCAAAGGGCAAATGCTGTGACACACCCCGAGTACAGGGGGTCACGCTGGCCAGGCTGCCAGCGGGTGGAAAGCCGCGGGGGGCAAAGAGCCCTGCCCTGCTTACAGGGCGGGCACGGGGTCCGGTGAGCTCCCTCTCCCCCTCAGGTGCGGAGAAAGGGACTCGCACCCTCCTTACAGGGTTGTCCCTCTCTCCAGGCAGCCAAGGAGCAACACGGCAAAAGGCCAACTAAAGCAAAGACCCGAGCCCTGCTTACAGGGAGGTCGCCCAGCGCAAAGTGAGCAAGGGCACCATGGTGCCAGCCATGCTCTTACGTGACCGCAGCCCTGCTTCCAGGGTGGTCCCTTTGCCCAGAGTGCCTTTCTCCTCCCTCCTCTTCCGTCTTCCTCCTCTTCTCTTCGTGCTCACTCTTGACTCGCAGTTCTTCATGAAGTTCTTCAAGAAGTCTTTCCTCTCCGGGAGCTGGTGGAAAGCAAACCAGACATGCTTAGGACCAAGAGGGGTCAGCTCCAAACTCCTACACCCAGGCAAGCACTGACTCTTCAAGCACCACTCCTGCAGCTCACAACAGGGACAAATGTGCTGCTGGCCACTGCCTCCTCTTCCTTCTTCTCTGGCCTCCCTCCCCCATCCCATCCCCTTCACAGCAGAAAAAAACCTTGCTTAACTCACCAGCAGCAACTGCTTCTCATCTGCCTTCCTCCAGGAGAGATGGTGTCCAGGAATTTTGGTTTTTGAAGCTTCGGCTGCCAAGCTCTAAAGAAAGGAAAACACCATGACTCAGCTTTTATAATATATCCATCCCTATGAGAATGAGGATGCCTTTTTTGTGTGTGTGATCATTTGGAAATCCTGCTCCACGACCCTCCCTTCATCGCTATTGCATCTTAGTACCAGGAGCAAAAAAGCACCACAGAAACCAACAGCGCTCACTCAACCTGTCCTGATAAAAGTTGCATCTTTTCTGCTACTTTCAATATCTTGAAACATCATTTTGTCCCTCATGGGATACCATGTTTCTTCTCTTCTCTTTCTACCCTCTCCCCTCCAAGTTACCTCAGATTTTCCTGCCCAGATCCTCGCCATCTGCCCTCCAAGTTACCTCAAATTTTCCCCCCAAAAGGCTCCTTCTCTCCCCTCCAAGTTACCTCAGATTTTCCCCCCAAAACGCCTACCCTCTCCCCTCTGAGCTACCCCATCTTTTCCCGACAAAATCCTTGCCTGTCTCAATGTTACCTCAGCTTTCCCTCCAAGAAGATCATCCTGTCCCCACTGAGTTACCTCACTAACTCCCTGCAGAATTCTTGCCATGTTGCCTTGATTTTACCTCAGCTTTTCCCTCAAATATGCGCCTCCTCTCCCCTCCAAGTTACCTCAGCTTTCCCCCCCCAAATCCTCGCCATCTGCCCTCCAAATTACCTCAGATTTTCCCTCAAAAATGTTCCCCCTCTCCCCTCCAAGTTACCTCAGATTTTCCCACCCAAATCCTCGCCATCTGCCCTACAAGTTACCTCAAATTTTCCCCCCAAAAGGCTCCTCCTCTCCCCTCCAAGTTACCTCAGATTTTCCCTCAAAAATGTTCCTCCTCTCCCCTCCAAGTTACCTCAGATTTTCCCGCCCAAATCCTCGCCGTCTGCCCTACAAGTTACCTCAGCTTTTCCCTCAAATATGCGCCTCCTCTCCCCTCCAAGTTACCTCAGATTTTCCCGCCCAAATCCTCACCATCTGCCCTACAAGTTACCTCAGCTTTTCCCTCAAAAATGTTCCCCCTCTCCCCTCCAAGTTACCTCAGCTTTTCCCGCCCAAATCCTCGCCATCTGCCCTACAAGTTACCTCAGCTTTTCCCTCAAAAATGCTCCTCCTCTCCCCTCCAAGTTACCTCAGCTTTTCCCCCCCAAATCCTCGCCATCTGCCCTACAAGTTACCTCAGCTTTTCCCTCAAATATGCGCCTCCTCTCCCCTCCAAGTTACCTCAGCTTTTCCCACCCAAATCCTCACCATCTGCCCTACAAGTTACCTCAGATTTTCCCTCAAAAATGTTCCCCCTCTCCTTTCCAAGCTACCTCAGCTTTTCCCCCACAAATCCTCGCCATCTGCCCTACAAGTTACCTCAGATTTTCCCTCAAAAATGTTCCTCCTCTCCCCTCCAAGTTACCTCAAATTTTCCCCCCAAAAGGCTCCTCCTCTCCCCTCCAAGTTACCTCAGATTTTCCCTCAAAAATGTTCCTCCTCTCCCCTCCAAGTTACCTCAGATTTTCCCGCCCAAATCCTCGCCATCTGCCCTACAAGTTACCTCAGCTTTTCCCTCAAATATGCGCCTCCTCTCCCCTCCAAGTTACCTCAGATTTTCCCGCCCAAATCCTCACCATCTGCCCTACAAGTTACCTCAGATTTTCCCTCAAAAATGCTCCTCCTCTCCCCTCCAAGTTACCTCAGCTTTTCCCGCCCAAATCCTCGCCATCTGCCCTAAAAGTTACCTCAGATTTTCCCCCTAAAAGGCTCCTCCTCTCCCCTCCAAGTTACCTCAGATTTTCCCTCAAAAATGTTCCTCCTCTCCCCTCCAAGTTACCTCAGCTTTTCCCACCCAAATCCTCGCCATCTGCCCAAGTTACCTCAGCTTTTCCCTCAAATATGCGCCTCCTCTCCCCTCCAAGTTACCTCAGATTTTCCCACCCAAATCCTCACCATCTGCCCTCCAAGCTACCTCAGCTTTTCCCTCAAAAATGTTCGACCTCTCCCTTCCAAGTTACCTCAGCTTTTCCCGCCCAAATCCTCGCCTTCTCCCCTCCAAGTTACCTCAGATTTTCCCTCCAAAATTCCTGCCTTCTCCCCTCTGAGCTACCCCAACTTTTACCTACAAAATCCTCCCCTCGCCATCTCAATGTTATCTCAGTTTTCCTTCCAAAAAGCTCATCCTATCCCAAGTTTCCTCACTACCTCCCTGCAAAATTCTTGCCATGTTGCCTCAATTTTACATCAGATTTTCCCTCAAAAATGCTCGCCTGCTCCCCTGAGCTACCCCGTCTTTTCCCCACAAAATCCTTGCCTCACCATCTCAATGTTACCTCAGCTTTCCCTCCAAAATGCTCATCGTGTCCCCTCTATGTTATATCATCATCTCCCTACAGAATACTCGCCGTGTTCCCTCAGTGTTACCTCAGCTTTTCCCTCAAAAATTCTGGCTTTGTCCCTCTTCGGGTAGCTCAGCCTTTCCCTCCATAATGCTCCTCCTGTCCACTCTGAGGGACCTTTGTCTTACCCTCCACAATGTTTGCCCTTTCCTATCTAATTTGTCTCTGTTTTTCCCTTCCAAAATGCTCACACTGTCCCTGCTAAGATGTCTCAGGTTGCTTGGTCGCCCACCTCTAGGGGTCTCCTCAGTGTCCCCCCGCAATGCCCTGCAATGCCCACGCAAGCCCCCGACGACCCTCACTTTAGCCTGTGTTGCTGTGCACTGGCTGCCGCAGCGCCACCCCTGCGCCGCGCAGCGACCGCGGCTGCCACCGCCGCCCGCCCCTGACTGGAACTGCGCCACAGCCGGCGCGAGCCCGCCTTAAATAGGGGCCCGCCGCGCGCCGACCGTTGGCGGGAACAGCCGCGCGCCCGCACCGCGGAGCAGCTGCGCGCCGCGCGCCGACCGTTGGCTGCGCCCAGGGCCCCTCCCCCACGGCGACCCGCGGCAGCCGCAGCCCCTCTCAGGGACTCCCGGGGCACCCACAGTGCCGCAGGGACCTCCTTCACTGCCTGGGTCCTCGCAGAAGTTCCCGATCACGGGCAGTCTCGGAGGCTGTTTTATTTCCATGCATGGAAACACTTTGGCAAAACTTTTTTTTTTCAGTCTGATTTTTTTCTGCCAGATATTGTCCAGAACAAAAGCTTTTCAATCACTCTTGGGGGAATTTTTCTACTTCAGACAGATCCAGGAGAGCAAGTTGAAAACACAGTCCAAATTGTTTTATTTTTGAATCACATTTGGTGTTACAGTAAAAAGAAAACATGAAAAGAAATTTCAGGGAACATCAGGCCTGGCCCTCAGATCAAGTCAGATGAGGTAGTTTGGATGCAGCCCATCATTTCAACAGTTTGTTTGTAGCTCATTCTTTCTAAGATAAGTACAGCACGTCTGATAGGACCCTTCCCATGGGACTATGACTCTGTGTCACTTGTTAAAACAACATCCACAGCCATGTCAAGAGCTTGAATTTCCCAGGGATAGATTAAATACCGTTCAATTAAGGGTGAGCCTGTAACAAGTAGTGGGTATTACATGCGGCAGGAGTAGGTTTCATGCAGTGGTGCAAGGCACAGAGCTAATAACTCACCAGGAGCTATTTCTGGCCTTATTAATACCATGTGCTTCTTCTGCTGAGGAAAACAAAGACTCCCTCTGCACTAGCAGTCAGATACAAGTAAGAGTCTCGTATTGTTTTTGCCAAAATATATGGAAAAAATGCAGAGTATTCACGTTTACAAGCCTCATTGGGACTGATATGCCTTCCTGAGCTTCAAGTCTTCTACTCAAAAATCAGATACAGGTCTACCCTGAGAGAAAGCATCTTCTGCAGTGAATGCTAATGTGCTATGCTATTTATTTCTAATAAAGGTGCCACACCTTCCAGCCAAATGACATTGCAATAGTTGTCTGTGAAGGATGACGGGGCAGGTGACATGAGAGAGCAGGAAGTTCTGCCCACTTCCCTCAGCTTTGCACGGGGATCCCTTGTGACCTTTCCGCAAATACCCTACCTGCTAGCTGGTGCTGGTGAAGTGATTAAGGAAGGAGCACAGTCTGGACTGGGATTAGGGAGTGCAAGAGGGAATGGGACTGGCATTTCGGCCCTTGACAGAGGTTTGTGTTGCTAAGTCTAGAATGTAATATTGGCTGGGGGAGGTATATTTTGCTAATATTGGTGGTGCAGGAGGTATCTTATCTTAATCCACTTTCAGTGCTGATCTGATGACTGTTTTCTGTTAGGGATGAAAATAGAGAGAACACATGTTGAGGAAATATTGCAGAACACTCATGATATTTACACCAAGAACCTTACTCCAACCACTATATCCCTAAAATAAAGGAGGAGATTAACTCTTCAGAATTGCCTACTTGCAGAGAGCTGCTGTTGAACAACCTCTAACCAAAGAGTTAGTCACCGAGCCTGTTCAATGAGTAATCACAAACCAGAGATGCACTGAAGAAAAAGAGATTTTGCTTGTGGACAAAAACCTTAAAAAAGATTATTGTTGTCTAATTTTTCATAGGTTTGAAGTTTCATTTTATTTTGGCTTCAGGTTTGTTTTTTTTTGTTTTTTTTCCCTGCATGAGTTTTCATTGTTATTGTTGCTTTTTTTCTCTCCCAAATGATTCACCTAGCTCTAGGGTATTTATTGAAATTCTTGATACAAAATTCAAGGGAAATTAATCTCCCCTTACACTTCAGAAGAACAGCTACATAGTCCGAATAAAGTGGCTTGCAGTTTTCATCAGCTGAGGATGTGGTTCTTCACATTACAGATTTGGTACATTGCTAACACAGGCAAGGGATGTGATATGTAACACTGTCTTCCATCAGAGCAGCCATTGCTTTAATTCATAGCTTTCTGGTGGACAGAATAAAAGCTATTTTCTTTAGCATGACTGAAAAAATGTGGTGACAGCAACACACAAATATAACTGTTACAAGTAGCTAAATGCACGTTCGCTGTATTATTAAAGCCTGTAAATCAAAATGGCAATGTTGACTTATATGCACAGCCTCAGCAGATGGTAAACAATCAGAGAAAGTCAGAGTCCATCCATTCACCATGCTTCCCCCGTTATTAATTACTAAGTGATTGTTTTCCTGGATTGGAGTGTAGGTGTTTTTCTTATAGATGACTGGACAGAAAGCATTCTTGTGACACAACTGAAAGCCAAAGGAGCCTAGGAAAGGACAAGTATTTCTTGGCCTTAAAGAATGCATAAATACCCCAAAGAAGTGTTGTCCATCCATAAAATAAATATATTTATTTTGAGAGGAGTAAAATATATATATATATAAACTTTCCCAGCCTGCTTTCAAGGAGAAATCAGAGTATTTTAGATATACCAAAATAATAACATATGACGCTTCCTATAGTGACACTGAGTAACAATTTAGCACTTCAGAGGAAAACTTCCAGGTTACTGCAATGTTACAGCAGTCCCTGTAACTGTGTCTGTTTTTTTGTGTTAAAGGTATTGGCTCTAGTATTCATTTGGCTACCCTGATATTGCATGCAAAACACACAGTGAAACATTACTTGGATAAGAAAGAAAATATTTCAATAACATTTGGAAAGTTCAAGAGAATTCAGTTTGACTTTCACACGAAGGATGACTCAGAAAGGCAAGCGTATGTACATTTCACAGCAGTTCCTATTTGCAATATCCTAAAGGGGTCAGTAGCTCAACTGCAAAATGTGTGGGGTGCCATGATCAGAAACAGTTGAAAGCACTCTTCTAGATCCACTCCTTGGTAGAAAAATCTTACAAAAACTCAAACCTATTTTAAACCTAACCAAAGAAATGGGCTTCATTCATTTTTCTTTCTGTCTGGTGTTATCTGCTAATAAGAAAAATACATTCAGAAAAGAAAATCAAGTTATTTCTTTAAAGAGAAAAGCTTTCTTAGGAAACACTCTAATATTTCAGGACTCCTTTGCTTTGGAAGTTAGGTAGTATTAAAGATATTGAAGTATAAGATTTTAAAATATTGCAACAACAGCTTTATTTTAGCACCCTGTCAGAAAATGGTGTCTCTTGCTATATAAATTGCTAAGAGATTTATTTACCATTATAATGAGTGTTTAAACAAGGAGCATTGTTAAGTCTTTTAGCATGGGTGGTTAGCAAATACACAGGACCGTGCTGGGACTTTTCCACTGGGGAAGAGTGCAGAGAAGTGATGTCCCTCTCTGGCAGTGACCTGTTTCTTTACAAGGAAAGCATACAAGCTGCTTACAGTAGAAATAGCAACTGTGGACAACTTCCTTGCTCAGAAATTTCTGCCTGCCTTTCCTGCCTTGCCGCTGTTCAGAGGCATTTGGAGTCTGCCGGCACGGCATGCAAGGTGTGTCTGTGGCTCATGTCAGCAGCTCCAGACAGGTCTCCTCTCGTTTTCCCTAAGCTCAGGGGTAGAGCAAAGGCCTGCAGCAGCAGGACGTGGGCAATCCACCTGCTTGAGGGAGGCTTGCAGCCTTTGAGGCCCTGGCTGTGTGTGGTGGTGGTGCTGATGATGCGGGGTCAGGGTCACTGCTACCCCGGAGCTGCTCCCCGCTGCAAGCTAGGCATGCTCCATCCTCCGAGTGCCCTCCCAGGGCCCTGCTCCTCTCCTTTTTCTGCTCCCTTGGCTGAGTGCTCCCTGGCTGCTGTCTCACACGGAGACACCCAGGGCTAATCCAGATCATGGATGGACGGTCCCTCCACGTGTGCCCTGCCTTCCGTATGAGGGCCGACGGCTGTGCACAGACCCGGGCTAGGCGCTGCCAGCGCGTGCAGGGGCAGCCAGCAGCCTTGTAGCCCGGGGGCTGCCCAGCATCTCCAGAGGCACCGGGCATCCGTGTGCAGGGCAGGGCAGGGCAGGGCAGGGCAGGGCAGCCAGGCGCGGAAAGGCTCCTTTCCCCCGGGGGCTTCTCTGGGGCGGGGGCCGCTGCGGGCTCCCGTCGGCGGGGCTGCGGCGGCAGCGGCTGCCTCCGTGCGGGCGAGCAGCCCCGGGCGCCGCGGGGCCGCGCTCCGCCCCGCCGCTGCCGCCGCCGCCGCCGCCGCCGCCGCCGCTGTCCGGCTCCCGGTGCTGAAGCCGCCGCCCGCAGCGCCGCGGGAGCGGCCTCCCCGCCGGGGGGAGTCGCTGGGATTCAGGGGAGGAAACTTCGCCCCCCGGCAGGCAAGGCAGAGCTCGGAGGGGAAGGGAGGCGCCGCGGGAAATCGCACCCCGCGGCCGGCCCCGGGAGCTGGAGTGGAAACAGGTTGTTGGACCTCGTTGCGGGAGGAAGGGGCGGCTGCGATTCGCAGCGAGCCAGCTCTGGGCTCCGGGAAATGGAGACGGAACTGCCGCTTTCCCACCCAGCGATGTGCTGAGAGAGATGGACAGCAAATTACTGCAGGAAAGCTTTGCTCCAAAACCGCCCCTTCCCAGGAAGCTAACGCACTCCCCGAGCTCCTGAACTTCTGGCAGCTGCTAGCTCAGCTTGGGGGCAACCACAGTAAGTTTCCTCTGCGCGAGTCCCAGTTTGCAGGGGTCAGGCAGGTGATTTTTTTCCTATTCCTCTCTGTGTGCGTGGTCAGGAAAAGTGCCACTGAATACCAAAAAGTCTGCTCGAAAGCTTGGGAGAGCTTGAGAAAAGCCACGGTGGAGAGTTGTGGGGTTTTGGATATATTGGACACAAAGTACTGCCACCTCTGCTGGAGAGATTCATATGGCTTGAAGGTAAGAGATAAGTGTTGATGCTTTTAATCAAGAGGTATAAATGGTGTGAATACTCCAGTGAGGGAATAGAGGGAATAGCAGCTGTTGTAATCACCACCACCCAGCAATGTAAATAAAGACAGTAGTAGAAGAAAATATTTGTTGTTATACCAACTGATCTGTTTAGGTTTGGCTTCCTCAGAAATTCTAACTGCAAACCAATAAACATTTAAATTGCTTTTAAATGCTAAAGATGCATCTAGAGATGCTAAGAAACTAGGATTCTTTTTAGAAGTTTGATGCTTAACATCACTCTCACATGCTCATAATGGAAATAAAGTGACAGGGAAAACTGTAGGAGGTGTACGTGTAGTTAGAATATAATGTAGGTACATTCCATTTCCCAAAAGAATGAAATTGTTCAATCAAATTGTTTGAGGAAAAACACAATTTTTTTTTCTTACGACACTCGCTTTTTCTACAGAAGACAAAACTTATATCCCTTATAATTTACTTCTCGGCACTGGTCTTAACGCTGAACAGTCTTTCCCAGTAAAGGATGGGAGATCGGTCTCCTTCACTTTTTTCTGAAAAAGCCTTGGAAGGCAATCTCTCAGGGATTCTCCTCTGAACATTGCAAATAGCTTTTGTGCAAGGTTTACAGTAACCTCTGCAGCATGAAGGGAGTCTGAATTGTTCCTGTTTGTGTCTTAATATTTTTTCCTTGTCATTCAGTTTTAAGTTTCATCTGGCTTGTTGAAACCAGTGGGAACAGGGGATTTAGGACAGGGAATGAGAAGGGAGGGCTGTATTGCGTCCTATTCAGTGCTGAAGTATTTTTGTTTAAAGTTGTTGACTGTAGATGCAGTCCCCACCTGTAAATAGTCAAGCCTCTCTCAGCCTGACTACAGCACATATAAAGTACGGACCATAGTGCTAACAGCATGTGGAGCATGAGTCACTGTTCTTCAAGTACACTTCCAAGTCAGAAAGGAGAGCAACTTTATTGTTTTATAAATAACCAGCCACAAAATTTTACTATAACTAGTCAAATAGATTACACATGCAGTTCCCTGCAAAGTAACACGGGTTATATTTCTAACATGTTCACTCTTTCATTTAATTGTTCTTCTTTAATCACACGATGGTCTTAAGAATTCATAATCCTGTGTTTATGTCTTTTATTTCTTTCAAAGTAAAAGTCTGTGGATTGTCCATAGCAATCTAGAAACAAAAAGAGGTCTATTGATACTATTGCTAAGTCCATCAAACAAGAAAGCTTTGTAAATAGGTTTTCGATAGAACTGAGTCTCAGTAGTTTTTGTATATTTTTCTCCACTTATATTCCTTTTCATACTACAAAAATTCTGTTGCCTTAAAAATTTCATTCTTTATTTCCTATTCTTCTGAGCAGTGCTTTGTAAAAGTACTTTCTGTTGATTTATGTACCATGTGATTATCTTTTTCTTGCATAGACAGTGTATGACATGACAAGCAAATATGATGGAGAAAGAAAGAAAGAGAGAAGGGCAGACTTCAAATCTCCTGACCATTTGAAGTGGTAAAATCAGGAGGAATAACTCTAAGTCAGCAGAATTACCTGGATGTGCGTTTGGACACTGTTTTTTCCCTTAATATTTTTATAGATAGCCATAGAGCCATCACTCTCTGATGTGAATTAAGTGAGTTGTCTTACATGATGTCACATGTCATGAAATATCACCTAACTGCATTGCATGCAGTTACATGTACTACACACATCCGAAGTGTATAATCTGCCATGATATTCCATTTACATGTAACTTCCATAGGCACATGTCCATTGAGATTGCATGTATGTAAAACAGAGCTTCAACCCTGTATGCCATTACATTTATAAAGCAAATGCGTGTATTTCAGGCTTTAGAAGGAAGGATATGAACACAAACCCCCAAAAGCCAGGTGGTGCTGGGTTAATAGTCAGTAGAGGCTGTATTGTAGTAAACACGGATCACACACAAAAGCAAACAGCTTCCTTTTTCCTTTGCATTGCCCTTTGGTGTCATTTTTACACTCTGTGTGAAAGGCTAGGTCATGATTTATATCAGATGAGTGGTCACATGGCATCCATCATGCCCAGGATCCTGAAACCGCTCTGATTCACAACACAATCCAAAATCCGCAGGAAGCCTGCTGAAGTGAGTAGGTTACATCCATGCAAAGATCTGCAAAGCAAAGGTGATCGTCTACATACGCACACTCCTCTCAGAAGGCAATCACAGCTTGACATCCTCTCACTCTGCATACGCTGCATGCATGCAAGGCAGCAAGCACAAAGATTGCACTCTAATCCTTCCCAGCTTTGCTGAAGTATAAAACACTCAGTTAGTATTTCCTTTAATGGGACTTCACTGCTGGTTCAATGTATTCTTTCTCATACTCCCTCAGGCCAACAGACTCAGGCTATTAGCACCATTAGCAAAGGTTCAAAGTACTGGACAATTGATAATTCAAGCCAAATGTGCTGTTAAATGTGACTGGATCAGAACAGCAGTATTTTGTCATTATGTTGAAAGGTCTAAATGATGGCATAGACCAGTGAGTTCTTGTGAATAAGAAGTGCCCCTTTTATAAAACAGAAAACCCTAGCACGTAAAGTACTATTTCCCATGTGTATTCCTTTTAAGATTCCTCCTTTGTATTGAATCAGCAAATGGCCACCCTTCCCATCCTGTGTATTTCAACTTTGGACTTCACATTTGCCTTTAAAGAGCTTATAAAGCTTAGTATTTGATGCATCTCAGAATGCCACAGAGAATTCCTCTCTCTCCCTGGAGTACAACTTACTCTCAGAAAGCATAATTTTCTTGGATGCCTCTGCATTTATCCTTGGATAGCGCCTCCCCCCCCCCACCATGAAGTACAGCCGTATTCTAAAACCCCTTCCTGCCGAATGGGTCATTTTAATCCTACTGGGCCGATAAGTGTCTCTCTGTGCTACGTAACAACCAAATTGCCCAGTAGTTGTAAAAGCCTTGAGGAAAAAATACAGACTGACTTACTGCTAGGCTTTCTCATTCTCGCCTAATGGCATCCAAGGTGTTATATACAATTATCTGTTGAAGCTACAGCTGAAACTGCAGGAAACATTTAGATGGAAAAAAAAATCAAGTTCCTCCAAAAGAAAGAGAGCAGAATTTCATAATACGGCTTGGAAACCACCTTTGGATACTGTTACTTCCACTACATGAAAGAAACCATGGAATGAACTTCTATGCCCTACTCTCTACTTCTACAAAGCGTTCGCTTGCTTGTCTTTGATACCCTTGTGCTAAACTTATCCTTTTTCTCATCTGTCTCTCCATGTAAGTCACAATATTCTTTGACAACTATTACATACTAATGCTATAATAGAACAAAGAAGTTTAAAAAATGCTTACCTTCAAATGCCTAAGTATTTGCAGATTCTTCAGATTTAAATGAGACTGATTTGGCTCATGAATCTTATAATAATTTTATAATAACTCTTTTTCAATTCCATCCTCTGTGCACAATTTTCTTCTGAACAATTATGAAATCTGGAAATGAGTGTTTGCTTTCTCACTTTGTACATAGCTGACATTTCAATGCCAGGAGATATAGGATGGGGAGTATGGTCACGTAACATGTAATTAAGCTGTAAAGTCTTTTGCTACTGGAAGCCTGGATGCTAAATGTTCCTAAATCTTATTAACCCGGGTTCAAGGGGAAACTATACAATTTCAGTGCCAAGGGAAAGAAATCCACAGATGGTTAATAAATGCATAGAAACCACATTGGCTTAGGAAATAGCTGACATGCAAACGGTTGGAAGATGGCAAGGTACTTGCAGAAATACCATATATACTTGCTCCATTCTTACACTCTTGCCCAGGCAACAGCTTTCGGATACTGTCAGGAAAAAGACACTAAACAAAAGAACTTTTTCTGACCTCTCATGGCTGCTTTTTAAGGATAGAGTAGGGGATACAGTAGGCTAAATTTTAAAACGTATCAAGGCTTGAAATGTGGGGAGGAAGGATTTGGAAAGATTTTGGGGGGATCTAACTTCACCATTAACTGTATTTTACAAGGGAAAACTTTTAGTAACTGTAGATGCTCTGGCTAATTCTTCAGGAGCACACAAATCAAACTGGTTAATTTGTGCTGCCTCTCCAGGGTGTTGCTAACTAGATTCTTTGGGAAAGGGGGAGGCAATTGTTTAAGTACTGTCAAATGCATCATTTCTTGTGCTGTTACAAAACCAACCTATATTCAATCTAAAATGGTTGCTAATAAGTATTAACTCCTCTACCAATTGTTCCGCTTCAATCATGTTTTCTCTTGCTGTCCCTCATATGGATATTTTTAGCATTATATTCTTTTTTTTTAAGATGTGACTACGTGTTCAATTGCTTCTTTGCTGTACATCCCTCCCAATTATCTCGGTGGGTATTTTTCTCTCAGCCCCCTAGAACGGGTTTATTTCTGGTTTACTCTTTCCCGTTAGTTTCCATG
Organism: Apteryx mantelli; assembly: GCF_036417845.1. Lineage (NCBI taxonomy): Eukaryota > Metazoa > Chordata > Aves > Apterygiformes > Apterygidae > Apteryx > Apteryx mantelli. Next base: position 1,976,796 of record NC_090000.1, read on the forward strand.
TGGTTATGTGGGAAGCTGCACGTTCTTTATCAAAGCAGAGAGCCATGATTAGTCCATTCAGAAAATGTAAATGCAGCCTTATGTGTTATGTAGCACTGGAGAAAAAGAGATAGACTGTAAGGAGCAGTAAAAGCCATCAATAACAGAACACAGCGTCAAGCCCTTCAGGTAGGCCCGGATGAGCAGAATGATATCCACACTTTAAATTCCTAATGGAGCTAAACATACACACTGAACCTGTGTACCGCTGCCTGGGGCTAATGAGAGTGTGATCCAGTCCTGCTGAAACAAGTGAAATCCACCGTGCTCGTGCAGCCTTTGCAGCTAGCATTCATTTTGATTTGTATCTCCTTTTCTGTGTGTATTCCATTATTTATCCCAAATTTCAGAGTTTGTAGCCTCAGCCATTTCTGTCTGAGATGTCCCAAGAGCTGAAAAGATGCTTATTAGTTGATAAATACATGTATTTAATTTTACTGAATGTTTCAGGTTGCAGGCTGCTAGCATTGTGGACACATCAGCGGGAACACCACTGCTGAGAATGTGTAGTGCAATTCTCTGCATTGTAGAAAAACGGATTCCTAACCGACATCTCAGGTTTTTGAATCATGTTTCCCTGAATGCTAGAAGTGAGAAACAGTATCAGAAAAGTCCTTTTACTACCTAATATATCACACCTTGCAAATTCCTTGTCTGAACTGCGTATTGGCCTCAAACACTATTTAAATATTGTATGCAATTTGGTGTTTAGCAAACTAAGATTCTGTCTGTTATAGGCACTCTTCTGACCTTCAGTTACCTCTGTATCCGCATATTTCACAGTCTTTTACATATTTATACCACAGGCTAGAAAAATGTGATTAGCTACAGGATCACAAAAGTCCACAGTTAGATCTGACCTTTTTATCTGTTTTCTCTGGTTACCACTCCAAGCAAGAACACCTTTGTGTTAGAGCCTTACCTGCATGTTTGGGAATCTAGTGCTCTCCCGAAGCAGAGAGAACAGGGTGTCTCCAGTCAGCCCACTTTTGCTTAGGCATCTACACACAGATTTAGGAGTCTAATTTTAGTCACCCATGCTTGGAAATCTACAATTATGAAGACCTTATTAATTTTGAAAGCATTAAAATAGAAAGAAAAACCTTAATATATGGTATTAAACAGCAAGAATCACCCAGGTCCCAGTATATGAATCATTTATAATCTCCCTGGGGTTGCAGATGCTTTAAAAAAGTGTCTGTGATCGTACAGGAATACTTCAGCTCACCAGGACTCTGAGTGAAAGGCCAAGCATGTGTAAGATCTTTATCTGCACTTTCTTAATGGCAAACTGACAGTAATAATTAGAGGTTTTTAATTATCTTACTAACTAGGGAATCAAAAAGTCAACATCAAAATCCCCATGCTAATAAAAATTCCTACATGTTCTTGTTATTGGTTTATTTTTGTTTGTAGAGCATGCATCTCAAGTTGGTCACAGTCCATGAGTGGGGATTCTAGACCTCCTTCAGTGTAAATTAATAACAGGAGTTTATTAAAGCGTTACAACTATTATTGTTATTATTTTACAACTGCACACAAGGGTTTCAGGCAACTCTTAAGTTTCCCTTGGTCTTTCTACTCTAGAAAAACAGAGTAAAAATGGAGCCTTTTCCTCAAATCTTGCAAATAGTTGTAAAGTAACCTTTAATATTTTCCAGGGTAGCACTGGGGTAACTGCTAGAGATAAAGTTAACAAGTGGAAGGGATCTAAGGGTGTGGGTCCACTTCCAGGTTGCAGGCAAGGGCTGAGGTAGGTATTGGCACATTCGATCACATGCAGCTTTCGTCCACATTGCTGGCTCTCTGTCTGGCTATAGCTCAAGGTGTCGACACTGCCCTTAGAAGAAACTGAGCTTAGGGTAACTATCAACAAATACAGGGATTCCTTCTTACCTGTTAATGAATACTGGGCACTGGAGCTCTATCTATAGAGCTCTGCATGGATGGTGTGTGGTAGCAGGCTAACAGCATTTGGTTTGCAGGGCAGGCACAGTCTCAGGGGCTGCCATGGGGGCTGGATCAGGCTCTCAGAGACACAAGGCTGGGTCTTGAACTGGCAGCATAGTTCAGTGGCCTAAATAAAATAATGCCAGCTTTGCACGACTGTGTATCGCTAAGGGTTACATGTTTCAGTCACATCAAGCATTGCCTGGACTTGTAATGGCCTCTTGTGTTTTTAAAAGGTTGTGTGGCATTGTGCAGTATGTTTTATATTCAAAACAATCTGGAGATCAGTAAGTACTTTGCAGAATAAGGCGTCACACTGAGAATCTCAATGACTGTATCATAGAGATGGCTCAGTTGGCATATATCTGTTTTGAGAAGGGTCTGAGAGAGTTAGGAAGATTTTATTATCCTTGACACAAGAGGAAGCATGCGTATAGAGCAAATTTGGAGGGAGGAGGCAACACTCCTTTAAAAAGTCTTTTTTGATACCCTTGATCATAACATTGTTTCTGGAGAGCTGTAACAACTAGGGCTAGCTGAAAACTTCACGGCCAAAACAATTTCCATTGAAAGTCGAACTGAATTAATTTCTTCTCAGAAAGTAACTGCTTTTCTCACAATTTTTCCTCCTTTCTTCTTTTTTTTTTTTTTTTACTAGTACAAATGCAATAATATTTCTTTACTAACACATTTCTTTTAACAAAAAGCATTCTGGGTTTAAAACTTTTGACAGAAGTTAACACTCCTAGAAGAGAGATCATTTCTGCCACTGGTATTTTGCCATTCCCTTATTCCACCCCCAGAAAAGCCAAGGGTACTTTCTAGAACACAAGCACACATACTTCCTTTGAAAGATGTTTTACTAACAAAAAAGTAAGCCATACAATGATGATTTGCAATTATTAGTTATGTAGGAGGATATTTGTCTACATATGATGTCTAATTCTTTGCAATTTCCTTTGCCCTCCTTTCCAAGTGATATTTTTATTTATCTGTAGATTGTTTTTTTCTCAGTGTCAAGTAAAAATCAATTAGCAGTTACAACAGTAACAGAAAATGACCAAAAAGGCATAACAACAGTGTTAAGATCCTTTGGGACTTCATTTTGCAATTTGGTTAAATTGGTGAATTTCTGCATCAGAAAGCCTCAAAATCATACCCACAAAACCTTAGCATAGGAGACATTGCTTGTGCATACGTTAAACATCTTTTAGAAAAGGGATAAAAAGAGAACAAGGAGCAGAAATATTAAAGTAAAGGCAATTATTAAATATGTCCAAGAGACAGTCCAACAACTTGGACATTTCTATCAGCATTCAGCATCCCCCCAAAGGTTACTCTGAAGACACTTTTCATGTGCCAGGTGTGACAACACCTTGACCTTTAAGAATGTGTCTGATTTGGGGTTAAATGAAAAACTGTGAAGTCATAGGCAGTGTCAGCAACCCAGGATTACACAGCAAATCACATTGCTTACAGACGGTAAAAAGAATGGTCTTTTTGTCCCCAAGGAGCACTATAGGCTCAAGGAAAATGCAGACTGCTACCCCTAGCATGCTGCTGCTGACAAAGCCATAGCACACTGCCAAATTGCCACTCTGTGTTTGTCATCTTTGTTCAATGTAAAAGGTGCAGCTTTATTAGTTTATGAAATTTCCATCCTTGCTATAGATGTGACTTTGGACAGATGTACCATGTTTCAGCAAGAACAAATATATCTGAGAAGTTCCTGAGGCCAAAACAAATGTAGAATATGTGGAGAAGTATAATGGAAGTGTTCGCATGAATCATCCCAGAGCCTTTGAGATAAAGGACGTGAAGGCTTATCAGTGACAGCAGCTGGGAAGGGGGCTTGGAAATTGTCCGCCTCAGTGGTTGGTCTGCCAGGCAGGGAGAATCAGGGGTTTCCCCCAAACCCATCTTGTGCCTGCGTGCTGAACAAAATGACATGAGTTTGTGCCTGCACTTTGTGCCCTTCTTGGAAAACTCAACAAAGAGGCCGCAGATGGCATCAGTAGTCAGAAGCAGTAGAGGCAGGCCGATTTACACGAGCAAGGGATGTCTCATTCCCACTTTCCTGACTGAGCCTTATCCTTCTTCTGGCTTGTGTTTATCAGGCCAAGAAAATCTTTAACTCAAAGAGAGAATTCACTGTTTTTTTTTGTTTGTTTGGTGTTTTTTCTTTTTTGGGGGGTGCTATTACACAGCTGTTTGTGGAAAAGAATAAGACACGGGTCTGGTAGAAAACAGCAAATAAAACTCTCTTTGCAAATTATTTCTGCAAATGGGGATGCCAAGACTGAGCTTTGATGGGAAGATGAAGGGAGGTGGATTTGCAAGAGGAGTGTGTAAAACGACGCCTCTTCTCTACACTGTTTTAATCACTTCTTTTAGGAAGACAAAGGCCAGTGCCTGCTGGAGGTTTCTCTTGGGCTTCTCTACTTGTTCCACCTTCAGCAAACAGGGCACTGAACATCTCTGTTCAGATCATGCACATTTTGCTTTTAGTTTTCTGCACCCCCTTATTTATATTGCTGATGAATAAAACAGCCACTGAAGACAGCAGCAGGTTTAGCCCTGCCTTAACTTTCACAATTACTTGTACCTAACGGTCCATAATTAAAAACATTAGTGGCCCCGTGTAACATTTCCTCTGAAAGAGTAATTGCTCCCCCTCACTAAATAGGACAGGAATATTCATGGCTGTCTTGGGCTCTGTTAATGACTTTCTGGAGTAAATGAATATGGAAAGGATGATACAGAATTCATAACTAGAGCATGTCCAGACTACTGGGGCTACAAGCTGTATTCATTATGGATGTCGTCTTTGCAAAGGCTGCGCTCAGAGGCCTCAGATAAAACCAAGTCTTCACCATATTAGATGCTAGAGGTGCACACTGCAGGAAGCGCTTCCTGCCAGCCAGAACTTGCACTTCTTTACAGCTTTCATGATCTCAGGCTTTTTTTCAAATATACCTACCAGCTGACCTCAGATAAATTAAACTGGAGATGTCAGTGCGAAAAAAAAAAGCCTTCTCAGACTGTTCACCACTCACTTGAAACCTCAGGCAGTAAATCTGGAGGGTTATTGGGCTGCAAGCCAAGGGTCCTGGCTCTGGACTCCGAGGCTGATCGATTTTGTGAGCGAGCCGAGCTGCCACTGTCACAGCGAACTGCTCGGTGTTTGCGCAGAGGGGAGCTGGAGCCATTCCCCGGCGGCCCAGGTGCTACTGCAACGCAAACAGCAACGGCAACAGTGTTTCCTTTCCCTTCCTCTCCTGTTGCCTGTTTGGGGATTTAAATTATAAACTTTTCAGCGCTGTATTTTGTATACAAATGCCTCACAGCAGGATGCCACTTACTGGCAGTGTAAACACCAAGAGCTAAAACTTACGCACAGCTGTTGAGTGTGCGCAGAGACCTCAGGGCTGAGGCAGAGCTGGAGAAACACAGGGGGAAGCCCAGGTTGTTGCCTGGCCACAGCAGAGTGGGTCCCTACCACTGAAAAGCATGAAACATTAGTGCGGTGTTTCCCTCATTCCTTGCCTCGAGACCTTGCAGCACCCTCCGAGAGCCTCTTCCGTGCTTAAATATTCCCAGAGCAGTAAAGCGCACAGTTCCTTGCTTCAGTCCTGTAGCAAAGGCCATCACAGAGCCTATGCAGTCTTTTAGTCTGAACTGGCCTCCCTAAAAGGTAAAGTTGTTCCTACCACAGTTTATTGTACCTCTTGGTATGGTAAGAAGGCCTGTGACCCACCTCCCGCTTACAACAGCTCTTCTGTGCCCAGGCAGGATTTTCTGCAATTTTGAAGCTGAAGTGACTCAAATCATTCAGGATTTGTCCATGTTGCTGGCAACAAGTGATGTACAGTAAGGGGGAAGTTACATGTATTTTCAAGGTTTCTATCAGCTCTTCAGATTTACAGGCCCTTGCTTCCTCCCTTGAAGAATCAGCCCAAAGCCATTAGCTGAGCAAAGGGACTGTAGCAACAGGCTGGAGACCTGGGAGACCAGTCTGTTGTTAGGCTGCCACCTGCGCGTGTGCTGTAGTTAGACTTAAAAATGCTGATGAGCTTGCCTGAATTTTAATGAAGGCCTTTGGGAGAAGTTTAGTTTAGCGCCTTCTGACTAGCAAAACCAAGTAGGACAGAGACAATCTTATACCACTTCTTATACCACAATCTTATACCATCTTAGCTCAGGAGGAAGAAAAATTGTTATGAATTCATCTGGAAAACAAGTTGTATCACAAATGTTGGAAGCAATGATGTCTGCTTTCCTGTGGAATGTTTCACAGGTCTCGGATCCCATGCAGATCCTCTGAGATCTAGGAAGAGGTGTACCAAGATGGCTCTCTTCTCCACCCACTATCACATTTCACAAACTTGGAGGAATTTAACATTCGATGTAAGACCTCTGTGCTCTTACCAATCTTTTTTGACACTGGCCAAACAGTTTGAAAGACAGGCAGAGAAAAATATACCCACACATGCACACGGACAACAACCTCCCTTTCCCCTTCCCTCCTCCTCTGCCACTACAACCAGATGAGCATCTTTCTTCAGGAAAACAGCACAAAAACTTTGAAATCACTTAGTGGGTAAAGGGCTCAAAAAGTAACAAACAGCAAGAATTGGATGGCCTATAGGTTGTCAAGGAGCTTCAACAAGTGAGAACAAGTAAGAATGAGCACTCAGTTTCTTTAGGCATGTTGGAAAATCCTTTCCTTAAACACTGGCAGGATGAAGGCCTAGTTTTTGTTCCTCCCCACTGCCTTAATGAGAGGCTCGTCTGGGCACTGCTGTGGAGCAAGCTGGTCCTGGAGAGTTAAGAGCAGGGATGCTAGATTGCTGCAGTCCTGGTGGGAGCACAAGGGAGTGCTTGGCTCCCACGATCTGGATGAGGGATTCGATGGTGAGTTGGACAGGGGCGGCATCGTATAGGGTTATCCGATAGCATATGACAAGTCTTGTCACATTGCATCTTTCATTAGCTCAGCCAAAAGGCTGGGAGGGAAAAGATGCCTGACTCCTTTTTAGCCTGCTCCCCTGCTGTGCATTCAGACGGGAGCCGCTGTCCTGAGGTGCCCCGGGGAGCAGAGGGGTCTGGTCGGGGTTCATTGCGTCATCATTCGCCGCATGCGAATTTCCCTGCCAAGCTTCTGAAATATGAATGACACGAGGAAATAGGAGTTTCCTCTAGCATGCGTCTTGTCAGGGGTCCCAAAAGCAAGCTGCTAACTCTCTGCAAGCTCACTCTCTATAAAATGTACACTCTGCTCTTTTAATCTGTGCCTTGGTATTATCAGGCCAGTTTTATTTTCAATGTTGCATGTGTGTCTCTCTCCCACATGTCTGCTTGAGATCCAAATACACACGCTATTTCTGTTACATGAGTTAAGGGCCAAATCCCCTTCAAATAATGACAACACTTCTATTGGAAAGTTAATGATCTCCCCAAGTCTTTTCCAGCACTATTGCTGTGATAACAGATGCTGATTTACAGTAGCTGATGATCAAGCCCAATTCTTCTATGGCTGAATGCCCACTCTGTGGGAGGAGATATAAAAGAATGGGTCCACAACTAGATATGTGTCCTTCCTCTACTTATATTTTGCTTGCAAAGATGACAAAGGTGGGTGTTGGAAGTCAGGATTTAAGATGAAAGGTGGAGCTGATTTGCAGCAGGAATTAAATGATTACAGATCATTAGGATTTGAGATTTGAGAAGCACTGGCTGATCTGCCGGGGAGGAACATGCAGAGCCTCCTTGCCTCCCTTCTGCTGATTCTAGCCAGTATTTATACTCCTTCACCATGAGGGACAGAGCAGTAATTCATCTAATGTTTTCTTGAAGTTTCAAATGCAGGGAAGCGGCACTTAAAGCAAGAAGCAGTCACATGAATGTTGTGCTGATTGACACACTACATCAAACCTTCTACAAAGAATCTATTAAAAGGGACTTCATGGAAAATGTTAGTCATGTATGGTTCAGGGCAAATGCCTGCAAAACATAAGAAAAAAAGGGAAGGCAAGGTAAGGCAATGCAAGGCTAAAAAAGCTCCACTTTCTTCTGGAATTGGCTTTTTTGGCAAGCATTTTTGCACACAAGCTTACTGATAGGAGTGGCAATGAAAAGAGCAGATGTTGAATGAATATTAGATGACAAAAGTGGAAGGCAAGTATTTGCTTTCCTCAATCTGATTTATTATTGTTTACTTTTAATAAAGTATGACTGAAAGCCTCAGAACTGAAATATCATTGTGCTAGGTGCTGCATAAACACAGAGAGCCTGGCTGAAGGGAAAAAAAATTTTTGATCAGCTGAGAAACAAACACAATCTCTTTCTGCAGTCAAATTAAGTTACACTGTTCAAATGCCAAGCAGCAAAACTTAAAGTGAACAAAAAACAGATGAAACAAAAACATTTTAAATCCTTAATCATGTTCCACATTTTAACCAGTACTTAAAAGTAAATATTTTGTTCAGACTTCAGCCCTCTCTATAGATAGCTATTTGGGGATGGGGAATGAAGAGATTCAAACTTTTCAATTCCTCAAAATAATACAGTTACCTCTACTGCTGATTAAGGATTATTTGCAGACATTGGTGGATGATCTCAAATACATAATAAATTCTAGAAGATGAAAGATCACCAGCATCATAAGGCTTGGGATTTATTGGGTTAGTCAGTAGCTCAGATCTACTCAGAGGGACTTAGCATGAAGATACATATAAACAAATTAAGAAAAAACAGACTTCTGTACAATCCAGGACAGTAGGCCTATAACTTTGCACTAGCCAAAGAGAACCAATGCCTTTGTAGTCAGAAGCCCTGTCTCTGACAGCAGCCTTCTCCAGGTGAGAACGCAGGAATGAAATGATATGCAGTGCTTACTCCATTAATTTGCAATCTTATCTGTAGCTATTACAGATTCCATTAGACCCTGCAGTGCAAGATCTAATTGCTTCCACAATTTGTTTTCAAATGAGCCCAACAGAAGACACCGGAACGGGTCTTTGTTTCTAAGAAAGAAATTCTTCACGCCTTAAACACTGAAAATCAAGCTCTGTGTATTATCTCTGGCTGGGTACCCCGAACTGACAGCACATACAGTCACAAGTGATTTTAAAAGATCCTGGTCTGCCTCTCCTTTCCACCAAGCTGAGAACTGTTCAAGTGGGCTGTTCTTAATCTGCCAAATGTCCCAAAGCTCAAAGCTTGCCCTCTCCCCAGCTGTCCTTAAAGAGCAACACGAATCAATGGCTCTGCTCCAGCTGCCTGCCAGGCAGGAGTCTAATCTCTCTTCTGGATTACAGGTGGGTAGGAGGAGTGATGGTGTTTTCCAGAAAGAGATTACTGCTGGAAGAAACTACTTATACCTTCTTCCATTTGTGAAGGAAAACTAGTGATTCACAACGCTCTTCTATTCGAGATGACTGTCTGTGCGTCTGTCAAGTCTCCTTTAAGGCAGACTAGCACTGAGACCACATGTTCTCATGATTGCTGGGATGGCTTAAGACTCCATGTTGGAAGTCTTGGAAACATGATCTGAGGGCAAAATGGTTCTGAATTTTCCTTCTCATGAAAGAGGATGAAATCTGTGAAAATGTTTGCAAAACGTATTCCAAACTTGGGTAACCAAAATGTTTTGAGTTATATCTTTTTGAAGAAAAGAGCACAAATCAACTACAATTTCAGAATAGATGGTTATATTTTTTTTTCATTTTGATGTGAGAAGATTTAACAGGCTTGAAACCTTGCTATATCCTAAAAAAGCTCATGCACGAAGAGACTAGCTTCTTCTTGAAAATGTTTTTAGTTTTGACTGTTTAACAAATTCTAATGATAAAATGTTAAAATCCGAAAATGCCAAGACATTTCTGATAAAATCCCATGATAAGCTGCAGGTCTTGAATTAGGAGAAAGCCTTTTTAAAAACAGAGCTTGCTTTTTATCAGCAGAAAGATGTGGTAAAGCAAGTTAAGTGTACATTTCTTTAACTTGAGGGATGATATCACAGAATGCCTCTCTTCCATTAGTTCTTACAAAAAAACTGCCAAGCCATTAATTAAGGATGAGATTTTCAAAGGCCATTAAGGCAGGAGATACTAGATTCCCAGTGAAATTCAGCCTTAGAATATCCTGCTCCAAACAGTCGAGTCTAATGTGTGTGCTGGTTTTCAAAACCTTTTGGCACTGAAGGGGGGGCAGTAACACTCTCTGTTCCACTTGTCTCTGGTCTACCGATACCACAGCAGTCCTGGGAAACGTTTCGCTCCATCATCACTGTGCCCAGGGATAAGGGACAACTACTTTTTGGGGAAAAAAGACCCCAATCCCCCAAAACTTCTCTTTCTCTCTCCTCTCTGCAATCCAATTTAGAACTCAGGCAGAATTTTATGGCACTGTAGGACAAGAGGGATGATCAACACAGTAATTCCACCAGTGGAGAACTGAGAAATCAAGTGACTTCCTGAAGTCAAAAGCATTGAAGCATCCACAGCAGAACTGGGAATCAGCCTTTCATTTCTTGAGTTACGAGACCATTGCAGGAAGACTATCCCACCACCCACTCCCATGGGAAGGAAACTCTCTCCGTGTTCCAGGGAATGGAGGATCAAGCTGCTCTGGGTCTCCTCACACTCTGTCCTAGGCTCTCCCTCTGCTGCTGTTAGCGAGGTGGTGATTCATGTTACAGAATCAGTGCTGAGAGCTCTGAGCAACGCAATTATTGGGAAGTAAAATGCTGTGAAAAGAAAATATTGTGGCATCAGCAAGAAGAATGGTTAAAGTCAGTAGCTCAAAGACCTATGCAGCAGCAGCATATTATATACAAACCCCATGCTAATAGCACTTCTGAGCCCTTACAGAAGGAAGCACTTAGATTAGGTGCTTTACAGCACACTCGTGGGGGACATATGCACTCTTCCTCATAGTAAGATCCAATTAAACAGCACACAAGAGCAGGTGAAACTCAGCGATATTTCTGAATCAGAAGTGAGCAATAACTGTGGTTAAAATGCCTTTTATTTTGAATAACAAGGCACATGAAGAATGGGGAGCCATTTAGAAAGGCAGGAGAGGAGGAAGCTTTTCAAGAGGCTCTTGCAAGGAGCTGATGGGAAGAACTGTTGTGCTGGATGGACATGGAGGTTGCACAGTGCTGAAGAGCTAGGACTCAGCTCCAAAAAAAGCACAGCACTCTCAGGATCTATGTGTCTAAACAATTTCTGAAAATACTTGTAATTAAGAAGGTAGGAACAGAGGTAGCTAAGCCTCCTGCTTGTGTAATCTACTTCTTAATAGAGAGAAAACCACTGTCTAAGAAAATGCAACAAGCGTAAAAAGTTCAGTACGCCCAGCACAGCTTTCTGCAGAGGTAAAGTCAGTACTCAGAACTGTTTAAAATGTACCTACCACCAGGATCTCCTCCGTCTTCACTGTCAAATCCCTGCTTTCCTATTTCCTTACTTCTCCTCTTCCCTCTCAATCTCTGCAGACACTATCCTTTGCACAGAACTGGATGGGAACAGCTTCTCAGTCACTGCTAGCTGTTACACACCTTCTTTCCTCTCCAGTGAACCATGACCAGGAATGCACAGCACGAATTATCAGCTCCGGGCTCACATGCAAGAAATATTGAAACTGCTCCAGAAGCTGCCTTCCTTTGCACGGTGCTGCTTAACAGGAAGCAGAACACCTTCTCAAAAACACCTTCCCCATCTCTTCCTCTTCCATATCCTTCCTGCTGCAAACGAATATGTCATTTCCCTCAACTGCAATGCCTCAGTTGCGGTCTCAGTGGAGCCTAGTAATCAGCACCAAGAGGCATATTTGAGACAGAAAAGAAGTCAGTTTGACAGCTTTCCTGTGGCCCACTGATTCTGAAATTTCTGAGGAAAATGACAATATTCAGGGAGGCACTGTACTGTGCGAATACCACTTAGACATTGATTTCTGCCAAACAGAAATGCCTTTAGAGCAAACCTGTCTCTAAACACCTATCCCAGATAGCCCCAGGCTAGTCTTTCAGTAACCTGTTGGGTATGTCTGGGTAGCAGCAGCAGCCAGAGGAAAACAGGCAATCTGGCTAGACTGGCATGCGAGAAATACCTTGGGAAAGGGAAGCAGCAGAAACAGCCGCTGCGAGGATTTTGTTGCTGGTGGCTTTTGTTGGGTTTTGCTGTCAGGACCATGTGGAGTTAGCTGGAAGCAGGAGTCCCAAGCCAAGTAGCATGGCAGCGTCTGGAGCCCGTGGGAAAGCTGAACCCCTAAGAGCAGGCAGATCTAGTGACCTCCATAGCCCACATGAGCACTGCTAGCTGTCTGCAAGCCCTGCATGAGCTCTCCGTCCCTCCCGGGAAAGCGCAGTCCAGCCAGCAGTCATTCCTCAGGCACTGCGGCAGAGAGCAGTGCCATCCGCGGAGCGGTGCCGTCTGCTCAAACGCCTTGGACTTTGCCGCAGCTTGTGCCGCTGCTTCCCTTGGCTTCAGCATGGTAGGTGCCAGGTGCCTCTCCTGCCTTTCCAGCCTGCTCCAGGCTGAACTCCAGATGCCATCTCAAATACGTTATGTCTGGGGCAAAACCTTAGGGAATGTGATATGATTTTATGAAGAACCAAGGGCTGACTGCATGTTTCGGCAGCCAGGCCCAGGTTAGCTCTGAAGGTCACAAATCTTTAGCATACAGAAACCAGATGCTGCAATGGCATAAATCATGGTGTCTGCTAGACACTGATGCTGGCTCAGAATCTGGCCTGTGAATTTTTATGCCTGAAGGCATTTACAGGCAGAGTAAAACCAGAATGAGTGTTACACCTTTGCCATTGTCTAAGAGGAAAAAAAGGGGCATTTGCACTGAATCAGAGCACAGAACTAAGAAGACCACAACACAGACCCAGGCTGCTATTCAAACATGGGTGAGCTCTAGCTGCGAGTTTCTGCTAGTCTCCTTTGCCCCTTGCTTCCCAGTGAGCTATCTGGCACATATATTTCTATATGGTTGAGCAAACTCTGCTTCTTGACTTCATACACATTTCCTGTTTCAGACCTTACCAGAAAGACAAACTGTTTTGCTGCTGCCAGTTGTGAACATTACACATTTGCCAGGGAGATGGTGTGCTGGTTTGCCACAAATGTAATTAGATGATCAATCATGAGGAACTGAGGAGAAACACTGGCATTGCAAACAAATGCATTTTTTTTTTCCTTTGCTCTCTGAAAAGAGTGGGGAGCTCATTATAAAGGAGGGAAGAACTCTGGTTCTGCACTCACAGCCCCTCTCCTGTCTCCCTCTTTCCTGTCATTTACAGCACTGAGTAGTAGCCAGTAGCAGAGTTTCTCCAGTTGCTGAAAGTTGTCTGGAAAGCACACGGACTTGCTGAGGGAGGCTGTTTTCCTCTGGATGGCAAACTGTTTCCCAGTTAGGCCATACCTGAGCAGGGGCATTCAGGGAAGCTAATGTGATGGGGATTGGCACTGGCATCGAAGTGCTTCTGATCTATGGAAGAGGAAAGCCGCAGAGATGCTGTGCATTACATGGGCATGCTGCTGCACCAGCTGGCACCAAACACAAGGCTACAACCTTGCTTTTCCCTCCTGCCCTTGAACTCTTAGCAAATCCATATCTGGATTAGCTCAACCATACTAAAACCCTGTGTGGACTGTGTCTGGGAATTAAAGTAGCTTTACTGCAGATAATTCACAAAGAAATTTGTTGCATTTCAGGATTTTACCCACATTCTGCATCCAAAACCTCGGCTAAGAGATTAACTCACTCCTCAGTGTCTGCCTTGCCGAGGGCATCGGTGCACAGAGTTGCTGGAACCAGCAGGGCCACAGGGAGAGCAGAAACACCAGCTTGGTACGTTGATAAACTCTGTGCCAGTAGCCTTTTGGCGGCCGCAGAGATATGAAAGAGCTCAGAGGGCTCAGACACCACTGGACAGGATATCACATAGTTTCCATACACCAACTCCAGCTATTTCAGTGCAAAAGGACATGCAAAAGCTTTAACACAGAGAATACAAGTGTATTCCTCTGTAAACTACTGCTGCTGATACATAACACGGCAGATGGTAGTAAATCCTTTATGACCCTCTATGCTTTTATACTGCAAGTCAAGCAGGCACTACAACAAGATGTAAAACTATGGTTTGCACTTTGCAGCCTACGAGCACCATCTTTTAGCCTGATACCTTGCAGGTCACTGCGTGGGCTGTCCTGAAGCCTGGTGTTCCCTAAAGGCTTCTTGAAGGACTGTCATTTCCCAAATCCTTCCCCTCTGTCCCCATACCTTTTCAATGGGAGTTCATTACATCGGACAAAACCATTTGGAGGAGAAATCAGAGCAGTAAAAGAAAATTTTTAGAAAGCTCCCCCGCAACTACCAGCACAGTATTTTAACCACAAGGTACTGCCAAAACCTTTCAGTCTGGACAGAAGGTTACTGAGGGGTTGCAGGACACTAGTAGGGACAGCATAGATGGTGGGTGGCTGTTTTGAAGGAGGAGGGTTTTCTCATAAAACCTCATATAATGAGATGTCATTTGTACTCGCTTTCCTCTGTATTTATCATGCCTTCCCTCTGTCTCCATACAAAAATGCAGGTGCCTGGACAAAGGTGCTGAAAACCACTCTCTTTTCAGGTCAGCTTCTTTAAGTGCTTCCTCACTCTCTGCTGAAAAACTGTCAGCAGTAAAATACAAAGTGCTCTTACACTAATGCTGAAAGACTCGCAAGACGCTCTGATGGCCACCATAATGCTTCCAAATGATGTCAGTTTGGTGTCTGAAGAAATTAAGATTATTTTTAGGACTGAAACAGAAACTCTCAAATGTTAGGAATTACCAAAGCTGTCCATGTAACTGTAGTTTCTTACTTTAGGGATAAGTATGAAATGCAGTCTTTAAGGACATGGTCACAAATTACCCTATGTTTTAGTTTCCTCATTTCATGCAGAATATTTGGACCTTTTTCATATTTCACTTTTCTAAGTTAAAACTTGTTTTGAAGGGAAACACTAAAATGTTTCATTTAAAAAATGCTCAAATATAATCTTTTGATTTTTCTCATGACGACCAGCTAGCTGAGCAAAAAGACCCAGGCTGAGAACAGAGTCGTGCTGCTGTCAGGCTGCCAACGCTGCTATTGTCTTGCAAGTGAGCTACCCTACCACAAACACCAACCACTGTTTGTGCTGGCATTTATATGACATTGTTTCTGTATACGAAATTGTGGAGAAGAGGAAAAGAATTGGCTTTCTGACCTCATCTGTCTTTCTAACCACATAAAAAACCTGGAGCAGAATTGCTCATAGCCACCCATGATTGTGAATACGGGCAGAGTGGCAGGGATGTGCACATGGGATTTTGCTGATAGGATAAACCTTCCACTGACCAGTCAAACAGCAAGGAAAGGGGGTTATGTTGTGAGTCTCTCTTCAGGTAGTAGCCAGCCTCCATCAGGCTACCCTAATTTGCAGCTGCTGAGAACATGGCACAACCCTAAATCCATAAACTTATAAATCCCCCTGTACAAAGTCCTTATGAAGAAGAAAAAACTTAATTGCTTTAAAATGGTTTTTGCTGAGAGGAAGAAAAAAACCCCTGTCTTACAGAAGCTGCAGAGGGAAATGGAAGAGAACTTCTGCTCGATTTATCCAGGGCCTTCTACATTCGCCCCCACCCAGCAGACTGACGATATGGGCGCAGGAGAGACTGGTTGCATATGGCTCTGCCAGTTCCTCAGCTGAACTGCGATGGCCTGCGAAATGAGCAGGGCTAGATGTGCTCCGTACTTAACCCCCTCCTTGTCTCTGGCCTTTTCCCCATGAAGCACAATCCTGTTTTGTGAAACACTGAGCACAGTTTCTCAGATCAATAAGGATACTAACACTTCTCCTTTCCTGCTTGTGAGCTAATGTCGTAGCTTCATGATTCTTTTTTGAAATTAAGATAAAGGTCGAAGATGATGGTGGCTGACGTAACAGCTTTGTGGTGCAGATGGGCTTGCAACCGAAAGCTGAGCTCATTCTTTTCCATTTTCCCTGTTAGGCTAGAAACTGAAACAGAGCTAAGTCTGTGTACATAAACTTTTTTTTTTTTTTTTTTTTTTTTAATAGGAGCAACAGTTATAAGACAGAGGCACAAGCTAGTCTCGTTATGCTGTTCCCATTTTTTAATAATTTTGCTTATTAGTGAATCATACGGTGCAATTGCAGCCTGGGAGGTATGTGCCAGAGCAGAGGAGACACAGGGAAGGGGTGCAGCACCCTGTTTCTTTCCTTGCTGCAGGTCACAGGAGCTCCTCTTACTCAGAGGAGCCAAAATGAGTCGACTAGTGCAGAAGGTGAGTGGCAGTAACCTACCGCTCCCTTTGAGGAAGACATATGCAGGCGGGGAGAACTGAGCTTTTGAGTGTCCCCAGCTTTCCTTAGTGCAGTGTATAGTGTCATTTTTTGCTCAGAGTGGTGTTGAAAATACCTATCTAAGACTTTCTGTAAACTGAAGCATTATAGTTTTAATATGTATGAAGACTTTCTGCCTTTACAGACCATGAATTTGATCTAAAACCTACTGGTGTGGAAAGGGCAGGCAGAGAAGGTATACATACACAGCCAGGGAGCTGAACTGAACTCAAACCCAAACACAAGCTGTTTCAAACCATTATTCTTTGTCAAACCAGAACTGAGCCTGAGTTGTTTTTCTGAAATCCTTATTGAACACATACTGGGACCAAAAAACCCTCATTTTCTTCTTTTTCTGGAATCTGAAATGAGCCTGACTTGTGGTTTTGAAATGCTGTTTGCAATTCTAAGCTGGAATTGAAGAACTGCAGTCTCAGCTGAACAAGAATCAGGACAGGACCAAGGTGCTGATCCTGCACAGATCAAATCATTCCACTCCTCTTATACTTTTAATATACCTTTCTGTATTCCTCCTTTTTTCATCCTGCATTTTATGCATCTTTCTGCCTTCTTTAGATAGTTTTGCATTATCAAAGGGCAACAGGAGAAAAGAAAAAAATTGTTGCTGCATTTAGCATTGATTTTTCCCCTTCATTCTGAGTCACATAAGCTAACATTTAATTAATTTGTGACACTTTGACAGTTTTTAAGAAGACATTTGTAGAGCTATCAAGTGCTGCTGATAGCACTGTCAGACAGACACTTTTTGAATTATCAGCTATTAAAGACCCATATGCAACAAATTTCCAAGGTTTATTATACAAATTGTTCTTTGAATGAGAAAAGCACACAAAAGCTCACTGAAACACAAAGAAATCATTGTTCCCAAGGGAATTTGATATTTGCAAATGTTTTGCTATTTTGATCACTTACATGGTTTAATAAATCTAATTTGCTTTGTCTTTTATGAAGAAAATTAAATGGCCTGTTTGGGGTGTTCCGAGAACATGGCCAGATTTTCAAATCATGGCTGGTCTTCATGCAGATACGGCTTAAGATAATATGAAAGTACTTTTTTTAGGAAGTGCTGAGCAGTGAAACGAAGTCCCTTTAAGATCTCTCAAACTGGAAAGCTCAAAATGAAAGTGGCTGAAATCTCCAGTTGCTTTTGAACGGCTCTTGCCTTTATTCCTTGATCATGCTCGCCGACACTTCACCACTTCTGGTGCAGTGACCGTTTCAGGCCTAGGTACAGATGTGGCTATTTTGCTTTTAAAAACGCCAGCAAACCTGGCAAGGGGCTGAAATGATCAATACGGATTAATGCAGTTCCAGAGAGCCTTTGCAGTGTGGGTGTCAGTTCAGCTACGGCAAATCTCTCTTTGCTGGCCTCACTATACTAATTTACCAAAGTTGGCAAAGCTGCTGTTTGAACAAGGGGGACAGGGCTGTGTTTCACCCTGCTCAACGGCACGGCTATGACTTGATCTTAGCATTTGTCTGCCCCTGCTGCAAGCCAGGGCTGTGTTATTGTCACCAGACTGCACCAGACTTGCTCTTCCATGGAGCATCTGGCATTTGCAGCTCTGGCAAGCTCAGGGAAACTGTTAGCTCCTACAGTGAAACTCAGGTCAGCGCTCCTCTCCTCGTGCTCCTTGTGGCTGTCAAAGGGTGGACTCAGGTGTGCCCCATCAGCTCTGAGCATGTCCATTTTTGCCAGCATTGTCAGCTCAATTGATGCAGAGGACAGGGAGAATTTGCAGACTGAGGCAATACTCATGTTTTAGCCCACACTGCTTCAGCAAACACACATCATGTGGAAATTCCCTCTTTTTCTAAGGCATGTGCAAGAACGTACAGCGCACTATCACTATCCCGCTTTCCGAACAGAGCTCAGCACTTCTCTACCATTTCCCCTAGGGGAACAGCCCAAAGAATGACACTTATCCATCGGTAGGAAATAACAGCTTCCATTTTTATCTCACTAAGAAGCTGCTTGCATTCATCCACATTTGGTGCAGGCAGAGCAGTGGGAGTGCTGGATTAGCAGCACATCTGTTTGCAGCTGCTTAATTATTGGGCAACAAATGGCAACTGCCACTTAACTATCCCATTGCAATTGCCACCACAATTTTTCCCACTTCCAGACTTCTTTTCCTATATTTAATGACTCCTCAGCACCTCTGCTGTCACTGGAGGCATGAAAGAACCCCTTGCTTTAGATAAACTCACCCAACCGATGTCCGTGGTGCTGTGAGCGTATTTCCAGCTTTGTTTAAACAACCTCAACAAAAAAAAATATCAGTGTAGAAATCATGAAGGGATTCAGCACAGGTGAAAATGTCTCTGTTCCAGAAAAAGAGTCTTTCCAGTATGCCAGAAACAGTGGCCATATGTACTGCAGCCTCTCTGGAAATGTGAAACTTCTGCTTTTCCTATGATGGCACCAGACAAAGACCCCACCAAGGGCACCTGGTGCCAGGCCTGATGACGTAACTTAACTTTTAGCCAGTTTCTTACAATGTGGACACTTGTGTAGTTGGATGCCGGTGATCTAGGGGTACCGGGAGTCCTGATATCACTGCGCTGCACCACCTGCTGGCATAAAATCAGTATAATCCCACGGACATTCACAGACCTCAGCGAGCCTGCAGCCTCTGGAAATCTGGCCGAGGAGGTATCAGTTCTGCTGTGCTGTATCGCCAGAGCAGAATTCACGGCCTTCCCTTCTCAAACCACATCCTGCACTGTAGCTTTTCTATGCATCTTCCTCGGCAGAGGGTAGCTTTTTGCTTTCTGCGTTTGAAGCTAGCAACTCACAGGCTTCTCTATCTAGACAGCAGCATTTCTTTATATATCATTTCCTGCTCTCTATTAAGTTCATTTTCGTTCTTCTCCCTCTTTGCCCTTAAGAAATGGCTGTAAACCTTGAACCTGATCCGTAGCCCAGGGAAGGCCTCTCAGGGACAGGCCTCTTGCTGTCTGCTGAAAAAGGCCCAGCTGCAGAAGCAGAGCACAGCGGTGGCCCTGGGAGACAGGAAACCATCCTGGGAGCAGTGCTCTCTTTTGGCATTGCCAAAAGGTACCTTGGTGTTAACACAGAAAGGGGGATTCGGAGCAGCCTGACTGTGCTCCCGCTTGTGATTGCTGGCTGAAAACTCATGGCACAGCCACCGCTTGTGGCTCTCGTCTTGCATGGCCTGAGCCCAGGCAGGAAGGCTAGGCACAGACTCCTTCCTTGGGAAGCCACCTAAGATAGACACTTGCTGTTCTCTTTGCTGTGCCTGGGTGTCATAGCAAACAGGAGACCCTAAACAGGGTTTAGGGTACTCTGTGACAACAAACACCATTTGTTTATATGTTGCCTTGATAACAGTGCACGGAGCAAGGTGATCAGCCAGGCTGATGGGTAGAAATGGTGGCTCGCAGTGATGCCCCAGACTTCAGATGAGACCTGCCTTCCCAGTGCCAAGAGCTGAAGAAGCTGGGCTCCGGGATGGCACCCAGTCATGCCCCCACCATTTTCCCCTTTGCACTGCAACCTCACTTGGGGAATTGCAGAAGCCAGGCACAGTCCAGCCCTGACCTGAATAACCTAAACTGCTACTGTCAAGTCTCATTATCATCATGATTCAGCTCGTGGTTATTTCATTTATTTATTTCCCTGCTGGAGGAAAAATATAAGGAAAAGCAAAGAAAAATGAAAAAGAACCTGGCCCAAAGCCCCAAGCAGCATATGAAAAATAAACAAAGCAGGTCATGGCACATCTGCTCTGAACCATGTGGAGCAGTTAGCTGATACGGCTTGTCAGGGGGAGCCGATGCAAAAATCCCAGGCACTCTGCCTGACTCAGCTGCAACACAGTTACTAGGATCCCAGACCGCAGAAAGCTGGGGGAGGAACTGGAAATAGTGCAGGACTTCTTGAATCCCTGCCGAGGTATCTGACCATCAGAGCAGCCTCCCCTCTGGGTCTTCATCCTATTTCCAGTCAGCCAACCGTTTGTACACTGGAATTCAGGGCAGGGCAAACAGGATCTGTAGAATCCCGAGACTCCGCTCTTTTAATTAGAGCTCATGACAAAGATAGCCAATGCAATTAACCATTAGGTGTTCACCTCCCTGTCCAGTGAGAAAGCTACTTGTTCATTTTAAATGACTGGAATAGGAGCGGGGTTATGTATCAGGTACTAAACAATATGATTTCATGAAGGTCCCGTTTGAGGCCTTTGTTATTTCCATTGAATATCTTGACAGATGCTGCATAGATTAGCATTAGCAAATTAGTATTATTAAAACAGATCAGATAATTTCAAGGTATTGTGTGATACTCCTTTTTAGTCTTTCTGATATTTCATTGTCATTCTAGCAATGTGGGACTGAAAAGTTGTTATTCCTTTAAGGTTGATTTAACTCGTAGCCTGAGCCACTGAGTCTGTTCCTTATCCTGAAAATCCATCTTGCAGAAAGTGTAACTGCCCATGAGGTAGTGCAAAGAGGGGAAGAGTTATAATTACATGGACTTTTTGCAGTGTATGTCATGATGCTGAAAAACTACATGGCCATATTGTCCAGCACTTCCTGGAAATGCCACTGCCTCAGGGGCACGACTTGCAGAGAAGCAGAAAAAAAGCATCACAAACCTGTTAGACTATAGGCTTTCGGTCTGTGGTACACTTCACTTGAGTTGGAAGTTTCTAACGCAGTGCAGCTGAATCAGGAGGTGAACTCAGAGATGGTTATAAAGCTCTTCTCCTCCTACACGGGCAAGCACAGCTGCAGAACAGACTCTGCCTGGACCTGTGGAACTAATCGCAGGGGCTCCTTCGCTATATGTGTCTGCTTTGTTCAAGAGGCAGGAACGTGCTGTGACAGTCAAGCAAGTGAAAGATTAATATTCAACACATAGACTGTGCTTGCACAAGTTCTTCCCTGTCAACAGCATCTCAGAATAGCTTTGGTCTTTACTGTCCTTGGAGTCAATCACAAGAATGAAGTAATTGCAACTTAATGCTGGTATAAAGGAATTACGTGGACGGTCTTGCTTTGCCTGCACATCATCGTGCACTTTGATTACATAGTTCTTTCCACTTTGCGACCTGTTTGCTGTTACCTGACCTCAGGGAACAAAATGGGAAAGCCAGAAAGGCAAACAGCACCTTGGGTAGCTTCACAAGTCAGCAGCGTCCTTCATCACATGCATTTCGCAGACTGGGTGCAAGACTGACAACAACTGGAAATTGCCTTGTCTGCAGCAGATCACAGCTCTCCGGAAGGATGTCTCCTAATATAATTTTGCTATAGAGGGCTGCTCACTGTTACTTAGTCTAGAGCCCAGGATAGATTTACCTGACTACAGTGGTGTCTAAGTAATTAAAATGTCAAACTCTATTAATGAGGACTGTGGGGCCTTGGTTTCCTGCACAGCAGTGAGAAGTGGTTGTGACCTGCAAGTTAAGAGCATATGGTAGGTGGCCTGAATATGTCCTCTGAGCCCAGGTATGTCTATACCCAAAAACACATGTGGGGATTCACAGTTGTTCGTTTCCGTACTTTTTACTTGAGCACCTGCCCAGGAAACACAGCTATTGAAATAACATGAGAAAGCCTCCTTATATAGCTTTTCAATATTTATTTTATATACAAAGAATCAGACAAGTCAGAAGGGGGGAAAAGCCTCATAACTAAATCTCCAGAGCACTTGAGATTTATTTTCCAGTTGTTCATGGACCAGTGTAGATGTTCCTAAAAAACATAAATTTACTCTGACTTTGATTTTGGACTGTAAAACTGTAAAAAACAAAACAAAACCTCTGTGCTAATATTTTTATTTTCTTTTAAAAATGCAAATTTCAAAATGCAAACACGTATACAGAAGAAAGAGTGGGCACATTAGGTCAAAATTTGATGTGATTTCTTGAGCTAGAAGCAGCTACTTTCAATAGCAATCCATTTCAACAGTAATTGCTTAACACATAATAACCTTCCTCCAATGCATCTCTATTGATTTAAATGATTACAGAACTGTAAAATCAATAAGAAAAACATAGCAATGAATCTGGCCCAGTATTTCAAAATGTGAGCAAATTAGCACATCAGTGATAAAGGAGTTGGCCTAGAATTTTCCATGTCCCCATGAAAATATCTAGGCACTAGTTAATACCCAATATAGTAGCAGTGATAAACAAGAGAAACAAAACAAGATACCTCATAACTGTGGGAGCAGCTTGTCTCTGCCCGGTAGCTGCACCGCCTAGAAGGTCCTTTCAGGATATGAGCATCACTTTCTCTGCTGATGACTCAGCAGCGAAATCACAGTGGGAAGTGCCTCATTTTATCCTGAAGGGAAACACAAGAAGCCACCTCGTTTGGCAAAACCCATCGCCCTAAAACACAGAGGCATCCTGCCTCCTGCAAGGTTCCGGGCTTCTGGTAAGGCCTCTCGGTGGCTTTGGTAGTTCACAAGGCCGTTATAGGCGCTTCAGCCATAGACAGCAGGATATAATTTGGAAAACAGGATTGTGGTGTGTGTGTGTGTGTGTGTGTGTGTGTGTGTGTGTGTGTGCATGGTGGGGTGCCCAGTCGGCTAGGCGTTATCTAACAACGTTGGACTAAAATAGCATCAAGGTGCCTTTTGATCCCACTGTGAGTGCTATTGAGTGGATTAGAAGGATTACAAGCTTGCATCCAGAAATCAGGAACATGTCAAAACCTGACTGATACCTAGGCTTTTATTAGAGGCGTAAAGATCACCCTCTCTAAAATAAAGGTATTTGCTTATCTATCTCCTCTTGGATTTTGTACTGATATTGTCCAAAGCTTTTCCTGCAGGAAGAGGGCTAAATTAGAGGAACTTTAAATAGTTTGCTTTAAAATGCCTGCATCCGTACGTAGTCTTTGCTAAAGCAAAACTTTAAACCAGCATCACACAGGGATGCAAGGGGAACCAAAGGATATTGGATACTAGGTACAGAGAGTCACTTGAGACTGCTCAGCATCTCAGAAAAGTCAGCACTAGTCTCTGAAGAAGCAGTAAATAACAAAACTTTTCTGTCATTTGCATGAATGTAAGATTCAGGGATGTAAGCAGGTCCATCGAGAGAAGAAATATAACCCATCATCCGTAAACACCTGCTTTTGTGTTTGTTTGTGTGTGTGTGTGTGTGTGTGTGTGTGTATATACACCCAGAGAAGGTTCTACAGAGCCTAGGATCAAGACGTTTTGTTATCTGCTTGCTATTTGTTTTTAAAAAAATTATGGTAATTAAGCAATTCCATATTTTTCATTTGGAATTGAGATAGACACTATGGCAAAAGAGAAAAGTTCTCAAAATATTTATATGCCAATTTTACCCCTTTGAAAAGATTTTTAAAGCTTGAGTTATATCATCCTCTGTACAAGTTTCTCTGAATTATCTCTCTGAAATTGTGAAGGATCATTTTTCAGCTATTGCAGGAGAAATGTCTGTCTTTATTCTAAGCCCAACTCTTATGGCACTATTTTAGCTCTCTGAAAGGGGTGTTTCATTTTCACCAGACACAGAGTCACTGAGGCACAGATAGACCAGGTAACATCAGCTTGCTCGAGACACCACCTACAGTTCCAGACCCGGTCCCATACTTTCCCCTTTAGGCCATTAAATATTGCAGTCTTTGCAGGGCTTACGTGATGTGCTTATGTGATGGCAGCAAGACTCTATACGAGGTAGCATATGCATGATGATTTTATTTTTATTTTACATTTTGGCCTTTGACTGTCTTTTTGGCATCTTCTCTGTGGCAGGGTGGAGCCGGAACGTGGCGCTTTTACCTTCATGGATCCACTAAACCTCTCCTGGTACAACAGTGACATTGGCAACAGGAACTGGAGCAAGCCACTCAACGAGTCCAATGCAGACCAGAAGCCTCAGTACAATTACTATGCCATGCTGCTCACCCTCCTCATCTTTGTTATTGTTTTCGGCAATGTGCTGGTGTGTATAGCTGTGTCCAGGGAAAAAGCCCTTCAGACTACCACTAATTACCTGATCGTCAGTCTGGCAGTGGCAGATCTCTTGGTAGCAACTCTGGTCATGCCTTGGGTGGTCTATCTGGAGGTAGGTGGTCCAGTTTTCTTTCACAGTACCAAATATTTCTGGTGGATGGTTAGTGAGAGGGGAGGTTTAGCTGCCTGGACATCAACTAAATGTCCAGACCCTCCCACTTGTCACAAAATGAAAATGTTTTTTGTTTTCCTAACAGTTGATCAGATTTTTCCAGGAAGTGGACTTGGCAGCAGATGAGAGGCTGATTTGAAAATTCAGAAGGCTAAACTGCAATCCGATTGCATTGAAAATCTGGCCTTTAAATACAGGGTTCAAAAGTGATAGGATCTACACAGACTACAAACTACACAGACAAACTGTGCATTCTCAAGCGTGAGAACGAATCTGCAACAACATCATGGGTGTCACACTAATAAACTGCACCCAATAGCAACCAAAAGCATGTTCTGAAGGACCACAGCAATAAGGAGAGCAGGCAACTGTGTAAGTGGGATGTAAATGCAGACCTGTTATGTCACAATATATAAGAGAAACAGAATCACAAGTGAGCTACTTGTCACGTTACTGCAGTTAGCACAACTCTTTGGTACAAAAGGCGTCTATGCTTCTGCATACAGAGCCATTTTGAGCAGCACTGTTTTGTGAAAGCCAAATATTCCCAAGACTGCCACACGTGTACCTGATGGCAAACGACTCTTGGAATGGTAAATAGCTGGAAAGAATGAAATGGCAGATTTGTACAGGAAAGGATAAGAGAAGCTGAACGGCCCTTCTTCCCCGGTCCTTTTGATGCATGGGTTGTCTGCGTTCTTCAGTCAGCTGAGATTTGGAAAGGTGGAGGCAATCCTGTACCAAAATAAATGACCAGGAGAGAATGAAGGATGGCGAGAAAGCAGAAGGCTGAAACTATATCGAATTTTCAAGTTATTGTCAAGGATTTGTTTAGAAGAGAAGATGATAAAACTGAGAGGAGAGCAGGGGGAAGAAATCGTTATCAGCCCATTAAACATTAATGCAAAGCAGAACAAACCCACTGACATGACATGGGCTGTCGAGAAGCCACAATACTAATTATCACTCTAGTTAGTTATTGTTTGTGTGGCACTTAAAAAATATAAAGCACTGTGTATGTGCTAAAGCTTATTAACATGACCACAGGCTAGTTGTGATTGCAGTTAATACCTCTGGGATTAGTTACACTTTTCTATTGTATTCCTCTTTTGCAACAACCCATTTTAAACAGAGGCTCTTTCTGTGAGAAGCTCCCACTCTCTTAGGCTTAGGTACAAGTCTTTCAGACAATCCTTGTTTTAGTTTGGAAGAATAAGATGCTTTCTTCCTTCTGGGCTTGTGTGTACATGGAACTGGCTAGGAAGCTCTGCTTCATTAATCTACCAAGTAGGACAAATTTAGCCTTGTATATCTCACTGTTGCTACGATTTTATGTTGATCGGAGTCCTGTCTGCTCTTATCCACACTCTACTAAACCTAGTCCTATCTACCACAACTTGAAGAAACATGTCAATATTTGCTGACAGAGAAGAAGCCATTGCACTGATGTGGGTTAGGGATGCTGCGATTCTTCTCTGTGCCTGCAGTCTCAAATCAAAACTGGCCAGAATCCTTTATTCTGCAAATAATTTCATGTTTTTTAGAGTCTGTGTCACAAGTTGGGACAAAAACGGATGTCAAAACACAGGAAATCCTTTTAAAAATTGGATCCATTGGAAAGAAACCTTCTACCTCCAAACTTCTGAGGTTTCCCATACATAATTGCATACATTAAGAGAAAAAACTGCTGCAGTTTACAGCATCTCCCATAAAGTCAACTATGAGTTCAGGAAACTGATTGTCACACAGGATTATATCTGGCTGGAAACCTTTGCCTTTGGGCAAAGTCTAATCAAATCAAGTTACCGATGTGACTTTGTCTTTTAAATGCTTTTTTAATCACTGTGTATTCATCTGTCACTCAGGCTTCAATGCAGTCATTCTTTCTTCCTTCTTTATGCTGCCTATGGTTATGTATATCAGAGCAGAAATAACTGAAGAATAGCTATCTTATTCATTCTATTTTCAAGTGCAGTAGGACTCTATTTATATTACAGGGAAATATACTTTTTTCACTGCATGCCAAATACAGTAGTCCTAATAATTGCTGTTAAACTTAACTGTCAAAGTTTGGTTTCAGTAGCAAGATAAGGGAAGATAAAAAGGCTACCGATAACTCAGAAGTTATCATTAGTTCTCTGTCTTTATCACAATATGTAATATATGTCAAGGAATTTTCCCTCTGAGTTAAATCCATTTTGTTTGTAAAAAGTAATATATGAGGAATTTCTTCTCTGACTTTTTAAAATAAAAAAAAAACAAAGGAAAGCTCCTGCTTTTCCATTACTTATCTTTGCTAGGTATAATTGCAAAAAAGTATCTTATGAAAGGCTGTAAATACAATTAGAGGTGCTAGGTACATAAAATTAATGTATTTCCTTTCTGATACTTCTTTGTAATGCTTCAGACACGTGTTTAAGCTACTACATAGTTCACGCTGACTTTGAGGAGACTTGTATTCTCTTATGTGATTGGCGCGTGTGAGGCCAGGTTTGTGTTTTCCATATGGGTTGCCCAGCTCAGAACACAGATTAACAGGATGGCATTGGGAAGGACGGAATCACACTAGCCCTCAGGAAAGAGCTCTAAAGAACGGCTCAGATGGCCCAGAATACTCTCTCTGCGGCCGTTCCATCACTTGAGGCCCTTAGCCTGGAAAACACAAAGCCCCTGAAGATGCTCTGTGGCAAACAACCCTGTTTGGCACAGCAATGTGATTGATTGCATGAGACCAGCTGAAACTTCTGTGGACAAAGTGTTGATCCCACTTAAACTAGCAAGTGTCTTTATAAGCTGGTGCAAAATTCTCCCTTTAGACTCTTGCAGCAGTGCACACTCAGTGACTACTTTTATTGACTATATTCTCTCTTTTTGTAGGTGGTTGGTGAGTGGAGGTTCAGTCGGATCCACTGTGATATCTTTGTAACCCTCGATGTTATGATGTGTACTGCCAGTATCCTCAATCTCTGTGCCATCAGCATTGACAGGTGAGGGCTCCATGGCAGCAAGTCATGTCAAGTCCTGTATGGCTATCAAGAGTGTGGTCAAAGTCATCTTTATATGGTCTAAATTCACCTGTGTCTCTGAAACTTGTCAATAGTGAGAGCTAGTCTTGCTGAAGTGTTTCAAAGGCTTTTGAAGCCTTTTGAGAGAGGACCTAAATAAGGGTCTGAGCAGGGATTCACTTAGTGGCAGCCACAGAAACACTAGCCTTGAAAATGTAAATAGAATTTAGGCTGTGTGTATACATCCCTATTAGATCAATCCTTCTGTTTATATACTTAAGTGATGCAACAGGCCCCAGTGGGAAGGCAGTAACTCAGAGAGCACAAAAGAGACATGTTGTGCTAAGCTGACCCTAGCCTCTTGCCTTGCAAAACAGGAAACTTGGAGATTCATGAAACCTGACTTGCCCTATATTCTCTTTCTGGACTTGGCTTCTGGACACAGTCGCTAGGTATAATTTCCCACAGGATTTATCAGCCGTGGCAGAATAACAAAAGACTGGGTTTGTTTCTTCACACTGCAGGTACACAGCAGTAGCAATGCCAATGCTGTACAACACCCGCTACAGCTCGAAGCGCAGGGTAACTCTCATGATTGCTGTGGTCTGGGTGCTTTCATTTGCCATCTCCTGCCCACTCCTGTTTGGCCTCAATAGCACAGGTAAGTGTTATGTTATCTAGGGCTGGCTGTCAGCATCTTCCTGGCTTTACTGGGTCCCAGATGGACTGCTGTTACAAAGCCAGGAATAAACACGGGATTCAGGTTTTAGGCGTATCGGAAGGCATCCCTCCCTATTTAAGGTATCCTCTCCCTACACCAGCCCAGGATATTTGTCAGCCACTTCTGGATCTGTTTCATCGCTTGTTGTTCCAGATCAGCGTTGTAGACACATCAGAACAGAGGTTATGTAGAAGCCTACATAACACTCGTTGGTGCTACCAAAAAAAAAAAAAAAACCACAAAAAACCCCACTATTATATTAACACATGTGACAAAGAAAGGCATGTGACAAAAAGCTTTATTGAGACAGGAGAGAGGAAATGGCTGTTCTGCCACCAGTTTCATAGGAAGACTGGATCACACACAGCGTGGGATTTGTACGCTTTCTGTTATAAGCCAGAGACTAGCCAGAGACCTTGGGCCTGTACATGACTCCCTGTGATCCAGGTGGCGTTCGCTGGTCTTGCACCACTTCCAGTTGACACGATGGTCCCCCCAGAACCCCTCCTTCTCTGGGTATCTCTGTGCTTTCCGTTGGAGAGAGGAGGGGAATGCTGATACTAGCTCCTAACAGCTGGGACGATGATCCTGAAATTTGTCTTCCAGATGAGAATGAGTGCATCATTGCCAATCCTGCCTTTGTTGTGTATTCCTCTATCGTCTCCTTCTACGTTCCCTTCATCGTCACCCTGCTGGTGTATGTACAGATTTACCTAGTGCTCCGGAAGCGCAGGAAGCGCGTCACCACCAAGCGCAGCACCCATCCCCTGGATTCTGACACACGGGCCCCGCTGAAGGTACTGAGACCCTCCACCTTGCTCTCACCCATCTCCATCCTTTTCCCTTCCTGCTCCACTTCCTTCCCTGAAGCACTTCCTCCTCTCCCCAAATGACACTGTCTGGAGCATGTGAAACGTTGGCTCACAAAGGTGGATGCTGTGTCCGATGCCACTGGGGAATCCCAGCTGCACACCGGGGATTATCAGGTCACACTGGCTGATGCTTCAAAAGCCTCCCTGGATCTCAGGGGATGTTTCATCAGCAGATGTGCACTAGGAACTGCGTCTTTGACCAGACCCCATTTCCTTTGATTCTGCTGATTTGGGGTTGGTGTTAAGACTCACCCCAGCCTACAGGCTTCATCACTTCCTGAGTCAGCCCTGCTAAGACAAAGAAGCTCCGTGGACATAGTTTGCTTGGCTGTTGTATAAACTACATCACTGGTATGATACCACTGAAACACAGCCGCGACAAACAGCCTTGTGAAGCACGGGATAAGTGGAGTGAGGCTGAGCGTGCTAAGTGTGAGACTGCTTGTCAGAGTGCTAGTCTAGCAGGTGTACAAAACGATTGGTAGGAACATATAGTCTCAGAGGCACCATCCCCAAACTACATCCTAATAATTGCCTCAGAAACCAGTTCCATGTGAGGAAAAGGAGGCAGAGAGACAAGGGTGGACTGAAACATGACCAAATCTTTGTAGTTTCCTTCCCTTGGTGAAAAGCACCAGGGATGCCTGCCTCCATTATTCCTTCTTCAGAGTACTTTTCCATCACTTAGAGTGCCTTAGTCACACTGATTAATTCCTGCTTTGTGCCCTATGTTTATATCTCCATGTGCCTCCCTTACCAGCTTCCCTTCCTAATTACTATCTGCTTGTGTAACCTCTGAGCTGATGCTTGCCCCTTAGGACAAATGCACTCATCCAGAAGATGTGAAGCTCTGCACAGTTATTGTGAAGTCCAATGGGAGTTTCCAAGTTAATAAGCGCAAAGTGGTGAGTGTTAAAGAGAGTGGTAGCTTTCCAGAGCATTCAGCTTTCCCCTGTTCCCCTTTCAGGATACAAAATGAATTTATGTAGGGTGGGAGAAAAATAAGCTAAGAGCAAAGGTTAACATTCAATAGAAAAATTTAAATATTCTTCCTGTTCCTTAGAGTGAAGCAGAGGGTTTAAGATCAGAGAGCTC
Source organism: Apteryx mantelli (assembly GCF_036417845.1). NCBI lineage: Eukaryota > Metazoa > Chordata > Aves > Apterygiformes > Apterygidae > Apteryx > Apteryx mantelli. The sequence continues at coordinate 2,007,043 of NC_090000.1, forward strand.
AAAAAGCCAGACTAAGCTCACCTAAAGATCAGCTATAAAAGCCATGACATTTTAACAATTTGTGTCCTTTGATTTTCTTCTTCTCTTCATTATTTAAGTCTTGAACTGCATTGGCTTTGTTGGGTTTTGCTTGTTAATTTTTTATTTATTTTCTGAAAACCTAACTGAAATACATGGGGCATAGAGACAGCGTCTCTCCCATTTCCTAGCCTCTTTGTATAATAAAGGAATCAGCGCCCTTCACTGCAGTTCTGCCAGTCTCATCTACACAAATGTATTCTCCCATGTGAACCTTTAACAGCCAAGCATCCACCAAAAAAGGTAGAGAGCAAGAAGAGGGGTTGATCATTTATCAACAGCATCCAGCTTCACTCTGTAAGAACTGTTCATTGCTCCTCCTTGTATATTTATTTGTTTCTGTGTTGTGGGTATTTGATTCTTGTCCAGGAGGCAGAGAGTCACATAGAGGCGATGGAAATGGAGATGGTGTCCAGTACCAGTCCTCCTGAGAAGACCACTTTCAAACCAGCTGCACCAAGTAACCATCAGCTGATTGTGCCAGTTGCTTCCAATCAGTGCACCAATTCAACCCTGCAGGCAACCTTGGACAGCCCTGTGAAATTAGAGAAGAATGGACATGCCAAAGAAACCCTCCGAACAGCCAAGGTCTTTGAGATCCAGTCTATGCCCAATGGAAAGACAAGGACCTCTCTTCTCAAGATGATTAACAGGAGGAAACTGTCACAACAGAAGGAAAAGAAAGCCACTCAGATGCTAGCCATTGTACTTGGTAAGAGTGCGCTCTGGCTTCCCCTTCGTGTTTCTGTGGAGAGCCAATCGCTAGTCAGGACTAAATATTGAGTCTGGATGTCAAACTGCTTGACCAGGCATGTGACATGTAGCAGAGGTAACTTCTGGTGGAACATGCAGGAGACATAGGGAATAACTGAAAAAAAGTGTGTAAAACAGACACAAAATAGAGGTAGAAGTGCAGGGAGAAATGACGGAGGTGTAGATAATTTGCAGTGGCCTCCAGCTTCACTGGATAAATCAGAGGATATGCCTGTGAAAGCAGGCATGATGCTCCTAATAGGAAGGCTACCTTCTTTCCAGCTAGGGAAGGTTCTCATTGGTGTACAAAAGGCTCAAAACCTTGCAGCTGTGGAGCATTTTGATTGCCAAAGGACAGTGAGGTGCAGGGGTGAGAGAGCTCAGGGGCTTTCTAATATAGCTACGCTGATATAGGCAGCATAGTTCAGTATGAAAGTGGCACCTCTTAAGGCCCTAGTTTCTGTTGTAACTGATCTCCTTACATCAGCAGTGAAATCCTTTAGTGCTTGGATAATCAGAATACAGACTATGAATCATAACAGACAAACTGAAGGCATATTGCTCAGGGAATCTCTTTTCCTTTACCACCCTAAGGAACCCTACTGTTCTGATAGTCTCACAAATTTTCCAGCTTTCAGCAATCAAAGTCTGTCTCTCTCCTTTTTCCCCAGGTGTTTTCATCATCTGCTGGCTCCCATTCTTCATCACTCACATCCTGAACATGCACTGCGATTGCAACATCCCTCCAGCAATGTATAGCGCCTTTACGTGGCTTGGATATGTCAACAGTGCTGTCAACCCAATTATTTACACCACCTTCAACATTGAATTTCGTAAGGCTTTCATGAAGATCCTCCACTGTTAAAAGAAAAAAAAAACAGTAATCACATTTTTAAGAATGAGAGAAAAGAAACCAATGCCATGTGCGCACACAGACAAATGGGGAGCCATAGGGAAATCTCAAGCTCTTGTATTGGGCACAAGGCCTACAGTGTTACAACTGTGCCATGCCCCACGCCTCTTGGTCAGGATGTAATGACGACCTTCATGTGGGAGGTTCTCTCATCCCTCAAGGTGACCTTCGGACTCTGGGAGACCAATCCCTAGGGCAATTTTAAGAGCTACCCTCACACTGTGTTTAAAGCAGAAGCAAAAACTGAGACGCTCACCTGATACTTGCCTGTGGCCAACTAACCTTGAGTGCATTAAACACAGACACTTGCAGAGCCATGTGCAGGTAGTGATGGGTCACTGCCACTACTGGCTTATGTGTTATGTCACTGATAAAATCCTCACCAAAGACGAGACCATCTTTTCCGCTTTGCAATAGGAGCCAGACAGAGCTTGTGGAAACCCCATGCAATAGCTTTGCCTTCACCTGCAGCTGACTTGTCCAGTATTAAACTGCTGAGGCCTTGAGAAAAAAAAAAAGAAAAAAAAACTTTCAGAGAACCCCAGGTGGGCTAAGAAGGTTCTGCCACCTACAGATTCAATCCCTACAATAAGGTAGGCCCACAAGCAATGGGCAGAAGGAAAAAGGGGAGCATACGTCTCATGTGGGACCATTTCACCAATGTAAATATGAATAAATAGGATGAATTGAACAGAAGCCCAAGCCAAAAAATAAACAGGGAGAGAAACTAAAGACGTGATACCTTGTTTTGCATGGTATGCACTCAGATTAAATAGGATACCAACTATCATCTATCATCAGCCAGCCCAGCAGCAATTTCGGCCCACCAGCACTTCATCTCCAGCCTCTTACAAGAAGCTGCAAAACTAACTGAGGAGTGATACTGTGGTGAATGCAGCAATATGAAGACAGTCTGCCAGGTGAGGCATCTGGAGCCATGTGCATCTCAGATGTGAATTTGGACAAGTGAAATTTAGGTCCAGTTCTTCTCACCTAACCTTAAGGGCCATGAAGCCAAGGATCACCTAAGATAAAATTTGCCTATGTCTGTCAACAGAAAGTGTGCAGAGTGACATTGTGCCTAATTCAGATTAAAAGTAACTGGGATAAAGACTGTATGTTTTGGAAAAAGCCAAGACAAACGCCCAAGAAAGCCCCTAGCTGGATGTGCTCCTGTGTCCAGGTTGGACTTGAAAGGTCTGGATGTTTCCAGCATCCCTTACCCTCTGTTATTTATGTTTTATGGTTTAAAACAATTGAAAATCTATCAACAGCATAATATCATCACACTGACTCTGGCACTGCCAAATCCATGCTCTGCTTACTAACTGTACTCAGTTCACAATATATTTTGTAATATCTCTGTAAATAATATACAGTGAGATGAATAAAATGACATGGAATTAGGCCTGGCTAGAAATTACTGTAGGATCTGGATAGCTAGATGATTACAATTGCCATATGCAAAGGCAGGCTCCCAAGTTCTAATTACCTGCTATTTTCTGAAGATTTTAAAACAATCTGGAGAGCAATATAACCCCTTTTCTCTCTATGCACAGTTTGTGGAACATCCACATAGTTTCTGCTTCAGAACAGATAAAAACGACTGCGGGGGGGGGGGGAGGGGCTTCTTTTATTCTCTGCTTTTCCTAAATTGCTAACAAAGCATTCTCCTGTGGGACGGGCTGTGCTGATAATATAATTCATGTGTTCCAGCTGTATATTGAGAAGAGATTATGTCAAGTAGCTGTAATACATACTCTCAGCTGTTTCCTTAAACTGAAACAGAAGTTCCGCCTTGATCCAAAGGTTTCCCATCTAATCCTTCTGTTCCTGGAAGAGGCCAATAACCAGTGTCATTAGTATTTAGCCCCTAGGCTTGGATAACATTTGAACATGGCTTTTTGAGGTCTGTTCATAGCTATAAATTTAAATGAGAAGTGATCCTACAGCTGCCTAAAGGTGCACCAGCTTAGTGAAGGATTTTAACATATAACCTTGGCAGAAATAGGTCCTATATACTAGCTCGAATAGGAGAGTACATGCTTATCAGAGCAACATTTTATTTACATATATGAACCAGATGTTATATGATGTTGTCAGAACAAAACATTACAAACATATAGGTTGTGTTACCACTGTAACGCACAACTAGGGAGCCTTTGCACTTTGAACATTAATGGGATTATGTGCAAGGGAAAAAATAATTCTTACAAAAGCACAATAAACTTAAATCTTTTTTTCATCAGAAAATTGGAAACACGAACTCAAGAGATCTCAGGCGCAAGAATCAAAGGAAGGAGGACATTATCTGTTCTTTTTGTTCCAGTTTTAACCAAGCAAGTTCACCCTGTGACAGGAATCAATTCAGACTAGTCTTAATTAAAAGACTCAAAGAATAATGTAAAGCCAATGTTTTTTGTGGAAAAAATAGTAACAAGCTTCTGCTCAATTTTCTAACATATTAGCAACTGCAAAGCAGAAAAGTGCCATGCGATTTAGTGAATTACCAGCTGAGGAGCTGAATCAAAATAGAAAAACATAGGCATATACACAAAAAAGCTTTAAAGCATTTGGAAGTTGCCACAGGTGATATTTGTGCTGTACTAAAACCTGGTGTGAGCCCTCGAAATAAGTGGAAAGTGAATAATGTCTTAACTTTGTGCTGTAATTTTATTTCATATTCAGTGTTAATCCATAATGGGACAAAATCATTATCTTAGATACAATGTACCTTGTTTGAAAACTTTCTGTTTAAATCCAGATGCAGAACACAGTAGCTCAACTTACATGAACCACTAAAGGAACAAGTCTCCCAAAATGTCACGGAGAAAAAGAGCTACTGAAAAAGGATCTATGCCCTTCACATCTTTCCTAACTTGGACCAAAAAAGCCATGTATCACTTCCTAGAGATTAAGCATCTGTTGGGAAAAACTACCAATGAGTTTAACCTCCTCACTCCTAACACTCTGGACTTAAAGCTATCCTATGGGAGTATCTGTATCCCCACTGTTCTTGCAAAGGTGGTAATGCCACAGATGTTATCTCCTTTGCAGCAAGTTTTTCTTTCCCATAAAACATCCACATTTAAAGACAATAAAATATAGCACTTTCCACCCATGACTCAAGCCTTCATACCTCTCTTAGAAGCCAGGCAGGAGCAGAACAGGAACATATCATCACCTCTGGTTTTACAAAGAAAAAATTAATTCCAAGACCAAGGACTGTCTTCGCAAACTGTGTTTGTACAGCACCTAGCACACGACATCCAGCTCCATAGTTGTGATGGAAGGTGCTTTTATAAACAAGTAACAGCTGCGAATTACAAGGTGGGTCAGTGGCATGAGGCAGGACTCTAAGGCCTCTTGTCCTCAGATGTGAGTGTGGCAAATGCAGTCTGCACTGGTACCTCCCCTCTAAAAAATACAGCCTTCCTAAGGACTTAAGATGGTGGGACATACTGATGATGGCAAGGGTACTGATGTATTTTTAACACCTTATTGAGAAGATCTTATTTCTTTGCTCCTGAAGAAAGTTTGCAAAGTGAATTCTACTCAGAAGTAATTGTTAGAGACCCTTGCTATAGTCCCTGTTTTGTGAATCATTATTTGCAAGTGAAGCTTCAGTTAAGCTTATTGTGACTTTCTGTTCCGGCTTTTCCTCCCTGTGATTCACAGCTCACTGAAGACAGCGTGGCTCTTTGCACCCTCTGAACAAGTTTTAATTAAAAAGCTGGTAAATTCTGGCTGCACTGTATTCTGCGCTTGCCTGCTTGCTCCCACTACAGTAATGCTATCAGGTATTTTCCTGGTTGAAGAGTAAACTAATAACAATAGCTCTAACCAGCTTATTAAATCTTGCTAAAATAAAAACAAACCCAGACAAATAGCTACTATCTCTCTGGTGGAACTCTCCAGTGAAAATGTGACTCTCCCTGAAGAGTCAGGAATGTATGTAACCCATAACCGGAACATGTGACATCAACAAATTTCCTCAGCCAGCACTGTAATTAAATAGAGACTTGCACAAGCTACCATGATGTTGCATACTTATTTCATTCTTTTACCAGATGCTGCAACAATGGTATTTAGCTGTAATGCGTCACTCTCTAGGGACCTACAATTGTGCTATACTCTGTAGAAACATTTAACGGGAAAAGATGATGGCCTTCAGATGAGATCTTGGTTTTTTTGACTTGCTCTTCAGGCTAGTTTTCCTCCCTTATCTCACTTTTTCCTCAAGAATTCTAGCTTTTGTCTAAACTGAACCTAGGAGTCTCAGAGAAGGGGAAAGAAAAGGTGTGGAGAGACACAGGCAGGAAAGAAAATGTTATTAAGTTTCTCCAGCTCCCTTCTCTTCTAGATGAAAACAGACTTGGGAGGATTTGGAGGAGGAAGGGATGAAAAACCAATGAGTTCCTAGCAAAGAGGACACTTTCGGCATCACAGCACCTGCCTGTATTTGCTTTCTGGCACTGCGCATTCACATCCATACCAGTAGGAGTTCAAGACAGGGTATCAAAGCCACTGCTTTCATTGGGACATCATTTGTTTAGCTGACCTGTAAAAGTTGGGGGAAACAAATACAGATGAGTCAACAGCCTGTTATGAGTTTGGTTGGCAACAATAAACAGTTGTGTGGAACACACGAACTTACAATCTCTCTGCATGGAGAATATAAATACAAGTTCTCAGAGTGCTATGGTGTTGCAGACAATTTGTATGATAACTACAATATTTTCAGCACTGCATTTTATGTAGCAATGAATATGCCCCAAAAACTTAATCATGGACTTCACTTGCTAAACACACCCGAAGTGAGAATTCACATCAGTGGGAGTATTTCAACTGTCCATCTCTATCACGTGTGACCACAGAACAACCCCAGCCACCCATGCCATCCAGCACTGTTCACACCATTCAAAAGAAAGAGAAGTTGTCTGTCCATCTCCTGAGACATTTGAGTGAGTCCTATAGTTTCAGACCAGGCCTCACAGATTAATGGATATGTTTTCTTCTGCACATCTAGCAAAAAAAGAGAAAACCAGTTGCACCTGTTAAATTAACTCATTCTCTCTAATCAAAGCTTCTTTTAATAATTAAAATAGTTCCCCCCACTCCCTTCTTTCTGAGGATACCAGACTGTTTCATAAATAGTTTTTGACTCATAAATAACAGCATTCTTCACCAAAGAAAGAGTGATGACAGTGGACTAAATATAATTAAGGTATAATGAATAATTAAGAGATCTAGAAAAGAGCTTAAAGAGACTTAAGAAGCAGCCAAGCAAAACTCAGGGTAATTGCCTTTTAAATGAGGAAAAACTTCATTCTACATACCCGAGCTGCCATGCTGGGCCCCTGAAAAAGGGGGATCATGAAAACAAGTGAGGACATCAAACCAAGCTTAGCATTGCTTCCCTGCTGCATGCAATCAGCTGTATCCATAGCTTTGATGAGACTGTAAAGATTATGTCACCTAAATCTCAGCTGCAGGATTTCATGCCAGACTTACTAAAGGGAAGCAAGCAAAGAGCACAGAGGTTTTGCAGTTGCTGTATTTCAGAAGCTATCACTTTGATTCTGAACCAAGCCATTACAGAGATATTAATGAACTGCTAAGGGAGTTTGTAACATGTATTAAGAATTTGAGCTGTTGCATGTTAGTAGCAAGCTTTATAAAAATAAAGCAAAACAGAAACAGTACGCAGAAAGCTGATTAAAATAGGCCCTACAGGATGGGTGATTGTGGAATTCAGCTGCCCTCACTTCACTGCTGCCCAAGTCCAAACCAGTCACCCCAGGACCTCTTCACAGCCACATGGAAGGAGCAAGCATCTCCCTATGGAAAGTCTCCTTGACACAGAACAGACGAGGTAAATCGGCCTCTCAAGGCTCACTGACCTGCCTCAGATGTAAGACAGACATTCACCTGCTCTGAGAAGACCAGAGCCCTTTCATGGCGCGGCAGGGGACGAGGAAGCTTCCTGCCTAACGCAGCAGTCACTGGTGAGAGGTAGCTATGAAACGCTGACTCTGCAGCAACACGCTGTGAGGGTTCACGCCTTCAGCTCCAGAAGTGACTGCCTGCATCAGTCCTCAGCTGAGCGAAGGCCATTATATTTGGCCACAGGAACAGCTCTGACCTGATTCAGGGCCAGCAGATAAGCCCTTCCCAAAGCCAGAACACCCATGTCCTGTTCAAACGGAAATGCTGCCGTGTTTCCTTCTGCTCATAACCCTGACTGCAGCACCACTGGAAGAAAAGGACCAGAGGCTGATACTCTGGACTCTTAATAGTGACCGCTCCATATGGAAAAAGAATCTGTAGAAGACAAATGTCCTCACGGAGATCTCCACTTTCTATCTCAGTGGTTTAATAACTATGTAAATCACTTTCAGTTTTGTGCAGATCAAATGTAAAGGACTACAAACTCCATGTGCTGGGAGAAAATCAGTTCATAACTTAAGGCTTCGTAACTGCATCAAATATTTCATACTAACCATTGTTAATATATATTTAATAACACAGCCATGAAGCTGATTTTCTTTTACAGACTATGAGAAAAAGCAAGAAACTCCAAAATTACCAACAGCAAAAAAGCTAATCTCGTCTCCAAGTAATTACAGCAACCTAGGAGTCAGCAAAGACAACAATCTCTGTGCAGATCTCGTGAGCATGAGCTCTGTCAAACCACGTGCTGGGAAATTTACAGGCTATAAAGAAAAATGCAGGAGCTGAAAATACAGTGCAATGAGACAGGTTATGAGTGGTTTAGAGTTTGCCTACCTAAAGAAATGGACAGTCCCTGTTAGTCTAAATAAATATTCCTGTACATCTCTTCCAGAATTCCTCCCTCCCTTTGGGACTGCTTTAGTCTCAAATGAAAGTGACTTTAATTGGGGATAATTCTTCTAGCTGGCTAGAAAAAAATGGTAGGGTTGTAAAAAAGCTGCCATGGTTCCTTAAAGAGACTTGCAGTGTAATGGCATGAGAATGACTTCACTCAGAGCAGGGCAAAGCCAAAGTCCGGTCTGACGTGGATATACACATGGTGTCACGTGCTCTGGCTAGCAGGTCAGAAACATACTTATGTGCCCACGTCTGATCTGGATTAAATCCATTGCATCAGATAATTCAATGGCACATAGATCTGGTACTGAAGAGCTGGAACTACCGCTTCTACATCCCTAAGGGCTGTGGGCTGGGTTCACCCTCAGGGAACAGCACAGATGATGATTCAGAATTAAATGTTTTGACCCAAAAGCAAAACTGGTGAGTTTGGAAATGGGCTACAGAATCTAAATATAATGAGTAGGCTGGCTAAAAACAGAGACTTTGGGAAATACACTGCTGCCTTTGTAGCTCCGTACACCCACTTTGCGCTCTGTTTTGCTATAAATGACACACAAGTGCAGAACAACAGGGAATGAGCTCCTGCGGCATATACGAAGACTGGAGTCTAAATGAGAAAGTTACAGCAAATTAACCTAGGGATGTAGATTTATGACTGAATTAGTGTGGCTTGGCGATTTACTGTGCTATGGTAATTGAGTTTGTACATGCTCTCAGGTGGTGGCAGTTGTACAGTAAAATACTCTAGGTTACATTCTTTCATTATGTTTACATTAACATGCTTACCTTGCACTTGCTATGCATTAGGAGTATGCACAGAGTGATGTACTGTGGTTCAGTTAATGCATGGTAACCTGTTTAGCCATGGAGACATGATCGTATGTCTGAACCCACCTACCCAAGGAAATGTTCAGGTCTACAGGGTAGTTCTCAGGGCATCTGGTAACAAACATGTCTGATTGCCTTTCTGAAAAGCAAGCTCAGTAAATTACTTCAAAGGTGAAACCAGAACCACCCAAGGAGATTAGAGAGAGCGAAATACTAAGAACTGGAATTTGATTCAGAGATAATAGTAAAAGGAAAAATGCTAGTAAATTTTATGCTCTTCTTAATTAAAAAAAAAAAAAAGTTTTCCATGAAGCAGGCTGATTTTGATTAGCTTACAAGGAGACTCTCTTCTTCCCCCAGCCAATCCAAAGAAGAAAGGCTTTCTGATTAGAGCAGAGTGGTTGGAAATTGATATTTAAAACCAAAAGCTCTGGAGCGAAGCTATCACCCCACAGAAAACAATCAGCGCACCTCCACCAAGCTGATGCCAGCACTGCGGTAGGGGCATCCCTGTTCACGGGGAGACCATTCAGATACTTCCTTGTGCTGGAGATGGGAGCAGAGGCCTCAGAAAGTACATTCAGTGATTGAAAGAGGAGGCATCGACTGTATGCGTGTGTATATGTGCACAAACATGCCGTACAGTTTATTTCATAAGCAAAAAATATATTTTTACTAAAAAGACTTGCCTTGCAGTTGTCCCTTCAACCTCTCCAGCTATGTGTTTCTCCAAAGCCTGAAATCCACACTTAAATTTTAGGCAGAATAAAGTGAATTTACAATTTTCATCCCTGTCTGCAAAAATAGTTGGCCTGAGCTATGCCATAGAAGGGGAAAAGCACCATGCTCATATAGCATCCAGTGTAATGGAGCCCTTGCTGCAGCACAACCAGCTAATAATGATACAAAGGCTTTTGCTCGCTTCTTTCAGGATACTTGGCATTTAAAAGACTGACAGCGGAAGAAACAGACAACCCCAGTCTGAGCAAAAATGAACAAAATCCCACATCTCTGACTGTCTAGAACTTCTGGAGAAATTAATTCTTCAAAATAGAAAGTTTTCATCACCTTTCAACAAACTGCCAGTAAGTGCCATGAAGAGCAGTGCTGCAGTGACAAAGTATGTCCAATCTCCTGCTCTGGTTGGAGTTTTGACTGCAAAAAGGCAAAAGCCTCTCCTCTCTGGCTGGCAGATGTTGTAAGCAAAAAGAAAATTACTGAGAAAGAGAAAGGGAGCTGTGAGTCCTAAATTAAGAGCTGGAGCGCTCAGCAACCTGTTAATAGGGTAGGCACAGCCCCCCCTGGAAGCTCTTTGCTCCTCGGGAAGACCAAAGGGGACAGCCTGCACATTTAGAGGGCCTGCAAGGCTAGTCTGGCTGCGCGTGGAGCGCCAGGGTGTCAGCTGGCAGGGAGGGCTGGGATGTGCCCAGAAAAGAAGGGAGGAACAGACGCGTGAATGAGTCCCACCTGAGGGATGGCTGCCTGGCACAGGGATGAATTTTAGCAGCGACTAATGATTCCTGAACACAAAGCACACATGACTTCTGCTATTAGAAATGGGGAAACATGACTTCCCCTTCCCAGTGTGTAGAAAAGAGCAGACACAGACTCCTAGGCAAATAGTCTGAAATTGTTTGTAGTCTAGTCTAACACACTTGCCTGAACTCCCCGCGTGCGCCATACGCTCTGCACATCACCCGGCATCTTCCACACTCTCCCCCTTCTCTGATCTTTCTCTCACAAAGGTTGCCTTAACCCACTGGCAGCATGCACACATCACACACACTGCTTCAAACTGTTTAATCTCTGCTGCTAACTCAAGATGTGAGTCTTTCAACATGGAGACTATAAAGAGAAAAATGAGCTGAAATATTTTCAGTAACTGCTCATTTGGGAGTCGTTTCCCTTGTCAACTTCTCTATGAGCTTTAGGGCAGAAAAATCCCAGATAAAGCTTTGTCTTCTACTCAAATGATCTAAAAAAGCAGATTTCCTCCTGAAATTAGAGTGCAGCCCCAGTTTCCAAGGAACTAATACTTGCTATTTAGTCCTTGCTAATGTATCAGTATGGGTATACTGATACATCTGGAGCACAGCTCACTTGACATCAAGGTTCAAACAGCAGATGTGGCAGTCTTAAGCATGTGTTTTGTTCACTGGGTTTAAGGCTGCGTTTTCTCCCAGCCTAGATCAATGCCACCTAAGAGAGGCAATTAATCAGTTGCACCCAGCTGCCGTGGCCCATGAAATCTGATTGGAGCTGAAAGAATTAATTATTGCAATTACCATGGTCTGTGCTGATGGGCCACAAGAGTCAACACTCCAGCATGTGCACCCGCCCACAGAACAGGCTCAGAGTAGGACTGCGGAAACTAACACCCGGACTAATGAATCGTAGCAAGCCTCAGTCCCTCTGTCACCTCCGGGTGCTCAGAGGCAAGTGTCTGGCAGCTGAATGCCAGCGCCGAAAATGAAGCTGCAGCAGGAGTGGCAGGGACTAAATTAATCTTGGCTACAGACAGTTCAATTCTCAGCACTGTGGTGATCATTCTCCAGACATTCGAGGGGGCTTTGGACACCCATCAAGAGCACAGTTTGAAGGGACCAGAACTGTTCCTCCCTGCTACACAGTTCACTTGAGAGTTTGGCTGTAAAGGAATTGGTGGTGGTGTTAGACTGTCAGTCTCTCCTCTTGGGGCTCAGACTAGCCTTATCCACAAGCACCAAGTCTCATCACAGTACAGAGGTGTCTTCAAAACAACAGCTTCTGGAAAGATTTGGGGGGTGAATAAATATAATTATCAGGCACTATTTTTAATGTCTCTGTATTATTGCTGCTGTTATAGATGTAACCACCATAGTGATAGTCCAGGAACTTGACTTGAGGGTGACTAGCAAATATTTGTAGAGCTAATGACCCATGTAAAATTAGTGCTACTTTAACTTTAGCTGTGAATGGCCCTCCTCTTGCCCCAAACCAGTGTCATCATGATACGGAGCTATTCTAGAGGAAAAGGCAAGTCAAATTCCTGCACTCTGCTCTTTATGCTGCTGTCTTCCTGGGTAAGGATAGAAAAAGCTCAGGCAAAGCATAGCACCATATTCCATCCCACAGACCTGAAGGGTGAATAAAGATTAACTTGGCTGCACTCCAAGACCTCCTCTGGCCAAAGAGAAATCCAGAGAAATGAAGGGTGCAAAAAGAAGGATGTCTGAGAAATTCGTCCAAAGGACCTTGCATGCTTTGGGACTCATTTTTTTGGAAGTATTTTAAAGGTTTAACTGAAGTCTTTGGGATTTAATGTAGAATATCTGGATGGAACGTAGCACATGTGACATGCTGTTATATGAGCTGATCTTACAGTCTCCGCTCACTTTAAAATCCTGGAAACCAATGTACTCAGCTTCCTCATCAGATTCCCCGTTACCTTGAGTAATGGCATCCTCTGGATCAAGTCTCACTTCAAATCAGCACTTAGGCGTGCATTTAACATTCCCGATGCTGTTGACCTGCAAGTCTGAGGGCATTCTGAAGTCCCCTAGAAGGGATGCTTGGTTGAAGGGGCTGAACCAGAGAGGATGCAATTAATTTTCCACTTGAATACCACCGTACAGCTGGGTACTGGAGACAGTGCAAGAACGGTGGTGAAGTATTTCTTCCCTTCCTTCATCACTGTCCTGACTTGGCCCTAACACACCACTGAGGGGACACAGTGGTGAGCACTACAGAGCTGTTCTCAGGAGACATATGGTGCGCACCACACCACGCAGCTACAACACCCAGCATCCTCACCAGGTTGGTAGGAGGTCACATGCACAGTTTGGCAAACTGATCACGCTAGGTAAAAAGGCCAAGTAGAGCTTTACTAAGCTGGGGAGGGGCTGTCAGCTTCTGTTAGCAGATGCAAAGGCTAAAGTGGGCTTTCTCTGTTTCCACTGTATGGATATGTTTATCCAATTAGGCTTGTGAAATGCCAATTTAACTCTGTCCTACTTCACCAACGTGAAATGTCTTGGCTGAGCACCTTGTTAACATATACATGATTTTGAAAGCACCTCCCAGAATCCCAAGAATCTCACTGGGCTTCCGGTGACTTCCACCTTTCCTATGCCCTTTTTTTTTTTTTGATGGTGGTTGTCATTTTTCCCCCTGTTCTTTTTTTAAAATGTCTCAGTAGGTTCACGTCCTGTGATGTTTTGCTGCATTTGCTGGATTCGCTGGGAGATGAGCCATAAACAGAACACGACTGTGTTCAGTCAAAAGGAACAACATATTGGCCAGCAAATAGACAGACCTACTCAGCTCTCCTGGGACATATCTTCCTGCGTGTTAGACAACAAATATTTCTTCAAAATAAAGGCAGGTTAGACTCAGCAAAGCCTTTTGGCAGATTTGAGTCTTTCACAAAAAGACAAATTAATTCCCTGAACCTCTTATAAGTATTTTTCTGCTTGGAGCAGACAGATCAGTTTGTCCAAAGAATAGCAATGAAATCTTTACAGTGATAAAAGAAACACTTCACTGCTTTACTGAGAAGTAAGCTTCTGCTGAAGAGCAGTAAAACTCCCATGGAATGAGTCCAGATATGCCCCAAACTTAACAAATTCCATCTAAACTAAGTTCTGAAGGTACCCCTAATGTTTCTCTTTTTGTACCACAGGATTAACAATAAGGAAAAAGGCTCATTTTATCCTTTATTACAGCTAATTGCTGTACCTCTTTATTGTTGACCCTGGCCTAATCTTCCTCTCTACAATTGCTCCATAGAGAGATGCAATCTTTAATGCAATAATTTCTAACTAGCAAAGTTTTTTGTTAATTCAGAAACTCAGTTATCACGTATCTCCAGGATGGACCATTAAGTCATGTTCTGTGGGGGCTGGTTGAGCTTTCTGTCCACTGGATGGTTTTGATCTTTGGTCTTTTTCATTTTGTATTTTTCAAACTATATATTTTTTAAACAGAAATGAAGCAATTACTTATTAAATAAAGAGTAGTTCATTATAGCTGCACATTAGTTATGTGATGCACAAAGTGCCTCTGTTAACTAAATTGCACTCACGCAACTCAGTATATCATAATTGGATATTTGCGTTATAGAGAGATTGCAGGCAATTGAGCAAAGAAGCTCTGGGATATTTATTCCAGGAGTTCACACCTGTCCCCTTTAATAAGTGGCATTAGACAGAAGAAAGTGTAATAAAATCAGAGGTAAGTTCTTCACACTGATCACCTATGGAAACTGGTTAACTTAAGCTGAGAATATATACAGAGTTCACTAAATGCCTGCATATTGGCAGATTTGGGACCCAAAAACCCAGTCTGATATCCCATGTCCATAAGTCCTAGCTCCAGTAAGAAAAACTGTTAGACTTATGTAACAAAGAGAAGCCACAATATCACCTCCTTGCAAAAGCAGAGCAATTTATTAAACACAGCAGCACTTATGAGTGACTCATTAAAGCATCAGCCTTGCCTTTGAAGCATCACTACTTTGCACAGCTCCCTCAGCTTGCAGCCGCCCTGGAGCCTGGCCATCCCAAACACAGGGCAGCTTGTGCTGGTGAACGGGTGTAGGGCCCAGCAATTCTGAACCCCTGAGGTAGCCTACGCTGCTCGTTACAGCAGGGATATAAACCTCTCTGCCTGGGTCTCGTCTAGCTACAAAGGAATTTTCCCAAGGTCAGAGAGAGTGTGAGGAGCAGAAGGCTGAATTCCCAAACCAAGAGTCTGAACCACGACACCTCCCCGCCAAACTGCCTCCATGCTGCTGAACGCGGGCCTTTCTAGGTCTATAACTCTGCAAAGTATTTTCAAGCTTTAACAATGATTATTTTTTCCCAGAAGGAGAGAAAGAGGGATTGTAACTAGGCCAGTGGCAAATTACAGAAGAGAAGAGTTTCATGCTGTGCTCTAAGCCAGAATAAAGGAAAGTAGCAGCTGATGAAAGAATCAAAAGATGTTAAACTTGCTGTGGATGAAATGCCTGGTAGGAGAAAACAGCAAGAGCTCCTTGATACCCAGTTAGGCACTTTCTTCCATTACTTTAATGGAAGTTTGCTCATGTCTCCATGCAACGATAGAACTGGGTGGGGAGCTGCTTTTAGAAACAACATGTAATTTGATTTCAAAAGAAGAGGCTGAGAATACTCCCTAAAGCTGGGGAGTCGCACAGATAAGTGCTGTGCAGTTTGGAAAGAGAACAGACAGTGCAGGGGCAGGTGGATTGAAATGGCCTGTGCTGCGCTCAGACTGTCTCACCTGTCACGGGAACATCTGCCGCCCCCCAGGGCTGCTCCCTCCAGCCAGCCTGGGCTTGATGAAGACCACACTTGACAGTTTTCTTCAAGAAGGCTTTCAGGAAGGTCTGTTCTTGGGAACCACCACCCCTCTCTGATATTGCCATTTCCCCTACACACACTGGTCCCAGGACCCAGTCTGCAGTACCTGTGGACCACGCGGCCACAGTACATCATCCACAGAGGGAGGAGGAGAAAAGTTATAAGATCTCAGAACATATTTGCAGGATCAGGGCTAAGACATCAGGCAACAGGCAGAGCCCGAGAACTGCATCTTGCAGCCGACCTGATCAGCCTTTCCATCTGTATTTTGGGCTGAAAAAGTCCCACATATTAACCCCGTAGTGTTCACAACCACCTATCTGCACTCTTCTACTGTAGTTGCTTCATCTGATCACAGCCATGCATACAGGCATGGGTAACAGCTTGGAAAGAGGTTATATCTCCTAGCTTTCATATGTTTCTCAGCAGCACATGGCATGCCATATTAAAATTTCCAGCCTCCATTTAAACTTCTGCAAATGAACGATAAAGTCCTGAGAAATTGCTGTTAGAATCCCTTTTCTTCCTATCACCCTCCCTAGCAGCCCAACCAAATGAGCCACCTGTTCTCCCCATAAAGTCTAGCCCTGGAAAGTTCAGGATTAATTATATCAAACTATGAAAGGCCTGTGAAGGAAGCACAGCATGTGTCATACTGACGTCTGATACAGTACAGATCCTATAACCACCTTCTTGTAATAAAAGGAACACACAGAATTCAACATTTCTTCTTACCTTAAAATCACCCCCTCCTACAGTCATCACTGCTGTCAGAGACATCTTGCTTCTCCGCACCTAAGGGATCATGCAAAAAAACCAAGCATTTCCACTAAAAACAGCCTTTTACTCCAGCCCTATTTATTAAGATCTATTTTCCCCCCAAATGTATGATTATTTTAGTTTTCATTTAATTGCATGTCCATAATAATCCAAGGCTGCCAAACAAACAAACTGTAGTTACTGAGGAGCAGAAGAAGCTTTCCCTCTGGGAGTCCCCACTGCTGAGAGAAGACCACTTAGAGAAGTGAACACTGGAAACATGCAGGAGAAAGAAGTGACTTCGCAAGATTTCTGTTCTGAAAATCCCTTGCTTTAGAAAAGTTCAAGCGAAACAGCAGACTGCTGATAGGGTTGAATGCTGCTTTATCCCAAGCTGTCTGGGTAGAAGCATAAAGTAGCATCATACACACACAGACAGCCTTTGAACATCCATTTATGTGATAAAAAGTCTGTCAAGGAATTTGGAGACAAGAGGGAATGAAAAGATCAAGACTGTGACAAGTTCAAATCAACTGAAAGATCTAATGTCTTACACTAGGGTGGGGACAGGAAGAAAATTAAGGAGTCTGAGTTTTAATGAAGGTTACTTTTAAAAACAAGAGTAAAGCAACAGGCAAAATGGAAAAGTGGTGTGCATTGACAGGCAGACTAGTGAGTTCCTAAGGAGGAAGCACAATGATTTGAATGATGCTGTGCTATGATCTTATGACCAGATTGCTACAGACAGAAGAGATCATTCTGCAAGTGAGATGTGACTGGGCATGCAGGTAAGAGCAGGAATGGATTAGTGCTGAGAAAGGACAAGAGCTCTTTGATTCCCTCCCAGAGCATGAAATTCCTGTCTTCAATGAGCTAAATGCAGATATCTTTACTTGGGCAAAGGTTTTTCATCCTCTCCCACTCTGGACTGTCCTCCTACCAGGCTATGCAGTAAAACTGAATCGTCTGAAGGGCAAAAACCACCAAAATCCTTTCATTCTTCTGTATTTTTGTTATGAAATCTTTGCAAATGAAACACAAGATGATGACAGGACATTGGGAAGACAGGTCCTAGTGCCAGACCTGAATTATAAAGTTTTGTGTTTGGGGCAGTACTCCTGGGTCATCACATCAGGAGGCGAGGAGCAAATGCGCCCCATGGAATTCCCTGACATGAAATGCCCATTGCAGAAGGAAGCCACTGGGGGTTATGTTCCTCAGCCAAATACAAGCAAAGTACCTAGCAAATTCTCTATTCATCTGCTTGTGGACTTTGCAAGGAGTTTTCTGGGTAATCCAGGGCTGTTCAGCAGTAGGCACAGAGTGATTCCCTTCCCTTTTTCAGATTTCATCCACACTGGAGGGTTGTAGCACTTCACTATCCTGCTGTCTAGAGCCCTGGATCCAAATGCTGCCAGGCTCTGGGCTGCTTGAAAGCTTCCTTGCAGACTAACTGTGACCAGTAGGGAAAAGCACCAGCTCACCTGTCCCACCTACTCCCTATCCAAATCAAACTGAAACTCTGACAAACTAGCCTGGACTCTCAGCCTCAGAGAAAGAGCAAGATGTTCCTTTTGAGTCAGGCCTGTTATGAGAAATAATGACAGCACAGGGAGCCCTGCCATTTGAGAGCACGGACAGGTATGTTCTGCACTGCCTTGTCTGCCAGTCGCACTTTTCCAGTGTAAAAGAGGAAGTCCTTTTGATCCAAGAACCTCAGTCCAAAGAGAACCAGGGGAAGTTTAGCCTACACAAGACTGATGCAAAATAAAACCCAGCACTTCCTTTCTGCTTTCCATCTTCAGATCTCTGAGCATTTTACAAATATTATTAGATCAGTGAACTTCCCAACACTACTGCAGAAACACCCTTTTTTCAGTTATTGGGAAGGCCTCTTCTACTCTTTATTTCACTGTATGCAGTCATCACATTGCAGCTGCAACGGAAGAATTAACAGTGCAGAAAATTAGAAATGCAACGAAGGGATTAATGTGAAACATTCGGCCAAGGCACTGAGCCCTCCTGAGCTGGAGCATGCTGGAGAATGCCTTTTAAGTGAAAACAGGGTCTAATGCATCTGACATTTTCTAATTAATCATTGTGATCATCATTCCAAATTAGCTCAAATTTCTAGAGGTCATAAACAGTATTTTAGACCTCTGAAGTGGCCCCTTCACTGTCACACAGCTGCTGCTTCAGGGTTGCTGTAGTTTTATCATTTTTATATTATTTCTACACATATACTCAGAGTGCCAGGAATCCACTGTTGAAGGTACTGTACATATCATGTCCCAAACAGGGGCAAGACTAGACCCTTGGCAAGTATGACTGCCTTTCACACGGATTTAGGGGATGTTGTAGGCAACATTCAGAGCTATCCCTGCAGCTCAAGGTTAGAGGCAATCCTTGCAGTTCACTCGAGTCTCACCAGAGAAAGATTGCTAATGCTAACAAGAGAAAAACATCTTGTGCTGGAGAAGCATTCATATGTGCCTTCCCAAACAAGGGCAGTGGCAAAGCAAGGAACACTACACTATATTTTCCCAAGCAGTTCTGGGTACCTTAAAGACATATGAGTTTCATGAAGCCTAGGGCTCAATAATCTGGGTCTTTTTAAAGAGTCTAAACAGAGCACTCAAGAAACGAGCCATTTAGAAGATTTATGTCCTGTTACTGCTTCCTTCAAAAGATACAGTTAATGTGTGCTGCCTTGGCTGTCAACTTTGGCAGATCTTGGTTAAGAACATGATATAATCATCAGTATATTTATCAGCAGGGACAAAAGACTAAAAGGTATTTGAATAAGGGAAAAGGGGGATGGAGACCTACGATTAATTTTATAAATAACAAGTGGCAAGTTGCACAGTCACAAAGCGGGGGCTGGAATGCACTTTTCCAGAGTTTGTAAAGACTCATTTAATTTCTATAGAAACTGAGCAGCAAACAGGTAATTTTCTCTGAAAATTGCTTCTACCACCTCAGTAATGCTCTGCAAGAGGAATATATTTCTCTTGCGTCTTCTTAATCCCCTGTTATTTTCATTATAAATTTAATTAAGCTCTTCTAGAGAATGCTCTATGACATACAAGCTGAGTTTTGTTTTTCTGTCAGAGTGATGATGGAAATGAGCTGCTGAATTATGTGGCAATTGATTTTTTTTTCCTGTGTAAATATTTCACAGGATATTAAGCAGTGGAGACATTCACTTCCCCCAGCTGAATCAATACAACTAAAGTTGAGACAAAGATGTACATAAAAGGTTCACGTGTCTGAAGTATGCCATCCAGCCAGTCCTCTCTCCTCTGCTGGATAATGCCCACAGCTGCCATTTTGCAGAACATCTGAAGAACAGATTATCTCTGAACAAATTGGGCATATGAAAGCAGCTTTAGGACCAGAGCTTCAAATGGAGAAATCTGCACAGCAGCAGTGAATCAGAGAAGAAAAAAAACCCAAACCTCTCTGTTGTGAAATGGGCATTTGACCATCCTCCCTAGATTAGAGCACAGCTGAACAATGCTTTCTTGTGATAGCTTTTTCTTTCTGATGGCCATAATTGCAAGATAATATTATTCCCAGGAGGACTTTTCTGATTATCCTCTTTGTTTTACTCAGGACTGGTTACCAAGCAACACATACTGTACGATCAATGTTCCAACAGGACTAAAACTTGAACGGTGGACTTTGTTTTGTTTTTGTTTTTAATCTTCTCAAATTTTAAAGAGAAGGCTTATTCTAGGCTAATTCCCTGGTTTGGGGTATCCTTTTGTTTCATGTAAGTAGTTGACATCATTGTATTGGGTAAAATTAATCAGATCATGAGATAACCAGTGTCCTGAGTTATACAAGCTATGTCTGAAAACCTATTTTGTTATTAACAACATTTATGTTACCATGTTAAGATCCTCAAAACAGGATCTAGGCTGCCTTGTGTGAAAAACAATTCCATGCCTGGCCCCAAATTTTCTGTCTAAACAAAGTGAAGGTTGAGAACATCTCTCATTATTCCTATCTGACAAGCAGCTGGTAGAGTCAGACACAGTAAAGCCAGAAGTTCTGCAAAAGCTCAGGAATCACAGCTGAGTCCTGATTTCTGAAGACCTGTATGATCTGCTTTCTGTATTTCAATTGCAGAACTTTCACAGCTGGACATAAATATCAAGCATAAAGCCCAAGGTGACACAATCATTAATGAATAATTTAAACTTTAATACCTGTCCTTGCTCAGCATTTATGGGAGAATCTGTTATCTTAAAGCTTTTGAATTAACTTGTTGAAAACAGAGTGGTATTGTAACATCACTGTTCCCGAGAAAAGGAAGAAGTATGCAAGAAAAGATGTGATATTATCTGACATCAAGGTCAAATACATATATATTTAAAAAAAAGTACTGATATTAGAAAAAAAAAGTTCAGTCTTCCATATCACATTAGCATGTTCCCCAGCTGCTTTTCTATTATTCCCCTCACAAATACCATCACATGCAGGAATACACAGATACCAGCAAAGAAGTGAACACATAGGGAGCAAAGCGTGGGGAAGTGAAGGAAAATGGAAGCAAAGCTTCTACTGTGATTGATGGACATGGATCATTGTTATTCACACAACAAGTTGCAAGGTCTTCTGCACTCCACTGATCTCTGTTTTTCCTGCTTTACCAATAAAACCAGGATGCAACAGTGTCCACATTTGGGTCTCCTAGCAGCAAGCCTTTTGGCCTAAAGCAGATGCAGATTCTTTCCAAAGGGCAGCAGACCCACCTATGCCAGCCTTGAATCTGACCCTGGCCCTTACACAAAGGTATAAATGCTGTTACTTTTCACGGTTCCTCCGTACAGCCCAGCCTGCTGATGGACACAATTGTGAAGCTTTTAACTCCTGTGTCTCTACAACTCAGTGAAAGCACCAACTGTGATCAACACAGAAGAGCTGGGGAAACATGCACTGTGCACAGCTGGTGCAAGTCAGTCCTTCCTGCCTCACTCTCTTTTGTGTGCTATTTGGAGATTAAAGGAAGTAAAATGAACACCAGAGGTTTATGTCACAAATTTGGGCCCTCGAGAAGACAGATCAACAAAAACACACCCTGGCCTTACTTCAGTTACTGTTGAGGTTTTGGGGTTTCTTGTTGCTGATTTTTTAATTTTGTTTTGTTTTAAGGCATTACCACTACAGTGAGACTGATACTCCTGCTGCCAGTCACATCCATCATTTTGCAGAATTTCAAGCATCACTGCTAAGAAAAATAGCTTCAAAGTGATATTGGAGTAAAAATGTCACACCAAGGGAGAGCTATCTGTCTATGCCTCACAGTTCTTTAATGTTATGCCTCTGACAGCTTAACAACAGCTAAACAGCTTAAGTCTCAGCAAGAGACTTCCAAGCTGTTGGAGTATGAAAAGTATGACATTTTAATTAGAGAAGCTTCCGATTTGCTACGAACAGCCCTCTGTTTGTGACCAGCCGTAAGAGCGCTGTTTCTGTTGCGGGGTGCACGATGCCAGCAACGGCTGCGCTGGTCCGAGTCCTGCTCTGCGCGCGGGAGCCCTGGGCACCCCTGTGGTCAGCGCAGCTGGTGTTAACTGGGCCTGTCCCCAGAGAAAGCACCTGGCCTCCCCCCCAGGCAGGAGTCACTGCCAGCACAAAAAAAGGTAATTTTCATCTTTCACGCAAAGATGAAGCAAAACAGCTCTCACACACTAACTTTTCCAGAAGCTTCTTCCTTCCTTGTCTCTCCCTCAAACGCAGGTCTGGGGCTTCTCCTGCCCGCCGCACCCTGACAGCCCCCAGCACACATCTGGCAGTCGGGAGGCTGGCTGGGCCACCAAGTTCTCAGCCTCCCCCTTGTACAGAGCCTAAAAGAAGGGACGCTCACTATGCAACATTAGCTCTCTGAGCAGCTTCGCAGACTGCTCACTGTGGCCCAACTGCAGTTAAGCAAATTAAAAACACACTTGCTTCAAAAGGACAATCTATAAGGAAACAACGTTTAAGTATTTCCAAATCATTACAAGTTTTACTATGAAGGAATTCTCTCAAAATATACGGGTGGGTTGTCAGCCAGACACCCATTCCCATTTTTGCCATTGCTGATGGCTATGTAAAGCATGCCACAGAGTCCAAGAAGGTAACTGTAACATCACTAGGATGTGCACATAGCTATTGTCTTTTTAAAATGATTTATGATGCACTATAGCTCATAAAAGCAGTTGTGTAAGCTGCAAAGGATGGTCTTCTTGTAAATTAAAATAGAAAGAGCAAAGCCTCCTAACACTGCATAGTCTGTGCACAGTATAGGTGCACCTAACTAGAGATGGACTTCTCCTTACTTCATGTACTAAATGGGGAAATAAATCACAAAGCACGTGAGAGAAGGAGGAAACAAAACTAAATGGACCTAGAAATGAAGTAGGGGTGGCTGGTATGCACGCAGACCAAAAGCTAAACAGTATAAGGTGAAAATGAGAGGGGATTTCCCAAAGCAAAACACATTGAGGGATAACCAGGGGACACACACAAGCAACTATTTCTTTGCATGTTGTTATGAAAGTTCTTAAAGGCAACAACACAAACCATCAGAAATGGAACCTATTAAACAGTCTTACTAGCTATAGTCTTGCTATCTGCATGACTTAAGTAATAAAACCATCTTGACTTTGAAACTCATGTCAAGGCACTGAGAAGCACAAAGAGCAGACAGAACAAGAATTGTATCATTTCCCTGAGCTCAGCAGTTGTGGCTAATTTCAGTGCATTAAATTGCAGGCTCTCCCGGGTGATTAATGAGAAATAACTCCACCAAGTCATCTCTGTGGGTGAAAGGACCATAGGAGGAGGTTGGCATTCTGAGAATCACTTGGGACCATGGCATTTAGTCATCAGTTAGCTGCCTTCTCTCAATTCCTTGGGCACTGACTTAATGCAAAACACATAATTACCCTTCCTCTGCTCCACTCCAACTGATGAGTAAAAAAAGCACCAGTAGCAGAACTGCCTCTTTCAAAACACAGCCTGTGTCTATGCCCTGGACTGGAGACAGGGCACATTTAGCAGCCAACATTGGGGAACAACTCTGGACTTCCAAGATGGGCTTAAAAGCTAAACAGATGGGTTTAGCTCTTTGGAAGAGAAATACTATGATGGCTGAAAAAAAGAACAGGGAATATATTTAGTGAAGGATATTCCCCCATCACCTGAAAGGCAATTCTGCGGATGCTCTCTCTGTGCACAGTGCTCCATTCCCATGAAAGTGCACATCAAGCATGAACAAGTACTAACCTGAGAGTCCATCTGAAAAAATATAGCTGATGTGTCTGCAGTCTCCACATCACATGAGGTGTCCCTTGCAGAGATTTAACTGTGAAAAGGAAGGAGGGTCACTAAGGAGCTATTAGTACCACCCGATGGAGGGTTTCCCCACATTGTATGATGGGCACAGGCTTCACAGTTCCTTCATCTCAATTATAGCAGCCTCCAATCCCACTCTTTCTGTCCCCTTCCTTCTCCATCCCTTTGAAAGCCTGCACAAGCTGACTCTGGAAGATAGCCACCACAACCAGGCAGGCACAGCAGATGGGCAAAACTATTTCCATTCTCAAGGTATTTCTGGATACTTCAAACTTGTTTTTTGTTGCAAAAATAGAATGAAAAGGTACTTTTTTAAGCTCCCTGCAAAACAAAACTTCTCCAGCATTTCAATTCATTATCCACACAGCTCTTTGCTTCACCCATGGCAAAAGCTAAAAGTGAATAATTTTAATATAACCCATTCATTTTCATAATATCTAAAGGTTTCACTTTGATGTCAAAACATCATGAAAAACAGTTCAAATAAGAAACAGAATTCAAATACATTATACATTAATATTTTTAGTTAATGTAAAAATCAAAATGAAGCTAGTAGGAGAAAATTTTTCTTTTACCTTATCAAGGCAGACTATTTGGATGTTATCAGGCAGCAGCTAATGAACCTTTTCAACTTTTTCCAGAAGTAACATCATCCATTTCCCCAAGGAAAATGGTTCTATTGAAAGCAAAGTCAATTATATACCTTCATTATATTATAAACTTCATCTCCTGTAGAGAGCCAGAGGAAGAAAATCTTTCTGACGTACCAAAAATTTGGAATGTTTCCTTCAAACTCTGAAGGCAGAGAATAGCAAGGCCATATTGCCAAGATACCAATTCTACCTTCATCATGCAAGGCAGGATACTGGACCCCCCCGTTCAATCTACAGTGGGAGGCAAGCCCACAAGCCAAAGGCTCCTACGCCCTACACTTGGTGGGGAAAGTAGAATGAGCAGCTTCTCACATTGATGCTCCAGGGAAGAACCTCGCTCTTGCATCAGAGCGGTCAGAGTAACATCTGAAAACATCACTGCACAATCAGCGAAGTGCCAGAGCTCTCTGCCAGGTGGGTCTTGGGCCATCCTGTGGTTGGAGACTGGTCAGAGGGGTTGAAAAGGATTCTCTCAAGAAGTGAGGCAGCAGAAGGGGGCATATCTGGTGTCCTCCAGAGTTTTCTGATTCAGCCTCTCACACAGAAGAGCTGCACAAAGACTGCCCTATGGCATGCAGGTTGCCCCCTCTCTCAGGCCAGTTTATAATAATGTCCTCATTACACATGCTTCAGCAACTGGTCAAATGTCAAAAGGAAAATAAATGCATGAGAAGTGAACACAAGATTTTTAATAGCAGACAGGGTCATTACAATCATGCCATCTGATCTTTTACTTAGCATAGACCAGAGAACTTCAGTGGGTAAAGAAATCTCTAAGGAAAAGTACAATATTGAACAATGAAATACAGATGACTCATGCACCATAAAGTATCTTATATTTTATAGAGCATACTTAAGCCTGACATTTCCACTCCATCTTTCTGGTCTGTCCTGATCAAACAATTGCCAGCTTTTCCTGGACAACAGCATCTGGTGTTTTCTTGGACACACCAAGAAAAATGTCACTGACCACAACCTCTTTGCACCAGGGTAATTCTAGGCACTGGCCAGAGCAGAAAAAGAGCTCCCATTCCCATACTGCTCACCCATGTTCACACAAAGTAAAGAACTGGTGCAAGACTTCCGAATGACTAAAGCACTAAAGACACTGGAATATCAGAGAGCAAATAAGAGCAATCACTCCAGTACAGTTAGAGGAGATGGAGTCTCCAACAATAAAGTGATATTTCTTCTCAGCCTGAACAGTGCTACTATAGCTTTAACAGTTACCTGTTCAAAGCTAAAAAGTCTATTTGCATAAAGCCCACGATTCTCTCACTGGAGGCAGCAAATGATAAATTTACATTATTGCTTTGGCTTGCCTGCTGGGACCTGAAGCAGGGGCCGCTAGGTGCTGCTACTTGTTAGTTGTTGAGCATTGCTACACAATATGTTACTGAAGGATCAGAAATCAAGAACTAATCACTGCATGCACAGATAGACTTTTCTATTTCTTCATCCACAAAGGGTAAGAAGCAACACTTGCTGAAGTAATGACTCCCAACTAATAACGTCCATCAGGAAAGATGCATCCTGCCCCCCAAGGAGCTGTGGATTACTTGTTTACATTGCTGTATCTTTCCAGCTGTGGTGAAGAGAAGAGTCATCAAACCTGGCATGTTTTGGAATTCCTTACCAAATCACAGTAGGATTGTCACAGACAGCACAAAAGTGTTACTTACCGCAACAAAAGAATCAAACCCATGAAGATTATGTGCTCACCAGAGAAATAATCAACCTCTGGAACATCTTCCTTATGGAGATCTGGAATCATTTCCCAGCAAACACATCACTTAAACCTTGTCCCAAAAATAGTCAGTTCTGTTGTGCGTCCACTGGTAAGCAATAACTTCTTCTTTGGGGCTAGAAAGTGTCCTTTGCTCTCCAACCTGCATGCTGCATCACTTGCACTGCTATCTAACTTACTGTGGGGTAACTTCCCTGATTCCCCTCTTGTAAGAACAACCCTGCAAGTAGGATCAAACATATAAAAAGGATGCATTTAGCATAAAGTCTTTTCTATTCATCCACAGAAACATAAAACAAAAGCACATTTTTAGTAGGGATGTTTAAAATCTAGGTAATTTAACTTGGTACCATGAGCACTGCCTTCTAGAACAACCTGTCTCTTCAAAGACTGAAGAGGAGCCTTAGAAACTAGCTGGGTAAACTAACTATCTACAGCTGAATTTTATGAATAATACCCACCTATCTATTTCCCCAGAAGTGCTTAGCACCTGCTAACTGTCTCAGCTGCCCAGTGCTTTTAAAAAAAAAGGGCCATCAGAATGTGGTGACCCAAATTAGATACTGCTTTTCTAAGCAGGAACTCTTTTAATCAGTTTTTGAAACTCCCACAGCAGCAATTTGTAGCTAAGACTGGAGGGTTTTGGCAGCCTTCATGGCAGGGAACGGGATCCAGAACTGCATCTGCTTTTTGGCTCAACCTTGGAGCCATCTCCATAGTGACAGCCTCAATGTTTAAGGCCCAAAGGGCAAAGGGGTTCAGTAAAAAATTTGAATGCTTAGGAAAAAAGCTCTTGGTTCTTTTTTTTCTGAAAGGATGGAGTGGAATTGTCCTGAAATATCTTTTCTCTGTGTTACATCCATTTAAAGACTTCTCACTACTGATTTTTCTTCCTTCCTTACTTTATTTTTGCTAAAGGTTCTTTTTATGAAAATGGGATGTCAGAAAATCTGACACATTGCTGTACCATATGCTTAGTGTCTATTTCCAGGAGCAGGTGAGAATCTTAAGATTCAATTCTCATCTGTGCCAAGGCCAGTTTACACCAATTTGCTCTGCACAAAAACATGGAATAAAGGCAACAAAATCTGTAGAAGATATGCATGTATAGGTCACTATGCACAGTTCCAGCATTAAGTCCAAATGAAAAGGGACTACATAAGCTATGTCCATTTCCATCCCTCCATGGTAAGAATGAAAACAGAAAAGCACTGCCTAAAGCCAGCATCACCAAGCCCAAATGTTCTATGCACTTAGTAAGACTCTCAAAAAAAACTTGTCAGCTTCTTTCTATAGCTCTATTTTCTTTTACTCTTTTAGTGTTCATGCTTTACATCTTTTTCCATTAAATGTGTGCCTTAGGAACTTTCTTAAAACAAAACAAAAGAAAACAACACAATTTTCCTGTTTTCACCAGGCTCCAGGATATGCTGGTTTAAGGCACAGCACCTGCTATTGCAAAACTCGTCATCAACGCCAGACTTGATGAATCTACAATTCTATCCTTCCTGGAACAAATTTGGTTCTTGAAATCTTTGCATCACTCATGACAGTCCTATTCCCTGATCTATTCACTGGTGAGTCTGTTCCTTGAAGCAATGTAATGATGTTTTTTCTCTGATGTCTAATGGCCAACTGGAGGGCTGTACAGCCGGTGATATCTTCCACATCAAGCAGAGCACCAGCCACAATCAAGGTCTTTATGATGTCCATGTTGCCCTTGAGGACAGCAAGGTGCAAGGGTGTCCAACCCACTTTGTTCTTAGCGTTGACATCTGCTTTGCACTCCAAAAGACTGGCGACAGTCAAAAATGAGTCCCGCTGGACTGCAAAATGGAGAGGGGCCCACTCTGACTTCTCAGCAATGTTGGGATCTGCCCCACATCTCAATAGCTCACAGACCACCATCTCTTCGCTATAGCGAGTGGCCAAGTGAAGTGGTGTCCAGTCCATGCTTCCTTTAGCATTCAGTTTGGCGTGACTGTCTTTTAGCAGGTGAATGATTTCAATGTGCCCTTTGAAAGAAGCCAGGTGCAGAGGGGTCCAGCCTTTGTCTGTCCTCAGCTCCACATTGGCTCCATATTTGATGAGTTTCTCACAGATGAGATACTTCCCCTTCACTACAGCCAGGTGCAGGGCACTGTAACGATTCTGATCCAGGCTGTTGACAGAGGCCCCGTTCTTCAGCAAATAATGGACTACCCTGAACTTACCCCTCTCCACAGCAACATGAAGTGGGGTTCGGTGGTTCTGCTGCTTCTTTTCCAGGTCCGCTCCTTGGCTGGCCAGGAGTTTAACCAAGCTGGCATGCCCAAAACAAGCTGCCACGTGGAGGGCAGTTTTCCCATCAGCTCCCTGGGTGTTAGAGTCAGCCTGGCGAGACAGCAGTACTCGGGCTACATTCTCAAAGTTGTTCTGTGATGCCAAGTGCAGAGGGGTCCACCCATCATGCTCTTGAGCATTTACTTGGGCCTGGTGGTCCAGCAAGAGGCGTACAATCCTGTCGTCTCCATTCTGAGCAGCAAAGTGGAGAGGTGTCCAGCCATCCTCATCTGGCATATTGATGTTTGCATCATGCTCTATCAGAACTGAGCAGATCTCTGCTGATCTCTTCTGTACAGCCATAATGAGTGGGGTGTAGCCACAGACCCCCTGGCTGTTCACACTGGCTTTACAGCTCAGGAGAAGCTTCACCTTTTCCACATTTCCCTGGATCACCATGAGATGAAGTAACGTGAGGCCATTTTCATGGACTCTGCAGATTTCCTCAGACAGAATGTCCTCTGGACTTTTGGTCTCACTGTGAGAAGGTGGGATATGAACCTCCTGATCATCAGTTTCTAAAGGCAGGGGAAACAAAACAGGAGAAGGAGAATATGACCAAGTGAAACAGCCTGGTGTGCACCAGATGGGAAGGAGAACAGGTAAATCTTTATAGTATGGAATGAAAGAAAAAGCATTTTAGAGAAAAGGGAACATGAAATGAGGCAAAACCATTAGACCATAGATGGACTCTTTTACAAAGCAGTGAGACACTTGGCCTCTTCCTCACAGGAAATCTTTACCTGCTATTTCACGTTTAGTTCTTTTTCGTTAACTTAAAATGAAAAGTCATCCACATGGAAAACACACTTTTTGGGGTCACACCCTTATTCCTGGAGAGGAAGGAAGTATGCTGTTTTGGTGTTTCCCCCCTTCTTTCTCTGAGTTAAGAAGAAAAGACCCCAACTTACCACTCCTGCTGGTGTCTTGGGAGGTGAACTCTTCTTTGGCACTCTTGTTTTCAGGAAGGAAAAAACAAAAAACAAGCCATAAGGGAAAGCTGTTCATTCACATTATATAATTTTTACATTG
Source organism: Apteryx mantelli (assembly GCF_036417845.1). Classification (NCBI taxonomy): domain Eukaryota; kingdom Metazoa; phylum Chordata; class Aves; order Apterygiformes; family Apterygidae; genus Apteryx; species Apteryx mantelli. Next base: position 2,036,671 of record NC_090000.1, read on the forward strand.
TGAGCTCTTCTCTGTTACTGCTCAAGGATGTTGTATTATCAATTTGTGGTTTTTTTAACCAGTCCTGCTGTTGCATCCAAAACTCAACAGAGCAAATCATGGCACTAGTGGGAATGCAGGAGTCCGAAAATGATCCCCGGGTATCCACGAGATTTTGCTCCTTTTAAGTCATCTGCTCCCCCCAGCATATATACATTCTACTTCCTTACTGCAGCACATGCTCATGGCAGCATCCCAGTTACTCATTCACTTTCCTTTTCAGGGAACACAAACACCCCCCACCCCACCACCGACTGTATAATTCGGGAACTGGTTTCTTCCTGATTGCCCAATTGGACAAAACCCCAAACTAGCAGCAGTTATAAATTGCTACTTTTTCTTGTGCGAAGCTGACTTCTAAACACTCCAGCAGCTGGGCTAAAATTAATTACAAATTAATAACCTGAAACCTGTTTTTTTCTCGATCAGAGAACCAAGGAGATTTAAAACTTTTTTTTCTTTTATGAGGGTTGTTTAAACTGGAATATCCTCAGTTCTATGGAGCTGGGAAATGGTCATCTGAGCATACATGCCAGTGCCCTGAGCAGAACCCCAGCGATTCTGTGCCTGCTTCAGCTTCTTTTAAAGACTGAAGCCTACATAATAACCCACTGTATCTGAGCAGGCAGAAAGAAGGGTCTTTGTCTTGGACTGTCTATCATCTAACACGCTGGCCAGTTTCCTAAATTCATTTGCAGTTTTCCCATCTCCATGAATGAATGACAGATACACACCTAAAAAAACACATTATGCAAAGCGTGCTGAAATGTCCTTGTCATCTAGGGATAAATAGCGATGGGATAGAAAACAGTCTCAAGAACTGTTAAGAACAGAGAAAGGACTCAGTAGAATTTCCTGAGTGGCACTTGGAAGCCTTTCTCACCTGTTGGTTCCTGGAGATAGTAGGCTTGTGGGACATCTTCCTGACAAGGTGTTCATTCTCTGGATCTACTACCAGGCTTTGTATCAAGGACAGCAGCACGTCTGTTTCTACAGGGATATCTACAGAAGCAGAAAGACTGTTAACTGTGCAGACCACTCACACATTCAGAACCCAGTCAGCATCCTGGGAAATAGAAGTCCTCCACATGGGAGGAGGGAAAGAGGAAGAAGAGGATGTGTTGACTGCAGAAGGGCACCAGACATCTCCAAGGCAACAGGCAATTTGATATACACAAGCTTATCCCCCACTTGTAAATCCGTGCAGCTGACCTTTGGCTAATCCATATCACGTTTGGCTACTACACCTGTAAAGCTTGGCCTTTGCTTAGGGTCTTGATCCCAGCACCTCTTCATCAAGTCAACCATCTGTTGACACTCCCCTGGCCACTCATCGCTGACGGGTTCTAGGCAGGGCCTCCTTCCTGCTGCAACCTTCGCTATAATGGCTGTCATGTTGGCTCCTGAAAAAGAGTCAGCAATGAGCACTAGACTTGTTTTCTGTGAAGGTGGCTGTAATGAACATTTAATAAGTGCACAGCATATAAGAAGCACATTCATTTTCATAGTTACCTGCATAAGGTTTCTTCTGCATAAGCACCTCCCAAATGACAATTCCGAAGCTGCAGGGAATTAGAGATCATGAGCAATCACCCCCACAGAGTTTCCACTGTGCATGAACATAAAATCTATGTATTGCTGGGATGCTTTCATTTTCCTAAGAAGTGGAAAAATTAAGAAGTCCTTCTTCAGAATAGAAGAACTAGGATTTTATCCCCCACACTCCCCAAAAGGAGAACATCTTACAAATCATCACAGACGCTTCTGATGCCTCAGCCACAGCGTTTGTACAGTGAATGAGTAACTAGCAGCATTTCTTGTGAGAGTGAGGCTCTCAGTCCCATTTTTTTCACCCAATTCCCATTGGGTTAGAGTCCCTGACTACTGCAAGTTTAAATGACCATCCAAATCCTCCTTTGCTTTTTGTCTTGGGTAACTGTGTAGTGTAGTGGCTAAGGAGCTGATGTACTGCAAAGCACTTTGGCCAAAAGCAGAAAAGCGAAGTTAAAATCTTTTCTCCACCTATTATTGACCACAATGAAGCTTAATACCCAGCTAGCCAAGCAATATTACAGTTGTCTCAAAATCAATATAAGCCTAAGCAACGACTGCTATAAAAGAGCAGACAGTGTCTGTGCTGTGCTCTAATCTTACTCCTCTTCTATAACAACTCCCAGTGAGCTAACAGAGTGTGATGGAACCCAAGGCAATACAGCCTGCAAATCGCGTGGGATTGCTGCTACACAGAGATGCCTCTGGTAAGAGACAGATGATCACCCACAGATAATCCCCCTGCCCCTCATTCTCCACCACTGCAATCAGAGTAGCACATGTTGCTCCCAGCATGTTCCACCAAGGACATTTTGCTGGTCACAGCACCTGAATGTAAACAAAATGAAGCAACGCACAGTTTCTCTTGCTCCATGTAAGATCCAGGTGGCAACTCTGTCTGACCTCTGCACAGGCATCCAAACTCACTCTCCCCATCAACCGAGGGCAGCCCTTACCTGTACACATCGTATTTGGTTCCTGGAGGCTTGGTGTATTGGAGAAACATTTCCGGCGGGATGTAACTCAGAGAGCCTCTCAAAGCAGAGCTTTTGATGTATTCCGTTTGGCTAGACTGCTCCATCCATTTTGATAGCCCAAAGTCTGAGATCTGCAAGCAGAGGCAAATGAGAACCTTCCCTGTAATGCTCACAACCTCACCCCTCCTTATTCTAGCTGGGCGATACCTCCGTCCTACATGATCAGGAATATGAGGAGGCATTTAGCAGTTGAGACATGATAAAACCCTGGTACAACTGAAGTCAGTGCTTTTCACCGAGTTCAGCAGATCAGCATTTTCCCCTAAGTTGGGGCCCTAAACTCCCAGCTCTGGCACAGATCCCCTGTATGTTCTTGAGAATACCATGCCATTTGTTTACCAGCTGCTTCTTATATGCCCTGCAGGTCAATCTTTCATTGAGTGTACCCAAACACCCTCACTTACTAAGTTCCTGGAGTTGTTTGGCAAGACAACCAACACGCTACCACTACTAATGGAAAATAACCTGTCCCTACAAACGCAGCACTAAGGTCATACCTTAACATGCATGTTCCCATCTAGGAGAATGTTCCCTGGTTTTAGATCTAAATGAAGCAAAGGAGGTGTCATGTTATGCAGGAAATTCATAGCCAGGCCCATCTCATGGATAACCTGGAATTTGAGCTGCCATGACATCTTATGGCTGGGGAGAATTTTCTCCAAGGACCCTCTGGCCATATATTCCATCACTATACCCAAAGGGCTGCTGCAGATCCCATAGACAGCAACAATGTGCTGGAATTTGATTCTCTCCATCCTGGCTGCCTCTTCCACTAGGTAGTTCATGCTGGTTCTGGGGAGAAGAAGAAAAAAATAAAAGTAGAACCAAGACATAGCATCAATGCTGATTCACAGGCAGAGTTACTGTATGGTACCTTAGGGATGCCCAGCCTTTCTAAGCAGCACTGCATACCCCCAAAAGATTAATTTCAATTTGCCCCTTGAATTGCTGATAACGCAACCACATCATGATCTTTTGCAGGCTAAAATCTAAGACACAAGGTGTTACGAATTTTCAAAATGAGCTGAGGATTGTATAGGCAAATTCAACCACTAGGCTTCTAGAGAAAGTGGTCAAAACGTCTGTCTCAGTCCAGCTCTCAGGTGATCACAGAAAGCCTTTTTCACGTGGTCATTTTCACACCTTGGTGAAATTATGAAGCGACGCTCCTCTGAAAGCATGATGTCAGGAGCAGGCACAGCATGGTGAATCGTGCCTCCTTCACCCACCCCCTCTCCAAAGGGTAGCCTCACTGACAGCCTCCGTAGTGCTTGCAGGAAACCAGGATCCAATGGCACACGAACCTGCTGAGCTTGCGTATGCTGGGGGCTTGCATAGTTGAAGGGCACGCCCTGGCCATACCTGAGCCCATGTGTGCAGCTTGCTGTCAGTGAGGGTGGTGAACCTGGTCCCAAGGGTAGTCTAGATATGTCTGTCCACTGTCACCAACTTTGACAGGCCTGTTTCACTAAATCTGTGCATTCCCTAACCTGCTGAACCAGACTGAGGCGTCCTGAACGTGTTGACAGCAGCCAAGCAGTTAAACACCAAAACTGCAGTTAAAAAGCACACCCTAGGAATGAATCTGAGCTTGCAATGACATTATACCAGGCCACTAATACATCTAAACATAACTCAGCTAAGCAAATCCTCCAGCCAGACTTCCTCTAGCAGGATCGCCACACTAAAACATACGCTCTATTGAGGAATCTGTTCCACACTAGGAAAGAAAACACCTGAAAGACTTGCACAGGAAGACAGTTGCAACCTGCAGCATAGAGTTGCAGATTAATTCTTTGCCCTCCCAGGAAAAGGATAGGCGTGCAGAAAGAAGTGGCTCCTCTGATTCCTGGTTCCCTTCCGGGGACAGAACCACTGGGCACAGCTGTGTCCACCTCCCTCCCAGGCACTCCAGGAGGGGACCTGCACAGACAGGTAGGCCGAATCCTGCCACGAGCTGGCATTGCAGGGAGTCACAGAGGGAGCAAAGTAGCCCCAGAGGAGGCATGTGCACCACTAGTACAGCTATATAAGAAGGGACAGCGAGAAGGTGGAAGCTGGACAAATGGAGGGAGCCCTGAGAAATGAGGCTTGTAAAGGAGAACAACAACAGCCCTGAAGCAATTCCTGTAAGCAAGAATCTGAGTGTTTCAGCCCTCTGGAAAATACTGTGACTGCATCTGTGGCTGTACTCTCCCTTTCCATGTGTTCTTTGTGATTTTTTTTTTCTCTGCAGCAATCAATCATCAGCCCCTACAGGTCTGTGCCCGATGAGCTGTTGCAGCTTGACAGACAGAAGTTGAGGCGAGAGCCACCTTTCAGCCATTCTCTCTCCTTCTCCCAGGTGCTACATAGGTTCAGTGGCACTCACTGAACACCAGCTCTCCTTTTTTTGATATGCCCACAGGGATGTCTTGCATCATCCCACTATTTTATGTCTTGTTTTCTCCAGGGAAGCAGGAGCATCCATGGTTAATAAACTCACTGTCAGTTGGTCCCATCATTTTGAATGAACAGTGCAATGTGATTATGTACCAAGACAGAATGTGAATAGACACAAGTCACCTCACCAGTGCTGTCACTCATAGCTGCCAGTAAGAGACACTGGTCTTTCAAGTTCACAGACAGGAGCGCCAATGAATTTTAAAAGCTCCTGTGAAACAACTGGCTCCTTTGCTCCCTGACCAGAGGACTGTGCTGCTGTGCTTTTCTATAAACCACTGAATAGTTTGGAGCCTTTTGGTTTTGCATGTGGGGCCTGTACTGACTGCTGACAGATAAACCAAAACCATTTCATATTACACATGAAAAGGCTCATGACCAATTCATATACCGAACACTCAAAGATGCTCTCTAGTTACATGAAAGCCATCCAAGGCAAGTGAAAACAGCCATTGCGCAATATCCCATGGATGGAGAGGACTACAGGACCAACTTTGGTTCTTCTTGCAACCCTTACAGAAGGGGAGGATTGTTGGTATGGCGCAGTATAAGGCAGTTTTGCCTCGTAATCCAGAGCTCACAGGGGTTCTTGAAAAGCATAACGTAAATCAGAGCAGCCACAAGGCTGCTTGGCCATATCAAAGGGGTAGGAAGGCCTTTTATATGCATATGTCAGAGTGCAAAGTTGTTTTAATGACAAAATAGTGTAACTTCAGTCCCTAGGAGATCAGTACAGTAACGATTAAAGGCACATACACTGTCAGGTGTTTTTCCCAAACTCAGATTTTCAGATTTAGTTTTTCAAATCCTGTGGGTAGCAGAAATATTTTTAAAAATCAGCAAATATTTTTGTTCACATTCAGTGATTCTTCTGGAGCATACACTAAGAGCTGAGACAATCCAGGAAATCCATATGATTAAACCTTCTAGAAAATGATAGATGCAGAAGTAAAACTGATTAACTCACTTTCCACCCCCAAACAGCATGAAATGCAAACATAACATCAAGAGTATAAACAGTGCAAATTCAAGGAGACAGTCACTGCTCAACTCAGACTATCTCAACTGTTGTCAGTAACATTACAAGTCATGTGTGCGTGTGATTTTTAGCCTGCTGGGATCCTTCCAATGTGGAAGCTACAAACTTCTAGAATTAACAACTTTATTGACTCAGTTCCTTTTTCTTCAGGACTGCCCATATTGTATGTGGCATCAGCAGTGTTTGCAGACTACCTGGCTTTGTTCAATCTCCAGACACAAAGCAGCCAGCAGAAGAGGCTCTGCAGGTGGGAGACAGAGCAGAGAGTAAACTGGAGAAGCAGGTGCACACTGAAGGGAAAAGAACAAGTCTGGAGGGTGAGGCAAGCAAGGGAGCAGAGAGCTTTGCAATCCCAGCAAAAACAGCTGGAATTCCTCTCTCCCTCAGCTTTAAACCTGGCTAAGATCCTGATGACTGTAATGACGAATTTAGTTTAAAAGATACTTGTAAATCCCAATGGCCAGCGAACATAGCAAGTAGGTAATCAGGTTGCTTTAATCCACATGCCTGTGTTTAGTTTACTTCAGCCTCCAGATTTCAGTGCTCATTGTTCTGAATACATGTTCCTTTCACCCTTGCACAAGCACACATGCACATGAGGAAGAAAGAGAGGTAGAATGCCAGCTCACTAGTGTTTTTTCCACACCCTTTGGGTGCCAAAAAACTTGGCTTCCCAAGGGCGAGAAGCCATGTGAATATTTTCTTCAAAGTTTTAGTACCAAATCACCACAGATGGTTCTACTTGACAGCTTGAACTGACAGAGCTATAAGAGACCAAACAGTTACCTCTCCACGCTGGAGTCCGGCAGCAGATACAGAGAGCATTTCACTGCATAAACTGTTCTCCACTTCTTGTGCCTGACTTGGTACACATGCCCAAAGCCTCCGCCGGCCACTTTAACCCAGTCCTCTTCAAAATCCTCCTTATTAAAGATAGTTAAGCTGCCCAGGTGCTGATCTAGCTCTGAAGTCATGACTGTGAACACAGCCTCGCTGGCTGCCTCCCGCTCAGGCGGTATCAGAGAAGAATCAAGGAGTTCTTCCTGCTTCTGATTTGCATAGGGAGGTGGGGAGTTACCTGAGATGAGCCACCTTCCTCACTGCCAAGAGGTGGATCCTCAAAGTCACTTTCAGTCCTACCCGAGGGAGCTGCATTACTGCATTCCAGGCACCCAGGCCAGCTGCTGAGCAGGGCTTGGCCACACTGGATGCGGCTATCTGGCTACGTTGCCATAAAGCTGCCCTCCCCTCTCATGCCTAGCAGCAGGTGGGCAAATGTTAAAGAGTACAAGGTGAAAAATGGTGCACTGCAGCAGTCCTTTTGCAATTGCAGTGTGCTGAAGAAGGGAGTCCTCACCTGAGCTGTCAGTATATGCTGGATGAAAGCGAGGCAGACTGATACTTAAAGGAAAGGCAGGCTTTACGCAGAGAGAAATCCACAAGACTCCTTGCCTTGTGCGGCATAGCCCTTGTGAGCTGGATGAGAAGGCAGTGTGGCAAACACTCCAGGAGGTCAAAGAACAAAGAAGGCCCCAGTACAAGCATGTGGGGACCATCAGTGCATGAACCTGAGAAAGTATTTAAGTAGAAATATAACAAGCAAGGAGAGCCAGGATGATTACTGCAGAGATAAAGCATGTTACTGAGTGCCTGCAAGGGGCATCTGAGAAGACAAGAGAATTCTGAAGAGCTGGTTTGGGCAGTTTAACCAGCATCATATCAGCACTGGTATCCAGGACAAGTTACCCACATTCTGCCAACGTGGCTCATAGTTTCAACTGGACACAATGACCGACTCCTTGAGAACCACAAAGTGGTTTTTTTTGTGTTCCTAAGATGCTGCTGTACTTCAGATGTGGCTGCATTTTGGGTGCATTTTAGTGCCAAAAAGCAGTATGGCTTTTTACAGAATATTCCTTTTGCTGCTAATTTTAACAGAACCTGCTGCATCAGTCTTAGACACCCTGTTGATAAACTTGTTTTAGGGAAGAGGAGAGCAGTCCTTTGGTTGAAGAACAGGGCAGAGACACACGTAAGAGTCTCGATGCACACATGCTTTTAATTGTTTTATGCTTTGACTCCTCAGCTGCAAAAAGTACCCTGTAACGACACTTTCCTGGGCCCTGTGCATTTAGGTCATGAACGATTTAGCACAGAGACTATTTTCATTCTACATAGGCAAGTCCATGTCAAATACAATGTGCTACCATTTCCTTTAGCACTACTGCAGTGCAGATAATTACTATTTCTGAATGGTTAATTGTCATTGAATCTTGACCTAGGATTTTTAGCTGCTTATCAGATCTGAAGAAATTCTTGGAGAAAAGCTGATCCAGGTAGAGGTGCAAGCTACTACATTGTTGCATTTGACACAAGCTGCTCTGGCAACTGCCCCTCCACTGCCTGCTGTTCTGACAACAGTGGCAAAGAAACTGGGCCCAGGATCTGGATGTGGTGAATTCTTTCCTGTGTGCTCTGAAATTCAGACTTGTGGAGAAAACTTCTGAATTCTTAACTTTCACCCACTATTTGGATTTTTACCAACAGGCAGCTACTGGAAACTTGCTTCCGCTGAATGTGAGAAAACACTACAGTGAGTGAAGCAAAAGGATAAAGGGGACTCAGCATCTTGGACATGAGAAAAGCTGACAAGCTGAGTGGCTGAATGTCTGGAGCTCTTGGACCCTTGTCCACATTTCCAAATAGTAATCTCAGGTTTTGTTATTTTTTCATAGCCATCCGTTCTCCTTGATGTCATGGCTCTACTTTGCAGCGTTTTATTTTACATTTCTCTTCTGCACTTTGATTTCCTGTCTGGTTTCCCATTTCTGTGAATAGACTGGGTGCTGGTGCCTTGCAGACACAGCATTCTAAGTTCTGGTCTCCTTTACAGCTGTACCCCTACTACAGCCCTCTCTCTATTCTGCAGCTTTTGGACTCTCTCCTGCAGAAGGAAAGAAGGGAGAGTTGTGCTTAAAGCAGAGATTGGATCCCTTGTTCCCGGAGTCAGCAGAAGCTCTACAAAAGCAATACAGTGTGCGAAGCAAAATCAACTGCTTTTCTGATCAGTGTAGTGGTGGCGTGCAACCTGCAGGAGCGGTCAGCTGCTCATAGTTCACAGGCCTTGGATTTCTCTAAGTGGTGGATAACCTAGGTTTTTGGTGTTCTGTCTGTGATGCAGCCAGAGGCTGAGGAAAGCACCACCCAAGACAGCAAAACCAGTAAGGGATCCCAGCAGAATGGGTACCAGCATAGCAGAATCAGGACCTGGAAAGAAAGAAGAAGCAGTGAACAATATTAACAGAGATAGGTCAAGGAAAGAGGAGGTAAAACCCCGTTCTTCTTTATACCATGCCAAGCAGATATGGCTAACTCTCCTTCCAGAGAGTAATCTGAATGTATAGTGCCTTTTCAAACACACTACCTTCTTTGCCATAAAAGCCCAGCAGTAAATATCATATACATAAATTCATTGGAGACACAAGAAGCTAAGTGCTTCTCAGGGATGGTGCCAGTGGATTTAGTAAGTCTCGTGCTCATGATATGCCAGAATGAATCTTTCTCATTTCTAATAGCTGGTCAGCATCTAATTAACACAAACCAGCTGCTCTATTTCACCTATGGACAAAAAGAAAAAAGAAAATGCTCCTGACTAAAGACCAGCCTCAACTCCTCATTCTGCTTCTAGTGGTCATAAGCTAGAGTGAGATTTTTCTCCAGTTACCTGGGGATGGACTTACCTTGCTGTATCAGATAACTACCTCTAGTTTGGGGGATTTGTCCCTAGGCTCAGTACAAAAAATGACAGCATTGCTCTGATTCTAAAAGCTCCATAGCTAGTAGAAAAGAAAAATATCTAAAAGGAGGCCCCTATATCCTGTCTCACTCTTCCACATTCCATCTCTCTCAGAACCCTGATACTTGAAGGAAAGAGTTAGCGGATATCTCTCACAATTTGTTTTAATGGCACTCCTCATCCTCAGTCACCGTATTTCACCAAAATACTGCAAAAACGCAGGGAAATTATTTTCAGCTAGAGGATGCTTTGCTTTGTTTTCCTTCCCTCTCCTTCTTCTAAAGCTTAAAGTTCCTACAGGGAATAAAGTTGGCTGCATCTCCTGTCTGACAGTTTACCAGATCTGATACTGATTAACCTGCCTGTCTGGGATTAAGGAAGGCCAATGCAAACATGAGGAGCTGTTTGGATAAAATTTAGCCATACCAGACAGTCGTCAAGAAAGCTTTTAAACATGTACTGTTTTCTTTACAGATGGAAAAGTTGTATGTTGAATAGAGATTGCAGCTCGAGAGGGACAGAGACGCAAAAAAACGGGACACTCACCTTCCACAGGTTTATACAGAAACCTGTTCTTTGTTCTCAAAATTGGACCAAATGAGATCAGGTTGTGTAGGTTTCCATAGCTGTTCCTATCACTTGGTGGGGGAAGCATCTCCACACTTTCAAAGCAGTCCTAGGAAAGACACGTGAAAAAGATTTAAACATGCACTGGAGGTGCCTGAACAGGATCTCCTGCACTGGTGGCTGTGTGCAGTCCACAGCAATCGCAGCATCAGATGGTGCAAATCTCCTCTGATTCAGTCTTTGCGTAGCTCTGCCGTCATTCCAAAAAGTGGATTATCTAATGCTTGGACCAGCCCATATGTGCATCTCTATTCCCCAATTACTTTTCCTTAGGGATTAGCACCTATTGCTACCATTTCATATCACTAACATACCATATACTCATCTTCCAGACTTTTAGCAAAGGGATTGACCAGACACAGGATGATCCTATCGGGGGACTCTGTTACAGGGAGTGGCTGAGTTCTTCCCACAAGTGTCTGACTGTCGTTTTAGGACTATACTGTGTCTGCACTCTAGGAAGTGCTGTTAGAGCAGCCAGGACATATGGAAGATGCAGAAATTCACCCTTCACAAACCTCTCCCCAGCTGATTTCTCTAATTCCTGCCAAAGCTCCTTAAAAGCAGCCTGAGCCTGAGTGAACGAATTCTCAGAGCCTTTCCGGCTCTAATGGGGGACTGGGGAACCATTCAACCTTTTGTGAATAGATCTGCTACACCCCTCTCAAACTCTCTGTACTCCTGAACCATTTAAATCCACAGCGTTGCTCACGGCTAAGCAATCAGACACTGCACCAAGTGTTTCACAGAAACACACACCAGCTACCTTATTCCTGAGACCTCCAAGCTTGTGGAAGTCTGAAAAGTCCCATCTCCCAAACCCAGGACAATCCAATTTAGAGACAGATTTGAGCCCTTTTGTGTAATTCTACAATGCAGAAGTTGCTACTTGCTTGTTTGTTATTGTGCTTCTTCAGCTGATTACACCATACAGCAGTAAAGAGTTTGTGACAGTAAGGTGAAAATAGGGCACTGTGAGCTCTGTAAGCTTAACTAAGAGTAGAAATTCAGTTGGGGCTTTAGGAGACACAGAGCATGCAGGAGACTAAAAAAGGAGTGTGCAAGCTTGAAGAAAGCAGAACTCCTCAATCTACCATCACAGATCTTTGCTCAATCAATTGTACTTGGTGGAAGCACCCAGTCCTTCCAGAAACTCCTTACTGATATCTTTTCCTTTCCCTTGTTTTCCCCCAACTTCCCTCTGTCACAAGACCAGTGAGAGAGGACTCTTCCCATGTACCTGTTCACACCCTGTTTTGCCGTGCAGACAGACATTAAGCTCACAGTGCAAATAGGCCACTGAGTGATTCAGCATCTGGAACAGCTGGATGGTGAAGCTAGCAGCTCTGGACTGACTGCTCTGCACTAACTGGATGTGTCTGCATTCAGATGGCAACCTGGCAAGGACAAATGGAAAACAGTTTCAACTTCCAGCACTCCTCTGACCCAAGTCAGGAAGGACAGAGTCTGCTGGCACAGTTATACACAAGTTCTAAGCCAAGCATCTATGTCTACAGACTCAGTCAAACAAAAAAATCCACAAAATCACAACGTGTCAGGCTGGACATGTCACTGTTGTGGAGGCCACAGTCCCAGAGCAGTAGAATTTTTTATAGGAAGTTGATTTTGCTAAAGCCATTAAAAGGGCTGCTGGAGTGTGATAACCATTCCCTGATTTAGATTGATTCAGAAGCACTGCTTATGTGACCCCCTACTGTAGCCAACATGGGCAAATCAGTAAGCCCTTTTATAGATGACAGTAATACCTAGCACTTCTAACATACATTTCACACCCAAAGGATTTTACAAACATTAACTAATTAATCCTCAAATATCCCTGTGCCCAACCCAGAGAGTTAGTTTAGGCAATAACATCCTTGAAACACTGATGGGGATATGGATTGCAGGTAAGAGTGTTGTGCCCAAGATCATGCAGATGGTTACAAAAATCAAAAGGTGAAAGGAGTAGAGAGATTTTTTTCCCTGGAGACCCTAAGTCTTATCAAGCCCTTTATATGGATTACAAGACAGCTAAAGGAGCAGTGTACCCTTGGATGCATTCTTACTGCTTTTAGCTTAATCTTAACTCCAGAGAGATCAGAGACTCCCTGTAGCTATAGAACACAAGAGAAAGCATTCTGTAAGGATCGAGATAATCCTCTTCCCATTCCCAGCCCATCCCTGCAGCTCCGTGTCTGACCTGCGGAACAGACAGCATGTGGCATCTGGTCCCTCCGGCCTGGTGGTAGGGGTCACACAGCATGACCGGATTTGTAGCACAGGGTGGCTGCTGTTACTCTGCAGAGTGATTAAAGCCAGGAAAGTCTCCTGGGAAGGCAGTGACTGATGGACCTCAGAGCTTGCTTCTGTGGCAGGGCGCAGGCTCATCTGTACAGTGTAGTTACCAGAGCCACAGACATCAGTCACAACTGCATGGCTGAAGGAAAAGAGGGAAGAAAAAATGAGACCCAGGCATTCTCTGCAGCCTGTTAAGACCAAAACACCATTACAGTCTGTTTCCTCAGTTAAGTCAAACAGAAATGTGAGCCCAATGTACAAACAAATTGAAACAAATGAACAACATGTAGACCCTAGCATGACTTAACTCCCATGACCAGAAACACCTCCTGCCTCTCTGCACTGTCAAATCATTTGAGCTGAGGGAAGCCTAGAAATGTTTTACTGAGTGAGAATATCTGTTTTCTTTGCTAGCATGTTTACTTGAGCACTATTAAATGCTCCCACTTGCAAAATTGCCTATAGAATTTGTCTGGAGAACAGTCACAGAATAGGAAGCTACTATGGAGAAGAAAAAAAAAAGGTCTGAAGAGCAGTGTTGGGATCTGAAATGCTGAAAGGCCCATCTTTTATATGTGAGGTCAATCTAGAAGGAAATGAGAGTTTTTAAAACCACAATACAGCTTTCCCATGTTACTGAGCCCACGGAGCAATTTGGATATTGCCTCCCCCCCTCCTTAAATCACACAGCATAAAGATGTAGCAGCAACTCCACTGAGATAATTACCCATTCAGAAGGACATCATCTGACTGCAAAACACTTCTCTGGCGTGATTCACTCAGCAGTAGGCTGGGCTCAGAATCCAGCAGTGTCAGGATGGTTACCAAACCTTCAGCTGCTTCTTCAGTCACTTCATTTGTTTTAAACAGCTCCTCTGTTTCTGTGTTCAAGAATGGCTTCTCAGAGTGTCCGGTGTTCATAACATCTGGCAGGGAATTTCTCTCTGGTGTAGGTGCTACCAGAATCCGAGAAGAATATGAGAGGCTTTCTGGGGTTGGAAGGAACTGGGTTAGATCTGGGGTTAGAAGCATCTCAGCATCATTGACAGCTACTGCATTTAAGGCAGGTGACTGATATATAACCTTATTTACAAGCCTATTAGCAGAGACAGAAACTGATTTTGTTATAAATGACTCAGTGGCCTGCAAGACAGTGTCAGGACTTGAATGACCAGGCTCATATTCAGTGTTATCTTTCAATAATATTTTCTCCAAAGGGTGACTTTGTAGACTTGCTGATGCCTGATGTGATGAAAACACAGGTGCCTGAATGGGCAGCTGGCCAGTTGCTGCTGAATATTTCTCTTTCACTAACATGCCATCACTCTTCCCTATTGATGGTGAGACCACAGTTGCTTTGTTCACCCTGGCAACCGTAGGCAGCGCCATGTATGGATCAGATCTCTTAGCTGATGTTGGCAGGAGAAATGCTTTTTTGTTTGTAAGTGAAGCAGTCACATGATCGTTCTTCACTGCAAAGAGAAAAGTCATTGCTGAGGGAGACTGTGATGTGCTTGCTGTTAATTTAGACTCTCTTTCAAGAGCAACAGATCCTGCAAACACAGATGGCTGTACTGGAGTTAAAGCAATCTTACTGTCAAGAACTGCTGTGGGAGGTTGCTGTGTCCTTGTGTTAAACATGGCTGGCAGAGCAACGCTTGTTCCCAAGAGTGCACTAGCTCCTATTTTTCTTGCACTTGTGCTGACTTCAATTGGTTTTGCATTTTCTCCCACGTTGGCCAGTGAGAACAATTTAGTAGGTGCTAGACTAGTTTGCTCATATTTCAGGGCTGATAGCAGGGGGGCATCTGTCAACACAGACGAAGGAAGGCTTGCAGGAGACTTGGCATATATCCTTGTGTGGGTAACTGCAGGCAGCAGTTTCCCAGAAACAGCTGTTTTCCTTTGGACCTTGGCTGAAAATGGATCATGCATGGGTGCTACTGTTGGTCTCTCTGTCACCATAAAGGACTTAGGCACAATGGGAGTAAACACCAGGTGTTTAGTAAGATGAGGTTTTATAGAAGTGGTGCGCGTTTGCACCACTGTGGCATGCGTAGTGACTCCTCCTGAACGGGCACTGCTTCCTGCTACTGAATCTTTATGGTTGTTTCCAACTGGAAGTGCTGAGAAAGCTGGCAATGTGCTGGGCACAAAGTGTACTTGTGCTGGCAGCCTTGGAAGTGATGCCATGCTTGGGACACTTTGTGAAGCAGACTGCAAAGGCATGATGTTTGTGGACATCTTCAATGGCTGTTTTATGGTTCCAGCTGAGCGCAAGTTCAAACACTCCCTGCATTGTGTATTGATGGAGGAAGATGTGCTCACTACACCTTGGTGAAGGCCGGTTGTTTGCAGCATTAGTTTCATACTGTGCTGAAGCTGATCCACAGTCCTTCTCATAGTAAACAGAGGTTGGGTTGGTGTTTCAGAAGCAGGGAGTCCCTTTGCTGAGAGTAAAGAAATTAAAGAAGAAGAGCTTGGCTTTTCAGCTGTGAAAAATACTTTTGGGGAGACAGAGGGGCCAGGCTGTGTAGATGACACTAATGGTGGCACAGCAGAGGTGAGAGGCTCTGCAACCACTCCATTGAGTAAAAGGATATCAGTCTCTTTGCTGTCTTGGGAATATGGAGCAGATAACTGAATCTCTTCAGGCAGACTGTGCAGATGGATGGCCTGCACTGTAGTGTTAATCCTTGTCAGTGGATACAGCATGTGATTTGACACTGAGGTCACAGCTTCAAATAAACCAGTGGTGGCTGTAGAATTCCTATTAGTCAGCACTGGCTGAGAAGTTACTTTCATTTTTTCTACCGATTGGTTAGAAGCAGTGGAGAGAGTAGTTTCAGGCCTCAAAAGCTTACTAGTGAAATAAGAGGAACTAGTTTTCATTGCAATATTGTGGCTGCTTCCAGGGGTAACCAAATTCAGATCTTGCTTGTTAGTGAAAGATAAAGCAGTTTTGTGGTCATCCTCACCTTTAGGAGAGCGCAATATCTGGAACTCTGGTCTCTCAGTGGGCAAAAGGATAAATACAGGCTTAACCAGAATTAAGCTAGAGGGACTCAGATTTTTTAAGTCTGCAAGATCTAATGCTGAAGAATTGGTTGCTGCCAGCATTTGTTGAATGGAAACCAGAGTCCCAATACTGGTGTTTGGGAATCCTGTAGGCAGAGGAGAATCTTGCATGGGCTGCAAACACATTATGCCATTAGTGTTTCTAAGCAGAAAAGACAAATACTGGGATGATGGTAGGACTGTAAGTTGATCGACTCTAAAGCCACTGAGGTTTTTGGTAGCTGTATCATCCAACACACCAAACTGCTGAACTAGTGCTTGTGCCAGATGTGCCAGGATCTCACGAGAACCACCGGGCACCACCGGTTCAGGATATGCTGTTGTTGAGCTTGGCTGCCTTTCTTGTGCATGGAGCAAGGCCAGTTTTGGAGGAAAAGATTCCAGGCTGATAGGTTGCTGGTTCTGGGAGGCTGAAGGAGCAAAGCCATGAAGAGGAACTTTCTGGTTCCCGTTGTCATACAATCCAGGGGGGCTGGGGGTTGTGCTGGCTTGTGGACTCAGCTTGGGAGAAGCAGCCTTATCAACCTGATGCGAGAGACTTGTCTTTCCCTTGGAGTCTTTCACTGTGCTCATCTGTAGCTTCATAGGGAAGGTTTCCTGAGACCCAGGATGGGCAGAAATGGCTTGAACCTGAGATCCAGAACTAGTAAAAGCAGATGAAATCGGTATGTGAAATCCCTTCGCGGCAGAAGTGGAGATGCCCCTTCGCTGCAATCCAACATAAACAGGAGCAGATGTAGCTGGTGGCTGATGCCCTGCATGAACAGAATCAAATGTGCTTAGAGGTTGAAGGCCTGCATTCACAAAAGCAGATGTACCTGGAAAGAAGGCAGGTGTTACTCCTCGCTCTCTAGTAGTTTGGGAAAATTTTAACTCTAACATCTGTGATTGGCTTAATGGGGATGAGTTAGCAGAAGTCTGTGGGCCCCCAGGGGATCCAGCTGTTTCAGGTTTGCTAGTAATTGTCTGATGATTAGCATCACCTTGCAAAACCAGCACTCCACTTTGAGAGCTCCTCTTGGTTTCTTGAGAAATATGTTTAGTACAGTTCAGAGTCTGGGACAAAGAGAGGGACTGTGATCTATCAGTTGTGCTCCTTGGTCCTTGAAATGAAGACTGAATTAAGTCACTGTGAACTAGTGTTTCCAGAGGCATCAATAACAAAGAATGTACACTGCCCTGTGGGAGTGTCTGAAGAGCAGGCAGCAGGCTTGGGGGTCTAGAGCCCTTCATTTCAGCTGCTTTTGAGTTTCTGGCTTTACTGTCTGTTGTTTCTTCCTTCAGAGAGAAAGTAGGGGAAAACTGGACAGCAGTTGACTGCATCATTCTGGAATAGACTGCATCAAGGTTCCCCGAGGCTGGCTTTTGAAAGAATGCAGAAGTTTTAACTCTAGCATCCACCGTCCGAGTTTTCTTCAGGGATGCAGGTGTCACACCAGCTTTGCTATCAGGCTGGGCTTCTGGATTTGCATCTTTTGGCCTTTTGCTAGTGGGAGGTGTTAATGCTGGTAACCAATCCACCCTAGCACTTTCAAGACTCATCTTAACTCTGGTAGGAAATGGAGATCCTGCTATTTCTTTTCTTAGAGTATGGAAATTTATCGTTGAAGTCAGAAGAGACGTTTTAGGGCTTGGCACCTCTGTTGGCTTGATAGCAGGAATGGAAGAGACGGCTGCAAACTCCAGAGAATCTTGACGCATTCCCCCACTGGGAATGGGCTGGGACAACCCAGCACCAGAGCTGGCAGGTCTAATACTGGGCTCAGTATTATTTTCTCTTTCTGGTTTTCCTGGTAATGACTTGTTTGGCTGTTCCTGATGGGTGGCTGACTGTGATCCTTGCCTCGAGACAGGGATGCTCGTGCTACTCAGAAGCCTGCTGGGAAATGTGCCTCCATCCTGGAGTTCTAAAGCTGCTGCTTCTTTGTGTAATTGATAAGCCCCCGCAAGGTGTCTAACCAATCCTTTGGGCACCACAGCTATTAATTTTGCAGCTGTCTCTGTTTGCACAGGAATGAAGTCAGAGTCAACTGCTGGTGTCTGAAAATCAAAGGTCACCTCATCTAAGTTATCTTCTGTAATGGAAAACACTTCACTGGTAACTGGGCTGCTCTCAGCTCTCAGTTGGGCTTCTCCAGGAAGGTTCTGGTCTAACAGTTCACTGTCATGATGATCATTTCTGGAGGCACCTAACGAACAGAAAACAAGCCCTTTGTCTCTTTACTTGTACATGAACTTTTAATAGTTTGCAGCAGCACTTTGTAACAGGCTGAGAGAGAAGTGGAAAGTTAAGTAGCCACTACCTCCATTCAGAAGCACACAAAAGGGAGGACCAGCACTGCCATTCTGATGGCCAGTTGCTATAAGTCTGATCTCTAGCTGTTTACATTCAATATCATGTAATGATGACACTTCATACCTGCGCCTTACTGATGCAAAGGCTGAACCAGTCAGAATAGAACCCTTTATCTTAACTGTTCAAAGACACAAATGACAGCCTAAGATGCAGGCAGAATGAAGCCCCAAGGTTGCTTAGGACCAGGCTGGTGAATCTTAAATAGCAAAACAAAATTAAAATATATATCAAAGAGCTCACTCACCTGGCCCTCCTTAATCACTCCTCCTCTCCCAATATCCCAGTCCTATGCTGAGTTTCCTGATTCATGCTGGCTGACCAGGCCACCTGTAATTGTCCTGTTTCCACTGAGTCTTGGAAATCAGAGGCAGAAAAAACATTGAAAACAAGGTTCCCTTTTTAAAGGCCAAACCCTAAAACACGTACATTAGGCTTACAAATAGCACAAACTTCTCCTAAAAATAGAATATCATCATAACCCTTTGGCTTGAGGAAGCTTTGGATCAGACTACGTAAGGTTCAGTATCATTAGAGTATGAAGCAGAACACAGTAACCTCTCTGCTTCTAAATTCTCAAATCGAAAGCAGACACTGTCATTTTAGAGGCAGATTCATGACTGAAAAGGCTATTGTTTTATGAACAGATTTATTATTTTCTCATTCACATTTACAGGGTCGACATTCCTAAGCATGCTTGCCAAACTATGGCCTAAAATATTGATGTACTTTCCTACCTACAAAAGTTTAAGCATTTCCCCTTAGGCACCTGCCAGCAAATACAGGTATAGAAAAGTTAAGAGGTGATTTTGGCATGCAGTTAAATTGTGCTTTTGACAAACACAAAGCAGAGGTCAGCCAGCTACACTTCAGATGGAACCCCAGGGGTTCATGTCCAAGTGCTGTGCCTTTACAGCTTCTCTGTGGTCATTTGATGAACTGGTACTACTTTGGCCAGCTATAAGCAGGCTAAGCTAATATAAAGGGAAGCCAAAAAGCTAGTTTATTTCCAAAAGAGAAACGGAGGTTAACAGATGATGGAGACTGGTATGTTACAT
Organism: Apteryx mantelli; assembly: GCF_036417845.1. Taxonomy (NCBI): domain Eukaryota; kingdom Metazoa; phylum Chordata; class Aves; order Apterygiformes; family Apterygidae; genus Apteryx; species Apteryx mantelli. Next base: position 2,055,989 of record NC_090000.1, read on the forward strand.
GTATAAAATAGTTTGAATTGTGATTTTGTACAGGAAAACAGAACTCCAATGGTTTGGCCCCAACTCAAAGAAATGCAAGTATTCTGTCTAAAGGTATAGACAAACTCAAACACTTTACTGAATCAAGGTCTCAGATAGAGAAAGTGTTATAAATATACACAACACACCTCTGCATGGGAACAAGGTGCTAAACACACAAAAACCCCACACACCAACCACGCTCAAAAGACCAGAATTACAAGATGGATAGAATATTCTTTGAACGCACCCAAGCTTATCTTTACTCAAGAGATGAGTCCTGCTGAAAATACACAAGACTACTTTAATGAGCGAAGTTAAATTTATGAACGCTTGCAGGGTATGTTCATAAGCAGACAATATGAGGTAGAAAGCAAAGACTGACTGGTCTCCTGCTATGACTGACAGCAGCCCCAAGAATTCATCTGAAGCATGACAGCATTACAGACTCATCATTGATTTCAAGCTGTCAGAAATATTTGGCAAGACAGCTGTTTCCAGAGAAAAACGCAGAACAATGTGCTACTGCACAGTGAAGAGGAAAGATCTTGCTTAATGTAATCAATAGGAACAGTGGTGCCTGGAAAACTGGATTCTAAACCAGGGTTCAGCAGATGTGAGTTAGATCCTCCATTCCACTATTAACCTACTCTGTGGTAAGTCACTCCTCCTTTATTTATGCTTTCCCCCCAACCGAAGGCGAGTACACTCTTTAGGGCATGGACTGTCTCTTCGCTTGGGTATGTAGCACAACTGGGCCCTGATTTGGGGCACTAACACTCCCATAACAGAAATCATTTAAATCAATATCTTGAGCCTTCCAGAACAGCTGGACGAACAGAGAAAAGTTGCTCCTTCATCTCATTGCTGTCACACACCTGAGACTGATGGCAAAATATCTAAAAAAGTTTTTTGTTCACAAATACTGTAGGAAAAGAAGGCAGGAAGACAGCACTTGGTTAGAACTAAATGCATCACTCACCAGACAAATCCAGTAGTTCAACTGCAATCAAAATACAGATGGGGAATTTTTCCTGCATCTTGTGAAGCAGCTCCTGAGTCAGCCCAATAACAGTATATTCAGACAGGTAGCAGCTGGCTAAGGAGTCACTGATGTCTTTTAGCAATGGGCATTTGCAGTGTTTGTTCTGGATGGGCAGGGTATTGGGTTACTTTATAACAGCTTAGGTCAGACAGCAACCAATAATCTGTTCCCCGCCCTCCCCCCCCCATCCCTCCCCCCCAAAAAGCCTGCACCAATTGGAATCAATTGATTTTTAACAAAATAAAACTACTTAAGTACTTTCAAGAAGGCTGTTTCCAGAAGTTCCACCTCTCCCAGTTTCACTCTGCTTATTCCTCTGGCTGATAGCCTAAACACTGCCTTCCCTATCTTGTCTTCGCACAGCCTGCAATGAGGCTAGGTCTATATTACTGTGTTATCTAGACTAAAACATGGTATTTTGCATCCTAGGTACTGTAATAAAGTTGTGATTTACAGTTAAATCCATATCACACTGACAGATGAGAAGCAGCACAATAAACCATCAGTAGATACCGGAATTGGAACTAAGACTAAACAGCATGAAACTTTACAATTATAACTAAAGGAGTCATTCTAATGGAAACAGTAGTGCTACTCTGTCTCTGCAGACCACTTATGCTCTGAAAGGGCACTTCTCTATATAATATATATAGGATAATCTGTACTATAGATCATGTGCATCTGCTTATTTGTTAAATTTTACAGCCTTCAAGAGCAGCTATGGTACTGCTGGCTTTGTCAGCAACACCACCACCACCACCACACAGTCCTCACTAGATATGCTTTCCAGAAGATCTTAAACACAAACTAAAGCTGTGTTTTTATGATTCACAGACAATTAATGTGTATTCCTTGTGCTTCACCTTGACTCTAAGGCTCTTTTTTTTTATGGCTGACAGTGAATTTCAGCAATAAAGCTACTATGCTTTAGTGCAGAAATCAGCCTCTTCAGACCAACCTCTTACTCACAAGGTTTAAATTGCCTTTTTGGAACAATATGTAAGAGGTAAAAGCAATGCATTATTGACTTTCTTTTCAAGTTACATTTGCTGCTACTATTAATTCATTATCAACCTCTCAACACAGACACTAGAAGGATGTGCTATTTGTGTTATTGTTTAATTAATGAATAGCTGTACAGAATATCAGGGACGAATACCAGGGGCCACAACATAGTACCTAGGATCAGGAAAGTCAACTACTGTTCTGACAAACGAATCTGATTAAGTTTACCAAGACAGTAAATACAACAATGCTAGGAGAGACAGTCCATAATTCATCTGTAAACCTCACTGCCATAAGATATTATTAAGACCGAGCACTTAGTGAAATTAGAGACCAAAACACTTAAACAGGTTAATACGAGCACCTACAGGTTTAAACAGACCAAGGGGTAGTATTATGCATGCTGTCCTGAAGCATAGTCTAGCCACCAGTGGACAGCACATGGGGAAAAGGATTCTTCAAAGTGGTGTTTACTCCACAATTGTAGAGTAGAGGAATACTTAGATTTTCTTCTGAAACATTGGGTACTGGACACATGAACTGGAAAGTAGACTAGACAAGCCATTGGTCTAACGTTGCTTGGCTTTTAATATGATTCAACAGCAAGGAACTTGCCAGTAAGAAATGGCATCATCATTTATCACAACAAAGACAAGTCCAATGCAAGCTCGTATCTTTAATTCTTAGCCTAGAATATAAATGAACTTTTCTTCTTATATTTATATTGATATTGTTTCACTTGCTTCTATGGAGGAACAGCAAAAAATTTAAAAAAGGGACTGAGAAGTCCTATGAATTAGTTTTAGTAAAGAACAAAGAAGCAATACTCAACAGCAAATCATATTAACAGCATGTATTGAAACTTTCTTGAGGACTTCAAACACTATGCACATATTTCATAGAGGAGTTCAGAATGGCCATTCCATTGAGCTCCCGCAGTTGAACAATATGCCTGAAAAGACCAAAACAGAAAGGAAGGATAAGATGCTGAGATGATGCAAGACTGACCAAACAAGAATTTTAAGCTTACATTGCTCTGCTACATCCCATGCCCAAACTGTCAGGGATGTTTAGTGCTACACTCAAATTCCTCCTAAAAATAGCGTGAGAAATAGTTTCTAGATTACTATTCCCCACAAAACAGAAAATGAAAGTTCTAAGTACTTGACATAAGTGTTCAAACACGTGATACTTCAAATTAATAAAATGAGCAAAATAAACTCCTTTTCATGCCTCAGGAGTGTTTTGCAAATCTCAGAGGAGATGCTTTCTCTACTGCTAATTTGAGAAGTCTGTCCACCAGCAGAAGCAAGGTTCTCAAACTTTTAGGGCTAAGCATTATCCCTAGATTTCTGCGTAGTAGTTCAGGAGGTATATTAATATGCTGGAACTCAGTTCCTCTCTCTGGAATGCAGTTCAATACACAATTGAGAGTTTGCCTCTAGCCAGGACCTGGCATACTCTTGGCAGGCAGCAGCACAGACATTCTTTGCTGACATTTATACTTTTGTTTTGCTCTCATTTCTCTGACCCCTACAGACGTGTAACATGACTCTTCCTCCTTCCATTCTTCCAGCAAAAATAAGATCAGAAAACAATGCAAAACGACTTTCCGAAAACCATTTAAGCAAGCCAAATAATAACACAAGAATCCTAAGGCAGGACTCTGGGGACAGCACCACAAGCGGGAATTCCAGTTGAAAGAAGGGCGATAGATTTTATAGGATATTTATTTGAACTGCTTATTTCCCCAGTACCTGCTTGCTCTGCGAGTAAAACTGAGTACACTAGTTAGGTGTTACTGGATCCCCCAGTTTTTCCCTGCTGGCCTCTAGTTGCCAAATAGGCTCCCATATCAGTTCTTCAAGAACTCACACCTAGTAGCGACTGGATGGCACATGAGGACAAATAGTCTGTTTTACAATACCTTGGTTCAGCAACACAAAGCTTCCCCAGAGCAATCGCTGCATTCTCCTGCACTGAAGTGTTTGTAGCATCACCACCAGCATGTTTCAATAAAATCATCACGACATTGGAATTCAATAAGGATGTCGCTGCTCCAGGAACTATGAGGCACTGTCCAAGGCAGAAAGCAGCATTTCCCACAATCGCTTCATTCTCCGAGTCCAAGAGCTTCAGCAGCACACCAAACCCTGGGAGAAAGAGAGTAACCACACAGGATACTCCCAAATTTGTTCACATAGCATTCACATTTTCTCCTGCCTTTACCTCAACTCTGGTAATAGTTTTGGTATCCTGAATCCCAGGAACATGTGGCTGGGCAGTGTGGCAATTACTTGCCTATGGTTATTAAGCAGAAGTTTAATAATCAGAACAGTATCAAGAGAAGTGCAGCTGGCTGGAACAGTGACACCTATTCTATGGAAGTAACAAGAGCTCAAGAAACTGAAAACTCAAATTAAGAGGATTTAAGTACACATGGGGCAAGCAATACAAGAAACACATTGCAAAAGGCTTGGTTTTGGGACAGATCAGATTACAAAGTTAACCATAAACAATTTGTCTCTGGAAAAATAAAATAAGCTTGTCAAACCTACAAAATGCAGATCAATGGCACTAGACCCCAGGCCATTTTATTTCCATAGTAAAAGCCACACAGCTGAAAAGCCACACACCTAAAGGGGTATTTTTCTAGAAAGCCTAGAGGAGTGGAGTAATTTCCCAGCAAGGTTCTGGATTCAGGATGCTGCCTCAGGTTCTCCTGTCTAGATGCCATTCTCACAAAACAGAGGTTCTTTACTCTAAGAGGTTCTTCAGCATGGAGTTTCTATTTCTCCATTTCTTAAATGTTCTCCTGAAACTGAACATGCCACCTCTGCTGCTTGCAAACTAAGGGATTTTGCACTGAACTTAAAAATCAACCCTCATCCCACCATACTAGCAGGGCAAGCATAGAGAAGAGCACCTATAGTGCCAAGCTAAATCTGCTAAGACAGAAATATTATTTTAGAAAGACTAGACAGAAGGAAAAAGAAAAAAAGAAAAAACACACAAAGCTTTACATTTCTTTACCTAACGTGAATCAGCTCAGTTCCATCTACTTCAGTAACCTATACTAACGTATAGGACCAGAGTATTTGGTCTATACTCTTGATACAGAATTGTATGGCTATTACTCACATCTGTGAACAGCGGTAACATCTCCTCAGGCCACAGAATTTAGGACCATTTAGAGAGGCTGCTTTCAAAATAAAATATAGCCATAGCCTCCACATGCAGGAAGTTTCCCTGGGGTTACAGAAGTCCACTTTGACTTCATTTCACAGTCCCATGTGTTCTACCTAATCATATCACACTTCCCCTTTTTTCTGCTGCAACAGAAAATCTTCTGAAAAGGCAGGGTTGCTCCAGACTGCAATAGTGGTACCAGCAGTTGTTGGTGCAGAAGCTGAACTAACTGGCCCAGCTGGAATGCAGTGTAATGTCATAGTACCAAAGCTTGTCTCCAAAGGGCTCACAGCAGCAGGACAGTGTCTGCATTGGCAAAGTGAGATGACAAAAATAGTGGCTTTTCACAAGATGAACACCCAGAGTGAGTTTTGGTGGAAAGAATCAGAATGAAGTGTCATTGCTAATCCAAGGAAATGAAAGCTTCATCTACAGATGACAGTGACACTGACATGGAGTATACAAAAGGAAAATGATGCTCGGAGAGGCTTTTAATGAGCTAAAATCCTTAGGGTTCAAGTTGAACCACATGAGCTGACAGTTGCTTGACAGATTCAGCTATCCAGATAAAACTTAAGCATTCTTAGCTGTAATTACTTTAGCACTAATTGAACCGAGATTTTAAAGCAATCTAAATAGCGTTACTCTACACAACTAGAACAAATACTAGTAACTCAAAATACCCAAAGACACCTGTTTGATATTATTACTCTTCCTCTGCACCCATTTCCTTTTAATATCAGGACAATTTTCCACATATAAGTTGAAGGAAATGGTTAGCAAACTCAGCCACTGGAAACCAGGTTTCTAAATGAAATACCTGATTTCAGCCACTAACTTCTGGAAATAGGGCCCTACTCTGTTACAATTAACAAGCAGTATTTTCAAAATATACAGATTTATGGCCCTGAAAAAAATGCATCAAGCCATTTTACTAAAGTAAAGCACAGTTTCTATAACGCAGGCTCATTATCTGATGTGCATATTTCCATCTACACACAGAGTCAAAGTTCATTTAGCACTATTTCAGGAGGTAATATGGCACATCGCTCAGAAAACAAAGCTAAAGTCTTGTAGGAGTGAATCAATGTTCAGTTGCTTGAGAAGGGAAGAAAGTATTCAGATGATGCTTAGATTACATCTTTGCATTCAGTCTCTAATTAGTGAAGTTGTCACTTACTTTTATCTGACTTCACCACCTCTTCTTGAGCTTGGCTGTTACTTTTGGTGCAGATGGAAAGGGCCTTTATAGCATAATTGGATGTGATCTGTCCTCCAGCCTAGATTTTTATTGGAATAAGGCACACACCTTAAAAAAAACGTACAGTTCATACCCCAACTTACTCAAGGACAGAGAATAGCCTAGGTACCATGGAGATATTTAGGTATTATGCCTAAGCACAAATACCAAATTAAGACCTTTGTAGAGTATACATCTCAACTCCCCCTCCATCTCTTTAAATATATTAGCTCATGACTGTGCTCAGACACAGACCTTCAGTGACTCAGACCTTCATGCTATAATAACCTGACCTTTAATGGGACACCCACAAGAATAAATGTGCTTTGCAAATTGACATCAGAGGAGTATTGTCAAAAATTAATAACTGATAAGGGAATAAGACTATTAAAGTGGCAGATTTACTACGCAGTAAAGGGCAGAGTAAAGAAACTTCCGAGTGTGTGTGTGTATTATTTATGAAGCTGACTCTGCACTGTACAATACTGAAAAATGTAAAAATCATTTGAAAGGAGAAATTCAAGCTGCCACCAGGTTGTTCAGCCCATTGGAGTTTAACACTGATATTTGAAATTATGAGTTTTGGCCATATAAGCGGAGAGCATAAAGTACTATCTTAGAACACAGGCTGAAAATGGGACAAGAACATCTCTTTCCCACCAACATCATACATAAACAATTCCCTGATGCTCTGGAGCCCACCTCCTTTCAAAGTGACTACTAACTCCTCTGATGCTTGCAAGTTACAGGAGCCGGGCTGGGTGCCATAGCCTTTTTCTATGCTAATATTATCTGCATCGTAGAGATTCTATAGCATCCACACAGGGCTGAGCGGATACGCATTAGGCTTGATACTCAGATATACAGCAAAACAGTTTCTGCAGATTAAGGTATGTATAAATTTAGAGACAAGTTGCACCTTGGCCTGATTGAGCACTCACTGATAAATCAGTGAAGAGGGCTCCACTGCCTTTCAATAGTCTAAATTAGACTACCCCAGTCTTAGGCTTTAGTCCTCAAGGCGGATCTGCAATAGTGGATTCCCGAATTTACAGGTCTCCTCAGCAGAGCTGTGTGCATGGGCACAGGCATCTGGCTCATATGGAAACTGCTGAAGAAATTGGGCTACAGACTACAAGAATAAGGCAGCAGACAGGTGTCAAGGCAGCACCATCATGGTTCTTTGATTCCTTCCCCTCAGAGAGCTAATAAGGTCTCTCCCCCCTGCCTGGCTGCCTGTTCTCGTAACTCCTTAAAGTTACATTTGAAAGCATAGTCCCTCTAACACAATGGACAACACGATGCACACGTGCACCCAGAGGAATCGAGTCTTTTTCCTTGGGACAGGAGGCTAAACATAGGGGCAACTTCGGTTGGCTTTCTTCAGGGACTATAAAAGTAGAATAATGTGAAATTTAAGTTAATTTACTTTCAAGAATTTGATCATTTTCTTCACCACCCCTCCTTTCACTACTTCTTCTATTGCCGAGGAGGATGCTGGCAGGACGCGACTTAGCACTCCGATGGCTCTCTTAACGAGAAAAGTATGGGAGAAAAGAAAAGTTATGTTTATTTGTCCAGACAACTTTGTTAGGAGTTTTCAAATCATTGTCTTCCTGCAGCTGGCAGAGTAAAACCAAAGTAGATAAAATGATAAAAAGAAAAATTTACAGAAATACAATGAACATAACACAATGAACACTTTAGGACATCGCTCTTTCTTCTTATTGGAGACTGAACTCTGCACTTCTAAAGGCTCAGTGTAGAGGGGAGACTAAACTGAGATCAGGACAACTCCTTGCATATTTGTTCATTGAAACAAATTCACAGGAGAAACTAGCCCAGTGCTGCTGGTATCGAGTCAAACTAGATGCAAGTAAAACAGATCAGAACTGTTCATGTAAGTTCAGCTAGAGGCAATAGCACTCCCGTTTCAGACCACATCTACTCCTATCAACCTGCCTTGGAGAACTGCTATCTGTGGGAGTTACACACACAATAATGGGAGTACAGTCTCCTAGGAATGATTCACATCCAAGAATTGTAAAAAGAAACAGCTGTTAAACACCCAAATTGCTCTTGTTCCTTTGCTTCTAGATTGATTTGTTTAACACTTTAGAAGAGTTTTGTAATGAAAACCATCCTAAAGATCAAATGATTTGTAAGAATTTCTATAAATAGATTCCAAGAGAACATGGAGAACCCTATTGTATCAAACACAGTATCAAGAACTGAGCAATACAAGTGGTATATTATTTCTTTACTGATAATAATTGCACATATTTTTCTGAGGCTTCAAAGCCTCATGTGCAGACTTCCAAAAGACTTTTGCACAGGGCAGTAGTTTGCCCTGAAGAATTCAGTTCAGGTCAGCTAATACATTCTTTTTAGTTCACTGATATCCACTTACTGTCACAATCCTTCCATCCTTACTGCTGAGGAGTGACATGCATCTCCCACTTATGTCCACAGCAAAATACTGAAAAAACAATGTGAAAAATTCAGGTCCAACTGACCAATTGAAACGTTAGAGCAGAAATGGGCTAGAAAGGAAAGTTAGCCTACAGCAAAGAATCCAATGGAGACTTTAAGGCACACATGGCAGTAGCTGCTAACTCTTCAGCACCCATATGTAATATAAAAAATGCTACCTTCTCGATGGAATCTTTAGTTTTACATAATTTTGGAATATTCTAAGCATCTGCAAATATCCAGTAATTGGAGACTGATGCAAAACAAAACATTTATACAACTATGGAAAGGTACTGTATGTACTTTACACTATTTTTGTAATAAATGTGTGTACGTGGCTGGTGGAGCTGGGGAAAATTCCTTAAATCTTTTCACTTTTTAGATTTCTCAAACTGTCAACTATACTTAATGATCACCTTAAACACCAATAATTTTTTTTTTTAAATTAAATAAACACCAGGAAAACCCAGTGCTGGCAGTCTTGAAGTTCCTCACCATGTTTGAGATGAAATGGTGCTCTAAATCTGTATAGCACAGCCAAGCTCTCCTCCCCTGTGCAGACTGCAAGGTTCACGATATTCCATGGTCATCCCCTCTCCACCAGCCTCCTATTCTGTGTGAATGTTCTGGTATGACATCAGTGGCTTTGGATCAGGCCCATTTACAGTAACAAGGGAGGAAGATGCTGTAACTGCTCAAGCAATTCTAAGTCTCCAGGGAAGTAATTAAAGCAAGAAGGCTACCAAAGAACATTCACACATCTTGTTTACCTGGATGGCTGCACTTGATTCAAGCAGTAAGTTCATCATTAGGCCCAGCACTGCAAACAAGCACTCCTGGTATTCGGGTGTACTGCCACCAGGAAGACATTCATCCTATACACAGAGGAAAAAAGCATACATTCAATTCAACAGTTCAGAATGTGTATTTCTTCAGTCTACTGTGTGCTTACCTACTGGCAAGTGCTCCTCTGATGCACCATGACCTCCAGGGAAAAGAAAAAAGAAAAAGTCCTATGAGCACCAGAGCTAATGAAGCCCCTTTCATACAAATTTGTTCTTATGGTTGACTTGGGCGTCTAAAGCTGTACACTCCAACTGAGACTTCTGATATTTAGACAATTGAGAAAACCTTTTCCCACACTCTGAATTCTTTGCTTGCTAAGGACCGAGGCCATACTGCATCCTTAGCCTGAAAGGGACCACTAATGTGACCTCACTCCTCCACCCACCTACCAACTCAGCTCATGTGAGCAACGGACAGCTCTGAGACCTTTATCCATCTGTCAGATTTGAGGAAAATCAGTTAAGTGTTCACAGCTATTTGGGGAGGCAGACAAACAGGATCACGCAACCGTCATTTCCACAAGAAATTAGTCTGAAAACACTGTTTTGGGGGTACAATCAAGTCTCTTTACCACAAGCTTTAAGCAGGCCTGCCAGCACTCTTGGCAGTCAGCCATCTGCTTTCGCATGACTACGTCTGCGCACAGATCCCCCATGATGCCAATACAATGGGCAAGGGCTCTCTGGTTCACCAGCTTGGCAGAGGTCTAAAAAAAACAGAAGAGCAGAATAACAGTTTTAAGAACAAATGACAAGGAAACAACAAATGGGTGTTCCTATCCCTCTGGCAAAGGAAACTAGGATACCAAAATCATTCTTATTTGCATTAAATCCAAACTGTGCAAAGTTTCCAAGCTGCCTTCATTTTTACAACTAAAACCTCTGAGCCTGTTTTGACAAACTCACATGGCTGAGGAAAGAGTTTCTGTGGTCCCTGATCTCAGACTGCAAATATTGCCTACTGTCACGTACTGGGGTCACAGCATGTAACAGCTTCTGCTGTAGTCATAATTCCAGTAAGGTGTGCTTAGACTGAGAGAACAGCAAGCAGTGGAAAAAAAAAGCTGTTATTACTGCATTTTCTTCATGCTCATTTGGAAAAAATGGAGGAGTATTTTACTTTCCAGCTATACCTATACCTGCCCTTCTGCAACAGAACCCATGTTCTGTATCATCTCCCCTCTGCCTGAAGACAGCTTTTTGTACTAATGGTATTGTAAATAAGTTTGTAGTGCAAATAAATGATAGTCAGTAAAGGGACCCGAACCAATGAACTTATTTCATTTGTGACCTAATGTCATCTTTTAACCCTCAAATTAGGAAAAGTCACTATCCAAGATACAACCAGTTAGTGACAGTGGATTAAAGTTACAGCAAGAACAGTCTAAAGCAAAGTTAAGGGGTGAAATCCTGGCCTGACAGATTTTCAGTGGGACCCTGCAACACAGTCCAGTTTTCACTGCTTATAAAGCCAGTACTGGGTATAAGCCAAGCACTAAGTACTGGGGACTGAGAAGAACATTTTCCTGAGGAAAGTCTATGACCTAACTGGATTTCTTGTACCTACAGAACTAATGAAATATGGTAACTCTTGTAGTTCTACCACAGAGGAGTTTCATCTGTAAGCAACTGGCTGTGAAACTGAAAAGACTGGTTATGAGAGACATTGTACAAAAGTTACCAAGAAATACAGGAACCGAGATCTTTCATACCAGCAACTGCCTGAATAAAGGTAAAACATCGGTGGAAAACTTGATGCGACACTGGGTTTTGAAACTGTTGGGGATAAAAAAAGCAATATTCAAACACTTATATCTTTAGGCAAAAATCACACAAATTAAGCCAACACAACAGCAACAAAAAGACAAGTTAAACAACTTCACTGCTGTCAAACCGTCTAGGTACAGGAACTAAGTCCTAGCTAGAGAGGTTTAAAACAGCATGGATAATTTAAATAAGCAACTACATTTGTTTTCTCAATATCCTCTTTAGGTATGAATAAAGACCTTCTCATGATGTAAACTAATAAGCCAAATTTGTTCAGACTTACACTTGGGCAAACCTGATGGCATGAGTTTGTATCAACACAGAAATATATTACAGGCCCTTGTTTCAGAAGGGCTACAAGATACAGAAATCCTTTCATTTCCAAAGCTTATCTACTAGTACACATGTAAAGTGGCTCTTTGTCTATGGGACAAAAGAGCATTCAGCGTACAGCTCTGCAATTTGCCCTTAGAGACAATGATAAGGTCATTTAGCATGTTTCAAAGCACAACTTTCTAGAAATAAATGATGAAATGCAAATCACCTTTCCTCTTTGGTTAGATCAGTCAGTATGTTCACGGCACTGCTAGCCCTGGCATCAGGGCTGTTGACAAACATCATCAAAATCTGTAGCCACCTGTTATTAGAAAAACCACGCAAACTTATGTCAGCTTTGGTTTAATTAAGGATCAAAATAGCATTTTAGGTGCACCAATGCAATCTGTTATCTTTAATTCCTTTGAGTTCAGTAGGTTTTCAGCCAAGTTGCATATACTAGATCCTCCAAACATATTCAGTCACCTAATTGACATTGCAGCAAGGTCTTGGCACTAGATTCTCTTGCAAAATTGTACTTCCTTGCACAACTGCACTGATTTTTAACAGAGATGTACCAATATCCATCAGCGTTAAAACATTTCATCAGCCTGTAAGCTTCACAAGACATTTCAAAGTGAGGCTACTTGGCTGCTGGCAAGTTTCCAAAGGAAAGATAAGCAGAACGCAGCAGTCAGGACAGAGGACGCAATCAGCCCAGTACTCAACTTTCAACAGATTATAAACACATGCAAGGAAGGTCAGAGTGTTGATACCTGAATGGCTGAGAAGAACAGACTGAGCAAATGCAACAGTCTGGGGGAGAGGTTAACCTCCCCAAGCAGCAGTGGAAACTTCATCTCCTGCTGGAATAGAAAGATCATCATACCAGTCACCTTTTCAGCTCTTGGAACAGTGTGCTTGCTGCTGTATGATGTAGAGCTGCACACAATTCACACAATTTGAATACCTGGGGTTTCCACATGCCCCTCTGCTGAGCTGAAATTCCCTGCTACCATCCTCCAGGGCTGCAGTTCAGAAAGAAAACCTACAGTCTCCTCCCTTTTTGGCAATAAGCCCAACAGCTAAGAAGCTCAATACCTGCAACTTTACCTTCTGAACATCCTCACTTTTCTAGCAATTAGTCCTAGAATCTTTTTCAGAAGCTGACAGAAGATTTTTTTCAGGCTCCTGACATTTCAAGCCACAGCAATATTATCTGCCTTTATTAAACTTCCTCTCACACATGGCTCATTTCTTTAACTTTCCCTTTGAGGAAAAAGGTCTTGGAATTAATGTGATATATCATACACTAAAGTGCATACATCTGTTGGAGAACCTTTTCTGTTCATCCGTTACTTCAAACCATCTAATACAAACAAGTACATTAGATTCTCTCCTCTGCTTAACTGTAGAAGGAAATAGCAGGACAACAGTATAGAGATAATAGACTCATTTCTTTCTCCACTTACTGAGTCACTGTGGCACTGTGAATAATCACAAATGCCAACTGCCAGAGGATGAGAGAGCGGCAGCTTGAAACCCCAAGCCATTAAGAGATAACAATGTAAGTTCTTCCTGGAGTGCTACACAAACACACTCTTACTGTTTATGCCTCAAAATTACGTAAACATCTCTGAGAATAAGCCCTTTCTACTTAGCTTCACAAACATGTTCAGGTACAAAGTTTACCAAAGCAGTTGTCCCCACATACCTAACTTCTTACCTCTGCTGCTCCAATACTGTAGAGTTTTTGCTCAAGCAGGCCTACCACTCTAGGGCAGAAGTCTCAAAGTTATTGGGTTTCTACAGATTTTCAGAAAGCTTGCCAGCTATTTACTGCTCAGCTTGGTGCTAGTGGAATGAGTTTGAACCTCTGGGAGCCCAGGGAAAATGGAAATTTTTCTGAATTGCTGTAGCATTTATTACTTGGTTAAGTCCTGGTGCCTGACCAGCAGTCTCCTCCCATTCTCAGTCTCTGAGTAGAGGGAGATTAGTGCCAAGGTCTCCTTTTGGATCTCTGGTACCCCAGAAGAAAGCAATTTGGACAACTGCACATTCATATCAGGGTGAGTTAATAGAAGACGCTGATTTTCCTCTGAAAAAGAGAAGATTTATGATCAGTCACGCACAATGAAACCCCTGTTACTCTTGGGTTTTTTTTCTAGGGGCTGATTTAAAAGGTTTAATATCTTTTTCATCCACTAATGGGATCATTCACTCCATGACTGACAGAGCGAGTGATGGAGTCTTGCATAATAGTCCTGCAGAGCAATGGTAAGGTAGAACACCCGCTACTCTTCTCTCAGCTCCATTGCTTTAATATATTCAGATGTTTAAATTTCTACTCTCACCAGCAATATGCTAGCTTCTGGGGCAGCATACATTGCTACAAAAAAACAGTCAGTAGAACCAAGAGCACAGAGCGCTCCTTCTCTCCACATGGTTATTTCATCAGCTGTCTGCAAACTGCTAGGCACAAAGCTGTTCAAGCCCTGCCAGGCACACACATGGAGCTAAACCTGTATATGAACCTGTATTCAATGCTAACCATCTACAGGCAAAATATAAATCAGGTCTTCCCCTTCACTTGAAGCACAGATATGCTCTTCGGTGTCAGCTGGATCCCATGGTATACAAGTCAGCTCAAATGCTGACTCCAAACATTCTAAATTTTCCTTGTGTGTCAGTCAGCTATACTTCCCCACCAGCCCCACTCTGGCACATTTCTCCCCTGTCTGCAAACTACCTAGAACTGGAGGCAAAGACTACCTTCCAGTGACTACTAATTCCCTGGTTGCCAAAAGATATCAACCTCACCCTTTTCCAATGGCATTTCTATATAGATTTGCTTTTCACTGGTCTAACTTCTTAAAAAGAGAGAGATGAAATAAAAGTGATACTATCCTAACAGCAAGCAATAATCACACGTAACTTGCTTTCCACTCCTTAAGTGGTCTTAAAACGCCCACTGAAACAGACTGGAAATTTCATCTTGTGATGAACACAACAGCCAAAATTGTGGTTGCAGCTAAAGTGCATCTCCAGCACTTGCACTTGACCTATAAAACTTTGTTCGTAGTAAGGTCTACGCCCAAGGGCTCTGAGAAAGTGATATCCGTACAAAACAATTTTAGACACAGTAAGGGCCATATTAACAGTGCATTAACCATGATTAGTGTTGATTACAGTTTTACCATTCCCAGTGCAGACAGCTTGCCAAAGGAAGAGAAGAGAAACGGACAGATCCACTTCAGCAGTATTTTTCCTCTCTGCACAGAAGCCCCTAAATTAGAAATGTTAGCTTTTAAAAAGAGCAAACAACAGTTGAAACGTAAAGAATAGCGCTTGCCCTGTTTAACCACATCATGTTCTGAACCAGCTTAGTTGTGCAAGAATTTCAAGTCACATCTTTCACACAGGTCTTCTGTTTCCATTGTCTATCTGAACATGACTCAAATACACCTTCAGAGAACAGATTCCATCTAAAACAGAGTTTAGGGAGCTATTTAGATAACTATTTGTCAGATTTGCTTCTTGATTACTGAAACATAATATAACATGCATTTTCTTAGCAGCCATTAAAAAAAGCAGAAGACAAGCCCAAGGATGATCCTCTTCCTTGATTATAGGGTTAAAAAGTTTTTCACATTACCTTACAAAGCTAGGTGGCTAGATATTTACCTATGTCAATTAATAGGAGCAGGGAGTCTAGCCAGATATGCTTAAAGCAACTAAGCTTTTACATCACAGGTTCTTTTACAACAGGTCAACAAACCTGCTCCCACCATTAGAGATGAAGTACAGAAATAGGAGATCAGAGACGGAAGCAGAAATCCATCAATTTTGTCCACTGCAGCCAAGAGAGGACTATTCGTCTAAAGGTCAGATAGAAGTCAGTCTATTCAAACATTAAAATCTGTTGTTACATTATCTTTCAGTCATTTCATCTGAACTTCACATGGTGATTGTGTTGCCTGAAAATATCTTTTCATTTCCTCATGCTCTAACATCCTACTGTTTTCCTTTGGAGAGCACTTACTGTCTTATGACCTTGTTGTCATTGATGATACTGAATCCATCATTTGTTCTAAATAAAGTTTGCTCAGTACCTGGGGAAAAAAAAAATAATAATCAGATATAACCAAATAAGCCCTGTGATCAATCTGGCTGATGCATCACAGTGAAGGCAGACTCCTGCTCTTCTGTAACACAGTGTTAAATGATAAGGTCACTGGATCAATGGCTTGGGGGAGGGCGGAAGGGGGTTGCATCTTTGAAAAAGGAAAAGTCCTCAGAACACTAACTGAAGTAGAAACAGCTTTGAAGCTGAAGACTGTTCTAATTCATGACTGGTGCTATACAGAATGATTGACAATGTTAAAGGCTTTTTAGGAAGACTTAAACATGAGACTGGCTTTGCAAATCTATATGCTTTAACCAATAATTACAAACATTTCAAAACAAATTAAACACTTGTTAAATGACCCAAATCAACGCTCAAACCCCCAACAGGTCTTAACAGCTCAGCTACACTATCAATTTATATATAAAAATAGATCTGCTGGCCAAAACTTTTGACATATCAAACATAAGGTTGATTTCTATTTTTTAAATAGAGGGACAGTTTTTCTGTTCCTTCAAAACCTATTCTAATTTTCCTAAAAGTATCTGTCTACTAGGATTACAACTCCCCTACAACCAAAAAAAACTTGGCATCAACTACTTACAGTCTTTCATGACTCCTGTCAAAACTCTGATCCCCCCTGTGTAATAGAGGATGTTCTGGTCAGGCCTATCAAGTTTGTGCAGCAGTTCTTTTACAGACAAAGCTGTAAACTTGCCAGACTGAAATTCCCTCAATGCTCTCTCTTCCTCGTTCATTCTTTTTTCCTCCAAGTTTACTTCACTCATGCAATCTTGGAAATCAAAAGAAAGAAAAGCAAGTTAGACTAAGTATTCTAACACAGTAAAGTTTCAAGTCAAAAATGAAACTGGCTCCATGACAGAGGGAGCACTCTGCTTTCTACAATGACCCATGGCTGTGCTGAGGGAAGCATAGGGTTTAAACACAAGCAACAGCTGGACACAACGGCTGCATGAAAAGACTCCATGAAAAGTTTTGAAAAGCGGGAGAGTGGGTTTGATTTTATGTTCCATTTTGATCAGAAAACAAGACCCCAGAGTATAAAATTTAGATGTCTTACCTTTAAACAGGCTTTCCTTTTGGGGATCAATTTCTAAGATCTTCTGATAGCACTGCCTAGACTTAACAGAGAAAAGGAACAGACTCTTAATTTAAGATGAAATGGGAAAATGATAAAAATTGATATCCTAGACAGATTCAACCTGTTTAAGTTGAACAGTTTTTGGACCACAGTACTTTTAGTAAGCGTGAAAAATAAAAATTACGAGGAGAGACAACTCAAAACCTTCACAATTGGAAGTGCCAGATGAGTATGATTCTCAGTCACTATTTCAGCCTGCTATTTTAAATGAAAAGGAAAATTTGAAATGCAAACCTAGGAATATGCTAGTAGGAACAAAACAAGCCAAGTTTCCAGTGATAAAATAGCAAATAAGGTATAATATTAAAAATGAAGGAACTGTAACTATCAGTAGGGATTTGATTTGTGTGTCTTGCTGGTGTGTTCACAATTAAACTGATCACAAGTTTAGGACAAGGAAAAACCTTCTCCATAGACTGAGCTGCCAGGAACTCCAAGGTAGACTTGGTGTAGATTTGTATGGTTCATCTTCTACAATTACTTTATTACAGGCATTTCTGAAATGATCAGAAATACTTTTGATCTTGCCTGCTCCCTTCAGGCACTTCAAAATTTTTGAAACTTTGTGGGGTTTGTACTAAAAGTGTTAAATTTACAATGGAATGTAGTAAAGTATCTTGCAACAAATCACAAATTTGTTACTCTCATCCACATCACATCAAAAGCAAAACAAAACATGGCCGTATGCCCACAAGACTTCCCACAAGACTTACCAACTTACCTCACTGAAGTGCTTCAGTGCCAGGTGAGCTTTCCCCATCTGAAAATAGGCTTTAATACATTTTTCACTGCACTGTGTAAAATAAATAAATAAATAAATAAAACCCAGCAAAACAAAAAAACAGAAACAACCCCATGCACCATGACGTGTTTAGATTTTTCAGCTATTAAATATTTTTCAAGACTTCTGGCTAACAGTTATAACTGCCCCAAAACAATGGTAAGCACAGAAGGGGATATTCACACCATCTACTAGAGGCACCTAATGTTTACACAGTGAATATTACTTTCAGTACTAATTTCCCTCTGTTGTCTGTGCAAGGAACATAAGCTTTGACTCTGATCTACTTAAAGGTTGACAGCAGCTGGTACTAACATCCTTCCCAGAAAATTGCCTTTAGGTAATTCAAGCAGACTCTCATGCTCTTAGGTAACATTTAGACCTGCATGAATAAGTCTACCATCACCTTCACATGAACGGGATTCTAGATCTGCAAGGTTTACATTGTTTCCCCCTTCCCAAAACTGGCAGCTAATAGATTCCCTGGGCATCAAAATTAATATAATAATAGTAGTAAGATCTTACAGTCTCCAAGTAAGGTATCTAAGGACATATTTTATCAGGACGCAATACAAACTTAAAAAGCAGTTCAGTAGTCCAGGTTGAATTTCTTCCAAGTATGTTTACCCCCTTGCAGCAGTTCATTCTCATCCACTTGCAAACATTTTAAATTTCCGTACTAAACTACGATAAGACCAACCATCAAGTGAATTGATAAAGAGTGATGGGAGAAAATTAAAAAAGTAAAAGAACACTTTCAGGATTTTGTACCACAGGGAAACTGATGTATTTTCCCATTCTAAAGCAAAATGGCAAGGGCAAAATCACAAACTAGAGCTAGGAAACACCCTCATGTTTTGAAGTCAGAAGCATTCACTAGGTGTTTACAGTCAAGAAAAGCCTTGCAAAGGAATCAATTGTACAGTAAGATTCTTCTTCAACTGCAGAGCAATTAACAAAGAGTTTGTTTTGACTCTATTATAACTGCAGGCCGCCTTTGTACTACTGCTCATTTTCTGCATGCGAGTCACTCTTTGCTGTGTGAAGTTTGTATATTAAGCCTTATTAGAACTTCCACATCTCTTTTGATTAGTTCTAGAATGACATGAGTATTAATTGTCACTAGCTCTATAAAAAAACCCAAACATTTAACTCAATGCTAACAGACTAGCTGATCTTTTCTGGCTCAATTAGCTTTGGAAAATAGAGATTTCTTGAAATGATGCTGCCAATATTACTAATGACATCTCAATCACTTTGTACTCAGTGAGCATTGCTGATATAACACAACTGGATCTGGATTCAGCTTTTTAGTATTTTATATAATCTTCACCTATACCATCAGCACATGAATAGTTCCTCTTTGTGGGTTTAAAATTTTTTTTTTTTAATGGACACAACATGGTCTGCCGATCTGTGTGGTGATTAGTTTATTATCACTTGTAACTAATGTTTCAATTTAAAATTCTTGAGAAGTAGAAAGCTTTTTGCATACAGGTAGCACTGAAATGTTAATTTCTTTATAGCAGGCAAGTTAACTCAGGATGCACGAATCTGTACACCACCACCACCACATTCTTTCATTTTCATTAGTGAGTTGTCTCCACATGATCATTATACACAAATTCTCCTCCCATTAGCACTTGACCTGATCACAAAAGACAGAAACCTGAAGTTACCTTTAAAGCCCATTCACAGTCACCAATGGCTTTCTCATATTCATGCATCTTCAGGTAGGCCTGAAATTAAAAACCAAGGGAGTCCAGGCAGAAAAATTAGACTATTTGGCACATCTTTCCCTAACTATTGTGCAAACATTAACTAAAAATTAGCCTGTTGACGTGCCTACACATGGATTTTTCCAGGATAATTATCAGTGGTTTCTCAACCTTTCTTCCGTATCGCTGTGCTTGTTTGTCATTTAGACTAAACATAAAAAAAGAGAATTCAATACACACGTATGGATTAGAGCAGGCGAGTAGAGAACACAAAACAAGCGTTATCATTCTACAACTATAAAAGTGATAATTTAAAGAAAATGCAGTGTATTTCAAGAAAACTATACACAAGACAATTTTTATTCCTTTTGGGGGAGCAGGGATTGATCTGTGCAACATCAAAGGGGGAGAAGGCTTGAATACACCCTCAGCAAGGATCAGTCACAGCAGGAAAAGCTTTCCGGAATTCAGAGACATTGGATAGAAAGGAATTAATTTACATCTCTAATGATCTTTGTGTAACTCTTTCATTAAGATTGTAAAAAGACATTGGAATATTAAAAATGAGTCATCTTGGCAAGTCAGACAAGTGAATACTATAATCTTTTGGCAAGAAATCAAATCTCTAATGCCACTGTAAACCAACTCGTATGTTGAGATCCTCTTCTATTCAATTCCCCTGAACTTTTACCTTTCAGATTCCTTTGGGTTTTCTCATAACACATTGCTAGCTTTTAAAGGTACACAAGAGGCACATAAATTTTGCAATGCTTTTGCTGAAGCACTTGCACCCAGAGGACCCTTTTGTGTTCTATCTTGGCAATACTACCCTGAAAGCAGTACATCGGTGGCTCACTTTTGTATGCTGACCTGTGCTCTGTTTGTGTAAAGCTCCTGCTTGTCCTTCAGTTTTTCTAGGCCTTCAGTGTATTTTTGAATGGCTGTGACATAGTCTCCTTTTCTGAAGGCATCATTTCCTTTCTCTTTCAGAGCTGCAGAACAACACACACACGCATTCAAAATCACATTTGTTTTGAAATGGTGACAAAGGAAGAGACAGAGGCCATATTCCCCTGTTGCAACAATCACAGCCCCTCTGCGGCTGTCACCAGCCATACTTTGTAAGAGACTTCTGAGCTATCCCATGTACGCAGCCTCCAATCCTCCATTAAAATGCAAAACCTGAGCATTTGTCTTTTCTTTGCTTAGCCCAATTTTCAAATACTGAAACTCTCCCCATCCATCCCAAAACCTTATCATAAGGAGAAGAGCAGGGAGAAAAATGGGTTGCAACAACTGTATGAAGTATATAACCTTGTTTCAGCTAATCAACACTGTGCAGAAAATCACTGATCTCAAAAAGACCACATCACTACCTCAGTGTGCGTAAGAACAGCATTCAGAGTGGCACAACAGCCTCTTAAAACATCCATTTCCTTCTAAACAGTTTCTGAAGGCATTAGCTAGAAAAACTTTAACAATTACCATTTGCTAAACGTTCATTTCTCTTTCTTCGTTTAGCACGCTCTTTTGCATCCTCTTCCCAAGCTGCCAGAAAGCCATCTTTGAGCCAGGAGAGTTCAGGGAGTTTCAGTCAAAACAAACAAACAAAATAACCTTCATTAAAATCAAAATGCAGATGAGACAAAAATCATTTCTGAGGTATTTCTGAGTCACTTCTCCACAAAGAAAATCTTAAGAGGACATTTCAAAAATCCAGTATCAAATTGGAAAGTGAATGACAAGCTATTGTAGATAAAGGCCATCCCACCAACTCAGGATCGTACACTTGCCTCTAAGTAGTTCATCCCTAGAGGTGAGCTTGTTTCTTTTAAATTTAGAATTAAGAATTTTTAGATGAGAAGCCAGAATATGATGACAAACTACAGCAAGAAGCCTCCGAACTATGAACAAATGCAGCCATACTGCTAAGATTCCTGAATGTGTTGCTTAATCTGATTTAATGTTCATTAAGAAGAAAAAACATCTTTGACTATAGTGGAGTGAGCTTAGGCCTTGCATGAGGTAACAGCAATCCTCACCCTAACTCAGCTAAAACAAGATTGAAGAACAGCTAAATATTAGAGGGAACACTGTCCTACCTGAATTGACTGTCTCCACATTTCCCATGTCCTAAAAAACCAGAAACACAGCACATACAGATATTTAATAAAATCCACAGCAGCAAAGGAACATTCGGTTCAGTTGTTCAAAGTGACAGAGGCACTGAAATACAGTGCGAATGACAAACTGACACTTTAACAAAAGATGTAAAGGACTTAGTTTCTTTTAAAATTAACAGAAAGCTTCTATTTGTATCTTTAATGAGCCTTGCCATTGAAATCCAGGCCCTACTGCATGAATCAAAGCCTAATGAAATTAATGAAAGGACTCTTATGTCTTCAACTAGTTTTGCTCAAGTCCTTTAAGTGCAAGTAGAAGCTACATATTGTGGCAACTGAATGCTGGCATCTAACTTGGATAAATCCGAGAAAAATATTTTGCATTCGTAGCAGTCTCAAGACAAAGACAAAACAAAACATCAAGTACCTTCCCATAAAATTGCTAGTGAGGAAGACAGTCATATTCTAATACATGTGTAGGCATTTTTCCAAGCTTTTTCCTCCAATGCAAGTTGTGTAAATTCATGTCATTTAAAAGATCTCAAGTGCGCACAGTTTAAACTGCAAAGGAAAAGTTAAAACTTACGGAATCTCGTGTGTTGATCACCGTTCTGTTCACCTTCGTCTTGCATTCTTCCTCCTCGCTAGCCTCTTGACCACGGAGCCTTTTCTCCGACTCGGCAAGGGCTTTTTCCTGGGTAGCTGGGTCTGTTGACTTCAAGCCTTCAACTAAATTGGCTAAAAAGAGGATGAAAAACCAGACATGCACACATGAACTTGGGTGACCCTGGGAGGATCGGGAGCTCGTTCTGCCCCGGGTTACATATACCTTTGAAGGCACCGGCGACCAGGAGAGCATTTATACATGGAAACATTCACTGACAAATCTTCTTCCCACTCCCGACAGCTATCTGTAGCTTCCGTATCGGCAAAACATTACCTATAGCTCCAGGAAGCATCTCCCGGCACCTGGAAAGCCCCAACTCCCGCCCTCTCAGGGAGCCTGCGCACAAAAGGAGCCAGGACGGGAAAAGGGGCGGGGGGGAGGGGGGGGGGCAGCGCTCCTCCTCGCCATTTCGCGCCGCTTCCCGCCTCGAGCGCGCCCCCCGACTCTTCCTCGACCCCCCGGCGCCTGCCCGGGCGCGCCCGGCGCCCATACCCCCGCAGCCCGCCTCCCTCCGCCGCCCCTCCCGCGCCCCTTACTGATGTCGTCCACGCGGCGGAGAAACCGCTGGAAATCCTTCTCCTCCTGCTCGTCCGCCAACATGGCGGCGCGACGGGGGGCGCAGAGCCTGCACCGGAAAGAAGCCGGACCCCCGCCGGCCGCCGTATGCACGCGGCGTCCGCAGCGTTGCCATGGGGACCGCGAGCTGCTGGTCACGCCCCTCAATGGGCGGGGGTATGCAAACGAAGGGGGCGGGGCCTCTCGGGCGGGAGTGCCGGGGAGGGTGTCTCCTAGCAACGCCGCCATGGGGCAGGCCGCGGCCCGCCGGCCTCGCGGGCCGCGGCGCCTGCCCCCGTGGTCAGGCCTGTGCCGCGACTGCCCGAGGGGACAGCGGGGGCGCGGCGCGGCCCCTTCGCCGCGTCCCGGCGCACCTGAAAAAGACGTCTTATCTCGACCCCCTTCGGTCGCGGCCCCGCCGCCGCTGCGGCTGTGGCGTGCGGCCGGGCAGCCAGGCGCGCCCCCCTCGCCGGGCGCCTCCGTGCTGTGCGCGCTGGCCTCGGGCGTCGCGGGAAGCAGCGGCCCCCGTCGCTAGCAGCGTCTGTCGCTGGATCGGCCTGGCCGGCCACGGCACAGTCCTCCCTGCTTCCAGCTTCTTTCCGACATGGCCTCCTGGCACACGGATACAGAAGAGCACAGGTTGGCTGTTGAATTTCGGCTGTATCAGACAGCACTACGGCTGTTTGCGTCCATTCTTGCTTCCTTGTCCTGTCAAACTCCGCTGAAGCACATGCAGGTTCTGCTGTGCTCTTTCGGCCTTGGTGGCAATCCGTTAATTCCCTGCAGGGGGAATTCCTTTGTAACTCTGCTGACATGCCGCTCAGAGCAGAGCAAAGGCCTGCTCCTGGCCCTTCCTTGCCAGCTTGTTTGGAGATGCAGAAAGCAGCAGTGTCCCCTAGAGTACACAGGGCCCCAGGTACAGCCCAGGTTACGCCTGTGTGCTAGGAATTAGGCCAGTTGGAGTACAACTTGTTGCTGTTTTCCTGTGAATATAGAGGGAAGGGGAGTGGAGGATGGCTGGACACACAGTGAAAAACAACTCTTGCCTGCAGTGGAGATGCAAGTGGGGACACTATGACAGAGAGAGACAAGGCTCTTACCTAAAGCAAGGCAGAGCGAGAGGCAGGAACGGCCTTTCTCTCACCCTCTCTGAAGGGATGCTGGCACAGGAACCCACGATGGGAAGGAATAAGCGTTCATCACTGGTGAATTCCTGTCCCCGTTCCCACTGAACGGCCCCTAACCTTTCCATCGTTCTTGCCCCGTGCAGGGGGATGACGGAGAGCACAGCCACAGAAGAACTCCTGCTTCGCTGCTGGCAGTGGTGGGAATGAGCCACCTACAACCCCACCTGTAATCTGCACTGAACTGTCATTTCTGTGGCACAGTCCTTCCTTTCAGGATGCAATACGGGGTCCCTCTTCTGGCCTAGTACAGGCAATGCCGTGCACAGACACGTCTGCGCTGTGCAACACGGCTCCTCACTTTGCAGTCTGGAGAAACTTTGATCCCTGCAAATGGGATGCTAATCCTCAACAAGGAGCAGGCGTGGGCAGTGTGCTGCGTTAGCACCTGAACATCTAGCCTTGCTCACAGATGCACAGACCTCACACACACCTTTACACGATTACTGCTTACATAATTTAAGTACCTGGGTAGAAAATTAAGTGCCTACATGTGCAGCTTAACATGGTGATTTACTGAACACAGACACTGGCAAATCCTCAGCACAAGGTGAAAGCAGCCCTAGAGAAAGGGCATTCCCACCTGTCCTTTTGCAGATCACGTTTGAATGGCCTTTATGCTGCTACAGGAAGAAATAGTCTTATATTTGCAACATATGTTTATGTTCCTATTGCAGCAGGATAGCCGGCCCAGCAGAGGCTGCAGGGTGCCCCTTTACCAAAGAGCTCACAGGTGAGCCATGGGAAACTTATCTTCAGCACAGCAGAGAGGCTCCTATTGAGAGCTGGTAGACATCCACACTCTTCACTCAGTTTTTCCCTCTATAATTTCTGGCTTGAGATCCCAGACAAATTCTTCACCGATCCCCCACTCCTGCTGAGTTATGGTCCTTTTCTCTCTGCTAAACAGGCCAGCCTTTGCCTTGCAGCCAGACTGTATGCAAACCAGAACTGGTATCTCCTGCTGCCCCTCCCTCCTGCTTGTTGTTTTATCAAAACACACATCTGGGTTTGATTTGCCAGAGTGAGGAGGCAGGCTGCCCTGCTGGAAGCAAACAGCAGGGAGCACGTCAGCAGAGGCACTGGTGTATCATTTCTCCAAGGAGCATTTAAGAGCCTTTCAGTCTGTCATTTTAAATGCCTAGAGTCTCCCTCTGCTTATACTAAGGGGACAGAAATGGGGTAGCACTGGCAAAAATGAATGAAACGGGCCTCTTTGGTCAAAATAAAGATGTAGCTGAACTGAAGTTTAGCAGAACTACCACCTGGGAGAGGGAGCCCAGTGGAGGACACATGAATGCTCATCCATAGCAATATCCTGTGGCCCCTGCTGTTGTGATTTTCATAGCAGACTTGGATTTCTTTAAAAATACCCTTTAAAGACTAGGATTTTCTAAGTCTTATTCTGGGAAGGAGAAAGACTGGAATCAGCTGAGAGTCAAAGCCTTAAGTCATTCAAAACCAGCACTTCTTTGACCGCTTCCCCAGTCCCCCCAAGTAACTGGGTCAGTGGGTCGAAGAGGCCCACCTGACAGCAACAACTGCTGTTTTCTCTGTGCTCTCAGATTGTCTTTGGTTAAGTAACTGACCTGGCTTCACCATCCTGAGGCTCCTGTGGAGGCATATTTAAAACAAGCTTTGAAGTAGCCATTTTGAGGCTGTAGCAGCGCAGCTGTGATGACTCTGACTGCAATACAGGCTGCAAAACCCACCTGAGAAGCAGAGAAAATAACCTGGTTACAGGGAAACAGAGGTGCTGTCAGTAAAGTCTCTTAGGTGGAAACTGCCATGGGTGATGTGCAAACCTCTCTAGAGAGTGGTCTCTCCAGGGACCAGGAGCATGAGGCCATGGTTTGCCTCCCATCTACGCAACTGACTCTCAAGCTGGCCAGCTGTCTCGGCGGGCCAGGGAGGTGCCAGTGGGTGCTTGCACACGCAGAGTTTGCACCGGAGGTGGGTTTTCAGGCCTGCAGGGCTTCGGTGTCTGGTGCCAAGGGAAGCTTCATGTCTCCCCCAGTGCCAGTGCAGCCCTTCGCAGTGTGAGAAATGCGCTCTGTCGTGAGACAGCCAGAGGGTGGCACCATCCACCAGCACAAAAAGCACCTGGCCAGATCCCCAAAACTTGTTATTTCAGGCCTTTTCCTGATTTGTTGCCTATGTCCCAAAGTCAGCTTGCATGGCTTCCTGCTGGCAAGGCTTGTACATTGTGTGTGCTGGCCAATTCCCAGCTATTAACCCAGCTTTACTGTGGGCATGTTATCTGTTCGAGTGGATGAACCCCCAGGAAAGGAAATGCAAGGGCTGGCTATCTCCAGTACAGCATGCGATGGCCCAGAGAAGCGTCTCTGAAGCCTTCCACACTCTGTGAGCCAGCTGCCCTTTCTGGGAGCGCCCAGCCCTCATCTACGCTGTGCGACCCCGCCAGGGTGCATGAGACTTGCGGTTCAAAACACAGTCTGTGCATCCAGCCTCAGCTCAGACAGGGCTGTCACACAAAGCACGTCCTAATGGTTTTCTCAGTCTCAAGCCCAGTTGGTTGTTTCCCACTGCTGCTGTATCATTTGCCAAGGAGGGATTAACAGTCCTGTGCTTGTCTGCTTCCCCAGCTGAACTGTCAGCATTAATTCTCAACGTGGAGCCCATTTGTGCTTTGGTGTCTGAGTGCTGCTCAGCACAAAAGCGTGCAGGACTTTTCTAATTGTGCACAACGTTTGTAGTGCCAAAAAGGGGATGATAAATTGCTAGAATGTTTTTTCATCTGTTTTGCCCATTAATAGATCCATGCCTCTCCTTTCACACATCTATTTTACTCCTCTTCCCTTTCTGTGAGTTTTAATCATTTCCGCCCCTCTGCTTTATGATGTGACATCTAAGCTACAAACCTAGAATACCAAGTGATTCGTTACTGTGCATGAAAGTACCTGAACTCACCGTGTTTCTCCCAGCTAATAAATATTTATGAAGTACAGAGTGAATTATGGGCTGGGTGTTGTTCTGAAAGAGACACCAGGTGGAAACAAAGGTGGAGAGTGAAAAGAGAAGTGGAAATAGAGACTGGAGCCTTTCGGGTCTAGGTCAGTGGATCAGCTCCACTCCATCCTCTGGGAAAGGACAGGTGCTGCTGGTGTTCCTCAGGGTTGTCCAGATACAAGCCAGTTCTTCATGTGTTGGTGTCCATGCTTTAGCATCTCATGGTGAAACTGCTAGGGAACTGTTCAATCCAGCGTCCTTAACAGGGTTTGACTCTAGGTTTCCGCTTTATTCAAAAGATACAAAATACTTCTTTATAAGATGGTTTTACTAGTATTACAGCTCGAGTTGAGTGCCTCCTCAGAGGGACCCTGAACAGAAATTTCCCTGAGTATTTATACCCCTACAGGTTAAGTTCTTTGTCCATTCTCCGATTTGTTGCACCAATGATTGCTCAACAAGTAGTAGTTACTTTGCTCTTGGCTGGTTTCCCCATTGTCTCCAGGCGAGGTTACGGTACTCACTGATCAGTGTTGAAGCTGTTTTCTTACTTTCTTATCTCCTCGTTCTCTCGTTGTTCAAACTGGCTCAAACAATTTGGGCAAAAGTTCAGCGATCTATGGACTTAAGACTTCAGTAAATTTAGCTACTAGTGCTAAGCAAATGCTATTATATCCAACAAAAAAAAGCACAACTCATGAAGACTTAACCTGACAGAATCTAACAGAATCTGGCAGAATCTGACAGATTTTGACAGAATGTTATGGAATTGGAGAGAATCTGACAGAATCTGACAAAATCTAATAAAATCTGACAGAATCTGACAGACTCTGACAGATTTTGACAGAACATGACAGATTCTGTCAATCTGACAGTTTTTGACAGAATCTGACAGAATGTGACAGAATCTGACAGATTTTGAGAGAATCTAACAAAATCTGACAGAATCTGTCAGAATCTGACAGAATGTGACAGATTTTGACAGAATCTAATAGAATCTGACAGAATGTGACAGATTTTGACAGAATCTGACAGAATGTGACAGATTCTGACAAAATTTGTCAGTCTGTCAGAATCTGTCATATTCTGACAGAATGTGACAGAATGTGACAGAATCTAATAGAATCTGATAGAATCTCACAGAATCTGTCAGAATCTGACAGATTTTGACAGAATGTAATAGAATCTGACAGATTTTGACAGAATCTGACAGAATCTGACATATTTTGAACAGAATGTGACAGAACCTGACAGAATCTGACAGATTTTGACAGAATCTGACAGAATCTAATAAAATCTGACAGAATCTGTCAGTCTGAGAGAATCTGACAGAATCTGAAAGATTTTGACAGAATGTGACAGATTCTGACAAAATTTGTCAGTCTGTCAGAATCTGTCATATTCTGACAGAATGTGACAGAATGATAGAATCCGACAGAATCTGTCAGTCTGTCAGAATCTGTCGTATTTTGACAGAATGTGACAGATTTTGACAGAATCTAACAGAATTTGACAGATTCTGACAAAATCTGACAGATTTTGACAAACGTGATTCTGTCAGAATCTAATAAAATGAGAGAATCTGACAATTTTGACATAACGTGACAGAATGTCAGAATCTGACAGAATCTGACAAATTTTTACAGATTTTGACAGAATCTGACAGAATCTGGCAGAATCTGAACAGACTGACAGAATCTGACAGAAACTAATAAAATCTGACAGAATCTGTCATATTTTGACAGAACGTGACAGAATGTGACAGAATCTGACAGATTTGACAGATTCTGACAGATTTTGACAGAATCTAACAGAATCTGACAGATTTTGAGAGAATCTGACAGAATCTAATAGAATCTGACAGATTTTGACAGAAGCTGGCAGAATCTAATAAAATCTGACAGAATCTGATAAAATCTGACAGAATCTGTCATATTTTGACAGAACGTGACAGAATGTGACAGAATCTGACAGATTTTGACAGAATCTAACAGAATCTGACAGATTTTGAGAGAATCTGACAGAATCTAATAGAATCTGACAGATTTTGACAGAAGCTGGCAGAATAATAAAATCTGACAGATTCTGACAGAATCTGACAGATTCTGACAGAATCTAATAGAATCTGACAGATTTTGACAGAATCTGATAGAATCTGATATAATCTGAGAGAATCTGACAGATTTTGACAGAATCTGATATAATCTGAGAGAATCTGACAGATTGTGACAGATTCTTACAGAATCTAATAGAATCTGACAGAATCTGACTTCTCTGTGCTCTGCATAGCATGCTACTCCATGCCATTAAGCAGAACCCAAACCAACTTTTTCATCTCATGCAAATTTAGAGCTTCTTTTCTGAAAGCCATAATGCAGTCTACTACAAACTTGATCTGAAGCTCCTCTCAGAAGGGATTGTATTGCTCTGTCCAGCCCAGGCTGCAACCTTTCTGCAAGCCTGAAAATTCTCAAAGTGATTTCCAAATACCTACTTCGTGATTTTACATTTAAAGTATCTCATCAGGAATCTCTAGTTAGGGATACAATATGAAATAGTCTCAGTAGTTGCCATTATTAAATGTGTCAGTGTATGTGAACACAGCCACAGACAATGGGTCAGTGACATAGTGTCCTTAGAAGAGGACAATGAGAGATTACCATGACCATAGGATTCCTTGAAACTGGCAAAAAAGCAGAGAAGGAAAATGCACTCAGGTATCGTATCATGTGTCAGCTGCTATGAAGTGCTGAAAGTAGATTAAACAATGAATTAATTTTTTGCAGCCAAGAATGCAACTTTTTGCTTAAATAGAATAAAACTTGTCTGATATTTAACATGACTTGCAAACAATCCATCTGTCTCTTTTAATTACTTGGAGGTAACAAATCTGAATAGGTGGGTGAATTCAGAAACACCCCGTTGTTGCTTGTGAATTCCAGAAGTGACTGTTTCTCCCCTGGCTGCAAAAGCAAGTTCACAGATGAGCTCATCAGTATGTGAAATATGGAGAAGTCCATAGCAGAAGCCACGCAAAGCTGCTCTGGCAAAGGGTAAACAGTGGAAGGTCAGACCATAAACTCAAATTGGCCATGGATGTTAAAACTTTCATCCAAGTGAAAGCACAGTGTGGCCTTTGGATAGCCACTTTTGTTGTCTCTGTGAGGGCTGGGACTTAGACAAAGGAAAATTGCTGATGCAGAACAAAGTATTCAGGTCTTGAAAACCAGAGAGCACAGCAGGTAGTCTATATTTCAAACAGCCATTTTTCTATAGGATATTATTGTATCAAGAAATTCTTCACCACTTCACACCACTTGAATAGCTAATCAGTGGAGTCATGTGCTGTCAGGTACTCTTTCTGAACACTACAAGTTTGCAAAGGGGCTACAGTAGCCCACTGCTACCGTTTAGAGATGTATTAGCTTGAATCATGCAGCGTGACTGATTCACCAACACGACTGTGCAGATAGTTGCAGGTCCCTGTATACCCACCGCCTAGAGCCTCAGGCATGTGCTCATCTCATACTGTGGGCATGCCACAACAGGACTGCTCTTCTGAGTTAAGCACATGCACAACTACAGGCCTGGGACCCCATGTTTGGACGCAGGACATAGAAGGCTATGTAAAAAAGGGCAGACTTTAGGCATGAGCTTTTTTTGTAATTTTTATTTGAACACAGTATTCTGACAGAATGCAAAGTCAAAATCCTCAGTTAGTATCAGTATTTACACCGGTGAGAATGGGAATAAAGGTGGAATTGATGTTTCACTCGGTAAAAAGATTTTTTGTTTTTTTGTTTTTTTAACAAGATAGAAGGCCCCCAAAAGTAGGGAATGCTGGGTAAGGATGTCAATGGAGGGTCTGAGAACAACTATCAAAACAGCCTAGTGTGAAAATCTGGGGTTTGAAGGCTCCATAGAAAAGTGTGAAAATAAAACTCCACTCTAAAAGCTGAACAACTGGATGCACTATTATCTCATCATCTTACGTATGGTGCAGCATGAAATGTAATCACTCCACAACTAGAAGCTAATCAGTCTGAGTTGCCATATAGATATATATATGTATGTCATGGATACATATATAAACGTATACAGCGTAAACGGCATCAGGTTGGTCCCTCTTCATAGGTTTAAATAAAAGCAATGAAGCCTAAGCTATCTTGGAAGTGGGATATTTCTAAATTAAAACAAATTTTTCTCCACTACGGGCAAGTATAAAAACACTCTTGAGAGTTAATCTACAAGGACTGGGTATTGGGAGGTGTCAGGTGGGCATTAAAAAGGAGTTGGATGGACACTCCCAGCGTTCAGGCAACCACAGGGTTCACTTCTGCTTTGGAATGACACTCCATGAATCTTGACACAAACCCACTGCAGTCAGCAAAGTACTTTCTAATGATGTGGCTGGGTGTTGGATCGGGCCTTGAGCTGGTTACCTTTTAAGAAAGAAATGTCAATACAGGTAACAGTTACCCCAATTTTCACCTGGCAGGTGCTGACCAAGGTCACTGCAGATGCTTCTGGTCATTAGCATTTTGCAGCATTTGTTTCCTATCTGCTGCTCAGCTCTCAGTGGGTAATAACTCATGAGGTATAACATACAGTTGACAAAACCAGTCAACAACTTCACAGAAATGATGAACAAATTGTAGTGGTCATCCCCAGGAATGGAGGTACACACTGTGTGCCCACTAGTCCTCTGCTATCCCAAGCACTTTCCCCAACTGTAGACCATCGTAGCTTTTTGTGCCACGTTTATGGACTGCTTTCTTAGAAAAAAAATTCCTAAGGACCATGGGCCAAATTTCCCCCTAGTTACACTGACACTGCTGTGATGGGTCAAGCAAGGGCAAAATTTGACACAAGGCTTTGAATTGAAAACCCAACCTGCACTGATGGCCTGTTCAGGATGGGTACTGCATGAGTGTCTGTGCCTATAAATACAGTCATCCTCCATTTCCATCCCCAGGAGCTGAGGAAAAAATGCAAAAAACCCCACACTTAGCAAATGACAAGACCATTATTTTTCACAGTTTGAAATTACAATCTAGTGATGTCACTGTTAAAGACTGCATAATTAGAAGAATACACTGATGCGAGTGGCTCAATGTATCTGAGCCAGACTACAGTCGCCCTGCCCCCCATCATCCTTCTGTTCGTTACCTTAGCACAACGGAATGGATGCCAGAGTCAGCTCGGTTTGATTTTTCATTTAAAGGCTTCTGTTCCACATAAGAGTTGTTCTCTTTATTTTTTTCCTGAATAATTTTTTCAAAACTGAACTATCCGCTACACCTTCCACATCCAAACTATGTTGAAGCTTTTATTATTTATTTCAATACTATGACAAAAAACACGTTTCACACTAAAATAGTCACGCACCCACAGTGCACAAGCTTGCAGATCTAAAGTAGAATAAAAAAAAGAAAACAAAAGAGAAAAGAGAAAAAACCACAAACTCCCAAAACAACCCCCAAAAGAAGGAACATCTCTATACAATGGGCTGGTCTTCTCCTACTTACCTCTACTTTTCCCTCGCTCAAGCCTCCTTTCTCAACCCAAAATCTCAGTGTTACTCCGCGACTTCAAATGATAACTGTCACTGATAAGCTCCCCAACATAATGATAACGTGCATCCTACATCAATCTCCTTTTCTGACTGTCAAAGACATGATCCAAAGAACAGTGAAATCAATGAGAGTCTGCAATAATTTCCAAGCTCTCAATCTCAAGGCTTTGATTCTGCAGAGCACATACAGATGACAACACACATGATGGAGCTGTCTTTTCAGGAGGGGTGTTGTATGCGGCATGACTCTTGTGCTCATAAATTTGACCCACATGAAGGAAGGACACTCCTTTTTTGGTGTACCACTCCTCAAAAGAAGACATGATTTTCCTGAAGCAAATAAACTCTTTCCTTTTAAACCTGCTTTTTAGGGTCAAAGTAAATGGTATCTACTGACCTACTAGGGGAGAACTGATACAGTCAAACACCTGAGACTAGACCAGACCAGACCAGCCCTAACTGTACAATCTCCCTTCTGCTTGTCAAAGCTCTGGGAGAGTTCCATGAAGAAAAGGGTAGAATGTCTTAGAAAAGCAGAGATTATATTTCTCTTATGCAGTCAGGCCCAAGTCCAGCAAGGGACTTAAACTTTTGCTAACTTTAAGCATAAGGACTCTCACCAGCAACTCTCCTGTTCAAAGTTAAGGGTGTGTATATGTGGATTGCTGGATAAAGACCTTGATTTGTGATAAGTGGTTTGAATACCCACCAAAAAAAAAAAAAAAAAGAAAAAAAACAGCATTACTTTTCTTCTTACTCCAGTAAGAAATAATAATAATAATAATAATAATAATAATTAAAAAAAGATAAAGGGGAAACAACTACTGTAAACATCCATATTTAAAAATGTCTCCCTTTGCAAAGCAAGCATGCTACTAACCTAGTATCTATAGACCGTATTTACTTAAAAAAGGCAGCTATTTTACACATATATTTAAACACAACAAAAGTTAAAAAAAAATTGTCAATTGTAAACACTGGAAAGAACAAAAGTTGGCAAAAAATTAACATAAAATTTAAAGAAACGTAGAGTCTGAATACTGCAAATTGAAATATATCCCCGAAGCTGCAATTTTGGCATTCTTCCTAAAAAAACCAACCAAATAAACATCTAACGTGGAGAACAGGATTCAGTCACAAAGAGCACAAGACACTTTGCATACTGAACAAATACAAGGTGAACAGAAATTATAACTTATTTATGAGGCTTTACATATTTCAAACTTGACTGAAAAGTATAAAAATAAATTGTGGACTTTGTTCATTAAGTACCAGCTGTACCAAGTTGTACAAGTGGTTATATCTACTATACTAACCAAGGAAAGAACAGGGTCTTTTTTTTCTTTCTTTTTGTATGAGACTAGTTGATTTTGAGCTTCCTAACCATGCTGTAACTGGTATTTGCAATTTTGCTTATTTTAATATACACAGGGTCAGCTGAGCCCTGATTTGGTTGTGGGTTTAACCCTGTTTTTAAAATGTATTACTCCTTAAAAGCAAGTGCACAACAAATAGAACCTTTCTAGAAATTTAAAAAAAAGAAAAAGAGAGATTCCCCCCCATTTATGCATTTTCTGTTTTGTTTGTTTTTTAAAAAAAGGCAAAAGACACTAGAGGAATGAGATGTGTGGTGTGTTTTGTGTTTTAAATGCTCCGGTGAAGTTGTTCTGTCATTTGTTTTCATCTGTTGCTAATCATGCTTTGCTCTCATTTTCATTTGTTTGTGTGGCTTCGTTGGGAACCGTCTTGACTTCTGCTGGAGGTGTCTTAGTTTCCGTCGCTTGCACTTCAGATTTGTCTTCTACTGGGACTTTCCTGTAGAATAATCACCAAAACAGCACAGTTTAGAGACAGAGAAAAAGTTTATCTACTGGCATATCTCTTTTTAAATGAGATGAACTGGGGATAAGGAAAGAGTACGTTCTGGAAACACTCAGAGGTATCTCCTTGATAAAGCAAAATGATAAATGCAACAAAAGTAAAATCAACCTCCCCACCCCACCCCAGCTTTGTTTAGCTCTAGGGAAATCTTGCTTCATTTTCCTTCTGCCCTGAGTTAACACAGCAAGAAGAAGAGGTCTCAGGAAGCAGCAGAGACAAGAAGCATGCTGTGGTGTGAAATGCCACAGGAGCAAAAGGAAAAACACCCGCAGTTGCAAGGAATTTAATTTTACCAATCACTCATTTATGTGACTCAAATGTCCAATTAAGAGAGACTGCAGACACAGACTTTTTAGCAGTAGATCTTTTTTCCTATAGGAAGCCACTCTCAGAATTTCACACTATGTAGCAGGAAGAGCAACAAAGCAGAAGTGCAATTTGTCTAACCTATTTTCACAGGTCTAAGGCAGGTCAACATCTTCACAGACTAAAGCTCACTCATCAGCCTGACTTTAGGCACTTTACTGAAGAATCAGAGAAGCTTATTTGTCCTATGTTCCCTTCGCAGTCACGGAATGTGCCACACAAGGCAGATCTGGTTTTAGGCAGACAAAGCCTCCTCTCCAAGTGCTTACCTCATCTCATAAGCCACAAAGTCAGTCTGGAATGACTGCAGTCCTAATTTATCCTGCCTAGCAGGTGAGGTGAATCTGAGCCCACACTTGAAATACTGATTCGCACCAAGGGAAGCAAATGTGCAGCACAGGTTCCTAGGTAAAAGGTGGTTGTACTGAAATTCTTGGAATTCACAATAGCATCAAGCCAAACAAGAGAAGCTACAGGACTACTCCAATTTACACCAATTAGAAAGACTATTGGGAAATGAAATAGCAGACTCACTGTTTCCTATTTCCCAATAAGCTATCATTTCTTGTGCTTAAAGCTCTTCTATTTAAACCTACCATGAGGATAAATCTCAGCAAAGTCTAGTAAGTGCCTTTGTTTTTCCTCCCTTTCTCTCCTGACAGAAAACTCCTGGCTCAGGGGTGGTGAAAGAAAGGACAAATACTTTGTTTCCATCAGCAGAGGCTGCTAAGATCAACTGACAATGAGCTGGCTGGGTGCAAAATGATTTAATCAGAGATGGAAGTAACCTGCTGGTCTCGGACACTACTCACACATTCCTAGTACCCCTGTTACATCCACTTGAGGGTCTAGCTAACTAGGAGATTTCTGGGGCTTTGTTTCACTACTACTGTTTTGTTCACTGTGGCACCAACTTGGCAGTTGTTATTGATGGCTTTACAATAAAACACTCTTGTGGCTAAAGCCATCCTTTCTGAGGTTTTCTCATAGTCCTTTTGATTCTGGGAATTCTCTGATTTGGACAGAGGGCAGAAAGAGTGCAGCTCTGCATTTCACCATACCACAAACTCATTTTACATGGTGCATACCAAGCTATATTCATTCAGTTGAAACGCTTCCTTGCTATGGGCAAATCATTTCCTAGCTTCCTTCAGTTCAATACCAGGCCACAATCCTCTATTAGACATTCTATTCGTTATAATCACAGTGTCAGTCCAGAGAATCAAGGCCCATGCTTTATTTTGGATTAAATATAAAGCTTCCAGCATAGGGTAATTTTCCTGGACAATTGACGATGGAAAAAGTTCTAACCAAAGCTGTGAAAGGACATATCTCCACTGTGGTTGCTGTAGCATAGCTGAGATATATCTGAGGGAGCTTTAAACCTGGCTTTAGAACAGCTAGTTAGGTTCTCAGCAGCAGTCTAGCTGAGATAGCACTCAGAACCCTTTACAAAAGCCAAAGATGCAGTGCAGACTCAACTTTGTGTTTTGGGGAGCTGCTCCCACAAGAATTCTGAGCTGCTCTTTCAGGAGTCTTTCCTTTGTTAAAGCACAGACCCTGTTCAGGCAGGAGAGAAGAGATACTCCTTCCATGTGATCCTGCCTCTGTCAAAACATGGTATCCAAATAGGAAGCCAGAAGGAACGGCAAACTTAAGTACTTGTGCCATAAAGAGTGGTCTAAGCACTTTCAGTCAGCATTTTCCAAGCTTTTGCTTTCATGGCTATCATCAACTGCTGTCCAAACTAACACAGTGAGAGCATTCACGTTCAACATCTGCATAACAGCTGGGGACCCTCTGTTCAGTTACCTGGGTGAGCAGTTAATGCTGCTTTCATTATCTAGTTGCAATGTCTCCTGCCAAACACAAAGTGCAGACTGGTCATGGCTAAGGAAAATGCATCCTCTCCAGATGGCATATGGTTCCAAAGGACCTCTAGAGCTGTCCTGCCTAGGAGCATGCTGATGCTCTCCAAATAAATCAGCTGTGTAAAAAGGAGACCCAGCACAGTGGATGGAGACTCATTCCTGCTACACCAGAATGACACACTACCAAGTTATCCTTACCCAACCGTGATGCTGACTGCTTCCCCTCTCTGACAGGATCACATTGCCTTACCCTTGTGCTAGTTTAGGGACAAATCCAGAGAAGTACGGTGCTTCTGCGTTTCACATGAGGCTAGCTTCTGCTCTGCCACACAGTGAAGTAAGTACTGAATGGCTCCAACTGTTATGTTAAGAAATTGAGTTGGGTGATGGTGCTCAGTGAACTGAAGGAACTTAGTGCCTCTGAGAACAGCACTTTCTTTGCACCAAACTGAACTGTTTCTGATCTCTTTCACAGAAGAAGAATCTAGGATTGGACAAAGCTGGAAAGAAATCTAAAGAATAACACATTAATGATAAATGCCTGGAATTGCCTTTTCTCTGCTGCCCTGATGCAACCTATTCCTGCTTTCCTCCCAGACTTTTAAAGCCAAGCCCTGCCTAGTGGGTTCACAGATGAGTTAGTTTGCTAAGGAAACAATGAGATTAGTTAAGAGAACATCCAACAAGAACACAGCACAAGCACTAGGGCACAAGAGACAGCACACAACCAACAGAAGATTAAAGGCAGCCATACTCGGTCTTTGCAGGTGCAGCAGGTACAGAGCTGTCTGCAGTGGAAGAAGCAAGCTCATGAGCTTGCCCGCTAGTCACACTGGCAGGAGTAGTAGTGCCAAGAGCTGCAAAAACATCCTTTGCAAGATCAATGTCTGGTGTCTTGAAGGTCCCTTCGTCCATTTTTAAGTCCTCATTCTGGGAGGGGATTGTGCTGCCTGAAGCAGCCTCGCTCTTCAGATTGCTTGGGTTCTTGGCTGTCTCTGTCGGGCTCTTCACTGCACTGGGCTGTACAGCTTCCTTTTCGGGGATCTTGGTGCTTGAGACCTCCTGCTTGGGCTCTGATGGAGCTGGAGGGCTAGCGAGGTTTGCAGGGGTTGGGGCAGCTGACTTGTTACCAGGTGCCACTTTGGAGGTCTCAGCCATGTTAGCAACAGCGCTAGGGCTGAGCACTGCGCCTTGGTTGGCCAGGACACTTGAAGACAAATTATTAGTAGCTGGAGTAGAGCTTGGGGTATCACTGAGATCAACAAGGGGGGCCACCTTGGGGGTGGAGGAGGGTGGTGGTGAAGAGACTGAGGCAGCTGCCCCTTTGGCTGGAGTGGGCTGGCTAGGCGACATGGAGTTTGAGTCAGGAATGGCCGTGGCTGGCAGGGCAATACTGGAGGTCAGTGTAGTGGTCTCGCTGGTGGGGCTGTTCTGAGCAGTGGCAAAGGTTTCAGTGATAGTGTCAGAGTTAGTGGTGCCCGTGGTTACAGAAGGCAGCATGTCCTCAACGGTAGCTGCGGTATCAGCGGGGTGCCTGTGAAGAGGACAGGAGTAGAAGAGAAATAGAGACAATGAAGCCCATAAATGACAGCAGGGGAAAGGGGAACAGAACATAAGTGCGAGAAGGCAGGTGGGTGGCACAGCAGCAGCAGCATGGCGTGTGGTTACAACACACACAGAGAACATGGAGGCAAAGGAGGAGAAACCCTTCAGAAGTCAAATGTGCAATGGGTAACAGGTGCTGGCTGGGGAGATCAAAAAGCAACCAGGAAGAGTAGGAAGAGCAAAGAGGACACATCCTATAAGGAATGGCTTGTTCACATAGATTTTGGTGGAAGTCTTGGCCAAACTTAACCCCAACTGGCAACTTGTAAAAAGACTCTTCTCTTTTAGTCCAACTTCCCTCCTTGGTCTCTTACACCTAACCTCACAATGAACCTTTCTCCTCATTCCTCAGGCTTGCAGCCCTGTGCCATGTCTCACTACAGAACACGGTCCCAATGTAGGACCCTGAAGCCAGTTCCTCGTCTTGCCCCTGCCTTCTGCCTGCAGGTCTAAGGCCTTCATTAAGCCACACAGTATGTAACTCTTTCTCAGACACACACATAATATATGTATATATATACACACACATGCAGCTTTGAGATGATGTCTTCTACCCTTCTGAGCAGATTCATATCTGTCTGTTGTACTAGCTGGAACAGGGGTTACTTTAGGACAATCAGTAACAGGACAGTGTAACCTTGCTTTAGCAGCCATGATATAGTACTGCCTGTCTTAACAAGTATGGGAATGTGAGGCTAGAAAGGAAATGGTTGAGTGAGAAACCAGCATGCCCGAGACCACCACCTCAGGCTTATTAACTGAGGGAAAACCTCCATAGAGGAGGATAATAGAATTAAAACACTGGTAAGACACTCCAAGAAAAATACAAGAATATAAATCCAAATATTCCACAGTGCTGCACATCTGTATTTCAGTGCTGCTTGTGGACGTGGCTTCCTCTTTCCTCTCTCCTCTCACCTCACAGAGATTTCCAGCAGAGTCATGTTACTAGTGAGTCCTACTGCTAATCTGACCGCCTCACCACTGTGATGGTTCCACTGAAGGAAGAAAGGACCCCAACTTGTGCCATCAACACCAAACCTGAGCCAAATATTAACCCCTTAAGGAATTATGTCTTCTTCAAGAATTGAAAGTTAAACCTGTGGTGAATGGTTCAACTTACAAAAGAACGTTGTCAGTGCCCATGGAAGCTTCGTAATGCATCTTGCTTCTACACGACAGAATGGTTCCAATAATCTAAAAACTGATTAGGATGAGCTCTTTTCCAGTTCATGTCATAACCAGCTCAAGATAACGCAGGTCAGTTGGAGTCGGCTTTGTGCCAGAGATGGTGCAAACACACAGAAATGGCTCAACTTCTCTGTCAGCTGCTACCCCACAGCATTTCAACAGCTCTTCCCATTATTATCCCAGAAGCTGTGGAATAGGTACCCAGAGGGTACTAGAATTGTAGCAGTTTAGGAAAGGGCTTAATGTGGACCCTGGGCAATACTCACACCCTGCCAATCCCAGCTAGCATAGATACACAGACCCAAATTCTGAACAAGTTCTCTGACATAAAAAAACCCTGTACATAGCTCTCAAGCTTCTCCCATCTCAAGGAATAATCGGACTTGCCATGCCTCCCTCAGCATCCAGAGCATAGCCACGCTATTGCTATCAGCGCAGACAGGTGCTGTCACAACGGGGTGTTCTTACACTCATCTGGCACACTAGAGAAGAGCTCGGCCAGGAGTCAGTTTCAGCTTGGGGCTGCTTTTGCTCTTGATTCCTTTAAACGAACCAGGACAGGTCTGATCTACACTCTGGACAGAACTGGCAGAGGCAGGCCTTCCAAGCAGCAGTCCTTCATTCTCCTTCTTTCCCTTACAGTGCTGGAAATAGAAGAGTCACTAAGTTTGGGGGAAGACAGGAGGGATTTCCTCACTGCTATGTCAGAAATTGGGTGTGGAAATTTTCTCCTCTCTTCCTGCCCTGAATCATGTACATGAGAGATGAGGGATTAAGGCAACTGAGGACACTGTGTCGACCCTGTGCTAAGATTGCCTAATATCAACATACTCTGGCTCCGTCAGTGGTGTGGTCTCATTGGGCTCTGTATGTTTTCCCCCATCGTGGTTGGGGGTTCGCTCCTCTTCAGTCCGCACCTCCACAATAGGCTCCTTGGACTCATCTTTCCTGTAACAAGGGAATTGCATGGAGATTGGTTCCTGTTCACACTAGATATCCTCCAGCAAAGCCATGCCTCAAATAGATGGTGACATTGACAGAAACAGGCTGGCCTGAACAGCAGCTTAGTTTTTTGTCACTCCCCCTTCCAATTGTTATCTACAGCACAAAAGAGCACTGTAGCATCCAGCATTTGGGTCAGCCATTTGCTGGCCTCTAACAGGAATGG
This sequence comes from Apteryx mantelli, assembly GCF_036417845.1. NCBI lineage: Eukaryota > Metazoa > Chordata > Aves > Apterygiformes > Apterygidae > Apteryx > Apteryx mantelli. The sequence goes on from NC_090000.1 coordinate 2,096,828, forward strand.
GACAGAAAAAAAGAAATGCCTGAAGAAACCCCTGCCCAGAAATATAAAGCAGAACCAGGGTAGCCCCAAACCTTTTCACTACCCTTTTTCCAGAGATGAGGCAACCATAACTCTCATGAAACACTTTTTTTCCCCCCAGAATTGAAGAGATGCCTTTAGAAGCGTAAGTTTCCAGGACAGGGATGGACCACAGGTTCAACCTCTTCTGGATTAGGTGTGCCAAAAGGTACCATGGGACCACTTCAGGCTGAAGGGACACAGTGATCAACAGAAGGACTGAGAGGAAGGAAGCAATGACAGTACTCACGAGAAGGCGGCTTTGCCCTCCTCCATGTCTTTGCCCTTGGCTCCTGGGCCAGATTTCCCGCATAAGTTGACAGCAATGCACATCAGCAGGCCACACTTGTTCAGGAAGTAGCAGGTGACATCCACAGCCACCAGGAGCAGCACAAAGATGACAATGAGGATGCCTACAATGGCAGCAGTCCCAAGGCCTGATGTGGGGCTAGTGCTGGCTTTAGAGACCAAAAGAGAAGAAAAGAAGGCATTATAGTTAAAAGAAGGTGAGTTGGGACTAGCTGTGACTCAACTCCGGCTATGCTGAGGTGGGTAAGCATGGAAATTTACAGGAATCACACCTTCTTGCTAGCAGCCTCATGTTATAACCAGCACTTTATTCTAGAGACATGTGGTACAATTGGCCTGAAAAGATAAATTCAGTGGGACTTCTCACATCTCTGTTGGGCTACAGCCTGGAAAGCAAACCAAAGAAAACTCTTCTACTGTAGCGTATACCCAACTGAAACAGTAAAGGGCTCCTGTTCCCCTCCACACTTCTCCTTCCCCTCCCAAGGGAAAAGGGTCTACAGAATGACTTTGGCACTGCCAGCTGGCGTGAGGACAAGCATCATGTCTGGAAATGAAGCCTGGACTCTGCAGTAAGGCTTGCCCTGCTGGGAGACAGAACACAGGGAAATGTTTACGGGGCCTCAGTGTTGATTAGTCCCTTATGTGCAGAAAATAAACCTAACTCAACTAGTTGACTGGCTCAATGGACTTTATTAATAGTAGGGGTCTTGCGAGGAGCTCCCAGTATCTCAGTATGTTCTGCTCCCACACAAACACTCATGTGTACAATGCCTCATAAGTCGTACCACTTGAGGTCAACTTCCACCAAAGTACAGCCCTTGGCAGAGACAGACTGGCTTCTCACAGCATTCAGGGATGTGAGTGAGGTATGCAGCAGAACTGGGACTCACAGTTCATGAAATCACAGGAGGAGCTAGACTTTCTAAAGGGTCCCTTCTCCCCAAGCCTTGCTCTAAAAACCACAGAACTGGGAAGTTCTGCTAAATTCTGCAAAGAGATGTTTTGAAACAAGGTGGTGTTGGGGTTATCCTAGAAAGGAGTTCCTGAAGGAGAGAAATGTGCTAAAACCCAGATTCCATCAGCCACCTCCCCTCCCCTCATGGGAGGCACATGCATGCTTAAGTGTGTAGAGGGAACAGTGCCAGCAGGCACCTCTGCAGGACAGTCATGAGCATAAGATTTGTATAAATGAAAACTTAAGTGTTTCTTCAAGGCAGCAGCCAGGCAATAAGCAATGAAATCCAACACGCAGGCAAGAGATTTAAGCTCACATACATCCTAGTATATGGTTTGACGGAACTTCATGCTGCTATCCGAAACTCACAAACTTAGATGATTTCAAAATTTGTAAAAAAAAAGTGAGACATTTACATATGTAACACAAACCTCTAAATTTTCGCTAGTCAAGGCAAATCTATCTGGCAGTCTGGAGTAAGTCCTCTGGAATCAGGACATGAAACACTAGTAGAGCAAGATGATCTCAGAATCAGGCAGCTCCAAGACTGCCCATTGTACTGCTTAGTTACAGCTTCCTCTGACAACTTCATTCCACATTATGCTAGCCAGACCTGACCAGTCCCCTTGCTGAAAGAAACTCTTCATACCCCATGAATCATTTGTAGTCTGCAGCCTGTCAATGCCCTAATTTCCTCAGTGATATTCTAACACATATCTAAAGGGGGAACAGTTACTGAGACAAAAATCTAAAACCCCACACCAGATGTCACACTCAAACAAGACTTGAATCTTACGGATGCTATTACCTGTTGCAGACATCATAAGCAGCTTTTAAATAGCAGGGTGGCGTAGTCTCGAGTCTTTGACTCTGCCAGAGACAAGGTCTTGGGCTCTCTTTTTCTCCACAGCAGGAGGAGGTGGATTTACAGGCACAGCAGGTAGGAGGAGGTGTGGAAGAAGACCCAGAAAATATATGGGGTTGCCCATACTAAGTACTAAGCTTGGGGAAAGTGCTCCTGATTGCGAAATGTCGCATGCTTTCTTAGAAGCAGAGTGTGGATGAATGTATCAGTTTATCATGTCAAAGACTTTGATTGTCACAAAACCAACATGCATAGTATTGAATGCTGCCAGCTGGGGCTTCCCAGCTCTCTTATTGTCATGCCCCAAACACAAACTACCTTTTGTTCCCCTTGTTTTGTTCAAATGACTCCTCCCAAACTGCTGATCTGTAGGCACAGCATTTGGCTGTTGGATCATACAGTTCAGCATCTATTAGATGTACCAAATCACTCAAAAAGCAGCTTGTTAGTCTAAACTGTCGTGTAATCTGCTTCTCACTATTGCGTTGGGCACTCAGCAAAGGCCTGTGCAGCTGACAGAGCTGGTTACTGATGTTTGCTTAAGCCACTGAACAGGATCAGCATGTTTGCCTTTGTCCCTGGAGGTCTGCTCCCCCCCCCACACCCGCTCTTTTTTTTTTTTATTATTATTAAGATGCAATTCTATTGATTTCTACCACTTTTTTTACTGCTGGATGTCACAAACCCCAAACACTTGAAATCTCTTGTATGCAGAACAAGCACTCCTCTCCCTCAACCCTTAGTTCAATACATGTTCACTTTGGCTGTAGAGATGTTATTTCCGGGGCTCAGAGAGAGAGGGCCAATCCCCACGCCACACAATTTTTTACTTCAGAATTACTTAAGTGTACCCTCGGCATGTGGCAGATAAGCCTTGTTCCATTTTGTGACCCTGACATGTACTGAGGAATCCAGACTTCACAGAAAAGTTTCTTTTTACATTCGACTCTGTCTAAAAGTCACTCTGAGGTACCAGACGCTGATGCTTACATCACAAGTCCACTAAAAGCTCAGCAGAATGTTTGTGCCAGAGAGATCAGTCCCTGCCAGTACCTTGCATCAGGCTACATAGTTAAAAGAATTCATCACCCAGTTAAAAGAATTCATCACCTTTGATGCATGCAGGGATTGAGGAGGTCATGTATTTGATCTCTTCTAATGTATTCAGAATTCTTACATGGATTATTCAATAGTTAGCATACTCTTTTCCACACCAGTTCCTGGAGGAGAAAACTAGAGATGTGTCAAACTTTTCTTCTCATCTACAGCTTCTTTCTGGGAATGAGCTCAGTGTTAGGCTAGTAATGATGCACAAAGAAAAGCATCACAGGGCACAGAATTATGCTTTTCTGTTGTGCCTCTAAAATATACCTCATCCCAGTCACCATGGCTAAGGAGAAACTAAAGATGTTGTTCCGGGACAGAGGTAATTTTCCCATGTGCTAGAAGACACCTTTTGAAGAATGTTTCATTTTGTTTCATTTTGTGACTCCTACTCTTCGCTTTCTCTCCCTACCTGCTTTCGTAAGACTTGTCAGTAGTAGCTATAAGCTCCTGAGGTCAGGAATTATCTGTGGCACAAATCACATCAATAACCTTATACCTTGCCTCCATCTTGTCTCTGGACCACTATACGTGACCCTGCAAGAACTGCAAACCCAAGTTAGGACAATGACAGCCTCTGCAGGTGGGGCACAGCCAAAGGCTCTGATTCCTCAGCAGGCAGAGCAACAGGGGCTGTTCTCAAGCAGTTTAGTGTTTACACATGGCATTGGACTTGGGCAAGCTGCTTTACATGAATAGTAAGGAAGGAATAACTGACTCCTTCCCTGAACAGTAGTTGCTGTTGACTGTGCTGCTGGAGATCAAAGGGTTCAGGCATTCCCAGGGAAGTCTGGGCCAGGCTGTTACCATCTCACTCCTGGCAATACCAAACAGATGTGTAAACAGGGACAGAAGGAGCTGGAAAAGAAAGGTCACCCCTCTCTGGCATCGGTATGGCTAATATGGGGAAATGGCGGAAAACGGCAATATTTGCTGTTCAAGAAAGATAATGAACAATAAGATGAAATGAGCAAGGAAATACCACAATTTTGATTAAAGAATAGAAAAACAGACCCAGTAAACTCGATCTATTTAACTTAACAAAAGAAATGGGCAGGGATGAATCAGGTCAGTCTAGCCCTATGAATACCTATACGCAACAGAGTAGTACATATAATAAAAGGCACTTTATTTCAGCAAGTATACAACAAGATTCAAAAGCCGGAAACAGAAGCTAAATGAGTTTAGGCTAGAAATAATGTATGAAATTTTAACAGCGAAGGTAATTAAACACTGAAATAAGGTTCTGTCATTTGGAAAACATTCAATCAAGATGGTGGTAGACTTTATCATAAGAGCTTTGCATTAGTTCAAACAGGAATGGATGCTGACAAGTCTTTGAATTTATGCAGAATAAATTAAATAAGAATAATTGCCCCTTCAGGCTTTATAAACTAAGAATATATGAAATTCCAGACTGGAAGCAGAACATCACTTTTTTCTCCGTCAAATTTGGTTGAACAGAGATTTACTTTCTAAACAGGAATGCTATGCAGATTACTTGGCACTATTGCAGAAAAGGCTGCCTTGATACTAATCCTAAATGGGGAGACGTTAAGTAACAGAATGGCCCAAATACAAGGCACTGCAAAAATGGAAGAAAAACATGGTTCCTGCCCCAAGCAAATAACCACCATTACATTTAAATTAACAATGGCAAGTTCTCTTATGATGGTGCGTGCATGTCCACATGCATTTTTGTGGCTCTTTCTTTATGCTTGGGAAGTACGATACCAGTTCTCTGATAGTCCTTGCCAAACACGAGGATTCACTGGGACAGCAGACTCTCTACCCTGCATTAAACCCCAGCGAGTGCCAGATCTCACAAAATGACTGATTTTGCTAATGGGTGCAGTGGAGGACCCGCCAGGCCTGTACTCAAAGCGATGGCTTCATTATTTGATCTACAGTCTATGTAAGTTTTGCTTTTACCTGGCTTTCATCAGCTTCTCGCGAGGCACTAAAAACACTTAAGAACATAACATGAGCAAAATCTTAAAGGTCCACAGACAGAAGATCTGAAAGCTGTTGCAGGTATCCCATGCTTTATGGAACTTGTCCAAACAGCAGGTACGCTACTAGGTAACCTGCAGGACTTTCCTCACATGAAAGGTTAGAAAAGACCAGAAGTAACTGAGGAAAGGTGTTCTTGTGATTAACACACTGGACACACACATTCAAATCTAGGGTCAATTCTCGACTCTGACACTGATTTTCTGTGCAACCCTGAGTAGCCACGGAACAGCAAAGCCTCAACTGTCGCAACTTTCAGAGCTCTGCTGAACCCACTGCAAACAGCAGTTTACACCACTCAAAGATCTGCTCTGCTGTCTTTCTGTTCTGTCTCAGGATCCTATCTTTTATGTCAGGTCGCAATAGAATAAACCATTTCTAATGCTGCACTAGGGGGGCTCCCATGTAACTGCAAAATAATTCTGAGTCTCCTCAGTCCTTTTGGTTTAATTAGCATGAAAATATTGTTCTCATACAGTTGCTTTAAAGAAAATTTTACAAAAAGTGTAAGTGTCATTTTCAGTAACTCTCACATCTCCTTAACTAGTTCTGCTTTTATAAATTTTTATTCATCACATGACCTGATATTCCAAGTCTTTCAGAGACAAGCAATATTCTTAATAAGAAAGAATAATTTAAGAATCCTTAAAAACCTCATGACCTTGGAGGCTGAATTTTTATTTTCTGTGCATGTTTTGTGAAGAAATTCTATTGTTGCTAGAAAATGCAGGAAATGTTTATGTTATTCAGCTTTAGGAACTAACACATTTGATTAAATTAAACTGATCAACAAATACTTTAAGAATTACTCACACCATCCTATAGATGAAATAATTCTGTATTTAATCATGTTAATATTTAAGTAGTTTGGTGTGGCCTAAAACAATTTTATGAAACTACACTAGGATATAAATAACCTGTCAGGTCATTGAGCATCAGATGCTAACACTGTGTGTATACAGGTGCATGCGCATCACAGATTAAGTGTTATCATAAAAATGGATGGTGGAACTTTCTGACCTGATCCAGAGCCCATGTGACCTCATGAGGATCTTTCCATTGATTTCAAGTGATGAAGACTTGTCCAAAAATGTGGAATACACCCTAATATGCACAGTAAAGGGTAATTATTTGCAAGCTATAGACCCAAAGCAATATGCTGGTTTGCCCTTATTAGAACCAAGAGGAAAAATACCTCTATAGGTCAAACAAGGGAACACAAAATGTTAAAAAATGCTTTGAGTCCTTAATTCTAAAGAGATGAAGAATTTTTTTTTTTATTAATGATAAATGATTTTTCAATGGAACACAAGCTTCCTGCAAGACCAACCTTTCTAAACACCCTTATCTTAAAATGTACAGTATAATGACCAGACTGTGCTTCTTGCAATTCTGTAGACATCTGTCCTGTTAAAGAGGGCAGAGCCACTCAGATGTGTCTTCCCCGTGGGGTCTTGGCTAGAGAATGCTTAGGCACAGTCAGACAGAGAGAAGGAAAAGGGATGGGCAGAAGCAGATGAGGTTCCAGGCATTTCAAAGGTCCTACAATGTTTGGGAGAAAGGAGAGGAACACACAAAATAAATAAAAATTAATTTGGTGCATCAGAAGAGAAAGAAAGTAAAAAGCCAGGAGAAAACCCATTTGTGGGTGCTAACAGCTTTAATTCGCAAATGCTTGAAGTATCCTTCAAACAGGAAGTGCCAGATTTTAGAGATCTTATTCTCTCCAACACCTTGCACAATCTCTAGTGGAGAAAGCAAGATGCAAGCAACCATCTATTCCATGTGACGATAGCTTCTGTTTCCACACAGAATTAGGCTTGACAATTTATGCTTGATTTAAACTCAGCTACTGGCAGCAGAAATGCACAGCAGTCTCTTGAACACTCCTTCCAAGACAAGAAGGCAATGGATATTTCCCAGAAACACTACTGGCCTTCTTTTAGATTGTCACCAATACTGCATGGGCTTCAGTGGTCTGCTCTTAGCTTCAAGCTCTGTAATTTTCCTATGACTGCTTTCCCTTGGCAAGGATGAAAAGGGGCATGCAAGCATAGGGAGAGGGAAAAGTGTCAGCAAAGAGCAAGTCATACAAAGATCCTCTCTTGAGGAGCAAATCAGACTGTAAACCTGAACAGCTGATCCACACAGTCTGACATTCGCCACAGTCGCCCTTCCTCTACACTACCACAATGCACACACCTCAGAGTGCCACTGGCTGCTCATTCCACTCCACTAGCTTCAAGAGTCAGGAAAGCATCACTACTTCATTTTATCTAGTAGAAACTACAAGGTGTTGAGTATCTGATTCTGGTAGAGCAGAACGTTATCAAACAAAGCCTTGCTACAAAATGAAGGCAGCCAAAATAACACTTGAACAGACATCTTTGAAATGCAATATATAGACTTGACAACAAATTGAGGGTACAGCTGCTGGAATTCCATGGGCCATGTGAGATTCTGCAAAGCTCTGAAGTTCATCTCAGAGAGAGCCAGTGTGACAGGGGACATCTATTATAAGCCTTCCTGGGGGTAAGACTTGTTCCTATAAAACATGTGCTTGCAAAGTTGTGTGTGCGCCAAAAATCTGAGTGATTGAACCTACTGTCGTTTCAGATCTAAATCTGCATCTCACCTCTGAGTGAACACAGAGAAGAGAGGTATTTTTTTCTGCAAACTTTTTTTTTTTTTAAATAACTGCAAGAATGAGGCCTGGCACCTTGTTAAATCTTGACTGTCGGATGTCAAGGATTTGACACAATATAATAATCCATTTAAACTGGTCATGAAAATATCAAGTTATACTCCTCATTTTCACAAGCACATGGACAGTAGCTCTTTTCAAAATTCCATGTTGACTGGATTTCTGTATTCAGTTGAGCAGGGGATTCATTTCATTACTTTAGCCATACAAACATATCTCATCTACATTAACTTCTGGGCCTTGTCTAATCACCAGACCAAAGCAAGCACCTTGGAGGGCGATTCATCCCTGCTGCCTTAGGCACCTCTCTTTGAACGGGAAGAACGGCCTCTGGAGGTACTGGTCTCTTTCCATGGAAAACAGTTATCTAAAGTAATAGTTTAGGAAAGATATTTAATTTTAATAATTATGAATTTCATGAGATATACTTCAACCTCAACTAGTAAGCTCTGTCTGTGAGAGAGAGATGGCAAAGGGGAAACCTACAAAACAATACAAAACCAGGTTTGAAGATGAACTTATTAAACTCAACTATGGGGGAAGTTCACATGACTTTTTAGAACTATGATTATTCTTGCTGTATTTCAATAACACTAAGGTGTAAACCGAAAAGGTCTAACCCATTTTCTACATTCCAGAACACTGTGAACAAGCTAATAACCAACAGGATAATGGTGTTGATAACTGAAGTTGTAAAGATGCTATAAATTTTGAGAGTGTGAGCCTATAAACCAAAATAATAAGCTCCAAATGAAAAAAATAGAAAGTGAGCTAAAAGCTGCTTTGGGAACTCAGGGATGCTTGTTTGTGCTACTGTGATTTTTGCCGAACCTATGCAGTCACTCCTGTCAAAGGATGCTGGCATGTAGAGTGATCTTCCAGTGAGATTCTGTACCTACACACTTTAAACAGTACAGTCAATTCTCAAAGCCTTTCACATCCCTCCGAGCTTTTTGTCTAAAGAGCTATCACAAACATCACTGGTGTTTTCCATGTAAGCCTGTGTTGCAATACATCTACAGTATGAAGGACTGAAATGGACAGTTTGGAAGCAAGACAGTTTTTTGAAAGAAATCCACATGCTTACGTATGCAACAACACCTGCACAAAGTTTTCATTTATAATTTAGATAGAAAAGAATGTCATAAATTATAATGGTCAACTGAACACAGCCAGAGACTTATGCGCAAAGCATAAAATGTGTAGTTAGACAAGATTAACGGCAAGGGTTTTTTTGTTGTTTGTTTTGTCCCTAATAGAATTTTGTTAGAAAGATTAATCCCATTCAGGAGCACTGATACTATTCGACAGATTTTGTACAGATATTTTACAGCTTTGTCTAAAATATGTTTACAATTTCATTCTTTGCAACCTCAGGCCCACTTACAGAGCATAAGAGAGAGAGAGGGAGAGACACCCCCATTTTTGGGAGGCTTAAGGGAGCAACAGAGCCAAATGGATTTCCCATGACAAAGACAATTCACAAAGGGCACAGGTTCGTTTTTAAATAAAGACAAGAAAGAGAAGAAAAAAAGTCAGCTGAAATTGGTTGAACGAAAAGCAATACACTAGACTTGATAACAAAGCTGCATTATATTGAGTCAATTTACACCATGGATCAACCCTATCTGGTAGTGTCGCATGCACAGTTAACCATGAATATTATTAAGGTTCAGTAATAATAATCATTTAGATGGTCAAGTTACTTGATCCCAGCTAATCTTTTCTGTTCAAATGGGAAGAAAAGGGATCTCTCTACGAAGGTGATAATACAGCAGTGGAGAACCAGACAGATTATTAGACAAGCATCCATTGAAAATCTGTGTGCTCCTGGGCTGGATTACGCCCAAGATGCACTATGGGCCATGGGATACTTGACCACACATGAGGGACCAATGAAGTTCCAAGGATTCAACTACGTAAAAGAAAGAAAACTCTTACATGCAGCTCCTACCAAGATGTTTTTCTTCAGGCCACAGCATGAGGAAAACCTTCTGATGGCCTTAAATTTTAATCCACATGCAAAAGCTGTCAAAGAAATTTGGGCAACCAACAGGAACCTCTCTGACAAGTTTTTTTTCTTTTTCTTTTTCTTTTTTTAATTTTTTTTATTTTTTAAGTTTGTGGGTTTAGATTTGCGGATGGGGCTTTAGAAGTCTTTTCCACAACAAACAGTGGAGATCAGCACTAGATGTGTGTGGAAATCGGCAAAGACCAGCATTTTAAAAGGCTTTAAATATTGTACCTTCCTATGATGAAAAACAAAACAAACAAAAAAATCTCTTTACATCTATTAAAAAAAGGGCAAATTCATTTTAAGTAACAAAAAAAATTTTCAAGAGAAAACACTTGGCTTAAACCTTTTCCACCCCTTGTTACAAAATACTGACTCTTTCAAATAAAATGATCTATTGTTTTTATATTTTGTGGGTTTTTTTTCTAAACTGGTACAATCCTCTGAAGCAAAACTATTCGCTTTCATGCCTTAGTAGGAGCCAGGCCTTTTAAAGCAAATATTGCTGTATTTTGTTTTAAGTGTCTAACAGAACAAAAGGAGAGTCATTGCAGAAAGAAGCAATGAAACAAAGGAGGACGACGTTGATGGACTTCCCAAGGTCGCTGCAGGTGCCAGACAATGGTTCCCAGGAGGGGAAAATATGGTTGTTTAAAAACAAATTTGGTGCATGTGGCAAGCGTGGGTGTTTTCCGTGAGGTCCAAGGTGACATGTATGACGACAGACATAGGAAAGGAACAAGGGGAAGAGGGGAGGGGGAGGGAAGAAAGGACGAGGAAGAAGAAAGAAAAGAGAAAAAGAGAGAAAAATAGATAAAAAAATTAGGTCATAAATATAGAAAACATAAGAATCAAAGGTTTATTTAGTTTAGTAAATTAAAATGGCTAAAGGTTAGAGAAGAGCATTAGCACATTCACACCGACAAAAGGGCTGGTTCAGAAGCTCAGCAATGCCAAAAGCTGCAGAGCAGGTTCCAAGTCAGGGTTTATGGAGTTAGCAAGCAGATGAGATTAAAATGAATGACAGAATAGGAGGCTCAGTGAGAAATGTAAGAAAATGACTATTTGGTATTTGAAAGGACAACATGGCCTTTAAAAAAAAAAAAAAAAAAAAAAAAAAAGCCTTTATGGAGCAGACATTCCACCTAACACCTTGTCCAAGTCCTTCCCCAAAGCTTGTACCAAGGACTTGGATTTTAGATCCAGGTGAGCATAATCCTGCAAAAGCAAGATAGACTCAAGAATACAAGGCTGACTTTTCCATTAAGCCTTTCAGCTGCCTGCAAACTACTCTAACACAACATTTTCTATAATACTCTTATCCTTCCAATCACTTTAAGGACATTGTGAAAACTGTACAGACATCACATTAGAGACATTGGTTCTGACCTCTCCCCTATGTAGCTCATTTCAAAATCAAAATATAAAAGCTAAACTCCATGAAAACTACAAGAGATGCTAGAGCAAAGTAATACACAAAGCTCCCTCCTTAATGCAATTTGACATAGCTGCCTTCATTTCAAGAGAGGTTTGTGATTTGCATGTCAGAAAAATCTAGCTGCCTCAGGGACTATTTTCCCTAGCATTATTAGTTTGGGGATTGGCTCAAGAAACCGAACTGCCCGGAAATACCTCTGAAAACCTAATATAAACCAGAGTCCTCTACAAAATGAAGAAGCTAGAGAAGTAGAGTCACTGATCCAGCAGAGCTAGCAGCAATCACTTCACTGCACAATGCTCTACTTCTCTCTGAAACGGGGCACATTCTTTCTGAGAATCCAACTGTATCAGTCTGCTGGGTCAGCCCTGCAGGAAACCTGCACTCTGAAACAAGCGCTGCTTTTCAAAGTGCTCCCCTAGGGCCAATTAAATAGAGCTTCCAAATTTCAAAGTGCAGCATTTAAAATGGCAGCCTCAAAACCTGATTCCTCCTGTGTTTCACACCAGAATAAGTGTGGAATAATTACAGGGAGGCCAAAGAAATTACACCAGTGGGACCAAAATGGTCATTTTTCATCCTTGCATTCATTTAGAGAGCCCCTGCCCATGTTACTGTTGCATTTAAAAGGTTCAGTGGAGTCTGGGCTCACTGCTCCTCCCATTGCTATGGACTACTGCATGAACACTGTGGATTTCAGAGGAAACAAAGCTCTCACAGATCACTAATACACCTGTGCAAAACATCCCAGCTGTCCCAGGTACATCTTGGCATCCCAGTGAAGCATGCAAGAAAGGCTAAGAGAGAATATCTGCACAGGAAGTTAGTACTGGCTGCCCACACTCCCAGGGTGACCAGCACTTGTCATTTTTCCCTGGGGTGATGCACAACAGTACAAAGGAACCAGCTTTCTGCTGGTCCCAGCCTACTGCCTTTGACTGCTCAGGTCTGAAAAAACCTTAAGGAACGCTTTGCCAAACTACCCCTACCTTCCCACCCCCACCACATCAAATCACAGTTGTCCTTCAAATATGTGACAGTAATAAGTATTAGCGCTGTTGAAAATGCAAATCGGAATGTAAGTTGTTTAATGTGTTACTGAGTGTCCTTCCATTCAGGACAAGAGCCTTGTTAAAGCACATGTCTCAAACTCTCTTGTGCCCCATCTCCCTCCCCCTCCCTGCCATACATATTTTCATGCCCAAGCACCTAGGTCACTCTTCATATGTTTAATAATGCTATTTGACTTAATCAAGTGGAGTTTCAACATGCATCCAGCACAAGCCCTCAGCTTCATCCTTCAGAGAGGGAAGAAGGAGGGAATGCAGGGGGGAGCAGAGACAGACCAAGGATTGATGTTTCAGTGCAAGGGAAAGACTGAGGAAAACATTTTAGCTGTTTTGATGAAAAATGTGAGACTCGCAGTTAAGAATCTAGAGGACAGAATGAAATCAAATCACTCCCTTAAATATGGACTGTCAATACCAATCTTGGCATATATATGCTTAATTCTGGCTGTGTAAGGAGGACTTACTATGCTGACTGACCAACTCACCAGCTTTCAAATTTTCTTTTTCACAGCACTGTGCTTCTGCCTCGCTCTTTAAGGAGAGTGCCCTAGTAGGTGAGGTCTGTCTGAAACAATAGCTTCCAGCAAGACACTGATGCAATTTGGTTATTTTTCCCTAATGGGCTACCCAATGTTAAAGCAAGGCTGTTTTTAAATTACTTTAATTTGATCTCCATTTCATTCAATAAAAACCCTTCACAGAAAGTTCTTAAACTCCTCACTTTCCGACCTCTAGCAAGATCCTTAAGCCTTTATTCCTCCAAAGGCTGAACTGGATGGACAAATGAACAGAATGCAAGCACAAAGCAGGTTTGGAAGGGAAACCTGCATTGTGAAAAGCATCATATCAGAGATCTGAATGTTCTTTTTTGCTTTGGTTTGAATCGGAAATCCTACTTTCTGTTTTCAGAAAGCATTTTCTGGCCTGCTGCTTTTCTCATTGGGCAATCCTGCCACTGTGATACAAAGAGCCAACATTCCCTGTGAACAGTCAGGCAGTATTTGGCATGTAGCATTCTTATCAGTGTACTTGTAATGCTGTACATACTGTAACATGAACTATAATACAGGTATGTACATGGCAAAACTAAGCTTTGGATGGGTAACCAATTATGATAATGGCTTTAAGCAAGCAAGTTGTCTGGGTTTACTCAGGCACATTAAGGGATGCAGCACTGTTGCACTAATTAGAAGCAGAAAACAACGGTAAAGCTAATGACCACCGTACCTGGGATGACAGTAGGCTGAGCAGAAGTTCGGAAAGCATAGTGAGCTGGTTTGGACTTCCCTTGCTGGTTTTCAGCTATCACATAAACCTCGTACTCTGCATTCCAATCCAGGGACTTGAGCATGACATGGTCGCTGCCAGAGGGAAGTCTGATCTCTGGTTTCCATTCTGAAGAATGCTTCTGCAGAACAAGGAGAGGGCAGGCAGGGATGCGAAACATACAGCACAACGTTACTAGTCAGCTTTGAGATTAGGGTGACAGTGAACTAATGAATGGAAAATTGGGGGGGCTTTTACACAGGCACATGCTTCTCTAATTCAGGTGTGCTAAACTCATTTGCTAATAACTGTAAGTGGAGAGGACAACCGATACTGAAGCAGCCTCTTTCCTGCTCACACTTCCGTTTCCTGCAGCATTATCAAGCCTGAAGAAAATCTGTCTATTCTTTCTCTCATCTTTGCCACATCACCAGACCACTATCAGAGGGAAAAAGCTGCAATTTCTGTATCTCTCTGCTCTGCAAAATGCTTCAAGAGTGTTTTTTCAGGCCTCAATATGTCAAATTTAAACCATTTCAAGGACAGAGATTTACCTCGTGACAGTGGTCTGGCCTAGCTTACCACAAATGTACTGTCCTGTCTCTTTAAGAGAGATTTTAGAAAGTACCTACCATTAATAACTTTGTTAAGTTCTACTTCAATGTCAGGGAATCCAGATGTCGAAATCACTCAGATGAATCTGAAAAATCTACTGCCAAGGTATCCTGAGAGAAAGTCTAAGGCAGCTTCTGTTTTCTGGATAAAGGCTTCCCTTCCTTAGCTCTTGCAGAATGAAAGGCAATCTGAAATGCTCTAGGCATGCAGCTCATCTTGCTACTACTGAGCTGGTAACAGCAGGGTTATGTCAGGGCGCTACCACAACCCTGACAATGTTTGGACAAGACCAGGAAAAGGTTTGGTACCACAGTTCCTCAAGAGTCAGTTAGAAACAGGTTTCTGAAGTATGTGCTTCCAAGGAACCTCGCTGCATGCCCGTGGGCTGAATATATGCAGGAGAAGTACCACAAAATAAGATACTGCCTCCTCCTAATGCTTATTTACTTCAGAAAAAAATGCTTATTACTTCAGAAAAAAACGTTCCCATTGAAGATCTCTGCACATAAGCCAGCTATTCACAGCAATATTTCAGTCTGTTCCTTGAAAGGAGGAAGCTACTTTGCGCACAGCTCTGTCTAGTTGGGCATCTATGACAACCCACCAACACATGGGCCAGCAAGATAGGGCCTGGTGATGCCTACGGTAGGAACTATGTGCAAAGAAATCAAGGAGAGATAGGTAAGTTCAAAATAGAAATGTGGTGGCAGTATGTGATAGCAAATGAGGTCAAGAGAGAAAAAAGCAAAGAAAGTTTCTTGATATTTTTTCAGGACAGATGGGACATCTATAGCCATCTTACCTGATCTAGCTTTCTGCATAACTCATGCTGCAGACTTACACCCAGGAAATCCTCCATCAATCCTATACATTTTGTCTGCACAATAAGGTATCTCCTGCAAGGACAACCACCCCCTCTTCTGGAAGGATTCCAGATCACAAAGAACTTGTAGCATTCCTACCTTTAGAGCCCTGACACTGAAGAACGACAAATATAATTGGCAAAATGTTACACCAGAGAAACACCCTCCTTAACAAATGTATATCTCTTCCTTGGAGAAGAGAAACAGTTAATCCCACCACACACATTTTTCTTCCTGCAAAATCTTCTCCTAAGTATCATTTTTGTGAACTTCTCATAAAAAGGGGAAAGGAAAAACTCGATAAAGAGCAATGCTTGCTGCACGTAAGATTTGACGGAGCAGAGAGAAGCTATTTTCTGTACCTTTGCAGTTATACTACAATTACCATAGCTATGCCTACTTGACACTCCGTGTCAGTGAACCTTTTCAAGGTCCAGGTGGTCCAAACTCACCCAGTCTCCCAGACTTCTAGACAGGACTTGAATGCACTAACAAACTTTTCCATCTCCACTAGAATTTACGGTTCTGTCACACTCAATTGCCCTTTAGAAATTCTAGAGGCCCTCCCCTTCCTGAGGAGCTCTGAGTGAGTAACCTGAAAAGCACAAAATGGTGGTAAGGAATACTCTTGTGATTTCTAGACAACAGTGTAAAGTTCGCTCTGTGACTTTAAGGATTGCTCATTTGCCATATATAAGGAAATGATTACCTAATAGCCAATATAGAACTAATTCAGGAGCACACCTACCACACCCAGTCATGAAAGCGTCTTCTATGTTTTACCACAAAAACACACTGGTGCAGCTGAGCTGCCCCCAAATGTATTAATACTAGGGCAAAATATACAGACAATAGAATAAAGCTTCAGTAATTTCTCACAATTTTTCTGCTGCTCTAAGGATCTTTGGATTTTTAATGACACTCTGCCAAGGTTGTATTCCTCAAGGATGTGCTAAGCAACCTCTCTGACTGTGTGTTCATTTATTTTATTTCCTGTGGTAGGAACAAAATTAAATACAATCTAACACAAAATAAGGTGTGTTTAGCTTACAGCAATACTAGCTGCTCATCAAATGAAAATTCCTTCCCTAGACCAGTGCTGGATGCTTTGTTCAATCAGAGAATCATGTGTTTTGCAATCCCTGGCAACTTACATAGGCAATAAGATCTAGTTTAGTTAGGCCTAAAAGAGAATTGCTTCAAATAGCATCTTCTATATGGCCATAGATATGGACACTTTTACCTTATCTGGGTTTCTACTAAATATATTGAACCTCTTATTCAATAATCTGCAGAATAATTTAGTACTGAAACATCCATTATGCAATAAAATATGGCAGTGTGAACAACAACATAAAGAGTTGTAGTTAGATATGTCTGAAGACAAGCAATGCTCCACACTATGAGCCTTTGATCCCAAGCTATTTAAATTGCTGCTGGCAATCCTGTTTCATAAGTATATGAAGTAGAGTTATATTAAGTGCATGTAATTGCCATATGCCCACAGTTCTGCAGGAGGAACTTAGCATGGAGGAATAATCTTTCATAATCTAAGTCAAAGAAAAGAAAATGAAACAAAAGATTTTGGATGTCGCTCATTTGCACGTTACATCTCTTATCCTATCCATGTCCACCCTATCTGCTTGCCATATTTTCCTGTACTGACCTACCTGTATGTTCTTAGCTTTAGGGTTATCTGCCGTGGTAGCTGGCTGTATAATGAAGCCTGAGTACTGAATAGGCTAAATACAAATCAGGCTTGAGTGTCAGACATACTTACAGCTTTGTATTTGATCAGATAATGTCTAATTGGGGAGCCACCATCATCCTGCTTGATAACATTCACTTTAATGGAGTTTCCATCTTCTCCCATCTGACCTTCCAGTTTGGGTGCGCTGGGTTCCCCTGAAATAATGGTGGATTCATGTTTAATTATTCAGAAATTTCATTACGAAAGAAGTACTAATCAAAACCAGTAAAAATGCTTCATTAGACTCAGCCACCAGCATATCAGTTCCACTCTGACTCAGGCACAGAGTACATTGTGCATTTCTAGGGACACAAACAGTTGTGAGATCCAAGTGTTTTTAGCATTTGGCAGCTTTTTTTCATTTTTGTGCATGCCTAAATGGAGTCAGAGGTTAAGCAGAAAGGACCCCAAGGATGCCCTGGAGCAACAAACCGCTTTTCATTGTTTCTATTCTAAAATGCTGATGTGAAATATCAGGAAAATGTCAAGTCAGGGTACATGGCAAACAGGCAGTCTGCTTCTGTGAAATGTTGATGAAAGGAGCAACATTGAAAAGGAACATGATATTTGTCACAGACCTGTGTTTGCACTTTGAGTGCTGTTTAGGTTTTACAGTTCTTTGACCAGAGAGTCACTGTTGTTGTCACTTAAACAGGTGTGAAAAATGGTACTGAAGCACAACTGTGCATGTTTTCACTCAGTTTGCACTGGTGTAACTAACTGCAATGAGCACCAGCTGCAGAGAACTAGATCCCTTCATGCTTCTGTAACAACCATTTTTAAAAGAAACAAACCATCATTTCCCAATCTGCATTCCTGACATCAGCAGAAACCAGAGATTTCCCTCTCCTCTCTAGGGCTTGCTCACTTACAACCACACCCTGTTCCTCTGGAGTCTCTAGGAACTGCCATCTTCTAGCCAGTTCCCCCATAACCTCCACAGATGAACTGCAGATGGTTCCCCACTCCCCAGCCTAAGGACTTCCTTCTTGCAATTTTACTACACTTCCTTTGACAAAAGTCAAATCCACACCTTGTCTGACTATGTATTTACAAAGCTTTCTTTTAGAAATACTGCAGCAGATTACTGAAGACTCGTGCTTTCTACTTCCTCTTCCATATTACCCCAGAGATGAGTCGTTCCCAAAGTGCTTTGATAGCCTGTGAACTCACTGTGGAAGAGGAATTATTACCTGTTTGTTTGTTTTTGTGAAAAAAGAAACAAATCAACCAAACAACCCCCACCCCAACAACATATATATTAAATTAGCAAAAGACTTAAATAGTAAAGGAGCACTTCTCTCCCTTTTGAAAAACGACAGGCCACAAAAGAGCTCAGATTCTGCTAACCTTTGGTCAGAGCTGGGGTGCTTGCTTTGCTCCATTTTATGGAAAGGCAAGACGACATAGGTTCCTCTGAGATTGGACTTAGAATTATATTTCTAAAGCTCTGAAATGTCCCAAGAGCTTAAAAGCCAGTGAAAATTAGTAAGACTTTACAAAATTTATTGTAAATCTTGCTGAAACTTGCTAGGTTTCTTTTTATACTATTTTCGGTTTATTTAATATTGTCTCTGTGATATAATCTAAGTGCTTAAGCCATTGATTCTGGGCTTTAAAATTGCTGAAGATTTTTGACCATTTTAGCTGTTATTTTGGCTGCCCTTCCCGATTCAGAAGCATCATCTTCTTTGTTAAGCACATACATACCCCAAACCAACAAAAGTGCATGGAGAAGCCAGCACTACACTTAATAATGATGTGTATAAGCACTATCACAACAAACCACTAAGACCACACTGAAGACACTTCCTGTAAGAATATACCTGTCTCATCTAACTAATACATTTTGGGAAAGAAAGCAGACAATGATACTACTTTGTTGACTGCAGTCAGTCCAAATGAACAAGTGTTAAACAAATCTATCATCATCTCTTCCAAAACTGCCAGGCAGAGATATTTTTCACTGTCCTGACAGCCATTTTTTATGTAGATTTATACCCTTATGTCAGCTCACACTGTCCCAGTAAGTTCAGAGTAGCCCTTCCCGTGAGGGTTTGACCACAGCTCATGCTGCCTTCTCCTTGCAGCTGTTGAGGGAAGGAAAAGGGGGGCATTATCCTGTCCCTTCTGGGGACTCAATTTTGTCCGGCACCCAATAGAAGCCAAAAGGACAACACACAAACTCCAGTGGGAACAGTAATATGTTCATGAGCAGGGCTCATGAAGAGTACCTATAGAGAGATGAGGAGGCCAATCAGTAATGGGGGCAAATACTCAGAAAGAACAGACTCTCCCTACAGTACAGACTTGTGATCACTAGTGGTTTTACACTGAATGGTTGGTCTGTAAAATCAGAAATCTCGCTCGCTAGGATTTTTCTCAAAACAGATGGGCAGAAAACTACACATTAACTCCCTCTCCTTTGTTTTACTCCACTCTGCTTTCTGAATCCACGTTACTAAGACAGGATAAGCAATGACTTCTCTCTCATACCCAATACTGCATCTCCTGTGTAGTTTTCTTACTGGGAAAGTCTATGTCTGAAGAGGAGTGGTCAAAGTGGGTCTTCTAACATACCAGCAAAAAATACGCCTAGAATAATAAATAAATAAATAAATAAATAAACTAACAAATGCGGCCCAACAAGGTCCTAGTTCATTCCATTTTCCCTCTGTGATAAATACCAGCATTTCTTTCTAGAGTACTCATGTCTCAGGAGCATTTTCTTTCTGAAGATTCATCACTAAAGAACTAAGCTAGGACTGTCCCATTTCAGATCATGAAGTTGAGATCCAGAAAAAACACACCACCCAACAATGTCATTTGCACTTGCAAACTGAACAACTTACTTGGGAGCCACTCAGTGGGTGTTAAATACCTGGACAGTTTCAGAAACACTACTAGGAACCTACCTACATCTTGAGGTATCTAAGCAGCTCCAACACCCTGTGCTGTAGGACTAACTGCCAGAAGCAAAGCCACTTTTCAGGAAAACAAATTACTTAATCTATCACGAAGAGCCACCATCCCTCAGAGAGCGTGAGCAAGGCCCAGGACACAGCAAAGGCACAGACCAGTGCTTTGAAGCTACCTTAGGAGCCCTGGCAGTGATCATCTGCTTTGCCTGTTAAAAAGCTGTTTAGTCTTCCTGTAATTTATACCCTCAATGTAAGACTGGGGTGTGTTCGGGAACGTGAGGTACCCATTTTAGGATACTGGGAGCAACAGATACACTTTAGAGTACATCTGTCACAGAAAAGTGATTGTAACAAGCATTCTATTTTAGTATAGTGTCACATTATCAGACTCATCTTTAAAATGTCCCTTCTCTCATTCTCATTGCTTAAATATTCTTGCCCTGAAGACTTCAACCTATTAACTATTCTGAATCCTCTCTACAATTCACTCTAGTGCTTGCAAGGATAACAGTTCCTACCCTTTCTCATCCCAGTTCATCTGGTTGGCTGCTTTACTCCATCCTTCCAGACTTTTATGTTACCTTCCTTGTAATCCACCTGCCTGTTACAGCCACAATATGGGAAAGTCAACGTGGTGGCTGTTGAAATTGGTAACAGTATGACTTTGCACACTGTGCTTCCACCCTGGCTACTCAAAAGGATTTATGTTGTCTTGGCCACTTACTCCTATTGATGTTCTTTTGACTGTGACTGCTGTGCAGTATTTCAGCTCCTGCTGGCTGTTGGCAGAGCAATAAAAAAGGATCAAGAGTGTGACTTGTCCTTCAGTCATTGGTTACTGCAAATTTGATGATTTTGCACTGTTCTGAAATTGGAGGAAAACTCCTTCCTAGCAACTCCCAGCAATTTAGATGGAATCTGAGCCAACGCTTGAATGAAAGTACTTTCTAAAGGGATTATGGTAAAAATTAGAAAATAAATAGGCAGTTCTAAATGAAAATCCTGCTATGTAAAATGACACAGCAGAACCTCTGAAATGGCTTTACTCACAGCCAGTAAAATCAAGAGAGGTGTTTCCAATGAATGGGCACTGGATCATGTCTATTTTCTTTCATTACTAGTCAGCACAAGGCATAACAGTAACTCCAAATGCTATTTCCCCTTTGCTTTCTCAACAAAAATGTAACGCAAGCGATACAGTGTGATCTAGTACAGCAAAAGCAGCCAAACTTTTAATAAAACGTACGCAAGGCTCCTGCTACTTATCCACTGCAATCTATTGTTATAAATAATGAAAATTAGGCTGCAAATTGATTAAACAAATTAATAAGGTACATTTTGTGATGCCATTAACTTGCCTCTCTTTAGTTATGAACTCTTGAAGTTTTCCATGGGGCCTTATGCTAACTGGTGTGAATGAACAAAGCTGTCTTGAAATGATGGGTATGGAAAATTTAGTCTGCAAGGCTGTGGCACTTGTTAGGGCCAGGAAACTCCTACAGTCCCACGATCCACTTTTTGTTCAGTGGGATTATTCTTAAATATGCAGCATGTTCTTGTGTCTCTAAAGGCTATTCTGTTCAATTTCTTTATGGATAATTGTAGCAAAACCAACACTAAAATTATTTGTAAATTAAAGGTTACAAATCAGCTGCAGTCAGCAGGCAGCACTTCCAGCAAACTCCTGAGATTAATTACACTCTGTTGTCTGGTCTCATTATATGGACCTAATTTTTACAGGTTATTTTAAGTAACAGTTAAAGTGGTTGAATGATAACAGCAAAAAATCCCAACAGCTCTGTTCAGCCATAGTTATATAGATATAAAGCATTTTAGGAGTATTTAAGGGAATTTAAGAGTGTCTTTTAGAGCTGACCAAAGGAAATTTAAATACAGAGCATACAATAGATCATGCCCATGCTGTGTTTTGCTGTGCACCCTGAATCCAAATACGCTTCCCAAATCTTTGCAGTTCCAAACTGTTGTACAGGTCTGCTGATGTTGCATACACACTTTACCATTCTAGTTCAAAGCAATCTATGGTTATGCTAAAGCACCTCTGTCTTCACTTGTAGTGCTACTTCTGATTTGGACAATGGCCCTTCTTGAACACATGCTGACAGATAATCCAAAGTGCGGCAAAACGCAATTAAATGATGACCCAATTCTGAACAAATCCAAATGAGAACAAGACCAAGACAGTGAAATAGTAACGTCTGCAACTCAAAAGCCTGAACATGTCAAAAGGAAAACAAGACTAGGACACTGAAATGATAATATTTGCGACTTAAAAGCTTGGTCCACTGCCTAGAGTAAAACTGGTTAATACTTTGTTCTGCTGTGTTATTCTAAAAGCAAAAGGAAATAATAAGCCTATAGTTATATTAAGATAAACTATGCGCTCTAGCAACTAACTTCAGCCATGGGAATTTACGGGAGCTCCTTTCAATCCAAGAAACATTTTCAATTCTAAATCTGTTCTGTCTGGATTTGCATTCAGCTGCTAATGGAAAGCACGTGCAGTTTTGATATGCCAGAGAAATGTAATTTCTTTCAATATCTTTCAACATTGGTCTTCAGAAGTAGTTTCAAGCCCAAGCTCTTCTGCTTCTCCTCCTCCCCCCCCGCCCCCTGCCAAAAAAAAAAAAAGAAAGCAAAGCAGTTTTTTTGTGAAACATCAATGAGAAAGAAGCAAGGCCTAGACTGAAACAGTAATTTAAGACTAGTTCTATTTCCTTGCAGGCTAACACATGCTCTGGCTAACGTACCACGTGCTCCAAGAAGGTAATTACAATCCCATGGATACACAAAGCTCTTTGACATGAGACATACATGTTTGTGTTTCACAACATAGTATATTTTCTTATAGAGACTGAATGCTCCTTTCTTCCATTCTAAATTTTCCTTTCCAATCCCTTGCATCTGCCTACATCCTCAACACAAGATTCCCAAGATAGCAGGAGTGGACACTCAAGAGCTTTATTCTACCCTGCAACAGCTTCCTCAGTGACAGAACCTTGAAAACACAAATGTAATGTTTTCAGGGTGACCATGGAGTTGACCTTGCATGGATCTCTGATGCACTTTGAAGTAAATGGCACATAGGAACGGGCTTTTGTATTTGTGTTACAGGAGGTACTTTGCACTCCCTTGGAGTTGTCCTGATTCGCAGAACATATGGCCAACTGCATTCACATCACAGGAAAGGATGGACAATTTCACAATTAACTGATGACCGAATTTGATGAAGAGATGTTTTTTTCTCTTTACTGCCAGCTTATCAAGGCTGCATATTTGAAAGTGTCTTTCCAGGCTCAGTTGCTCCTGGAATTATGAATGCTAAGAAGATGAATGCCATCACAGACTGAAAATTAAATGGAAACAAATGAGTTTTGAATGAGGAGAGTCACTTTGCCTGGACAGCCTGAAAACACCAGATCAACTACACAATTATCTTTCTTCCTTTCTTTCCCCATCCTAAAAGAAAATATCACCGTGAAGGTTATTGATTGAAATCACTGAGTTGCTTCAAGCTGAAGAAGTTGTTACTGAAATAATTGCATCAAGACTACTAGCCAATAATTAAACAACAGCAGAAGTGAATGTCCTGTTCTGCCTTTTTCACAGAAGAAATGAGCTCCCAATAACAAGTGGGGGCATTCATGGCTAGTTATTTTGCTGGACACAAAGCCACTCTACACGCCTGAAATATTCATGAGCAGCAATGCTCAATTCTGACCTCATGTTGCTGTATATCTGGCAGACTTGCTTTGGTAATACCTAAAAGGTACAAGATCAAGATCTCCTTGGTACTCTTTCCCATCCTCATCTCAACAGAGAGATAATTATTAGTAGATAAGTAGATCTTAAAGTGGTAAGGAAACACTATAATTGTAGAGTTTGACCTCTTATCTAACACAGGCCAGAACAATTTTTCCAGTGATCCAGCACCAAGACTAATATGTGAATGAACATCCTTTGGAAAGATACTCAATCTTGATAAGAAGATTTCAAATGTTAGAGAAACTACTGTACCTTGTACACAGCTATTCCGATGATTAATTACCCTCTTTTCTACTTTGAATTTGTCTAGTTTCTAGCTCCTGATTCTTTCTTTTCCTGACAGTTTAAATGCACTTCTGCTCCCAGAAATAGTCCTCCAAATAGAGAACACAGACCACTCCTGAAATCCAGCAGGCATGGCAGTGCAGGCACTGATAAAGAGTATTTTACAGTTTTCTCTCCATAAATACATAGCATTTCTCTTAAACAGGCAGATGTAATCCAGATATAGGGCTGTAAAATAAAAATGAGTTAGTATGTAGCTTCAATCAAAGGAGGAAGAAATTTAGTGGGAGAAGTTTAGTCCAGCAGAACCAACATTCCTATCATGAGTCAAAGTGTCAGTAGCTGAAGAGAAAAGGTTGTCAGGTTAGAGAAGGAACTCATGCTCACAAAACATGCATCCTCCCTACAGGAAGGGAGCTGAAAAGGCAAAAATGCATTACAAAGGAGTGTTACACGCCTGGGGGTCTCCCATTTACACTGAGCCACTAGACATACTGCAGAAATCTGCATATTCCAGCCACACAATTTGGAATCCTTAAAGAATGCCCCTTGCGATGATGCTAGTCAAGTTACTGAGAGCACAGAACTCCAAGCACATCAGACTTCCTCTGGAAAAACATTTTACAATCATCAATCTGCTTAGAATCCACTCTGCTGCAGAAGAAGGGATGCAGGATCTTATGCTTTCACTATATGGCGCGATAATGTTGAGTAACCATGTTTGAGCCAGATCACACCTTGCATGGTCCTCTGACTATGCGCTGTCCCATAAAAGGACAGTGGCCCTTATTCAGCCCAGCAGTGCGAGTACCTAGTAATGGCAAGTGGAGCCTACTGGAAGGTGGGAGGAATCAAGCAACTTAAATATTTATCCCCATGCTTTGCTTTCCTTGAGAAATGGGAGGGATTTCACTCAGAGACGTAAAGTTTACAGATTTCAGCTACTTTACAGACTTCACTAGAACTAGACGACTTTCACTGGATTTAAATTTCACCCATGGGACTTGCTTCAGCAAAGAAAATTAAAGTAAACCAAATAGGTGCTTTATCTCTGAGAAGAGCTAATAGATACACATGGTACAATGCCTGTTTTTCCCAACTTAAACTATTTTTGACCAATCTTTCTCTCTGGAGCTCAGTTCAAGAAAGCTCATGAAGGCCTGTATTTTGAAAGGCACCTGATTTGCTCTATGAAGGTTCTTCCAAAGGTGTCGTCCTGCCATTGTCCAGAATTGATCAGCTGTGAATAAGCTAGCATTAAATCTCATTGGTGCCTTTTGGGAAAACAGTTCTGCTTCCACTCTCACATCTTCTATGGCTCTGGGGGCTTGTTTTTTCTATTCACTCTCTTTTGTTTATCTTTTATGACCAAGAGCAGCTGCATGAGAAAAAGAGACTGCAACTCTTCACTGCTCATCTGTCCAGATCTCCCACCACCCTCCTCCTGCTGGCTTCTCATGAAAGAATAACATCAGGAAGGACTCCTGCAACACTGGTTTGCCTACGACCAGATTTTAGGACAGAAACATCTTGCTGTCTGATATGAGACACAAGACAGTGGGACTAGGTGGCTGCAGCCTTGTAGTTCTTATATTTCTAGGAAGTAGCGCAATCATTTTGCTGCTTTCCATGAGGGCTACCTGACTGCTACATTGTAAGAGCTGTCAGTTTTCACTATATATCAGATTACAGCACAGATCCCAGGAGCAATCCATAAGCCTCACTGCATGGTCTCTTGTGGCAACCAAGTCTGTAACTTTCAGAAGGACAGAAGCCAATGCTTTGCCCTGCTGAGAATACAGGGATAGTGCATGCACCTCAAGTGAAGAGTTATTTATGATGATACTGCCCTGTCAGGGTACACCACTGATGATCCTATGCAGCTCTCAGTGATCCATTCTTTGTGCTTCAAATGTAACCCATAATGAATGTGACCAACTGTATTTGAGATAATGAACCATTCTGAGGCTCTTGAAGCCTGCACCGCTACCTGTTAGATCCTACACATGTGAGAGTAGCTGAGGACAACAGTTTGAGCCATTTGGTTTTCAAATTGTTTTTTATCCACTCTTGCTAAGCCATTAGCACCAGCAATCTCCTGCTGTAAGCCAGTGGTAAATGCTTCCTGGTATCCTTTTCACGGCTGTTTAACTTTTATTTAACAAAGTGCTTCCTTGATCTAATACTAGACTGATTTGGTTGAGATTTTACAAGAAGCTGGCAGTTTTTAGTCATCTGTTTTTCAGAGATAGCCACATGTACCAGAGCTGGATACAGCTATAGTGAAAACTTGAGGTGAGAAGGGAAGAGAATATGGGAGAGCAATACAAACCTTTCCCTAGTCACAGGACACTGAATGCATGCTGAGCCCCAGCAGTGACAGTGGTGCTGATGACAGAGACATTTTATCACATCTCTTTATTCCTCCCAGCAAACATGTTCCAGTTGCTTACTCTTTGAAAAGCGGCCCCACTGCTGAAAAAGATCCTGCATCCTTGCTGTGCTTCAAAAATACAACTGCAATCAGTCTATGGTAATTTCTGCAACATGTGAACAAGGGAGCAGCTGATTTCTGCAGTCTTTGACCACCATGTAAACAAGACCAGATTGTGACCTAGTGTCACAATTTGAAACAAGCGTAAGCCACACCTACGCAAAATCTCCACGAGGGGTAAATAAACAAGGGTGTGAAAGAATAGGAAGAGAGGCTCCAGAATGCACACAAGAGAAGCAAACATCAACAACCAAAAATAAGGAACAAAACCAAAAGGACGTGCAAAACGAGACAGCCAAGTTTTCAGTCCTCCTGGATGTCACCCAATCAGCTTTCAGAGAGAGAGAGACCCGGGGAAGAGGGGCTGCTTCCATGCATGCAGTCATGTGGGAAGGTTACTGGTGTTAGTTTTGTTTTTCCTGGCAAAATCCAGCCCGAAACCTTTCCTGGCAGTAATACAAGACAATAAGGTGATTTTAGAATTCATAGACTGAAAAAAAGCTAGTTGCTTTCTGGATTTCAAAATGATTTGTTTACTTGCAGAAGCAAAACAAGCAGGGGCTTTCCCCTCTCTTTAGAGTATGCACAGAATATTAAGTGAAGTTTCAAAAATCAGTGTTATAGAAATTTTTTTTTTTACTACCACAACCTTTACTTGGAGAGTAATCTCATCTCCATAGGTTGCAAGGGTCAATCTTTTGCTTCTTGATTGCATGGAGTTTACCAGCTACTGTGACTGTTACTGTTGAAATGATTTCAGATCTTGATTAATTCCCTTGCCTGTCTCTACCAGATACTGCATGGGAGGAATGACGTGCTCTGGCAAGAGATGTGTAACAGTACTTCTGATGCAAATAGTGTGAAGTGCTGCTTCCCATCATGTACTCTGAATATGTCAATACATGCATTACTTCATAAAAACACAATTCCCACTCTAGCTATGTTTAAGTTTTACTCATGCTAGAGAAGTTTCTTTCTTAAATCACAACGGGACATGCCTACCAATGACTAAGTTTCAGAGATAAGGATTTTCTGATCCTTTTGATAGCCTACTAAAAACATATAGCTGTGAAAAGAAAACATTTACAGGAACTGAATTAGCAAGGGAAAGGAAAAATGTTGCTAAAGCAACAGAAGACATGGTGGTTTATATCATCTGAGTGTCATTCGCATAATTTCTCCATGGATTAGCAGTCTGAAGTTAGCACACCGGTCCCTTAAAAGGTAAAAGGATTTTTGCCATTAGTTTTAAGGGCAGACATAGTTTTAGATCATTATTAGGGCACTGACTGTTGGATTCTGGCAATGAAAGAAGCAAATGATTGAGCTGCATTAGTTTTGTTTTGTCATGTTTTTTCCAAGTTTAAGGATCCTTCAAGCTCAGTACAGAAGACTGGAGTTTAGTTTGTCACATGCAGACAGTGGTGAGCAATTTCTCCAACGGCTTGTAGAAGGCTTTTGGAGCGAGGGAATTTGGAGGTCCCTCATTGTGGGGCAGAGGGGATCCTCCCCCCAGATGTAGTCAACCAATCAGAACAAAGTATTTTACCTTCTGTTCACCAGCGCGGACGACATCATCAGCACCATGCAAGCCACATGACAAAGTCACATGATACGCACGCACATGATTGGTTGAAAGGAAAGTGGAGGAGGTCACATGGAAAATACAAAAAAATTAAAAAACTGATGTAAACAATGGGTAAGGGAAAAATCAACAACAGAATTACAGACTAAATAAAATAGAAACAAAATTAAATTAGCCAGCATATATCAGAAACATTGGGGAGACAGTAAAATTGCCTGGAAATAGAAGAATATTAAACCACAGAAAGCACTGAGTTATGACCCCATGAGTGTTAGGCACAGCTGCATCACTGCTTATTAATACCAAGTCAAGGAAGAAACAAAAATAATTGTGGAGAAGGACCGTGCCCCAGAACTTGGACAGCTGAAGGAATCCACAAGACTGTTGGAAAGAAAAAGGGAAAACATGTTATTCAGAAACAGTCCAGGCATCAGAGGTGAAATGGTCCAAATTATAGCCCACATAGTTCAATGAGTACAAATCATGGTGTTTCTTTCTGAGGTATTCTCCTCTCTGCAGAAACAAACATCTTCCTAAATATTAACAACAGTAATGACTGAGAAATGTAAAAACCTACTGTGTGTAAACATTTCCAAGGACAGAGCTATCGATCAAAGAGCTGCCACAGGATTTGGTCAGACTAACAGTTACCACTAAAAGTGCATGAGCTCCATCCAATATGTTCAGCCTGAAGATTCAAGGATGTGGAGTGAGTCATGTGCAATGAACTACACCCATGATTTAATGTGTGCAAGGGGATGCTTTGTCAATGAGGAGAGGAATGAAGAGTTCTGCACTGAAAGCTAATGACAAAGATAGCATGAGAAAGACACAGCTACTACTGATGGAGGTGAGAAAGCGGACAGACTGAATGACAGCCCAAAGTAAAACAAACAATTGTTGCACTAGAGGATACCACCCACTCCATGCACTGTTTCCCTTCCTAAATTACCATCTACTTTATAATGTGCATTTTTCATGACAGTTCTTCTGTCTCATCTTACTGAGACTACTTTACTCTGCTCTGGCACTTCCCTTGTCAACTTGGCGTAAATGAAAACTAAAATGAGGTGCTTGTACCCGAGAAAATTATGCATGCCATTACTGGGGAAAGATGTGATGGTACAAAATGTAAAGTGTTTGCTGTATCTAAGCATTCAAATCACCTTCTCTAGTTACCAATGTAGGCTTTTTAAGTTATCAGCGTGGGCTCATGGAACTCCAGGCAGGTGCACCATGAAGGAGGGAAGCTGTTACTGTTAGTTCTCCTGGAAAGGCATTCAGTGTCTTTTGCTCATGAGGAAACATATTTCCAAATCTGCAATGAGCTTACTATTAAACCTTATAGACTACAAATATATGAGAAGGTTTAAAGACGGACAAGAGAGGCTGCCTTTGAGATTATTTCCTCTCCAGTGAAAGCTTTAGTTAAAGATCAAGGGCAAAATTAGCAGTACAAATCTGACTAAAAGCCAATTTGGATGAGGCTTCTAAGACACAGAAGAGTTTGGAAACATTATCTTTAGTCTAAAACCTTGAAATTCATCATACTGCCACGGACCAAAGTCAGACAGTCAGAACACTGATTGCCTCAGAGCTTGCAAGGGGAATGTGGCCGTAGTACACATCGACTTCTATTCCCAGGCAGTACATACTGTGGTAATCTGAAAGTATGAGGGCTTTCACAGTCAGACCTGTCTCCCCAGATTATTGGCCAAGGACCCTGATAAAAATGTCTTTTATAGCTACTGTTATTATCAGGACTTATTGAGAGATATGGGCAATCGTCCAGCTTACTTGCAAACCATATTTAAACAAAGCACAAAAAGGAGAGATGCAGACTTCTCTGCTCTAGGGAAATGCTCCCAAACCCCTTAGCCTCACTTGCTAACTAGATTTTAGATTAAAGTTGTCTGTGTACATTACATTCCTTTGAGGGCAGCAACCCCAGCACTGTTTGCCTTGAGGCACTGCAGGAGTGGATCTTGAATTCTAGTCAGCCGCAAGCAGTGGCAGAGAACGTACACATCTGTACTTACTTTCTGGCAAATCTGGAACGAGTGAAATGATGGGGAGGAGGAGCGGGGGTAAAAGAATATGAAAGACAAATGAATTAACGAACAACTGCTATGAAAATTTTCAGAGCTTTTCTATGTAAATAGGCTACCTCCAATATTTCCACCATATTTAACAAACTCTTAGTGGCCAGCCCCATTGCTTTCAGAAAGAAATTCCACAGCAAAGAGAGTCACCAACTCTATGGGATTCCCATGCGACCTTTCCCCAAGATGGCAACTTACTGTGAGTTGATTGGGTGCACAGTGCAAGATACAGTAAGAGATTTCATAGAAAAACCTTGCTTGGTTTTCCATCTGCATGTCTCTTGCTCAGTGTCCTCAACCTCTCTCATCCTTCAACTTTTGAACCCATTCACCAATTTCTAATAAATAGAATGGAAGTCCCTACAATTTCCAGAAAAGCAGGAGGCTAGATAGAGGGAAAGACCCAAATTAGTACCTCAACTGAAAAAAATATTTTGATGTGACCTCAAACATACTGCTAGGCAAAACAATCCACAGTGGAGAGAGCTGCAAGAAAATAAGCTTCATTAAGCCACTGATACAGAACTATTTATCTGAACAGCTAAGACGATTAAGCCAAATGAGGTCCCTATTCCTAAACTCCTTACATGATTCTGGACATTTTCTCCCATATGCTATCAATCACATATCAAAGTCAAAAATCACTAAAGTTGGTGAAGAAACACTCTTCAGCTTCATTAGGTTTTGATTAGATCTACTGTTCAACTTTTCATGATGCTATGCAGCAGTTCCCCTAATTTCTAACTGCTCCTAGTTTCATTCATTTACCCATGGAGATTAGGTTAGGGTAACACACAAGCCCACTCAGCAGTGTCATCCATAATTATATGATGACTGATTCTAAGGGCATCTGCCCAGTGCCAATTTCCTGCTGTTAAATGCAGCACATTCCTATGCTGAGCTGTTCTGCAGCATATTAACAAATGCATCTACTATTTACATAAACAGATTATACGTACAAATGACAATGAGTCAGTGAAAGGCCAAATCTGCTTCCATTTAGTATAAAAACCTGAGCTTTGACGCAGGTAAAGAGAGAAAGGTTTACAACCTAAAAAAAGAGTGTGGAAAATGTTTATCATGAACTAGCCTTTAATATCTTTTATGGGTAAAAAAGGCCCATTCTTTTTAAAGGAACAAAGAATGTTGCACAAAACATGAATACAGCATTTTCTCTCACAAGCAAAGCTATCTCCTAGCCCCACATATGAACAGGCATAATGGAGTCCCTACTTCCTAAAGAATGAATGAAATAAGAAGTATTAGTAGAACTGCTCGTTGTCATCTTTTTCTTTCCCTCTTCCTTCTCCACCCCACCCCCAAAGTGTGATTAGAATGAAAAGTTGTCCTCAGCAGTACAGAATCACTGCTGCTTCAGAAATGTCAGAAAGTAAGATTCTGCATGTTGTATACATGAAAAATACTGCAAGAAGGAAAGTGTTCGCTGTGGTCACAGGCAGATAAAGGGACATTTCATGTGATATGTATGATCACAAAGTGCGCAGTACTGTTTTAGTAGTAATTGTACTATCTTCCCCTCTTCTATCCCAGACCCAGAAAGAATCACATACTTCATGCTTTTAGTATTTTCTGGTTAGAGGTGATGACCCATCTTCTAACCCACTGTAAGTAAACACAGCTTTATCTCAAAAACCATATTCACACAAACACACAAATTGTATTACTGCAAATCAAAAGAAAAACATTTGGGTTTCTAGCAGTGATTAGTTGTACAAAACACATCCAGGTAAGCCTATGTCTTGCTGCAGTATTTTGCTGCATCTTCCAGGACTGTGTTGCAAATAATTTGCTTGGTTTGTGCATGACATGTGACATGACATCTCCTACAGGTAGGGATTAAAATTACACATTTGATATACCCCCAGTATGTCAGAAGGCTGTGCCACTGAACTCTGAACATCTAGTCTAAACCAGACATTTCAAAATGATTCTTTTGCCTACAGATCAACTGATGCATTTTTTTTTTTTTTTTTTAGCTATTTTTCCTTAGGCTACTCAGGACCAGCATGGAAGCATGTGCTTATTTGACTCAGTCCCACTAGGAACAGCCATCTAACCAACCAGTACTGAGCAGAAACTGAAGCAATTTGAAACCAGTTTCCAGTTCAGCTACAGACTTCTTGTGAAATCTTGAACCAGTCTTTTAATACAGGGAGGGCATCATTGGTAAGATAGGCTAATACTCCCTTCTCCCTGCAGTCTTTTCTCCCGAAAGATATTCTACCTCCTCATTGCAGTCTTTATTTGCACCTTCTTTCAACACTGCAGCTCCAATATCAACTGTAACTCACTCCCTAAATTCACAGAAAATAGGGCTAGGTAGGATATCAGCAAAATATCTATCCATGTCCCTTTTGTGAAGGCAGCTTTAAATCTAAAATCACCAATGAAAAACAAGCAAATAAAACGTTCCTTTTGGAAACAATCATTAAAATTCTTTTTCTTTCCTTTTTTTTTTTTTTTTCCTTCCATGTTTCTTCTAACAATTGCTACCACATGCTTGGTAGGACAACAGGAGGAGGAGGAAGAGTAGTACCATGCCAGGTTCTTAACGCCTACATGCTCATGCAATCCGTTACTGCCAGATTGTTGGTTAACAGACATCAAAATAACATGGCATAATGCTTTAATTGCCTCAATAGAAGGGCTACAGCATAACAAGTAGCACTCAGGACCAAAAGGGAGCAGTTCCCATCTACTCACTTGGTGGCTCAGTGCTTTCAGATTCAGTAAGAGGCTGAGTTGCTATGGAAACATGAAAGATAGATAGGACATGTAAAGGTGAGCATAGCATGAAAATAAATTATGAGAGATGGGGGCAGGGGCTACTGGAAGGAAAACAGGGAGGCGGTCTAATGAAGAGGGAGTGAGAATAATGAATAATGAATCCCTGTGCCAGATGCATATTATCTGAAGAGCCGACAAAAATTGCACTGTGCTGCTAGTATTTTACAACTCCTCTCCATGGGGAGAGTTCTGCCACCTAATGCAGGCCCCTCCTAGGTCACAGAGAAGTAAGCCTGAGCTGCATGGTTCCTGCAGTAAGTTAGCCCTCCAACAGTCCTTACAGATGTTTTCATCCTTCAGCGTTTTAAAGCTCTGAATCCAATTTCAGTAACAGCTGCCGCATTTTCGCTTAATTTTGTCCCAAATAACAGCTTAGGTTCACTCGAAACTTGTTACTAGCCAGGTAAGCACTGGAATTTCTAGGAGGCCCTGTAGAGCAGCATCCCATCTCTAGCTTTAGCCAGGCCCAGCTACAAAAGAGGTAGGAGCAAGGAGTAATGAGAACTTACCCTCCTGATACACAGTTCTTCCTCACCTCCATGAACTGGGGCCAGGACAGTCAGAGAGAACAAGGGAAAAAGATCTTACAGTCCAACAAGGATTGAGCACCCTTGTTGATGGGTTACTTCCCCCCCTATTTCTGGGTGTTCATTACCTAGGGGAAGACATACCCTTGGATTTCAGTTGATTACCCTTGTTCCATCAATAGCTTATAATAGGAGCCAAAAAAATCCTCTTGGTTATCTTTGGCAGACTTTCAGGGAGTCGGAACCCACTTTTTATACTGCTCTGGTCACAAAATAGATATGAACGACACCAAGATAAGACCAAACATCCACCCTGAACTTCTCTTCCTATTCACACAGACAGACACTGAGACCAGGGTTTTCAAAAGGCAAGCACTATATGCACCTGGTTAGCTTTAAGGGAATGTCCTCACTTCTGCTACTTGTGCATGGCCACCAGATAAACTCGTCTGTATTGTGCATTCATAATCTCCTTTCCTTTCTTGTTAGCCAGTACTTTTACAAAAGACATTGGAAAAAAAGATGACTGTTCCTTTGCTTTGTCCAAAAAAAAAAAAAAAAAAGAAAAAAAAAGAAAAAAAGACATGCATTAGAGAAAATACTAAAACAAAGAGAAATAAGGTATTTGTGAGAGAAGGTGATAGGCTGAAAGCCCTTACTACTAAGCACTCCACTCCCAAGAAAAAAGGCAGACTATATAAGCATCAAATTCTAGGATTATCAGGAGAGAAAGACAAAGAAGAATGAATATAAATCTCTATTTCCAAAAGCCACAGGGGAATGCAGCATAACTGAGACAGCTATAAGGGATTTCTCTACTACAGTATGTAACATCCTCAAAGGTAGACGACTTGTGATATCTTCTGGATTGGGCAGAGGAATGTTACAGCTGCAGAGTGGGGTAAATCAGATGTCTTCAGTTAATTTCTTTTCCTCTCCCACACTGCCATCAGTCCTGCTGATGTGAGGGGAGAGCAGGAGACTCTTGTACAGTTTGCCACTTAAAACTGATTATGCATTTAAAAAAAAAAAAAAGTGACTTCGCAGCAGGCTTAGGGAGACACAAGTCATTCAACTCAGTATCCCCGCTCTATTTAGCTAAGAAACTAAACTCTTTCAGTTTTTGTTGTGCCAAGGTGATTCCAGAAAATGTAGCTTCACATCACAGAAGCTGAGCACATCCCATAAAAGGTCCCTGAGAATGGAACACTTAACTGATAGGAAATCCTAATGCTAAAGGCCAGTCACAAAGCATTTGCTAGCTTTGATATGGGTAGGGTTGCACTGAACCTTGATCTCTCTTCCTCCATCAGGCCAGTGCATTTGGAAGCAGTCTGTGGCTTTTCTGTCTGTCTTGAAAAATCAAACCTGCGCTTATCTGCAGCTCCTCTACCAGAAGATTTAGTTTTCCCTCAGGAAAAAAAAACAAAAACAACAACAAAAGAACCCAAAACAAAAAACAAAATCACTCGAGGATGTTAGGCAGACTACACCACAGCCAGTGAGGAGGTGCATGCAGAGCAAAGTGGAACAAAGACAACCTCTTTCCATCATACTCACTCTCTGCTAAACAGGAGGTGGGGGCAGCTGCACTTGCTGAAGAAAGAGAAAGGAATGTGAGCAGGGGAGTGAACTCCTGTTAAATGCACCCAAATTATGGAATACAAAGAGTAAATCGGTAAGATTTTGTCAGATTAAAGCTCTGACACACAGAGAACAAGCAATATAAACGCTGTCTCTTAATCTAGAACTTTGTACTTTGCCGGACCTGAGGCTGAGGCCTGACAACTCTCAAAAAACCCTTTCTTCTGACTGGAAGAACCCACCACCAGGGCAGACTGTCTGAGATCGCAACCTACCCACAGAGCTATAACCTCTAATTTGGAGAACACTGAATGGACCCATATTCTTCAAAAGTGTTAACAAAATTAGTCAGCGAAGAGTGCTCCTATCTGTTCTTGTGGACTTAGTTCAATGAGCTACAAAAGATGACTGAAGTGCAATTCTCTTCATGCATACCAGGCAGGGCAACTTTCTAAGGCTGATTTCCAAATTGCATCAATATCTAATCAGCTGTACAAAAGCAAAGGTTTTCTCTTTTCTGAATTTTCTGACTATATCAGTTTCTCACTCACAACCCCTGGTGAAAGAGCAAATTAAGAGGTAACAAGTAATTAAATCCTAAAGAGTAACAGCTCAAAAAAAAAAATCAAGGAAAGATTTAGTAACAAATCTTAACAATACTGTCTCCAGTCTTCTTCCCCCCTGCTGGCTCAAATGGCAATCAGTACCTTCTTAATCAATCAGATTGCAAGTTTTCTGTCTAGTGACATTCTGATATTAGGTATGTGCACATGCATGCAACTGGGAATTATTCATTCAGTTTGGGGAGTTTTCAGCCAGTGGTTGTCTTCTGTTTTGTCACCAAGTCAATGTTTTGCTCCATCTAAGTTACTAGCACTACAGTAACAAGTCCTGATTGCTGGCGGAAATGCAGCAGAATGCACCTAAATTAGTGATCATACATGTTATTTTTAAGTATGTCTCTTCCTCTGGCTCTTCTCTTATACAGCCCTTTAAGATAGTACTGTGTCCCATTTACCACATATTATGGTTAATCCTTAGACACCAGTGTCTGTTCTACCTGATGTTAAGTGATAATACAGATCTCATCAGCAGTAAAACAAGAGAATCCAAGTTCCCAGTGCGCAGGTGACATTTGGGATCCTACATGATATTCAGTGGGCAAGATCAAAACTGTTTTTAAGAAATCCTCATTTCATCTGGTTGTCCATCATGCCAGTAATTCCAGCTGTGTACTAGGTCCCAGTTCCTTGTTCAGCAGGAAATATGTAAGGTCTAAGGAAAAAGACATGAATAGATCCTGCTAAGCAGCTTTGAATATTCTCCCAATCCTCACTGGCATCTTTGTTCTATGACTCTAAATCTCTATCAGAGACTAGTATTCACTGTGTCAGATAGGTTTATTTTGAGCATTATAGGAAAGCTAGTATTCCTCAGAGTCCTGCCAAGAATCCTTATGGAGTCCCAGGGATGTCAGCATGCAGTCTGGGAGTGTCAGCATGTGATCTATAATAAAGGCGTAGCAGGGTGCACCATTTCTGCAGATTGTATCATCCTTTCCACAATCTATTCCAAAAGGTTCTTCTCATAGCAACTGAGAAAGCCAGAACATTGGCATTACGGCTGCAGAACCTCAAAACTTCTTGTGATGCAATCAGCTCTCCTTTCATGCATGGCTACACTTCTAAGAAGCTTTCTCTTGGTTGGAAGTTCTTCATGCTTTCCAGGTAAAAGTAGTTTGCTCTTTAATTCTTTAAACCCATTACATAAAGACATGGTTGTGGATATCAACTTTATTGCTACGCTAACCCTCAAGCCACAAGCCATCTAAGTGCTGTGGTCTCACATCTTTCATGGTTATCTCTAGCTGACTCATTCCAGCAGTTTACAATGACCATTTTGAGAGGTTTCAATGTCACTGTATTTTCAGAACACCAAGATGAAAAGAGTGAGAAAGCATTCAGATGTTTTAATATTCTGTAATTATTTTTTTTCTGCCGAAGTTACAGAAGGCCCCATCAAACCTGCTCTGTATTTCATGTTAAGTAGGTCTGTATTGACTTTCAAAGAACAGACTGTGATGGTGTTCATCACTATTATTTTGAAGTATTTTGCCACAGCTTTTGCAAACTTATTTGAAGGGGTATCTTCTTTGACTCTCTCCAAGGTTTTCTCTGTAAGACTCTTGCTCAGTATGAGGAAGGGCAGCTTGGCTGAAGTAGCATAGCATGAACCACGGGATGCTTTTCCTGACCTCAGCAGAACAAGATGTTATGAAATCACTTAGCTCTCCTACTGGAACTTCATTTACCGAGTTGCTCAGTGTTCAGAGCATATTCCATCTACCCTGTCAGCACAATCCCAAGGAAAATAACTCAGCATCCATGCTGCCAAATCCAACTCTTTTTGCATTTTTCCTGGTAGGGGGATCAACTCTGCACCACAGCAAGTCTTTGCAATCATTCAACATCATTCCCAGGGGCCTTTATACAAAATCCTCTTTGTGAAGTTAACGGGATATTCCAAACAATCCTTCATTGCAATTTATCCCCTTCTTTTCTCTGTGACTCTACACTTGGCTGTTTTCTTTGTGTGCTCTCCTACACACAATCAAAATATCATCATCCTGCTGGCATCAAATATTTTCTGTGCCATCTCCCCTTCAGCATTGCTTTTGTCACAAGATTCCCCTTGTCCCATCTTCTACAATTCCAGCTGATGTAGCAATCACTTGGCAGAAGGGGTAGCTGTCCATGTTAGACTGAAAACATGCATTAGTAACCCTGTACCAGTTGCAAATAATGCCATGAGCACAAAAGGTGTATTCTGGTTTTGCAATCTAACAGCTATTCTAACAGCTATTCTAACAGCTATTGTCACATTAAAAAAAAAAAAAAAAAAACAGCAAAAAAACCTGTGTACTACAAGTTTAATTTAACCTTCCTCTTCACAAAACCACATACCAGCCCTCAGGTGATGAACATGAGGCTTGGCAGACAGACCTGTAGATGTAGCTGAAACAAGTTTTTTGATATTCTTTTTTCCCCTCTGCTTAATTAGACCTTTTTCCTTTTCTTGTTGCACCGATCATCACAGAGACTGAATGCTTATGACTATATCCCTTATGTATCATCGATGGTGTTCAATTCAGAACGGCCTGCCAAACCATTTGCCTAACAGATATAATACTAATCACAATTAACTTTATATAAGGAGTAAATTGCTTCTGCTGAAATTAATAGGCTCTGAACAATTCTGGACAGCATAGTGCATATCAGGAAACACAATAGGTAAGATAAATCTCCCAGTTTACTATCTGCTTTGCAACTATCATAATTTGAAATTCTATCCATTCATCTGTCAATTCATTCATCCACCCTGAGACACATCTCTGATCCATTCATCCTGTTAGTTATCCACTAAGTCCAAGCTTTTGAATGACACCACAAGCTATGGTAAAATAGCTGAAGTGTGCTTCAAATCCTGCAGTTAGGGTAAAAACAATCTTTTTGACTTCAGCTTCAGAAATCTCAAAGCATACAACAGTAGCTTCACATTGCTCGCCAATCCAATCTTTGGAATAACAACAGTTTATCCCACAGATATCTGTTTTAACATAGAGAGTAATGCTCACTTAGATAAAGAGGTTTCTTCTGCTGCCATTGCATAACTCTGATTTGAAAGAAAAAGCTCTGGAGCATACATTGTTACGCTGAACCTGACTGACAAATACATCCATCAAATCCACTACGACTTCTCTCCAACTCATTTTGGCTTTTTCCTAGAAAGGTGAAGAAATGTGCGCTTTAAAATTTAGCATAGTTTTTGGCCTTTTTTTTAGTATCAAATCTACACAATTGCTGGAAGACTGTCTAAAGCCTACTGAAGGTAAAGAATATTAGGAAGAAGAGAAAAAGTGTGAAAATTTTTTGAAGTTTTTTTCTGCTTGTTTCAAATTTTTGAAAAAGTCAAAATTCTGAAATTTTTGGTTGGCTCTTTAGTCTAAAACAGAGATGTAATTTAGCTGAAGCTTTCTCTTATTTTTTCTGAGCATCTGCATTTTATTAAAATTCGAAAAATTTTGATCAATTCACAAAAATGAAGCCTTCCACTACTCCGCTTTTTGGCTAACAAGCTAACCTTTACTATCACAAAAATCACTGTAAATTGAATATTTGAATTGCATGCTATACAATAAAGAAATAGGTGTTAACCCCTACTTCTGTTTTAAAAAGAGCAGTATTAACCAGAGTAGAATGGCTACTCTAGCGTCAGTCTTGTTAGGAAATGGACAGTACTGATTACTTCATTTCTAAGGACTGTAAGAGGAAAATGTCACTAGATTAAATGCTAGTGCTATGTATGTTACAGGAACACTCCAGGAACAGAAAAAGGGAGCGAAAGAAATGCAGAGAGGCACTTACGTGAATGAGGGATGCCTGCGGTTTTTCCATGGATGGAACACAGACAAAAAAGAAAAGACAAAGATAGAAAAAAATGTAAAAGAGATGAGAAGCAGAGATAGAGACCATGGAGCCGGAAATTCAAAACACCACACCAGCTGTCTCAAATCTAACCTTAGTGAGTGGGATGGGCAACAGGAGTTATTACAACAAACTGGACATCAATTGTGAGGGCTGGCTTATTGTACAGGGCCTGGATTTCCAAGCAGCAAGGCATGTGTGCTGTCCCACATTGCTCAGCAACTCTCGTGAGGCAGAAGTTGGTAGACCAAATCAAGATCAGATGCAGCTCACAGGGCCTCAAAGCATGCACATACATGGGCTGGGAATATTGTTAGTCCTGAGCTCAGGGGAAGGTCCTGCACAGTGTTTTCGAAAGAGCTATGAAATAAGTGAAGTATGGTGTGACAGTGGGAAGAAGAAAAGGCAATAGATTTAAATGCAAAGGGAATGGAGTAGAAGAACCCCAGGAGTTGTGGTGGGTTCATTAAGGATCCTAAATACTTGGGTGAGGCTTTGTACAATGGTAAGAGATGCCCCCCCATATCTGCTTTTGTCACATCTGCCCTACCCACAACTACACTTTTCCTTTCTCTCTCTCTCTCTCTCTCTCTCCTTCCTGTCCAAGACTTCCTGCTTTTTGATTCTTGCCTCTTTTTTTTCCTGGTTGTAACAGGAGGGAAAGTGTTAGGCCACAGCAGAGCATCCTGTCTTTGGAGTGGAAGATTGCCCAAGTAAAGCAGACAAGAGACCCTGGAAATTGCCTTGTGTGCTGCAGTAAGGCAGTAATCTGCAGAAAAGAGAAATCGCCTCTCCCTTCCTGCCTCCCTCCACAGTTCATGGCCACTCCTGTGATAAATCTATCCATTTTTAATTTGGAAAAAACCACTGTCTTGCAACAATGAAGACCACATACTTCTCAACTCACTGCTTGTTTGCATCATTAAAACATTGCTGAAACACTGCACAGTCCCATCTTTTTGACAATACAAAGTTTATACTAGTAACCCAGGGAACAGACTAGTGCAGATAGCTCCTCTGCCTCCCACCTTCAAAGAAGAGTTTTAATTAGTGATGAAATTCACTACAATCAAAACCCGCAACAAACAAAGGATGCAGCAAGGTCTGCAAGAGAAGAAGGTGTCATCCATGCATGGCAGAGTTTCCCTGGAAAGATGCAAGGAAAGAATACCAAAGAGGCAGAGGCAGGTCTCAGCATTACTTACGAACTGGCTGTGTCTTGAAGTCGGATGGCAGGCTAATCTCACCCACACCCTTGCCATTGACTGCAGAGAGTCTCACGGAGTAGGTTGTCTCAGGTTTCAGGCCAGTGATGGTGATCATGCCCTCCACATTTGCTGTTGCAGAAACAAGGGAGGAAAAGCAAAGAGAAAGGCTCAGGCCTCAAGTCAACGATAAATGCAGTATTCCTGTCGCGCTCTGCCCCTTTCACCCCATATAATGGAGCCCTCTTCTGGGCCCAATCTCAGAGAAACAACGCATACAATGAGAAAGGCCAGAGCTACCACCTCTGTGTGAAACAGTTGATTACAGAGGTGGCATTGCCACAGAGGGGAACGCTGCAGAGCTCATGGCAGGCATCACAAGGAATTGGCCCCTGGCCTGTGCCAGGGAGCTCCTTGATTGCCGTCACGGGGGGCTCTGATTGTAGTATACACACCACCCCCAAAGCTGCTTATCTGTTGGGCTGCATGATCCAAGACTGATCTCCTTCAGTGAGAACAGCAGCAGCCTTCAAAGGCCACTGGCAAGGTTTAAGGCATTAAGCACTCAGGCGGAACTAAGACTCCTACAACAGGCAGGAGCCTCACCTCTGGATGCAGAGGAACACATGACTGCTTGGGAAATTGCGTTGTGAAGGCAAGCACAACAAATCCTGCTTAGCAAGATTTAGCTACGTACAGCTATCAGCACAGTGGGGCCCTCATTTCCAACTGGGAATATAAGGTGTCACTGCAAAGCAAATGTTAAAGAACTGGTCTGGGGCCTTAATTTATG
Source organism: Apteryx mantelli (assembly GCF_036417845.1). NCBI lineage: Eukaryota > Metazoa > Chordata > Aves > Apterygiformes > Apterygidae > Apteryx > Apteryx mantelli. Next base: position 2,138,425 of record NC_090000.1, read on the forward strand.
TTCTTTCTGACCATGCACATCATACATGCAAAAAAGGTGAACGGCCGGTCCAGTCTGGCGGTGTAGGTCAGCTGGGAGACAGCTGCTCCGGTCAGAGTGGCTTCAGAGTGCTATTAGCACACTGATAGCAATGGGATCCTGCAAGATCCTCAAACAGGTGCTGAAATTACAGAGCTATGGAACTCTCCTCTGCTGCTTCCCCCTAAAGAAAAGAAGAGTCTCTTGAGATGCAAGAAGAGGGGGTAACATCTTTCTTTGGTATCCTACCTTCTTTTGCATCATACAACCTGGAATGCCATTCTCCCTCGCCCAGTGCCCTCCACTCTGCTTTGTACTTGAGGATGGGCACCCCACCAGTAGCTTCGGGCTCATCAAACTCCACCTGGGCAGTACTGGAATAGGGCTCCACTCTGTCAATGGAAGGAGAGGACGGAGTATCTGGGGGAGGAAGGGGAAATGACCAGTGATATAGAAGACAGGGAGCAACAAGGACCCCCAGCTCCAGTGGCAAAGAAAACAGAAAACAGGGAATCTCAAAAATATCCTTGTCATGGCCTCATACACAAAGGGGAAGAGAAGGCAGACATGAGGCTTGTAAGAATGCTAATTATGCAGTATAAAAACCTTCATCTTCTCTCTCCTTTAAGAGGCTAGAGACTTACCTTCTTCAAGGTCACACATTTTCTTTATTAAAACAGGACAACTTGAGCAGGGCAGCAAAAGCATCCTGGATGCTGTTCTGATCCTGCAAGTCCCTTCCATGGGGCATTCCAACACAAAGCTTGACCATTCCTAAATCTGTCTCTATGGCAGCATTGATTATTTAATGTACCATGAGCCCTCCTAGTCTGTCAGTCAGTCAGACAGGGGACCTCTTTCATTGGTACATAGTTCTCTGAGGTGTCTAGTCTGGCACTACCCCGATTACATAGGATATTTTGCTAAGTTAGAGAAGTACATGTACACACACATATGCAATGGCTATCTGAAACCAAAAGTCCCAGCTCTGTCAAAGTGCTTAGGTATACTGGAAGTGCAGAAACAGCGAGATCCTCCAGAGACAAGGGCACAGAGATAGCAAGGATCATGTTATCTACAGTCCATCCCAACTAAAAATCTATCAATCGTTTCCTTGAAAGCGAAAGCTGGTTGTCCTGTGTGTTACCCCACCAACACAAACTAGAGAAGAACTTTCCCTCTGTCACCCCAGCTCAAGGGCTGCCTGCGCATTTCCTTATCACCCTGTCTGGGATGCTCACCTGCCTGCACAAGGATGAACTCTGAGGACTCCTGGCCAATACGATTCACAGCAGTGCAGTTATAGTTTCCGAAGTCATTTTCGGAGTCTGGTGTCACCTGTGGGAGGAATGAAGGAGTGTGCTTGGATCAGAAAGCCATTTTCAGTCTACCAGTGCCCTTTGCATTTTGCTGGGCTGAGAAGCAACAATAAAGTACACGCGCTGACACTCTGAAGGCTGTCCATGCAGAGAACCACCACAGTGGGCAGAAAGTTAAAGGCAAGGAGGGACTGGTGTCTTCCCTCATCTGGTTCTCTCAGTATTCGTGTGCCAGAAATAACACACAGCTTCCCACCCACTAACAGGGAGCCCTGACAGAAGACTGAACTCCTTCAACATCAGGTACATACATCATCTAATAGCACTAAACCCTCCTGACTGCATATCTCTTCCCTTGCTTTTCCTTACCTCCAGGTAGCTTGCTGATGGAGTGTTGTAGATCTTGATGTTGCTGTAGTTTGAGCTAGGAAGCAGCTGTCCATCCCGGAACCAGGAGATGACAGCACTGGGGTAAGCAAATACCTCACAGGTGATGTTCACTTGATTCCCTTCCCAGGTATAGACAGCCACTGGGCCCTGAAGCTTGGGGGCATCTGAAACAGACACATTTTTGAAAGCAATATGAGCCACAAAACCTTCTAGAGTAGCCCAGTCAGCCTAGCTTTAAGGAATCCTTGGCTAGGGCACAGGTTAATGTGGGGAAGAGAATTTAATGAAGGAAAAAGGGATAGCATTCTCACACCCCAGGGGGTGATATTTTGCTGAAGGACTTGAAGTGCAAGGAGGAAGCCTGCTCAGCCCCAAAGCTTGCTCCTGCCACAGTGTGGTAGGATGAGTGGACAGCACGCTATGCATCTGGGGGAAGCATCAATGACACACCCAAGGAATAAGACTGTGGCAGCTACACTGCCTTCCTCAGCTAGCCTGCAATGCAGGAGCGCTGAGGGATCTCAGGCCCACAATCTTCGTAGGGTGCAAACAAAATCCCAGTTGGAGACAACCAGTGCAACCATTTGCATGTATGCACACAGTAACTTACATGTCCAACAAACTTATTTCAGGCTGAGCTGCTTTCCATGCCCTCTACCCAAACAATATACAGCTCCAAGTGGCCTAGTGCAACAGCCTGCAGACAAGATGATCTACAGCCACCTGTGCCACTCCTACATTTCTGTAGCTGTGGGTGCCTCAGTCTCATCAGAGGACAAGGACATCAAAAGACAGTTCACCTATAAAGACAGGAACCCCTCCCCTCCTTTCTTACACTGCACTTCGAGGTACATGGCTTGGGAGTCCTGCCCGATGGTGTTGCTGGCTGTACATACATATTCTCCGGCATCTGTGTACTGAATTTCCTTGAGCGTCAGGGACGACACCCGGGCATGGCTACGTACTACGATGCGCCCATCCAGGGTCTGGCAGGAAAGGAAGAGAAAGTCAGAAGCTGAGCTGTGATTCTGTGGTGCAGACTAAAGGGAGTAAGGGGATGGGAATGAATGCAAGTCCATCTCCCACCAACCCTTCAGTGCTCAGTACTTCAGAAGTGATCACCTCAGGCCAGGTACCAAATCATGGGCATGGGGTGGCATTTGCAACAGCAACAAGAAGATTCCTTGTTGCACAGGGCTGAGTGCGGTTGATTCCAAAGCACCCAGGTGATAGGAGAAAATGAGATAACCTATTCTAGGACATGTCTGAAGAAGGACCAAAGTGCCAGACGTTACGTTTTGAGGACAGCTGCATAATGCCAAGCTTCTTCTCAGAGTAACAATTGTAGAGATCCAGCTCTGCTTAAAACATTTTTGCCAGCATGCCATCTTGCAAAAAACTGCCCTAACTGATATTGTGTTTCCCATCAGAGAATTCAGGCCTTACTCTTTCCTTACTGATGCTTGTTTTATTTCAACATCTTTGATTCACACTGGCATTAATAAGAGAAGATCCAGACCTCAGAGTTGAATAGGTAATCAGGCAAAATGAAAGTTCAGAACTTTTTCCCAACTGTGACACTGAGCTGAGCAAGGCACAACGAACAATGGAAGAAAACTAAGTGACCCTTCTTCAAGCTCTCTTGACTCTTTGAGAAAATTCTAGAGCAAACCGCATTGGTTATCTGCCAGTTGAGAAATTGCTCTTATATGCAGGCAAGTGCAGGGATGTCGATGACAGATGCAAGGAATATAAAATCCAGGTTAACAAATGTCCAAAGGGATCGCAGCCACCAAGAGATCCCATCCCACATCACTGTCTTTTTCTCTTCTGAAATTGGATTCCTACCCCCCCGTCCTGTTACCAAACTCAAGTGCTTTCTCAGTCCATGAATCACAAAGTGCCATGGACTCCTCCCTCCATCCTGGTGCTTGTGCAAGCTCTTGCAGCATGGACTTCAGCTTAGAGACTTTAAAGCACCAGCTTTCTCATCTCGTTTCCAAAGTGACACAAGCACAAGTGAACAAACAGGGCTCGTTACCCTTGTGGCTGTGCCTGCTACTGCAGGCTGCCACACTAAAGGCAATTAATGCTCCTAGAGTGTCCTTTTTCTTGGAAGATACAAGACAAATACTGAGATTATGAGTAAAAACCCTGAGGAAATTAAACATCCAAGTGCACTGAGCATAGTGCAGAGTACATCTCTGGTATCTCAAGTGCTCAAATCCTCTGGGCCTGAGGACTCTTTCTTTTCTGAATTAATGGTCTCAAGCTCTGAGGTGACACAGTTTCTGCAAGTAAATGTGATTACCTGCTCTTTATGAGGTGTACTAGAAGACAAGTCAGAAATTGTTTCTTCCAGCTCTTAGTTCTTCATATTATTTCATTTGAGCTAGTCAAATTTCATACACAGACAAAAAACATCCTTTGACACAAAAACAACTATGCATTTTTCTTCTCTTTCCTCCACTGCATTCAGGTCTACTGCAATCCCAGACCAATGCCACAAGCTAATGACTTCACTCTCTCCTGTGGCTGGTACTTTGCATTAGTCCATTGTGGCATTTTACACAACCAAATTGTGCTTCAGCATTTCTTCAGTGGCTGACTATGCTGTGATCATTTTGCCTGACCTGTGATTTGCTTCCAAAACCCAGCTTGTTTGTGAAACCACTGCAGTAGGATCTGTAAATGTCAAGACTCCAGATCTGTAAAGGTTCACAGCTCCTCTTTTAGCTCATGAGACAGAGGAATATTCTAAGTATTTGTTTCTATGACCCTTTCAGTAGGCAATAGTATAAATATGGCAAAATATCAGTGCATGGTTACTACAGCAAAGGTAGTTTTACATTCAGTGCCACCTGTCTTTCCCCACTTTTCCCCAAAATCCAATACAATAAACATACTAGTGCTAGGCAGCCACGATAAAATAGTAACTTTTTAAGTAATGCAACCAATATTGAAGATGAAGCTACACTTCCCAATGCAAAGGGCACATGGAAAGAAAAAGAAATATTAGGGAAAATACTTCAAAGAAGAGAGAAATAGCCACCAAAGAAAGCATGCTACCTGTTTTCTTCTTGCACATTTCAGACCATCCATCAGATGCTAACAATTACTGGCTATTAAAGACAGAGGTTAGGCAGAAACATGTAAGCCAGATATGCAAAAGCCTGTAATCCCTTTACATAGCTTCCTTGGTTTATATGGTTTTGAATAACTGTGAATGCTTCATAGCAATGGTGAGAAAACTTAAGAGATGAAGGCAATAACTCATGCTATATCAACTGCCTTTCTATAGAAAAGGGTATGATGATGCTTCATATCTCTGATCACTACACGTTATCCTGAGATCCACACAGGCATTTTTCTCCGAATTTTGACAATGCCATGTCATACATAGTCATTATGTAAACAGTTGGCCTAGAATTTCAATGCTTCAGTGCCAAAGAGGAAGAGGAGAGACACATGGGAAATGCATTTACTGCATTTACTTAGTATTTTTCAGTTCTTTCCCCAAAAAGTAACCACAACTTAGTTTTATACAGTTATATACACTCCTTACCCACTTTCCACACAGCTAGTGTTATTAACAGAACAGCACCTGGAAGTACCGACCACAGCTGCAAATTCCAATGGACAGAGATGAGTGATCTCTCCTAACCCTGTGCTTTCACTTCACTAACCAGGGCTTGCCTGCAGTCCTTATCTTTGGGAGGCTGTGCTAATTCCCAGTTATCAGAAATGCATCACTAATTCCTGTTGGAACTGAGGTGCAACTTTCATTGTAACTGAGTTTTTAGCATCTGATGGTGATAATGGTTTGTTTTGTTAGTATCTGCTGATAAGGTATGACTTTTACCCATTCTCCAGTACATGCAGGGCTAGAATGGTGAACTAGGACATCATGGGCTGTGCAGAATAAGTAGAGCTGACTGTGGTTTAGAGGAAGAAGCAGCCAACTGCAATTTCACCTCCAAAGCAAGGAAAGCAAGATTTAACATCCATTATCTGCTGCCCTGACTGAAGCTCATATAGACTTCCTTACTTTAAACTAGCTGATGCATTAGTAAGAATGAAACAGATTTAATGTCAAGTATTCACTCAGCTTCCTGGGAACTGAACTCCCTGCCGCTGGAATGTGCTGCTAACAGTCCCCATGCTAGCTGTTTTAAAGACATGTCTACAGAAGCTGCAACAGTAAGTTTCAAAAAAATTCTCACAGAACCCCACTCATACTATAAAAGGCAGAGAAGGTAAGAAATTTAGAGACAGTAAGCTTAATACTATTAGTGCTCACATTAATAAGAGGCTTGAGACAGAGGGCACAGTGAACACACTGTGTGTTTGGGGGTTGGGGGGATAGACAAATGTAATAGGGATTAACATGAGGCCTGAAGAGATACAACTACTCAAATTCCAAATCTTTCAACACAAACACAAACAGGTCTGAATATCTGATGTCTCCACTTACCACAATTAGTAAATTTCAACAGATTATTTCAAAATAGGAATGGGAAATATCTTATCAGCTCCACATATGAGCTTCATATAGCTCAGCTATATGAAAGGCAGGCTGATGGTGCTTAAAACAGAGGTTTGCTATGTCTGGACCACATTACCCTCTCTGTTTTAAGTCAGCTTTTTTTTTTAAAAAACAAAACAAAACAAAAAAACAAAAACAAACAAACAACAGGATACCCATAATGCTGATCCTACAAACACAAATTGGAGTCATCCAGTTCTGATGGCTAATGCTGTTCTACACCTGACTCCTATTATTTGCTTGGGAACAAAATTTCTGGTCCATTTGGAAGCAAGAATTCTATAAACCAGGTGCATGTAAAGGTAGATTATTATTATTATTTAAATACAGCACTGAATGTGAAATAAAACAATAACAAATCACATTTGCACCAAAATGAGTTATTGTATTATCCGTGCATCCCATCATTGACCCTTGCAAATCAAAGACCAATAACAACAACTTAACAGTTGAGAGTATTTTCTGGAGAAATATAACTTGGGAAAGATTTAACTGCATTGCTTTTGAAACAGAAATGTGATGCAGTTGTTCTTTAGGAGAAAATCAAACCTAAGGAAGTGCCACGAGCAAACAGATGAGTTGGTTGGAGTGGAAGAAGCTATGCTTAGAAAAAATTACCATCCCAGAACACATGCTGTGGGCAAGTCTTGAAACTTGACATGAGACACACGACCCACACTGGTAGTGTGGAAGAAAATGGTATTTGTCAGGTTTCACACCTGCTGTTTTCTCCCCCCACCCCTTTTTTTTCCTTCCTCTTTTAAGTGACAAGCAGGATTACTAACTACTGATGCTTACTCACTCCCAACACAGCTAGTTTGCTCATTCAAAAATGCATCACTACGTGCTAAGCAACTTCTAACTCTATTAGCTGATTTTTTTATGTACTGATTTTTAATTTATTCATATTAATAAGGCTGATTTAGTTGGCATGGTTACTGGACTAGAGATATGTTAATCTGTAATGCTTATAGAACAAACCCAAAAAACTAAGAAGGTTGGCTAAAGGTCTGATAATCTTATACCTCTTGTTTCTCGGGCCGGGTCCACGAAGCCTGGAGAGAACAGATATAGAACACAACAACAGGAAAAAAAAAAAAAAGCAGTAAAAGTTTATCAAAGGTTGCTTTTAGGCATCATACTGTATGCATCACACTGCGTTCTGTGCGCATGCAGGCTCCGAGTTGTATATCCTACGTGTGTGTGTGGGGGGAGTGATCACAATTTTATTTCCATTTCCCAATAAAATATCAATTTATATTTGTATTCAGAATTTAATATCCTATAAATCGAACTTAAAATGATCAAGCAAAGGCTAATTATATCTAAAGACTCTGTGCTTCTCTTCTTACATATCAAGTGACTATGTATTTCCTTTGCCGCATCTCTCTATTTCTGAACACATGTCCCCAAAATACCGGGAAAGTGATTCTGGTGACCTAGGTCACGTAATTACAAAGACATTTATAGGACTGGTTTCCTAACAGTGATTTGTTAGCCACCCGGACACATTGGCCATCATTAATGCTCATAAGATAATCATGCATTTGTACAGGTTTTTACATGCATGCTGTGTCAGAGGCTGGAATCTTCCAACTGCAGAGCAATGAAACATTATGACTTCCTGGACAGGAGATAACATGTTGGAACCTAGTAACTCCACAGCAAAATGTCCAGCTCATTATGCTTAGGAATGTTTGTGCCCAGTCCTTACTGGGCTTGGAACAACCAAACAACAGGCATCAGTCAAACATGCATGAACCTTATCAATAAACATACATTTCCCATTCAGAGAGAGCCAGCAACAGTGTGGACCGTATTTGCCCCATTTCAGAAAAAAAAAACAAAGTTGCTGGGTTCCTTTTCCTACGAAACATCTTTAAAATGCTTTTCTTCTGGTGTCTATTTCAACTCAGGTAACTTGATTCATTTCAATCCAGGAGTCAAAAATCACCTGCTAATATCACAGCCCTTATGGCATTGAATGTGAGACCCAAAGGCACAAGCATTACTGACAGCTGGATGTAGCAGCATACACAAGAGTGACATTACAGAAATGGAGATGAAAGTTTAGGAAATGAGGATAGGAAACACAGTACTGTTTCCACAGTGAAATAAATTGCTTCCAGTGAAATAAATGCAACCAGTGAAAACAGTGAGACTTAACTATTAACATACAGTACAGACGGCCTCATTTTAGGATGTCTTCGGTAAAAGCAGGTTGATTACTCGGAACTAGAGGTCTGAGGTGGAGCCACCTGAAGGAGAAGCTCACCAACATCTGTACAGACTGGGACTCTGCCCAGCACTTATGTCATCTGTTCATTTCTATATACCTTTATCCTGTTGAGCCCAAGTTCCTTGGCAGCTAAACAGACCAAAGTAGTTTAGTACGATCCCTTTTTCAGGTACCACAGTCATTCATTTCATCTACATTACATCTGAGCTAGCCAGGCCCAGTATTTGCTCTGAAGCCTGAGCTCAGCCTGACAACACAGCTTACCTGCCCTTCTGGCACTCCTGCCTGGCACCCATCCCAAGATGCCACTGAAAGGTGACTGGGTGAAGCACACAATGAGAAGCCACTTACATGGGACGTACCTGTATCCCACACTGCATGGCTAAAACATACATCCCACTTTAGGCTCTACCTCTGGCAATTCAAGCTGCAGCTTCACTAGATCCAGCCCAGAAGGTACTTCACAAAGTTAGAAGGAGGACAGTTAACCTGACCATAGACTACATGGCCATCTGCTATTTGCTATGTGATTCCCCAGATCCTGTCCTCATTTCCTTTCAGTTAAGCATTTCCTGGAAATGATAGGCAGCATGCGAAGGGGCAAAGGCATGCCAGGAAACTGCATTGTTTATACCCATGCAAGCCCCCCCCCCCAACTCTATCCACTGTATTCCTATAGCATCAGCATAGTGGGTTAAAAACAGATGTCCTATTCTTTTATCCTTTGACTGGTGTTTAGTACCTGCCAACCTACAGGAAAATAAAGGAGGAAAAAGCCTATTCCCATTCGCTAGAGTTTGCTGCTTCTTTGTAAAGGGGCTGGTGGTTGTGAGAAATAAGGCAGAATTACAGCTCCATCCCAGAGAGTTTCATACTAGCCCTCCTCGCCAAAAAAAATGCAAGTTCAATTCAGCATCAGGCAGGGAAAAGGCCTCATGCATGCCACCATCTACCTTTCCCTTTGAAAGCAAGGAGTTAAATGAGAGTACCTTCAATTACAAGGGAGTTCCTGGGAGCTGCCAATGTAGCCTACTCCCTGGATTATTAAATTCTAAGTTATTCGTATGTGTATTTCATGACATGCAAAGTACAAAGCAAATTTAAGACAGGGAAATGTGTTAAAGGCATAGCGCCCACTTAAAAGAATCAGGAAACTAAATTTAAATGAACTTAGAATTTGAAATGTTAGATTTGCTGCAGTACATCTACAAACATTTTGCTGAAAGCAATGCAACAATGCTCATTTATACCAGCAGAGGACTTAGCTCTTTTATTCTCTTCATTTTGCTTAGTTTTGTGTGTTCTAAATTACTTTACTGCTACATTTGAACCAGTCTGAACTGTGCAATGGAATGAGTCCCTTTTGTATTCTGGTTGTTGTGCCCTAGCATGCTGCTGCAATACTGGCAACCCAGTGCTGATGTCCTAGCAAAGGGGGACTCCTGACCTGGCTGGAACTGATTCATGTTGTTTTCATCTAAAGATTTCTAAATTTTGAACAACTTATCTCTTTGTTTTAGCTACCAACAATACGGAGTTGAAGCTATTGGTCAACAACAGCAACCTTGAAAACAAGCGGAAGGAGGTACAGGACTGTTCTCGGGGTAGCACAAGGTGCCCACATAATTCACCTGCTAGAGGGGTAAGCAAAGACATCTGCTAATCACATAAACTGCCACCTACCAAAGGGGCCTCTTACAAACTATGCTCCATTCAAAAGTCAGATTCCTGCAGTTTCCCTACTTTAGTTACAAGGTACCTTCTGGGACAGCCTTGGTAGAAAAGGCTCAGCAACACAGTACAGGTTAAGCAGTAGTTCGCACAAAGGAGGAAGAATACCAGGGCAGATCACTTCTGTTGTCTGATTCCTTCACTCTAGTGGGTAAAGGTTTGCATTCCCTTTGACTTGCTTTTGAGAAGATGATAACATGTGATGCTGCTTCTGACAACTAGCGTGGGAGGCTGGAGAGCCATACTTAATGAGACGCCAAGCCACAAGTATTCCTGCTGCAAGATAGTATGATGCTAAAAGGCCTGCAGAAAAGCACCACCTGTTATCCCTCCCCCCATTCCTCACACACTGAACTACTCTGCTCTGCAAGAAACTTAAAACTGTCTCAGCTACTGCTTCATGAAAGTATGAGTAGTTAGTGATTGTCTCATCCAAAAAATCTGACAAGAAACAGTCATGTCTGTACTGAAACTGTAAAACTTTTATATACCAATATAGAACAGATCAAAACTATATTTACTGAATCAGAGTTGGTATTCTGCAAGCGGGACAGAAAAAACATCTCAAATAGGGATGAAAGACAGTGAAGGTGATAAGAGATATGGTATACTCTCTCAATCAACACTACATCTGGTATAATGAAGAGAAAGCAGTTTTCTCCTTCCCACAGTGGCACAGCAGCAAATACTTGAGGAAAGATAAGGCCAAGCTATTTCAAATCATCATGCTGATGACTTTCTGGAGCTTTCAGTTCTCGCTATATTCTTCTGCAATAGTGATACACAGGAATCTCAGCTTTGTATGGCCAAAAGTTTCACCTAAATAACAAGTTTCTACATTCTCAACCAAAGCAAACTGCATATAAGCAAATCTCTCTTTTATTCACAGCCTCTGCAGGGGAAAACAACACAAATGTCCAGATTACTAGCAAGAGAAAACTTCGGCCATGCCAGTACCTTATATTAGTCTTGTTTCAATTCTTATTTTCTTCTCCCTGTGGAAGCTCTTTCCCCTATTTTTCTGTGATTCAAACTGTAGGGCTGCTAACTTGATCTCCTCAAATTGTCCTCCTGTGCTGAAATGAGACCATGAATAACCTTATCCTGTCAAGATGGGTCCCCTATCATGCTACAGTAAGAGTCCAAGCCAACAGCTTTCAAAAGCAATGGGAATCTCTCCCTCAGCTTTGAAGGGATTTATATTAACCCCTGAATCCAAAAGAATTTAATTTTTTCCTGAACAGGGGGAGTCAAGGCCAGAAAATTTTGACACTTTGAGTAAGAAGTTACACGGTAGCAACGCGGTAAAGAGCTGAAATCATGGAGGTAATACAGAAAGCTCATTTTAAGAGGCTACAGTGCAAAGTGGAAGCTATATGGATGGCTCTGTGACAGTGGATTCCTCTGTTTCTCTTTCATAGTCTACCATTCCTGCCTTCATATTGAGTCAGACCCACTGGAAAGTCCAAGCCTGAAGCATCTGAGCCTTGAAGCATCCTGTCATTAGAAGACTGTTGGTAAGTAGTAACTAATTTCTCATCAGTCTCTTGTCTAGGTTTACTTTAGCTGAACTATTCCTACTAGCCAGTCTATTATGCTCCCATTATGCAATAACTACAGTAATAGAAAGCACCCTGAATCTTGTAAAGGGGTAAAGGGGAATCATGGCCAGTAAAAACCAGAATGATTTTTTAAAAGAAAAAACTGCTAAATATTTTTGCCTTTTAAGAACAAAAGGGTATTGATATGTGATCAATGATACAGGTGAACACAAAGGCAGCCGGGCTTTTGTGCTTTAAATACATGCAGTGCTGGTGTACAATACAAAAGGGCGAGAAGGAATTAACAGGCTCATTTTGGTCCACTACATCTTTGAGAGGTAGCACCCTCTCTGTCTCTACTTGCCCCACTACCCGCCCAGATGATTCCACCATCATGATGACAGCATGGAGAACACAAGAATCAGGGTGCTCACTGTCACCTCCCAGGGTCCAGGGTCTGGTTCTTTGCAAATTAATTCAACTCAGTGACACACGCAAAAATTAAAAAGCAGATCCTCAGCTGTTAGACAATATGATGGCTCTTTGTACAAAAGGATATCAAAGGCGTTATGGTGATTTACTTCAGCTGGTGAGCTGGCCCTTTACTGGACAGTCTGTGCAGGACAGTACATACTCTCACTACAGAGGGGGAATCACCATGATTTCCACGTGTATCTGCCTGCTGCCATCATACATTCTGGCTCAGCAGAAGCAGGCAGATATGAGCAGCACTGAATCCAACCACCAAGACCCTGGTTTTGGGAGTGGTTATACCTTTTCTTCATTGCTGATATTCCGGGTGGAAGTTCTCCAAGTGATGGAAGGGATTGGGTCCCCAGATGCCTCACAGGTCAGTGTGATCTGATCCTCCAGCTCCATGGCTGTCTTGTTCTCCACATATGTGATTTTGGGTTTTGCTTAAAAGAAAAAAAAAATTTCATTCAGTTGCTGCTCAGAATGACACTTGCCTGCAAACAGCAATGCCTGAAAAAGCAACACTGGAGAAAAAGGCTTTTGCACCAGCAAAATTTTACTGCTATAGGCAGAAGGGAGCAGAGTGATGTGTGACCAAGGTCCAGCAAGAGGGCACCTCACTGCAGAACTAGGAGTCCTTCCCCACCCATGTTTACAGCTGAGACTTGTAGCAGAAGACTAGAAGGGGTCATCATCTGCTACAGAACCCATGGAACAGTGTTGAAACGATCAGACCTCAGCTCCTGGGGTCATCAGCTGAGTCTTCCAACTCAGTGTCTACACTTTTTCTGCCCCAAACTAGCCCACTCCATGAGCAGGCTGATCGAGTAGCTACAGAGGCACAACTAGGGTGCAGGGGAAAATGATATTCCTCAACACTCTGAGATCCATGCAAGATAGGAAACATGAAGATTCACTCCAGCAATTGTGGGGTCCTTCACACAGTGGCAGGGTGGAGTTCACCTCACTGCCCAATTTACAGCAAGTCCTGTTGAAGCGCTAAAGCTCTTTTTACAGCAACTTCAATTGGATTTGTTTTCAGCCCTAATGGCTTGGAAGAGATTTCAAGTGGCATGCGAGTCTCACACTACCCCTTTGCACAGGACTGAATTTCTTTTATGAGAGAGGAAGAAGAACACAGCTGGCATCTGTTTCACAGGTATGCTCAGAATCTGTTTTGCTATGCATGATGGCACAATGGTGCAGAGCATCACTTGGGAAAGGGGCAGCACTGGATAAGTCATGTCAGACATTACATGGGATAAGCAGTCTACTTCCAACTTACACCAGGAAGCTACCAATACCCAGCTGGCATGGAAAGGGGGGACAGTAAGATCATGTTTACCAAAAACTTTGAGGTGAATGGTGGCATCCTGCTCGCCAGCCTTGTTCTCAGCAATGCAGATGTACTCTGCTTCGTCACTCTTGGCCACCTTCTTGATGATCAGCTCAGAGCCATCATAGTTGAAACTGTATTTCTCTTCATCATCCTCCTGTTCTATTGGCTCTCCATCCCTGCAGGTCACAAAGCGCACAGGCTGTTTTGGGGAGGAGCAGCAACCAAAGGCTATTTATTTTAGCTATTATGTTAATGCTAGAACTGTTAACTACCCTAAAGTGCCTAAGTTTGGAAAGTACCTCCACCCTTGCCCTTCTGTGGGGCTACAAGGCTTGCATCTTAGTCTAGTCCTCATTCTTCCTGCCCTACGGCTCTGGGCTGCAGAAGCTTTTTGCCTTCTGACACATGTCATATTCTATAGGCAAGAGCTATAAACACTGTCAAAGGTGGCTTCTGTCCTTTCATCGTAAGGCAGTATTACAAGTTTGCTGTCAGTTTTTTCCACATTACAGAGGGTCCTCTACCAAAGGTTACATGAGCTGGAAAACCGGGATACCAGAGGTCTGTTCCACTGATTGAGAGTCAAATTTTGAGCCCATGAAATAAAGGGAAAGCCTCTGGATGAAAATCTCCTGGCATGACAAAGGCAAGTTACAGCATCCACTCCTACCTCATTTTCCCCACCTGTGCAACAGATGATAATAAATTGACCCATGGGACAGGTCTGGTCATCGTGAAGTTTCATCTCTATTTGCAGCTTGGTGAAGGATGCAATGGGACAGTGAAGAATTGCTTTTGTTACTGTTATTGTTCTTGTTTTTTCTAGGAAGCTAACACTGAAAGCATTGCAATTCCCCTCTTGTGAGAACATTCCTTCTCTTGTGAGAGAAATGAATTAATGGTATTCCAGTTAAAATGTTGCTGTCCCTTCTGCATGGTTTTTCAGGGCCTTGGTGAAAACATCCATGCTCACATATAACCAGGACTCTGCACACAGCATCTTACTTTGTCCACGTCATGGTTGGCTCAGGAAAGCCATCAGCATCACATGCTAAGGTGACAGACTGGCTGAGGTTGGCAGTGGCATTCATAGTGCTCTGTCTGGCACGCACAGAAGGAGGCACTAGAAGAGAAGGAATTCACATTAAGAATAGAAGAGGGGACAGAAGATGCGAGCAAGAAGGAGCCCTAGAAGGCTCAATGTAATCTCAGTAGTACACATAGATGTCATTAGAGATTCCAGCTCTGATACCATCATCTGCAGGTTTACATCAATAGGTTTGATGCATGAGCTCTCCAAAGCAATAGGTGGGGAAAGGAAGGGCCGGGAGGTGGCAGGGAAGAGATCCACAGAAAATTGGTACTATGGACAAAACTGCTTATGAGTTCAACAATGTCAATACCTCACTCTGAGTCATGAGACACTTAAGCTTTCTCTTGACATGATAATTTCCTGTAAATATCTTGTAAATGCTCAATCAATTTTATGGGTATTTTTATTTGACACAGTACAGAAAGATTAATAAACTAAGGGTAATTCACGAGTGTGAATCTACGGTAACGTTTCCATCAGCAGCCTAAAGCATAGGTGGTACAGACCCTTCCCCCTCAACTAGTCTTACTCTGAGCTGCTCACCATTTACGATGACTTGAATATCTTTGAAGTTGATCTCCCCACGAGCCAAGATCCGGCCCTCACAACGGTATGTCCCTTCATCTGTTTTCTTGATCCCACGGATCTGCAGGTAGTTGTTGGACAGGACTATAAATCGGACTAGAAGAGACAAAAGGAAGGTTCATTCAAGCATCCTCAGGAAAGCTCACTGCACGTAACAGGTACTTCTCTCCTTGCCCTTTCTGGGTTGGAGATGAGGCCTAACATAACAAAACTTCCCTTTCCATCATGCTAATGGAGATGCTGCTGTTATCAGATATGATACTGCCAAGAAAGAAACTGGACAAGGGCAGTAGACAGAAGCGACTTTGGTACTTTATACCGTGTGTACACACACAGAGATAGATGTATACAGGCACACATAAACATGTTTACATTTAATCAGTATCAGACAACATCCAGTGAACAATTTGAAACTTGTCCCTCTTGCCTGAGGCGGGGCAGAGTTCAAGTCTTACTACAGTTCCCTTGTGCCTGCAACAAGCAGATATGGAAAATACTGCTGAGGCCTGAGTGCTCAAGGCTCTGGAGTCCCCTCTGCCAGTAAGATGTCCCTCTGGACATGACAGTCTGTAGCATCTTGAAAGAAGGGGAAAGGTTCTTGCCATGAGCTTTTAACCCTTTTACTTAGGAAGACTGAAGAGTGTCACAACATGAGGCTCTTCTGTCTGACAGCACCTTTTATCTGAGAAGATTTCTAGCATTCCCTAGCCTATTCCAGTGTCAAAGCCCTCCTGCCATCAATGTGAGAACACTTTTGCCTTGCCATTGCCAAATGACAGCAAATCACAGTTCTGTACATATTGTCCCCTCCTCCCTTGTGACTGCCACCATTTTGCTCTCCTGAAACCCTTGTATCAACCTAATTTGGAGCTCTGATGGCAGATGGACATGAGACCCTTGAATGGGCCAATGACAAGACCTCTTGTGCCTTACCATCTTTTTTTAGGATAACATCCCTGCCTTTGTGCTTCCAGATGATGGTGGGAGGCAGTGAACTGACCACATCACACACAATCACGGCATCGTCCCCTTCCTTGAATTCCTGAGGGGTGGGAGCATTCTTGAACATTAGTTTTTCTGAAAGCAATGGAAGAAGATGATCACTGCAGCTTCCTCAGCACACCTCAAGCTGTGCCCCCGATTCAAGCCCGAGCAAAGCAATGAAATCCCAGAGAGCACATTCCATATACCAACCTGTAGTTCCCAGAGGGGATGAGAAAGGTGCTCCTGACTCAATACACTGCACTGTGACACAGGACCCCCATTTTCCAGCCCTACCTCCCAGGCATATCAGTAGGCTGAATCAACAGTCTATTGAGCCCACAGATTTGCGCACACTGGGAAGAGTAAATGGGAATGTGGAGCTGCCCAGCTTCCTGAAAGGAAGGGGAGGAGCAGCTATCAGAGTTCTGCTGCAGAACATGCTAATGGCTAATTACAAGCCTCCTAAATGTGCGATCCTCTTTACTGAACACTGGTCTTATCTCATAGGATGTTTGCCACCCACGAAGTATTTTCTGTTCACTCCTCCCAGACATTCATGATGCATTGGAATGTTCTGCTTCTGCCCCTTGCTCTCTTGCCTTTCAGAGGAATTTAAGCAGTAGACAAGCTGGTAATCCCCTGACAGGCAGAGGTCCCAGTTCCCACTTTTCCCTCAAAGACAAAAAAGAAAACTGCATCTTCTTAACACCCCCCTTTCTTGTCACCCTTTTCCCTCCTATTTGGAAATAGTGTTTTCTAGGAAAATAAAGTGGTTGCCTCAATAATCTTGCCTCATACATGTGTGAGGCAGACCAGAAAGTCTCAGAGTTGCTCTCTTACGGAAAATTTTCACATTGACGGTGGCCTCAGAGTCTCCCTCCTCCACGCTGCTGACAACACACTTGTAGATGCCAGCATCATCGATGTTGGCATTGTAGATGGTGAGGGTGGAAGAAAAGTCATCATTCCGCACCACCGAGATGCGCTGTTGGTTGGGCGTCAGCTTCTCACCATTAGGGGAAAACCAGGAGATGTCTTTGTATTTGGCTTCTCCTGCCACTAGGGACAAGAAAAGAAAACAAAGCACATTGAACTGGGTTCCCAGTACATCTGCACAGAGAGAATCAAATACAACCAGTAGCGCTATGCAGAAGGCTAGGCCAGGGGAAGGGCTTCCAGCACCTGAGAAGCAAACAATGAAAATTCTCTCTCACAGCAAGGTAATGGTCAGCTGCTCTCCTGCAAAAATGATTAGGCTGGTTTTACAGTCTAGGAGGGGAACAGTCCCTATTTCAGCCCAGAATGGCCTTCTATGCATCCTAGGATCTACATCCCAGCTCCTCCACTGTACAGAACATCTTGAGAAATAAGAAACTTTTCCTCCTTCAGTTCCATCATTTTTTTCAATAAATAACCCTACTTGCAACCTGTGCTACCTTGCATACCAAGATGGTGAAATTGCTGTAGCAGCAGCTCTGGCATTGATCAGCTTAAACCTGATGCTGCAAATAAGAATTGGTGCTAAGTGATTCCTGGCTCTCTCTTGCAACTCGCATCTCTGCATTCCCCAATGTGCCTTTGTTATTTAGGACAAATTCCTCTTATTGGAGGGGATTTAACTGATCCCACAGTTCTCTGAATCAGAGTGTCACCACAACAGCACTCACTCAAAGTGCACTTTCATTTTCAAAGCACTGACGTTAACAGATTACACTGCATCTGAGCTTTCCTGGATCAGACAACCTCATTAGTCTCAGTTGATACGCTCCTGAGGAACAGTGGTCCTCTGAAAGCACTTTGCTCCCACCAACTTATTACAGCACCAGTTTGCTCTGTGTCATGCTCTGGGATGCTATCATGTCTGTGTCCCATCCTCCCATTAGAAACCAGGCCAGCTGCTTTCAGGAGAACCCTGAAGAGTGTATGATGATGCTGACCTGGAAAATGACATAAAATTGTAGGATCCACATTGGGGCACATGGAATGAATCAGCACTGCACTGCATTGTGCAGGAAGACAGAGTTGGTGGAGCAAACAGTAAACTGTGGGTGGAGCAAACAATGAACTGTGTCATGGGAAATGCAGGTTTTCAGAAGCATTAAAATCCTTAGCCACAGTGGTGACTATTTTCAGGACACACCTGACACCCAGCATCTTAGCTCCCCTTACTGCTGTTAACAACTGATTAGAGAAAATATTTGGCAAAACCCACGCTTAATTCTAAATTCCAAAGATCAAGAACCTATGGAAAGATGCAAGGTGCCGCTGTTGAGGACACTGCTCAAGTTTAGAGATAGCACTTCAGCACGTGTTCTTCATTTAAAAAGCTGTTGGCTGGAGCTGCTTTCTACTGCCAACTCTCAAGGGAGTTTGCATTTACTGTCCCCAATAAACAGTATGTGTTGCCTTTGCTATTCAGTCTGATAAAATGAAAGGGAAAGAGAGAAAAACAACTGGAGAGAAACTACAGGAGAGAAAAACAACTGGAAAAACTGTGTTCTATGCCTTGGCTCACATAACTTTGTGATCAAGCAAGAAATTCTGCAGCTATACCCAGCACTAGAGCTTTTATCCCAGACTTAAAACATTGACTGGCCTTCCCAGCAAACCTGGATGAAGATACCTGATGCCAGAAACGATCTCTCACCTTGACATAAGAAGAACTTGGATTCTCCAACGCTGATCTCACCCTGACTTGGAACAATATCCACTTGTAGAGAGACTGGAAAAGAAATGAGCACACAGAAGAGGGTTAGACAACAAGAGCCGTCTCCAGTAAAAAAGCTTCACCAACCTTTCAGCCCATGTGGCTCCTTCTACTCATCCCATAGAAGAGTGTAAGGTTAAGTGTTCTTGGCTTCATACTCATTGCTCTTGATCAGTATCTGAGTGTTCATTGCCACAGATCCCTGAGGGCCCAAAGGAACTTGCTAACATTTACTTAGGGTCACTTCCAAACCATTAGAAAACTACACAGAATGACACAGAAAGGGCTGATTTACTTGGAAATCTCTACCACACTGCAACACAAAATGGGGAGGGCAGGCACACCAGAATATCAAGCAGCCTGTAAGGACACCTTTGAATGTAAACTGGAACAGGCTCAAAGACATGTTCTGGCAGTACTGCATGCAAGCTATTTTTGCTTTGGTGACTTTTTTTGCTCTGCATGATATTATATTCATATCAGTCCCATTTACCAACCACCACAAATCTACAGTGGGAGCTGCTGGCATACTCTGGGTCCTTGGCAGCACCCTGTCAGGCAGAAACCTGGTTCAAGTAGCCAACAAATCCAAGATGTTTATGGCAGCCAAAGCATTCTTGGATTAGGAAAGAGATTTCCTCCAGGTTATATTGACAAGGACTATGGGGACAAGGTTGTTAGTGATTTTGGCCTTCACAGTATCAGCTAAGACTTGTTTCCGAGGCCATCCAGGTACATTTCGCCTAACTCCATCCTACTGCAGGGACCAAAACATTAGCAATATTTTGATCTTTGTCCTCCCATAGGATATCAATTCTGTGGCTCTTATGTTAGGCTTTTTATTCCCCCCCCCCTTTTTTTTTTTTTAATAACAAACCAAAGGTGGTTGGGGATGAGAGATGATGTGAATGTTCCACAGACCTTTCTGAATTGAGCACCTATTAAATGCTTGCCTGTAATTGAAGGAGTCTGGAGCTAGTGAAAGAAGCTTTACCTTCTATGCTCCCCACAAACAAACCCAGCCCAGTCTCAAAAGAACCATTTAAAAATAATACAAGTTAGAACATACTTGCATAGAGAATATTTGAGGATCATGTTGCTGCAAGAAATCAAAATGGTCCCTAGACCTTTTAAATCTCCCTTTGGAGATCTGTATTTCACTCACATGTCTTGTCTGAGGTTACTCTCTTACCTTCCTGTTTTCAGTGAAGTACAACCTTTTAGCTCCTGCATTCAGCCTGTTTTATTTCTGTGTAATCTAATTCCTTCCAACTATACTACTTTAATATAACTCGCTCCCAAGCAAAACTGCAAGTACAAAGAACCAAACATAATCAAAAGCTAAATCTTTATCAGATTCAGTGCAGTGAGAACTAAATAGTCAACTTCTACAAGCTCAATTTTTCCTGTTCTTCCTCTTTTTCTATAAATCCTTCTGAATTTTACATCCTGAATCAAATTATTGGCTGCTCTTCCTGGGAAGGTCTCTGCTGCAGGGAATGAGTGCAAAGGTATTACAAAGAGATCTTTATGTCTGAAATATGGACCACTGAACTCCTTCAGACCAGATTTCTGCTTTGCAGCACTACCTAAAGAGGTTCACCCTTCTGCTTTACAACGGAACTAGATTCAAGCACGGCCACCGTCACAAACTCAATGAATGTCACTCGGCAGCAGCTGCAGCAGTGTGCAGAGATACAGTTACCCCAGAATGACATGACAGCCATTTCCAATATGAACACTCTGGAAGCTGGGGGCATCAGCAGAAGACAGTTTTTAATAAATAAATATGTAATTTGGGACCTTTTTAAGGGGTTTTCAAATTATCAGTTGAACTGTCTTTTAGATCTTATCTTCAGAATCTGAGTGATGGCTCCTGTTTAGAAATGAAATTTACAGAACCAAGAATCCTCAGTATCACCCAAGCGAAAACAATTTACTAAAGAACATCTAGTGAATAGTTAATTGTCTGTTAAAGTTTAGAGGCTCCAATAATTTCTGCTGCAAAAGCTTTCTCACCTTCTCTCAGAAGGTCAAAAAGACACAAAGGCCAACGTTGACAACAGGAGCCTAAAGTCAGATTTCTGAATCTATATTTAGGTATCTAAATGAAAAGTTGGACTTTCAAGAGCAAACAACCTCTCTAAGCTGCTTTCTGAAAAGCAGGTTAAGTCTCCTATCTTGACACCTTAGCACAATTTAGGAGCTTAGCTTTGGAGTCCCATTACTGAAAAATCTAGATTTTTTTCTTTTCTTTTTAAGGAAATGAAATTCACTAGCCTCACTGGAAACCAAAAGCAAAAAATTAAAAAGGCCGAATTTGCTGAAACAATCCTGTTTTAGTACATTAAGATGAGAATCAAGATTCAAATCAAAGCATGTTAAAAAGCCAAGGAAAAAAGGTAACCAGATTTCTGGCCCGTGTTTTGTATAGTCCAGCATGACTGCATATTTTCCCAATTGAATTACACTAGGACTATACAAGCAAGAAAGGAAATCATACTTCCCCATTTTTGTGTTTTATATGCAATCAGCTTTCCACAGAAGATATCCAAGGACACCCTATGCCCTTTTTTCCCCAGCAACCTTTACAGCCTTCATATAGGCATAAATTAGGATCCATTATGCATAAACTGTAATTGGATTCTGGCTTCTCTCCAGCTAAAGCCTCATGCTGCAGCAGCTCTGTGGTCTAAAAAGACCAGGCCAAGTAAGAATTTCAGGAGGCCAGAACTAATGGGCTTCACTCCTAAACTGCAGCCATTAGCTCGCAGAAAACAATCATCTTAATGGAACTATTCCTGTATCTTGTGTAGCCAGAGCACTTCTCACCACCTCTTCTGCAAAGGCTTTGTCTGTCACCCTCAGTGTTTTCATGCTGTGGTGCCCGTGCCCTTCTCCCAGAGCAGCTAACTTTACTGCCAGACCAGAGAGACATTAGTTTTGGCTGCCAACTACACTTCTCTAAAAAATAAAATAAAATAAAATGACACTGCTTCAGAAATGAACAACTTATGCCAAATGCATCATTCCTTAATGTACTTTGGAAACAGACTCCTGTGCTCTGGCATTCAGATGTTAAGTACACAGATATACATAGAAGGAAGGACCACTGCCTGCCACCACGGAGGGGGGAGAAGAGTACACACTCCAGTACAGACTGTGGGTATGACAAGGTGGGTGAGCGCATTTCTTTGGCCAATAACCACTCTGACACAGCACTTCTCTTTCTTTAAAGGGCCATGAACAAATTCATAACTATTAATTGGAGCAGTGGAGCTCCACAAAGGATAAAATAGTCTATGGTCCAGTTCACTTTCTACTTTTACTCTCGCCAGTTTTTAGCAAGGTAGACTGATAAATAAATCATTTGAAAAGAGTGCGATACAACAGTAAAGAAAAACAATCCAGTCAAGAATACAGTGAAGATGCATTTGAAACCAGAGCTTGCGAGTTCCCATATCCCAGATCTGGCTAATATTTGCATGTTCTATGTGGATTATAAGACACTCTTCTGAGCTGTGCACTTTCTATCAACTGAGAACACACCAAAGTTGTGACTGGATTCCCCCACAGCACTGCCTTGGAATACCAGACCAGCTCTCAGGGAGGGCTTTTAGCCTAGTCATCAGCTTGCTTTCTACTCAGTGAAGTACTGCTAGCAAACAGTGGGGTGCTGGTAAAATGGTTCTGACTTGCTTTCCTCGAAGCTAGTCTGAGATCTAATATAAATCCACAGCTCTCTTCTGCCACCCTACAAGACACAATGTATCAACGGACTGCTTCTACACTTTCCAGAACTGCTGCAAGCTGGGAAGGCAGTGGCAAGGGGCTGGTGTTATTACTGTCTTTCATTCCATTTGCAGGTTTTTTCTGTTACAGCTAGAAATGAGGGGAAAAGCGCTTTATGAAGAGCATTGAACTTTTCATCACCCCAAAATTCAGTTTTACATCCGTCCTCTACCCTGCCTTACATTCTTTTCGATCCATGTTTGTGCTGCAGTAGGTATAATTGCTTGCACCATGAACCTGCTTGTCAGATTCATGGAAATAGCGTACTGTAAACACAGCCAAAAAGGCTAAGGCAAGAGTTCAGAGCTGGAGGCAACACAGTCCAGTTCTCAACATTTTCCTGTATTTTTCAAAGGGCTCAAGTCTTTCTGTGCATTTAAGTAAGGGACAGGTTTGCAAGAGATTGTAATGTAGAAACTGCTGTTAGGACACAGAAAGGGAAAACATTTTGGAGTTCTAGAGAACAAAAGGAAAGACATCCTTGTTTATGTCTCCTTTAGTCAGTGTTGCTAAGAGGCCAAGAATTTTCCCCCAGCTCCCCCCCCTCCCAAAAGCTCCATCAGCTGCAAAGTTATCATTAAATCTTCTAATTACTGGCATAAGGAGTGGCAATTTTGGAAAGCTTATGCACAGGGCCACAAATTACATCACCAATAATCCCTCTGTATGTTAGTCCAGGCCCTTCCACCATGACAGGACAGAGGTGGAGAGGAAACCTTCTGCTATTATTATTAACACTTGGAAATACACTTGTCAAACCTAGCAAGCACCATGACACAGGAAATGAGCTCTAGTGAGTGAAGTAGGAACCAGAGAGCAAATACTAACAAACTCACTTCACACCATGTTTCAATTTCTTTAATCTAAAACTGGAAACAAGGTGTTGAAATAACTTTTGAAAGAATCAGGTAACTTGGAAGCACACTGTGTATGCTGTGACTTGTCTTTAAGGATACTGCTGAAACAAATAGCATTATTAATATATCTGCATCACTGGCACCTTAAAGCCTAGTTAATCCCCTTTACAAGGAAATATCAACCTTAGAAATCTTCTCATCAAACAGTGGACACTTCTTGCTAATCAGACTTCATGAGCAGAGTTGAACAGGCTACATGACACAAATCTCTGACACAAGCAGAAAATTGATGTGATTGCTGCCTCCTTTACTGAACAGAGTAATTTCATTATTGTCTTTTTCATCCACTAGCAAATCTATATGCACTGTAACATACTGTCTCATCATATTCAAAGCACATCATCTGTGTGTGCAGCATATAACACAATGGGGACGCACCTCAAGCACATCTTTTCTAGGGGCTCAACAATAGACAGTATTTCACCTGCATCTGTGCCCCTTTACATGTTCAAACATTTTTATTTATGGTTCCCACTGTTTGAAGAAAACCAGCAGAATTCAGGGTTCTACTGTATATTAGGAAAGTGGACTGATTTAGAAGGTGCCCATGGGTAGCTGTGTGGCAAATCATGTGCTGTAAGCTTACACCCTAACAGTACTTTGCTCACATGCCAGTGCTTCTGGGTCACTATCACGCTGCTGGGACTACCTGCATGTTCCTATTTTAAGGAGCTCTGCCTTATCATCTCCTCTAATACCCCTTTACTTCCTTCAAAGGACAAGCTGGGGGGGAAGAGGAATTGAAAGAAGCTCTCCTCAAACACTTATTCAAAGAGAGAAAGTGCTGACACACATGAATCCACTCCCTTTACACTTTATTTACCTTATCCCAGAAAAACTGCCCCAAACCAGTGTCATTCTTATAAACAAACTGCTGCTGTCAGAAGCACTGATTTGGCCTTTAAAAATGTCAGTCTCTTGCTGAATGCTGCTATTAAATAGTGACAACTTGACAACAAAGTCACTGGTGGATGGTGCTATAGTATTAAGTGGCTGGGGAAATAGTGCAGCATACTAGTGGCAGTGCTGGGCTGGCCCAGTCTTCTTTCAATCTCTGTGTTTTCTTGCAGTGCCAGCTCTCTGTAGGAGTCAAAATAACGGACTGGATAGGCTGTGGGTCTGCTGCAGTCTGAAAACCGCCCTGGCTTTTGTTCTGTGTGTTTGCAAAAAATATTGAGGCTTTCTCCTACAAATTGAGTTAATAAAGGGCTGGGAAGGAGAAACCCTGGGGATGAGATTAGGCACCCAAGAGCTCAGCTGTGTTTGCCCAGAAGCCTTCAGTCAGGAAAGCCAAAGACAGC
Source organism: Apteryx mantelli (assembly GCF_036417845.1). NCBI lineage: Eukaryota > Metazoa > Chordata > Aves > Apterygiformes > Apterygidae > Apteryx > Apteryx mantelli. The sequence goes on from NC_090000.1 coordinate 2,163,401, forward strand.
ATGTGGAAATTAGGTATCATCTGAGAAGCAACGTTCCTCTGAATTATTAATGTCAACCTCATCTGCACTCTTGATTCTACACCAGGGAGAATTCAACCCTAATTGTTCACTGACAAAGGCAGGTTGAAACAGTTTGCTGGCATCATAACCTGGATGAACAGGTTATGATGAACTATGCATTAAATTACACAAATAATTGTTCCCTACCTGCCAAGCTTTATTGCTTACTGTATGATCAGGCTAACAAACCCAGCCCTGCAATGGATTATAATCACTAGTTAATCATTATTTTTGCTTTGCAGTTCAGGGAAAGGGAGACTGTTTTTTCCACTTTTCGTTTAATAGACACTGTGAGCCTATTTGTATTCTGCTTTCAAGTTCAAGCAATAAAGGCCTTTTTAGCATCACATAATAACTGCATTAAAAGGCCTCTTCATAATCACACAATAACACTTTTTATAGCTCTGCCCTCCCCCGTATCTTTCATCTGATTACAAAGGTCCCCAGTCCCCAAATAATGCTGAATAATTCCACTTTGATTTAAAAAAAAATCCCACTAACGCAACTTCATGTTCATTTGTGGTTAAATATAATTAGTTTTGCATTTCAACAAAAGAAATGAGCTCAAATTACCCCATGATTTTGGTAAGAGGCAGGGAGCATGCCTCCCTGCTGGGCTAAGACTAAGGCTAGCACAGCAGGCTTTACCTGCTAAGTAAATAACATGCCACTTCAAGTGGAGGGAAGTGTGTTAATTGCTGGGTATTGGCTCCATAGGTCTAAATTCACAATGACTCAAGTGAAATGGTGTATATATGAACTGCAGTGGGTTGTAGTCACCCTTTCACAAAGGTGGGAAAGCTAGTTATGCACACTGCTCTAGTAAACCTATCTGGGGCCATCCAAATGGAGGGTCCGAGAATACGAAATATTCCTAATGACAGATTTGCATCAATGCAAAATTACTATGGGGTTACTTCCATCACACTTCCTTAGGACAAATACGCATTCACCCCATCACATCTCTACTTTCTCAAAAAGCTATGACTCCTTTAGCCTTCCACTCCTTTGCCAATGGCCCTCAAGGTTCAGATTTGAACTTCTGAACTAAATAAGCACCTAAATCCTTTCGACCTGACATCACGAACTGGCATCATTTTCAGCACATGCTACATGGCAAATCTTCTAAGTTTGCCTGCAGCTGAAAGAACTGGCCAGGAACTCATAGCATGAGGCACGTGCACGTGAGAGGTAGTCTGCCCTTCTCTATTTCACACCAGATTTCGCTGGAAAATTTTCATACATTTGTACTTGCTTTTGGAAAAGATGCAAGCCCTCCAGGTTCAGGACAGCCAATCTCAAGCAGAGACAGGAGGCACCAGCAGCAACCTGGAACCTGGCTAGGCCAGTTTCTGCAAAATTTTTCATCCTCCTCTTACAGAACTTGTTTGCCTGTCTTTGAGGCAAAATACTGGGCTGAAGGGCATAGGTCTGGCTACTCTGTTTTATCCATCTGTCAGCACTGTCATGTAAGAATTTGTCCATGGGCTTGGGAAAAAAACAAAACGAACTGGAAATTACTCTTTGGTGGTATCTGTAGACCACTAATCTCTGCAACAAACACTGACAGATTCGCCAAGTTTTTTTTTTTTTTTTTCTTTCTCTCTATTAACCTTAAAAATACCACCTGTTGAACACATAATCCAGCTTAAGGGTGGTGAAAAAAGGGGAAAGAATCATCTCAGCTTCCCTGTTCATGTTCACTCTACTAACTTCCCATTCTTCAGCATAATAGTAGTACAGACAGAAACACTTACTGACTCACAGCTGATTCCTACCTGATCTGAAATGTCTCTGCTTCATTAACATTTCAAGTCTCACATTAAGCCAGGGATGGGCTTCAGTTCACCCAAAGCTCACTCTCAATACATGCTGAGGGCTGGGTTTTCAGAGCTCACTGCTTGCCTGACACTTTTCTCCACCCTGTGACAAATACTGTGAGAATACAAACCCTGGACACTCCAGACATCTTTCAAATTTCAACACATGCAACTTCTAAGTCACTCTGACCAATGCAGGAATGGACAATCAGGCCATGGCAGAATCACAAAACACTTACGCTGTAGGTGCAATCATCCCCTTGAGCTTGACATACAAGATTTTACACACAAGCACACACACAGGGATGGGCTTCCCTACTTCTCTCCTGTATTGCTATCCATTATTTTTGCTCAGTAGGCTAGTCACAGACCCAACATGGGGGTCTCCACACTGCTCTACAGGAGCCAGGCAGACGTCCAGCAGGATCTTTTCTACACAGTCGCAATGCACTCGGGCTGCTCCTGGTCTCCCCCATTGGAGGCATCTCTGCATTGTCCTGTTATGCTCTCTCTGGTCCTATTTGATTGTTCCATCCAAACTGGGAATAATCTGGCTAACGGACTTTGTTTCTAGGCAGACACTTGGCATTCTTTACCCATTTTAGTCTAAGCAATCAGGCAATTTTATAACATTCAATCGCATTGCATTGTTAAGTACACTATAGTTCTGACAGGAGGGCATGCAGACTCCTCCACAGCAATCAGTGGGAGCTTGACAAGAATCTGGGAGCAGAGCTGTGTTAGAGACACCAAGCAGTTAAGAACTCCAAGCTATTCCACAAGTCCCTCAGCTAGAAAAGTCATCTTTCCCCTTGTATGACAGCTCAACACAGGAACAATATCCCTTAATTCACAGTCCTTGAAGAAACACAGTATAACTCAGCTAAGCTTTGAGACTTCAGACTAAGATACTTCTTGTCTCTGGAGCTCCTCCTGAGTGTGTGTTTGGGCAGGGGGGGGGGGGGGGAAAGGAGTGAGGGGTAGTTTTTGGCTGATGAGGAAAATACCACAGGAATGGGTGAAAAAAGAAAAATGAATTTTGAAGTTGGCAATGAAACCCCAGCTATGTCCACAGCCAGACCCAGGAAAATCTCTGAACTGAGACAGTGTTCACAATGCAATGGCTTAAGTGATCAAAGTTCTGTGGGGCTTGAGGCAGGGGTGGGAGGATATAGTACGTCATCATCAGATGCCCTCAAAGCAAAACAATGCACACAGCATTCATTAACTCAATACGTCTCTCAGCAGAGAAGCAGGGTACTTGCTGTAGTGACAAACACATTTTTCATACCACTTCTGATATCTCACAGTGAGCAGTGACCAAGTGCTCTCTGTACGGCAAGCTGAGTGTACAACTTCAAATGACTGCAAATTGCAGGGTGACAGCACAGCTAACCAAAGACATCCTTTTTGCACTCAATGATATCTAATTCTCTTACGTCCCTCTGAAAAATGCCCACTTCCTAGGTATAAATTAAGAGCCCATTCTGACACTAAGTTGGAGATGAATTTGACTCTTTTAGGACTCAGTGCTGACCGCATCTGTCCTTCTTTCATACCATAAAGTCACCTGAATTGGGCCAACCCTTGCGACTCCAGTGTTTCAGAAGAGCAGGCACATCTGAAAGCTTGCTCAAAGGTCAGCATATTCCTAACATGTTTTCTAGCTCCTGCCAGCAGATTTATGACCTATTGCATCTGCGTGGTGCTTCCACAAGCTCTTCTGTTATCAGGACAGTCTCGAACGACAAAGGCAGAGTAACACCAGCCCCTAAAGAGAAACCAACAAAAGAAAAGAAAAACAGGATGCCAATCACTGAAAAAGGGGCACAATTCAAACCTTCATACAATCTGAGTACAGTCTCCAAGTGCTGTCTTAGGTATAGAATACTGATTCCTTCAGCAGATAAGTTTCTGGGATGAGAATCCTGTTGACTTCACAAGAAGAACCTGATAGTTTGGCTGGTCCAAACTCAAGAGTAGTGCAGGTATAGCTGGTTAGGGGGAAAGGAAAAGCCAGTTCTAAAAACAGCTGGGGTAGATATGTAACATCACAAGAGAGAGATTTCCATCCCATTCATACCACAGCTGCAAACAGATTTGTCAGAGCAGGCTGGGTTGGTACCAACAACCCCCCTGAAACAAGCAGCTCTGAATTTCAGAAGTGCACCTCTGTATTGGCAAGCAGTGTCCCAACCACAGGAAGAGCTGTAACACTGTGCTCGAGGTATTACATGTTCAGGACCTGATCAGGACAGAAGACGAGGCAGGCTCTGACAAACACTGAAACAAGACAGTAGTAGCCCCAATCTACCTTCCTGGCTTAATGTTAGACATGAGTACCATAAGATAGAGGGGAAAAAAAAGCTGGTCACTCTAGAACCACATGACCATATCTCCGCACCTCCACCAACAGAGTCAACGTGAAGAAAGCCACTTCACACTCAGAGCTGTGAGCCTGCCTGGCCACTGAGATGGTGAACCGAAGTATTAGTGAGAACATAATCCTGCCACGTCAGACCCTAGTTCCACAGATGCTGGCTCTGTGAACATCACAGCACAAACCCAGAACTAGCCTTGCTTTTTCCTTCAGTGAGTTGTAGCTCAAACATGCTCTTGCAACAAGTTACCTCATAAATGGCCTGTCATTTTATCCGGGATGAATAAGCATCCTCTGGACATGGTGAGAGAGAAAGGATGGATTTCCCTTATTGTTCTCCAATACTGCTCACTGTGCCAGCAACTCACTAGAATAGTGCACACAGGGAGCAATAAGGTTTCTTTTCCTCCTCCTTTCCATGTATGAATAGCCAACTCAGTTGCTTATTATTTCTGTGCTCCCACACCAATGTTGCAGTCAGCTCCGAAAGATTAAGCTGTCTTCACAGTGACAAGACAGGAGAACTTCCCTTGTACAAGCAAGAAGGAAAGTAAGAACAAAGACAGAAGTGACAGCTTTGGGAAGGAGGAGGGGAGGGTAAGGTATGTTTAGCCATGTTTCCAATGATTCTGGGCTCTTGCACTAGTATGGGGGCTGAGAGCAACTCTACCTCCTGTCCTTCACAAGGCAGAGAACAGCTTAAAACCAAGCGCATAGCAACTAGAAGCAAATTTAACATGGCATCATGCCTGGCACAGCAATTATTTGCCTTTTTATTCTGTACACTGCAACTATCCTGCAGAAGAAACAGAACTTCATTCAAGCACAGCTTTTGAGGAGCAGAAGTCCGTAGCCTCCATAAATACTGCATTTTTTTTCCAGTTTCACTTGGAAAACACTTGCATACAAATGTATACAGCCTCTTGAGAAAGGAGACCAAAGACAGAAAACCACATCTTTAATGCATAAAACAGTTCCAACTTCTAAACACCTGGCTCTTACACATGGCTTCAGGCTACTGGATTCAAGATGAAAAACAACACATTCTAATAGTCAGTTAGCTTACAAGTGGGCAAATATATTACAGATGCTCTCCACAAGCAGCATCTTTCCCTGTTGCACAGACTAAATCCAGAACTGTTTTTTTCTGTTGTTTTTTCCAGCAGCCAGCATCACATGGTACTGGAAAACAGAAAAGCTTATTCACAGTGAAAGAAGACAGACATGAAATTCCTATGAAATGATTTAGCACAATTTGAAGGACAAAATAAAATACACTTCTTTCAGCCTGCAGAACAACTGTAATCCAACAGATGTGAAAAAGGTAATGCTCTTGAGCTCAAAGAAAAGGTATACCTAACATCAGAGAAGTGTTTCACTTCTTGCTTTAGACCTCACTTGAGCCCATGACTGATTCCTGTGCTGTGAGAAAGAAGCAAGGTGACAGCATATGGTGAGAATTCAGATATCTGTACGATACTTCCATGTTCTTACCAATGCTCAAAAACTGAAGGAGGAGAAACAGATGCTGTGTTTCCCTGCCAAGGTATTCTCTGCTTTCCTTAGCAGTATTTATCTGCCTCTTCATAGTGTTCTAGGGCTAAGTACATTACAAACATTGGGGGGTGCTCCCAATGCTACCGTAATGGCACCTTCGAGATATTAGATAAATAGGAATCAAGCAACATCATCTATAATATGGAAGAGCAGCAAGGAGTTAAAAAAAGAAAAAAGGAAGAGCTACGTGAAATGGAAAGAAAAAGGAGGAAAACAAGAAAAAAAATAGTAAGAGTATATCTACTACAAGGCGTAAAACTTTAAACAGAAAAAGGAAAGGGGAAGGCAGATATCCTACTAAACATATGATCATCTCAGGTACTCCAGCAGTAACGGTCATTTAAGATCCTTGACAGACAGCTACCTATACCAATAGTCAAAAGCATTTCATCTACCTGTTTACCTTTTAAGTCCCATTAATAGTTGAGCTTCCCATTTCTTAATGCTCTTTCTGAAGTGCAATGCTTCTGACTCTTTGCATACAGTTGGTCAACTTGGACAGTATTTTCCTCTGAGGTTACAGGTTTTTCAGCAGTAGCAGGAAACCAGTCTCCTAGCATCACTTCCATCACCGGCAGTAAAAGCATGTTTCTTTCTCCCAGAACTAACAATCAGCCCTGAAGAGAACCAAGATCTGTTGTACCCAGCAACTCCCTGAAAGTCCAGGCTAGCTACAAACAGCAGTTACTTAGAGTGCTATTAATTCACAGCATGAAGGAACTTTGACTAATACCAGAAGAGCAAATAAACAAGTATCACTGAACACAATACCAACATGGTTTCAAAGAAATTCTTGTGTGAGATTAGTACCTTGCTACCATTTCTGCCTTTGAAAACCTAACATCTACTCTTCACAAAAAATTGAAAGGAACAGAGATGTCATAAATATACAGATAATATATGAATACGTAAGGAGAGAGGGACAGAGAGTATTGTCTATGGTCAGATTTAGATGATTCAAATTTCTGGACTATCCACAACTCCAGCTAATCTCACATCAAGCATGCGGCAGCTTCTTTATAGGAGCTGCAATATGCTAGCAGCTAATATTCCACCTCTTCTTGCTTGAATCTAGTGCAACCACCTGCAACAGCAAAAGCAACAATTTTCCTTTCTGTCATTGACATGGGATGACTGTTACAGCAAAGCAAGCGGTTATTCACAAGATGTACACCATTTACTGCCACTACAGCGTAAGAGGAACCACAGCAAAACAGCCTTACTTTAAATAAACTGGAGAGATTAGGGCTAGGTTAGGAGAATACAGCTGGGGACCCACATACAAAACAATTTGCCTCTCTGAACAGATGTGTTAGCAAGCAGCTTCGACCTCCAATAGTTGTACAGAACTTTTAAAGGGGTAATTAAGCTCTGGAGTTTTCCTTCCCAGCTGTCAGTCACAGGGAAATTAACTCAAATACGGAGCCATTTGCTGGTTACATTTTTTGACTGGGGGTGAGATAAAGAACACTGCAAAAGAAGATGATATTTTCAGAGAAGATATTTTCACATCCCACAGCTATGCCTATGTGATCAGCTTCTTCATTTTTGAGCCACAGAGGAAAATATCCCTGAACCCTTCTAAAAATGGACCCAGGCCATAAATCTGAGAGTCACATCAATTGCTTCCATGACAGCAAGCACAGAACACCACATTGCCTCTGCCAAATCTTTGCCATAGATCCTGCTTTTACTCCTACAGATGAAGAATTATTGTGATCAGCTGGATCTAAATGGCTTTCAGCATCTTCAGGCTTGATGAGACAATTCTCTAAAAGCTTGGGATGCTAATCTGCCTTGGTGCAGCAACTCTCATAATAGCCCAATAAAGCAAACTGACAGAGCACTTTGTGTTTAAAAGAAAGAGTCACTGTGGCCTCAGCAAGCACAAAGGCTGAAGCAGATAGACAAGAGGAGATACAGAAAGCTAGACTCATCCCTTATACAAACACAGCAGGCAGGACTGCAAAGGACAAGCCTGGAACTGTGGAATGGTGATACAAACAAAACTGTCATTTGTGAGAACCAGCCACTCATGCGCTTACACTGGGGGTCAGCCACTTCCTAATGCCGCCAGGAAGCATCACCAAGCAGGTAAGTTGGCGGCTGTGACCATTTGGAAGGAAATAACTTTGTATAAAAGAGTACCAAAAATACCTTTCAAAACGCAGTCCTTACCTTCTCATAGCTTTCTCAAAAACAGTCTTCAAAAATTAAAACAAATCAAATATGAGTGAGAAGAAAGATAAATACAGAGTAATAATGAACAGCCAAGGCAAAGCTATTTCAAGCTGAATTCACTGCTCCAACTCCATATTCATCCTGTAACAGAACAGCTGACAAAAGCCTGATTGCAACAGCACCAGAAGCATGTCTTAGAGTATGGGCTCAGTGCAAAGGAACAGGTTGAATTTCTGAGGCCTGGTGATCAGACTACGCAACCTTCTGGCATTAAGATTGTGGAATCTGTGAATTAGGCACCTATTTTTTGCTGATTTAAAGGCAACCCTAAGTACATGCAGCTAGAACTGGGTAGAGAAGGAGTCAGCATCCACTCAAGCACTGATATAAGCAGCGATTTTTCAAAGGAGCTCACCCTGCTGGCTGACATGGTATTGACACCTTGGAAATGAATGGATTTTATGGAGATTGCTGGCAAAAAAATGTGGAATAAAAGTTAAAATTTAGAAGTAAACCAACTAACAGCACAAATGTTCAGTTTTATATTTAGACTAAATCTTTCACATACAAATGAAGCTAAGAGAAAAAAGCATCAGATTTTGGCAAACAAGCAGCAGTAAGGATAAAATGAGTTTTAATGGCAGGCAGCAAGGGTAAAAAGGCAGATCTGACTGATGTGGTCTACAGGCCTTGGGCTTTAGAACAACAAATTCTTATGACCAGTACGGCAGTAAAGGTATAAGCTCTAGCTGGGGAAAGGATTCCCCTGTGTTCATGAACAGACAATAGCAACCGCTGCTGCCCAGAGAACCTGGCAATTTAGTCACAGAACAAGATGTCACATGGGATTCAGGCAACATGCCTTATTTTCCCAGCCCTCTTAGTCATTTGTTTTGGTGGCACCTGATAAATCACCTTATCTTTCTGTGCCTGCTTCCACTCCTCTGTCCTTCATCTGTTCTGTCTACGTAGCTGTGAAGTTTGGGGGTCAGAGACTATTTCTCCATCTTGCCTACATTTGAGCTAATTACCTGCAGCAACCTTCATAGCCAACAGACAGAAATAGTCATACAAATATGATTTCTCAGATTTTAGACATCTACAGCAGGATTAGATAAATCTGGACACAGTGTCAAATGCCTTCCTCTGACTAAGAAGAGATTCTAGAAAGCAAAATTCAATCTAGACATCTGAAACAGGGTGGGGGGAGCAATCCCCCTTTCCTGTCTGAATGTATGGCACATTACACAGTAAGACTCTAGTCATACCTAAGACTATTAGAATAATGCTAGAGTAATATAAATTAATGTGCCAGCACTCAGCTGAAGGACAACACTTATCCACATTTCACAGTGCAAGGGTAAGGATGTTCCCTTGATACTCTAAGTTCAGTTCTTAAAGACCATACCTTTCATTTGGTGTATTTCGAGCAACAGTTCACCAGTTTAACCCTGAAGTGCCCCAGAAATTCCAGGAATAAACAGAACTAATCAGAAAAGAAAATGCTATCTACTGTGTCTAATGCACACAGCTCTTTGAGTAACAGTAGCATTTGTAAGGCTTGTGAGTTTGGCAGATTATGGCAGAAGCATTCAGGATTTAATATACAACAAATGCTCAACAAGACAAAGACATGCCTCCTGTACAGTGCCACTTTATTAAAAATACGCTGACTGTTCAGGAGTAGGAGGCAGGCAGCCAGCCAGGACTGATATCAGCTGGTGCCCTGATCCAATTCTTTCCCCAGTCACCATGGTAACTGCTGGGTAATTCTGCAAAGAATTGGAGGAGGGGATTGTTGATACCTTTGGGGAACAGCAGAACAAAGATTCAGAGGGGAAGTGAGAAGCAGTTTGCCATAGTAAATTGTCTTTGCCATGACAAAATGCAAAGAGAAAGAAATAGCCAAAGCAACATCTGGGGAAGAGCTGACTGAAAAACACAGGCTATTAGTGAAGGGGTGACCTGCATCTGGTACTTGGAAGGAAGCTGTTCATCCTGATGCTAAACACGCCATACTGCAGCATACACGAACAGGAAGCACTACATGCTGCGCAGAGGGCAGATCCCCTGTCCACCAGAAAGGGCTATGATATCCCACTCCCAGTTAAGTGCAGTGCTTTTGACCACAGGGGTTTTGAAGTGACTGGGACAACCATGTCTCTTGCAGAACCGGTAAAGAGTGGGTACAGCTCGGACCCTGGGCCATCTCTGGGGCTGCAGATCCTCTTCCAGCTAGCTCCAGTACTAGACAGAATCTTCCTGTGGCATCTGGCAGTGAGTCTGGACTCAGCAGGATAAAGTGGTAGCCACAGTAGGTCTAAGGTAGCTTTTTTTTTTTTTTTTTTTTTTTTTTTTTTTTAAGAGGAAAACACCATTTCCAAAATGACTTGCTGGCTACCGGGGGGGGTGGAGGGAGGCTGTCTGACTTGGCACTTTAAGAAAACCAGGTGGTGTCTTCTTTAAGGCAAATGTGCTTTAATTTGTTATATAAAATAGTATAACCTTCCTATTTAAAAACCTACCTGCCTACCTATCTGGATGAAGGCTCACAATATGTTGTTACAATGGACAAAGCTGTTTCTCTAAGCCAAAAATCTTATGCAGATGCCCATCTGCCACCCTGCAAGTGTCTGAGGAGAACTTAAAACTGCACTCCGCCGAAGAAAGATACACATGACTAAGCGGTTGAAATCAATGAGCCAGCCAGTCTGTGTAACCTCAAACATACGAACAAGAAAGGATTTCTTCAAAGCTTAATTTTGGTCAAAATTAGTTTGATTCTGGACAAAATGACAGGCCAAAGGCAATACAGGCACTCTGCTGCAGAGGAGGAGGAAGAATTCAGACTCACTGTGTCCAAATCCCTTGTCCAGTTTGTGCCCCTATCCTATGTATGTACAAGATCTTCTCCAACCTTGCTCAGAAGTGATTTTCATTTTTGAAGCGACCACAAGATACACAAAAAAACACGATAGTACTAACACCTTTTCCTGTAGAAACTTAGAAAGCACAGTAAAGCTTCTTAGAGATATCAGTAATTGTATATAGAATACAGTTTTATGACTCTTCTGATGATGTTCTTGGTAAAAGCTTTTTATTGCTATGAGGTGAGATCATAAAACTAATAGCCCTATTATTTGCCACAACAAATATTTTCATTCACCTGAGGCAGAATAAGCCAAGAAGCTTTATAGAACCATTAAATCAGAGCATGGACATCTTTAATTAAAAACTAAGGTAGCTGCAATCTTCTACTGCAAAAGAAATGCAAGTGGGTAACACTGCATAGTGGGTATACATAAGAATCCAGACAAGATGAGAAAAACAAAATTTGTAAAATCTCTCATGGTTCAAGTGTAATCTTGCTGCAGCTACTTTATCTCGACAGTTCTGCTGAGCAGCATACACACGTGCATTAATCACCAGAAAGCTGGATTCTTCTGTGGAAGAGAACTATTGTTTCACTTGCAAAGCAGCAGTAACCAGCAACCCTGCAAGAACTGAAGCTCTAAGGATGCCAGTGTCATTCCTAAAATGAAGCGCTTCCTATATCCTACAACTTCATTTTCCCTTGTGGTCTACTATCATTTCAACTTAGTGGAACTGTACTTCAGTGCACAGACGCGGTGAAACTGCAGCAGCATTGTTTGCGTGAGATTTAATTTTTCAGTCTTGAAGAGAATTCTTTCCTTGCCCTTTTAAATACGGTGGTTTGGTTTTGGGAGGGATTTTTTCATTAAGCATCAATAGCTAAAGTTGGACTAGTTGAAATGTTTGAAATTAAGCATTTACTTGATAGAAATGATTAATGTCAGCATAATGTTCCAGCCACTGCAATTACCAGATTCACTCATGGAAGCTGTAGTCTAGGTCACTTGTGCCTCAGCCCTTCTTTCCATGAGTGGACTGTAGCTCCCATGCTGTATCACGATTTCTCCGTTTGCCTGACCTATCACAGGTTACCCCTGGAATTTCCCATGAGGAAAATAAGATCTTTTTTTATTATTACTACTTCAGTTAAAAGAAATAAAACATGACATGTATTTTCTCTCTTCTGTGTTCCTAAAGAGGTCAATCACAGACAGAAGCAAAACACCGTGCTTCTTAAATGCCTATTTATGAAATGCCACTAGGTGTAAAAGCACTGGTGCATTCTGGTCTCCCTGATCAAGTAAAAGTTACCAACATTAGCAAGAGTGGGACTTTTTTTTTTTTTCTTTCCCCCTGCTTGCTCCCAGGCTTAGTAACTTCCGATTAAGGACTGTACCTCTTCCTAAAGTTTTTAGGTATCAAGATGACAGGAGCCACACAGTCCTCAAACAACCTGATATCACAGACCACGTGTTTTTTCCACACTCTGCTATAGACTCTATTTGCTTTTCTTACAGCTCACTGTTTCTGCAGAGAATTAATGAGTGAAGTGGCTGTTACAGTAGGTGAAAGATGATGTCAAAATCAATTCCATCACTTGGGCAGCATTGTTACATTGCTATAAATCAAGCAATCCCAAGGATACAGTAGCTCTGATTTGCTGACAGCAGCTTGGAAGACTAGCTGCACACACAGCCGTTTCTAACCCATGGGTCATAAATTTATTATCTCTGAATCTTTCCTTTAGCAGCTCAGGGGAAAACAAAGGAAATGTGAGTGTTAAAGGGAGGAGACAAAGAATCATGGTTTTTCAAAAGCAGGAAGCAATCTGAAGGTCCTTCATTTCTAGATGCCTCTTCTAAGTTGCTTCAAAGAACTTGACCAGAGACAAGTATTCTGCACTCAAAAATACCAAGATCCTCCTAAGTTTCTTACAAGTGGGCATCCAAATCAAGGCAGCCTTAAACTACCTACCTGAGTTTAAGGCATTCTTATTTCCTTAGGAAAGTGATCCAACTTCAATACTGTCACTCTCATTTGGGGCTTGCATCTCACCCCCAAACATCAGCCAGTGGAGTCACAAGCTTCCCCTAGTTGAGACAGTGCCATAGAGGTCTCGAGGAAAAACATGTCAGTAGAAAATGAATGGAAATGGTTGGTTGGAAAGCAGAGAGAAACCCTACTACTGCTTTTGAAGAACAGGCTGCAAAGTAAGCTCACCAGACACTAGAGAATTAGCAAAGACAACAGGCATCATCTGTGGGAAAAGTTCTAGTCAGAGCTCACCATCAACCCTGAGACAGGATATCACACTTGACAAGTCATGGCCCTCTGTATCTGCTTCCCATGCTCCGTGGACAGAGCTTCTTTTGCCCTTTGGCAAACCCTGCTTGGCGCAGATTCTCATGCACAGAATGCTCCACTCTGTCCCCCTCCCCTTTTCATGCCGTTCGGGAGTTCTAGTACCTGGGCGCTCAATCCCAGGATGCTCCTACTCTCATCTTTTCTGCTATAGTCCAACACAATAAACCACTTACATACAGCAACCACTGACTAACAACTGCCTACAAGTGCCCTCTACTTTTCACTCCCTTTATGGACAAGACTGCAATTCTTGTTTATAGTCATACTTGTTAAGGAGGAAATGTGAAAAGCTGCTCTACCAAATGCCCAATTCTAGCAGTGCAGTCCAAATTGTGGCATTTAATCGGGGATGATTAATCAATTATTTACTTACTAGGCAATGACTTGTCATCCTCTAAATCATATTTTAAGTCAACCTATTATTTTCTATTCTCAGCATTGAGTCAAAGCCCACTGTGGTGTTTGTCTAGGAAAGGATTTCACGCTCCTGGCAAAGTCCTTAAACATTCCACACGCATTTCAGAGACATACTGCCTCTCATAAATTGTGGCTCACAAATACGCTTTGGAGAGTGAGTACTATACATTTTAATAGTTTAAATTCATATTCGGAGCCATTTTTTGGCAAGTACAAAGTGCCAGAAATCAATAGTCTATTTAACTTGTAAATTTATCTTTTATATCCAGTGGGACTTGGGAATTCTTTGGTAGTTGAATATCACTACACAGAGCTGCACATTTGAAAGAAAACCATCTGAAGAGTAACTTCTAAATGACAGATCAGTTTAGAAAGAGCTAAAAATGACAGACTTGGAACAAAATGCAAATAATACTTACCAAATTGTAACAGTAATAATAATAAATATGCAGTTACGGCTACTCAACAAATGCAAAGGAAAAATACAAATTACAGTTTAGAGTTTCAGTATGAATCTCTGAAGATGAAATATCCTAATTTTAGACTATCATCACTCAGAGTTGCACAGCTGAAAGAAAAAAAAAATCATGTTGTGTCTTAGTACACATTAAAGCAGTAAGTCATCTGTGTACACCTAGAAAGTCAATGTCTCTGGTGCTGTTCAAATATAAGATAAAACACACAACTCTCAGAGGATCTACAGTCTAATGAATACAGGTAGAGGGATTACTTGAACACATGACACATCACGTCCGAACAAAGACTTAAGAGGTTTGGCCTATTCAGCAGCCTCTTTAGAAAAAACAGTACTCAAATATAGCAGATGCTCTTGGCAGCAGAGAAGCTTTTATGGAGACATGAAGCGATGCCTTCCCACGAAGCATGATTTTCAGCATGAGAAGAAACTGAGGAGGAAAACATGGCCCAAGAGACTGCCCACTCTTCAATTCAGCCTAAGATCTTAAAACAAAGTTGGCAGTTTTTTGCTGACATTATCCAAAAGCTGTTACACGTGCTATGTTTGGGGTAGTCCTTATGCAACAAAGATGAAGATCAGCATCAGCTGCCAGCGACAGAATTCTTATGCAGACTCTGGCATTCACACTGCAACAGGTCTATGAGCAAAGGCACCATTCACCAGCAGACTCAACGCACTGCATGGTGATTATTACAGGTTCAGTTATCCCATCCTGTGTAATATTTACTCCTCCATTATTGCCAAGTTTTGGAAGTGATTGTTAGGAAACTGTTCGGTAAGGGTGATGGATATCAAGACAGCCAACCACCACATGTCTCAGTATAGCCCCTGGGAATTCTTTGCACTCTGCTCTCTATCCATACATGAAACAGAAAAGTAACTCCAGCTATATGATCATCTTTGATAATCCTGTCATTCACTCACTAAACACATTTAACTTTAGGCAACAAGCACTTTCCATGGCTTATACCTATGTTCTCTCTTTTATGTGCTTTCATATGAAAGGTAGGTTTGCCAACGCAAAGAGCGTGGACATCAAGACTGATAAATACTTCGTGGAGAAGAATACAGCTGAAAGACTCATCAGGTCTGTGCTCCTAATGAAACAGCAACAGCTTTGTGGAATTTTTGGTCTGAAATGATGATTGTCTGCTCCTGCCTCCTGTACTACCTTTCAGTATAGTGTATGAAGAATTTTCCACTGCAATTATACAGTAAAGCAAAGGATGCCTAACCAGTAAGGCTGTATTTGTCTGACATTCCAGCATGCACTGCTCACCATATATTGTTCTGTATGTTCTGGCAGTTTTTCTTATTCCAGACCAATTGTCAAGAGTTGTGTCTAGAAGATTTTTTTGGTTTTATGGAAACCATGAGTAAGATGAGGAAACATTTAAAACAGAAACAAAAACGAGCCTGTGGGAAGTCAAGTTTTACAAGTTTTCTGTCCTGTTGCCAAACTGTAGACACCATATACACACACACACACACACACATTAGTCAAGAAGGCAGGGAAAACATCAGTGGCACTGCACACAATGAAGATACCCAGTTAGAGCTGGTTCATTATCTGTTTTGCAAGGTACTTTGAGTATGAGCTCAACATTTTTCTCTGCGGAAGGTATTACAAACAGTGAGAATCAGCTCATGGGACTTATTCTCTAAGTAAAGACATAATTTTCGGGTGCCCCTGCTTTCCAGCCCCAGGACAAACTGCTAGAGAAACTGTGTAAGCTTTAGAGGATGGGTGAGAGAATCAGCTACACAATGTTTTGAAACCCTCCAGTCAAGGGCAAGTATCTAGAGTGGCAATAAGACAAATTACACAAAGATTATGCCTACGTTTTATATCACTTTCTCCTTTAACAACAGATCAAGCCACAAGACCTCAAAATTTGCTATCACTCAATACGGGTAGCAAAGCATTAGAGTGCTGATCTAAAAAACACTGAAAGATCAGGGGTAAGTAACAATATGATACTCTGCTTGACACTTTCTAAGCTTAATTAAAGGTTGCTTGTCTTTGGAGAGCCTTGATTCATGTGGCTCGATTCTTCAGGCCACACCCAGGAACCTGTACAGCTTGGGGGGCAGCTGAAAGTCTGGCCTCTCTGTTGACATGTTTTTGTAATCTTTACACCTGGAATACAGAGTGTTTCTCTGAGCAGCTCTTTCCAGCAGAACATTCCCTTTGGCCCCGAGTCAGAGCTGGCATAAAAAGCTATGGAGATGTGCGAGCCTGTGTTTCTTTTTTTCTTTTGGCTGCTGAACACAACAGGGATGGTCTATTTGCATATTCTCTCCTGCACTTTCTCCCCAGCTTCCTTGCCACTTGTTCTGTTTCTTGCAAGATGGAAAAAAATGATGCAATCTGCAAACTGCCCACCTCTGTCCTGTTGACAGCATACATGTATTTTTTTTTTTTCTCAAGTGCTTCATTTGTTGCAAAGCAGCCTTTTTATCCAAACAGCACTTTGGATTGAGGCTTTTTTTTTTAAAAAAAAATTTGAATTTCCTTACTATGATTTCCTTCAGAGTTCTAATTACTTGTGTAAATTAATGAAATCTGTAAACAAGAGTGCTTCATTAAAAGCTTTGAGGTGCAGACGGGCTGAACTATGGATTCTACCACACCCCTCTATGCTGTCTGAAGAGATGGTTTTAAATGAAGGGTTTGTACAAAAAGGCATTGTCGCTATTTTCCCTCTCAGGCCGATATGTCAGTATTTTGTGCTTAATGGCAATAAAATATCAAGCTAACTATCGGTTAGGGCCTGTAAGATCTAACATCTCTTGTTAGCAGAGGACAGGAGAGGCTAAATGCCACCTCCTGCAGAAAAGCTGCCATTGAAATGCAGCTTACAGTAATATTAATTATAAAATAGTCCATCGCTTCTGATTATTTAACTGTGTTCTGTAATGGTCAGCAAACAGTTGGTTTTCCAGATAATTTCACAGCTATTCCAGATAAAGGTCATGCTGATTTTCCTCTTTGCTGGGATTCACAGTAAGCAACGAAGAGCATGGCAGGGTCTTTTGCTTAGTCATGCGCATTCTGAATACTTATGCTACTTGCCAGACTGTTCAGGGTGGCCAGCTGACTGCCTCACCCCTCTGAATGGAGAGTCTCTCAACTAAATCCCTCTGGTGGTGGAACGGACCATGGGCCTTCAATAAAATGGTAGGTTGGGAACTATCCCCCCTATTACAAATCACTAATGTTTCCTGGTTTCACTCTTCTGAGACAAATACCAGCTTTTCAACAACAGAACACAAAACCCTACCTGGCTCATCATCTGCCAACAAACAAAACTGGTTCTGTTTGCCCATGTATAAGAACAGTGAAATTGTAGTCCCACACCCTTTCCAACCCAAGATCATATCTGAAGTCAAGATCTCATTAACATCACAAATTCATACATACTGTAGGAATTCAAGCAGAAAGATTTCCTTGGGTGTGCATTTTTAAACACTAATTAAGATAAGTTCTTGCTTTTAGTTACTATCCATCTAAATTAATATGTAACCTAAATTCATTCAGACTGGACTGAGAGATAATGCTGTGATCTGGCCCTTCATATTCAAAGACAGGATAAGTCTTAACTCCTTGAATGGCCTGGGCCAAAATATTTTGCATCAGCCCAGAAACAAACTAATTCTTCCCTGCCATGCAGATACCTCCCAGTACCTGCTGAACAAAGATAAAAACACTGACTTTCCCAGGCCCAGTATAAAACAAGCAAAAGCTCCAATGGAAAGATGCTGTATAGACTGCATTGGACATCAAAACACACTTCTGTCAGACTCCAAAAGTTCTGAAGGAAAATCTGACTTTCTCATATAAATACAAACATTTACACTCAGGAGCTTCCAAGCCATTACACATGGAAGACTGTCTGCATTTAAACATTACAATTCCACATTTTCCTGGCTTACACCCTCTGACAGAAGTTTCAGAAATTAATCTTGGTTAGTACCTCTTGCTAACCAACACAACTGTCAGGAAACCAAACCAAAGACTGCAATCTGGAGTCACGTGAGATCACTGATTTTGTATGATACCATTTAAAACAGTCTGTTAATTATCTGCATCTGTGCTTCCCAAACAGACATTTTTCATCTTGGAAGAAATACAGATGACATGTCTTCTACTCAAATTTTTCTACTTACCACAGTAAGAAAGATGCTTCAAGAACCCTCTCAGGCCTGATTTAGGCCACGGTTATACAGAACATAATCAAAGCCGGCTCTAAGAACACAGAAGGAGAGCATAATAGACTGTATACTATTTCAAAAGAAAGATACCCAGTCAAGGCTTGTACAGTGCCAGAGGGCAATACAGTTCTGGTATAACATGAGTGAAGTCAGCGATTTCACACTAGAAATTAATTTGACTCACACCCCCTAAAGCCCATAGCTGCACATTTTAGAACCAAAGCACTTTCTACATCCATAAAAGCCTTCTTGCTGCATAGGATGTACCATGTCAGCATTTCTTTTATAAATCTGTCACCTCCAGGATTTATAACTGGGCTATAAAAAAAATCACCTTGGCAGAATCTTGGCACACAAGCAACTTGAACCTATAGCATTAAGGAAGGCTACTAAATATAAGGGTAAAATTAGCAGTGGAAACTTTGCCTGGGAGAGTGAGAGTGCCTAGGGAATTTCTTCTCACTGAATGCAAAAAATGGAGGGAAATGTATGAGAGTAGCCACCAAAGGAAGTATGTAAAGCATGCTAGCCTTGGAGTGTATCTTGCCAGAAGGATTGGCCCATAACGCTCATGCTGGAGACCTTGTTCAACTATCATCAGTCAAATAAGGATTTGTCCAGTGAAGTGAAATAACCAAGTTAGATTGTAGCCACCAACAAACAGATATTGGCCAGCTAAGATAACATTCAGGGAACAGAGTTTCCAAAAGGTGATTCCTGATCATTTATCAGTAACAAAACAAGCAGAAATACACTGATAGTTAGCAGGATCCCAGAAAAAAAAAAAGTTTTTAATAGCAAGCATAGATAAAAAGAACAAGCACTACAGATTTACAGCTAACCTCTCTATATCAAAACCAGGAATTATCACTATTGCCTTAAAATCTAATACTGCATGATTAAATAGTCCCTTTTCTCCTCACTGTATTAACTGGAAGGTAAACATAATGCCTTCCCTTTACACTGAGAACATTGCACATATTTCATTTCACAATATAAAATTGCACTGGAAGAGTAAAAGGTAGGGGAAAGCAAAAAATCCAAGAAAATATGTTAGCATTTGCAAGGAAATCCTACATTAATGTCAGCTGACTTTTTCAGAAGCATCACAAGAATGTGAACAAATGCATGTCTAATTATTACACAGACTTCTGGCATTCATGACTTGCATTTTGTGGCCATTAAGTCCGAGAACTTAGCACATGAGGAGCCTTAGCTTCCAACACTGTAGGAACACCAGTTCCTTTTAACTCCACCTCTCAAGCCTCTCCATTGCAATGCACAATTCCCTGAACTGCCACAAGGCATGAACCATGACAACACACAAGATGGCTAACAGAGTTCTGCTATTTTTATCATTTCCCATCATTTTTACAGCAAGTTTCTTTATCACATGGCTTACCTTACCACTGTCTATTTTTGACACCTTAATAAGCCAGCTGTAAGGGGGGATTTGCAATACCAGATACTGTATACAGAGGTTATCTCCACTCCCAAATTCATAGTAAGAGCTACTGTTCTATCAATCTACTGCTAAATCCAGTCAATCTTCCAAATTCAGAAGATGAGTCTCTTCACTCACAGAAAGTAGCCTGTAAGAAAGTCAGTATCAGCTACCTTCCACCACACATTAGCCCCCTCATATATGGTACAGTTATTAGCATTCTGGAAGGCATCCCAAGAGAAATCACAATCTGGAACCACGGAAAACAAGCTTCATAACACACACTGCAAAATGGTGGCATCTCAGCGTAGCTGGTTCTGAAGAGCAAGATTTAAGCAAATGCTGGGTAACTTTCTGAGCAGGAAGAAAAGGGAGCTGGATTCCAAATCACAGAATTTCAGAGGTAAGGAAAAGTATGCCTGCAGTGAAGAAGGAAAGCAGCATTGCACACTTGAGACCAGCACTGCCACTAACCTGTTGCATGAACTCAAGGAAGTCACTTAAAATCTCCACTCAGCTACCCCACAGGTGAGTCGAGAGACATGACTGAAAGCACCTGTAATGCTATGCAATAAAGCAGCTGCATGAAAAACAGAAGAGAAAAAGGGAAAACAAAAGGGTGTATGCAGGGAAATACAATCATTTTCAGATTAAAAGGGGAAAGTGCTAGCAGCATTTCAGGTGCTCATGCAGAACACAGCATGAATTCTGGGGCAGCTGTTTGATGGTTACATTAGAAAGAAGCAAACTCAAAGTAGCTGTGTGTCCCCGAGACCTGCAAGTCATTGCGTCTCCCTGTCCCTTGAGAATGTCTGCTGGGACCTGTTAACATTACCTCAGTACTGTGCAACACTGCAAAGCCAAAGAAAGGCAATTACAAATGTGGATTTACAACAGGAAAGGCACAACATGAAGACTGAAGTGCACAAACAGACTGGAACCACCACTGGGTATTTCTAGGCACTCCTTCATCTATCCTCCTTTCAAGTTTTCAGCCTAGAAAAGTAGCTTTTGGCTTTTATAGCACCTGCAGAAAACTAGAAGCAAATATAACATGGCTTGCAGCTTTGAAAGAGACTTGTATAAAAGCAAGATGGTCAGAAAAATCTGTGTTTGAAACAGTTTTTAGTGTTACTCCAAGTCCTCTGGCATTTGGCTTCCTAGCACAATTCCAGTTTTCAGTTTCTTTATTGTTTTTTCCTGCCTGGAGACAAAAGACCCAAGCAAATGATGGAAGTAAGTAAGCACTTAACCGATGAGACTGGAGACACCGCAGAATTGATCAGAAGCAGACAAACTCAGGCAGCACGGATTTTGCTCTTCAGCTCCTTCAGTTAGTGTTCTACTGTCACACCAGTGCAAGCTGGAGCACTACTTTCAATGTGAGCACAACCACGTCACCACTGAACGTACTCAAAAACCCTCATCCTATTAATTCTTTGTACAAGCTTTGATGATGGTGAAAAAGGCCAGCCTCTCTCTCTCTCTTACAGGTCACAACTTAAACACCAGAGACCAGAGCACTGTCACAAGGTGGAGCATTAGATATTTCTGGGAATTTGGTGACTCAGTAAATACAGTGGTATTTCTGTAGGCACTAGTGTAATTTGTGGGTAGGATGTGATAACATTTTAAACTAGTGTATTAGCTGCAGAAGGTCTTCCAGTTGATGTAATCTCCAGAATTTCAGAAAACCATTAGGACTATCAGCATCATTAAGACATCTTTGCCTTGAATAAAACCTAAAGCATTAATATAATGAAAAAAGAAGCCAAAAGATTAGGCAGAATAATATGCTAATACTTCGGCCTATTTGCTTAACAAGCATAGAAACCAAAAGTGCCTTTAGGCAAAAGTGAAATGAGTTTGTTTACTGCCTCTTCTGTCTGCTGCTACATTGCTATTTCAATTGTGTAGTCAAGTCAGAGTAATGTTTCAAGTCACAGGCTATAAATCACTGGCCCTTCTCACTCAGGCACTAAAATGTAGAGAAGGGGGCCATTTTACACAAAGCCAAATTTAAAAGTGTAAAAAGTGAAAAAAGGAGTGGTGCCGGGGGGGGGGGGGGTGTGTGGAGGGGGAGGGAATCAAAACCTGCCAACCCCACCCTTCCCACCCCCCAGACAGAAAACTCAAACTTGTCTTGGCATCAGCTGTGACTGATAGGATAAACAGTAACCAAATTGCCAGGAGGCAAGACAATGCAGTATATATTCCCCTCTAGAAAATCTCCTGGAAACCTAGTAAGAATTCACTACAGCAAATATAAAATACCTATTTCGTGTTTGAGGACAGGAGACAGTGGTTTAGTTCTTCTCCAGACGAAAAACTATGCAGAGGGTGATTCAATTACATTCACACTCCAGCAATTTTTCATAAAGAAAACTCCAGAATGCCTGAGTATCTCTACTGTATTTTGCCAGAGACAATAGTTTCTGAGCAAGAAAGGGTTTGCTTAAGCTATTCTAATTACACTGATCAGCAAACATGCAAAGCAATACTCAGTATCTCCACTGAATCATCCACACCTGTCCCAAAACACATTCAGGGTCTGTATCTGCCTGCTTGCAGAAAGGAGATGATTTATTAAATTCATATGGCAAGAAAGCATCCAGATTTCTTGATAAGCTCGGAATTTGGTTCTCCACATTTTACCAATGGCTTAAGCATGAAGTCCACCCTAGAGGTCACTCACATCAAGGTCTCATTCCTATGCAGCGAACTAGCAAAGCTGCAACAGTTAGCGCCCAGTACGTTCCTGCTGACTACAGAGGGGCACTTCCTGGGATTTTGTCTAGCTCAGTTTCTAAAAGGATCTGAATAGTTTTCCCCAGCACTCTATTCTGCACTGAACAGCAGTTCAGTATTTCATGCAAAATGGGGATCTGCAGCAAGGAGAGCTGTATAGTGCCAGACTTGTTGCGTGTCACCTACATCTTCAGAAGTCAAAAGTTTGCTCCCCCTTGTTGTAAAGCCAGCTCATTAGCTTTTGAATCTATCTGCTTGGAGAGACAGTCCCAGCAAAGCAACAGCAGACTCATCAGAATTCTCCTCAGAGGGCTTCACATTCATCAACAGAATCGTGTGCACACCACTCAGAAAAAATATGTTCATTTGTTTCAGACTGGAAGAAAATCAAGGAATAACCATCCATTCTTACATGTCTGGAAAACGCATGGCAGAAAGGGTACTTCTCCAGGAAAACAGTCCCGATAAAACAATTGCAGTTTTCAAAACTGGCTGTTTTCAGGGATCAAGAACAGGAACTCAGAGTTGTCCAGAGAGAGACTGCCAAATGTTGGCTTCAAACTGGTTACTGAACCATTCAGCTCCTCCTGCAAAACAGTCCTTCCAACTGCATTTGAGTTTTGCGTTCCCAAATACTGCAGTCAGTCTGCAATCAACCAACTCATCTGCCAGAAAGTTTAATTCTCTTATTACTGATAATTAATCAGCTCTAGGTAGCTTGGAGTATTTTCCACAGTTACCTCTGTTTTAAAAACACATGGCATCTAGCTTGCTTTCTACTGGAAGATTACTTCTAGTAAGGGGGTTATACCTGGCATCAGCAGCCAGCTAATATGAGTGAGTTCTGATGCTGTTCTTCCCAGGTATCCACAATCTTTGTCTTGCTATATTTCTTTTTCGAATCTCTGCAACTTGTAAATTACGCAAGTCAGACAAAGAACATTTTAGCTGAACATTCGTACTTCAAAAATTAAGCAAAGTGGCAGAGTTAAGAACTGAACCTCTCTTGGTTACTACAAGCAAGGCACCGTGCTCCTTACAATCACATCAGCTTTGGGAAAGAGAGATTGGCTGCTCTTTTCTCATCTATTCATTATTGGGCCAGATTGTGTCTTCAACTGGCAATGCCTTCTCTGTGTTCTAGGCATCAGATCAGATGGGATAAAGCAGAGCTCTCCATCTCACATTTCACCTTCTGTAACCTAGGCCCAGATTTAGTAACATTACATAAGCAATGTACAGGAACAAAATCTCTTGCCGTTACTTTTTCTTGTATCTTTTCTAGCCTGTCATGAACTCAGATACCCACCATCTAATCTTATTTAAATGCCAACAGCAGATCACGGTCACCAGTTATCAAACAGTGGAAGTACATCAAGCCTGGCCTGAGTAAATGGATTTCTACTAGTAGGTGACAAATAACATAAAAAGAAGATGCAGTTCTTTCCCCCCCCCCCCCCATCTTCAACATGAATCCTACTGGTTACAAACAGGATTAAGTTAATATCTTGAAATTGACTGTAAGATACAGGGAAAAAAAATGCATCTTTAATTTTCTTAATGAGCACATGATTTAAGGTTTCTATTTCAAAACAGATAAGCAGTGTCACAACAAAACACTGTATATAGATTAATTCCAGGATCTCAGACAGGTGTAATTTGTGTAAGACCACTCCTTAGAAGAACAGCTGAATAAAAAGCCTCAGAGCTGGCTGGTTAAGAACGAGGTAGTTTGTTCATTTTTCCTTGAGGGGTTGTGGAACATCAGAGGAAGAAAATAAGACTGAGAATTTAAACAGTTGAAACACTCTCAACTATTTATTTTTGTATCCATATAAGTAGCCTGATGGCAAGATTCATCTACTCCCTCATTAGAAAACAAATTCTTCTCTATCTCTGTAACAAGTGCAATACACAAACACCAACTATAATTCTAAGGCTAGATGCCTCTTGCATCCTTCCAATATTTGAAGGATAAAGTGTGCACAGATAACCCCTCCTTGTACCCTTATCAGGAGGCATTCTTGCCTGCTCTAACACTGCTATGAAGACCATGCATTTAACAGCAGGACTGTGTCTAGAATACACTGAACTCCTGTTACCCTTCTGCTTCCCAGGGGCCATCAGAAGTAAAGAGTTAGCAGAGCCAGAGGCTACTCAAGTTAACGCTGGAGCATGGAACCACATGCACAAACATAAATGTCACAAGTGCTAAAGCATTTTAGTTTGAAATCACTTCCCTTTCACTATTTCCAATCCAATTACAGGAAAGAATCCTGTAAATGCCAAGAATCTTTATGCTGGCTAGTATCTGTGCCACCGTCAGAAGAAACACTGTGTGACTGCTATTTGTATCTCCACAGCCTTTAGGTTCTGAGGAGCAGCTCCTGTAAGGTGGACCCAACTCAAAATTGGGTCTACTTTTGGAACCCTAGCCTGCAGTTTTTCCTGAAAAACAGGTCTGTTGCACTACAGAATCACCTCTTCTCAAACACGGTACCAAGAATATAAAGCTATCTTCTGTATACATAAAGAGGTTAAAACACAAATACTTGAGGGTTGGAATATTCCTGCTCATAGCTTCAGTGGCTGAGAAAATGGATGAAGCAAATATAGGTCACTTTAAACAGTGTGTATCCAAGATGAAGGCAGGGAGGGAGTAAAAGTATGCAGGCAGCTCCTAAGCAAAGCTATTGCTATTCCACATGCCACTTCCATGCACTGTACAAAGGAAAATACTCCTGACTCAAAATCATCACTGGGCTTCTCAGTCAAGTCCCAGCAGAGTCTGCAGAGTCCCTGCTGAGCAGCCCTCAGATCACTGACATAATTGCGTGTATCCAAGATTTGCTAGGCTCAAAACTTTAAGAGCAGCAAACATATTCCAGACAGACAGGAATCCAAACTGACTTCTGTACAAATGGAGCCCTTGAACCAAGAGACATTAATGATATGACCTGATTCTCTGTTGTCCTGTATTCTCCCTGGTTATTTACTCCAGATGACTATCAAGAATGCCTTTGGTGCTGTCTAACATCCACTAACACCTCTCCCTGTGCAGTCAAGCACAGGATGACAGGGAACTAGACTCATGCTGCTCATGCTGACTGGTTATACAACACAGTGCTTTTTTAACAACCCCATTTAAAATGCAAAACAAAACAAAACGCAGAGAATGATTTATCTTCTGACCCTACTGTGCAACTTCTCTACACGGATCTTAACACATTAGGCACAAACACAAATCAGAATTGGTTACATTTATTTCATTTAGTACTACACTCTGATTCATATTTCCTCAGTACGCTCATCTCTCTGGATGGGGTTAGAATGACTTAAGTCATAGTATTATATTCAGGCATCAAGTGTTCAGCATGTATAATTTATACTGCACACATACAATAACCCATAATATAGAAACTCTTTGCTACAGCAGTTTTGATGGGAAAGAAATTAACAGGTGAAGATTGTAAATTATGAAAACTGAGCCTAAGCCATAGCTAATCACCAAGATCAAAGAGCCAGCTTTATATTAAAACCATAAAGGTTTTGTAAAATGGGACATATCTGATCTGTACTAAAACCACTACAACTCTACCAAAGCACCTGATCAGAATTTAAGCCTAAATTGACAATCCTATGGAAGCAAAAACAGCCTGGTCAAGCCATGCACACTTATCTATCATTTATTTCTTCTACCTTTGCACTCAGCTACACTCACACTTTTTGTTCTGTCTCACTCTGTCCCCTGCAGATCTGCTCTTTACAGCAGGATAATATCTGAGCAATTTGGCCCATGAAGTTGGCTGCCTGTCACAAACAATGAGGTCCTTCTGTGCTCCGCAGAAAACTCCCGCATAACACCAGTATGCTTCTCTGCCCATTCTCCTCTCTGAAGTAGGCTATTGTTAATCTCTGTGCTACTCCAAGTCTTTTCTAGGATGCGGTGTTTGTTTCCATAGTAATGTCAGTTGCTTACCCTCCTCCTTCATTGATTCTGACCAAGGAATGGCTCTGCCTTGGCTAAACTTTATCTCCTCAGCATAATAAAATCAGCATGAGAAGCAAGTCTGCCAAGCGTCTTGATCACTGAAATGATGCAAGAGGCCTGTGGTATTCCTCATGAAGTTGGCTATTTAGCAGCTGATTACTACGTTTGAATAAAGACAGTGAGAATCCAGCTTAAAGCTTTCATAAGATACAGAATTTGCTTTTAAATAGCTATGCCTTATATGTAGAAAAAGAAAGAAAAGTTATCAGATACCTTCCAATAACTCATGAAAATTCAGTTCAGTTCCAGCAGTAATTTTTGCCCAGTCTGATGGCAAAAGCTTCAAATTAGTGGTAATATACTTCCATGTAAATAGCAAAATATACACCAGAGCAGCAACCAAGATTTTCAGAACACAGGGGCTTAAATTAAGGGTCACAGGCAAGATTTCTCTAAAGAAGCTTTCCTCCTTCAGGCTCCAGGGAAAATCTCAAACCTTGAATCCTTATTTAGATTTGCAAAGGGGCCTGATTTTCACTGATTTCACACTGAGCACCCAATGTCAATATATATTTGATGCCTGCTCTGCACTTTCAAAAATCAGGTCTTTTTATAGAGATGTGTTCCCTAAATAGGAAAATAGGAACTGTCACAAAAGATTACACAGACTAGAGTTGCAGCTAAGCTCTTTAGGGCAGGGACTATTCTTCTGCTCCACATTTAAAGAGCACTTAGCTCAGCAGTATCCTGGTCCATAACTGTGGCCCTTATGCTCTATCACAATATGGAAGACAGTCAGGTCCAGTAGCTGGCCTCTAATGGTAGACAGTAGCAGCTTTTGAAGCGTAAGTAGGCAAGGTTAATCCCTATGATAATATGTATCCAGCAAAAGACTCCTCCTGACCCCTATTTGCTAATGACTGGAGCGTACCCTGAAGCATGAGGATTTATCTGTCTTCTAAAACTCCTCTGTGCGTATTAATTTCCATATTAATTCTATTAAACTCCACTGGCATTACTTTTGCTAAGAGGTCTGTAAGTTCCAAAATCCATGTTTGATTACAGATATGTCTTTTTCTCTCTCTCTCTCTTTTTTTTTTTTTAAACAAATAGTATGTTTTGACCTGGGAAACCAAGGAATGATAATACCATTGGACAACTGAAAGAGCACTTTCAATTCAATAGTTCTGCAAAATCCCAGGATCTAACTAAGCCTTAAAGCCAAAACAGTAAATGAAAATGTTTCTCTAAATATAATAGTTTCCTACTTAAACTATCCTCCCCTCCCCCCCACCTTTGGTTACAGCTACACTTATCATCAAAAATTTGAAGAAATATTAATGCAACCAGTCCTGGCTTACAAAACACAAGCAAGATGCTGTTAGGCCTTACATCTTCAATGCTAACATTAATAAAATTCTGTTTATCACTACTGCACTAGAACAGTGCTTTGTAGGACATTTTCTGTGAGGCAGAGATGACATTTTGAACTTATTGACATTTAGCTAAAAGAATTTTTAATAGAATCTGTTTCCTGTCTGCTCAGCCAGCTCAGGGAAGAAAATGCCAAACACATGAATCCCAGGTGAAGAATTCATTTCAGTTTACACCATATTAATATTGCTTCTCCCACCAAGGTTAACACTTATATTAGTCTTAATGCAGCAAGTTCTCCCAACTCACTCTTACCTTCAAAACCTGGCATACCCAGCAAACATCCCTATGATATGCTGATGCCTTTTAGCAGGGCAGGTGAACCAACCAGATGCTATCATAGATTAAGGTGAGAGTTCTGTAGGAACAACATAAACTCAACATTCACCATGTATTTTGTAACTAGAAATGAAAAAGACAAAGGAAATGTATTTCTGACTAGTGCAGAGTGAAAAACAATTAGCCAGCCAATTTTACACAACATTTATTTGGGTATATAGCAACTACTTACTCATCTTGCTGTCCTAGGATGTCCATTGTCAGAGTACTGGTGAGTACACCAGATATCTCAGTCTATGCTAATTCTTTCCAACCTCTGCATGTACAGCTTTAAGCTAATTACTCACAGCCAGATTAACTCTTCACCATACCAGTATGTCACTGAAATCAATAAGAACAGATGCCAGTGCAAAAAAGGCTTTATCACCTGGCTTTCATCTGTTTCAACTCTCTGACTGTAAATGAGGACTGTACTGTCTTTTTCTTAGCTTGTCTTGTCGGTTTAGACTGTAAATGGGGACTGTCTTTCCATATATATATATGTAAAAATATATATATGAACCACACCTAGCACATAGAAGTTAGGGGCTGATGTATTTTGGTTGACCCCATCTTGCTACTACTTACTATGTTTGTACTGCAACTGTAAAATAGGAACTACACAGAGAAAGAAAGCAGGGAGGGGAGGGAGGGCTGAAGGAGATGACTGGGATGGAACATTTTGACCCAGATGGCCACACTGACCTGTGTGGGAACGGGCCTTTGGGCCACCTGAGGATTCTCCACTGAATAGCTTTCCTCTCCTGTCCTGCCTTCCAGGACATGAAATAATAGCATAAGAAAAACACCACTGTTATATGATACATAGCAGCAGAACAGCAAATGCAGAAGGAATAAGATAAATGTCCTCTGAGAGTCCAAGAAGAATGAAAATACCCCCAAATTGGAAGGAAGAAAAAAGGGAGGGAGGGAATATAAAGATACAGAGAGAGAGAGAGAGAGAGAGAGAGAGAGACAGCGAGCACGCGCGTGCGGGGGAGAGTGTGCAAGGTAATCAATACAGACGGTTGCTGAAAGAGTAAACCTAAGTATCACTGTACTGCCATGATTAAAAATAGCAAATGATAATGGTACCACTAAAAAACCTTTTAGACTCACCATTACCATTATTAATTGCTCTTTACTATAAAGCGTCCCCAGTGAACAGTGAGATGGGGCACAGGCAAGCGTCTAAGGCTCCCGGCTACAATATACTGCCTTTCATCTCCACCTTCAAGAGTCAGTACTTGTTTTTACAACCAAAGTCCCAGTATTTTATTTCCTAACCATACCCAGATCCACAGCTATGCAAATAATCACCAGCAACGTTAGTCACAGATTTGCGCAGGTCAGTTTCTACCCAGCCATCAGCTGCATTCGGCTCAGACTGGAACAGCTGAGCAGTAAGGTGTGAAAAGAGCCCTCCAGAGAGGACGGGAATGAGGGGTCTCCCTCCCTCTCTCTCTCCTTTGAGGATGATGTACTATGTAAAAACTAAATGGCTACAATAAAGTTGTCACAGGGTACCAATGACTTCTTCCATTACCAATCTCCCTTTAAAGCCACAAAGGCAGCAGCTAACATCTGTGGGTGGCTAGCTGAGTCCTCCCTGCAATAAAGCCAGGTCTTGGGGTTCAAGCAGTTACAACCCCCACCCCAGAACTTAGGTCATATGACCTAAATGTCTCCATAGATGTTTCCAGGGATCTACAGAGAGAGAAGGGACCTATTTTATGGAGGCAGCTGTGAGGACAGATACATATATGGAAGCAATTACTCCATCATTAAAACGAGGGGAGGTAAATAACTAAAACAAACATGGGAGATCTTTATGCAGGAGCTGTATTTCACCATATATCCATTTCATATCTAGCAGTAACAGGCCTTCTGATCTACCATATTAACAAAAAAATCTTACTAGCTGCAAAGGATGGACAGAAATCCTGCACAAAGGCTGACCTGTTCCATTGTAACATCAGAAAAAGACATGCTGGAGTTCTTTGCTAGGGATCCTGCATTAATTGCTGTATTCTACACCTAAGTTTTTGTGCTAATTGTTGGAGTAGAAACGGGGAAACATCAGAAGTCTTAACTTTACTCAAATAAAGCTTCACGGACAGCAGAATTAAGTCAAACAGGAGTAAATCTACTTTAAAGTTAAGAGGTAAAGATCTGCCTTCTGTTGTAAGCTAAAGTAGATATATTTGTCTCTGAGACTCGGACCAGCACAATGCAAATATCATACCTGAAGATTAAACAACAATGTAAGCTCTGCATTCCCCGAGTGTTGCATTCTAGCCCTTGAGAAACCCTTAAAAAGCAATCTGCTTTGTATTCTACAAAACTCATAATAGTGCTACATAATGTTACAGGTCAGCAAGATGTAGTTGGGCCCTAGCCAGCATACATATGAAGACCGGCAGTTTGAAGACTAGCCTTCTAAAGGTTATGTACACGCTTAAGAGCTTGCATGAAACTGGAACACCATTTCCAACAAGAGGAGGCCTGTTCCTCAGTATTGACAGCCATTTGGTTAACTGAAAGGTTCTTTTCTCATCCCCCAAAACAGAGTTCAGGTCCAAAGGTCTCTGTCAGCAACTGCGTATCTCTGGTAAGATGCTTCTGTCAAGACTGATATGTCTCTATTCATGCCATGTAAGTGCCATACCCCCTCAGCTTCCCTGAAGCTACTACTTTAACTGCAATTAACAGTGACAATGGATTCAAAAAATTCAGCTCCTCATCACATCAATTTCATTATTCTCTTCTATATTCCCACAAAGATTTGCCCAGTCCCACACTCCAGTCTCCTCATCCCTATTCCAGGACAGCAAAAAGACATTGCCATGTATGGGCTCTGCTAACTTAACCAGGATGCCAGTGCAAAACTCTCACAGACACTGCTTTGGAATCCAAAAGGCGTTCACACAGACTTTCACACTTCCAACTGCACAAGACAAAGGCAGATGACTTGCACTCCATTTCAGCTTGTGCAAAAGCAATGAATATTCACCTGTCTAAACCAATCTCATGACTGGAAAAAATCTAATAACCTGGATATTACGAATACATTCTGGACTGCAGATGGACAAGCTTCAGTGTTTTGTAGTCACTCATGCACATGGGAGCTTCTCACTTGACCTCACTTTACTCACCAATCAAATAAATACTCTAAAAATAACCAAGAACAAAGACCATCTTTGGAGGAGGTTGTGAAGACTGATTAGCTACAGCATGCACATTTCATCCTTAAGTAATGCAGCACATTTACAGAGTAATACAATAATATGCCTCAGTTCATGGGGCTACAATCTAGGAGTAGTTCCTAACTCCAAAAGCAGTCCACCTGAAACCAAATGAAAAAGATACTAATCCAAAGGAAAAACATAGTGCACTATGGCCCACATCTTTTGTTTTTCTGATTAGAATATTATCATCATTATAAACTTCCAGGGCCAAGCAGCAATGGCTGACATCTTTGCTGAGAATATATTTTGCACAGTTCTCTACTATAGGTAAGGATCTTCTGGACAGTTAGTACAGCAGCTATCTCCCATGGAGAATACGAATTAGAATGTCTCCACTGCATGCATATGATCGGCCAGTAAGGATGAAACAACAATCTCTTTTGAAAGGCCTTCAGAAACATATAGCGTATAACATGCATTTCATGGTGGGCAACCTAGAAATTATTTTAGCAGATACCAAAGAAATGGTTTTACCACTTTTCTTCCAAGGCAGAAATAATGTCTATTTAGCTTGTTTGTTTGACTAAAAAATAAAAGGTAAATGCAATTACTTATTAGGGTTTTTTTTTTTTTAATGTGAAACTGACAGTGGTGTAAAATTACACCCACTAATGCTCATCCACCAGTGAAATGCTGTGTGCTTATCAATGGGCGCCACTGTGCGATGAAAACTGTGTTGCTGACTGGCTGGATGACACTGCTATGGAAAGAGAAGTATTAATCTGCAATATGTAGCACCACCTAGAACAAGCCACAAGAGGGAGTGTGCAACCTACGGCACAGGAGAGAGGAGAGCCTGCTATGTGGACTGCTGCAACAGACACAGGCAGGACATTGTTAGAACTGAAGGCCAGCCTAACAGGGCTGGGGAAAACAGTGGGGCAAGAGAAGGCCAGAAAGGAGCTAGAAAGCAGCAAGAACAAACCTAGGTTGTAGGAAAATCAAACTCCCGACAGGATAAGCAATAAACCGGAAGTTCTTTAGCGGTAACAGACGGGGAGAATTGAACATTCCTCAAGGTAAGGCAAGTCCCTATCTATTCGGTTGCTCAGATGGAACCCATCATTGCAAATCAATTGCAATCAATTGCAATCCACCTCACTACCACCTGCTGGAGGTGACTTGTTCCTTGAACATAGGTCTTAAGCTTCAATAAATGCCTCTCATCCCTCATGCCCACTGATGCTACTGTGTGATGAAGTGCTTAGAACTTAGCAAATAACACTAATTAAATGTGTCCTGATTTTTCTGTTTTAAATGTGTCTGGACTTCTCTGTTTTAAAATGAGTTCTCAGCATCACAATATGTGGCCTGCTCACATCTGTGAAGAAGCTCCACAAACCCTACTGAACCAAGAAGAACTACAGTAACATTTGCATCAAGAATGTGAAATGTACAGTGTTCCCAAAGGATCTGAGCTCAATTCACCCAGCTTACCACTACAGTTTCATATTTTGTGCTTCCCATGAAGTATTAATTAATGCCAGTTGTAAAGAATAGGTTTTCAGAGACTTAGCAGACCACTATTAAAGAAACATCAGTGCTAATCATGTACATCAAGGAAAGACATCTCATAGAAAGTAAAAGGCGTATTCAGACATCCTCCCCTCACCCCTGCCCACCAAGCATGTGAAACACCCCTATGTCACTGCCCATCAAAGCTAGGACTTGAGCCAATTTCCTGGATGGCACCTAGAAAGATTATATATCAGGTTTTTTTCCTCCTAAACCCGTAAGTTTTAAGGCCAGAAAGGAACACTGTGCTTATCTCCTTCTCTGAACGATCTGAAAAGCAGAGAAGGCAAAATCTATCAGGAACGGCTTAGTTCAGCCAAAGCATTATTACTTGTGGCTAATTCTGCATCTAACATATAAAAGTACAGTAATCTCGTCCCTAGGCTGCAATGAGCAATTATCAGGGTGCTCAGGAACCAAAGGGAAAAGAAACAACCCCCAAAGCTGCACATCCCCTTGATTATTAGAAGAAATAAACACTTCAGAGAGGGGAACACTGTTAATGTCACTTCCACAAATAACTTGGTTTTCCAGCACAGCTCTTCTTTTTGTGGATGGTGCTTCAGCCAGCTGTTTCTCCTGCAGGTCCCTAGTTCCCTCAGACACCAGGACATCTGGGTGACATGTCATAAAACACTTTTGAGACAATGGCAGGCTTGCTGCCATTTAATTTTGCACACAGAAGCCATCTACTCACAGATGATGCCATTCAGATTGTACATGACAGGAAAAGAAACTGCCCTAACTTCAATGAATTTAAACCTATTATTTTTGTGCCTACAATTACTTTTGCTGTTTTAAGTCAGTCACTCGTAACATACATACACTGCATTTGGACAAGACTCGCTGTCTGTACAAGAAAGGGTTCTCATTCACAATTGTTCCATCACACTTCCCAGTCCTTGTAAACTAGGATCAGAGTTAACACGACACAGATGGTAACTAAAGATAATAAAACATTTCCTTAAATATCTGCATGGTGTAAAGCTGTACAGAACTTAAAGCAAATGCCATTACCATTTAAGCAAGCTACTGGGTTCCACTCCTCAATGCAACCAGCATGCAGTTTTCTTTCATCTCTGTGCATCATGGTTTCATCCAATCACACCTGTAAACTTCAACCTAGAACAAGGCCTGGACAGATCCTTCTACTAAAAGGCCTCTGGAGCGCTTCTAAAATACTCTCTGCTTCTGAAATGACCTATTTCAGCAACTAAGTCTGCTATGCTTCATTTAAATAATGAAGCCTTATATTGTAGGTCATCAGTACACAGGCGATGAAATGATCAGAGCTTCCTTGTCTTCCCAAATGGCAGGATGACACCTCACCAATATTTCATTTAGACTGCCTGCCATTTGGGGAAAAGGCACACGCCTCAAATGCATTTCTGCACTCCTCTAGGATGAGGATATATTAAGAGGAAGTCCTTTCAACTTCCAGGCTGTTTCCACCAACTGTATTCATTATCATCTTCTCACTTCCTCTCAATCCATTCCAATCCTGCTCTCTTTTGCCCTGACAGAAGTTAAGCTCTCCAAAAGAATCACCCTTACTAATCTTGCTCCATGTTCACACAAGACTTCATACACTGAGACCCTAATCTTTGCATGGTTTTTCTAAGCACAATCAAAGCTCAAGGATGATACCAGTTTTGAAAGCATTCATCTTCTGGGAGCCTATCAAGTACTATATATGAGATCAATTATGAACACACATCAAGGCTTTATCACTGCAGTCAAGGACAAGCATATACTATTATCCACCATAATTCAGACAGGGGTTTGTCTCAATGAGACAGCAGAAGATCAACAGTCAAGGGATGGCAAAAAAGACCTTGTGCTCCCATCTTCCATCATCTCAAAATCCCTTCATGTGGAAGGATGAACCGACATCAAACCTAAGCCAGTGCAATGGAGAAGTAATAATAACTTGCTCCCACTGAAAGTAACAGGTTCTAGATGCCTACTACCATCAGAATACTTTAAAAATTTCAGTGTAAGATAGCAGGGTCTGCAAGCTTTCTGGCCCAACTACCTCTGCCAAACCCCAAATATGGCACAAACTACCACAAGCCATTCATCAAACTTTGCTTAGAATTCCACTGTTAAATACGGCTCCACCAACAGGATGGCAAACCACCCATGGGCCTCAATTTCAGAAAAGCTCTTCTATGCAATCCATTAATATTGCTCCTCTTTGTACTCCACACAGCAAACGTTGAATTCCTATGATTTTAACCGTAAGTCCTGCAATTCTGGATGGCTTTTTTAAAAAACACTGACCTCTGTAATCCAGTGATTAGGTTTAAAACAAAACAAAAAACTGCTTTGTTTGCCTTCCCTCCCCCCCTTTAGATATATTTTTATCCTTCATGATTTTTTTGCAAGAAGACTTGAAAACATGACCTAACTGTTCCCTACAAAAAGAAACACAGGACAGCTAAAAAACCCCATAGGATTAGTGTCACTATTACATGTCACAAACTGATCATGATGTCTGGGATCTGACATATGAACTTTGGAGCTCTTAGGGCTATCAACATGCAAGTTTTGTAAAACCTTGTCCTCTATGTCACCAGCTCTGCTTTAGTAAATACATTATTTTTAGGATTCTTCTAATCTTTCTAACATTGGAAACCAAATGCAGGCTTCCGAGCCACCCCTCCCCTCCCATCCCATTTGAGACTGGTTCCTCTGTGATTAATTACACCAACATTATGGGTTCTGGGATATAAATCTGGAAAAACTGAAAAAAAAAGTTATTGTTTGTGCACCACTGCATCTGAACTGTGACTTTCATATGAAAGCAAGACTAAAAAGAGTTTTGAATTTTTCCTTATTGAAATAATCTCATTGTCTGATACCTTAAATGATACAGGTTTATTTTTGACTCCTGTATAGGTGAAAAAGGTTCCTTTAAAACTCTCACCTGACCTGCCTGGGTATATCTTATGACTGAGAATTTTAAAAAGTTCAGTAGCAGACAACTGATCTACACTGTTCACCTGTGGAAACCAGACTGAACCTGTGCTAAAAGCTACTGCATTGAATGTTACAGAGGCTTAAAGAACTTCTTTACTGCTTCATTTCCCAGGACAGCAGTTACGCAGTGTCATATCCTACAACTCAGTTTTCAAACAGTGTCCAGAGCATAAATAACAAGGAGCATTCTCTGTAGAAAAAAGAAAGGGAGAGAAAAACTACTGTATCTCTCCTTCCTCCTTAGAAGCTCACTTCTCATCCTAATTATGGTACTTACAAAAATACAGAAAGGGAGAGAGGGGAATTCAGCAGCAGACAACTGCTGGGACTGGCCTCCCCAATCTGCACTACACAACTGCTCCTGCCTGCCACTTCTGCATTTTTTTTCTACATGTTTTATTAGAAACAGATGAGGCCCCCGGCTAGTATATTATCAAGTCCCCTCTACACAGCTGCACAACTCTGAAATTGCAGAAATAGCAATCTCCTGAATAAATTTCTCCCACCACTAACAACTGCTTTCTTTTCTGTAATGAAGACCATAGTGGGTCTGGAAAGCATTCTTCCAGTGTCAAGAGCCATGGTCGGATTTAGTTTGAGCCACAATGTATTTCTGTATTCCACAATGAGATTCTATGGACACGTGCCAGATGACTTCCCCCATGCTCAGAAGTCACAGGGAAAAGCAGCTAGTATACAGTCTGCAAGAAGCATGAAGATGATGGGCTCAGAAGCAGGCCAGGGAAGTAAAATAAGAAGCACTTCTTATCTTGTAGTCATTTGAGTGAAATGAAAAACACATCTAATACTCCTAAATTGCTTCTGTTCTGCTTAGTTCAATCAAATAAGGGATATATACCCAGCAGCAGAAGTTCCAAGAACAGGAATTGAAGCTGCAGTGCTTTGGGTCCTTAAAGCAAATCAGCAAGCACTCTCTGCCTAATAGCCTTATCTTGCACATGGTAACTCCCAGCAGCACTGGAGCAGATCTTTGCCAAGAACTGGAAACACAGATCTATATTTGCAACATAACAAGAAAATACCTGGTGGAACTACAGCACCCCATTCACAGCTGTATCTGATTGTTAACTGTTTTTTGCTGTGTTCAAAAACACAGGCATCTACTATATTGCCCTGTATCCATGGCCCTACTCAGGTCTACAAACGTCCCCATGAAGCTGGTACTCTGCAGCTCATTCCCATCTAGCACTGGGAAATTAACTTCACATCATTCTGATAACTTTGAACAAAAATTACTCTGTGAAGGCCTAATGCTAAAACAGAATTTGCTAGAAAAACTCCCATGAATTTCAGTGGCCTCTAGATAACTATTTATGGATAGCTATTATTATTGGTTAACAGAATGTGTCAGTTATCTGGGAGGTATCCCCATAGGTTTCATTCCCCTCTTTGATGGTCCAGTACAAGTCAGATTCTGTCTGAAAGATTCCACTACATAGCATTTCCTTGGAAGCAGTTATGCAGTGGAGGAGGCAGGCAAGTTGATAACATATGCCAAGGAAAACAGGGAAGAATCTCTCACTCATTATCAGTTGGGACAAAATTGGAACCCAAGTATCATAAAAGGAAAAACAAACTACCACAACCAAACACACCAAATTCAAAAGCGGAGTCAAGAACAGAGACCAGACCCTCAATTTCTGTTCCTATGGTCTATGCATCAAGACAGACTGCATTCCAGGTCTGAAAATACAGCAGTGCAAAAAGCCACACCACATAAATAGCAGTGCCTATACAAAGAGGTCTGAGAAATACCAAAGATTTATTATAATGCAGCATTCAAGACCTTTCATCTGAGAACAATCCTTTCACAGGACCTCAGGAGTGGGAAAATTTACTCCGTCTTACTTGCTGACTGAACATCAAAAGTGCGTCACAAATGTCACATGTTTCTGCCAGAGCAACAGCACTTTCTTCATCTTCACCTTGCAGCAAAACAGACCCCCTAAAGCAGAAATGAGATAAAGGCTGATTTTAAACATAGAACAATGCTCTGGAAGAAGGATTGCAGGGATTGTATTTACCTGAGAAAGCAGAAGAATAGCTGATGAGTGCCCCAAGTGGCCCAGTTCATGAGCTCCAGACAGGAAAAGGGGATTTATAGCTTTGTCTCTTGCTCTGCATCGTCTGCTAGGATGAGTAAAGCTTTAAAGTTTAAATCTCACTCCTCCTCTGTTGTTCTTTTGGTTCCCATTACATTCAAGCTGAATCCCACACTGGTATATCATTTTGCAATAACGCAAAAGCTCCTCTGTCAAGGAAGTGCTAATTTAGGAACCAATTTCCTACAGAGGCAATACCCCACTTGTTTCCATTCTCACCAGGCCAGGGAGTTTTTTGATCTTCAGAGAAGCAGAGATGGAAGAAAAGACACAGCTAAAACTGAAATTCAGCAGATGAAGATGAAAATAAACCACAAATGTTTTAAAACAGGCAGTTCTGTGAAGAGTGGAAGAAAGCCTGGTTGTCAGCAGATTATGTTTCAATCCTACACGGATTTTCCGATATACAAAATAAGGAACGAGCACAAGCTGCAGCTTTTCTCTCAGTGGGGAGAGTAACAGTCTCTCCCTTGCATAAAGCTAATCAGAACACAGTATATTTGAGACGTTTATCCCCTCATCAGAACTGGCTAAAATAGGTCAGCATGTTAAAAGGTGACTGGAAGAAACAGGCACAAGCATCCAAGTCCATTACTTCCGTAGGAGACAGTGCTAAAAAGCCCACAGGGATGCAAAAGAATAAGGCATGAACCAAAAATCTGCATTACTGCATTTGTACACTGTGTACATTTTAAGAGGGATCCTCACAGAAGGAGTCAGTATTACTTGATTTGATGCAGAATCAAGGGTTCAGGCAATACACCTCGAAGGGGAAACCAAGAATAAGGAACAGAACAGAGAAAGGAAGAAGTTTTTTTGAGTGACTGAGGTGGCGAGCAGCAGTCTGTCAGTGAAAATATTAACTGCTAATGATGCTAATGAAACTGCCGAGAAAAGTTGTTCAGCTCACTCCCCAACTGTTCCAAAGCTCATCTAGTACATAAACATTTCTCTTTGACATTATTCATTTTTAAACAAATGTCTCAATACAAGAACTAAAGCCCGCTCTCTGTCCTCTTGCACAAAATGCATGCTGCAGATACTGCACTGAGGCTTGGCCAAATAACTGTGATGTTCACAACTGAGCTCTCTCTCACACTAATGTCAAAGATTTTAATCATTGCCCCTCCCTCCTCAAATTAAGCGCAGCAATGCGATCCTCAGCAGAAATGTTGCCTTATCGGAAAATATAGGAGAACCTGTTGCACAGAAATTAGCATAGCTAGCAATCAATTATGGAAGTAAGAGAGAGCCACCAGTACCTTAAGACTTTGTTGGTCCATTTACCCTGTGACACTTCAAGGAACAGAAGAGAAAAAAATTCCCTGTGAAACAATTGATGGATATTTTGGCTTTACACATGCTTGTGGAAGCCTTTAAAAGATTTTCCTTTGATCAAAAGGATTCCGCATCTCAACTTTCCTCTTTAATTATCGCTGCTATTTGGTTACAGTGCGGGGGGGGGCAAAACACACCAACAGGGTATCTGACAAAGAGACATAAAAGGAGAAATTAAAAGAAACATTTCCCAGTAAGGTTGTTCTGCAGTCTAAAGCCCTGTGTGTCCTGATGAATATCCAAAGATTCCCTACCTCCCTAAAAGATCTGTATTGATTTTGCCCTTTATTCACCTGTGTCTGATCCAGCCACAGCTTGTCTCTAGTCCATCTCAGAGACCTGAAGCACTGTCCTTGAGAGAGAATCACCTTACCCTTAAAACCTGGAATATTATCTCACCTTCAGAGCTGTGGCCCCCATATACAAAGAGCTAGAACAGCTGTTTATACAAATCAGTGCATTCATATTGACTTCAGATGAGCTGCTTCAATTTATGACAGCAGAAAATAAGCCCATGGTCACATTAGCTTGTACTCTGAAACTGGCTGTTCAAGCTATCTATTATGTGAAGAAAGCAAGAGCATGAGAGTCAGCTTCCTATGGCTACTCTATTCCCATGCATTCATCTCATCTGGCTCTGCTCTCAACCAGGCTGCTCTCTCAAACCTTTTGCATCTTTTGCACTCCTGAAAGCACATCAGCACTGGAACCATACAGAAGACTGGGCATACCTCCTAGTGACATGTCCCAGTGTGCTTCACGAAGGCTCAGGGTCTGTAATGCTCTAAGAGTGGTGGAAAGCACCATACCTCTTGACACCCA
The DNA here is from genome assembly GCF_036417845.1 of Apteryx mantelli. Classification (NCBI taxonomy): domain Eukaryota; kingdom Metazoa; phylum Chordata; class Aves; order Apterygiformes; family Apterygidae; genus Apteryx; species Apteryx mantelli. The sequence continues at coordinate 2,203,710 of NC_090000.1, forward strand.
ATTTTTTTTTGAGCCTGCACAGAACAAAAAAAACAGAATGAGGCTGGCTCAACTAAGCAACTGGGTCCTGTGTGCAGCTTGCACTCACAGTGGGTTTTTTTTTTTTTTTCCAACTTAACTGTATCTCCAATAGTGGTTATGGTTCTGAGGAGAAATAAATATATAAACAAGCTAAGGCCTGCAACAAGTCTAGGAATGTGGAGAAAAAATTCTGCCTCTGAATCATCTCTAGCATACTCAAGAGAAGTAGAAACAACAGCAAGATAATGCCATGGACCGCGCGCACCTTGTCACCTGGCTGATCTACATTTCCATTTTAGCAAGCTTTGTCTGGCAGCTCAGTCAGCTGGTGTCTTAGTAGACAAGTGCTTAGCCAGAGGCACAGCAAGCGTCTCTAACAGCAGGATGTCCAATGCCAGCAGGGTCTCTGTTTTGTTGACAGGAAGGTAGGTTTTTAACCTAAGAACAAAACTTCTTTGCCTATCTTGGTGCGTAGTATATTTTTGATATATGCAAATTATTACCATAAATCCCTGGAGCCTACTTGTGCTCTTCCCTGTCCCACTAATTCAGATATAAAACAATGCTTTGGTAGAGCTTCCTGGAAATTACCTTGTTTCACACAGCAGAAATCAGTAATACGCAGCAGACAATGCAATCAAGTTCTGAAAGTGAACAGACTGTGTAAGCTATATATGTGCTACTAGAGCTGGGCTGCCTTATATTCACTGCAAATCTGCCCCCTGCATTTTAAAAGTGCTTTGAGGCCCCAGATTCAACCTGGTTACTATACTTTAGCTTTTTTAGAAATAATCACAAAGCCATTTATCATCTTTGCCTTTTCTCTCATGTAAGTGTTTCTATACTACTTCATCTCTAAGGAGGAGAGGGAATGAGATGTTAACTATCTGATGCTCAAAGCAATTCCACAATAACAACCAAATGACTGAATAACCTTAAAATAGCAAACCAGTATGCATAAACAATGGGGGAAGGGAGCAAGGGAATTCTCACAAAGCTACCAGTTAGGAGCTTACAATAGGAAAGATGTCCGAAACCAATGACAAAATCTTCACAGGATCCTCTTAAAGATGATGACAACTAGTATTCTTAAGGATATTACAGTATCCAATTATTTACAGATCTATGTGCATGCTAGACGTGTTAATGCAAACCGAAATCATGAAATGACTGTGATTTGCTTTCAAGGGCCCTTTATTTCTTCCACAATGTACAACAAAAGCAGTAAAGCAAGCCATGCTTCATGCAAACATGTAGTAAGTCAGAGACTAAGGTAGCCAAATGAATTGTCCTATGAAGAAAACCTAAAACAGAAAGAGGTTTCATTAGGATGAATGCAGCATCATTAACACTAAATTACTGGCTGCAGAAGTTAAACACAGAATATAAGTAGACTTTGAAGCAAGCCAAGCAAGCCAATGGTTGCATCAAACAAGGTCAAACATCCTACTGTCCCAATGATTACACCGAGAAATCTTGTTACTGGACAGCATTAAGAGGAATTTACTGGCACTTTTATGTTTTACACTCGCTCTTAGAGCACTGCAGTTATTCAAACTATTTGGCATGCTGAGTTTACAGCAACAAGGGAACTTTTGTTTCTGGTAAAGCAAAGGACAAGACAGACAAGGACAGACAAAAATGAGAGGAAGAGAGAGACAGAAGATGACAAAGCAATGTAGCTGTAATGCTGCACTGAAGGGAGGGTCTTACCGGATGTTTGAGTGGAAACACTTCTTAAAACAATGGCAAGCAACACAGACTTGATGCACAAAACAAAGGAATTACATTGCCAAGGGTAATTCCATTACTTTTCAGCACAGTCAAGTTCATACCATATGTCAAGCATAATGAATAAAAACAAGACAGAAAAAGATATTTTCAGGCAGACCCTCTCTGTTGCCTCTGTGCTACACTACCACACTATGATTTATTTACAACCATGCTCTGGAAAAGGCTGCTTTTTTCTGTTTTACTCCTAAACTAATCTAGCTATAGGCTGGACAAAATTTCAGAAAAATAGCTTGACTGTCAATGTTGGGAGTTGGATCCAATATAAACACAATCATGGTTAAAGGAAAGAAAGAAGGAAAAAAATTGCTTGTATTCTTTATTTTTACTGTGCAAGTTCCTTTAATTTATTAATATTGATTTGTACAATTCTGCAATTAAGTGGCTTCCATAAGAGGTACCATGCAATTTCTTACAAATAGACTAATCAATAAAGACAGTCACCAATCACCCAAACGAGATCCAACTGGAAATCTCTACTGAATTCTCACTGGAGTCCGATAGCCAGCCCAGACTTCCTCCACCATCCACACCATCACCTGCTAGAGAAAATGCAGACATCCGCCCGCTCCCCAAAATCAGACTCCAAAATGGGAAGTGAGTTCCAAAGACCTGAACGGCAAATAGTCTGCCAGTTGTACCCTCCTCCTATTACCACCAATGTTTAGGAATGTGACAAATTTCCCACATGGTCACCTTGAATAAGGATGTCACTCAGGATGGTACAGCAGTTTATGGGGACCACCACATGACTCCTGTGGGAGTTCATGGCTGAGATCCTAGTTCACACTGTTGCCCTCTGAGCTCTACGTATTTCCAAGAGGGAAACTCAAAGGGATAGGAAAATCTGCTTACCGCACTAGCTATCTCATTCTCCTTGCAATGAGTAGTAGTATCATGTTTCATGTGAAAAACATCCCTCAGCTTTCCAAAATAATCACCTGTTAGAAGAAACATTCCAAGAGGGGGGAGGGAGCATTGAAAGTCCAAGACGACCCATACTGTGCGATGCTCACAAGCTTCCTGCCAAATCCCCCTATAAGATGACTTTCCTGCAAGAAGTCCAACAGGACCCAACACATGTTCTAGTTAGCAGTCTTATAGAATAAACCTGATCTCATGATGCATTCAGGCATCATCTGCATTTCAGGGATTTTTCTGTGGTTAACCCACAGTGTCCTCAGGAAAAGTAAAACTTTAAGGGGGTTGGTGTGTTCAGCATAACAAGAAAAAAAATAGCAGGGGCTTCTCAATTTAAAAGGCATTATCTATGAAACAGCACCCTAAACATCACTTGCTAAAAAAAAACACTCTCCAGCTACAAAGAAAAATTTGGAACACATTCTATTTAGGTCCACCAATAAATGCCACAAAGTTATGTATAAAATTGCAGCACAGGCATGGACAGCAGGTGCATGTCAAAAATACTGGGGGGGGAGTGAAATCAGATGGAGACAAGAGATGGGTGAATTGAGATGCATATCACCTTGTCTTAGCAGAAGTAGTCTCATAAGCAACTCTATACTCTTGAATATCTTTTCCACGGTACCATAAATGGCTTGAGTGACTAAGCTGGGACATGCATTCTGAATTTGGGGAACAAAAACGATACACTTCTAAGAAATCAGTGCAAAAAGTTGTGACTGTTATTTCAGAACCTGTTCATGAGCCTCTGATGCTGACCAGGCTTTTCCACTCTGTGCCCTTCACCATCATTTGAGATCCCTCTTCACCTAAGAAAATGTAAGATAAACCTATGTAAGCCCCCCTATGTCTAGGGGGAAAGAAAAAGAAAAAACAGGGAAAACAAAAATACCTACTTCTCATTTAATTCCACCCAGTAACCCCACTAACCATCACTCTGAACTATGTGACACCAGCCTATCCCTCATATACACCATGGTATGTTAGCATAACTAAAGCACCCAAAGAATGAGGCATGAAAAAAGAAGCTATAAACAAGAGCACTCAGGTCACTGCAGTAAATCACAGCCCTTAATTTCATGTGAAAGAAGGGAATGTTAGACTAACACAGGACCCTCAAAGAGTCCTTTGTTATGGTGGAGGCCTGTGCATAAATAAGTTTCCGAAGCCCAGAGAAAGGAGGTTTAGAAAGGAAAGTGCCTCTGGATTATTTGCCTTATTTTAATCACCTTTTAGAGAGTAAAGAAACTGATAAGCAAGCAGTGATAAAACTGACAATTAACCTTCCCCTTAGCACATATGAGTGCTACTGAAACAGTGCAAATAAAGTGGCTAAAGAGCTCCTCCAAAGAATCCTGTTATACCTTCAAAATCACAAGAACATAGGAGAAACACACTTAGCCTTTCTACCTTTATTAACAGTGCAGATCATATGATTACCAGTCATATGATCAATACACTTAGCCTTTCTACCTTTATTAACAGTGCAGATCATATGATTACCAGTCATATGATCAATACAGTTTAAAACCCCTGCTGTGATACTCCATCAGATAAATCTCTAACTAGACAAAAACTAGACAACCGTTGCACGCTGCACTTATGCAGTATTTTAAGTTGCTGGTTATTCCCCCCCCCCCCACCCCAACATTGATAGTGTGTTTTTTTCCAGCACTGCATATCTTGTCTTATGTAAGAATTACCAGCCTTAGTAAGCTTAGTTTAAAAACCTCCATGTGAATGCCTGTGATAAATTGGGGAATGCTACCAAAGATCCAGACAGCACTGTTTGTGGAAAGTGACTTATCTCTCAACACTCGATCATGAGCTTCCCATTACTTAACTGAGAAAGCCCTGAAAGGTCATATTTGACCAAAGAGTAACCCAAGCAGCACAGCTGGAAATTCCCCAACATCAGTGCTGTTTTCTCCACTGAACCACAGCTATCGAAGTATGTTTGAAAAAGAGCCTTCAGAACAAAACAGTCAAAAAGCCGAGGGCATTAGAGTGGAGCCGAAAGAAATTATTTAAAACCCCACAGCAAAACACCACATCAGAAATTAGTGGAGGGACCATTAAAGTAAATGGTTTATTTTTACAGCAGATTAATGCAAGCAGCTGAGAGGGGAAAACACATTTCCTTTCCTGGGTGATAGTTATGTTGAATGCAGAATTGATACATGCTTTTCTTCTATCAAGAATCATGACAAAGCCAGCAATATGCAGTGTCCCCAATGTGCTCTTCCAAAGTGGATTTCACATCTGACAGCTTTTTTCTCTTTTTCCCTAAAAAGGAATATTTGTGTGGGAATGGGAACATTTCTAATAAGAATTGAATTACCCTAATCTCTGGCAGAACGTGCTGATGTCTATAATTAAAGACCTTCAAAATGGATGCAGCAGTTTTAGAAAACTGAATCCCACATTAATTATACCCTCACAAGCAGATACAGCATTGTTATGTATTATAAATGGAACTGTTATCAGCACATGATGTGACTGGTCATTAAACCACATGGGAGAAAAGTAGCTGCACTTGTATTCCATATGCACCATCCTCTGTGCTTCTTCCAAAAGGAAGAGAGAGCATGCTCAGACGGTAGTCATCAGTATATTAAACATCATTTAATCATAAGGTTAGATTGTTTGTTAAGGGATATGTCAAACTGCAAATCAAACCCCTAGGATATGCTCAGCTACTCTTCAGCCTCTATCAGACATGCTGCCAAATGCTAGTGTTAGCAGTTTGATACAGCAGTGCTTTCCCAACTGTGAACCGTTAGCCTCTAGGAAACCTTTCGCCCTTAAGCTACCGTAACTGCCTGCTGCTTCAGGAATGAATTCCATTGTTAAGCCTTAAGACTGATACCATAAAGTTAAACAAACGTTTGCTCTGTTAAACGGGCATCATCTGCAGATGACAAGCAGCCTCCTTCCAAATTTCCACCATTTCCCTACTTGCTCAAAGACAGCAACAAAATGGTGGTGCAGAAATAAAAATGCATCTTAGTCCTTTACGAGAACCTCAGATGTAGCCAGGCCCTTTTCTCAGCCACACTTCCCCCACTGCAATTTCTTTTCTCTTTAACAAAGAGGCTGGTATTAACCCACAAAGCATTAAAACATAGTGTTTATCTCTACAGAATGAAGGAAGTTCCTTTGCTTCAGTAAAGACTGCAATCCTAAAAGATCATCTCCAGTCCAGGATTAATTCCTCAGAGCAGGTGCACCAGGGAATTTCACAAGTCTGAGTTTCTTGGCATGGTGGGGCGGGGAGTAAAATCTTCTAGAAGAGCACATTAAAAACAGGATTGCTGTGATTGCAGAGTATGGCCCTGAGGCAGAAAGTAAATAGACAGGCTAACGTGATTCAGACTGCAGATCCCAGCCAGACGCTGGAACACTTCCCTCTGGAAGACAGATCAGAGTTTGCAGAGCTGCTGGACTGTGTTTTCCACAGCAACATTTTGCAGAGAATAAGTAAACCACACAATCTCCCATTAAAAAAAAAAAAAAAAAAGTTATTTGTACAAATGCAAATGCTACAATTTATGCTTCCACATGCCTCTACAATTTCTTCATTAGAAATTGCTTCTCTGTAAATCTTTTTTTTTTTTTTCTTTTTTTAAATCTACAAATATTTCCCCATCACCACTGTGGCTGTATCCAGCCCCGGAGCTGGGCAGAATGCTGAGGAGAGACATGCAGTCTACCTACAGAATATGTCTACACTACAGTGGAAATGCTTGACCGCAGCACTGCAAGTGAACACTGGCAGTGGACGTACAGCAGCATGGGAGCAGCTTGTGCTGCCAACCTAGCAATTACTCAGGATCCCTCACAAGCTCCAGCTCATGCCCACTGCACCATCACTTTTTTGTTCCATGAGCACAGTCACTCCTTCTAGAAGAGGTGTTCCTCAATGAAGCTTATGGAGTTAGGGCAAGCAAACCTTGACACAGAGACACTGGAGATATGATGCACTATTACTTCTCTTTGCGGTTGCCAATAATTATTAGTACACATCTAATATTGTTTTTCAAACGTCCCTTTTCCCTCAGTTACCAAGATCTGCACATTCAGTTACAAAGAATAATTAAGTTTGATGATGCTTATTTTTGAACCAGTTTGAAAATCCACTTTTTAATTTATGTAACCCAAGCAACACAGAAGACTCAGTGTGTTTCAAACACCTTTTATACCTTTGCCAATGGAAGTATGCCAACAAAGAGCTTCTCTTCTGCAAGTCATGTTTTCTTGCATTATGTTCAGTAATGCAAGACCTTTACTGAAGGTACTAAAGGTACTTTTCTTGATCCCAGTAATATGGGTCAGTAAGAGCATAAGTAATAATCTATGCACTGCAAAGTCACTGTCACTGTTACCTCAAATATACTGACAGCAACTAACATATCTTGAATCACCAAGACTTGCCTAGGAAAGAAAATGCAGAGAGAGCTTATGAGAACAAGACAGTTAGAATTCATTTATTTTTTTGCAATTGGCTGAGAATAGCAAACAGGACATTGAAATTGCTTAACACAGATTCCTTAACAGTCCTGAAGCACTCATTAAAATCAAAAGGTTATGCCATTCATTTCACTGGAAACACAGGTTAAAGGGCTGTGACACACAAGTGAGGCACCCAGTCTTAACAACTTAATGTAAGCAATAACAGACTGCACATGCCATTAGCCCACATATTAGCTAAAATACCCATCACCGAGGTTTCCCACACACCTTCAATAAACTAAAAGGCACAAACACGCCAATTAAAATGGCTCCAAACGTAGCCCACAGTAACTTGGTCATGTTGGAGCCAAAAGACATAGTCCTCCAGCAACAGGTCAGACTGGAGTCAGGATATCCAGTCCGGGATATCCAGGAAACAGAGTAAGATCCTGAACCACAGAAGAGGAATAGTTCTGGAATCTGCCACTATGAGAGGGAATGAAAATTTCATCTGGAGAAAACAGTCCTTCTTTCACAGAGCTGCTTTAAATGAATGCTTTACTTGATCAAAAACAATGCTCGTATGCAACCCATAAGGAGAAATATCAATGTTGCACTATTTGCTTAAAAACAAGCACCTAACCAGTTGTCCCTTAAAGTTAAGAGGGTTTCTGCTTGCCTGTTGTTTACTTACCATCACGTTGGATAAGACAGTGAATTTAAATCAATATGCTAATTGTCAGTGTACCAGCATACAATTGATAAGAGCAGAAGGAAATTAATTGGTGATAGTCTTTGTTTCAATCTGTTTTACATTGTTCTAAGGTCGGTTATCAAGTTACCCTAATGTATCATAGGCTTCAAATCAATAGGAAGTCATACAGACCACATACTTCCATCTAAATAATTACTCAGCAATGCCCTTGCTGAGCAACATAAGGAACAGAGGAACATAATACATCCCTCTGTTATTACTGAGCTTCATTACAAACATTTAGCCAATCAAACATGTCAGCTAAGTAGTCTCATCTCCAAATGTGGAGGGAAGAACTGCATATTTCACTAATGAAATTTGAAAACATACTGTGATGTCCTTTTCATTCCCAAGAAGAGACTGCCTCCATATTTATCATTCTTATGCAGTTTATGATCAGCTATGTCAAAGTTAATCAAAGCTAGCGCATAAGATAAACAGTGAATCATGACACTTGAGTTGAATTATCAACAACTGCATTTTACAACAGAATAATGACTAGATTTTCATGATCAAATAAGCCTTTGAAGATGTTAACTCAGAATTCAGAAGCATGATCAAAAGCTTCATTTTGAAATACCAACAATACACATTAAACGTATTTATTATAAACAGCTCTCAGTTTATGGGATAGTCACTATTTAGGAATGCCAGTTCAATGCATCCAGAACTCACTCTTTAGCTGTGACACAAAATAAGTCTGCTGTTCTTGTAATAAGGCACTACAAACTTGTGGAGCTTGTAATTGGTCAACTCCCCACTAGACGCAAATTCAGTGACATGAAGTCACGGGCTTTTATACTATATTTTAATAAGCACAATAACCCTTAAAAAGAGCTAGAACTAGAACTAAAAGACAAGCACGACCTTCACGTGAACAAAGTGAATTGGAAGAAATAGAAGAGAATGGGCATGAATGGCTGGCCTATTTAAACAACACAACAGAACAAACACTATTATCAAAAAGCAGTCAGAATCAACTCTGCAGAACATGTTCTTGCTGTACAGACTGTTCACGATTGGTTTTGCCACATGGACAAACCAAACACATTTGCCTCTCAAAATTAACAAACATCTACCCTCAATCATATAAAAACAATCAAGAAATCTGCATGCTAATGACAGCCAACTCTTGTAAACAAGGGACTAGAACTGGCATAATTCCAGATCAAAAATTGTGCATTCAGTAGGTAGCAGTATCAGAACGCAACTGTTGGGTACACAGAACAGTTGGAACTGGAACAAGTTTGTTATCTAGGAACTAAGACAATACTTACTTATTTTACAAATAAATAAATAAAAAGAAAAAAATCCTGTTCCTCCTAAACATCCAGAGGGACAGCTGAACAGACAGTCTTGAAAACAATCTTTCAGAAGACCACAGGGAACAGATTACACATGGTTTAAGCATATAATCCACTTCCAACTTCTACAGGTCCATATAAACAAGGCTAAAATGCGTGTTAAATAAGAGTCCCATGAAATTTGCATGTAAGACAATATGCAGTTACATAAACAAACATTCTTCTAAGCCATTTCCAAAGCAGCAAATTTCACAAAGCCAGAGAGAGTGTTTTAAATAGAAGTTGTGGAATAATTTTAGCTAAAGAGCATGAGCACTGATGACAATTTCTACATAAACAAGTGTTCAGACATGCAGACCCCTGAACTTATATTGCACTGAATTTTTAATACCTACACGACTAGGAGTCTACAAGCACAAGGGAAAAAGACGAGCAGGGAGACTGGACTTCCCACTGTAGGAAGAAATAATGCTGAGTAGGTAAACAGTTCCAGGAGAAACAAAAAAAAAGATGACTGTCAGACTAAGTCAGTCAAGCCAGCACAGATTTCAAGGCAAATCAGAATTATATTATGCCTCCTCTGACTTCTAACATATTTTACCGAAGTCTACCATACAACAGAAATGTATTGAACTACTTTAGTTAACTGATTACTAATTCACAAGATCTGACTTAATAATACAAATCTGAACACGAAAACAAACAAAAAAAGAACACTAAGATTCCACCACTTCCATTCTCAGTCTGAACAACCCTTTTACTCTGCCTGCATTCCCAAATAAACATAATTGATCTGCAGGAAATCACTCATTTAAGGTAACTGCTGTATGTTAAAGACAGATTTCTTCGGGATTATTTGATTATTGAAAGTAGCAAAAACTGTTTACAACTGTTTAAAACAATTGACAATGAAGAGAAACCCCTGTTTAAATGCAAAGCGTTGAAAAAACTCTGGTGAACTCAGAAGCGGTGCCTTGGATTCCACTGTGAAAGTGGCTACATTTGTAATTAAACCACCCCACAGTTATTAAAAACATTATTTCCAGTACTTCTCTTCTAGTATGTTCTATACTGAACCTATACTGAACTGCATATCTTTCGCATTTTAAGAACTGATGTAGAAGCTGATTATTCCTCTCAGATAACAGATACCTCAGATACCTCTTGGAGATATCTGAAGATAGCATGCTAGTACAATTACTGTTTCTGCGTAAAACAGTACAAAATAGATGGTATCGATATGTTTTTCTGGACTGGATTACTGAAACTACGAGGCTATTGAGAACTCTGCCACTGACCTTCTGCATTAACTTTGGCAAAACACTGCACATCTTTGCGTCTCTCCTATGATTCTTTAGCTTGACTTGTTTTTATCTATCCTTTATGTTAGTGACAAGTCAACAGGGCATCAATCTTGCCAGAATATTGGGGTTTACTGTCATACAAGTAATAACTATTAACAATAAATTGAGAGATATCACAGTCACATGAAGAATCCTACATCCATCAGTTTTCAAATGCACCTCTATACACTGCCATTTCCTTGAATATGGAAGCAAACACATAAAACCTATGCAATCTTGCTGCATTTCTGACAGGGCATCAATAAAAATCAAATTTACTTGTATCAAAGTCACAAAGAATTTATAAACGCATAGAAGCAACTGTTCAAAGGGCTGTGTGCTGGCACTGTTTAAAAACTAACAGAGGCAAAAATAGATTTTGCCACATGGTATTACAGAGGACCAGAAAAAAAACTAATCTTCATCTTGCATGTGGTATAATTCAATTTTCTTTTTAGGGCTTACTTATTTGCTATGCAGGTATCCAAGTATATCAGTAGAAAGAAGAACCACATAAACATTAACAGTATTAATGCTTTATATTTTCTCCCCCTTTGCTTTTGATGTACAATGTCTAAATATTTAGACATTAAACTCATCAACATTGGCTTTCCAGTGTCCTCTCTACCATTATCTATGTATAGACACAGCCAGAGCTTGCTTCCACATACATGAAATAAATGGTGTAACTACTTACCTCTTAAAAGGGAAGAGGAGAATGCTCTTCCACCCTGGGCCAGCACTGCACTTATATGAAAGCTTTTAATTGTTTCTTCAACTTGTATTAACCTTTAGTAAACCCTATAAACTGTATCTGTGTAGAATGCTGAGATCAGAGTCTGGAGCCCCATGGAAACAAAGACCATGCAAGAATCAAAGGTTGGCATGTTGCTATCACTGGGCATCTCATTCCCAGAAGGATACCAGGCCTGTGAAAAGGTAGTACACTTCTCTCAAAAGTGCATTATATTGCTAACATTACAAGAGGGGCTAAAAGAAGTACAAGACCCTTTGTAACATGTCACTGAAGAATTTCTGCTGATTTATTTGTGCTATTTCTGTCTCCCACTCAGGGCAATAGTTTCATGCATCACTTACCAGTACCTCTTACCAGTGAATAACAAGGCACACTAAACTGAAGAAAAGACTTAGCTTCCCTCAGTTCTCCTCACCCTGAAGGTCACTTTCTTCTTTACTGCTTTGCCTTTAAGCTTTGCCCAGATTAACAGAAATATTTAGGGTCTACACAGTCAGCAGCAGACAGCTGCATGCTAAGTCCAGGGTGTGCTTCCAGCCAGCAGGGTGCTGGGATGATACTGGCCTTGCTACAGCAAGGGTGAAGGAAGGGTCTTTCGCATGAAAGCTCAGCATCTACATCAGTGCGGATCCGAGTGCAGGCTAATCAGTCTATCTGAGAGGCAAGACGTATTACAGCAAGCACCGCAGAGCCCTACCACATCAGAATCTTTCAGTGACTATGCTTCACACCATACTAGGCCAGAGCAGAGTGCAGCAGAAGTGATGGCAATCCAGATGACTGAGGTAGTTATGTCAGCAGCTTAACTGGAGATCCAACTCTATAACCAAAACTGAGGACCACACATCTGTGCCCCCACCCCTCCCTTAAAAGCAAGGAAAAAGAGCAATGGTGAAAGCCTATGATGCATAATGTGGGGATGAAAAGACCCAGTAAGAACAATCTCTGACCTAGCATTATGGCATGACACATTTCATTCTTTCCCAGCCATCCCTGAAAAACAGATCTCTCAAGTCAATCTCTGCTGTTTCTTGCAGTCTATTCCAATGCCTAACCATTTCAGTAAGAATAACTCAGCAGTTTACAGCACTGGCCCTGCTTCAATAACACAATAGGTCATGGATGCCAATTACACAGTGCCCAGGAATGCTCAATGAACTGGATCACTTGACTGGCTGAACATGCTATCATCTCTTTTTTTTTTTAGAAAGCAGCTCATACAGTGGAGTCAAAAATTCATTATGGTAAGGAAATAATCTTTTCTCTCAAAATCAGTCATCTGCTGTGGTGAGAAGGCAGCGACAAATGCATTAAAAATAAAATTTTTCTATCTTTAGCTCATCATCATTTGTAATTCTTAGTAGTCTAGAAATAAAATTGTTCACAAGGGATTACAAACTTGACAAGAAGTAAACTGATGTCAATCCGTATAGATTAGAAAATGCCTATCCTTTTCTTGTCTTTTTGACAGAACTGATTTATCCCTATGCTCAGTTCACTTCTCCTAGGGTACCACCCATCTCCTCCATGAGGTCAAAAGAGTATCGTGTGCAGTTCCACATGCAAGCATCAGCAGAAGATACATGCCCATGGAAGTGTTTCCATCATTAGTTTATTTAAAAAAAATAAAGCAAGCTGCACTTGGTTTGGTTTATAGCAATTGATCCATGGATTTCACATAAATGTGCAGATTAGGAAGTTGTTCTGCACCATGTTTTATAACATATTAACATTATTTCTTATAATTTATAAGCTTAAATCAGATGTAGGATTTAACTACTGACAGACCTAATTAATTTCATTTCTTCTCTCTCTTCACCATTACCAAGAGAAGCCTGTAAGTCTCTCCTATGGCTACATCATACCATCATACATCATACCATAAATCATGTCCATGTTTGTGTGTATGTGAGACAGATACATCAGTACTGAACTGTTTTATAAGAGGCAGGATGCTCTTGCAGTTGAGGCAGCCTACAGGGACTCAGGGGTTTGCTAGTTCCTAGCTCTTCCACAGGTACTGTATATTTTTGTGGAAATCATTAGTTTTCACTTAGTTCAGTTCTTCCTCAGTGCAATTAGGATAACAACATTTTCTTTCTCCCAACTTTTAGAATGCAAGATCTTAATCTCTTACTATGTCTAAATACAATGCTTGGTATAATACAGTTCAATCTTTTTTGCAATACTGAAGCACATAATATGCAAATACATTATATTCTTTACAGATACATGTTAGGTATGTCTTGTGAGTGATCTAGAAAAGGCAAAGTATGTAAAATTTCCCAATTCCTGGATGGCAAATTAAGAAAAAAGTCTGACATATCAAATACATTTTGAGAGAAGTGGTATCAGTGTGTTTGTTTTCCATATTTGCTCCTTAAGAAAACTATAATGAAGAATAGCTCTTTTGCTCATTCTGTGGCGTCATGAAGCACAAGCTTCAAGCCAAATCCTTCAAACTACAGAAGCTTCAACTGAGGTTGAACAACAAAGAAACAGGGTTTTTCTTTGTACCACACTGTTCCCTTCATTAGAGGCATGGTTACAATACTGCTACTAATTACAGGTTTAAGAACTCCCAATGAAATGAACTAAGTTCCCCTTCAGAGCAGATGTGTGAAGAACCTAGTTCACAAGGAGAACATTTTGTCTAGCAACACTTACTAAAAAGAAAAACTACACAGAGATTAGTATGAATGACTTGAGAATTATAATAGTATTTATACACAAATAATACAATCTGTACTCCCTAAAAACTGCAAGTGAGATAATGACAGGTCTCACTGACAGTACTATCAGTGTGGAGATCTCCCTTCAATATCAGTCCCTACAACACATGCTAAACTAATGATACTATACTCATCCTGAAAGAAAGAAAGAAAGAAAGAGAAAAAAAAAAATCTTTTGCATGACACTAAATTAAATAAGAACAAAGAAATCAATGGGGAATGCTAATGACATGGTAAAAAAAAACAACAAAAAAGACATTTTAAATACAACAAAAAGCCTAAGAGTATTCCATATGGACACACAAGGACACGGGCTGTAGCAATTATAAAAACAAACAAAAACAGAAAACCAAACACTTCAATTACCCACTGGAAACAAACATGTTCTCTTCCTTAAACAGAAGCCCTTCCTTCTCTTAAAAGCCAATGGTTATTTTCTTTCTACACCCACCCATCATTTTAAAACTACAATTTACACACTTGTCTCTGGCAGACTTCAGGCATCAAAGAAAGGCTGTGTGGACTCCCCCACACCTCACGGCCAAACAACTTCTTCCAGGACTACACTATCCCTGGTTCACTCCCTTGAGGCTGCAAACGACACCCCGCCACAGAACAGAGAAAATACTGCTTCCAGTAACTTTAATGACCATCTAACCACACAAGAATGTGCCTTTCTGTACAGCAAACTGGATAAAATCAGCTGTTCCCCCAATTATAAAATCCCCCATGTCTCTGTATTGTCACAATAGAGACATCTACAAGCTTCCTAGAAGCAAGCTACAAAACCCCAAATGGTGCTGTGCCGCTCATTCCCAGAATCACAGAGAGGCTGGAAAGGGCATTGCTACTCCAGCGGACTCACTTGCCTCCCCATTTTGCTCACTAGAGCAAAGCCAGCAACTTTTGTCAGTTATTTTAACAGAACTGTATTTTCCCAACCCCTTCACTATGAATACCATTTTGACTGTTTTTAAATAACGAAATATGAGGATTCTCTCTCTTCTACCCATGAAAAACCTAGAATCATCACACCTAGTAAAACTGTAGCAGTGACAAAATCTTGTCCATGATTGAGAATTCAGGTGTTTTTGAGCTGCTCATATCAAGTGGAAAAGACCTTGTGTTGTTTTGAGAAGTCTTAAAACAAGAAAATTTAGCCAAGACAGTTTTCAACAGGGGATTGTCATCTAAATGAATTGGGAGGGGAGGGGGAAATCAAGCAACTGCTGCCAAGTTAAGTCTTGGCTCTAACTTTTTCTGGAAGTGCTTTGTGGGTAGACAGATGAATGGATTGCTATACGACTTGTGCTGCTGGCATTTAATTATTTCCGTTTTTCTGTTCTTTGGCTGCATGATAGTTTCGCTTGCACAAGAAATGTCAGTCCTGTAAAAGGGAATCTGTACTGAACCGTGTTTTAATGTTCATTTCATATCAGCTGTACACATTTAAAAAAGTCTTTTAGTAAAGCCTCATTCTAACTGCAAGATGAACAAAACAAAAATCTGGTCATAGACTTTAGGGTTCCATAATGGGAAGGGTCCTTATTTACTAAACAGCTGGGGGGGTTCCAGAGGACCAATATATTTCACTGAAATTTAAATATGGTTAAACAAAGAGCTCTAGGTTGGGCCTCCAATCTGAAGGATACTTAGATCTCCAAACTGAAGATGATGAAATAAAGATATCAAAAAATACTCTGTTCTAACCAAATTATTTCTGGGGAGAAATGGCTGACTTCACAGATATGCAAACCATTATCTGACCTCCAGTTACCCAGAACTTTCTGCTGGGATATGAATAGCAAATGTAAAATAATGGGAAATTAAGAAAACTTTTCATCCAAAGGCATGATCTAACATCAGAACGCCTTTCTTAACTTCTCTTGCCTCGTCACATAGGCTATGGAACAGTGGACAAACATACAGGTGGTGATATACACCCGCATCTTTTAACTGTCTTTCCACAGTTTGATAGTACTTTTCTGTACCTTTGTCTAAAATGCTCTTAATCTCCTTCCAAAGGGTATAGATATATATACAGTTTGGCAAATTTAGGCCATGTGGAAATTTCTTAGAAAAATTCTAACTTTGTTAGAAACATGCTAGACCCTCTATGAAAATGGAAACTGGAGAAATTGCAATTTCTAAACTTCATAGAAAAAAATATTTACCCAGGAAAAAAAAAAACTTCTGTAGTCAGGAAGCAAGAAAGTCCTATTATGAATATTTGTGCAACCTAGCAACCTTCTTCTAGCAACCTTCTTCTAGCAACCTTCTTCTAGCAACCTTCAGCAATCTCTAACCAGTCGCTAAAGCTGATCTATGAAACCATAGGCAGGGGACACTGAATATATGAATCTTGTGACACTGTGAGGTGAAGCCTGTCCGGTCCATATCTTTGACAATGTACCAGATTACCAGGGCTGGACTTAAACTGGTGACTTTAACAAAGCCTACATGCATTTATAGCTGTTCTGAAGAGGGATCTAATAGTCAGTGCTCAAGAGAGCTCTGGAGTTGTATTAGGAAGGCTGGATTTTAAACGGATTTTCTTTGGGAAAGCACAAATTCATCTAGTGACACAGAAAGCCCACAAGGCATGACTTATCATATGCTCCTTCCTTTACAAAAAAATAATTATCTGCCTCTCCTGAAGACGACAGTAGCTCTCTTCAGAAAGAGATGTGTCCACACATCATTATGTCTTGTGTAATTCTAGGTGTACCAGGAAAAAAGGACCTTCCTTCCGGTGTTCTGTTATTTGAGTCAAATAATAGTAGTAATAGCTAAAAAAAATAAAAAAAAAATCCACAATCTGCGTTGCTTTGATGGTGACATAAAGGAGATTGCATTGTCTGATCTGGCTTTTATTTTGTTTTCATAAGTAGCTCAGTTTTCTCCCATCTTGTTTCTCTAGTGAAATAAATGTGCAGCAAAATATTTAATAGTTCTTGCAATAATTTTTTCAAACGAGTACTAGCAAAACTTTTAGAAACTTAAGAATTAAAATGACAAAATTTTATGTAGTTACAGCCAAAGTAAGCAAACTCATACTGTTTATAAAGAATGAGATAAAGTAATGACAGTATTTTAACACCAGCCTTCTAGTCAATGGTACACTCTCAGCAGGAATAATGTGTTTGGTTCTTGTCATTTTCTGTCAAATACATAGAGAAGAAGTAACAGGATTTGGAAATGAAAATCGTTAGAGGCTTAGAAAAAAGTTTTGTCTGACAAAAGCTTGAGAAGATTAGGATTATTTGTTTTATGGTGAAGATGACTAAGACAAACGGAGCAATACAGAATAATATACAATACAGAGAAAAATGTTAGATGCATCTATTAGCCTTCTTTGTAACAGGAGCAAAAAGGTATCATGGGAGAGAGAAAGACAACACATTCAATGCTGATAAAAACATTGTTAGTATTACAACATTAGTCTTTGCACAAAATATTATGGAAGCCCAGAATGTATTAAGTTGCGAAACACAACTATGCTTTTACAGCAATACTGAGGACATCTTCCACAAAATATTTCCAGATATAAATTATTATTTTTCAGAGCAAAAAAAAATCCATCTAGAACAGCTATAGGTAGAAACTGCCCTCAATGGCAAATCCTGCTTTTATCATCCAATATAAGATGTCTGTTAGCTGCTGCCAGATACAAGAAAATGGACTAGATGCTCAATTGATTTAGTTAGGCATACCAATTCATACAGGGTGAAATAAAGTTACTGCTTTGCATTGTACTAAATCAGCACAGACTGTGGCACTACTGTATTTCCACACCTTAAGAAAAGGTTATTTTTTAAAAACTATACTTTTAAGAGTAGCCACTATCAAGTATTTAATACCACTGATGCACAATGAGGACAGCAGGAGCGCAGGATCCTTTCAATACCAGATCCTTGGTACACTGTTACTGAAGATAAAGAGGAAAGCTACCGTAGTGCCGAATAACAGCAACGAGTTGTTCTTGATCTTCTGAGTACTTCACAGCTCTTAGGTGTAGGATGAACACCTTATAAGCCTATCAGTAAAGTATGCAAAAGCATCTTCTACAAGAAACTACAAGGGAAGAGTCAGTCTCAACAGCTTGTCTTTTCTTTGTTAAGCAGCTAATAAAATTCCAGACTATATGACTTCAATACTGAGACCACACAGTGATGAACAACCACCATTTTCTTTTGGACAATTACACAACCTATTTTCTTTTGATCAATATTTTACCTATCACCTCTTGCACTTTAATAATGCTCAGTTTGTTCATATTACTACCAGCCAGCACTGTTTTCCCCAGACTGCAATTAGAGCTGTCACTATTAGATTGGCTGAATTCTTTTACTCATGCCATTCCAATAGTTTAATGACAGGCTGGCAAATATTATTATTATCCTTAAGGCTAGTAAAGCAAAAACCAAAATAATCAGTAAGTGCACAATATACATAAAAGTATTAACAAAGATTTCTCATACCATGCAGAATTACAATTTTCTTTAAACAAATGGATTAGCCAATGCATTTGGAGGTAATTAGAAACACACTCTATGAAAGACACTCAAGCACAGCTAATCATGAAGCAGAACATCCGAATCTTAATTGATACGACACAATCATAGATGTGCTTATTTCCTACGTATCTGGTATGTGCTGACATATCAGTTACGTGAGAAGCATAAAATGAAGAATTTCCAGCCTGCTTTTTGCTTAAGGTTACAAAAATATGTGAATGAGATCATCCACAATCAGAATAAATTTATTACTCCTTTTAGGTAAAAAAGTAATGCTAAGGTAAAACAAAATGGGTATGGGTGTGTCGGGGGATGGTGGGGGCAGCATGCAGCCAGGATTTAAGGAGCCATAAACTCCCCAACAGTCATCACATTGTTTAAATGTACAGTTCTGACTTTATAGAAATGAACTGTTTTCCAGAATTTACAGGCAGAATTCCTAAAAAGATCCCTCATGAGTTTCTGATCCATCTTTCTCACCTCTGGTCTCTCCAGAAGGCATAATCATTTATACAGGGCTACCCTGTAGCTGCGTTGTGTGCTCTGGTTATACGAGAGAGAAAACCAGTAACTGCAAAAATAGCAAAAACAAGACACTAAAATAGTATAAAGGGAGTATTTCAAGAGCAGGAAAATTCAAGATTAGAATTTTTTTTTTACATTCTCAATCTACCTATGTGTGCAAGGAAACCCTTTCCACAACTCTCAAATCATGTCCTAGACACAGTAGTACAATATTGATATAAATTAGGGCTTCATGTCCAAGGACAACAATCACTTAAGTTCTGTCAGAGAAGCATAAACAGCAAGCCTTTGACAGTCAGAAATGCCCAGTCTTTTACAGTGCAAATCAGAGTCATACTCAGCATAACAGGCACTACAGTAAAGGTACAAAGCAAAGTGTGAATGTCACTGCATTTCAACTGCAAGTCTATGTTTATCACACTCACAAGGCCATGAACAAGCTCTGGCCTCTCCTATAGTCAATTGCCATGTTTCTCCTTCTGCCTCCACAGCTGAATGCAGGAACAATTTGTCAACAAGAGTGATGGTCATCACCCCCCCCAAAAAAATCAGGCTTTCAAAAAAGTATGATAAGAAGAGCAAAGTTGATCCCTGCCTTCCCCATTACTCTCTACTTTGGGCATAATATCTGTCTATTCCTTCAGTCAAGCCAACTGGCCTTCTAACCAGTTTCCACCTACATTTTCTGCTAAAGAAAGTGTTATCTTATGTCTCCAGATTGGTGCTGAGACCTTGTTCCAAAATCCCCCTGGAATCAATAGAAAGAATCACAGGAGAATGGCAATGTATGATTAACAAGCGACATGAGGAAGGTAAGTCTAACTCCAGCCTGTACCCCATCTGTGCCATTCCTTGTCAAAAAATACCTTCTGCAAGACTAGCATGATGAATCAGTACCACAACCAATCTGACTAAATGAAAACATCAAAGATACAGAGATTAAAAAAATATCATTAACACACATAAAACGCAGTATTCTTCATTAACATTGCAAACCCAGAAGAGGTTAAAAAATGGTAGCAGCACAAAATGATTGAAAAGATCAAAGCTGCAGCATCTTTGCTCATTATGAGTACACAGTCAAATTCCATAATTATACAATATGTTCTGGTCAGCAAAACTTCACTTAATAATGAAGCTAACCCTACTGTTTTTAAACAGCCTGCCATAATTCTCTTGCAGTCAACATACATCTCTATCTCTTTTTAGATAGTAGCTGATGAAGTCAACTAGGAAATTAATTGTTAATTGGTGTTTCAGTGACATTGGAGAAAAGGTAAAACCTCTTTTTCTCTAAGAGGACAATGACAGACTGTTTTCTAAATTTCTTCAGAGTTTCATTTCCTTTTGAGAATTTTCTGACTTGAAAAATCTGTTTAAAATCTTCTGTGATACTTAATTCTTCTTGGATTTAAAAATTACAAAGCAGAATGTTAAAGCTGTTGTGTGTGCTGATGGGGTAGCTCCATAATAGGAACCCTAACAGAGAAATTCTGGCTGGCTCTTAGCTCCACTGCACTTCTCACAGCTTGTCCTCCACACTTGGCTAGTTCATCCCACATATCATCCTTATGTTCAGTCAGTCTCTTCAATTTATATCAAACATTTCTCTCGTTCCTCAATACAGAGCTGTCCTCATGATCCCTCCAACAGGACTGTACCTATTCACCTTTTAATGGATATGTATGAAATAAAAACTCCTTGATTCCCCCCTCTTCCTTCTTGCATTCCCAGGCAGGACAAACAACTTAGAATTTGCTCCATATATTACTGTTTTACATGACAGTACATGAGAAACACAAACAAGAACCTAAGACCAAGCACCCCACATAAACAATATTATTCAGGACAGATCAATTTACTCCTGCTGAAGATTTATTCACCATTCCAATTTGAACCATCTACACAGTGTAGATACAGGTGCACTACACTGTGTGCACTACAGGTGCCAACACAGGACTCGACAAACATATAAACCTGAACCCCAGAAATGTAAATCCAATTATTTAACACCAACCTACCTTACCTTAACTTTTGGCGACAAATTATTCCATATGAATACTTACTTACATTGCCAAAAAATAAGGGGGGGAAATGATTTAGTGAGCAAGTCAGTAAGTCAGAGAATCTCAATCATAGGCAAAGTTTGTTACCCAGAGTGAAACATCATCATAATTTGTAACAGGGAAAAAAAAACACAAAAAACAACCCCCCCTGCCCCCCCAAAGCTCACTAATTGAAAAAGTTACTGAAATTTTAAGTTCCTGTGATTTTTTTTTTAGTCTCCCATTACAATTTAGGACAAGATTGGCTTTTCAGACATGAGAACTGTAGGCATGATATTCAGCTAATATGAACCGCACTTACTTAATAGAGCTACACCAAAATATACCCACCACTCATCTGATACTAAGTGCCTTCTAGGTATTTTTTTCCCTCAGAAGACTTTATATACCAGTGAAGACAAACAATAGTTGAAAGCACATAGGCTGGTAGCTTTGTGCTCTAAATAAAGCCCCGGCAATAAGACGCTTTGGTAAAACATTGGACAATATCAAGCCAGTGCCATTTACATGAATAGAACATTATTCTCCCCTAACTGCATGTCTTCAGTAAATAAACAACCTTTTTCAAGGGATTGCATATTTGTATTCAAAATAAAGCAACACTAGAAGTTATATCTGTTTCAGTGAGTATAGAAAAATGGAAGAATTACAGTTGCAAGAGGAACCTGGTAAGATAGTAAACATTATATTTACAACACTTCTGTCTGCATTCATGCACTGCAGCATACAATGCAATCGTGCTGTTATAAATATCCACAGTAACCAAACATAAATTAAACACTGCAGCAATATATATGGACTTCACGCCTGAATCTAGACTATCCCCAAAATCAGTACTGCCTTGTAAATGACAGGGTGTCTTCTTTTTTTTTTTTCCCTTTATGAGAGGCATTTTCTTCTCTTGTAGGAAAAAGACTAAGATTTGTTTATTCTTGTTTTGACTCTATTTCCTCAAAAGATGGTTCCAAAGATAGTGTGTACCAAACAGTAAACTGCAGGCTTTAAACTACTAATACACAAAAAATTAAACATGTACTTTAGCAATCAGTTATTTTTCCTTTTGCTTCCACTGAAGAAAGAAAAGCCCAAACCAAACAACAATTACTGTAGTAAGCAAAACATTCTGTCCAAATAGGACAGACTAGCAAAATACCACAGGCTAATGACTGCGCCTGTGTAAAGAATAATGTTTTTTCTACTATAGAGCTTATGTAAGCTCATTAAACAGAATGCCTTCAGGAGGACTGTTTCCAAATTACAAGGAACATGCAAGGTGATTTGTGATCAGTCATTACCTCCTGGGACAACCTAGTCTCTTCCTTCATCAGGATAAGCAAACTGCAATTACAACAATAAACTAGTCATTGTTTCTGAAAGTTGAGAGCCGCTGTTACTTTCTGTCACGCTGTCTATCCAGATCTCAACTTAGCAGAGAAATCTTCACCTTTTTCAATGTTTTCTCTTGTAGGCACTCAAACAACAAAAACCTCTGGACCTCCCTTTGCTGACTCCAGTTTGAAACCCGCATTGGTCACAATTCTTGGCTATATTAGGCAAATAAAGGGAGCATATAGTTAGAGAAGAAAAAGAAAAGTCTTCTTCTACCGTTTTTTTATACCAACCCCAGACTGTAACCAAAATCACTGTGATGGTACCACTATTGTCCTCTCCTCCTCACACCTTACAGTTCCACTTACTTCCTCCTTATAAATATGCAATAAACTGAAAGCTCATGAAGATTTGTCTCGTGTCTTCATGCTGCTTCGTAAAGCACCAAACTTCCCAAAGGCGATAAACAGCAATCTTCTCATTTATAAGAGTCAGGAGGGTCCCTGTATGCAGAAGTGAATTAAATGATTCTCTCTCTGTCTTCTGGCTTATCCATTTTGTAACACATCACAGAAAAACCTGTACCTATTCTCTGAAATACCAGACAGAAGGGTTTTTTTTTTCCCCGCACAGCTAATTTTGACAATGCACAAGCAATGTCACTTCAATTAGAACTTTTCCTGAAGCCTACCTCTCAGCTCTCTCCATCTGTACTATAATTTTTTTCCTCCATCAAGTACACTTCCCTCTGAATCCAGTTGGATTTTTTCCCCTTCAAGAAGGGCAATTTGTTTTCCCTTCATTTTCCCATTTGTCATCATTAAAGTCTGCTGCTTCCAAAATGCATCTGTGATAGAAATCTGACATGGTACTGAAGTTAAAATGACAGAATTTCTAAGTGATATTATTCCAAAGATTCATATTAAGTGCTCTTCTTGCATCTTATGCAGTACTCTATAGTCAGAGGTAAACAAAGGAAAGAGCAATGAAAACCAATTTGAAGTTAAAACAGTGATCCACCTGTCCCTCCAAGACATCAAAGCACATCATGCAGCTGTTTGTAATGGGCAAGTACTCAAGGGAACACAAGAGCTTTTGCCTAAATGTGATTAGTTGGAAATGACATCATAATTTATAACACAATTTTCTAATTTTAAAGCATTAATCTATAATGAAATAGACATGGCTCACAGGGGACCTGATTAGCTTTTAACTGGAAATAATTGCATTATCTTTCCCCCATCTTTTTTCTATTTTTTTATGCAGGTGGAAGGGGGGAGAGGAAAGAAAAAAGAAATGTGTCCTCTCTTGACAGAAAATGGAAAGAGCAAATCAGAGCCTGAGAGGTTAAAATCAACAACCAGTAAATGACGAAAATATACTACAAACAAGCATGATGGAGCATAAATGGTTTCTATCCAAGTCTTTCATTAATATGCACATGTATTCTAAATGCACAAAGACATCATTTCCCTGCTTAATCTACTGTTAACACTCATGCTATGCATTCTTCTTTCAAATTAGAACAAACAAAACAAAACGAAAACCCAGGAAATTGAGCTGCCTCCACAGAGCTGTAAATTGTAATCTTCAGGTCAAACATATTTCTGATGTAATTCCATGGGCCCAGGAATCAGGAGGGTTTTGGTACCATCTCCTCTATACCCACATGACCTTGTGGGGAGTTATTTAATCCCTCTAGGTGCTCTGATGGACCACTTTGCCAAGTTATACATTTAAAGAAGGTATTCACACCACCTAACATAGCTGCCCAAAGGCCTCCTGGGCTTCCCAGAGAGTGGAATGGGACACGTGTCCTTCGTTAAGTAGAGAATCTGATTTCACACTTCAAATTGCCTTTAAGGCTTTTACCTCTCTTCCCTGATTCTGTAAGAGAGACAGCCACTAGCTGAGATACTAAATGCAGGTGGTATGAGTAACTAGCATCAATCATAAATTCTTACTACTGTTTCTATATAACCTCTGTGTACTCTGGGGGCTTTAGGTACTTCTGTAGCAATGTCTGATCATATTCTGAAAAATATAAGGCAGAAATCCAGAGGGCATTTATGTACCAGGAGAAATAGAAACTCATAATACACAATGCAAATACTCTATGGCTTATTAAACTTTCATGTCTAAAACAGCAGATTGTATGAATGCTACATAATTTGGTGGTGTAGGGGGGAGGTCAGTCTAGGCATCTGCAAAAAGAGTTTATTGATTTAATATACTTTTATTCTGTTTTTTTAATTCTGATTATGTAGCACCTAATATACTGGAGCACAATTAAGTCCATAATTATGGCTCCAAAGAAGCAGCTTTAGGACATGATCTTGGTTCTTGGTAGGTATATGAGCTAGCAATGAAAACGCTGTAATGGCAGTATACAAACATTCAGGGAGAAGTCTGCGACACCTTCTACTGACTTCAACTGACCAAGAAGTGACTTAGAAGAACTCTGGACATGGCTGAATCTCATCCACTTCGGTTAGGGATCTATGCAGATTTAAAACACAACAGCTTAAAAGAGAAAAAACTGCCAGAAATCTCCAGTTTCTTCAGAATGCTAGCCAACAGACTTGTATCTTTTTGCAAAAATATTGTACTAGAACAAATTTTAGAACAGCTGAAAGGTAATTACAGAAACAATTATACTTGGAAAGATTCTCATCCGCACTCCAGCTATCGCTGACTTTATTGTTACACCAATGATATTAAACCCAGCGCCCGTTTCTTTTAATTTGCATAAGATGAGAATCAGGTCTGTTATTTATGGTCACTAAAGAAAAGAAAGAAACAAAACAGTGAACTTCAAAATTGTCATGAAAGTAAAATACAATGACATAAAGAATGCAAGAATGAAGTCTAAATTAACAGTTCCTTTTTAGTCAGCCACCTTGTAAAAAAAACCACAAAAGAGCAAAACCAAACCAAACCACAATACAGTACACAAATATGCTGTTACTGTATATGGACACATACAACAAACAATTACCTAAGTGCCAACTGATTCAGATGCCATTTATTCAAATGTTCACTTTCAAAGAAAATAGGAAGCATTTTAACCCTTTAATAACTCCTCTTCGCAAGATAATTATCTCCACCACATCAAAGTCCCCTACTACTGTCCTGTGTCATGCAAATACAAACTGTATTAGTAGAATTATGTATAGCTCACTGAACTCATTGTACTCAGTCATTCTTATTTTATTCATACTTCTTCTATTTATTTAATACATTCAGGTTGGATTGTTTCGGAACTTTCTGTTCTCAACAGCAGGATTCTGCTAACTACCATGCAAGTTTGTTTCCAGTAACAGCGACTGACTTAGCTGCTCTGTTTTTCTAAGCATGCAAAAAAGAGGGGAAAAGAAAAATGTAAACCCTTCTTTCCAAATTCTTTCCCTTGCAAGTTTATAAGCATAGTGATTTCCATTTGTTTTCAAAGAATGTCAGATAATAAATTACTATTCCACCTTCTGTTCTGGAAAACAGACCTTGCATTCGTCCCCCCATGTCTCCACCCACCTCAGCCGCCAGTCTTGATTGATTATCCCAACAGAACAAACCAAACAGACCTTGATACGCTTCAGTAAATTTCTCCTTTCCAGGCTGATTTACATTTAGATATGTGATATGTCCAAACAGGCATTTGGTACCCAACCAGCCTCGAAAGAAAAAAACTATTCCCAAGCACTTGCAGACACGCTTAACATTGACACAGTTAGTAACAAAGCACTTACACAGTTGTCTCTTGTTAAGAACAGTAGCATCAAAACTGCAAACTGGTGAATAGTATGCTGCAAACAAGATGCAATAATTGTGAAGAACAGAAAAAGATGGCAGCAGAAAAAGTTTGGGGGAAATATACTGATTATGACCCAGAAGGGTAATACATTTTCAAAATTCCATAAAACCGTTATTCTGTAATGTATGTCTGTATAAGATTTAAGCAGTTAACCAAAACCCGAACCACTTGGACTAGCATAGAATTCAAAAACCATGACTGTTATCACCAATTGCCACCTCATAAAAGTTTACAATCTTAAAGCACATTAATTTATGTAAAAATTAATGACATTAAGACAAAAACAGAGAGAAAAAACCCTGTCAGTTTTACTGGAGGGAGTCTATGCTGTGCCTGGTGAAGAAGAAGTATCATTATGTATTGGGAGCCAGAGTAGTAACTGAATTTACAATATAAGAGAAAAATAAAAATACCCTAAAACTTATGAAAAATATCAACACATAAATCACACTGCTTCATTGTATTTACAACATAAAGGCCTGAAGGCAGACTGCCAACTGAACAAACAAAAATGTATTTTAATTCCCTCGAGTGCATCACTGTAGTGTCTTGTCTGATTAGACTACTATCAGCACAGACATCTTGATACAGGTTTTAAAGGGTTATAGACTTGTAATTTGGGTTTTAAACCTGCCCTACCACTGTTTCAATGTTAACTTCAAGTAGAGCGCAAGCTAGCACTGGAGTAAGATTGAGATCCTGAAAACTGGTGTCAGAAAGTAAACTTGCAATTCTCAGTACTGTGGAAAACCCCCAATTCAGACAGGGGAACACACAGCTACCAGCTGTTGGAAAAATACCTCGATCTATCTCGGCAGCATAGCAGGCCCCTGAGCAGATATGTGGTTCTATGGGTGGCCATCTTAAGTTCTGCGCTCAATTCCAAAACGTGCAACGGAAGCACCATTGAAGGATCAGAAGCCTTTTGATGTAGTACGATTTAATGCTTGTAGTACTGATAATGGCTGGGGATTTACTACCAGATTTGATACTTCTCTGAGACTTCACGTTCTCCTGAAAGACCTTTCCCCTTCAAATACAGGCCAGACAGAAGGCAGATATTGTCAAAGGCAAAATAATGACACTCTTTTCTGTGAAAGAGCCACTTGCTTGCAAATCTTTTGCTAGGGAGATAGAGGAGGAAATATGTAGTCTTCATAGAGGGAAGGAGACTGGGGATGGACCTACACACTATGAGCACAACAGGGAGAGCTCTTCAGTTCAGACAAAAATCTTAACAGGAACCCCATTTCTCTTGTGTTGCACTGGCAAGATTAGACGAAGAACATAAGTTACTGTTTGGTACAACAAAGCATTATTTAATATATATTCTCATGTAACGCCCTAAAATCTCCCCTACTGGCTTGAAAAGAAGGTCCATACAAGGCCCACATATTTGCAATGCCATCAAAGCAGTATTTGATGGGAAGAACAATGCAGGAGAAAGAGAGAAAGTTACTACGTGTCCTCCTCAAGCACCACCTGCACTGAGCAAACTAGCTAATTTTTTTTTTTATCTTGCCACAAGTGTAACCAGAAGAGTACCTCCAACTTTTGCAGACAAAATGCTCTGTCCCAGCTAAACAGTTTACTGAATGCAATGAGATTTTTCCTCTCAGCAAACCCAAAAATGATCAACTGTTAATTACTTCAAAAAAGACACCAAATGTCCTTCTTAAAATAAACTTTTCAGGAATGGTAACAGCCTAACTACTCTGACTAGGCTGCTATCTTTGAACCATGGATGTATAGCTTGACTCAACATGATACACAGAGTATTTGTTGAGAACTCTTTGTGTATCAGTAACTTCACAAAAACAGCAGTAATGGCCCTTTCTACCCACTGTATTAGAATAAAATATGCCCATGTCATACCCAGTGCCTTTAAGCACTACCATGTTGAAATCATTTTGACACTAACCAAGGGCAAAGTTAGAATCTGTATGATTGTAACCTACTGGAAATACTCTTCTATTCTCCATATCAATCCTATCTGCCCGTCAAACACCTGGGATATGTTGGAAGCAAAGATATCAAAAGGGCATGCAACCACATCCACTAATCATCCATTCAGGAGTAAAGATACATAATAAATGTTTTTTCCATCACTGTCAATAGCCTCAAAGCTTTTCTCCTAGCTTAATTTTGATGATGTGTTTTCTCACCATGAAATCCTTTTTGTTTCAAAGGAACATTTTTCCAAATATAAGCCCAAAATGTCATATTACACTAAACCTTCTTTGGGCTCTTCTTTCTTCATGTAGTCAGATATAAGTTATTTCAGAGACATTTTGTGAATGATCTGCAGTGCAACTTATCGGACCCATCGTTTTCGGAAAGACCGGTTATTTTACCTCAGAGAAATGACTGTTTCATGTCAGAAAATGTTTGCAACCTCTACTAACAAAACTTATCTGTAATTAGAGCTGCAGAATTCACAGAAAAGTTTGAAGCAAAGGTATCTGTACTCTAAAGCACTATCTTATCAAAGCAAGCATTTAAGATATACCTTTGTCTTGTTCAAAGTTCATCTAAGACAGTCTAAACCAACTTGTATAAGAAAAAGGACGTTGAATAAAAGCACAGAATATTAAATCAGTAACTTCGGTTTCTGGTTTTCCCCTTGTCATTTGGGTTCAGAATGTAACAACTGCCACAGTGGGTTGCGGAAAAGAACCATCAGCCCAGTCTCATCTTTGACACCAGTGGAGGATGCTTAAACAAAGAGGATAAGAAACTGGGCAAGTACTTCTCCTGACACATCCTCCCAGCTTTAAATACTTAAACAGTAATTTTCTCATCATTCTGCCCATCCCATCCGAAACATCAGTTCATTATTCCACTACAAAAGTGCAGGGTAATAAAGGATACCATATATGCATATACAAGGTAAATATGTGTGTATTGCTGATCTTTTTTTTTTTTATTTAACCTTACTGTTCCAAAATTAACATCTCCCACCATGATTCACAAAGCGCATTTGTTCTTCCAGAGAAAGCAATGTTACAAACAGCACAATAAATTAGTGCCACCTAGTGGAGTTCAGAATGTTAACCTGGACCAGAGCTTTCAAATCTTACCTGCCTTTTATTACAGTCTTTAGTTTATGATCTCTGTAAACATCAAAATGCAATAAAAACAGAAACATCCTGACAGAGCTTCCCTGCAGTGCACAGTGATCAAATGCATCAGCATACGGTGCACCAGGGTTTTAAGATTTCTCAACTTCTAGAAATCTGTAGAAACAACAAATGAATACTGATCCATGTCTTTACCTGATCAGAAACTTATCTTTAAAGCTACTGACCATGAAGTCAATAACTTGGGAATCAGTTAAAATAAATATGGACCAAAAATTAACAGAAGTGTTCAGTGTTATGGAAAAGAAAATATTCTATCAATTTATAACTTTTTCTTCCCAGAAGTTTTGAAAAGAAGAATGCATAAGTAGGGAGATTTACCATAGTTGTATCACTACACCTTATTAAAAAAAAGACTATACTGTATGATTACATAGTTCCAGGTTTCAACCCTTCTGCAAGCACACCAAGACTACAACAGGCTACTGCAAGCTCCGTATATTCCCGTTGTTGTTTATTATTCCAGTTGGGTATAGTAAATGATTACTAAGCCTAGTGAATAGTATTCTATTCTGCTATGTGAAAGGAAAAACTTACACAATTCTTAAATTATGCAAGACTGTGCTATTTATCCCTGTTCCTATGATCCTTGTCCTATTACCACTAACCCACCATCACTGAGTTACTTCAAGCAACATTTACATGAGCTTCCCTACTTCTGCTAAGATTTAGAATCGTTGCTATATACCCAGCAGATTGAGGGTGCTAAGTCTAAATGCTAACATTGCATGTTATCTTTCTTTAGGTTCAGAATGTTTGAAAAAAATGTGCAAAGAAGTATTATTATTCCATATAATAAGGAATGTAAGGTCATCATCCTTACCCCATATTCTTCATATGGGACACGAAAGAAATGATGAAGAAAAAACCACTCCAGACATTCTGCTGTACTAACAATCGCCTCTTAAACAACAAATACATCTCAGCACATTATGCAACTTCCAAGGCTAAATGCACAAAAACATCCTATAGAACAAAACCCTCATGTCTCAAGTGAGAAAAAAAAAAATAGAACGATGCAATTTATTCTTCCAGTGTCTAACATGTTATATAGAGAAGAAGCATCATCAAAGCAACCCCCATTCCACTAGACTTGCTTCTGATTCACACAATTGTAAGCAAGGCTGGAATCTGGTATTAGGTATGCTGGCCACAGTATCTTGGAAGATAACAAGACCAGATCTTAGTTACAAAAATTGAAGGCAATTCAATGGTATTTGTCCAGCAACCAAAGATGAATGTGCTTTTTTGTCTTAGGACTGACAAACTGAATACAGTCCAAACAAAATACACCATCATTTAACAAAACCAGGAGCCATGGGTGTAATTGTTGGCACTGGAATCCATCGGTAAAAGGAAAATGACTTAGAAATGCGAACTTAACTGTAATTTCCTTGACAAAAACCTAAGTTACCAACCATCCATTCCTTTTTGTTGGTTTAAGCTATGCATTCTTTCCTCATGCATCCACGTTTTACTCATTTTGCAGCAGTATAGAAAACCGTACAAACATAAGGCAGAGCAGAAGTAGCTACCTCATAAGTGTAAGCACAATGCACAGCTATGCATGAAATACTAAAGATGTTAAAGATACTGAAAGATACCAAACCACTCAAAAGTTACAATAAAAGGTAATGTTTCTTAAGGCTTCCACATATATGAAGAGTGGAATTATACATGCTCCACGTAACAAAGATTAGATTCTCTTTCTGAAACATTTACTCTATGGGCTACCATTTGAGCAAAGTACATGATAATTTTATATTTATTTCCAACATGCAGATATTCCAATACTAATATTGACTCCAAAAAAGCTTCCATGTACAAAGCTATCATTCAGCTCAAATGTGGAATTCGCAAAATTTATATCCAATATGTAAACGTAAATACTTCAAAATACTTCCGGATCTGATGCAATGTCAGGCAGAGATATTTTTAGTTCTAATCCATTTAAAGTGCTAAATTCTGAGGGAATCAGCAGCATTGCTCTCACTCATCACTTCAACTAAATTCTTCTGGTCTCTGTACTCACTGCAGTCTTCAAGAATAAGGGGATAAGAAAAAAAAAAAACATTCACCTGATAAGAAAATGTCTTTATCTTTTATTTTTTAATACTTGCAGCTACTTCAGTATGCCCCAATAATTAATAAATCACAACTACATTTGCACACACAAGACACTGTAGAAATAAGTAAACAACGCAGAGCCTTAACACACAACATAATTTAGCATGGGATTTGCCATTTTGATCTCAAGTCTCATTTGCATGTACTAATTTAAGTACATGAGACAACTGCTAGGAATACAAAATGCTTCTGGATATAGCCCTAATCATTCTCTAAACCTGACACAGCGATTGTACTGCAGAGCTCTGAGCCACAAGAAAACAGAATCTTCAGTTCATGGATAACACTAACAAAAACATCCAACAACTTGTTTCCCATTTGGCCTGTGATTTGATTTAAATCTAAATCCTTATTCATAAAAAGGTGTTCTCCATATAGAGAGGGTTTCTCTTAACTGAAATAAATTTTTAAAATAAAGAATATAGTAAGCACTTTCATCTATAGATAGATGGTGCGTTCAGTTGTTTCTCTGGGGATTAACATTTTCAAAAGGTAGAGGCTATCTAAAATAGCTTACTGGAAAACTTAAGTGTATATATTACAAAGAAAGCAACTGCTTTCCTTTATTGATACTATGAGAGTAGTACAGCATTTACAGTTTTCTCTTTTACCACAAGTTGTTATTATTTTAGCAATAAAATGATGCAAGTGCAAAACCAACATGCTTGTGCCCCAAATTTTTATTTTTACTATTGTTCTTTACACAAACACAGATCATTGTTGTGAATTACAAAATATATATATTTGAAGTGTTTGCCCTGTGACTATACACAAAGTACAGGAAAAATACAAGGTAAACATACTTCAGATATTTATTTCATCAGCTGCTTCTCCAAGTAAAAAGTAAAAATCTTTTCAACCTTGCACTAGTAGAAATCTTTCAGTGAATGTATACTGAAAAAACCAGCAACAAAGTGTCCTACTAAAACAAAACACTTCAATACACTGCAAACCTCCTTCCTGGGGAGAGGCTGAGGAAAAGAACAAATCACATGTGACAGGTATTAGTTCGCTTAAAGCATTACCAGATGATGTTTGGATTTCCCAGTGATAAGTAAAGCAGAGGATTTTCATTCTTACCACTGGAACAAAATGCAAGTGTAAAATAGCATGAAATGCTGACAGTATGAGTGTTTTAATAACTAACACTACTACTATTTAAAAGAGCTGAATGTTCACGAAGGAAAAGATCATTTTATACATATATTTCCTATAACTCTTCCTAACCATCCACTGCAAACCACTATTGCAAACAGAACATTAGGTCAAATGATTTTTAATTTGAGCAGTAAGGAAAGTCCTACATGGAAAAAATGCTTCCTAATCAGGCTATTTCCCCCTCTGCCCCATTCCAGTTAAGGAAAACCCCTAATTTTTCCAGCAGGTGTAGGAAAGATTACCACAACTCACTCCAACTCGTAAGAATGCTCACTTATGTGAAAAGCACAGTCTGTGGACAGTCTGCAGATTTATATTCATCTTTACGCACCTGAGCAATTGCTTTGTAGTAATCATATTGACAGAGTGACCACTTTACATGATCCCTCAGTACAGTATCTCAGAACAGGTGAGACAAGTTCCCTCCTGGTTATCATGTATGACTTCCACTGCTGTGGATTATAGTTGAAGACACATACCTAAATGCAGAATTTGCCTCCTTAAGGACTGTATGCAGAGGCAAAGTGAGCAAAAGTAGGGCCATAAAAAGGCACTTCTTTGCTCAGAATAAAGGTGTACTATTGAAAGAAATACTCATTTTCAAGTGCCTAGACAGAATAACTTTTATTCCACAAATAGAAACAGTTCACCATGTAGCCTTAATCTACAGCTAACATCCATGCTAGCCTGAAGAAGAAAATTACAGCTTTCTCCTAGCTACAAGCACGCACAGCAGTACTTCGCTCCTGGCATGGTTTTTGTCCATAAGTACAAACTGCTTTAGATTTGCTTGCACAAATGAAGTATTTTATGAAATACTAATTTTACAAAAAAACAGATAAGAAATGATAGAGCTGACTGTCCAAAGCCAATCCACAAACACGAAAAAAGGCAAAAAGCAAAGCTAAGAAGCGAATCCATATTAAACTCAATCTCTCTTCCATATGCGGTCTCTCTTCCCAGAGACCCTGAGCTTTCTCAAGCAAAACGCAGCTTAAAGACCAAGGCTGAACATATTCTACAACCAGTCAGCTTTTAAATTGCAGACACAAAATCCCTACAATAATAAGCAAGCAAACCATACACAACTAAGGGATAAACAGCGATATAAGCAGCAGAAGAGAAGGGGCTTGTTCTTTCTTATTCTTGTAGACATTATCTGGCTGTGGAAAGACAAAAGCTAAAACAGAAAAATGTTAATGAGCTGAAAAGAAGCCAGAGAAGCTTTACAGATCTGAAACAAGGTGTGTATCTGGTATGGTTTGATCATGACAATAGGGATGGAGAAACGACCACCCAGAATGCTAGTGATGATAACTGGACGAAAAACTAAATAGCATTCATACCTCTTCATAAAACTCCACAAGACTGTGTATTTTCACTTATGGTTTTCTAAAGAACTATTAGAACTTGTAGACTAAGCGTCAATAATAAATCCTGGTATATATACATAATATTTTCTTAGTAGTATTCCAGTACATCCAGGTTCTTCTAATAGGTATCAAACCACCAGAGAGTACATAGTAATTGCTAAGTGCCTTCGAGTTGCATCCCACAGATTGTGAAGAGATTAAACTCCAAAAGGATTTAGGAAACTACAGAATAATTCTGTATGTCAGTTCAGAATCCCTGAAATCATGTTATACTTATAAGGGATTATCTTTTGAAAACACCACAACTGAAATATGTTTACAGTAGTCTGTTCTTTTGAATTTTGCAAGCTTATAACAATTTATTTAATAAGTTACTTGGACAAGCAGCTGCTGATTATATTTTCTACAATGGCATACACAAGTGTCTGATGACTGTGATGCTCTTCCCAGTATTAATATATTTTAAAAACTATCAAGTTCTTCAAAAATTATAATTAGACAGTAGTGTCAGCATACATTTTGCATGCTAGATCCTGAAGTGCACAAAATGAATGTTTTAAGCACATTGATTAATGTTATATAGACTCACAGCTGCAGAGAAGGTTTCAAAAAAGGTTATTTAAAAGGCTCTCAAAATACACACAGTTAGCTGCATAAATGCGTTTTTTTGTCACAGTAATGCCACAGCTTATACAACAATTCAATGACTACACATAAGGTAGCTATAATTAAAACACAACACAGATGCAAATATAACATCAATATTAGTTGTATACACGCTTTGCTAATACACTTAACTTCTAAACACTGAAAGTGTTAAGTGCTTCATATAAACTTATAAATAAAATAAACGAACAAAGCAGTGGAAGGTATATTGCATGGGGGGGTTCTTTTGAGTATAGCTATGGTAATTGCAACAACACAGGCAAAGTCTCAACACATTATGCAAATTTCTCCATCTCTTCCCTAAAATGTATGTGCTCTCATATATGTATCATGTATCTACCCATTCTCACTACAAAAGGACAGCTGTGGAAGTCAGTAAGAATTGTTTCTCTTCCCATCTTCTTACATCAATAACATTACTAAAATTCTAAATTATACTAAATTATACTAAAATTCCTCACATATTCACAACAATAATTGTATCTGTTCAGCTAAAAAAAATAGCATTTTGTATTATTAGAGACAACAGTGAAAGCAGCAGAAGCTCAGCTCCTTTGCTTAACTTCTGGAAAGACTTTCTCAAGTTCAAGCAACTCCACCCCAAACCAGAACAACGAACGTCAGGATTTTTGTGCAGTTTTTAGTCAAAGGACAAAATCGGTTCTAAAACTCCTACTGATTTATATGATTTTATCCGGAACCTTGCAAATTTCACACTAAGAGGAATGTATCCGATTTTTTCTAGTATAACACAATTTATGTCAGCGTATGTAAAGATACCCAAGTGGACAACGCAAGGATAAGCAAAATAAGGAATCATACCAAAGACTTCAGTAAACAGTAGAAGTCAATTATTATTGATTAAACACAAACATTTAACAACTTTGGATTTGGGAATACATACTAATGATATTAATTATCTGAACTGCATTTTCTCTGTTCAACAGATGTCTTAATTTCTTCATTACCATCAGCAGAAAATGTCAATATAGGAATAGATTTGGATTCACCTGTACTTAAAACAGAAGCTGTTGATAATGTCACTCATAATAACTGCAATCAGACTCTACTTGCAGGCCAACACTCCGATTTCTCATTGTGCCACAGCTCTTTTCAAAAATTAATTTCCCCTGTACGGTAATAAAAATAGTTTGTTTTTTTTAATCTATACATCTTCTCATTTGGGATAATAAGTGAACTAGTTTGGGAGCTATGACTCATCTAAACATCTCTACCATTCTCCAAAGTTCATATTTCAAAATCTCACAGACCCCTTCTCCCCCTTCCCCCCCCCCCCCAAACAGACATGTCTGTACTCTCGACCAGATACCTTCCTTCCTTCTACAAGGATACCTAACCTAAAAGTAACAGAAAAACTCACATTTTCCTCTCTGGGATTTGCAGCCAGAACAGAAGAAAAAGCACATACAAAGGTAACGGGACTCATTAATATATGTCACCCCACTTTGCTTCACAGTAACAGTTGCAGTACTGTTGAACCACATTACCAGAGGAGGGAACCAGGCCTATGAAAACTTCTTATTCCAAAAATTATCCAACCTGAAAATTTCCCCAATCTTTACATCTCCCAAAAGTTTTCCAAAAGTATCATTGTTAAGAGCCCCAGTCATTGCATTCATAAAAGACAAACATTAAACACTGCACATTTCAACAATATTTTAATTCTTAATTGCCTGATCATCTGAAGAATATTGTACGTTTCACTGAGCGTATCTTTAGCCCTGCAGATTACATCACACAATGATGAGTCACTCCCCTCTTAACCCTACCCCCAGTATTCGGGCTCCTTACAAGCCTGGACTGCCCCACATGAAATGCAGTGACCAAATGGGACTGTTCTTCGACAAAACACTGCACTAATTCTCCTGCATTCAGTCTTTCCACTTGAATGGAATAAAAACCCCTTTCAGAACAACAATTCCACCCCCCCCCTTTTTTCTCAGACACACTATGGGACTCCTCTGTGCATGCACAATGCAAATAAGGCAAACTTCCTTTGAAAGAGTGATTAATATGCAAAGACAGCCTGCTTTTTAGTGGGATGTGAAGAACCACCAACAAGCATTTCCAAATTCTGAGGTTTCTTCAATTATTTCCACTGTTTATTTTAAACATAAGATTATGCAATAATACCACACATTAGGACCAATTTGCCAATATTGTGTAAACAATTCCAAGTTGGCTGTTCATCCTTTGTATCACATTTAAATCTAGCCTTGACTATCCTGACTATGAAGGCACTGAAAAACTTAGGGTTTGAAATTTTGATTCCTCAGTAAGTCTTGCTCTTTATGTTAAAAAGACTGCATTTTAAACCCAAAGTAAACAATTGGGCATTGGTTTTTTGATTTTTGTTTTTTTGTAGAAGTGTGCGGAAAAAGTTTAAAAACCCAAAACAGAATAATATTACTCCTTTTGTTATAAACTGATTTCAGAGACAAATAATTAACGTCCTGTTTAAAGGTATTCTAATACCAATAACTGCTCAGAGTTGTTTTTGGGACAAGAGATATGATATATGAGAAATCTGAAAAGCCCATTCAGATCTGGACACCTTTTTTTCCTATTTTAATGTATATAAGTTTCACCATTCTCTACTTATCATCGCTTATCACCTTATCAACAACACTTCCTCTATACAACCCAGACAGGACTCTACTATGGCATGAACTTTCCACTTCAAGTGCCAATAAACCATACTCTGCCCAAAATGACCTCAAGCTGTAGCCTATGTTAGCTAACTCACTTCTTATTCTAACCTTTTAATTCGCACCTTTCCCAATCTTTTCATACATGTTTGAGCATACCCCCCTCCCTTTGGAAAGGGATTCAAGTTAGTGAACAGGTAAGTTATTATTAAACTTAAAACAGTAACCAATAATTAACATTCTTGCTTATTTTAAAGATTTCAAGGTTGATAAATGTATCACTCAATATAAACAAATAATACAAAGGTAAATGAAATATTTAAAAAGTGTCCATTATACCTATTTTTATAGCAGTAACCCGTACTAAAATTAACCTGTCTTGCATACTCTTAAATCAAAAACATTCTGTAAAATCTATCCATCTTGATCTTCAAAGAGCCAATTGTTCTAACACTCTTAAGAACTTATCTACAAACAACACAAAAATATTTTGATTCAAGAAGTTATAAAACTAACAATTCTGGAATACTTAAAACAAAACATTCAAAGCTTTGTGTGTTCTGTCCTTGTAAATGATAACCTGACAGAGTGATGGGGTTCTATGCTCTCTCCATCCTAAGAAATGAACTATTTCAATGGTTTCTTTTTTTTTTTTTTTTTTTAAATATCCTGCAAGTAACACTTAGAAAAACTTCAGCATCAGCGAAGTTAAAAGAAATGTTCTGAGACAAAAGATACAAACTGTTATCCAGACAAGTAAAAGGCAAGTATCAGGAATGTTTCTTAGCTATTCAACAATGAAGCATATCTCAATATTGTCGAATGTAGGAAAACTAGTACCTTTGCAAACATAAATTTTTATTTACTTCGTTTTAGTAAACTGTGTTTACAAAAGATGCTATTTCCAAACCACTGGTAGGATATTCACTTATTGCAAATAACTATTTCCCAAGGCTTTCATTTCTCCTGCATTTTGAAACTTCATGTTTCACTTAACTGACCAAGATCTTGAAAAGATTTAACACTAAACCAGTTTGCACAATAGGTAGCAAGAGCTACAGCTTTTAAAGCTTTCATTCCTTGGTCTATGAAACAAATCTCAAAATTTATTTAGAATTCAAATATGTTTTATGAACTTCTTTTTACATCATTCTACCAAGTTTGTACTGAATCAGGCAGCTCCCAATTTTCACAACACATTCTGCAGATTTCTACAGCTGTCCCATCATAAGACGTAAAATGCAAATACCTGGAAGACCAACTATGGCAGTTATTGCATTACTGTCTCTAGAAATCTAAACTTATTTTTCTTGCATCAGATTTACAGATTTAGGTCTTGATTTCTGCCCCCACAAATTGTTACTGCACATAATTGGAGGATCAGTTTCTGCCATTCACTGTACTTAGGTCCCTCTGTGAGCTGACTTAAAGTCCACCGATGTCAAATTTACTACTGATTTCTGTGTACAGTCAGAGCCTTACAGACCTTGAGTATCTTAGGTACCTGGACAGGGAAGGAACACAGACTCTGGACTGTAGAAAAAGTGAACAATTATAAGCTTAACCTGAAAATCTTTCCCTTATTTTTAAATCTAAGGTTCAATTCTGAACCAACTGTAGAAAGTTGAAACACATACTCATCTTTAGAAGCAAACATTATTTCTTCAAAGGAAACATAGCTGCCTTGTTTCTGTTACATACAAGTTGCAATTGACTTGGCACTCTAAATGGTTCCTGGATATCCATATCAATTATTCACTTAAGTGTGATGGCTTAAGAAGTTGGATAACTCATTCAGCTAGCAAGTTCTGTACTATGCGAGTATTCCCCACAGTGTCTTCTTCAGTGTAGCTGTTGATGTATGATTTCATGATACCCTCTTCTCTGTGGAAAAGGATGAAAAGGATGACTGCCTAGGAAACTGTAATGAAGCATTACTGGAAAGATGATCACTCCATTGTCTGCTGTTTGTGCATTAATTTCATTTGCTCCTGTCTCACACTCTACAAAAATGACACTTTTTCAAATTCTGCAACATAAGAAGTGTTCTTAAAAAGCAACCTCCAAGAATTCCATTCTATCTAATTCCAAAATGTGTTCCTACAATCTACATTTTGACTCACTGCCTTCCAAAACAGTCTGAAAGAACTAAATATTTTCTAAAAAATACGTGTTGGAGGCCACCAACTAATAAAATGAGGTTCAGAATCTCCAAATGCCACCATGCAGAGGAAGGAACTGTATCACTGAATCCAAGCCACATTCACCTCCAGATGTCTTCACAGAGCAAACCAGAACATCTCTGTGGGGCAGAAAGAAAAATATCTATGGACTAAATTCAACAGATGAGAACCTTGGTATTTTAAAGCAATTTGCACTTGCTTAACAGGATAGGCTTTCCACTGTTATATATTCCCCCAAAATAAGTTTTATCATTAGCAGCTGCGTAAAGATCTTAAGTTACCTGCACTAAGGCCGCTGATGTTCTGCATTTAGCCAAACAACAGCTTTGCAAAAGTATCCATTTTCAAATACATCAGAATCTTCACTGCACACCCCAATATGTTTTGGCACAACCTTTTCTTGCATTTATACTTGGAAGGTTTAGAAGCTGCAAGTACGACTCATTGTATGGATAGTAATTATATTATCTGCCTTCTCATCTTCTTCTAAGACTTCTTAGACAGACTCAGTGAAAACTCTTAAACTTGAACTGTAAGAGAAAAGATTATTTCAATTTGTAGTTTATCCTTGATCTTTTATCTATTCCACTTCCTTTAAGCACCTATATTCTAAATTAAAAACTACACATAAAAATCTCATTCCAGTACTGGGTAGTGACTGTCTCAGACACTTATAAATGCAATGTATGAGAAGTGCCTGAAAGCCCGCCATTTGGCTCTCAGGACAACTTCAAAAGGCAATGTTACTAATGAGCAGCTGCAGCAGAGAGGCTGCATTTCAACACCATGAACTGAAAGGCCATAATGGCACTACCGCCAAACCTACCTAATTTACATCCCTTTGCATCAGCAAGGACTTTAAACTTTGGTAATGTGTTTTCCTAAACAAAAGCCAGAGCCAGCACAGATCTGACCTTCAAATTTGCTTCTGTGATTTTCATGTCTAACAAAAGTCTATTTGCCTGGTGGCTCTTTTTTTCTTCCTCCAGGATTTGAGAGTATTGTGATGAAAACCAACACATCAAGTCCTCTGAAAACATGCGCAAAAGATAGCGTTCAGAAAAATGGAGAAGCCTGGGAGCTGTAGTTCCCTTCACAGCCACACCCTCAGTCAAGTTACTCTCAGACGCTTTCCCTGTTACTGAAAGCTATTGTAGAAAAACAAAAGACACAATTTTATTTCCTGTTTTCAAGCTTTTATATTTACAATTGAATTTGCTTACTTATCTCAGGTTTTATATCTTCATGAGGGTATAAAATCAGGAAACCAACAAAGGCTTGTATCTTTTCACTTCAACTGAAGAACACTGCAATGTCCCTACTTGAATTTTTCTGGTAGTTCCTTGCATAAAAGCTATGATATGATCTCTTAAAGAGCACAGCTTTTTCCCAGTTTGGTTACACAAATATTCTGGTACGTTCATACCACCTACTTCACTATTTACAAGTTATGAGTTATAGTAGAACAGAACTGTCATTAACAGATCAAATTTGTAGTGAAATATATTGCCCCGCAAAACCAATGCTTTAACAGGCACACTAGGAAACAAGACAAACAAAAAAAATCCAGAATCATGCATTCTCTGCATAAACACTCCCAGAAGATGTGTTGAATGATCAACAAAATGCAGGACGACCTTTTAAACAAGAAAAGAAAATGTGCTTTTGTCTCTTACTAATGCTTTTTACTGCTCCTTGCAGACGGATGGCAGCAGGTGCACTATCCCTGCCTCCTCCCCCATCAATTGGTTCTGCTTTCCTGCCAGCCAGCCAAAACAAACCCGTGGCATTACCAAAAAAAAATATGCGCACACAAACACATATATAAAATATACCTTCCTTTAACAAGAAGAAACCAATCACTTATACCCAATGGCAGGAAGGTCTCTCTGTAAAACAAATTTCTGGAGATGAGCCAGGAAAACATGAAGGCACTTTCAGTCTGGAGAGCAGCCACAATCTTTTAACACTCCCAAAGTCTTAAACATAGGGAATTCATTAAACTACTATTATATTAAATGTTCTTAAAAAAAATAAAACAAGAAACAGGTCAGGGCTTTTCAAGTCCATATGTCAAGAGGATAAAGTTTATACAAAATACTCCCTATTATTTTAGAAACCATAGTTCTCAGGATGTAAATGAAAGGAGATGAGCCATCTGCTGTGTCTATAAATCAGCTTCTAAGTTACAAGAGAACGCTGTTTCAATTTAACAATAAATTAAGTCATCACTATCACAGGCTACAGGAATATATACAAAAGATGGAATTATTCTAAAAGATGTAAAGGGACGCTTTTGTTCTCAACCCACCAGGTAACCATTTCTCAGAAAACATTCTATTCAGGGTTTCTTCACTAATAAGCATCTATCTCTTGCTTTATATTTAAGCTACTGTAAAGCTGCATTTAGGGTTTA
The DNA here is from genome assembly GCF_036417845.1 of Apteryx mantelli. NCBI lineage: Eukaryota > Metazoa > Chordata > Aves > Apterygiformes > Apterygidae > Apteryx > Apteryx mantelli. Next base: position 2,245,768 of record NC_090000.1, read on the forward strand.
TTAGCATCATCATAGCTGGCCCCCTTTTTTATTGACTTCTCCTTCAACATGTCAGCTTCCTAAGCCCATGTGATTGCCTCTCTCTCTCAGAAAGTGGGGTGAGGTCAGGGGAAAAAGGAGACACAAGCTTCAGAAAAACCAAAGAAGGATCCTTCAATGTGGAAGGCATAACTGATGTGCTGGGTACTGTTTTTACTATACGCAGTGTTTCTGCTTTGTTCTTTTTAATTTTTTTTTTTAATATTCTCCATTTTATGCAGATTTAACAGTCCAGTTTCAGTTGTGCAGTTCCCTAGGCAGTCTATGCATTCATAATTATTATTATTGGATAAACATGTATTTGAGTGGGGCAGCAGGTGATATGCAGATATTTTTTCTTTTCTTCCTCCAGTCTGCTTCTCTGAAAAAACTCACTTTCTTCTCTCCTCCCACAGCTGAGAATACCCATGTAAATGTTTAATAGAGGTTGTAGCTAAGGAATTACAGATCTGTAGTCAGGCTCTCTAGGTGGCTAGTCAGGCATCTGATGATGGTTGAGATGAAGAATGTATGCAGTGATGGTGATTAGAGAGGGCGTGGCTGAGCCAGATGCAGAGCTGGCTACAGAGGAAATGGAAGACAATCCCCTTATTTGTATATTAAAAGTAATAATCAGTAACACAAATTTAAAAATGTATAATAAAAAGAAGCTATACAGCAGTGCTTATGATACAGGAGAGCTGTGTATCAGGAGTGGGTGTCATGCTGATGCTAAACAGGTGGCTTTATTTGGCAATGGACTAGAGCCCACTGGTGGCAACGGTCTGGCATGATGGGAGCTGGAATTGTTCCACAAGACAGTGATTGTTACTATGCTAGTAGACAGAGCTATAGTAGAAGTGACTGCTTAAGGAGATAAGGTGTCATCAATATGGGAATGAGGTAGTGAGGAACTGCAGTAGCTAAGAACAGCACTGAAGTGAGGGGTGAAGAGAACTGGTACAGTGAGGTGTGTAATAGCAGTGATGGGAGTAAATAAGTAGAGCACCGGGATATGTTGCAAGGACAGATTAACTGGGCACAGAAGTATCCCAAAAGAGCACAAATCTGGACAGGGACAGCTTTGGTGTGATGACAGCAGCAATGAGCTGGAAGTTACATAACAACAGGCTGAGAAAGGGTAATGAGAGGTAAAGGTGGTACAATAACAGTAGTTTTGGGGTAAGGGTAGTGGGACAACCATAGTGTGGGGCTGCAGGCCACGGTGCTTTGAAAGAAACAGAGAACATTTAAGAGAGGTTAATAGAACAGACGCAGGAGAGGTTTGGGATGCAACAGTGACACAAGCAGGAGTGGGGGCACTAGGCTTTGGGAAATACTTTCTGGTGAGCGCAGGGCAATGCGTTTGGGGCAGGGAGGCCCGCGGAGGGTGGATTACCGCAGGTAAGCGGCGCGGCGCGGCACGGCGGGGCCACAGTCTCGCTCGCGGAGGCAGCGGGCCCAGCACAGGGGGGCGAACCCGACCCATGCGAGAGGCGTCGCGGGAGGCGGCCCGGCGCGGGGCAGGTGAGGCGGCCCTCGCAGGGCGGGCAGGCGGCCGGTGCACCGGACCGTTACGGCCGTTGGCGATCAAAGCCCCTAACGGCAGTTCCCGCTCGGGGCCGCCGGTTCCTGATTGGCTGAGGCCGCCGCCGACACCCCCCCCCCCCCCGCCTCGAGCACGGGGGCTCGCGCCCGGCCGCCGCTCCCCTCCCCAGCCGCGGCGCGCGCCCCGCGCCCGCTCGCGCACACGCGCCCCCCCCCCCCCTCCGCGCCCGCTCCTCCTGCGCCAGACCCCGGCGACCCCCGGCGAGGGGCGCCCCCCCTCGCCCTGCGGTGTCCCCACCTCTCCTCCTTCCAACTACCATCCTTCCTGCCTCCCCTTCCCCGCTTTTTGTTTTGGGGTTTTTTTCGCAGCTGTTCTCACCCCCGCCTTTAATTGCAATAGCATCCTTCCCCCCCGCGCCCGCTGCATTTTCTCTGCCCTGCTCATGCATCGCTTGCAAGAACGGTGGTGGTGGTGGGGGGGGAACCGCTGCCTAAAGGAGCAGCATCCTTTTAACATTCACAATGCAGTCAACAAAACAACGGACGGCCGCCGCCTCCTCGCACGGCGACACCATTAACACACCGCACGTAGCATCCATCCTCTTCGCTTCACTCGCCTCCTCCCTCCCCTCTCCATTGTCTGCGATTTGCAACATGCAGAAACCTCAGCCCAGAGGAGGTGGGCGCGAGCGGTAGGTGCAATTCCTCCCTTTGCACCTAAAGGCATCAGCATCACCGTGCAGAAGCAGCCGCTAGCTCACGCCCTCCTCGCCTCCCCCCCTCCACCTTCTCCTGTCAAAACTGCACAGCCCGAGCCATCTTTCCCCGCCGGCTTCCACAACGGCGAAAGGCGTGCATTAGCCGGCCACCCCACCACGCACACGGGGCGCGGAGGGGGCACACCACCCCGGGGCGGCCTCCCCCCCACCCGGGGCAGCGCCGAGCCCGCCGGCTGCGGGGTCCGCCCGCCCCGGCCCCATTGTTCGCCCCGCCGGCGCCCCGCAGGAGCCGCGCCCCGCCGCCCCGGCCCCACGGGTACCTGCGGCTCCGAGGAAAAACAACGTCCAGGGCAGCGCCGTGGCTGGCAGCATTGCAGCCGGCTGGAGGAGAGGGAGCCGCTCGCGAAATAGATTTTTCCCGCAATTCGGACGAAACGCGGCTCGCTCGTCTTTTTTTTTTTTTTTTTTGTCCTCTTCTCTCTTCTTTTCTCTCTCCTTGCCTCCTCTTCTTCCCCTGCTCTCCGCCGTGCCTCGGCGCAGCCCCGTACACGCCTCGCCCCCTGCCCGCCCGGTTGCCGGTTGCCTTCTGCCAGCTGCGCCGCGGCCGCGTCCCGGAGCCGCGCCGCGGATGAGTGACAGCCGGCCTCAGCACCGCGCGCGGAGCAGATCCCTGCGCCGGCCGGCCTCGCGCGGCGGGTGGCGCCGCGCCGTGTTCTTCCACCCGCGCCGGCCTCAAATAGTACAGCGCGGCGCGCGCCGAGGGGGCCGGGAGGCGCGGAGGGGCGCTCCCGGCCGCCTGCAAAACGCGGCGCGGAGCCCGGCCCGAACTCCGCGGCGGCGGCCCGGGGGCGGTGCAGCTGCCGCGCCCAGCCGGCGGCGGCGGGGCCGCTCCGGGGCCCGCGCCCGCCGTGACCCGCGCGGGGTGGCCGCGGCGCTGCGGGGAGGGGCGGCGCCCGCGGGCCCCCCGGTGACAGTTTGTTTTCAAACACGAAAGCGCCTGCGGTAGTTAAGCGGCGTGTGGTGGCGGCCGGGTGGGGCGGCCTTGCCGCGGCCCCCACAGCCTACCTGTGGGCCGCAGGTGGGAAGCAAGGGGAGCCCACTGGCTCAAAGCCCTCCTCCCCGGGGCAGCGAGGTGGCCTTCCACGCCATTTTCTCTGAAGCAGCCCCAATCTTATAAGCCTTTTGAAAGACTTCAGTCTGGTCAAAGGCCTGGTACAGCTGTCAGCTTGGTCGGCAGTCACAGAGAGCAGCTATCAGGCTTTCCACATCCAGGAGACCTTGCGGGCACCATTTTGCCTCACCAGGGACATGCGACAAAACTCATGGGGGAACCTGTGGTGAAGAGACAGGGCTCAGGGGCCCCGCTGTGAGGAAAGGCACTTGCCCTCCTCTCAAACACTCTCTGCCGTAACTCCCTCCACATGGCTCCCACTCACAGCCTCACCACCCCCAGCTCGCACAGGGCACACACCTAGCAGTGACACATACTGATTGTGGTGGTGTTACTTTGTGTATGAAGAACATCTTTCCATTTTTCATCTTTCCTAAGAGTCTACTCTTTGGCCTGTTCGCTGTACCAACACCAAAGGCAGAAACAGCTATTATTCCTTGAACATGTGAGATCAGGGAGAAATATCTATTTGTGGGGTCAGTACCAGGTATATAAAAAAAGGGAATAGTGCAAAAAAGTCAGTCTTTGAAACTAGACTTATGCTGAGATTAAACCAAACCATTTTATTAAGATTATTATGCCTTAACAGCACTCTTCCAACACCTTCCAAAAAATACAGGAGTTACTAAGAGCTCTCATTACTTCAGTGTAACATGTAGTTGCCTTGAGACCCCAAAACAACCCTTTTTTAGGGACAGAAAATTTTATGGCAAAATTAAAAATAAAAAAGGCAGTTTTTTTCAGGTGTAGTCTACAGTCTGTGCCTTCACTTCCTTAGTATTAGAGGGAAGCACTTCAGATGAAGTGGACCATTGTCATAACATGCAGAATGATTTGGTTTAGTTGATTAATTATAATTCCTTTTTAAAAAAGGAAATTTAAAATACCTAAAATAGACCATTCTGAATACGTAAAGACTCCTAGTGACACAGATACTTTATTAGCAAAGAACTGACAAGCATAGAACATTTAGGCAGAAGTTATCTTACTTAAAGAGAAAAAGAAAGAATACACTTTGAATACAATTTGACAACATCAGTAATTCAGCAATATTTTAATACAGTTGATCCATTCCAACATTTTGCTATTAGTGGTCTAAAGTATCATTCCAGACCAGACCATATTCTTTCATTTTAATGGATTCTTTTCCTTTTCTGTTTGAGGATTCCCCTCCCCCTTTCTATTTTATAAAAATGCTTCTCTAAAAGAAACAACAAAATTACTTATTGCAGTGTGATTGAAAACATGCCTTCTCTGCTTCCTTGGCCTGCCTAGCCCATGGCCTCATATTGGAATGATTATCTCCACAGAGCAACCTTGCTCAACCATGCCGTGTGCTATTACTCTCTCTACTACCCTGCTCCCCCAGTTCAGGCCAGTCCCCACTATCCTGCAGTTTGCATTCTTCAACTCAATATATCCCCACTTAACATCAGGTCACACATCCAGGAGGATGCCAAAATAAATTTGAAGTTTTCAGGTGATGTAGGGACTCTATTCCAACTGCTTTCAAACAGAAAGCCAACAACTATATGAAAGAATTTCTGTCCATGATAAAAACCCTCAGAAGAAAGATTATTCTTTATCTTGAAAGAGGAAGACAATTTATGGGTACATTTCAGATACTGTTTTTTTACTCTATTCATAAAGAGTACGCCGAGTCTATGTCAAGTATTATACAGCTTTAGCATATGAAATTAAGTAGTGACTGTACAAGAGAGGAAGGATCTCCATCATCCATCAAACCAGAACATCTTACAAGACTCCCACCTTGTTTCTCCATCCTTTCAAATACTGGTTGACAAATGTGGAAAAACATAGTGGCAAGCCATCTGCTTCTCCTTTGGGTCTCCCCTCCTCTCCCCCATCAAGTTTCTTGATGGGTTTGCCCTGTAAAAAATAACCCCAGAGGATAACAAAACATAGCTTCAAGAGAAGTGGTCTTCTTTTGATACCAGCTTTACCAGCTGGATTCTTGGCACTATGGGATTTCAGAGCATTCACGCTGAGCAGTTAGATAACTTTTGCATTTGGCAAGTCTAGTGCCCAATCATTTCTTAGAGAGAAAAGACTGAGTTGTCACACTCTTACTATTAGCACTGTCAGAACTAGTTTGTACAGTTAGCTCTAGTTCCTAAAGGCCTTTCTCAAGTGTCTGTTTCTTTCCATTCAGTTCAAAGAACATCTAGATAGCTACCTTATAAACATTACATTTATAATGTTCATAATAAAAGCTAGTGAAAGAGCTCAGCTCATTACATATTTAATGAGGAAGCTCTAGTACTAATTTAAACACTAACTGCTCATGTCAGACTTTTCCAGAGAAATCAGTCATCTCCTCTACAAAAATCAGCATGTATGCAATTGTTACTGTTTTGCAGGTGTATTGAATATAGTGTTGTATGGAACATTAAGGCAATTAGGAAGGCTTTTTTCCCCCCAAAGCTGACACTGCACAGAACTGGAACAGAAAAACATGAGAATAAAAGATTGTTACATACAACAAATACAACATGAATCATTATTTACTGGAAGTGACTAGTTGTTTGTCTTAGCAATATCTAGTATATCTTTTTTGCTATTGAGCAATACCTTACTCTATGACATAGCATAATATTAATTCCCAGGATAAGTAAAGGAATCAGTAGGAAGTAGTCACATGGAAGTCAGCACATCCCAACCCTTCTCCAACCCAGTGATGGAGCAGAAGAAAGGAGAAACACTTTCACTTGTAGTGGACTTCCAGAAATACAAACTTCTTTTTCTTTTAAAAAGATTTCATGGAGCAAAGACACCAAAGGTCTGGCCTGATCTTTTAAAGTTAAGTAACTTAAAAACAAAATTGTGACCCTTATGGTGAAAGTGGAATACGGACCAGTCCCAGGTACTAGTAGGGTCAATATCAAAGTTGAATGAGACGCTCCAAGTACAGCATCTGAACTATTTTTCCTTTTTTGCTGTAAACAGGAGTCTATGGGCCATACCCATGCAATTTTTCTTCTTCATCTATAAAATAAAAGGGCAAATCATACAGGCAAGATTTAATTATTGACTTTGTTGGGTACATTGCATAAATAAAAGTGAACAGGAAATTTGGATTAAGTTTTCTCCCAGAATTAAAAACAGCAGCAGTGGTATCTGTCAAATCATGCTACTTCTACCATGCAAACTTGAGAACAAGTAAATCAGTCATAGCTAGACAGGCATTTCACAGAGTAGGTGTAGCTACATCATCAGCCCGGCAAAACATTGCAAAATAACCTTCTCTATAGCTAGCATTCCCCTTTTCTTGATACAGCTGTTCACTGGTTGGAGGTTGAAGCAGGATTATTACGGGATGTACTGGAAATTCTTTCTCTGTGACATTAGAGCATCGTGTGGAGTCAAGAGAGGACGTCAGCTGTCAAACTAGAAAGGAGTAACAGAGCAGACATGCTTTATATTCAGTCCTTGTGAAGAAAACTTTACAATCTAAAATTGCTAGAGGTCAAATCCCCAGATTCAAACCTGATGCAACAGGACAGTAATAACTGCTCCTATCATGACAGATGTGGTATGTTGCTGATCACTGAAAAGTAGTAGTAATCATGTTTATCAACATGCTCCTTATACTTATAGCATCATTAAGGAGAGGTAGTCTGCAAAGAATTACTTGTGATTTTCTGTGAGAACTATTAAACCCAGATTTATAAACCACAAAGTAGATGCATTACTTATTTGTAGACTACAATATATGGGCAGGCATTACTGATACGCTGAATCCATGTACTTCAATCTTCTCTCTGGTGAAAGCATTATTCTGTTCTGTGTAGATATTTATTGTGATGGATAACAATACTAGGCAAAACGCACCTCAGAATGATGTTCCTCTTAGTAAACAGGCAGTACAACCAGTGATATTCCCTACAAATATCCTTCTGTTTGTAACAAAGATTTTTCTGCAAGAAAGTGAAAAAAAAAATGTCTCCCCTTCCTCCTCTAGGCAATATGATTTACAGGACTAACTATTAAGGTTGTTCTGGTGATGTCATCAACCACAAGAATGAAGATGAAGTCATCAAAGTTTCAGACATGGAGTTATAGTCCAGAAATTCAGAATCTTGGCATTAAAAAAAGTTATCTACATACCTGGAGCAAACTCCAAATCTGTTTCAATATTTGTCCTGCTCAGGGTTTTGCTTGCCACAGCTGTGCAAGTAATGGAATGACACTGCATGGTTCCATTCACAGAGATAGGAAAACACATGTGACTGCTATAAACCTATTCATGCAAATATCAAGGGAAAAGAAACTTTGTGAAGATAGTCTGTCAGTCTGACTCACAGTGAAAGTGTCATCAACAATCTAATGGCATTCTTAGAAATAATCTGGCAGTTATTTTCAGTGTAATTTTGGGTTTGGAAATAACAAAATCTTCTGTCTCTGAAACAAAAACTTGAAATTTAATGTATATGCTCCCATATACAAAATTCTTATGCTTACAGTGTGCAGTGAATGGCTAATTTTTAATACTTTTAATTTTTTATCTATCCAGTTAACACTGATGTTTTAACTCAGCAGAAATAGACTCTCAGCTGATCAGAACCACAGAGAAGAAACAGAATGTAAAGAGTGCTTCAGGACAAATTGCCTATCTTTTACACTCTTCCCATGCCATCAATAGTATTTTGTTTTTAAGCTGGAGCATTCTAATTAGCCCAAAGCATTTAAAGTGCATCCATCACCCAGTGCCTGTAAACTCATAACATCATAGCCATCACTCTCATACCTAGCTGTTTTAAAAGAACCCTTCTAGTTCTGCTTTTGTACTAATGCTAATGAGGAGAAACACCATATTATATGGACTAATACATGTGCAGAACAATGCATGCAAAATTAGAACAGAAGAGGCTAAAACTTTAGGCTGTCTAGCTAAACATTTGGCAGCAAGTAGGAAAATGGTTATCTTAATTGAAAAATCCATCCCTCAACCTGCTTTTATTTAAAAAGTATAAATATGCCTGACAGGAATGTTCAAGCACATATGAAAGTTATGAGAAACCACATTCTATCAACATGGAGCTCTATTTCATATTTAAACCCAGGGTAAACGGAGTTTTTTTGTAGAAGCAGATCCGAGACATAAATGACCAGTGGGTTCTACTTGGCAACTTCTTAATGAAGATTTTCTTTTTTCTTTTCCCTCCATCCCCTTCCTTATAGTGAAAAAGTTACCCAAGAGACCACATAAAATGGTCTTTCTGTAACCCTTTGTTCCTCTTCCTCCTTTCTAGAAGAGTGGCCCCCACTATTTTTTGGAAAAGAAGGGCTGATGTACCTCCTTTCAAGTTAAGGTTCCAGGAGATGAATCCTGCCCTTTGTGACAGAGCTGAACTACATAAAACACATGAGAGTTTTAATATAAATCCCTACCTTCAGGACTGCCTTGCTGGCTAACATAGGTGGTTGCAGGCTGAATGTGCATTTGTGTGTGCATTATTCAGGGCATCAAACACTGAGGCACCTAAATCAGGGCTGTAGATTTTACTATGAGAAGCTCAAAATTAGACTTTGGAACTAGTCAGTTCTTTTTGCCATCTAGGTCTGGTTTATGCTAGTTTCTGAGCAGAGGTATACCTAGAACGCAGAGACAAAGAAAGGACGCAAGAGTTCAGGATCCCTTTCACCAATTGTAATCCTTCAACTGCCACCTTTTATTAGGGCCGGAGGAGTCCAAAAATCCCTTGGGACAAAGGTTTCACGTCCACAAGCATTCCCCACTTGATAAACCATCAAGAGGGGATAGGTAGCTGATGTTGGCTTACGCTTCCAAGCTTGTTCTCCTGTGCAAGTCTGCTTAAAACTATCAGCTTTCTTTTCAAAAAAATAAAATAAAATAATAAAAAAAATTGTTCTGACTCCCAGTCCCCATGTGAAGAAAATCTATGAATTCATGCAAGAATCTTTTTTCACTTGCTTTCTGTAACACTAACAATAGCTGCTTGGCCCTGGATATAACTGTGTCCTTCCTCCCTTGTCAGATAGTTAAAATTCAAGGAACTCTTTTCCTCTGTAGTTGCAACAACATGAGGAAGGTCAAGTTTTATGCAACTACTGTTGTGGTTTGCTGTTTCTTTCAGCTGTTTTGATGCAAATAGACATATAAGAAAGCCTATTGCTATAATTATCAAAAGACATTTTTTAAATCCCCCTAACATTGAATTGCTCAGAGAATGCTGTTAAAGGGTTCCAAGTGGCCCTGTGGCCAAGGAAATCCATTTGTTCTTGGGCATCTCTGCTGATACGCTGCAAGAACTAATGCAAGGGAAGCTTGTATTTTTCTTTGACCTGCTTTCTTTCTGTTGGATGTTACTGGATGGTCACATGTTAAGTAAGGCTCAAATTTTTATGAGAGCAAATAAAAATCACAGGCTGACCCAAGGTGAATAAATTAGTTTCTGATTCACTGTTAAAATATTGACTGGTGATTGGATTGTTTTGTGACTAAAGAAAGTCCTTGAAGACAGCATTGGAGTTTATGATGATCAGGACAAGGCAGGTGACCTTTCAGTCACATTTCATGAGTTTCCCAGTTAGGTTCTCCCTCCATAATTGCTGCTAAGCCCCCAGCAAGATAAGAGTTCCTTGCATTTTCCAGTGTAATGTAGGAAAGGCCAGGCTCTCCACTCCAGTGGAAAAAAGAAATTGTGCAAGCAGGTGACATAGTACAAAAGCAAATAATGCAATGGGTAGTGGGAGATGCAAGTTAATAAATAAAATGCAAGGATCTGTCCTCATGGGAGGGAGAAAGTAAAAGCACAGAATAAAACAAGTATGAAAACACAGCAGTGGAAAGGAAAATCAGACAGCAGTAGAGAGGCAGCAACAACCCTGCAAACAGTTTTCATAGTGCTGCAGAATTGCCACACTGAGTATTTCTGTATTTTGGAGAAGTCCCATCCACACTGTAACCTGAAAAGACCACTCATTACTGAGGACTGTCCTTTTGAAGACTTAGTGCTAAGAGGCTTCATTCTCAAAATCTCCTCCATCCTGTCAGAAAGAGGGTCCTCAGCTTCCCACAGGGACTCTTCACTGTTTCCCTTGGTTTCTATTACTTACTCCTTGCTCTTCAACAGTACTCAGGTGGTTTTGTCTTTGGCTGTTCCAAGAAACTGTACAGTCATATCACCAACTAAAGAATTGCAGCTGCCTCTGAAGTTGTCTGAAGCAACTCAAAGCATTACTGTTCTTCAAACTTTTCCCTCGCTGAAAGTCAACTAAATAGCACAATGCTGACTGCATCAAAAAAACACAGCTAAGTAGTCAACACAAGCAGAAAAGGAGGAATTCCATTTAGAAATCAACTGAGAACATAGTTTGAAGCAACATGCAGCATTTTTGCCATCTCTATGAGGGCTATGTCTTCTGTTTCCTCAGCCTTTCTAGTTGCAACTAGGTTTTAGGCATAAAATAAGGCTAGGAGTGGAATCTCAGTCTCTGCTTTTGTTATGCCTGCCTTACACTACTCTAAAAATATTGTAGAGGATAAAAATAAGAGGAAAGAAATGTTCCTATTTTTACATGATGTTCTTAAGATGGTGCTGAAATGCAATGAGACAGAAGAGATCCTAAAAAATTCTTGCTAGTGAAGCAGAATCATTGTTCTTGAACCACTTTTATGCTCCTCTTTATCACCAAAGACTGAATCTAGGCTCTGTGATATATAATATCCTGGAACCAGATCAGGTTGTCTTGAAAGGCACATCTGGGTAGTTGCCTAGCTCAGGATGCTAAGTTTGGCAGTGAAGTCTTTTGTCATCCTATTAGTATTTTAATCTTTACCATAAGCAGGCTGGCAGAATATGCAGCGGCCAAATCCACCACTTGTAAAAAATAAAAATAAAATAAAATAAAATAAAATAAAATAAAAATCACCCAGTGATACCAGTGCAGCTGTTGCCCATTCAAACCAGATTATAATTTTTAAAGGTTCATATGCTAAATCTTTCCTTGACTTTCAATCTCAGTTTTTATCACTGCTTCTCTTGCAACATAAGTCTGCAATCCAAATTAACATGGTTTTAAATAATCTCATCACTGACTGGTAGGATGTAAACATGCACTTCACTCCTTCGCAGGGCATAGTCTGTTTTATAAAGCACTTCACATTAATAACTGTGGCAGTTTGCATCTCTGCACCTATAGGTAAAAGGTCTTAGGCTAACAAATGCTAATCAAGCCTTCAAAATAAGATTTAGGCAATGTCTTGGATGTTTGGTACCAGCCCCCTTCCCAGAGGGAAACTTCACCTCTAATGAGGCAGTGGGGTAACACGGGTGGCTCCATGCCCACAGTGCTAACATGAGCGAGACCAGATGACGTCACATGATGCAACTCTTTTGCCAGTGTCTACGATCTGCCCAGCAGCACTGCTCTCTGGAGAGGGGTCCTGCCCACCGCGGGGGGGATAAAAGGAGCTTCTGTTAACGCTCAGGATCCTCCTCCAGGACCGGTTCTAGGACAACTGGGGAAAGATGCTGCACTGGGCAGAGTTCTGCTAGCCTATGCAGAGGAGGCTTTTGGTTTTTATGTAGAAATTCTTCGATGTAGAAAAGATAAGGCAATTCCATTCAGGCCAGAGGTTACAAAATTGTAAAAAAATGCACACAAAACACCAGTTAGCCCCATCAAAGCATTATACAACCCCAGGGATCTGGTAGCTCTCTAGGCATCTGCTGTCCTCACAAAACCCCTCAAAAATATCTGAGAACCTCCATTTATAGCTTTATGAAAACTTTCTCAGCAACTTCTTTAGAAAAATTGAGAAGAAAATATAGTTTCCTTGCAAATAGAGTATTTTTACCCTCTTGCTAACTTAGACAAATCAAGAGCACAATGGAAACGCTCTCAAGCTTTTCATGTAGTAAAACTTACCTAGAAGTTATTTTCTTTTTTGGTTTGTTCTCAAACCTATAAGTCCCTCCACGTCCCTTTAAAACAGCTTTTCCAGCTAACACATGATCCCCCCTGCGGTGGATAGCACCACCTATGACATATGCTGTTTGTTCTTTTTGTCTGTGGTCTACAAGAAATATTGTTACACTATTCGCAATATTTTATGTGCGCTGCTTGGAGACAACAAGGACATGTTTCCAAATCAGAAATTAACCTTCATTTTCCTTTAATATTTTTCACCAGTAAGTTTGTCCCTAGGGGATGCAAGGTATTTTGATAAATCTCACAAAGAGTGTAATTACCACACCTAAAAGCAACATACTTTGTTTAGACTTTGCTGTACTCCAATAGTGGTACTGGCAAGCAAGTGTAATTCAACATCTTCCTTTGTATTCCTTTGTATTTCAGTACCTTTGTTTTCTTACTGAGGATTGCTGATAAAAGAAATTTGTGTTTCCCAAATTCCTTATTATTTTAGTGGACCACTTAAGACAACCAAACTGAGTAATTTATAAAAGCACAATAAAAGACAGTCCTTGCCTAGGACAGCATACGTTCTAAGGAGATGAGACAGAAGGAAAGTCAACTTTGCTGAACATACTGAGAAATTAGATTAAGTGATGTGCCTTGTGCTTCCATATAGGAAATCTGTGGCCAACTAGGGAACTGAAAACAGGTCTCCTGAGCCTCAGTTTAAAGCATTAACCAGAAGGCCGATCTTTCATTTCACCCTATACTACTGTTTTCAAGCACAACAAAAGATTGTTTCCTGCACACTCCCCCACCGCTTTGCAAAAAGCTCGATTACAATAATGCCAGTAATTAAGAGGCTGACAGCAGAATGACTGAGGAGTCTGGTGCAGCCTTGCGGTCTCGTGAGAGACTGTAGACTCACCGACTACGCTCTCCTGATCTAGCATGCTTACCACAGTAATTTTGCAAATGGGATTAGCTTACAATACTGTCTGCTGTGCTCTGATCTGGATGAAAGAGCTGGCTTTGGTCTTCATTTAAACTGTTTATTGGATCACCACTTGTAAGACAACTTGCTTTCAGCATCCTTCTAAGAGCCATAAGTCACCTAGCCGATTTTCCTGACGATATCTGTGAGACAGTCCTCCATCATCCTTTATTTATTTATTTTTTTAAATGTACTGAGTCAAAAGTTTTATTTGTTGTTCTATTAATAAAACTAGAACAGATGTGTGAAACTCCAAGTGAGAAGATAATATCCACATCACATGTTATTTATATGTGAAAATCACTTCCTGAGGGAGGCAAGCAGCACAGAACATAGAGTACCATCAAGAGGGCGTTTTATCAAACTGTATTAAAAGGCTATTAAAAGTCTTATTTCATGTCAATTAAATGTAAACCATAATTTGTTCTTTCAAGTCTACATAATGTTACAAACCCTTTGAAAATGTGGTATCTTTTTCTCATTTGCCATTTTTTGTTTGATTTCTTAGTCTTCCAGTTCCATATTAGAAGGGATGCAAATCCTTTCTTCTGTAGAGCTATCCCATAAAGATATGGTTTTTGAATGAAAATCAGTCCCATACTACAGAGCACATTCCCATTTTATTTCCATTCTTTAACCCAAAACAGCCCCTTGGGCATCCTAAGCTTCATTGGCACAGGCACTATATCAGAGGAGGAAATGACTCATAATTACACTAGCAATCAATATCTGCAATGCATTTCTTTCGCGGTATTACAAAGAAAATCAGATATGTCCACTCAATCAGGCCATTAAATATAGCCATTTGTAATGTGCTTAAGTTTGTTGTCAGCATTTACTTTATGAACACATAAAATGGTTATGAAAATGGTTGCACTGGGCAAGGAAGCTGTACTACCAATTATGCAAATTTCATTGTTGTTTTTGGCCAGGCTTCATCCCTAAAATAATCCCACCCCAAAACAGTTGTCTTATCCTGAGAAGAGGCAAAAGGCTATCTGTTTGCATTGGTAATTCCTTAACAGCAATAGATTTTAAATGTAAAATAGCATACTTTAACTATAAACAAATCAGCCATGCGGTAACAAATACCAAGGGCCACATTCAGACAACCCAAATTCCTGCTACGCATGCATTCTCCAGGGCACTTACCACTTCACACAGTTTGTCCTAGTTGCTCTTTAAAGGCAACTGGGGGCCTGTGTAAAATGAACGTGATTGTTTAACTCTACCTGAATTTACAGGCTGGTTTTCAAGCCATTGCAACTGCATCCATGGTATTCTACTGTAGAGCACTGTGGATAATATGCAACTTAAAATATTTTCACGCAATCTTTCCAAAGATGTCTTTACTTGAACTTGTTATTGGCTATCCAAACACTCTTGCAGGTTTCAGTGCACAGTCACTTACTAACTGGCGAGTGACAGCACCATTGCAGGGCTAGTCAACATGGGGACTCGTTACAGTAGCCAATATGCTCCAAACTATTTGACAGAATCCTAGGCTTTAGCTGTACTAACCTTAATATTCTATCTTTGGTTTATCCATGAGTTGGAATAACGGCCAAAATAATGAGGGATGAGAAAATCTGATGAATTCGCACAAAATAAAAAGTCTGGAATGCCTTATCCAAAGGAAGATGAGAACTGCCTCAATTCCTTTCAGAGAAAATCCAAGGTAATGCCTATTGTTTCACAACAATACTTCCAGGGTGAGATCCTTGTGCCATTTAGGTCAATAAAAAATCCTACAATAATTTTAATGGAATAGTGACTTCACCCTCATGCTTTCCTGTAAGTTGCTCTCTGTTTCTGCTGTGAGCTCTCTCTTTCACATAGGAACCCAAACATCCCCAGACCTCTCCTTCCATATTTCTTGAGACAATACGCAGGAGCATAGAAAGTATTGCTTTATTCTGGACAGAGCAGCAGCTGACCCTTCTCCATTGCTAAGCAACACACCCAGTCTGGTTCAAGCAGCAGCTCCTATTTTTGCTACAAAGTAAAGGTCAGGCTATTGAGCAGAGGGAGCAGAGTTGTTTTATTTATTTTTAGTACTTTTAACACTGCGCATGGAACATGCATATTCTTTGGGGATACGTGTTGCTTATTTAAACTGTAAACAATATCTTCCATTCCAGAATTCTCCTTCCTCTACTCTTTACATTTACTGTAACAAAAATGGAATTATGTACACCATTATCCCAACCTCAAGATAGAAAACCCAAAGATCCAGATGTGGAGAGGCTCAAAACCATCTCTAAACTCAAAGTGATTGCCATTGCCTTTCACCTTCAGTTCATGCTATACTTTTTTTTTTTTTTGGGGGGGGGGGGCAATGGCAAGGGGCAAAATCAGCAGCTTGTCTGGTTGTCCAGGTTGACACTCCTTACTTACCAGGACTTCAGTCCATCAAGCTCTTTCCTTTCCCGCTTTGCCTACAATACCAGCCCTCCTGCAATGCAATATGTCCTGTTCCTTGGCAGAGCAGCCTTTCTCAGCACAGCTTCAGCAGGGTGCTCTGGCTAGGACACTGTCAATATTGTTTCTGTGCTTGCTCTCTTGGCTGTAAGGGGGCACTGCTGACTCCTAACCCACTCTGTCTGCCCCTATATCCTCCCTGCCCGCCAGCATTGTTCATTAAGAGAACATACCTTAAAGTGATTGAGTCACAGTAAGGAAGTAGTGTCTCTAGAGTTGTATCATTAAGACATAGCTTAACAACTGAGATCAAGGAGTGCTACATTTTTTGCCTTTGCTGTAACCAATGATCCTGATGATTTCAAAAACAAAACGGATTTTAAACCCTGCATGACTCCGTAAAGTACTTCTACTCAGCAGGCTACTGCTGAGCATCGGAGGAATAGGGGCAGCATGCCCAGTTCTTCAGAGGAAGCCCTTCCCTGGGGATGCTGGGGAAATAACTTACAGAGGTGCTTTGTGGCAGAGGGGACACTGCCATTCTGTGACTGTTATAAGCTTTCCACCACTATTTTTGCCAAGTAGCAAGAAGAAAGTCAACATTGCCTTGCTCTCTTTGCCCTGCTCCCACTTTGAGAAAGCTGAGGAAACTGGGGGTCTTTTAAAACCATCCACAGTACCCAGCTTACCTCAGGTTCTAGCTCTCTCCTTGCAAACAGCATAGGGCTTGTCTCATCTTTACAGAGGCTGGCTGGTTAGCTCCCACTCTTCATATTTCTGCAGAGATGACTGTGAAAGCAGTGGACATGGACTACAAAAACTGCACTGTTTTGCAATAAGCCCAGGCAGTAACTCTTAGTCAGTACTATAAAGAGAAAAAGCGTGTGAAAGCTGGGATTTAAATAGAGGAAGATATGTCCTTAACAGAGCACACTAAGGAGGGGATTCGTTTCAGCTGGATTCATCTTGTTTGAAAGCAGGTGCCAACAATAGCCTAGACAGAGACACCTGTTAGAGGAGCTGAGGGGCAAGTAACATAGGTGTAAATATCTTCCCTGTAGAGTTTCAAATTTAGGATGACTCCAACCTGAGCTTTCAGATACAGCTTGGCTTTTATCACACTGCACATTAAGCCTGAAGTTGTTATTTTAGAAAACAGGCCATGATTTTACTCTGGAGAATTGTCCAGAGATTTAATGTCAATAGAAATATATTTTCAGCTTCCTTATACAATTAATTTCTGCTCTTTATCAAGGAAAGTGGTATTTGGAGAAGGTGAATACTATCATTCCTGGTCTGTGGCCCAGATTCAACTTACATAAAGTTTAGGTAATTAATTGCGGAAGTCAAGTCAGGCACCTAGCTCTGCCTCCCTCTCTGAAGGGAGGGAGAGGGGCGCCTCAAATGAGAATTTGTACCAACTAAAGTCTGAGTGAATTTTTTTCCTCAGAAATTATATTTTTGTAAGAAATTACTGATTTTTTTAAGGTTATTCCATTTGGTAACCAAAAACATTTCAAATTTTGGAAAATCCAATGAAACAGAAAATCTTAATTTCATCCCGGATTCATTTTCTCTCCACTGCCCCAATTTATTGTTTAACAGCATGGAGAAAGTTGCAAAATAATACATCTCAGTGTAAGAGAGTCGAAGAACACTGCGTGGTCTTATTGCTAGAATAACAATAAAATCTTCCAAATTGCATTTTCTATATAAATCACAGAACAAATTGAGCAAATAGAAGAAAAATACAATAGCAGAAGAATCTGTTCTCATTTCTGTGGTCTGTTTCCAGTTTGCAGCTCTTCAGTCTGAAAACAAAAGTGAGGCCAAACTTACAGACCAGCAAATGGTCCCTGCATGCAGTCGAACTCTTGCTATTTGTGTATTTGTGATACTTGTAGGGTTTTATTTACAGGTGACCTTTTGTGCTATAGTCCTCATCACAAATGACATTAACTTGGAAAACTAAACTCACATGATGAAAATAAAGTTTGATCATGCAGAAGTTCTTAGGCTGTATTTTCAACAAATCTACTGAGGATGAACGGCGCGAGATAAGCAGACTTTTCCTTCAAGATAAGCTTTACTTTTTTGCCATGTGAGATTCTCATATAGCCAGTGAGATGAACATTTATTAAAATTTCAATAAATAGTAATTCATAGATGATAAGAATTTTCTACCTCAAAGTTAGCATGCCCTCCAAAAATTATTTTTGGAAAGATGTTGCTAAAGCATTAAAGTAGTCTGAGTACCAAGTACAGAGTTCTTCTGTTGTGGATGTTCTGCTTTGACCCCTTGTCTCTTTTACATTCATAACATGAAACTAAATAGAATGTGTAACGCAATATTAAGGGGCTGATGCCGAAGAATTGATAGTGGGAGATTCAGAGGTGGTGGCTAAGCCTCTGGGATTCAGTAACTATTCTTTTTCATTCTGCTTATAATTATATCACTGTTCTCCTGTGCTTCCTGTGTTTTAGTAATTTGGTTTTATGATACGTTTCCACTGGAAACTCTTTGTGGCAGAAACCAACTTTTTGACGGTATCTCAAATATTTAATAGAATGGATTACTGATCAGAGCTTTTAGATACTACAACAGCACAAATATTAACTACTTAATACAGAATATCAATTTTTAACCTTAGATGAATAAAAAAAAATTTAAACTAGATTGAATTGCACTTTCAGAATAATTTATCATTAAAATATTTTGATGATACACAGAGTTAGGTGTAGTGAACTGACATTTGGACACCTTTGTAGAATTGGAAAATAACCAAGTTTATAATTAGCCAAATGACAAAATTGTTAGCTCAGATAGATTTTTTTCCTCTTTCTTTTCAGACTTCATGAAAAAAAAATCATTTGCAGCAATGATTTCCCGAGTTTGTCCCCAGAGCTTCTCTTGGAATTTTAGTTTGAAATAAGTTTCGTGTGAAATTTAGGCTAGAAGTACCTTCTCCATGTTTTTGTGATACAGCCACAAGCTTTTACCCTAGGTTTGTTTGCATGGTTTATGATCTCTTGTACACCTAGATGGAATTTCATCTTCCTAATTGGCCTCAGAAAGGAAAGAATTTTGTATTTCTATATGTCTTTGTAGATATTCAAGTAATATCCTAGTTTCAAATTGGTGATTCCATATGAATAGAGGCATCTCTTTCCCTGCATTTCCCCCATCCCTAGCATTACAAAGAGCACTTGTCATCTGTGTGGTCAGTGCTTGATGTAAACAATCGCTGATGAGTGCTTCGACACATTTCTCCTTTGAATGCTAGTCTTTAGGCAAAGAGACGTCATTTGAAATCCAACGTGTTTTTATAAACAAAGAAAGAGAACAAAATCTAAAGGCATCGTATTCGCCTTTGGGGTGGCTTGCAAAGGTACTGATGGCTAGCAGGTCCTAATAGCATTGCCACAGAAGAAATTTTCAAGCCACTGACAATCCAAAGTGACTTGAGGGAGGCAGAGTGTCATTACCTGACTTGGAACTTGGCCAGGAGAATTATATCAACACTATACTTTCCATGTATACAATTATGGGATCTTTACTCTTATTAATTTATTAGAGTGAGTTTATTATAGTAAGAAACAGGGTTTGTACTTTGTGTATCAATTGACACCTCCCACCCCATCAGTGTGACAGTAGTTCAACATCTGGCAGCAAAATGTGCCACTCACATGACTGCCAAAATATTTTACACTGAGAAAGATTCCCTCATTCTGGTATGAGCTTAATCTGACTGTTTAACTAGCAAGAGTGGACAAGGTCACAGCTCAAAAAGCACTGCTGCTGGTGGACAGGAGTGCATTTAGCTTGTGCCGCTCATAGAAGGATAGTTTCTTTTGCAAACTGATTAACATATTATTCCCACCAGTTTACTGAAGGAAGGAGATTGCTGTGTGGGCTCCCTGTTTCTCTGTCTCACTGCACATATAGGATGTTGCCAGTAGCATTCACTGGTTCAGTGGCTGACTAGTATAAATTCTTCACAGTAAACTTGTGACATTCAAATCAGTATAAAACAGAGCCCTTGAAGCAGTCTAGCCATGGCATTCCTTTCCTGCCTTAAGTCTATTATATAAAGGAAAATAAAGGAGAATGCAGCATGAATAGCAATGCTAGCGCTTGAAGCTGCTAGAACTGGCTGTTCCATTCTGCAGAGCAGGCGTTCCAAGAAAAAGGAAAAAGCAGCTCGCTTGCTGTTCAGAAAGATACTACCTGAAGGTCACGTGGTGAGAAGGGAGTGATGTTGTGAGACCAGACCTAGCACCGTAACAGGGTTACGGAGCTCCTGCTACATCTGACTAAGGCAGAGCGCACGTGTCATTGTAACACATCTTCTGTACCAGCTCTCAAAAATTTCAGTAAATCACACTCGAGTAATTAATTTTGAAAGGATCATATCAATGAATTAATAGGCTAGTAATTTGCTCTGAAGTTAGGGCTGTGGTTTGAAAAATGATGAAATCTTAAACAGGATTCTAAGACCTGGCCTGTCCTGGAGACCCCGGAAATGGTGGCTGGTTTCCCATAACAACCTAGAGAAGAAAGACCAAGGTGTTACAGTCATGAGCGGATATGCTAGGTATTAGGAAATCTGCAGTAATGCTAACCATGACTTATTAGCTGTTACCTTGGCTACTCTGCTAGTCTCAAATGTTAGGGTCATATGTTTGAAAGAGGGGTGATCCTGCAATGTTAGCAGGAGCAAGACCTAGACTGAACAAGAACAGAAATAACCCACACCTAGCAAACTAAGAGATCTGAATTCTGTTGCCCTGAACCGTGCAGATCATTTCTGCCTACACTAATTAGGTGTAGTATAACTCTAAAAGTCTGCCTTCTGCATTGACTTGCAGAAGCACTATGTGATTCCTGCAGGTAAGGGATGGAGGAAAAAAGCTCTGTATTTCATACTTGCATTCCTGAAATTTATTGTTCTGAGCTAATTGCCCCAATGTATTTATGGAACATGATTGTGCATTTACCCAGAATCTAGTGCAGTGGGGTCTCAGGCATGACTGACAGCCAGGGAAGCCGCTTCAGGAATAACAATTGTCATCACCTTCATCACCATTATAATCAAGTTATCATTTTTATTTTAAGTAGTTACAGGCAGAAAAAAGGCAATAGAGACCTCAGGAACCTCAAGTTTCTTGACTTTAGAAGCAACATGATCCTGTGGCTGAGCTGAAGAGACCTTGCTGAGCTCTTGTGTTCACTAACCCATTGCCTGCATTCTTCTGCTGTGACTCTCTGCAGTACATCACAGCACTTCTGCCTGTGAAATGTTCCCATTCCAATTAGCCAAAGTATTTAATAAGGAACAAGTATACTGCAAGTAATTCAGCACTTCATTAGTGATGTATTGCATTAGTGTGTGCATCGCTGAAATCAACCATTAATTCAGACAACAAATTTTCTGCTTTTGCAAAGATAATGGCTTCCAACGTTCATTACTTCAGCCTCTTACAAGCCTGCAAGGCTTTCTTTAAGACTCTAAATTCCATTAAGGTGTGCCCTGACTAAGCTGTCTGACCTTCCAGAGAAATAAATAAAACCCAATGAAAAAAGAATTAAAAAATAAAGGTTTCACTCTGTTTTTCTGCAGAAAGTGACACAGGCCAGCTTGAAAAAGTTCACAATTTGTTACAAGCAGACCGCATCCTGGCATGCTAGTAAAATGCAGTTCCAAACAATTTCCTGCCTGAGCCAGAGTTGTGCTGTGTTGTTATGGGGGCACTCAAAGCATAAAATTCGTTAGCTTGACTATAGACATGCAAGAAGTTACTGAAGCCATCTGGATCTGGCATTTCTGCCATTCCAGTATTATATAAAGTGAAGCTGAGAGTTGGGATATTGACAGGCTGAATACACAGACAAGTCCAGCTTTTGGAGCAGTGTAAATCTGAGGCTCTTAGCACTGCATCCAATGTGAGGCTAGTCCAAAGTTCACTGAAGCAAACAAAAAGATTCCCACTGACTCTGTGGAGTTTGGGGCTTCATCTGAAGATCCCAAGATGCCTGATGCAAGAGCAGAGAGGGATTTCTATTTCTGAAAACTCCTCATGAAGGCACTGAAATAATTGTTCATCCTTCCTATTTGCTGTAGCACCATTTCTACGAGTCATATTTTGCCTTTTCTAATTGCTGTTCCTGATTTTTTTTCCCTGGCATTTCTGTGCATCCCTGAAAGGTGTTTTCTCCTGGAAAATAGATTGAAGCTCTTTGGTATAAAAATCTCTGTACACATTAGCTTATGTCATTCTTGGCAGGGGACAAGTCAGAGCATCACACTATGGTCTTTCTACTTGAGCTCCTGCGTATGATGCCAGGCGGTGCCACCCGCCTGCAGTTCCCTCTGCCTAGTACACCACACAGGCCAGAGGGTATCTCAGCCTTGAATGATCTGCAGGCTCTGGAGGTGTGAGCCCACTTGCCGAGGTGAGTTTGTAAGATAGTGGGCTTGTTTCAAGTACCACAGCACCAACATGGCAAAAGGCAAAACTGCAAATGTGGTGTAAATTTTGCTACTGTTTTTGAGCAAGATTTGCTTTGAGGGTGAATAAGTACTGCTGGAAGGCTCGGGGTTTCTCCTGTGGTGCTGATTTTCCAATTCGGTCCCCAACTGGTGAGAAACACTTGCCCGGTATTTGTACCTTTGCTTTCAGAATCATCTTACTGATATTTCTCTGCCACTAGCTATTACATCTCAAAACTAAAAACGTGATTCATCCTCTCTCAGCAACCCTATACATGAAATGGAATAGCCAGGAGCACTATGGCAAAGGGGTCAGGGGCTAGATGTTTCTCTGCATGCACGATTTGAAACTGTGACTCTCAGGAAAGGCAACGATAAAACTGTTTATGCAGCAGTTTGAAAATTTAAGGCAAGAGGCTTGTCAGTAGCCTTCAGCCACAGGCGCTGCATGGGTTGAGGGACCCTCCTGACTAAGGCATTAGCTATTAGTGTCCACGGTCACTCTGAAAATGAGGTCACTGCTGAGCATGCTGAGATATAGCCAGGATCTGCTTCTTTGCAGCCAGCCACATTGCTATCCTCAGCTGCACTCATTGCCTGAAGCATGCTGATGGCCAGAGTAAGACCAAAAATTCCTTTTGGTGACCTAAGCTCTGGCCATGTCTTTGGTCAGCCTTTGCTGGTTACAGTGACCCCAGGGTGCATCCGATATACTGCAACTAAGATTCCCTCGACCTGAGGAGCTGCTTTTCTTCCCTATTCTTGCGTCAGTTTCCCCCTGCCCCTCATCTGTGAGAGCAAGGCTTCCTACGACTCTGTGCCAAATTCATTGCAATTTTGTGGAGGCACTCTGGATTGTTTCGGCCCAGCCTCATCTAGTGCATGTTATGAAGTGTGTCTTGAGCTGAATACAGACAGGCCCACACATTGCAAGTCCCTTCGACGTCAGTGCGTGGTTTACTCACTTGTCCTCACCTGGCCTTAGGGATTTCAGCTCTTGGTCTGGGCTGCGATGTGGATGTGGCAGCCATGGAAGTGGTTACATTGCAGGGACATTGCCAGCCTGCATGTGGAGCTAGCTGAGGGGTTCAACAGAGGAGTGGCCCTTCTTCCTTCCCAACCTGCGCTAAGGACACACTAGTGTTAGCCAGGGCTCATTATTTTAATCACGCATCATGTCTCTCTCCGCCGACTTGGCAAGGCGGTGGCATTTTTGCTTCAGTGTTGCCAAACATGCTGGTGCTGCTCTGTGTGTTTCTGGAGAGTTTCTGAGGACTGATTGTTCCAGGCTTTTGGCTTCCTAGAGAGTCACAGCACCATCTTCTGCCTACTGCTCCTTTTAGTTCCCCCACCTTATCTTGTTTTTATACTCCAAAACCTTCCTACAAAAAAAATCCATCAGTCATGTTTTCTGAGTTCCTGAATGCTTTCCTTGCCATCTTCCCAGGAATTAATTAAGCCTTTGTACCACAGGTCTTCCTGGTCTGACAAACTCAAATTCGCCTTAACATGAGCATAGGCTCATCCATCGGCGTATGGACTCTGAGATGTGTATGATACCCTCACATAAGGGTAGCATCCTAAGATGAGGGAAAGGGAGAGCTCTGATGTGCAGGGCAGAGGTGAAGGTCATTGGCATTTGCTCTGGAAACCTGTTATTTCCAAAGCCCCTTGGCAGGGAAGGGTAGTTACAATTTGCATCATTTTGCTGAAATCTGTTTCCTGCAGGGATACAGTGGTTTGGACTCAGATGTCAGCTTTCCTGTGTTGTTGCTCTAATCCTGGTCCCCAGTCCGTTATTTGTTGTATTTCTCCCTAGCGCTCCCAACTGATACTGGGGGAGGGGTACTTAAGTGAACGAAAAGGAACTGGGGTTTTGCATTGCATTTCTGCCTCAGTCCTAATTTGCTGAACCATGGCTGAGCTATTTAGATCACAGATTCTCTTGCTCGCTACTGTGGCCACCAGTTCTAAATATCCAGCCTGAGGTATACAGGTCTTTAGTAGAAGACAGTATTTCAGTTACGGTTATGTTTGCTCAAGAACTACTTCTCCAAAAGCTGGGCTTTTGCAGGGGGGGAAGCAACAGTTGTTACGGTTGTTGTTACATACAGAAAATGGGTTCGTGCTACCCTCCCTTTAAAAGAAGAATGATCACTAAGTTAATGAGATTTCCGAAAAAAAGGATTAATTGAGGAGTAGTTAATTAATGCGTTAGGAATAGGGACTGGGATGGAAGCTGCTCTGAGTGATTCCCTGCTGTGAGAACAAATAAGAGTTTTTGTAAAGAGAATCTGGTGAAGGACCCTAAGTTCAGATATTAAACCTGGTTCTCTATGCTGTAGCTGTCCAGCTCTCCCAGTACCTCCCCAGTGGTAAATAGCTCTGTCTCTTTGCTATGCTTTGCTGAAATGGAGTTCTGCCAAACCAAATGCCAAAGGGTTGACAGGACAGCGAGTGCCGTTGGTTAGTCCAGTGGCCCTCTGGATATTGATTGCTGGTACTGACGAGTTCCGCTACTGCGAGCAAGTAACCCCCCCGGGAAAGTCTGTACTTGGCAGGCGGCCCATATCTATACCTAATGCATAAGCTATAATGCCATATTCATGTGTACCTTGGGCTAATGTTTTTGGGAGCATTCCTCTGCACAGAAAAGGAGATGACGCAGGTTGTTTTTCAGCATCTGTGTAGGCTGCAATGATGTTTGTAGGTCTTACTCTTCTGCACGCTGCTTGGCTGTCTCTCTCCTCCTACTCCAGGCCCAAGCTGGAGATAGTGCGAGATTTCTTCTTCTTTTACATTTGCTTGAAACAATGTTTGCTAGCAAGTCAAGACGTGAGTGGTGGGTAGCAACTTTTTTTCACATGCCAGATAGTTTAAAATGAAAGCAAGATTCCGCGTTGCAGTCTAGTGTGTGTACTCTCTGGCGAATGCAGGATTGGCTCTGTTTGTTAGTTTTGTGAGGGTTTTTGTGATACAAACACAAACAAAGAAACAGGGCAAAGTCACTGTCTGAAAGCAATCTGACTTTCCTTTTCCAGGTGAAATATCAAGGACTAGAAGCTGAGTTTAGTAAACAGATATGATTCATTGTTCCTCCAGCCAGATTTCCCCCCGGAACAAGGAACCTGCCCCAGGTCTGTAACATAGCTTAAATCCCAGTTTCCTGTTTGGAGCATGGGCCTTATACAGACCACATGTACAGGCTTGAATTTCACACCCAGTTCTGGAGCAGCTAAAATCCTGCTGAAACCCGTATGTTACTGGGGTTAGAAACTGGGGAATACTACATCCTGACAGATTAGCAGAATGTCTTAAGAGAAAAGAAAAAGAAGAAACAACCTACTCTTTCTCTCAACAAATCCCAGATGAAACTTTGGCATGGCAGATGAGAATTTTGCCTGAAGTAACGTTAAATTTCTTTAGACAAACTTAGTCCTTTCAAGCCAAGTGAAGTCAGTGGGCACCTTGCCTGAGCAAAAATTGTTGCAGTTGACTTGTATGAAGAGCAGATTCTCCTGACTTATGTCTGCCTTCCTGTTTCCTTCTTGGTGTAAAAGCCCTTCTGCTCTAACTCCATCTAGGTAACCTTTGCCCCTTCTAACATCCATAACATCATGGAAAAATGCAGAATGGATTCTGGCAAAATTAGTAACTAGTCACTGCACCACACAAGGAGTACTTGGGCCAGGCTTTTGACAGGGATCATCTCTCCTCTACACACCTAAATGGATGAACTGGATCTTGTGTGATGTTGTAGGAACACTTTTTAAAATTCTGCCTGCAAACATGGACACAACCCTTTCCAAAAATGATGGGCCTCGGTACAAAACCAAAAGGTACTGGAGAAAACCTGGAGCTTTTAAGACAGACCAACATAATCCAAATCTATTTTCTTTCAGAGAGAAATCAAAACTGAGAAAAATAAAATGCTCAGGCTGGGACATGTCTTCTGCTATTTCAGGCAATGGTAGTTTTTGACAGTGATTTTTCCAGGTTCATCATTAGACTCACAATGTGTTTTCAGAAAAACAGTTCAAT
This sequence comes from Apteryx mantelli, assembly GCF_036417845.1. NCBI lineage: Eukaryota > Metazoa > Chordata > Aves > Apterygiformes > Apterygidae > Apteryx > Apteryx mantelli. The sequence continues at coordinate 2,272,075 of NC_090000.1, forward strand.
GGCCAAATGTGACCATATCCATGGCCCACTGTGTTTGTTATGTATAATAGAAAATCTATTAAAATGTGGGGTTACACGATAAATGAATGTAATTATATTTCTTGATATCAGCAATGAACTTTCTACAAGATTTTAATGTTGTTTTGGTGCTGGCGATATTTGATGTTGTTAAAAGATACATCTAAAATAAAGGAACCATAACTAACAAAGAACAAACTTTCCCTTTCTGCTGCTAATGAATGTTTATATCTAAAGATGTAAACTGCAGCCTCCGAGACAAAATATTTGGTTTGCAATAAGTTTGTGCCAGACAACAGCTGAATAATTCTGTGTTTAAGTGTGAATGATGTTTGTGACCAAATCCCCAGGTTTCCTTGTAACATCAATATCAGTAAATACAGCCTTCCTTCTTGTTTGTGCATGACAACACACTGTACTTCCATAAAAATCAAATTCCTAAGATTCAAAATGGAATGGACCAGATATCCCATCTTGTTAATAATCTAGAAGCATCTGCAAACTAGAAAATGATTCCTGTCTGAGCAAAACATTCCAGCATCACCTGGGCACTAGGTTTTCCCAAAAGGGAGGCTTTATTTTTTATGTTCACATTTCAGGTGTGGTTTCTTTTGATGAGTTCATTTGCCCTTGTGTGTGTTGTCTGATCGCAAGGCATTCCTCCACAGAAATAACATAAATATTTACATGGTGCCCTACATCAGAGGTGTCTTTTATAGAGAGATTTCACCATTTACAGTCTGCAAGTAAAACTTGCGATTAACTGCAGCAGATTGCTGGCATTAGCATCCAAGAGACACATTGAATATACAGGGTTTGATGTCACGATAATTTGTAGTTGTTTTTAACGTGCATCTTAAGAAAACATGCAGCCTCCACATTGTTAAAGGGCAATTCTGGACCAAATTTCTGGCTTACCACATCAGCTTCAGATCAGCCAGTGAAACTACAAAAGTGAGCTCTGTGGAATGGCCTCCATATTAGCATTGATTGGGATACGAATGAGCATGCCAGCTGATGGGACAGGCAACCCACCTCATGAACTCACCCCCAGGGAATCTGTGCCTGGGTGAGGGCGATGGGGAGCTTCAAAGCCTCCTAACCCTGATTACTGTGTTTCATTTCACAAGAGAAACACTTGTGCAGGATGACATGAGTTTCATCTCCCTGCAGATCTTCGGAAGTGAATTGCAAGATAAGTTATATGAGGAGGTTTGTAAAAGAAAATCAAAAGCTTACAGTGTGTAGGGGAATGAAATACAAATGAGGTGCCACTAGGCAAATAACATCCTAGGGACAGGAGCGGGTAGGAATGGAGCTTTCCCTCTTCAACTAGCCAATCTTGACAGCGTGTGCATCATTGGTGGCACAGCCTTTGCTAGTCTCCGGCTTCATAGTGTGACACCATGCAGCATGGTACCTAACTATCTGAGTGACTGTCACAGCCGTGTCCAAGCAGACATACTAGCTCAGGTCCCCAAAGAGACCTGTCTGTGTTGCCACGCTTTGACATCCCAATTTTCTCAGGACACGACAGCTGCCATCACTGTCGTACAGTTAGCTGAGGCTGCCCACCAGACTGCCAGGGTCGGAGGCAGAGGTTGTCCTGCCCTGATATCTGCCAAGCGCTGCCTCTCTAAATATCTTTGCCTTAGTAGCTTGAGCATGGTAGGTTCCCCCCACCATTCAAACCCTGTCTCACTCTCAACTTATTTTTACAGCAAATTTTGGCTTTACTAAAAGGGTAGTGGTTTAAACATCATCAAAGATGAGGGGTAGAAAGCAATCGGCACCTTTTCTAGCACAGTCCTTCTTGTTGCTATGGCAATGTGTCACAGGAGGCATCAGTCTCAGAGAGAAAATTTAGTTCGGTTGAACTGAGCGTGGGGTTTCTTTGTTCAGATTGCTATCCACTGGTAACAAAGCCTGTTGAATCTCCTTGTAAGGGCTGTTCAGTGTTGGATGGCTGTTTGCCAAAGAGTAACAGGAGGGACACCCACCACAGAAGACATCAACAGTTTCACTGCATCCTTTCTCTTTGCAGAGTGATTCTGTAGTTAGCATATCATAATTTATCACACTGATCTTCATTAATCTTAGTGGTACTCAAGCACACGCTCTGGTAATTCAGTTGCTTTTTGCTTTTTTTTTTTTTTCCATACACAAACAAGACTACTACAGGAACAGCTGGTTTTAGGCAAAGCATGAAGGACTCCAGCAGGATCTCTTATTGCTACACCAATGCTTTGCCATAACTTTGTTGCTGGGCTGTGGCTGCATGGCATGCAATGCTAGTGATGCTTTAGTAAACACTGCCTAAAAGCACCTTTTGGGAACCTGTTTATCATCTCTAGTAAAGGCATTTCCTGCCTGTTTTTGAGGACTTTCTCTTCAGAGAAAAAACCTGAGCAGAGGTTTCCGTGCGTGCTCTCTCATCCTGTTGGATTTCTTTGGACAGAGCAGGAGAATCTAACATTGGTACAACATGGAGGTGATGCTAAGTCTTCCCAAACATGGAGATAAACCTGTATGCAGATGAAATCAGAACCTAAGATTCACCTCTAGTGCTAAAATAAAAGTTTTTTATGTGTCTACGTTCTGGCTAATGGACAACGACACTTTACATTACTCTTTGGCTCATCAAACTTGCAATTCCCATAAGCAGAGCTGCTCTGACAAATGTGGTCATGGCATACCTCTTGCAGAGTGCTTTCTTGCTGAACCATGACTCACTAAAGACAGACTTCTTCCTTCCCACGGCCTCTGACTAGTGAACTGTAGTGAGAGAATAGGTGGGCCTGGAGTTCCTCCCTGCTTGTATGCCAAGACATATGCGGGGATTTGCCCTGGCAGTCTTGTAGGTGCCACACAGGCCTTCAAGATCAGGACAACTCTAAAGCATTGCCTAGATGCCAGTTTCTCACAGGTGGGACAGGGGGACAGACTCCCAAAATTTCTGAACCCCCTGCCCCGGGATGGGACTGCTGACACTGTTTTCATCAAAGCAGCACTCTTTCCAATGACTTGGTGACCCTATGGTAAATTTTAAACTCCTGTGTGATCAGAGAGCTTCCTGTATTTGCATGGGCTGGCTTACTCAGCAAATGCAGGCAAACACTTCAGGTAACACTTCCTTCCCAACTGCAGAGAAAGAAAACTGTGAGCTCCATTATTGCCTGATCACTTTTGCTTTCCTTGTAGCTTGTGATAGCCTAGCATGATCCTCCAACTCCTTCTTTCAGCCTGATATCCTGACAAAAATAGCTTCTTGTTTCCTAGCATGTGGCTCTGATCAAACCATGTGTGGTGGGAAGAGAGAGGAGCTTTTCTTTCAGCTCTAATGAAGTGCTACTGAGTAAGTCTTTCAATACTTCTAGTTTTTTCACCTTTGACAACATGCTCCCTTTCAAATGCAAAGGGTAGACGTTGTATAAATCTTGGAAATCCTGCAATGATGCTTTTCCTGCCATGAAGTAGGATTGCAGATGATGGCAGACAGCAAGGACACTGGAGCTGTTATTTCAAGTATTGTTATTTCAGGTTCACCATGATTCTTAGTTTGGAGTTCCTAATCTCCAGCTTCTGGAGCCCCCAGACCATGTTACATCTCAGCGGTCAGTTTAAACCAGCCTAAGTTTCTAGCCTTTATAGGTGCAAGATAAAGCTAGAAAAGGTGAAGCTCAGCCTACATGCTATCCTGCCTAAAGGATGGGCAGGGAAGTGGACAGTATTTATTATCAGAGTAAAAGCATTTAATTATTAAATTGAAAAGGTGTTGACTTATAAAACTGAGTGCTTAGGTCTCAAAACCTGAAGCATTTAGAAATCACAATAGAGCATATCCTCCCATCCAGGACTCCCCTGTGGGATATGCTGCAGTCTGCTGCTTGGGCTGGTCCTGTCTTATGTGCATCCGACCTGTGAACAGAAGCAGCAGAGCTGCAGAGCAGATCTCCATCGCTGGCTGAAGTCTATTGCCCTGCTCTGTTACCTCTACTACTTCCCTCAGCCACAGAGTGCGGCTCTCCTCAGGCCCTCTGCTTTTTCTAAGAAAAAAAAAATCTCTTTTTTTGGTTGAAGCCAGTTGTTTCTGGTAGTGTGTTCTCTCGAGCCTTCTGGCACCACTATCTGCTGTGTCAAAATAAAACACGATCCCTTCCCCCTCCCCCACGCTGAAGATAAAGGACGCCGGTTTGCACGGGGTGCTATATTTCCACATAAAAAGTTGTGCTTGGAACCCAGCAAGAGGTGCAGGGAGGCTGTCAACTCATTTTTCACTAGAGTTCAAATATGGGCCAACAAACGGCTGCATGGGCCTTTCCAGCATGCATCCTGCTGAAATACAGTGACATGTAGATGCATCCCCATGCTGTGAAGAGGGTTTTACTCTCCTCCCTCCCGTCAGGACTCTGCACATTTCAGCCCCTTATCATTCCGCGTCTTCTTCAGCCAGTGCACTACGTTTCCTGTCTGCCAGTTCAGGTTTAAAGCACTCTGCATGCTTCCTTTCCCCAAGGGCAAGGGAGTGTTACTGAGACGAGGAGTCAGAAAGTCTAGAAATCCCCCTGAGAACTTCACCGCACTGGAGTCTAGCAGAATTCCTAACTTGGAGATGACTCAGGGGACAGAAAGCTTTCTCCTTGTTATCCACCCACCTGTCCTGCCAAGGCAGAGAGGATCCAATATCAGGTGGGTGTGCTTTACGGGAGGAATGCACGACCATGAAAACAAACATGGTCTAGCGATTAAAGTACACATTGAAGAGCTCGGCAGAGAGCAGGAGGAAGAGGGCTCTGAGAAGGGGAGTGGGAGCTGGCTTCTGTTCCTGGCCACTGATTTGCTGTGTGACCTGGAACAAATCCCATCTCCTTTCTGTGCCTGCTTTTTTCTTTTAATATGTCAAGCGGGATGCTATCCCTTACCTAGTTCCCAGGCAGTGGAGAAAGGCAGACTCATTACTATTTCCCATACTGCAATTACTCTTGGCAGCCACAGCAGAGGTCAGATCCCTTTGCTAGGACATCTACATGGTGAGAGGCCTTGTCCTTAAGACTAGACGGGCAGAGGAAACAGCAGCCCCATGTTACAAAACGGACAGAGTCGGAGAGAGATCGCACGCTTTACCAGAAGTCTTTGCAGAAGCCAGTGGCACAGCTGGGAATGGGACTGTTGACATCTGAGTCACAATCCAGTCTTTTTAAGTGTTCATCTCCTTGGAGGCAGTATCATTTGCTACTCGCTGTTGATTTATGTTATTACTGGGTTCTCGGTCCTCTCAGTCTATGGGATGTAGGCCGATCAGAAGACATGACTTTTCTGCTACCTGAGGAGCAGAAATCCTTAAAACTTTCCGGCATATCAAATGTGTTGATGTCTTTACATACAGTCTGAAAAGAAGTGAGAGCACCAACAAATTGTTTTGACACAGAACAAGGCTATGGCATGATTCTTCCTCTCTTCCTCCAGTTGCAAGGTGCTTTCATAGTATGTTTGGAAACGTAAGTGAAGTGCAGCAGGCTCCCTTTGGAGCTAGCTATCTGGAAGTGTTATCAGGGAAGTGACAGCTTGTATGAAAGTGTCTCTGTCTCTTGCTGCACAGCCTTTGCAACTGCCAGGGAATCAGAAACAGCCAGCTGCCTTTTGAAATGATGCAGCCATTGCAACAAGAATGGGCTGAACATGTTTTAAAATGAAACACTGACCAATAGGAGTGGAGGAAATGGAAAGTATTTGCTGTTCTGGAGCAAGAGAAATGTCAGGGCTTGGATAGAAAGCTACAGGTCACAACTGACATCGAGGTACATCTCTGAAGGGGACACTGCTGTTTACATACACTTGTAAGGAGATGAGAAGTGTTGAAAACGGTCTCACTTCCATTCTCATCCTGGCTTGCAGAGTCATTCCTGTCAGGCTGTGGGCTTAACTCTTCTTTGCAGTCTCAGACGATTCATTCCTTGCTGAGGGTATTGCAAGGATTAGTCCACTTGTCAGAATCTGCTGGCACATGGAAATCCTGCCTGAGTCAGAGCTGAAATGCTATTCCAAGACCTGCAACAGCTGCAGCAGCAATAGGGGAGGTAGAAAGGTATCTGGGAGTTTTACAGTGGTGAGGATAATGCTGCTGGCAAACTGGATGGTTAGAAATGATTATTGCTTTAAAGAATCAGAGGAATGCATCTCTTTGTTTACCAGCAAATAAATATAGAAGTAACACTTGCAGAGTTGTACAGGACCTGGAAGAACTTGTGTCCTGCCTGTACCCTGTTAGAGAATAACTTCCTGGACAATATCCCCAACGCTGTAGATGCTGGGGTGGACATGACTGAACTGGAAGGTGCTTACTCGTGCTAACTGTCATGAGAAATACCTGTGAGAAGAGGAGAAAGATTGGTGGAGAAGACAGAGAGGTGGGAGTGCTCAGTCTTTTCTTGATGACCCAGTTAACACTCCACACCCTAAACATTTCAAATACTTGATGAGTGACTGCCTACCTTGTCTGTGCTTGGGGTTTTCATCTGCACAGAAATGCTGATTTCAGGAAGCTTTGTTTTCTTCTGTCTGGTGAATGGTTATCAGGGGAGAAACAGTATAGTTGTCTTTTGTGGGTTGCGATTGGCAACTTCTGCCCAAGAAAAATTATAGAGTGGATGGAACTGCTCTACATGGACTTAGTAGGCCCTTTCCCTGTTTGCATCTGGGAATTACAGTCATGGCAAATACACAGCGCCCTGATTGTAACAAAGGAGGGGGCACTTGCAGAGTGAAGTGCCAGTGTCTCTGGGTGGCCTGTGCAATTAAAAATCCTCCTTAATCCATCCTCTAGCATGGATTTATGAAGCAAATGCAGTTGTACAAGTGATTCAAAGCCATGTATCTCTCTTAATATATACTCTGCATGCATGCTATCAGGCAGGCAGAAAGCTGTACCTTGCAGTGCATTAATTTATCTCCATAATAAAAGTGAAGTCAGAAGGGACTTGGCGACAATAGTTTATTATTGTTTCTTTAGTTATTTCGTGGTGTGCACTGCTGTAAAGCTCATAAATTCATGAGTGGGGATCATAGGGCATGATTCCCTGCAGTAGCAAGCCTTGATGACTGCAGATGCTCCTTCCTGTCCTATGTTTCTAACCCAAACCATTTAAAATCTCATTGGGAAGAGGTTTCTGGGAAGAGGTTTCTTCCCAAAATTAATATGAGGGTGGGAGTTATTCCCTGGTTTTACATCCTGAGCTAAAAATAAGCTCATAGAGCATCTCTTCCGTTTGAGAAGGTGTACACGATCTTAATGAGATAATTTTAATATGTTCATTTCATATTTTTGATTGTGACATATGAGAGTGAGCCTCTTCATATTAGCTTATACATGAGGGAACATATGCTTTTAAAACATTCTATGTGTAGCTCTTATATTACCATTTTTCCACCTGGACAAATAGGTGAAAGTCAGCCAGCCCTATCCTGGAGAGACTATGCTGTCCAGACAGCAAAGCTCTCCACTGAGATTTAAGAATGCAGAGCTCTTTTCTGGCTGTCCTGACTTCAGCCAGCTCCTCATACCCCTCGATTCTCTTTTTGTCTTTCATATTTTTCAGTAATTGGAGTGGAGACTTCCATGAAGCCACAGTTACAAGCACAACGGACTTCGAAGTCGGTTGGGACCTCTATGGGCTAAAGTAGTAACGTTCCTGACCACTGAATTTATTACGAATATATAGGCTGTTCCTCAGAGACAGGAACAAGCTACCAGATTTAAGCCTGAAGTCTGAAACTGGAAATACTTATTCTGGATCCAAATTCTTGCTGTAGACCAAGTCATTCATCTCCCGGCTGGCAGTGATATCCCATGTCATGTTCTCTCCCAGATTAAAAGGTTCAAATATTATTGCAAATCAGAACTACTTACCTCAGTTCTCAGTTGTGGGGTTTGTGAGTACTTCTAAATCAGAAACATCACAGAAAAAGGAACTGCTTATTAGTCCTTTTGCACCTTTACACCAGAGCCTCAGGCAGGAGCCTGTGCTCTAGCTGTTGGCTCTGTGTTGAAACTCAGATGCTCCCCCTCTGGCAGCTTGCTCTCTCCTTTTGTAGGTCATCAGGCCAAATCATTTTCTGCAGATGAAAAACACATGCACACCCTGCTTTCCCATAGTCCCTGGAAGATGGACAAAGATCTCCCCTCCAGCCTGCTAGTAAAATGACCCCTCTCTGAATCATTCTGTCATGCACTGCATTTCTATGCTGGAGGCTTTCAAAGCTCTTGCAGCTCACTCCCTCTGAAGTCACTGGGAATCTTTCCACTGCCTTCAAAAGACCTTGGCCCCTGCTCTTGGCCCTCAAAGCCACCCTATTGCTGGGGAAGGGAGAAGATGGATGTTTCCAGAAAGTCATGATTCACAGCTTGATTTTGTCAGGTGAGCTGTGACCCTGGTCTGCATGGATCAGCTCAACTGTTGTACTCCTCTGGCCCACTTCAAGGAGGAATTTGAAACCCTTCATGTGACCCCATCCTGGTCAGGTTGGGTAATTTTGGATTGGCTATTACCTTCTCAGAAGAAGAGACCCAAGAATTTATTTGCCTTTCTTTTTCCTCTCCTATCCCTGCACCAGATCTGCTTCTGGTCCGCAGCAGTAACAGGTCATATTCCTGCCCACTGGTGCTCACTCGTGGGGTGAGTAACCAGGCCCCAGTCAGTTAACAGCCTGGCTCCTGCCTTCTTCCCGCTTCCTTGTCTTCCTTCTTATGTGAATAGAATAAGGACAGGAGCACAGTGCACCGCTCCTCTCTCCTGCCTGAGGAAGTAGAGCAGGCATTCATCTTGCCTTGTGCTTAGCTGTGTTTTATGGGATGACTACTCACTTCTTGCTAGCTGTGTTTTTAATTGCCTCTAGTACTACATGATAAAGGCAAAGTCCAAATAATCTGTTCGGGGATAAAAACAAAGGACTGGCAATAAAGTCTGCATTTTCTAATGTCTTCTTCCCCTCAGAGACTTCTGGTGATACACTGGCCTGCATGAATTCATCTTTCAGTGCAGGGAAGATTTGAAAGCATTCAGATCATGCACACCTGGGCCATTATGCAAGTAATAAATAATAATAATCATTTGCAATTACTTCCTAATGTAATTTAGTTTTTAAAGAAGAGCTCAAAGTAACCTTCCTTCTCTATAAAGTGGCTGTAACACAGGCCCCAAAGGGGTTGGCAAGGATTTAATTGTGGCACTAAGTAATTTATCTGATGTGGAATGCTAGGAGTTGAAGTGGAGCAGGTTAGCAGGGGGAGTGTCACATCGTTGCGAGACCTTTGCTGACATTCAACTATTGTGAGAATAACTGTAAAATAGAAAGGTGACTTTTTGCCATTTAGGTGTACCCTTCACTCTTTGCCTTTTTAGGAGCACTGTTTTTTGTGGGAGAGTTTGAACCTTAAAGTACCCAGTGTATTAAAAACAAAGTTTTTGGATTGTCCTATGGACGTAGGTTGATTTAAATTTGCTGGGAGTTAATTAATCTCAGAAACAATGGCAGTATTTCAGAAGATTTTCATATTGCTATATTCTTCCTTGTCCTCAGGGAATGAACCAGAAGCTGCTTTGTTGCAGAGATGTGACACCTTTAACATGAGTCAGATAATAGTATTTTAAATGATGGCCGTACTAATTCCCCTAAACTCTGTCCTATAAAAAAAGACCCTTGCTGAACTTGCTGGATGGTGAAGGAAAACGTCTATTACAGTTCCACTGTGATGGATTGTTTCTAGTTTCTGGTTTCAGCTTTGCAGAATGTGAGTGATGGTTTAATTGTGCAGCTCCAGTATTGCCAGCTTCAAATGTTCAAATCCTGTGGGTCAGGCCCACGGAGAGCAGCCTAGAGGCCACCTCCATAACCTCAAGCAGCTCATTCAGGGACAAGCTGGCACCATGAATCCCTGAAACAAATGCACCGAAGCAGAAAAAATGCCAGTTACAAAGATGTCTGGTAGGGCAGTTTGTTAAACAGTTCATAGACTGCAGTGGGATACAAATGTTAAGGAGAAAAATGGAGACATTACCGTAAGTGGAAATGATATTTCTGACGTGGGCTATTCTAATTAATGAGGCCCTAACTCCAGCCCTCCAAACTCTTTCCATGTCACTGGACCTTCAGTCTCTGGTTGCACTGTGTGCTTGCAGAGTGCAGGCTTTGATGAGAACATGAACACAGCTGCATGTTAGTGTGTCCTTGCTGGGTCAGAGCAAAGCTTCATCTCCCACAGTGTCCTGCCTCCGATGCAGGCCAGTAGCAAGTTAATTCTATATTTCTGCTTTCTGAAAGAGAGTTAACAAGGTGCTATATGACATTTTCGAGGTTTTTTTACATTTGTTTAATACTTTCCTATTAAGCAAGAGTAGCAGAACTGGCCTTTGAAAAAATAAAACTTAGGAGACATGGTATCTGATACTGAACTAGTACTAGCAGTTACTGCTTGATCCTTATCGTGAATTAAGTTTGGGTTTTGGCTTCTGTACTGAACTGGAAATAGGGATACACCTGTATGGTCAGTATATCATATGCTATTCCTTTTAGATGATTAGATGAAGGTATGTGACAGGGCCTTCTGATTTAAGGCTATTGACTTTTTCTTATTTCTTGGCATAGGTGCAATGGAGACCCATCAATTAAAGTTTTATATGAACTGGCTTTACATTTCTTTTTATTTGAGTGCATTTCTCTGTTAAAATGCAATGTACCAATGAGATAAAATTAACCACCAATTTCTACTCCACAGGTGTTTATTTTTATTTTATAGCCAGCAAAGGTAAACATTATGCCACCCCCCCACCCCCCCCCAAGAAGGCTAATAGAGATCCTAAATATCGGTACAAACACATTCTGGATGTTTTACAAATATCTAAAATACAAACATATCATCACTAACTGCTCTGAATTTCTATTACACCCCAAGCACCAACATACTTTGGCCTGTTGAATGTTATATTGATTTGGCTTTGTGAAGGAGACACTTGACACAATGACTTGCTTATAGATTAATCATCACTGAGCAACTCTAGTTAGGGAAATGCTTCTAGCTGCTCTGAGTGATATGTATCTTAAAGAAATACAGCTAAAGCTATCATCCAAATGAGAAGCCAGTGGAGAGGTCCATGGTGAGTGTTTTGAGGGAAAACAATCTTTAGAGACTAAAGTGACTTAATAAATCAGAGAAGTTGTCAGATCCCTCATCTCATTCTTGGAGAGAGAAGTCTAGAGAGACTAAGACAAAGTCACTGGGACTTAAACTTGTACTTCAGTTGAAACACGTGCCTTACTGCTCTGCTGCTTGGTGGCCCTAGTCCTGGGAATATGCAGAAGAGGATAGTCTGTCCCAGTGTTGCAGGAGGCAAGACATCAAGTTTCCCTCTTAGAACACATCTAAGAGCCTGCTCAGCCCACACTGTTTTGTTGCATTGTCGCTATTTCCAAAGGCAGGAAAGACCATAGCACCAGAGCTCTGACAGTCTCTGAGGGGAACTGGGTGAAATCCACTGAAACACCAGTCAGAGAGCAGGAGATCAGAGGCAGAGAGAGCTAATGCAGACCTCAGGAGAAGAGGAAATGGATTTGTGTCCCTCACTCAGTTACCAGCAGAGCTTGTCCGGGTGACCTGAACAGCAGGTAGAAATGCAGGTCTGGGTTATGGTCACATCCCAGATGAAAAAAGAATTGCCTATCAGTTAATTCTCTTCCTGTCTCCTTAATGTTTCTCTTTGATTTCTTTTGCTGAGTGACCAGGGACTCCTGGAGTACGTAAAGCTCCTGAACTTTAGAAAGATGCAAAGTCTTTTGGGGTTTGGGTTTTTTTTTCCTATTATTTCCTGGAGACAGGACATGGCCCTATATTTTCACTGCAGATTGTCTGATGAAATTGTTTGTGGTTTTCCTATATGAAGAGCTGCTACCTCCCTGCATGGAGAATATAAAGCAATGTTTTACTGGAAAGAATGTAGGTCTGTAACCCAGAAGATATTGTTTTCCTATAGTCCAACTCCTGGATGAAGTGTGAACAAAGAGAGCTGAGGCAGGATTACTATCTATTAGGTGCCTTACTTGCACTCTGAGCTTAAACTTTTCCAACTTACTGTGTGTCCTCTCTTTGCTTTCCTGCACCACTCCCCTTCCATTAACAACTTACAAGAATTTCAGAAAAGCCTTCAAAGAAAGGCAAACCTTTCTTTTTATGTCTAACAATTTTTCTCCTGGACACTGTCTCTTCTGCTGACAGCTCAGAATCAGGTCCTTGTCTGGGGAAGTGCTCTATTTGCTTGGATTTTGACAGATGAACTTGTCTCTGCATTTTTTCAGTCCTAAGGACAAATTGTAGAGCAAAAATTCTTTCTGCCTTCACAGCTTTGTAAAAGCTTCTAGCTGCCATCACCTGTTATTGCCTGGACAATGCAAGAATTCTGCCAGTGTTTGGCATCAGATTTTTGCATTCATACTTACATAGTAGGAGGGTGGAAGACAACTAGATAATCTGGATTTACAACAGTTAGGGAGGAAACAGACACAAAAAGTAAATTCTACAACCATATCCATCATGCAAGTGTTCAGTCCTTCAGGGGGATCCCAGATCTTGGCTGTTTAGCAACTTGCTACAAATATAGGCTTTCATTGATGGCTAATTACAGTTTAATTTCTGGATTGGCTGAGGCTCTGCCTGCTCTACACCGGCTGAAGAAATGAGCCAGCTGTTACCACTGCCTCCAACTGTTTGCTCTCCAAGAGGAAGGCTCAATTCTCTGCTGTATTAGAAAGTCTTTTAGCCTTGTCCATATCTTTATCAGCTACTCTGTCTCCTTGGTTCTTCCCTGATTCTTCTTTTACTGCTTTGTGGCCCAGTTTTCAGAACTATTTTTGTTAGCAAACCTCACACTCCCACATTGCAGTGGATTAAGAGCTTATAATTGCCGTTGGTTTAAAGTCCTCGTTAAAGAGCTGGTCAAAGCAGGTTTAATCAAAACAGCAGCAGCTGCCTGTCTACAGAAAGGCTCCCAGTGTTGGCAACAAGCAGTGGGAGTTTTTATAATACATCCCTGGTACCTATGGGGCCCTAGAGCCTTTCAGAGGAGACTGGATGTGCATAAACAAGTCACTGATCCCTATAGGCCTTCATTGTGCAGGATTCCGAGTTATTTTTTCCATGCACTTCTCTCTCAACACTGAGATCTCCTTGTGAGTAGAAGTCAGCAGCTTGTCAGCATCACACCGTGTGCTCAGTCCAGGCTGTATTAATACACAGCAGACTTGACTGCATGTGCTCAAACCCCACAGACCATGGATTTGGCCACAAACACTCCTTCAGACTTCTCTGAAAAAAATCTCAGCCTAAATATTCAGCTGAGAGATTTTCAGATCTCTTATTTCTCACTTTTGCACTGAGCCCCTCCTTCTCACTGCTGCTTCCTTGTCTCTGCTGCCAGAGCAGGGAGAGACTGTGTGAACTTCTCCAACACTCTTGCTAGCGGTATTCAACAAATTCCTCCATGGAGAGCCCTTTATAGCAATTGCCCACAACTCCTCATTGTGCTTGTTCACTCCTCTCCTGGCTGCTGCCAACGCAGAGCCTGCTGACCCACTTCCTCTGTGAGCTTCCCTCTCCTTGCCTTGACTCACAGGAAAACATTCCCAGTGCCTCACAGAAAGCAGGATACCAAAATATCCATAGCGTGCGCGTGCAGAAGGGAGCACATGCATGCGAGGATACGGCAGGAGCTGAGACCGACTGTTGATGCAACATATCTCTAAGTGCAATGTAAATACTGAGTCAGCAGATGATTCGGTGCTGAACAAGGCAGGTTGTTCAGTTCTGGCTGAGATTTGATTCATTAGTTGCAATGGGTGCTGTAGCAAGCCCAAAGGCAGAGAGAGGCAGAGGATGAAAGAAGAGAAGGGAAAATGAGCCTTTGTTTTCCCAGTGATTCCTGGGAATGCATGCAGGGTGTTCAGCTCATTCCCTGCGTGCTCCTTTTCCTGCACGGTCTTTTGGGCAAATCTCCATGAGGGAGAAGAGGGCACAGTTGCAGCCAGGATTTTTAACAGTAATTCTTGCCAGCATCTGTTTCGTTATTGCTATTGAATGTCTCCAGAGTAACTGACAATTTCTGTGCGGCTCAAAAGCAAGGTTGCCTGGCTGGCAGCGCAGTGCCTCAGCCAAAGTGTCTCAGGAACCTTTGTTGCACTCTTCCAAAAAGAAAGAAAAAAAAATCAGAAGTCTAAGCTGTAGAAGGAAATACTCTTTTCACAAAATAAGCAATCAAACTGTGGAACTCCTCACAGCAGGCTATTGCCCAGGTCCAGGATATGGCAAGATTTGGCAAGGCAGCAGAATATCCTCTTGTCAGAAATAACACTGCATTTGGGAAGGGGTAATAACTCCCCTGCTTTAAAACATTGTCTGATTTCTAACAACTACGAGGACGTTCAGTGTGCAGTGTCTATTCACATCCTTTTAAAATAGGATTCTTACACTTTTCTCTGGAGCATGTGGAGGATGTAGGCTGGGCTGGCTTTAGTGGTTCTTTTGTTTGAAAAAAGCCAACCTTCCCCCTCAAACAAAAATCTACTATTTCTTCAAATAATGTTATGTTTTTGTAGAGAGAGAGAAAAAAAAAAATCACACTAGTAGAATGGCCTGAAAGATCAGCATTGAATACTCTGCACAGCCCTGTAGAAAGCTGATATTTAGGGATCAATTAACCTGTCACTTACACCAGCAGCACCATCATTTTCAATGCAGTCATGCCTGATTTACCCCAGTGTGAGAGAAGAATCCCATTTCTTGGTGGTGGGCTGCTGACACAATCCAAACTTTACAGGAAAAGAACGGCAGAGAACCAGGCTCCAGGACCTAGAAGACAACAGCATTTCTTCTGTCACTTTTGCATAAACTTCTTGCCACGATTTTAGCACAAAAATATCAAGTGGCCTTCGGCCTGATGTCATTCTTTATCCTCAGATTTCAGTGCTTTGCAAAGTCCATGCTGTGACGTTCATCGCTGCCTCTCTGACTTGCTTGGGGCAGCCTGCATGCTGTGGCCCTGTGAGGTGCCGAAGAGGCTAGAGGAGGTGCTTGTCGTGATAACCCTGGGCTTTGAAATCTGTCACCTGATGGACAGTGGTTTTGGAAAGAGGTGGGTGAGGGCATGTTGGAGGCTCTAACAACGTGATGGGAAGTCCCTCAACCCTTTGCATGGGTTTTGTTCCATCCACAGTGACAGCAAACGTGAATGACACAAACCTGTCAAAGCATCAAAACCAGCTCAGTATTTGAGACTGCTATGAAGGAGATTTTTCACAAGGCGGAAGTTCGTTTAGAACAATGGCATCTTAAAAATAAGATTTTAAGAGCAGATTTCTGTAATTAGACAACCTTTGTTATTAGGTGTTGCACATAAAGATGTTTTTCTTTCTTAGCCCTGTTGATTTTTCTCCCTCCCTTGCTCCTCTCCCCATCTTATTTGCTGATGTAGATCTCAAATCAGCACACATCAAAAGCTCTCTTGAAAGAAAAGCATATTTTCCGTGTCTAAATATGTTCTGGTAAACAATGAGCCATATCCTAAGCAGGGCAGTAGGGAACATCTCATTGATAAAACAGCTAAAGGGAAAAAATGCTCAAGGGCAAGAAAAAGACTTGAAGCTTATGAGAAATGCACATCCACATACAGATGGGGCCCAAAAGACTCCAGCCTGTAGGTCTTAGGTAAATGAACTTTCTGGCTCCTGTGTTCAGGTATGGGAGAAATGCAGCAATGATAACATGAAAACAGCAAGGTATGCTCAGCTTAACAGGCTTTTTTCTGCACTGATTTATTCTTTACTGGATTTAAATAAATGCAGTTGACCTTCTCCTATGTTACCTACGGATGTGCCCATAGAACAGGAAATCAACAAGGCAGAAGTGCTCTCTCCAGACCAAACCCTAATATTTAGTGTTAGAGTTGCCAGTAAACAAATAATATTATGGTACCTCCAGTGGCTGGTAATTTTCAAAGCAGGGCAGAGACTCCAGGAAGGCTGGTCCCCCATAAAATGGGAGAGGAATACGTGACAGGAACCACTGCGCTGAGCTGGAAGCCCTAGCCGCTGTCCTGAGGGCTGACGCGGCGAGTCCCAGCGGGTGCTGACCGCTCACAGCCCTAATTGATGGGTGCCTCCGGCACTCAGAATCCGTCTTGCAGGGCTTTGGGAGGGAATGCGGTCCTTGTCCTCCCAAAAGGAGCAGTCTAAACACAGACCATGGAGCCTATGGGTCAGAGCTGCTGTGAGCTGACCGTTCCCACTACAGTCAGCACAAGGGGCAAGAGCTTCACTTGTCTCAAAGCAACCTCAAGCAACAAGCAACCATGGCCATAGCCCATCTGCACTTCCTGCCTCCCCGCTCCCTTGCAGTGGGGGCTACAATCTCATCTGCAAGCCTGGACAATCCCGGGGCTCTCGGTTTCTGCGGGAATGAAACCCAGGCCCGCGGGCCAGAGACACAGCGCATGATGGCAGCTTCTCTGATCTGGACAGTCTGAGGACCAGGGCATGTGTACACCACACACCTGCCATGCAATTTAGATACAGCCTAATGGAAAAATTGCCCTTGTGGAAGGCTTGTCATCATTAGTGGGCCTCTAACATCTCCATATAAGTTAAAGGAGTCAGGATTGCTCCTGCAAGCTAAGGACAGTTTAGGCTGATGATTAAGAGGAATTCACAAGTATCAGACTTGAGGACAGTGTCTCATTCCTCAAGACCTTTACAGTCACTCAGAAAATGACGTTTAGGGGCGGTACCCTGGGCTGGCTGGCAAGGCCAATTACATATGACCCAATAGGTCCTTTCAAACTCTGGTAATATATGTCATAAGAGGGCTAGGTATAGTCTTGGAATTTCAAGCCAAAGATGTGTGTGTGGTCCAGGCTCGCGGTGCTTTCTAGAGGATCGCCCTGACCGCTTATTGCCCTGTCTGGAGTTGTGATGGATCCAGTGCTGGAGCAATCTGGGCCACACTGCACAGACTTTTGCTGATTAAAGTTTATAATTATGTCATCTCAGCTTCATTCCAGGCCCGTTTTTGGATATCCTTTGCTCTCACCTGGTATAAATCCTGAAATATATTTTATGTTTTATATTATAGAGTTCTGCTAGATGCCATTTCTCTTCTGACAGATCCCTCCATCACCTGAACTCGTCTTGAGTTTTGCTGCAGTGAATTAATTCGCATTTCCACCTCTCTTACAATTCCAAGGTTACATTCATTTTTTACCAACCAGATCAACCCTACTGCACAGCCAAAGGGATTAAGAGATACTCACCAGGAATTAACTCATAACAGCTCATTATTTTGTAGAAAATAAGGCTTCAGCTCCTAGCAGCAGCCGTAGCAGGGAGAATAAACATGAGTTTGAGGAACATCAAGAGAAGCAGGCAACATTCACTACAGCAATGATTCTGGCTTTCTGCTGGTAGAAAAAAAAAGATTATACAGTTGGTGAATTCCTGGGTAAAATGCTGGTAGCACCTCTAGAGTTTGCAGATTCTCCCCTCACACGTTCTGTTTTAGCTGCAAGCATTGTTTAGATTATGAATGCAGCCTGACTGCAAAGCAGTCAACAGGAGCTGGTTTGGAAGGATGAGGATCTAAATATTCTCTAATTAACCTATTAGTTTTAATTAGATACCACAGCCACTTATTTTCTAATCTGAAAAATGAACATTCCAGATGCAGAGGGGAGGTTTTCTTTCTTTTTTCCTTTCTTTAATTCTTCTTTTTTTTCCCCATTCAGTGAAATGTTTAAATGCCTTGTCAAAACAGAAGAAACAAAAAAAGTGACACTTGATGAAAGATTAAGGAAAATGGGGAAGAGTAACAAAGCTTGATAGGCAGGCAATTAAAATGGAAGTGAAGGATCGTTAGTATTCATTACCAGAAAACACAGGCAGGGAGGACTGTGCAGCTGTTGGAAATCCCCAGTATCTGACCGCGGAGAAGTTATTCCAGAAAGTGACTTGCTCTTTTCCCTGGCGAAGTTTCCACTGGCAGCTGAGTAAATTAGCTGCTTTTGTTGCCTCTTCACTTTCCAAGTCTTATCTGGACTAAAGAGCGTTTGAAATACCTTTGAAATGGGGCACAGCTAGGTTCCTGTCAAGAAAGCTGTTGCTTTCAGGAAGGTGAAAGGGCTAATAGCTCCCAGCAATAGTGACATCTCCCAATTAGAGCAGAGTCCAGCGAGGAACCAGTGGCCCTGGAGGTGCTAGATGGGAGGTTTTGGAAGAGTCAGAAAAGCAAGCATCCAGCAGCTACACATGGGACTTAAGTCTCCATTGTCCCAGTTTATCTCCCTCTTTTCCTCTAATGAGCAAAATTATTACAAAAAAGAAAAGGATGAAGGAATTCACAAAGTGATAGGGGAGAACCTTCAGCTTGTGCAATTATTTCAGGCTTAAAGAAGGAAAACAAGCTTACTGCCATCTACAAATGAGCTTTGTGAGAGCAAGAGAGAAGCCAGGACTGGATCAGAAACTGATCTCTGCAGCAGGGTTACTCTGAAGCGATTGCAGAGGCCAGAAAGGAGTCTGACATTGCAGGCAGGGACACAGCGCTGCACTCAAATGGGTCCCAGGAGTGACAGGCAGAAGAGCTAGAAAGTTTGAATCGCTTCTTTCAGAGTGAAGAAAATCAAATCTGTTTCTCAAGAACAACTGAAGTACTTGAATTGCTGCTTTGGGCTTTTCTGAGACACAAACCAAAGCAGTTGATTACATATTTCTATACTTGAAAAATGAGGAAAGAGAGAATTTGTTTTTACCTGAATAGTCACAGTCGTAAAGGGAAGAGAAGAGGAATTTCCACCTAGGATCATCTTTATCCATAGGATACAAACATCAATCTTCCTGGCACCTATTTAATTTAAGCAAGCTGATAATCATGTGCAGCACAGAGTGATAAACACACAATTATACATGTGGGAGAGAAAATGAGCCAGAAAGCCCTGGGAAGTCTCTCCTGCTAGAGGGTAACTTGGAGCCCAGAGCAAGCAGCAAGAACCACAAACAAACAGAGCAAATTGCCCCAGCTGTACCTGGTCACCTCCTCGGCAGGCATAAATCAGCTCGGCTCCCTAAGCCCCAGCGGGGGTGGTGGTGTTTCACCTGCTGTGAGTTGCACCTGGTCTGCTTCACTGCCTGCCATAACGAGGGCCTCCCTCCTGCCGCTAAAAGGGAAAGGAAGATATTTGTTTCAGGTTATCTTTCCTTCAAGAACAGTGAGCTGGAGCTGGTCTCACGGAGGAGGGTGTAGGTGGGACTGTGGGTGGCAGCTCTGGGCTCCGCAAGAGAAACCAGCTCTCTTCAGATTATTCCCACACCTCTGCGGCTCTGCATATGTTTCTCTCATATCACTGACTCATTAAACCTCTGGTTCTGATAACACTTTGTTTGACGCTTCTGTGTTACCTGTGGCGACAGCCATCATGACCGAGCCCTGAGCTGAACCCGAGCGGAGTAACTGAACGGTTCTGCTCGCAGCGGTGCCGCCACGCTCCTTCGTGCTAAGCGATGCTCTTCTTCCAGGCCTTCCCCGCTTCTGCACCCGTTGCTGCCTCACGACTGGGCTGATAAGAGAAAGCAAATCCTCCCTTCTGCCATGGGAAACTGTATCACAGGAACGGCCCGCTTGCCCCTCGCTCCCAGCCTTTGAAGTCTGGGCTGCCAGGCCCAGCCTAACCCCCCACATGCCCGAGCTCTTCCCCATCTATAATTCTGGACTCTTTCAACCCAGCCATTGATTCACTTCTGGGTAACTTCAGCCTCATCGCTTTCATGTTTGATAATCTCTGATCTGGTAGATTAGGGGGATTATTTAGGGCTTGAGCCCAAATCAGAGATGTTACTGACAGGCAGAAGGGAGATGAAAACGACCCCTGGCTTTTCACCTTTCTGTTGCAAACACAACCTTTGTGCTAGAACATGTCTTATACGGCATTCAGATGGAAACACAGCCAGAGCTTGTTGGCCCAACTCCTGGAGCTGACAGTTACAAAGCTAAGATCAAAACATATGTGCGCAGGGGGGCCTGCGCACACACTGTGTGTATGTATCAACAGCCAGACGGATCCTTCTGCGCACACGCTGCGCTGTGCGGCTCTGGGTGCAGCCTAATCCAGCCACTACGGCTTTCATTTCATTTCTGCTCTTCCGCTGAACTGAACTAGTCCTTCCACCTGGTAACGGGTCCAAGCTGAAAACAGGAGTTGAACGCCACTCATGCTGGCTCAGCCAGGGATGAAGCCCTGCTAGCGCAGGGTAGCTCTGCGGGGCTCTTCGCTGCGCGCGAGGGGTGGTTGTTTCCACTCAGTCCGGGTCAGAAAGAGCCCTGCTTGCTCCTGTGTGCAGAAAGGACCTTGCTTCGTGCTCCCCTCCTCTGGCTGGCCTAGAGGAGAATGGACAGACACAAAATGAGTTACCCCAAAGGATGAAAGCACCGCTAAGGTCCTCCTGAGCCCTGTAGTTTGCTGGCCTGACACAAGTGCAATAAGAAGCCCAGGGCATTTTGCCATGCCTTTCCAGGCCTGCCGCAGAGCAGGTGCCAGGCAAGGCAACTGTTCTGCTTTCTGTCCGGGGGGGGGGCAAGAGGGCTGGAGATCATCCCTTCACACTGTGCAGTTTGTTACCCTGTCAGTACCCGCTCAGCGTCTCCCCGTCTCTGGTCCTGATGCATCATTAAACTCAGCTCCTTTGGTCGGGGCTCTGGCTCTGGAATGACGCTACAGAGGGATGAAAACTCAGGTGGGTGTTAGGAAAGGCCGTTATCAGCACATAGCTGCAAGGAAAGCTTTATTGCTCTGAAGAATCCTCTCTTTTAGACTTTGGGATATTTTAAAGGGCTGCTTTTTCCAAAGCTCTAATCATCATGTCAGTCTTCTGCTTTGCATCTGACTGGGGCTGTGTGCTGGTACCTGAATCACAGTTTCGTCTTGTCAGAACGAGTCAGGCTTGTTTTTAGGGTTCAAGAATGTTTGTTCTTTTCCCTGAGTGAACACAGCAGATGCAGCTTGCATCAATTCAGCAATCACCTTTGGTCTTTGTTTCGTTGTGAAATGTTCATATCATCGATGAACAAGCAAATGTGAGTGGAGCTTCCCTACCCTATGCAGCAACTTGCTGCAGACTCAGGCTGAGTCCCACCAACTTTGTGGCTGTCTGGGTGTGGGGGGGTGAAACCTCTAGTCCAGAAGCAGAAGCCTGGAGAGTCACGCACAGCTCTGCCTTGCTCCGCACTTGCCGTCACAAGCACCCCACCAAATCAGGCAGAAGGGTCGGTCCCTGCTGCCTGCGAGTGCTCCAGCAAGGCAGCATTTGGTTTTGTTCTGGTGGGAAGACCCTTTTGTCATGAGAAAGGAAGAGGAAAAAGCTTGCACTGCAGAGGGAGGTACATGCTGTACTTGGCTGGATACTTTATTGGGAAGGAGCTGAGCTGGTAAATGTCTGCTTTCTATTCTTTATTGCTTTCCAGTTTGTTGGAGGCATCCAGATATGCTCCACTTACAGACTGTGCCTGCAGAATGGGCTAATTTAGAGGGCCGCTTCAGAGAGATTTTAAGGCATTTTTGGCCAGGGTGAACCCTTGTAGCTCATACATAGATTTTGAACCTTAAATATGGAAAAAGACAACCCAGCTTCAAATGAGGCTGATAAACATTCATGATTTGTTCCATGGCCCATTGAGTCTTCAAAGGAGCATGGATACAAGGCAGCCACATGCATCTGTGAACTAGGTGCTTTATAGGTTCACGGAAGAAACATTTATCTTCACATTTTCAATTGAGTTAGAGTTTTGAAAGCAGAAATAAGGCTCACTCTATCCATTTCTTCAGGGATACTTCTCTTGTTATGTGTGCCTGGTACCCTAGGGAGCCGGTCTCTGACTTGCAGCCTACAGACTTACAATAATAATGAAAAATAGACCTTATGAAAGATATAACCAAAATGATTCAGTCTGAAACAGGAGGCAGAACTTCACACAGCACTTCTGGGTACTTCCTAATTGATATCAGCAGAGAACAGCCCCCCAACAGTAAAGAAAGAAGCTCGTGGTTGAAACAAAAGACCAGGAATCAGAAGCAATGCACTTCATTCCTGGCACAAAATTTCTGCAGACCTGCAGACCTTTGGATACAGCAACTATCTCTATCCACAAGGACTGAAATGTTTGCTCCAAAAGGGTGGTGGGAACCTTTGTTGACGCTACTAAATCACTTTGGGAGCATGGGATGAAAGGCGCCAGAAGAGAAACAGGTTTTAGTGCCATGAACAAACTGGACACAAAGAATCGGCATTGTTGTTGCTCTCCATTGATGCTTCTCTTCCACAGCGTGTAGGGAGTCCAGTTTGGATCTGATTTGAATGAGGATATGGCTTACAGGTTATATAAGCATTTGCAAGTTGACTGTCATGAATGTTATATCAAGGAGCAGGGCGCAAGCACAGCTTTTCCAGGTTAGCAGAGCCCTTTAGGGACTTTTCTTTTTTCTTTTTTTTTTTGCCTTCCAACATTTCAGAAGTCATGTTAGAGTGTAAGTATAATCCAGCTGCAGCTCACCAGCAGCTGAGTAACCTTGCAGTGGCCTTGCCATTAACGTCTTTGCTTCAGATACAGGTGGCTTCAGGTGAGTCATGCTTCTAATTAATGCCCCTGCCTGTCTGAATGAAGCAGCGCTTTGAAACTGGAGCCAAACAAATTGGTCCCTAGAGAAGAGAAGGATGTGCGGCAATGCTAGTTGCATCAGACAAACAGTGTCATCAAAACAGCTAGGCCACTTCACTTCCCACAGCACGGGCTTTTGTGAAAGGAAACTGAAAATAGAGGGGGCCCCTGGGGACCGGGGACATGATACACCTGTAAGTGTGCATCATTAAAGCAGTGCCAGTGTGCTGCTAGAGAGAACGCTTGCCAGGGCTTTGCTGTGTGTTTTTTGTCATTTAAAACCTCTGCCATTTCAAATCACATCAGGCTTTCGCCATACTAAATACACTGTAGCCCAAGTAAAGAATGCAGGCAAGAAGGGAATGGGTTTGCTTCACTGTAAACATTTTAAAATTGCAAAGCTGCCGAAAGATTCCTTAGATCCTTGAAGGCCAGAATTAAAGCAAATACCCTTCCCCCTGCTGGCTTTGGTGCCCGGTTGTCAGACAGCTGTGGGTAAGATCGGTTCATGAGGTTAGATGCTCACCAGAGTTTGTGCTGGTAAGTGCAGTCAGTACAAACCTGTCTGGTATTCCCTAGCCCCAGACTGAAAGTGCCTTGCTTCATTTCTCAGGTGAGGAGAAAACGCAATACTTATTTCACTCATTTGCAGTGCTACTAGTCATTTAGCATGCCACTTCATAGCAGGCTATCCTTACTTTTTTTTCCTCTGGGTTTATTGGAAGGCTAGGTGTCTGGCAAAAGTTTGGGGCTGGACTTCAGCAAAGCAGGGTTCATTTCCCAAATTCACGGCAACATTTCCATGTGAGTCAGGGCAAGTAACTTTGTGTGTCTGCACCCCAGTTTCTTATCAGTAAAATGGGGATACTTATTTTCCTTTTATCCAGTTTGACTGAAAACACTTGAGAAGAAGATCATCCTTAAATGTGCATGTCCTTGAACAGGGCTGTATGCAGCAGGGTTCAGATGAATCAACTGAATCCCAGATGAATCAAGATGTATCACAAATAACATACTAACACTGAAGAATTTTCCTGTGGAAACTGGTGGGAATATCTGGCAGGAGGCGGTGGCAAGCTGTCCCTCTGCACTGCTGCCTCCTGCGCACTGTCAGCTCTGAATGGATTGTCCCCCCGTGTGCGATCTGTCTCGTTCCTCCCATGTCCCTTGCCACAGCGCATTGCGTATCAGCCATGCAGCTGCATGAACTCTCTTTTGATGTTCACCTGATTAAGGTCTGACTAAGAGCAACAGACCTTAATTATATGCACTCAGTTGTCAGCTTTTCATTCCCAGCTGGGCCTGTCTGGCGGTAAACGTGGTGGTGTTTTGCCTAACCACAAGCAAAGATGCTGAGAGAAGGATGGCGTCCTGCCAAGTGTTGTGGTTCAAGGGCAATGTTTTCCCCCCCTTGAACAGCCAAAGCAAGATCTGCATGTTGCTTGTGTCTCCAGGGATCTTGTTCTTTCCTCCTGGATGACCAAGCCTTCCTCACTCCAGTGTCATGTAGCAGCCACATGCTACCCGCTTTTGCCTTTTACTTGCAAAGGGTGGGATCTCACATGCCCTTTTTTTCTCACATTGCTTCTTTTCATCGGAATCATTTCACTTCAGGAAACTCTGCTGCAGACCCTGAGAATAACCCATTACTATACTTGGTGGAGCTCATTGCATTGTATTCCCTGCCTCTTTCTAATCTCAGGCCGATACTCGTTAAAAGACTCCCTGTAACACAACCTCTTCTGATCCATGAGCTTCTATCTACTGTAGGTTTTCCAGATATGTTCCTTAAGGCATTTTTCTCTGCTTTTCTTAAGGCAAATCCAAAGGATGACAGTTTTACCTGGAATGCCTTCTTGTAATGGAAGCTGGCTGTTAGCACTCTAGCTTCCAGTCCTGTCAATTATGAACTACAGATGCTTTTTGGAAGATGAGTACAAAGAGGTAAATGGTTTTACAAAAACAGGCTGAGTCATATTCAAATGGCAGGAAAAGATGATGCCAGATTTCTGTGCTGATGAAATGGACAATCGAGAACCTCTGTGGCCTAAGAGTCTGCGGACTTTAAGGCCTAATTCTTCTATTTCCTACCCCAGCTAAACTCTACTGTTCAATATAATTTTCTTCTACTTTGGACTCAACTAAGAAAGAGCAGAATCAGGTCTGGTAAAACAATAGACTGCGAAGATGAAATGGAATTCCCCTCTGAAAATAAATCTCCTGTGAAAGACATCCAGTCACAACCAGGTGTTCAAAAGCAACACTATCTGTTTTTAAAATGCATCTCGGATAGGAAGGAATGTCAGGTTTCATTTCACAGAACCAAAGCCCAAGCACAGGGCGTGTGCTTGGAGTCTTAGCCATGCACGGATGGAAGATGAATGGCAGATAACCTAGGACATGGAGCCATGTCTAGATTCCCTCAGCTTTTATGTCACTACAAGATAAAACTGCACTTACTGGAGACCCTGCAACCGTTATGTGGCTGCAATCTCTAAAAGGGTCATTACCCTTTCAAAATTATTGGGAGCTACAGGACAGGAAACAGTGTTCTTGGAGCTAGAAGCAAGGGAGGTGGGGAGAAAGGAGTGTAGCTGTGATGGAGAATCTCAGAGTACATGTTGAGGCCAGAACAAGATGAGGAGCCAAACAGAAAGCTCTTCAAAGAACACCAATGTCCCCTGCAAACAATTTTTTTCTGTCTCCACGTGGGCTCCCCGTGCGGGAACGTGAGTGTGCCACAGCCCCTAGAACAGGAGGGGAGCCATCAGCATTCTTCATAGCTGCTACTGTGTTGCTAATTATTTTTAATAAATGCATGCTGTGGAAATCATGCTTTAAGTTATGCCCAAATCAAGTCACATAGCTTCTGTTATTTTCCTCAGCCACCTTATGTATAAACAAAAGACTTATTGATAGTAAATAAATGAGATCAGCTTGTTTGCAGACTCACTCCCTAAGCTGAGCATGGGGTCTTTTCAGGTAAGACCTTAGAAAAGGTTACAGTTTTTGAGGCTGGGTCACTGCTGATGTTATTTGTGTGAGGAGTACTAACTACCTTAGCCCATTGTATCAATATCTTCTTTATATGCATAGAAATCCTATATGCAGATGTGTTAACATGTTCCTTGAGGTTTGAATCTGCAGTACATTTGGTATTTCCACTGATTTTTATGGACTTGCCCTGTAAAAAGCCTGTGCACTTATTGTTGCAGGAAATGCATATCTGGATTTTTTTTTCATTTTCATCCAAAATATCTCATTGCTAAAAATATCAAATTTCTTCACTTTGAGTGCAAGAGACAATGAATTCCAAGGGGAAGAAACTGAAACCAGTACACTTTTTCCTGAGGTGTTAGAGAGAAGCTTTGTTTTCCAAAACATCCTTGCTACCACTGTGAAGATATGCACCAACGTTCACTCACAGTTTCTTTCTTAGATTTGTGAAAGAAAGCGCTGAACCCATCATTCAGCCACCGTGTCCTCCTTCCTACTGTGTAAATTACGTGCAAAGTTACAGAGGTGTGTGAACATTTATAACTACAGCGTTCTGGCAGAGTGCTGCAGCGAGGCTGGCCAAACAGCTCAGCCAGGTGACCTTTAGAGGTGTTTAAAGGGAAAACATCCACCCCTTCCCAAAAATTTCTTAACAAAAAATAAAGACAGTTTCCAGAGGTTCCTTTGCTTTTTTTTTCTGTCCAAGGTACCGAGCCCACTCCTCACACCCAGCAAATAATTCCAACCCCCCCCCCACCCAAAACAGAACTGCTAGATTCAGAGGGGAACATGGTGCATTTTAATCAGGTAGCAACTTCTATTGCTTAATGAATTACTGAGCTTTTGTTCTGCACAGTCAACATCAGAAACCCACTGGAAGTTACACAGAAAAAGAAAGGTTTGATTTGCAGAGTCAAATGGTCAGCGCACAATTCGTTTTTACATCTCTTTCAGGAACCCTCATGCCTGGTATAACAGGCATCACATGCGTATCAGCCATGCAGCTGCAATCCCTGGAGACACAAGCAACATGCAGATCTTGCTTTGGCTGTTCAAGGTGGGGAAAACATCACATTTTAAATCAAATTGGACTTGTTCCTTGACACAAAGCTTTTTAAGTTACCTCTTTTGATCATCTGTTTTGTTTCATTGCCACAGGAATGATGTCACTTCAATTAAAAGTGACTACCTAGAGATTCCCTTAGCAAGGCAGCTACTCCTTGTTACCAACGGCTGCACCAATCACATCTGATTAGTGATATAATCGTTAAGGCAAATGAATTGATACCGATAGCCGAGCTTGCTGGGTTTTTCTACAACTGCTGGTAGAAACGCTTCTCTTTCTGCAGTATGGAGCTATCTTCATCAATGCAAAATACTGATTAAAGTGGTCACCTCTCCCACAACAGATGCATTTTTCATGTGAATACAGCTCAAAAATGCAGTAATTCATGCCTCATAATGTTTCTGCTATTTAGGGCAATGGAAGGCTTGAAAAGCATGGAAAATAGAGTCCAGTCACACAGAGGAGATAGCTTGAGTTTGATTGAATAGCAAGCTGGGGTTAGCTGTCTTGTGCTGATAGTATGAGAGTGCAGAAAAAGATATGAAACTCTCTAACAGTCACTGCCAGCAGTGAAATCCTGGACACACTTGTATATCTTCCATCCTGCAGCAAGAGGCCTGGTTACTGTGACAGATTCATACCGTGGTCTGTTTACACACAGTTCAGAGCCCCACGAATGCTCAGTAAGACTCTGTTCCTCACTTCTGCCTGCTCCTTGCACAGTGGTGCTCTCCTGCATGATCCAGTCCTGCAAGCTTTCCATGTGCAGAACTGTTATTCGCTAATCGGGAATAGCAGCCCTGTAGCCCTGGAGCGGGGAGGACTGTGCATCTAATTCTCACTGAGGAGGAGTGCAAGGGCACCTGTCATTTTCACGGCAGTGAAATGAAGACGTTTCCTCTCTATTTAGACACCATTTTCTATCTTTACAAAGGCTCTGTTCTGTTACTTGACTGGGAGAGATGCATTTCTCTTTGCGTGCTCAAACAAAAATGAGCCCAAACTGCCATCTGTGGCATAAATACTCTTATGCTTTGGATGTATTTTGGATCTGGAGAAAAACTGCACAGCTCTTGAGCTGATCTGGTTCAGATGTTTCCTGTCTCATGCCTGGCCTTCCCTCTGCTCCAAGCCCGCTTATTCACGTCACAGGCACCTCACGACTCACAGTGCACAGGGAGACTGTTCATGCTCACTTTCCCTAATTAATAAGATGATAAACAGCCCATTGCTTTTTTCATCCTTACCTTGAAATGCAGTTTTTGGCTTACACTTTCAGCATATCATCTCTGTGCCAAGGACTATCTGTAGTAGTTAGTAAGCATGTCACTTAAAAATCCTCATCCCTTGTGAATCACAGACTTGATAGCAACTGTATTCTCCAACGGCTGCTCCCATGCAATGAATGAGATGCTGATTCTTGCAGTCCACAGAGTTCATTTTCGCCCAGCTGGGCTTGGCAACACCAGGTGACAATTTCTAGTATTCCCCGAGACATCAGGAAACGAGGAACTAGTTGTAGCACTTTGGTGTTAACCAGTGGTGATACCTCTCTGGTCCTTTATGGAATGACTTGCTCAGTAAGGTTTTCTTTTTTTCCCCACTTATGGTATCAGACACCTTCAAATCTGTTATTCTCTCCAGAGTGATGTAAACAAGTGCACCAGTCAAAAAATGCCACGCTGGTGACAGAAGAGCTTTCAGCTCTCACTCATCCCAACTCCCCCATCTCTAGGCCAAGACATTAGAAAAGCTGTAGAGGCCTTTCCTTCCCAGCTTTTCCAGAATGTCCTATGATTTCTAAAATACTTTTATTAATCTGAAGATATGACTAGCCTCAGACAATGAAATGTATTATTAAACATTATTAAATGTATTAATCAACTGCATTTATTGAGCTATGATAGTAGACAATATAGATATTCTTCTTTTTAGCAGCTTTTAGTTTATTTAAAAAGATTCTCTGGGTGCAAGTTTAGGTTCTTGGGACATATAGTGCTGTAGGTGACTGAGCCTGGCCAAAGAAACGCTGTGCTTGGAGCCTCACCTGGCCCCGATTTAACATGACAATGCTACACTTATTTGCACACACTCACTGGCTGGCTGTCAAGTCCACTGCAGGTGCAGTAGGATCCTCACAGGCAGCAGGAGATTAGCGGTAGTCCTGTGAGCCTTGAAATCGTTCCAAAATGCCACTACATGGTGCTGCCGATGTGAATGACATGACATGACGTGACACATCATTCCAGCCGGGCAGCAGCTGCTTATGTCAGTGATATGTTGACACTGGCTGGTATTCGGGGAGGGAAGGAGCCTAGGCTACTCCTGCGCTGGAATGCAGGGGTGAAGGATGTCTGAGGGACTGGTCATGAGCAACATTATGCAGCTCCTGACCACTTGTTCGAGTAAAGACACTTGATCTCTCTGTTGCAAGAGGATGCTGACTAGAGAGAGACAGAGTGAGAGCTGGGAAAAGAGAGATGAAGGGGAAAGTTGCAGAGATGGGAACAAGGTGACGGGGCCTGGGGGTAGGATCGCACTGAATTTCCCTCCAAGGGCGGCAATGCTGAAGAGCCTTGCCTGTGGGGCTTCCATGGAGGTACAGCATTTGGATGTGCACATATGCGTGACCTTTGTGAAAATAAAAGGCTGATGCTGCTTAGCAATGAGAACAATCTCAGCTATGGTCATGGGGTCGGCAGAAAATGTCTGAATTCCACTCCATATTTGCAAGCATGGAAGTGTAATGCCTGGAGAGGAGGGGCAGGGCTTCCCTTTTGTTCTCTCTTTGCTTCCCTCCCTTGCAATTGCTAGGCTCCTTTGGTCATTATGAGAAACACCAGCAGCTATAAAAGTTGCAAAAAGCCTGGAATTCTTCCTTCTTCCACCACCTCCCACTTGCCAAACCCCACTGTTTGTAGTTTTCTAAAACAGTGTTGCTATTTTCCTCTATTTTTCTGCTTCCTGCTAAAACCCACATGGCTGTATTTCTGGATTATCACCAGGACATGCACTCCAAATCCTCTCCAATCCACAGAGAGAGAGAGAGAGAGAGGGGAAGCTACAGCCAGAAGAGAACTAAGGATGGCTTAACTTCCCACAACTGCCTGTGTCTTTTTGCACTAGGTTTGCAGAACTGATGCATTCTGCACTATATGTTCAGCATATTAATTCAGTTCATATTCCCTGGGCCTAGAGCAGAACACTCTGACAAGGTAACCTGTGCTCTTGCCCCTTTGATAAATGGTGTGCCAGGTCAATTACCGTTTTTACTGTATCTTCTTGACGTCTCTTTCATGGCCCAAAGCAACCAATATATATTTTTTAATGTCTAGGGTGAACTCCATCTCAGGGTTGAACATTCCTGATCATCACTTTTTCTGGTTCATCAGTTTCAGTTTTTGCTCCTTCTGGGAATGACACCCTAATATTTACACCTACGCCTTGGTGTCTGTGCTGCTAAGTTCCTTAGTGATATTAGTCACTTCATCACTGATGACAGCTCTGTGGATGGAGTGAAGCCATCAACCAGTGCTGGACAAAGGTTGCATGAAGCTTTGAGCCCTGTGGTTCACAGCTCATGGTTTGCATGTTGGCATAGCAATGTAGATTTCCAGTTTTAGGTTCTCTGGAGGTTATGTAGATCTGGAGCAACTTTCATTAGTTTCTGTATAACTTGGAAGTCGTGGGCAATGGTTTTCCACCCATTCTGAACAGCCATATCACAAATATGCCAATGAACTGTTCTTTAATTGAAAAGAAGAATATGTATGGGCATCTTGGTGTTTGGGGTAGTAGCTGATTTTTCTACTATTATCAGAACTAACTGGATTCTGGTAAAATGTCTTCTTCCCTTTAACTCTTTCCTTTGTGAATGTTACACGGGGAAAGAGATATTTTTAACAACACGTGTGACTTCTAAATCCCTGCAAATTTAAGATCTGCTCTTTGTTTCCATGGGGTCAGTGCCTCCAAGAGCACTCACACTCAAGGCCCTCAATCACTTGGCTTAAATCCCAACTATGTACCTGTGTTTCCAGTCAGCTGGGTGTTAAACAGCACCCTGCTTAATGCTTCTGACTAGCTCTTCAAAAGTGAGAGGGTAATTCTCTTCATATAGTGAGCACAGGGGCGAATGTAGAATTTAGGTTGTCTGAATATGGCCTCAAGCATACCCCAAAGGTAGAAAATTGTTCTTAGTTGTGCTCTCTACATCCTCTACACCTATGTGTTTTTAAACCACTGAGCATCTGTCACCACCACCTGCTCTTCCCTTCCCTGAGCTTGGCTTTACAGA
Source organism: Apteryx mantelli (assembly GCF_036417845.1). Lineage (NCBI taxonomy): Eukaryota > Metazoa > Chordata > Aves > Apterygiformes > Apterygidae > Apteryx > Apteryx mantelli. Next base: position 2,303,188 of record NC_090000.1, read on the forward strand.
AGGGCTTTGGAAAGAAAATATTTTGAATCACTTGGCCATTTGCTTCTACAAGTCTGGCTTGCTAGCTCAGTGAAGCCCAGGAATTGCTCACATACAACAAAACTCCCCTTTATCCTGAGAGGGATCGTCTGTGCCAGCTCGTCCACTTATTGCCAGAAACATCAGCTGATTCATGAGCAATTACTGCAAAACAAAGCAATGAACCAATTCTTGACTGCAAATTAGAAACAGGGACATTTCCCACAAATTTTACCACTCTTTGCAAGGGCTATCTGCAGATGTAAGCACAGTTTTATTTCATGCATGCTTTCTCGATGGTATCTATCTGCCCTGTAATTGTGCTATTCCAAAAAGAGCTGCAACATCACCTGCCAAAAGGGACTGGCGAGATCTGTAGACAGCTGAATTCAGACTCTCCGTGTGGGGAAGGTGAATGTATGGGGTTAGTTCTTGCAAGCACCTCAGTTTGGACCAGTCCTGAAATCAGCTACCTGAGGTCCAGGCTAACTCAGCATTCATGATTCATTTTTCATTTATGAAGTGGAAAAACTGGTTAAAACCAGAAACTTGGCATCAACTGAGCAAAAGAAACAGCCCTTAGAAAAGATGAGAACCGGACCTTGAGTGGAGGGTAGCTTATGGAGGCTGAATCTTTCCCCTGCAATTGCTTGCATTGTTTATTCCAAAGCTTGCCCTGGAATTGAACTAGATGGAAAGAGAAGAACAAGTTCTTATAGAGCACTTGTGTCGCAGAAACTGTCTCTTCTGGTGCAATACTCACCCGGCCATCTGTGAAATTGAGAACATTAGAGGTATTCTCATCGGGGCTCCCTGACTCTTCCAAAGCTTAGAGGAATGCTGAGGTGGGGAATGTTTCTGCCCAGAGCCTGTTGATTGAATCCGTGTGGAAATCTCTACCTGACAATTAGGCTCACACGCCTGAATGGGAGCACAGTTCTCCAGTGAGTTGCTGCTCTGGAAATTTAGCCTTTGCAAGAAGTGTTTGCTCTCTTTGTGCAGACACCCTGCTTCCAAATATTCTGGGTAAAATAAAACCTGCAAATCAACTGCTAACGGGATAGATATAACACAGAAGGCCAGAGGTAGAGATCACGTTCACCATGTCTTACTCTTACAGGTCACATGTAAGAGATGGACTTTTGCTATGTCCTTGCTGGGGCCTGGTAAGGAATGGATGGAGACCAGGCAAAAGTTAGGCAGGAGATATTTCACTGCAAGTAGGAATGAGGAGATGTGGGTAATACGTTCAGCTCTGTCCCTGGCCCTGTGTGTTTGTTATCTTTGTGTTTGTGTCTCTCTTTCCTAACTGGGCTACAGCTGCTCAGGGTGATGTTTTTCAGACTGTGTTTTGCATTACTAGACACAAAAGGCCGGAGTCACAAACACACATATTGAATAATGGAGGGATTTTGCTCTATGTGAGGTCAAGGCATTAATGTTTTCTCTTACCACTTAGCTGTAAATCTTCTCCCCCAGATGACACAGATATGAATGTGCCCTCCCCACCCACTACCCCCTTCCACATGCACACCTCACACTGCTCCTGCTGTGGCTGGGTAAGCGAGAGCACTCCAGCCCCACTCATCCCTCGGATTAAGGAGCAATGTTTGAACCACAGGCAATCTGCACTTTGATGGCTCCCTCAGCAAAGGCTGGGCCCATCCAAGTACCCAAGTGATACCAGAATAAGTAAGTGTCTCTTTGATGCAATGAGAGAGTTTGCCACTAAAATGTTTGAGTGAGGCGAATATACAGGACTTGGAAACCCAACAATATTTTGTGATCAAGAGAAGAGATTTTACTTCAGCAAAGAAACACCCCAAAAGATTGGACAGGCAGGAGATAAATGTCAGCAAATTTGGAGAGATCAAAGCCTCTTAGGCTCATGCATAGAGGAAAGAAAGCATACATGTCACACACAGCTATAATTCACAGCTCCCAAGGCAAAAGCAGTTTTCTCTGCTTGCAAACAGAATGCCCTCCGCAACAGCTAGGCAGGTGTTTTTCACTCATTGTCATTTGCTGGCATGGGGCTATGGCTTCAATGCCAGCTTGCGATGGCTTGATCTGTTCAGAAGGTGTGAAAGGTGCTCAAGTCCACAGCCCTCAACAAAATGCAAAGACAGTCTTTGGTACAGACGTAGTAAGAGACTTGGTCTGGATACTCTGCACTTTGGATACCGTAGCCCTCCTGTATCAGCCTGAATAAGTTATTTGTGTGGGGCGCTTGCATAGGCAAAGAGGCCTGTTTAGGTGCTGGTGTCAGGAAGTCAGGCTATAAGCCATAGGGGATAGCGAGGTTCCCCAAGGTGGTCTTTCAGAGCACTCATATTAAGATTCTCACTTACCAGGATAATCTCAGAATCACCCCCTGGAAGCCAATGGGACAAGAATCAGTAGCTGGTTGAAAATTCAGAATGAGACCTCAGAAGAAATTTACCCATCCTCAACACTAAAGCTGCTTTTCCAGCCACAGGTCTCCCTAATCTGCACCTTGCTCTCAACCCTAATCATAACCTTGAACAACAATCACCACAAATGACTGTAAATTCAGAAGTTGGTCCTGGAAGGAACTAGTTCCAGTCCTCAACTTATCTCTTTATTTCACAGTGACCTTGGTTCCTCAGCTTCTATTCCTACAATCCTGAACTCTGTTCCCCCGCCCTTATTTTTAACTTAAACAGAGAAGCATTTCTGCCTCAGAATAACCTTTTTTTATTGTAGCCCTGACTCAGTTGTTTTTAGTTACTCTCGAGATTTTTTTAATGTTGTGTTTAACTAATGAAAATGGTATAGATCTTCAGCTGATATAAAGTGAGTGAACTGTATCGATATCAGCAGAGCTATGATGATTTTCACTGGCTCAGCTCTGACCAGACGTGAGTAGCTACAATAACTATTTCATGTCTGTTGGAATGCTTTGTGGCCATCACTTTGCATCCATTTCTATTGAAGGAAAGAATCTGTGCTTTCAGCTAGTTGTGGTTTCATCCAGTTTCTGATTGCATGAATGCAGTGTAATGGAGACATGAAGAGGTGAATCACACCACAGTTATTTTGGCTGCAGTCCTGAAAACTGATCCTTGTGGTGAGACACACTCACTGGGGGAGTCATTGCTGGAACAGGTGTTTTGGGTGTCTGCAGGACCAGGCTCTTCATAAAGACAAGAGAAACATGCAGTCCCCACCTTTATATGAGCAACCATTTCCATGCAGCATTAGAGGTGACGGAATCCTCTTGAGAGCTCTCCAGTTTGGTGCCTTGCCTATTAAGAAGGTGCATGTGAGCCTCTTCAGCAAGCATTAGGATGGAGCTTTGTGCCTGGAAAATGGGCTGCTTGAATCCTGATATCCTCTTCCCCACTGATTTCATCCCACTTGCTTGACCTTGGGATATGGCCATTTCAAAGCCAAGCCTAGCCTCTTTGCCAAGTCGGCTGTTAAATATTGAGGAAGTGTGCAAAGCGAACAACATATTTATCCTTTCAAAGCAAATGATAGGTTTGTTTCCAGTGAAGCCCCATTCTTCTGTGATTTATTCTTGTAGTCTATATCCCTCTTTCCTTTTTTAAAAACTTATTGAATGCGGGTGATGTATTTTTGACAAGATTGATTTTGACCTGAATGTGCCTGAGCTAAATGAATCAACGTTGCCAATTTCCCCGCCTGTGACTGAAGAATAGCCAAGCTGATAAGGGCATTTTTCTTTCAACTGAAATGTTTTAGCAATAGCCCTTGTTTCCTAGCTGAGGAGTCATCTGCATTGTATCAAACTGCACTCTGCAAAATGTTGGAAAATTTACACAGCAAAACTAAGGGTGTTGCATTTCCTTTGGATTCAACCTTCACCTGTTCTAATGCATTTTGGTTCGGGTAACAAAAGAAGTCGGGTGGATTAATACTGGCCACTTCCACTGCCAGCGGCTGTCGAGCTGAGCTTCCAGGAGGCAGGCTGGCCATGAGCGTTCCCATCTGGGTCTGGAAGCACTGGCCTTTTTGTGAGTAACTAACTCTGTTGTCTTACGACACTGTTGCCTTGATATTGCAGACTTTGGAGGCGCAATTAAACAGCTCAGCTTTCTGTTGCTTCTCTGAGCTCAGATACTTGGGGATTTTGTTTCCTGGCAAAGAGAGCCGCACCTTGGAAATGCCAGGCTCCCAGATTAAGAGTAGGTGTCTAGGACAAAATCATTGCTATTTATTTGCTCAGTTCCTAAGCAGAAGGAGGGGGGTACTCTGGGATCCATACTGGTATTGAGCAATATGAGAACTGTAAGTACTGTGTCCTACATATGGACCAAATCTTTGCTAACAGGAAGAAATGGCACTTGGAATCGCTGTCCTTCAGGCCAATGCTGGGCTGCAGCCTGCCTTCGCCTCTGTGCTGACCTGCTGTGCCCAGCTCATTTCTGATACAGATTCCCCCAGGGCTCAGAGGTTTCTGGTTTCCTAGCACATGAAGCTGGACCAGAATTGCAATCTGCCTGGTTATAATATCAGCTCAGGGATTTTCCGCTTCCCAGCTGCTGCCTATTTTTTTCCTCTTGTTGCCTCCTCTTCAAGCCTTTGGACTGCTCCCTCTCTTCAGTAGCTCTTGTTGGTAACGTGGCGGATATGAAGGGGCAGATCTGCTCTGACTCCTATTACTTCTTGCCTGTCATTTTATTTCTGCGCGAATTTTGTGTGTCAGTTCCCAACACCACTTCACCCATTCCATATGTAAAACTGCTTGTCTCTCCATCCCATGGCTTGGGCAGGCAAAGTAAACTAACAGCATGTTTCTATGGAGAAGTTTCTCAAGGAATTACAAGCTGAGATTCCCAGAGATGAGAAGGAAGTGAATCTCTCCCATGCCACCTTTCAAGGCAAACACAAAGCTCACAACAGGAGATGCCGAATGGAGGAGATGGCTTTGTTTTCAGGATGGTGCTTACTTTTAGCTGCAGCACTGACTCTTTCTGCAGTCAGAGCTCTTAGCTGGGACTGAACCTAAAGTCTCGACTTCAAACACCTAGGCCTCTGAGGACTGTGAGCAGAGCATTTTCCTGGCAGAAGCTTTTGGAGGAACACAGCTTCTGGAGCTAGCCACTGGAGGGAGCCACTGGAAGGAGGCTGGGCTTGGGCAATACCGGTTAAAATGCAAATGTTACGCACTTTGCGACTTAGTCGTTCCTTTCTGCAAACAAGGAGGTTCCCCAGCTGAAAAAGGATTTAAATAGGCTACAAGTGAGCATCTTAAAACCTGCAGGTTTGCAGCTTTGTATGCCCACAGAGAAAGCCAAGGTAGTGAAAATCATGTCATCAGAGACATAAGGATGGAAAGACACTCAGGTCTAGTTCAATGGAAGATTTTGTTCCTAATATAGAAACACACGATGGCTTTGATAAAGTCAAGGGGAGGAAAGAGGTGGTAAGTATTCAGGTGAAGTTGAAGTGCAAAGCAAGAGAAGACTGCGTGTTAGTGACAAGAGGAAACTGTCTGGAGTAACTCTGTAAGTAAGGCTCCAGATAGCCCCCTGCACGGACAGTCTGTTCTAGAATAAAATCTTTTTTTTCTAGGCTAAACCCTGCTTTGTGATCAGAAACAAGTGCCCAAAGCCCCCACTAACCAAAATAAGTTCTTTTTGCAGAGGGAATTGGATAGTATTTTTTTTCTTCTTGCCCTGGGAAATTCTCTGCTTCCCTTCCCAGTTCATTCAGTGACAGTCCATCCTGCTCAACTGGAGAGGGAGGCTAGTGGTACAGCTGTCACCCTTCTCCAGATCTGCTGGAGTTGTAACATCCTTGGAGATTTTGAAATATTTTGACAAAGTGTATGTAAACAATATGGTGTAGGTGGTGGTGTGAAACAAGGGCTGGAAGAAAAGTCCATGCACAGTGAGCAAGAATAAAGAGCTGAGAGTTTATAGGGAAATGTGTTCCTGCTAGTCCTTGCACTTACTGTCTCTGCTGGCATCCTGGATGGCAAAGGTGAGGACAGACCTGTCTCAAAAGCGGACCTTTGCAAGCACCAGCTCTGCTCACGCCTTGTCTTCTTAATCCCTGCAGTTGTTCAGCAGGAGCAGCATCTTGACAGTAGCAATCTGGTGTCATAGCAGGGGTGTTGCAGTGTCTCAGCCGCAACATACTACTGAAGAGGCTCGCTGCACATGCTGCTTGCTCAGCCCCCCGGGGGGGGAAGTGCCCTACATCGCCCGCGGGGAAACCTCTGCTCCCACAGCTGACTTGTGCTCAGAAAGACACCCCCGTATGGAGGGAGAGCTATTGAGATAAAGGTCCTTTGACAGTAGCAAAGTGAGAGGGGAAAATACATGGTCCTGATATGGAGTCTAATATTTCAGCTTAACGTGTGACTATTAGTGCTTAACATAGCCAGTGCCCTTTGCACTGGCAGTAGACTGCGGGTGGATGTGCAGTGGTTGGGTCCTGCCCCTGCCAGACAGGCCTCTAGAAGCAGCACATCAAGAGAGGCAATGAGTAGCAGAGGCCCAAGCGGAGTCTTTGCTGACCCTGCCAGCTCAGGGGGGTGTGTGCCAGAGTGGTCTGGGATCAGCTGGGGGATAAAAGTGGCCCCAAGACATTTGGTATTTTCAAAGTTTGGGGAAAAAGCACTGAATTGTATAGGATTTCATCCAGACTTGCCTTTCTCCTGGAGCACCCAGACCACAGTCCTGGAGGCTGCTAACCAGGAGAGCTCCTGGCAGGCACATGACATTTGCAAATGACAAATTAAAATCAAGTTTCATTTCATCTCTGCTGTCTCTTCTGCACTTCTTCAGTGCCAGGTTTCATTAAACTAAGAGTCTGTATCTCCAAATACTAATCAGTCAGTTGTGTCTATGCTGGACCTGCATTCAGCCTGCCTGTCGGTTACAGTTGCACTGGTTTTCAGACAGTCCCTGTGGCTCCTGGGGAGAGCGCGTTTGTCGTGAGCATCCACTCCACGTGAGACGAGGAGCCGCACAGAGCCCTTCTGCTGGCAGTTGCAGTCTCTGCTACAGCTTAGTAATGGCTGTATCTAGCTCCTATAGAGCAAGGGGTATGGAGATCTAAGAGCTGCCTGATGCCCAAAGGAGCTGGGAACTCAGATTCACCTGATTCATGTTCCTAAAGATCACCAATTTTGTTTGAAAAGTTGTTTGTCTTATCCAGCCTCCTTGCAAACCTTGCTTCAGCTAAATCTTCATGCACTTTGAAAAATCCCACTCCTAAGCTTTTATGGCATTGGCAGCCTCTAGATATTTTCTTCCCCAAGGTAATTGATGGAATAAGTGAAACATCCCCAGACAGTACAGACAGTTGAATGACTGTCAGAAATAATAATTTCTATTGTAAAAGCAAACACACACACATCTGACTAGAGCCCAAATAGGGTTTGAACCCCAGGATTTAAGACCTAAAAGGTTCCACATTTTAGCAGAAAGCTCCTTTTCTTTGATTTAGGAAGATAAGCAAGGGTATGAATGTGGACATGCTGTTCGTTCTGTTTCTTGTTGCTGCCTTTGCATTAATAGTAAGCAAATAAAGCCAACCCAGAGAGAAAGTGACAGTCACTGCCCCAAAGAGCTTGGAGTAAGACAGGGGACCAGGGCAAACCAGCAGACAGGACATCAAGGAAAGGATATACATAATTCCTAGGCAAGTAGTAACATTAATTATAACTTGCCACGTGCCCATCTCTTGTCAGGTTGGTAGCTGTTGTTATGGTGAATAAGTAATTACACGAATGCCTAGAGGCACTGTTCAGGATCCCTTAGTGCCAGAGAAAATCACTTTCCCACATAGTACACACAGAGGCTGTGCTGGAAGATTGCTCTGAGTCACAGAAAAACCCTTAGAAAAATCTGGGGCAATTCTGTGAAACTTTTAAGGGCTTTAGTCCTCATCTCCTATTCTCTAAAGTCAAACACTGTTGGAGTGGACCTCCTGATCTCGGCTCTAGCTTGTTGTTTTCCTTTCATCTTCTCTCTGCCTGTGACAAATGAATCTGTATTTACAATGGGTGACAAAAAAAAGGACTTCAGAAACAAGCTAGGGGGTCAGGAAATTGTGAGACATATCTCTTGTTCTTATTTCCCTGCTTCTGATGGGTGTTATGGTGTTATCTGATATTTTTACTGATACATAAGAACATAAGAAAGATAGTCCAGGGCCAGACCCAAGGTGTCCTAACCTGGGAGCCTGTCTCTATGAGAGCCTAATAGCATATGCGTCGAGAAGAATATAGGAATAGGGCAAGCAAGCAGAGATCCCCCCACCCCCATATTTCCCGATTTCTTCCATTTCTCACAGCTCCCAGGGGTCTGTGGCTCAAAGATGTCCTGTGCCAGATTTTATACAAATTCCATGACAAGGAATTAATTTGTTAAAACAATTTAAGGCAAGGGACAAAAACAGCCAAAGAATATGGGACAGTATAAGGATCAGGGAAGGACATGGCTCCTGGGCACGTCTGTGAATGCTTTGATTTCAGAGGAATATTCATTGTAAAATCAAGGAATTAGCACAACTGATAGCATCTTCATCCTTGTCCTGGGATACCTATTTTGAGACGAAAGCAAAACTGAGTGGACAGCAGTAGGGAAAAGAAATGGATTTGGGGCTTTATTTTGGATTTCTCTGTGCCTCTCCTGTTGAAAAACAGTAGGAGAGGAACCTGTGACAAGCTGTGTCTTCTGGATGACATTTTCAACAAAAACAAAAAGACGGAGTGTGAGAAAAAAAACAAGCTGAAGTTGTGGCAATTTTTATGGCATTCACAAGCTGTCAATACCTATCTATTTCACCTGCGCTGCCAAAGGACGTGGGGAGGGAAGTGAGCTGGCAGTGGTCCTACTTTGGGATTTTTGTTTTGCTGCGCTTTTTAGTCTTTGACATAACAGCAGCATGCCAGTAACTCTGTATGATATACAATACGTCTTTAAATTAGTTTATGATGGGTTAATGACTCGTAAGTGCTTTGAGAGAAGGTTAATCAGTTCTTCAAAGTCTCAGCAGCTGATTTAAAGAGAAGCTAGAACACAAGGGAACGTGGGGAGCAGTAGGAGGAGATATGCATATGTAATTTTGCAAAAAGAAGGGGAAGCCTGGTTGCAGCCATTGCATTTCTATGAGCTATTAATAGCAGCAGATAGAAGCAGCAAAAATAGTATATGCAAAGTTCTCTGGTTGCGTGTGCGATATATAGTCACGAAACCCCAGCCTTGGAAGAACAAGCATCCCTTTGCCCAGCACCTTTAAAACTGAATTAGACACAAGGCACGGAAAGGAGCAAACTTCCAAATTGCTGACATGGACGCAGAAAAATGCCGTGAGGTCACAGAGATGGCAGCAAGCAAATCCTGTTCAGAAACGCTTATCTCCGAGAGCCCCAGGAAAATCAGCAGCCTCGGCACGTGGATGTGTACGGAATTCATGCCGCTAAAGGGCAGAAGCGCTGCCTACCAAAGCAATCGGCTCAGCATACGCGTGCCTGACCTGCCCAGCAGCGCGCGGCGTCCCAGCCCGCGGCCGCGTCGGAGGGCTGCTCGGGCCCTGCGCCCCGCGGCTCCAGCGCCCGGGGGCAGCCGTGGCTGGGGGGCAGCGTGTCCCCGCCGTCCCCTGCCCGCCACCTTCTCCCCGAGGGGGCTCTTGTCTCGTTGTACCAACAGTCATAACAAGGGCCTCAGTGCAAAGCAGTTTTTTCTTTAACCAAGCCCCCGTCACCCATTTGTATCTTAAAGCGGGGAAAGCCAACCGCAGCAATGAAACTGTGTATTAGCTATTGTGCTGTCTCCCAGTCAAAGTATTTCCTGTTTCTGGGAAGTTTCCTACTTCCTATTTCAGATACTGCTACTGAGGCATTGTCAGATATATTTATGTGGAGCAGGACAGAGATGATAAAGAGTAAATGTAGGTCAAAAGCATAGATGTTTCTTTAACATCCTTTCACGTCTGTGCTAAACTCTGGTGGCTCAAAAAGGACCCAGCGCTGAGTTTTATTTTGCAAAACCAAGCCCCTGAAGGCACGGCTTTGCAAAGGTTTTAAAAGGCAGTGCTCATCTTTGCCTTCTCTGACTGCACCCACTGCTGGCAGATGGAAATTTCTCTGTTTCTCTCTCCCTTCCCATGTAACTGCCCTCCTCGAGCTGGAGATGAGCCCCTGCAGGGATTCGGTGCTGCTTTAGCACCCGCCATAAATAAAACCTGCTCTGGAGGGGAACAAAGGCAGCTGCGGGAGCGGAGGAGCCGCCGCCGGGGCACGGCCGGAGGACGCGCTGGCCAAGGGGGCGGATGCGGCTACATCTGGCGAGTGGCTGGACGGCTCGGGGGGGCCCCGGGGGGTTGCCGGAGAGACACCTGGCTCGGAGAAGGGCTGCCCGGTATTGATTTCACACCGGGAACACACAGATGCACGTTCCCTTAAACTAATTAACAGGATGAGAGCTGCCTCCTCATCTGGCTTTGCTGACGGCTGGTGCAAGCTCATTTTTGTATCGGTTTATTAGCTCTGATAGCTGATCTTATCTAATTAAATTATCTCCTAATGATGATTATGCTTTGTGTATGTATTAGGAAAAGAGCAACCAGAAACCCCACGTCACTTCCTTGGTTAGCTTTTCTCCTCCTGAAAGGAAGGAAAAGCCTGGTCTGTTTCTATTAACTTTGGCCATGAGTTATTAGGGAACTTGAAGGCTTGGCTTGAGGGTTAATGGTATGGAGAAAGGATTAATGGCAATCCAGGCCAGGTTGCAAGAGCCAGTAGTATAGCTTGCAGACTGAGGGCTGAGTTAGTTTCTCAAATGGACAAAAGAACGAATGATTGAGAAATGATCATAATGATAACAAAAGACCCAAAGTAAAAAAAAAACCCAAGACCCAGAGCAGGGAGGTATCACAACAGATGTGCAGCCATGACGTGCTCAGCGAGGAAGGGGAATTGCAGCCCAACAGAGCAGAGTTGCTGACGGATGAAGCTCTCCACTGGCTGCAGATAGGCAGTGGATAGATGTCTAACCCAGCTTGCAAAGAAGAGTGAGAGCTGAGCAGGGAAGACTGAACGAGGTCTGAAAGCCCATACGGTGACATTTAATGTGTATGTGTGAGGCATTTCCCCAAAGCATTGCAGTTTGTTGTCTAGCATACTTCTGCAAAAAATAGGTCCTGCAAGGGCTTGGTGCCTCTTTCCTGGTCTGGTGCATCTCAGAAGCAGAGGGGCGCTGCATCTGGCCATCCTCGAGTTCTTACTTTCTCCTTCATCTTGTCAGTATGTTTAGGAATGTTTATATTTAGCACAGTGCTGGAAAGAAAGATGTTTTTCAAGAACTGGCTTCATGCATGTCTTCTCTTGGGGTTTTTTCATCTTACTAAATTAAAATTCAATAACAGTCTGTGGATAGAGGATGGTAATGTTCAATAAATACCCTCAAAGGCAACAAAGTCACTAAAGCTTCTTAATGAACTGAAAGCACAGTGGCTGCAGCCACTCCCGAAATTGCACTTGTCAGACAAAGGGCAGCAAAGCCAGGGCAGCTGCAATGGGATGGGACTGAGCTGCCCATATGTAGATGTTTATAGTACAGATGCCTCCGCCTCGGCTACTCGTCTGGCCTCTCTTTACTGTCAATGGAGAGAAGCAGTTGCTTCTAAGATGCAATTCATCTAATGTGAAAGCATCTAAATTAGGCCAGAATCATCCCTTATTGTCCATTTCTTTCTAATGGCTGTAGGGGGAATCTTGTTAAGCAGCGTGGGCACAGTTTTGTTAGGGTGGGATGATTCTTAATGAGGAGGGGCTTGGATTTGTGGAGAAGGCTGCTGTTGTTTGCTGTTGCAAAACAAGGTGCCTTTTGTCTTAACCATGTTATAACACTGACTGGGCTATTCTATTCTCCTCACATTCCTAATGATTTTGCAGTTAAGCGTTCAAAAAGCTGAATACTCTGTTGCATTGACTGCACAGTATACAGAGCAGAGGAAAACACCCATTCCTGAGAAGCCATGCTGATAGGGAGCAATGCTGCCATCCAAGCCCTGGGGAACTGAAAAGGCTGCCAAACGTCAGGCTTGGGGGATTTCAGCAGGAGTGAGAAGGAGAAGCTGCTGAAGTGTTGCCCCCCAAAAGTTCGTTATTCTCACCTGGGTGGGACTCATCTCTCTTGCCAGACATAACACGGGTAGCACTTGGTGCCAGGCGAGAGGCTGTGTCTCTAGGGGAACGGTCCAAGCATGACTTGCTGGGAGTGCTCAATGGACCCTTTTCTTCCACATATCAGACACATTAGAGGTTTCCAGCATCTTTCTCCGTAGCTCGTATTAACCGGCTTGTCCACTGCTTGCCTTGGAGCGCTGCCCGCGACCCCTCGGGGACGTGAAGCCAGAAGGAAGGCAAGTTCTTCCAACATCAGCAAACTTCCCCCATGCAATCAACTGAAGTGCCTGGTGTTTGCAAGCAAACGAAAAAGAAAAGCAATGCTGAGGGGGAAATTAAAATGGGACTCAGTTGGGAATGGAGCATAATGCTATGTTTAGCTTTGCTAGGCTCTGAAAAACGTTTATTTCAAGCCTGAGGGATTTCACAGGGGCCATGTAATTAACCAGCAGCAGCAACGGAGGCCACTGCCTGCACCTCCGTGCTCCCGGGGGCCAGCTGCAGCGATCGGAGAGGCAGGAGTCGAGACTCCAGCCATGGCTGGTTTGAGACTGGCAGTGTTAGTCTGGAGCAGAACAAATGTCACCACTCAGGATTTCCTGAGCACTTTTTCCAGGTAGGGCCACAAAGCTAAGAGGAGACCCTAGGCCTGGAACTGGGAGTGGTCAGGCTGGTGGTGAGTGTTCATCGCAGCCTGACCTCTCGGTAAATTCCCCTTTGACTTGAGAGGCCCCCACGTGCGTGTGTAGGTTTGGATTTGAAGGCCGAAATGCTGAGAAGGGACAAAACACAATGAGGCCCATGGCAGGAGAGAGAGAAGGAAACGGAGAGGCAAGACTGTTGTCTGTTGGACCCCCAGGTGTCTGGGACAGGACGTGAGTTTCTGCCAAGCTGCGTGGCCTCATGATTTACCTGTTCAAAATGCAAAAGAAGGCACGGAGCTTGCAGGGTGCTTCAGTCGTGCCGTGCTGCTTCTATATGCCGGACCTGCTGCTGGGCTGGGAAAGATGCTGCAAACATCCTTCTGAATGTGATGGCCGATGTGTGTTCTCCAGTTTGCTGTAATACGGGTGTCTGGCTTTGCTGCCTTCTCCACAGCTGATGTAAAGCAGTTTGTGTGGCTTCAGCTGACTTCCACCTTGAGTACCCGAAAACAGACTGCTCCAGCTGCCATGTGCCAGCACTACTGGGAGGGAGGAAAACAGGTTGCCATTAGTCTCATGCAGTTGTCAGATCACTGCAGGTTTTCCTTAATCTGCTGAAATATTGGGAGCTGCAGGAACTCCTCAAGATAAACTGCGGTGAGGCAGATGAAACAGCCATGTGGAAACAGAGACTGCAGTATTTTCAGGCTGGGAAAACAATGCCACGTCCTATGCTGAATGGGAAATAAATGTCAGAACCAGCAGAAAAGGAAATACATAACTACATTCTCCATCTGGCCTCCAAGTAAACCCAGAGGACTTACTGAATTCCTATCTGGGCAGCTAAAGCCAGGGAAGTACTAACTACTTATCAGGAGACTGTTGTTTTAAAAAGAAAAAACATGTGTCTGCCAGCTCCTGGCACAACTCAGTGCAGCCCCAGGGCTGCTCTCTCTGACACCCGCTGGCACCAGGCTTTCACAGCCGCCTGCTGGAGCGCAGCCCGTGGGAGCCGGCGGCTCTGTGAGGCTGCCTGGACCGGCATCCCACACCAGAGGCCCCTAAAGCCACGTTTGGATCGAAGGGGCAGGAGCCAAGGCCGGGTTCTTGTCCATCACGGAGAACTTGGCCATCAGTGTGCCTTAGAAAGGGGCCGCGACCATCCTAAGAAAACGTAGAGAGCACAGGGACTGCAGCAGGGCTGCAACTCCTGTAGGCTGGAGCCTCCTGTAGGATCTTACCTGATTTTTCTAATTGTATGTCATGTTCTTTTAGGGGCACAGACTGTCTCTTATTATTTGAACATACGGCACTAGCACAGAGACAAGTTTCTTTAACAACAGAACACTGTCTCTTTGAGTGTCTTAGGAAAAGGCGATAAGGCTTTCCTATTTCTTTTAAGGTTTCCCAAAAGATGCACATTCTGTGCAGTTGTTGAGCCATGCTAGAAAACAAAAAAAAGAGAGAGGGAAGAGCAAATAAAAGACTTTTCCTGAGGAGACTGTAGCTGTTTTTCTATGGGCCATTCGGGCCATCCTATAAAATCCTGCAGAGAATGAAACCCTTGCCATCAAATTCAACAATATATTTTTAAGCCCTGTTGGAAGGGATTGCATTATCTCTAGTTAATTTATTTTTATTTCCATTCCGTAGGTTTTAGAGCCTTTCCTCTGGACGCCTCTTGGTTTCCCTTCCTGCCTTCCCCTATTCATGCTACAGTACTTTTTCTGTAATGTGCCAGATTGGTGCACAGAGAATTTGTCTTTACTCAGCACTGCCCTCTGCATGAAGCATTTAGTACGGAGCGTGCAGTGTCTCGCCAAGGGCTCCCCGCGCCCCCAGCCAGGGCGCCTGGACCTGCGATGCCTCCATTTGCATGGGGCTATATCTCCATTTGCTGCCCGAGCCCATGTGCCGCCCAGCGCAGCCTGGCCCCGGCATTGCTATAGAAACAAGAGGAAGGGAAGAGACACGCTGGAATCTCCGTATCTGACTGAAAATAACTCCTATCTCCCCGGCGTGCTGGAGCCTTTAGCAGCCTGACCTTTCCACTGGAGCCTCCTGTCCTTTGTGGAGGAGACACAATTAGCTGTCGTTTGTCCCCATTAAAATCGCCTCTGCAGCAAGCCATTGTGCTGCCAGCTGGATTCCTGAGCCGGCTGCCTGGAGGGATGGTAAATGAGCAGAGTGTGCCAGGCCACGTCCCAAGAGATACTGGCCTCCCTGCTGCTTGCTGAGCACCTGTCACCCCAACCCATGGCAAAGAGCAAAGCGACGTCTCGGCCGGAGGGTAGCAGAGGACAGGACAGAGAACAGCTTCCCTGGAAGAGCTGTTCTCTGCATCCCTTGCCCAGCCCTCCCCAGGAACAGGATGGGAGCAATCCCGCCTCCTCTTAGATGTGCGCTCGTTGGGCTGATAACCCTCGCCACCTCCGTGCAGAGAGCGGGCCCCTCTCGGTGCTCTAGGCTTGTCACTGGAATGCAGCTGGGCTGACATTGCTGCCCATCACCATTGCACCAGGCTCCATGCAAATGCAGTAGCAGCATCCCTGGTGGAGGCTCTGTAGCCAAAGAGAAAGAGGAGCCTGTCAATGAAACTTCTGGAGAAACAGCCCTCCCAAGGTGAGCTTGCAGCTCCTGGGCCTCGGCAGGATCCAGGCATCCCGAGCTATGGATTGTGGCTCTCCGGGGATTGCAGCGCTGTGTTGCTGGCAAAATATACCTTGCTATTTCTGAGGCAGATGTCTGACAACCGTGGGATCTGAGAGAGCCCTGTGCTAGTTTTTATTCCTAGGATAGCTTGAGTCATGGGACCTGTGAGACAAAGTTGCGTCATGCATCTCACCGGGGCTTTCCTTGGTCTAAATCGGGATGACAGACTCAGGCTCTCTAGGAAAAGAGAAAAACAGACCTTCGTTGGTGCCTCTCCTTCATTCCCCAGGTGCTGCTGTCAGTGAGAAGAGGGACTGGCGCCAGGGGAGTTGACCGTTTTTTTTCTAAACAGAAGTTAATTTGAGAACTTCTCAGTAGCGGAGGCAAAAGCTACTTTCCTTCTCTGGCCCAGCTACCATCACAACACTCTGTGAGCGGACAGTGTTCAGGGAGCCACAGCGAACGGCCACAGCAATCACAGCATTAATCAGTAGCTGACAGTGAAAGCCGGCCAGTGTTTACGGCAGGTTTTATTCCGCAGGGATGGAGCTTTGACTTCTGTTATCTTGCTCCCGAAAATATTCACTGCCAAAGCCTGCCCTGTGTATTGTGGATGCTGCCTTCCTTCTAAGCCAAATACTCACTGGACATGTTAGGGCAAGTTAATGAGAGCTAATGAGGCTGGGCTGATTTATTGAAACCAGCTTGCTTTTTTTTTCTCTCTCTCTCTCCCTCTCGTGCTGCTATAAACCAGGGGTAACTGCACTGACGTCACGGGTGTCAGTCTGATGTAAAGCCAGGGGATGGAGAAGCAAGCACACTCTGTTTAATCAGATGCTCTGGCTGCAGATCTGCTTGGCATCTCCTATTTCTCTCACTTGCCTCAAAATAGGAACCGTTGGCACTCTACTAAATGCAGCGGAAACTCCTTTTCTTTGAATGCTGGGGCTGTAAAATTTCCTTGAGCGTCCTCAGCCACAGTGCTTCTGAAACATCCCTGGAAGTGCTTCTGGGGGAAATGCAGCAGCCAGCTCTACCCTTCTCTCCAGCAGCAACAGTCAGCTAGAGGGACTATTTCTGCTCTTTATACCCACGGTGGAGGCTCCCCAGGCCTGCTGTGCAGAGTCCTGCACCTCCTAGCGCTGCTGCTGCTTTGCCCGAGGACCGCAAGCACTTCCAGCTGGACCAGGGGGCTGAATCCACCACTTTGCAGTCCCTCTTTTAGGCTTCCAGCCAGAACTTTAAAGAAGTAAAAATGGGGTTTGTAGCTCCAGCTATTTGAAGTGCCTCCAAGTTGGCTGCCTGGTGGGTTGTGTAATTTATATGGCATGTACAGCAGCGGCTCTCCTGGGAATCTTATGACTTTAAGTCCTTGCTAGAGCCATTCTGACACCATGCTCTGCGTAGGTGTTTTCTTTCACCACTTAATCTGGAAATGGTTGATCTCTTGTTCATATTCCAGCCGAGGTGTGATACAGTTGGACCTAGACAGACAGGGTCATTTTGGTGTTTCAGTCCAGCAGGACTGGGAGAAAACCTGAAGAAACACGTTATAAATTGCACACTACTTGGTGCTGCAGCTGTCTTTACACTGTGCATGTTTGGGACATTGCACAACAGGGATCTGTCTCTGTGCTGGGCTTCCAGAGGCTTTGGTAATACAAATAAATCAAGCCATAAATGAAAAGAAAACAGTAAAGAGAAAGAAAAGAGCCTTAAAAGGTTTAAGCTTCCAGGAGAATTTTACAAGTCTTGGCTCTCCTAACCTGGGAAGTCTTGCATCTCGTGGGTGCTGGATTTTTGGTGGCCCAGCAGCATGGACATTTCTTGTTGCAGGCCTGTGTCCTTCTGTGTCAAAGATGACCAGGATCATCCCTTTGCCAGTGTTAGCTTACCTGTCTAATGCTGGGTTGTTGCCATTTCTGTGCTCTGTTAGCGTATTGCTTCCAAGGGCTGCACAGCAACAGACCATGGGCATGCACTTCGGGCTCCAGAGGCGTATTAAGCTGCCTATTCCTTGTATTGCTTCCTGCACAGGGAGGAAAAGACTTAGGGAGTTCCTCCAAGCACAGGACGTACAGAGTCAGGTATTGCACCCAGCTTGTGCATGACATTACTTCACACTAGCTCCTTTCTGGCGAGGAGCACCAGCTCTCAGAACAACAGCCCCTTACTGCTCTTCCTTGCCTGAATTCTGTCACAGTAAATACGGCTCTCCCTAGAGATTTCACTATCTGGCTTTCATCTCAGCAGTTAGTTTTAAATTCTGAAAAGCAGCCTTTGCAACAGGGGGATTTGCTGGCAGTGATAGCAATGGCTCCAAAGGGCCCATCAGCGAGTCTGAATTCCAGGAGCTTGATCCTAGCATGCCAGAGGCAGCAACGCGCTTTCAAAAGGGCTCTATCTATCAGCTTCTACCTCCTGCTCACTTCCCCTCCTTTTCCCCCTCCCTCCCTGCGCACCCAACCTTGCAGAGAAACGGTAGGGCAAGCTGGGTTAAAGCACAAGACCCAGCTCATGGGTGCTGAATGCCAAAGGATCCTGAGTTAGAAGCTCTGTCCAGAGGAGGAAACGAGAAGCCTCTGCAAAAGCTCTGGCAGCACAATGAGCTGGAGAGTCGCAGCTCGTCCAGAGCACGGCTGTGAGCAGTACTCACAAAAGAGCAGTCGTAGCACAGTACCAGCCCAAGATGCTTGTACCCAGCAGGGTGCTTAGCGGAACTGGCCTTCTGCTGAGGAAGTTTCTGGGACTTCAGAAACGAGCAAGCCCAGCTGGCAGAGGGAGGGACTGCACTCACCTCCCCTGGGATGGCTATGGCAGATCCACTATTGGACTGATTCTATCCTCAAAAATACCTTTAGGTAACTGAAAGACGTGAACGGTATTCAGAGGCACCTTTAGCTGTTTACAGAGGACATGTCAAGCTAAGGGATCGCAGTACAGCTCAGTGCTGTGTAGCTCCTCTCTGGTGGCAGTTCATCACTGTAATGTTGGCTGTTCTGCTTAGTGCATCATCCAGGAGCTGCTTATGATTAGTGCAAGTCTGACAAGCTGGGCTAATGTGTGAGAAATGGGATGATCAGTCTGAAATTAAATGGGAACCAGCCACTTTGTACTGGATCAAATTAATCAGAGAGCTTTGAAAACTTCTGTTCTGTTGAACACGCTGAGGAAGATGGGTGTGAGTCACCCATGGTCTCCCTGCTTAGGTGGTCTGGGGTTCCCTGCCCAGAGAGGGATTCGATAGCTGCTTTGTCTCCTGCACTTAGTGCTATTAAAATATCAGGGAAAGAAAGACAACAGAAGGAATCCCCCTTTCTCTGGCGTCAGGAGCTGTCTGTTACGGTGTATGGTGACTGGTACTAAAGATTTCTGAAGAAACCCAGAAGCTGCCTGAGCCAGAACGGCTGCAGTGGAGGAGGTTTGTCCCCCAGGTGCTGCTTCCGAACATGCAGAGCAAGCAGCTCTGTCCAGCCACTGCTCCTGCCCAAAGATCAATATTAGATGAGCCAGTGGGGCTGCATTTTCAGCAAGTCAGGGGAGCAAGACATGTTGCAAGTACGAATTAATGAAGACTTTCAAAGTCTCCATGAGGCTAAATGACATGAGGACAGCTTTACCTGCAGCACAGCAGCTCTTTCTCAGGAGCTCAGGGAGCAAAAGAAATGCTTTACAATATGTACTGGCAGGAAATGAGGACAAGACAAGCTGCAGCACCGGTCAGAACATAACGGGGAATTTTAGAGAGACATAATGTGTCATCAGCCAAGTTACCATTTATCCCTGTGCAGTAGGTCTGTTGCCTTATTTCTAGACTCTTCAGAATGCACCGGAAGGAGGATGAATGCAAGAGAAGCAGGACTTTTAGGGGCACACACATGGAAATGGGGGCAAAAATCTCTTCTCTGCTGTGCTGAGTATCCCCCGATATGGAGAGGGTGCTCTCTCCAGCACTGAGGTTGAGATCAGAGCAGAGACTCGGGACAGGCGAAGGCCTGAACACACAGAGGATGCAACCTTGAATCTCGCTGAGCTTCCCCCAGTGCAGCGTTTGCAAGGAGCCCAGCAAAATGTCAGCACTTTCCCCTAACAAAGACTCTGGTGAAATTGTTCATCCTGAAACCTGCTCAGTGACAGTCTGTGGAGACCATCACAAAATATCAGCGTGAAGACAAATGATTTCTATTGGACCACTGCTGCTATCATTAAAAAGTGGCACTAAAAGCTGGATTTCCAAATTAGCTGCTTAAGGAGCTCCACAAAGCATTCAGATTGGAAGCACTTCACAGCAGGAAAGATATTCTTTTATTTGTCTGTAAAGTGCCGTGTACATTCCTGGTAGCATATAAATAATAAATAATAATACATATTCATGTGTTGAGATGCAGAGAGCCTTAATCACACAATGTGTGTGCATATTTGGAGTGTGATATAGAGCGTCCATTTCTCACAACCTGCCCCAAAGCTGCAGCGTTAAAAATAAGCTACCCATTATGCCCATTTGGGTTTCTAAAGCATGAACTTCTCTCCCCCTCTTTTCCTGCTTCTGGTGGCTCCTGGTGTGACACCCTCCCAAATGTAAAACGCTGAGCAAAGACTGCGTCTCTGTGCATACGCCCAGACAAACATCCACATAGAGCCTTTCCACTCTGCAAGGGCCAAGGAGCTGCTGCCTGTGGGCTACCCCCGATTCACCAGCCGCCAGAGGGGTGAAGCAAGCCCGCAGTCTTGAGAAAACGGTGGCAGCTAAGGCAAGTTGTCTGCACCTTCTTTCTCTTCCTCGCACGTCATCTTGTGCATCTTCTCCCTCTGAAAGCTGCTATTACCTCTCATTCCAACATTATTGTCACCGAGACCAAATTGCATTGTCAGAAACAATTGTTTTAATAAATGGTACATTGTGTGCAACCTAATTCTTGTGCTTTCCACATAATGGAGATTGGAACTTAATAAAAAACAAGTTTTCAATGCCTCATACATTCTTTCTTTGTAGGAATTAGGCTCTTGTTTAAATGGGGTTTTATTTGGTGGTTACAAATAGTGCATTCATGCATTGAAAGAAGTCATGGCCAGATTCTCAGAAGGCATAAATCAACATGGGTTCCCTGCCTCAAGAGAGCTGTTCCAATTTACCCCTGCTGGAGATCTGACCCTTTTTCTGTGCAGCTCTGCCTTTCTCTAAGCAGTGTCCAAATTATGGCTCTTTACCCAAAGATAACAAAGTTGAGATATGTCATGATTAACACTACAAAAAGGGAGTATTTTTTGACTTGACAAGGCAAACATCCTGTTAGCCAGGTAACCCTGGGACAGTCGAACAAGAACGCAGCCAGGATCCCTTAGGATCACAGTGTGCATTACATTTCCTATAAATCACTGCAGGCTTCTCTCCTCCCCTTTTCCCAATGACACCTTGTTTATAGCCAGTTCTAATATTAAACCTACCCTATTTACAGGAAGGATGTTAAGACACATGCATTTAAGAATTTCAAAAAACTCACCTACTTCAGGGCTTGTGTAGGTACCTCCTGAGAGAGGGTGAGGTTCACAAGACACCCAGGACTCTACCTCCCCTTGATTTCAGTGGCTACACCTGAGAGACTAAATTGCCAAGGAAAGAGATTACACAGCTCATTCCCATCCTCACAGATATTTCCAGAAGCTACAGGTGGTAATAACAAAATCAGGAGATGGCACTAAGCAGCCTTTATGTATTTATTTCACAGCAGCAATTGAGTCGTAGGCTGTAATTATTAAAAGCCCTTAGATCCAACAGCTTTGCCACTGTTTAACAAACTCATCTGCATTTCTCCTGCCACCCTAAGCCAAAGCCAAGTGACTCCTGGAGCTTTTCCATGACCAGCTCTTCACATCTGCATCCAAAATCTGAGCCTTTGAAGAGAGAATTTCTAAGAAGGCTCCGTTAACTTATGAGAGACCTGGTTCAATGTGGTGGTCCCTGCCTCAGTGTGTTAATATTAACTCTTCTGTGCAGTAACATTTGGAGATAGATTGCTGGCATTTGTATGTCAAATGTTCTTTGCAATGTAGCACCTATCATTGTGTGGCTGTTCATGCTTCATTGGGATTTTTACTGTTTGTGCTTCTGTTTGTTGTTTTCTGTTTCATTTTCCCCTCCTCTTTGATTTTTTAAATGCCTTTTGACAAGTTTAGCTAGTGTTCATCTTCATTTATTCCTAGAATCGTAAAACTGATGTGTAGGCAGGATTCCTTCCACTTGATGGTCTGGTAACAAGCTCTATCCAAATTACGCAGCCTTGAGAGTATTCTTGTTAAGGAAAGATACACAGCATCTGAACTGACTGGCTATTTGAAGATTTGATGGATTTAAATCTCAGTCTCCAGAGATTATATCTTCTGTTTGCAGATTGGTTAATAAACAAGTGTTACTTTTTTATTTTTTTAAGTTTCCTCACAGTACCTTCAAAATCCTATTTTTATCCAGTCCTGTACTCTGCATACTTGAGGGAGATTTCTCATCTCCTAGTACGTAGGTAAAAGAATTTGCTCCCTTCACCCTTTCCTGGTTTGTGCTGTGACTAAACATCAAAGACTTGGGCACATGTTGGGGAACAACTTGTATTCAAGACCTCCCCAGTGGTGCTGGTTTATATTTTGATCTGCATAGATCGTCCAGTCTGAATTCAGCCGTGCCAGAAACAGGAGCTGCCAATTGCAATTTTTGGCTGGGACAATCAAGCAACTTTCAGACATACGTTAAATTAAATTTGAAAATTAGCATTATTGGTCCCAGTATAAACAAAAGGAGGGTCCCAGTATAAACAAAGAACAGGCTTTGCATTTTCTGCTTTACGGGATTTGAGGTTGCAGGAAAGTAGTCCAACGTGATTGTTTACCAGAGCAGCAGTCCCAACATCTAACATACTCCAGATTTTTTAAAACGTTTGTAATGACAATGGACTAGATCTATATCTCAGAGAAGCCAAAAAGAGTCTTTCATTTGGAGTCTACTGAGCCATATCCTTAGCAGGCATAAAGTGGCCCTGCTCCAAAGAAATTAGCAGAGCTGCAAACATTGACACCAACTAAGGATCTGGCCATATGTGAATTTGGACGAATACTTTTAATTTATATTTTCCAGGCATCATGCAAGACATTGGCTAATTGGCAACGTTTGTATTTGTATTTAAAAGGCAATTAAAATAGTAACTGTATTTATATATCCGTGTATAGAAAAATAGATGCAGAGTAGGAGGAGTGGATATAATCTCTAGGAATGAAGAGAGAGAAATTCAGTTTTAGGTCAGCAACGGATTCCCTCTGCAACCTCATTAACCTGTTTCCCCATGAGGTGGAGCGCACTGCAACCATCTTACTGTATAGGCCTTCTTGCGAGGATGAAAACTGATGTGAAGATGAAAGGCTGCTTTTCATAAAGAAAAAAAAAAACAGAACTAAGCCTTGTAGTGACTAGGCAGCTAATAATCTAAAAGTTTTCCAGCCAGGTCTCTTGCTCGGTGGATTGCAAATCAATGCTTTACAATTGGTAGCAATGACGGCAGTCAACACCTCTACCGTGCCGGTGACTCAGATCCCTTGCGCAGGGGACTGTGCAAACCTGCGTAAAAGACAGGCCTCAACTCAGTGGCCCTACTGTCTAAACGTGCTAAAACCTGTTAATACTGTTTCTCCATCTTTTTTGTTTCTTTGGCATCTCTGTCTGTGGCCAGCTGGTTTTTGCCTTGGCATCCCTGCAGAACATGGGTGCTAGTTACCATCTTTTACTTTCAAGAGTGCCGAGCAAGAGAGCCATCGAAGCCTGGGTGATGGTTTGGAAAAACATGTAAGCGTAGGACTGACTGCGACCTTACACGCCACAGAGGACCACAGGACTGAATCAGCATATTTCGGTGAAGGATGTGCTTTAACCATGTGCCTGGATAGGTACATTGCAAGACTCCTGTTTACCGCATTAAGACCTAGATTACACTGATCACATCTTGTTTGCAGTTATCGTAGTCAAAATTAACACTAAAATTGTTAATATCTGCAGAATTTGTATTAAACCATCGGCACCCTTCCCTCCCAAAGGACCCCCCTGCCCCAAAACAGTAGAGTGAAAACCTCCAGCAAATAAAGTCCAGTGCTGTTCATACATATATCTGCTCATGACAGATGTCATGGGACATTATGCTTTAACTGCATAAATTATGAGTACATTTGATAGGAAAGCGACTGTGGTATTCAAATGCAGTGTTAGAACTTTGTTTTCAAAGGTAATTTTGCTCAAATTCCTCTTCAGATGCACCAGCATGAAACAAGAGATACAAGACCATTGTTAAGATCTGCAAAACAGTCCATCCTTTAAATGGTAGCGGTACAGTAAAATTTCCGCACATTTCTTTGCAGGCCTTACATCCCCCATGGACTAGTTACTGAATTTAGAACAAGCGATGCAATGATCCTCACAGATAGGCCAAGGGGCTTTTAAGCCATTTTTATTAACCTAAAGATCCATGAATTTCTATAAGTTGGCATGTTAAGATAATTATAAAACTATTTTGCTGCTAACTTTTGCACCCAGAACCCAAACAACGTGAAAGTCACTCAGATGCAGTGAGTCTTTAAGGGTGAAATTTCTCAGAGGTGCTTGCATATTCCCTCTGGTAAACCAAGAAGAAGGAAAAAAAAAAAGAGTAATAGGAAAAGTAAAGTCATCTTTGTCCTGGCTCTGAGGGGAACTGGCAGATCTGGAAAGCACACTATTGCAGGCAGCCAAGTTGGTGATTTCAGTCTTGCCTCTGCTATTTTTGTTCCTTAATTCATCACTGAGACAGAGCCCAGGCAAAGCCCTGCATTCGCTCCCCGGCTCAGAGGCTCTGCTGCTCTCCGCACCCGCCTGAGGACACAGACCCTCAAGGTGAAGACCACAGTGGGATGCGCAGATTTGCCTCATTTCGAGAGGTGTTGCAGAAGCAGGCAAAATCGCACATGAGACAGGCAAATATTGACTTCAGGTTTGTTTGTATGGAACCTGATATGAATCCCCACACAAACCCAGCTATTTATCAAATATCCCATTATGAGTCCCTACTCCAGAACAAATATTTGATTTTAATATTATGTGTACAGACACTTGTAAAATAAACAGACCTGTTTCCGTTAGTCTCCAGGCTGTTGGAGTCTGTAATTCTTAGTAAATCAGATACGTTGTTTTGCTCATTTTTGCCCTTCCAGAGCAAGATCATACAAAGCTTTTTGGAAGAGATTAAGAATTGAACCAAAAAGCACCAATTTTTATTTTGAGGCTTGACTGGATGTGAAGCTGTGCATGTGTAAAGAGGCCTCTGGCTTTTATGAGTGATACATGCAAAGTAGTTGTCATTACTTCTACCAGAGAAGACCATAGATTTTACTTGCGCCTAACTCAGCTGTCACCCTAACATGAAGAGTGCTTTTTGCAATGAAATTTCCTTTTGGAAACTGCAGTGCGTTTACCCACAGGAATAAGCAACTCAAAGTCAGCCTGTAAGTGATGTTTCAAAGAAGACAATTTTCTCATAAAACTTGCTTTTCACACCAAATTCATCCCCGCATAGTTGGATTCAGCATCAAGTGGTTACTTTCCAGTATCTGGATACTTTTTTCACTAGTACCTCAGCAAGATAATATTTTTCCTTTGCTTGCTGCCAATGTACTGCACAGTGCTGGCTGCAAGGCTGAGGGAACTGCAGATGCTATGGAATGTGTTACAGTGTGCAGTCAGTGTTAGAGCTCACATATAAAATGCATGTTTCCAAAAAGTCTTTCCAAACAGATGCTTTGAACTGGGCAACTCTATGGTATTGCAAGCATTTGCCTCCAGAAATGCCCATGATCCAGGATAATTTTGCTCTCAAGATCTTCCTCCAAGTTCTTTCACATCTGTGTGAATCAGAAATAATGCTTTCAAGCTGATGGATTTACCCTTGTGTAGATCAGGAGTCCAAAGAGATTCTAGCTTGTAATTCTCATTTCTTCCACAGATTTCACTTGTAGTTTATCAGTTACATCTGTAGGCTCACTGCAGCCTGGACAGATGGTTTAAAAGATATAAAGAATACGAGAGGAATTACCCAGCTATGTCCTGCCGGACTTAGTGTCTCTTCTGTGTCATTTTTCTTTCATGCCCTGGGTCCCCCAGGGGAACTGATTGAACACTCTCTGCTTTGAGCAGAAAATGTTTCTTTCCCTACACCGTAAATTGCAGTATTAGGAAGCCTGTTTAGAGCCTTAATTAAGGTCTCTGCCACTCAGGTCAAGCAAAACACCGTGCAGAGCACTGAGTAAAAGGACCCTGTTTTCCACAACAGCTTTTTTTTCTATGCAAAGGAAAACAAATGACATTCACGCAACTCTCCAACGTGCTGTGTGTTTTCCAGCAGTGGTCTCTGATGTGAGTGCTCGGTGCTGGAGCCCCTGCCTCTTCGGTGCCAGGGGACAGGAAGAGGGAGGAGGCAAGACATATTGCTTCCTGCATGCTGAGATGAGACACTGAAAGAGGAATGTCCTCATTTACATGCTGGCAGGGCTGTAGCAAAGTGTTGCTGAGTAAAGTTCTCCTTGCTCCCTAAAACTGTCTTTTCCATCCCCTCATTCCCCCTGCAAAACTGAATACGCAGTCCGTACCACAAACCCTGCTTTGGATGCTCCTACTGCAGGATTGTCCCTGCTGTCTTCTGGCTGCCTTGCGAGGTGGCCCTCAGAATATGAACAAGGCTCTGCTTCTGCCATGATGGAGTTGTATTTTTCAGCTGACCACTTTATAATTTCATTTCTTCTTTTTGTGGTTTGGGAGGAATTATCCTCTCTTGGCTTTTAACTTCCTGGAAAGCAGCACATTTTTTCAGTGTCTCTAATTCTTCAGGATAAATATATCTGTTGCTTCATCCATAGCTCCTACTTAATAGTACTACTGTTTATTTTATGGCTGGGACGTGCTCGTCCCTGTCCATTTTTATTCCCAGTTTTCATTCCACATTCTTATGCTAAAAAGAGCCAGTGAATCCCATTTTATCAGAGTGTATCAACAATGAATTCACATCCAGGCCTCTTTACGGGCTTTTGGCTTCAATTTATTGCACTTAGACCTCTATATAAGTAACAATTTTTCCTCTTGTGCAATAATAATGTTTAAAAGGGTGTTAGAGCTAGACAGGATAACTATAATAGTTCCTGGGAGAAGGATTTCTGTTTGTAGACAGAAGATCACGGGCACCCCAAGGTGCTTGTCCCTAACATTTGCTTATTTGCAGTTATCCTATGTCCCTGAAAAGCTTACAGCCTGCACCATCAAGACACAGGAAAGGTAGATGAAAGAAAGAACTTTCTTCCCATTTTAAGGATGGGAAAATGTCAGCACAGTGAGACAAGACAACCCTGCATGGTAAAGCTGGACTGTGGATTCCTATCTGTAACCTGCCCTGTGCCTTGCACATGAAAGTATTCTCTTTCTTCAGTGTGCCTATATTTGTTTAGTGTCATGGTGTTGCGGTTGAAATATTGCTTCTTCCCATGCTCTGGCAAGCAAAGCCTTTTTTGTGAAGAATTCCCAGGTCCCCGGTATTCAGATCATGGATGCCAGCTGTTACTGACTTTCCATTTTTCCCTTTGATTTGTTTGCAAACTTCAGTGTCTCTTTAGGCCTTCTCTGAACAGTGTAAGTGGGTCGATGAGAACTGAACTCTCCAAACACCAGCGTCCTAATTAACGTTCAAAATTAAAGTGCTAATTGTGAAATGGCATGTGATTCAGCTGTCTCCGTTCAAAAGCCCTTTATCAGTGTGCTTGAGGCATGTTTTTCCTTTGTTTTGAGAATGCAAACAGGGACTGCATGAATCTGATAAAATGCTAGTAACAGACACCTTCCACTGCTAAGTTAGCCTAGATAGTTTTGACAAAACTGTGTTAGTGCTGTGGCACAGGAGGACCTGAGAAGGTGAAACGCTCTGGTAGTGTTACACACTAGGGAAAGTGACCCCTCACTGGCTCCGCTGTGGCCTGAATAGCACCTCTGCTCCCAGCCGCGGCCTGTAGAGACACAGTCTAATAGCACCAATCCAGGGTGACTGCAGGTGCTGGTTTCTGGAGCGATGAGGGACACTGGTAGGCTTCAAAACCCAAACACCAGGCAGTGAAGTCCTAGCCGCCCGACTGCATGACTTGAGGATGCTCCTTGCATCCACTGTATGAGAGCAATGCAATTGCTTTCAAGTCCTGGAAATACTGAAGCTGGGGAATAAATGGATCTGACTTTCCTTTGCAAGAATAGGTGAGGTGCATTACCTGGAATGCAGCCAGCGCTTTCTTCTTGCACGAGCTAGGCTTCAAGGTTATTCTTCCCAATGATCATTAAACATTTGGATCATTTAATATTTTTAGAGTATTGGGTTATATCCATTGTTATAGATATTTTCTGGCTGCTTCTTGGTGCCAGAGAATTCCAAGGCATGAAGTAATTTCTTGATGTGGTGTGTTAGTCAGGTATATCAGAGACTTCCGCATCAGTGGGACAATATATTGCACTTCAGTGTGAATCAGCAAGGCTATTCCCAGCTTTGTGCTGTGACCTGAGTCACCTTGAGCAAATCATTCCTCCTTTTCTGCTTCTCTCTCTCATCCAATCCCTCACCCAGCTATTCTGCCCTTCTGGCTGTTTGTGGTGGGCCTTTTCTTACCCTCTACGCAAAGAGCACCTAGCACCAGAGGACTAACTCTTGTTTGGCTCTAGAGCTGTTTTATATGCTTCTAGGGAATATCAACAATAACATCAAGATATTGAATATCAGCACAGACACAGCAACAATGCGATCTGCTTGAGAGCAGAGATACTTCCTCAGTGAAGTCCTGCTTTGTAAGGTGTTAAGTTAGATTAAGGATTTGGAGAATAACGAAAGAAATCCAGGATGGAGTCGCTCCTTTTAAACGTGTTCGCTGTTTCCAGCACCTTACACTGCCTTCCCAGTGAGCTGCTGTCTTATCACAGAGGAGCTGATCTTTGAATTGTCCTGGTTCAAAATGCCCCTTCCACTATGACACTTTCCAGGAACCCAGAGAGAGGTTTTGCTGCTTTCATAAATTTGAAATGGTTTGCCTGAAAGTATGGCCCTAAAAAATAAAGACCATAATACAGAATCTAAAATAACTGGATAGAACAGACCCTGGATCCTGAGAGCCTCTCTGCTCCAGCCCATCGCTTCTTCCCTGGGACAAAGCGGCAGCCGCTTCCTGAGCATTTTGGCACTAGCCTGCCTTGTCCTGGCACGGTAGTACTTTGCTTACATTCATTAGTGCTGTATTGCATTTGCATAAGCAATGTCTCAACAAGCACGGCCCTTTATCACTGTGATTCATAGAAATGACACAGTAGACGGTTGTGCTAACTTTGCCTTGAAATTAGGATGATTTATTCATTAGGAAGGTTCGTTATGAAGTCATTGCCATTGCTGTTGTCTTTGCATACAATTAGAAACAAGGGCGGTATAAGAGAGCTACAGGGTAGGATGAAAGGCTCCTGGGGGGGGGCTCCCTTGTCTGTACTCTTCAAAGTGTGCAAGTAGAGGGCAGGAGAAGAGCAAAGCACGGTCCAGATGCACTGAGAAAACTTTGGTGCACAGATCATTATGAATTCTTGTGGTATCCCCTCTAATCGCATTAATTGTGATGGATTCTAGTGGTGTCCGTGCTGTAATTTCCATTGCTGTTCAGCATTAGTCCACTTAGAGTCCACTTTCTGTGGAGTGCTTCCAAGCAATTAGCATTCTCATCTTTTATCTGGGGGGTCATGGGTTACAGCGCATTACTGAGGAGGATGGGCTGGAAGGAGAGGGAGGGGGGCCAGCATCCCCCTCTGCAGGGAAAGGGAATAAAACACCACTCAGTTTGCTACAGAGAACATCACAGGTGCTGGTGTCCTGCCTGCTGAGCCCTACAAGGGTGACCTATATGTTCACAACCTGACTGTCTTTCTGAGATGAAATCCTAGCTCCATCTTCTACTTACTCTTAAAGATTGCTTTGGGAGAGAGACTTCAAAGCCACATGCTGCCAGGGGCTGACTTCCACGTCTCTAGCCAAAATAACCCCCCCTTCTCCCCTCCACACACATACTCCAAGTGCACGTTTTACCTTCTGGAGCGGAGCTCTGAAGATCCAGGCCAGGATGATGGTGGGATGCATAACAGAGCCCTAGGCGGTCTCAGAACGCAAGAAACAGAGCCTAATAGAGACACAGCTCACTTAACCTGTTCACCGAGCTACCGCTGCTCTGGTTTTCCTGCCGCCAGCATGCGTATTGGCGCATTCCCACCTGTTGATGCCTGGCTGCGTGCGTGTGGCTTGGACGGCACCTCCAAGCAGAGCACTTATTCACGCCCAGGTGCCGTGGGGTGATACACACGGCTCTTTTTTTGTAACCCAGTGACATTAGAGATACTTAAACATGCCATGGTCTGCACCTAAAAACCCCAGGTGAGAAGGGGGGAGCGGTATCCAGCTTGCCCTCAGCACTGCCTGAAATGCCAAGCTTTTACTGAAGTCTCTAAATAATTAGCAAGTCCATATGCTGCAGGTTTCTGCTCACGGTCAGAATTCAGGCTTATGCCCTGTTTGCTGTCCAAACCATCCAGGGAGAGGGGAGGCAGGCGAGTTTCCTGGAGAGAGCCTGAGTGTGATAAGGAGAGGCGAACAGAGAAAGATTTGGGTTTGCTTTTCAGTGGGAACTGCCCTGGCAGATAGGCAGGAACATTAATTAAAAAAAAAACAAGAAAAGAGAGGGAGAGACTTCTGCACACGTTCCCTGATCCCTCCCTGCACGGCTTTGCCTTCGGCAGTAGTCTGACCGAGCAGAGCCGAGTGCATGGTGTCATGTGGAATATATTAGCGTGGTGGAGCACAGTGCACGTATTCCCATGCGGAGCAGGGAGGAGGCTGAGCAGGGCTCCCACCCACCCCTGCATCCATGTAAGGGCAAAAATCTCTGCTTTCAGTAATATGGATGGCGTGGAGGGAGGAGGAAGGCCTGTTTTCATATCACTGCTCTGCCCGCAGACCCTTGCTGCAAACATCAGCAAGTTGCCGGTGTGCTGCTGGCAGGGGTGTCACTCCTGGGCCAGTAAAAGATGGTGCTGGGGTCCCCGCACCACCTCATCTGGCAGCAGGCAAACGCTGGTTTGCACAGTGCGCGTGAGCACGGAGTGGGACACGCTACCTGGAACATCTGCTATTGCCCTTACTCTTAAGGGACCCCAGCCCAGCCTAGTCTTTGCTTTGATCTAATGCAGTGACTAGAGCCTGGGAAGAGCTTTGTATCACCAGCTCCGAGCTCCCTGGAGCCTCTGTTGGCTTGACAGATCCCCGTGGGCATTTCACTATCAGAATGGAACAGCTTGCTATGAGTATTTTAAAAAGCCTGTTGGTGGAGAAGATAAACCTAAATGTTCTTCACATCCTTTCATTCGGTAGTAAATTGTGTTGCTCTTCCAAATGCTCAGTCTGTTTCAGGGACAAAGTGTGAGCAGTGCTATCAAAATGCAGCCTGACCTCTTTGCGTGTCAAATCACATTTGTTTCTCTCCTGAGGTATGGTTACAAGAAAGGGACTTTATGGAATAGGAAATCAATAGTGCTTGTCAAAACTGGAATGTCTGGTCTGTGGGAAATCCAAACGTTTTGAACTGGGTTGTGGTTTTGTGTACTTGTTGGGAATTAACATGCTAAATTAGCATTTCAAAAATCTCCCAAAATGCTTCCTGTAATTTTCCACAAATCATGAAAACTTTTAACTCGAGATGACTGGAAACTTCTTGTTTAAAAGGCTTTGAAATAATACTATAAAGTCAATAAGAAATTCATGAAAAGATGTCTAAATCATGCACTAAAACTTATCACCATTATGGAAATGACATCAGAACCCTGAAATGATTCACCTTGACTTTTTCCCCTTTGCAAATTTCATTTTCATTTCTCCCATGAAATATTCTGATTTTGACACTGAAATGGCACTTTGCAACAGAAAAGTGTCAAGCAGTTCTAGAAAACAAAGGCTCAGTTCACCCCCGCAGCAGCACCCCTATAATGTGTTTTTAAGTCTGAAGGACTCCTTCTGGAGGCCCTTTGTTGCAGTCCTGACAGCCTACACCAGCCTGCACAGCAGATCCGTGCAGCACAGTGGATCCCTGGGCAGTGATCTTGACAGGACCGCAGAGCAGATCAGTAGGAGGTTTGCTGGCAGCTTGACAAGAGAGAGTAAAACGTTTCTTTCTTTTTCAGAGAAGAGTTTTCCAAGATGCTTAAAAATATTTTTGCTCAGTGTACTAACTGGCAGAGTTTCAGCAGCCAGGCTGGGTCTGGCAGCATGGGATGCCACGGAAGAGCAGCGAGCATCTCCCTGCATGCACTTGCAAAAACCCAGAACGAAAATCACTTCCATGCTCTCTCCTCTCTGGCAAGACAGTGTGCTTGTTTTTCCCTCAAGTGAATCCCTCTGGCATCAAACAGGGAGGCATACTGCCTCCCTGAGCTGGGAAACTTTCTCCTAGAGAGGGTCAGCAAATTTAGCTTGCCAGAGAAATGGCTGTGGACGTGTCCACTAATCTCAGCTCCTGCTGGGCTGGGCTGCACAGGCAACTGCTGGCCACGTGCTCCAGGCGTGCAGTGAAGACATCAGACTGCATATGCCGCGGAGGTCCCTGGAGATTGCATCACATGGCGGAGTTTCCTTGGGAACCCATCTTTTCACTTGGGGAATCCCGCACAGCTTTCCTCGTATTAACCCCTTTTGTTCCCAGCCACCACAGCCTTTGCCTGTCAGAGCACACCATACTTTTCCGAGCAGCTCAGAGAGCTAGTGAATGGAGCTGTTTCTCTGTATCCGTAATCTCAGCCTTGCCCTTCAGCCGCCCTCAGGAAAGCTAGTCCAGCCCCATCCCTCTCCAAAGAGCTTATCCCCCAGGAGGCCATTCTGCAACTCCCTTTGCAAACGGCAACGTGATTTTTTTCCTGGTGAACTCCTTTCCTGTTTAATGCTGCCGTGTGTCTTAATGGAATTAAGCAATGTTTCTAGGCATCTGTCAGATGATGCTGGCAGCAGGAACTGCGAATATTTTAGACATGAAGCAACTACACAAGGAACAAGGTTACCTAAAATTGCCATTAGACCATAAGGAAGAGAACATAGCACTTGAAATCACTTTGCAATCTGCAAAATATCAGACTAATCAATGTCACTTGAATGCAACAGAACTGTATGAATTCCCTTGTCATATTTGGTTTGTGTACAGGATGCTGATGAAAACTGATTCTGGTTCTTGGTGCAAATAGGCTTTGTTTATATTAATAAGATTTTTTGAACAGCCTTCCCCCAATTTAGGAGATGAAAGTATAGAAATGAAACACTGACTTTTCTCAAAGCTACTGCAAAACTCTTCCAGTAATCCCATTACTAGGAAAAAATCATTTTGTATGAGAGCTCAGGTATTCTGTCTGACTGCAGAATTCAAAATTTAGGAACAGCCATTTAAAGGTATTTAAGGAAGGACTTATCCTGGCCTCTTTACACTTCTTTAACGTAAAGGGAGGCTTAGGAGGTAATCGGGGCCAGGACAAGCAAAGTGGGCCACTCCCTTGTGGTGGGAAGTCCCAGGGGGATATTTTACCGGCGCTCCTGGGAGAAGGGCTTTCCCCCCTGCACCTACATGTGCTCCCTTCCCTTCTGTGACCTAATGGGTGACGCTGCCTGATTAGCACTTCGAGGCCACAAAAAAATTACTCGCAAGAAACCCCCCTGCACTCTCTCAGTGCCATGGTTGCTGTTTCCAAGGCCTGGGGAGGCTGCCTACCCGAAGGCGCTAACAGGACGGATGACCCGATTTCTGCAGGAATGCCAAGCTGGCTGAGAGCTCCTTCTGCCTATGGTGACACAGAGCTGCAGATAAAGAAGCTCTTCTGCTACCTCTGGGGAACAGGGGGAATCAAAACACGCCTGTGCCAGCCGTTTACCCTCTAGACATGCCAGTTCAATGCTTAACCTGCAGGAGCTGAGCACAATCGCCGCCGTAAAGCTCTGCTGCTGGGGTGAGGCGAATGAGACGACCCAGCAGTCCGAAGATGCAGCCTTGGCCCCCTTGGATGCCGTCCTCTCTTTGCTGTCACTCGGGAACAGCTCCGGTAGCAGATGCAGTTTGGTGGCCTGAGTCAGACAGATGCTTCTCTCACCGCGCTGAGTCTGGCTCATTCGTCCAGATCAGTGGCTGCATCCATGAACGCGAGAGCAGACGGCGATGGGGGAAGGGAGGGGGCACGTCTCCCGGCTGAAGTCTCGGCGTGAAGCTGGTTTCTGCATACTCTGATTCTTGCTAGTGAGCCAGAAATCCTGCCACACTAACATGAGTCAGACACGCGGTAAACGCTCAGCTTTCCTCCTCCATTAGCGGGGACATGACCACCAGGACTGGGGCCAGCAACAGCTTCAGCACGTGCACATCTCCTCAGCAATTCCTGATGAGTTCTGGAACTGGCTCCCGGTGAAGCACCTTATTGTATCTCCTTGGCAGCTGTCTAATCTATAGCTGTTGTCAGAAGAAATGAAATAAACTTGCTTAGTACAGATTGGCTTGTCCCTCTTTACTGTATCTCCAGGTGATGGATGAGAGCTACCTGTGATCTTTGAGTAGGAGCCGTAATTTTCAGAAGCCTAACTACAGTCAGAAACTGTAAATGCTGCATTGCTTCATTGACAGAGCAGCCAAGAAGCAATAATCTTTGCCTGCACAAAAGAGAGCAAGGAACACACAGCCCTGTTAAAGCCATACTTTCCAACTAGGGCCACTTAATAAATGATGAATAAATATTCTGAGTAGGTTACAGGCACAACCAGTTGCAGTACAGATAGCTGTGTGTCACAGCTTAAATCACTGGACTCTATTACAGTGATCAACAATTTATTAAAGTATCTATGAATCATTTATTAATTTTTCATAATGTATTCATATTTTTGCCCCATTTCCTTCCCTGTTCTTTTTTCCATGCCCTGAGTTTGAAGATCTATCTATAATACAGAAGACTTAAGTCTTCTACATGTATGTGAATGCCATCTTCATATAGTCTTCCTGATGGAAAAATATCCTGCTTCAGAAGTAATAACCATAAATCAAAAATCCTCCTTGTTTTGTGACCAAGAATGACTTCTCGACAGGTTCCTCAACACAATTCTTCTGAAAATAATGTATTCATATGTCCAGGCTAGAACAGGCAGGAACTAGAAATGAGAAGTTGACAAACAGAGACCAGAGGACTAATGAAAAAAGTATTCTTTTTAGTTTTGAAAAATCATTTGGATCAGGTATCTAAATGGATGTTTAGTGCTGGTTTCCATAGCTACACATAGCGAAACAGAGAGAAAGCAAAGCAAAAGCAATTGAAAATGCTGGCATTGGCATCAAAGAAAATATCAAGATAAAAGCCATGCTAAAAACGGGCACAAAGGCAGAGAAAATGGGGCAGAAAAACTGGAAGAATAAGAAAACATTGATGTTTCCTTTTCCCTTTGGAACTTTTAGCCTTTCAGTTGGGAAAAGCTCCAGTAACGCGTGAGAATTCACAGCCCCAAAGACATACTTTCCAGGTTTCCTGTTGCTACGAAGAGAAACCAGGGCCTTTTGTTCTGGGGGCTGTATGTATGCGTGAGGCTAGACAGCTCCGGTGTTCTCAACATACAGGAGAGACAAAAGAAAGAGCATTATCCTCATTTTACAAATGAAGGGATTGAGGCATGGTGATTTTTAAGTAGGAGGTCTCAAAGGGAGTCTGCAGCAGGTCACCTCCTGAGCTGTGGCTCAGCGTTTTCCCAGACCTTCTCCTCCATGCTCAGGTGCGTACCTGAGACCTGTTGCAATGAGTCGTTTACGGCAGAGGCTTGCGCTGAGGGGAGAGGGCCATCCAGCAACAGAAGATCCTCTCCGGATGACATTAAAAAGGACCCTAAGGGAAGAGGAATATTTGCCAGGTTTCAGCTTAGCTTTACAGTGCCTGAACAACACAGCTGCTGTTTCCAAGATGCCCGACATGCCTTGGAGCACATCCTGAAGCCTTGGGACACAGAAAATTTACGGTCACGGATGGGTGAATGCACAAGGTGCAGAAGCCAGTTAGCTCCAGACAGCCCCTCTCAACCTCTGCTCCACATCATGTGCCATCACTACTGCAGCGCAAGGCTATGACTTGGGACACCTTTGGCATTTCTCTATTGTTATTTTTATTAATGACTTGCACTATATCCATGTCTGTTGGTCCTGACTGACATAAAAGCGCCCTTTTATTTCAACTTTTATTTTCAACTGCCCTGGACACCAGAGGACTGGTTCTGTATTTCATCTCTGTATCAAAGGAAAGGCTCTTTGGCTTCAAATTGCTGGCACAGATCCTCACTAGCATAGTTCAGTGCAACTCCATTGATTTTTAACTAAACAGTGCTGATTTACACCCTTGAACATGTGGTCTTTTTTTGCTATGATCAAAAGTTGCTTTGATTGCTATATTTTCCTGCTGACAACCAGCCGTACCCAAGTGATCCAAATGGAAGCGATGAGGTGACTGCCAGCCGCACCAGCTACTCCTTCACCACCAACCTCTCCTGTGCAGTCCCTCAAGGGAGGCTTGCATCAGTAGGAGTACAACATAGACTATAATTTAAAATCTATTAACTCTGAACATCAGTACAGCACATAAACTTAACTGGCCCTTGCAATACTGCAGTAAGTTCCTGTTCCTAGTTATTCCTATAAATCATCCCAGATAGGCTGGGACCCAATCGATGGGAAAAAATTATACCACAACATTAGATTTCATCATACATGACTTGAGCTATTACTTTTCTGTCTTGTGGTATGAAGAATCATGAAAATTAATAGTCTCTCTGTGCCCAAACGAAGTGTTTATAGGCAGTATTACCTATCCTGTATTTCTTGCTTAAAACCATCAATTAATTTCTTTGCACTTACAACTGGTCAATCGTTTTTTAAAATTGCTGTGGTACCAAAAATACTGAAACTTAATGGGATTTTTTTGTTTTATAGTCTGCTTCTCCAGAAACGTTCTCTTAATGCCCTTCCCATAAAAATGTTCTGCCCCATTAGACTTTGTCCAGTGCATCCGCACACACATGGCCAGGGTTTAACTTTGGCCAACACTCAGGAAATACCCTGTTCTCCTGACAGCGTGGGCCAGGTCTGCCATCTCCATGCTGCTGGGAGAGGGACCCAGCTGAAAGTTACAATACACTTGTTCACAAACGCAGGAAATTCATCAGCATAAATTGACTCTGAGGACATGAGTTTTCTAGGATGCTTGTTAATCCCTATGGACTAGAGATACCTTGTGAATTGAAAAATCACACCACCTGACAGGGCTGTCACACTCCCTTCTTCAAAACACCAAAAAAGTAATGAAAATAAGGAGTGGCACCAAAAGGTGACAGCCTTCTCCTCTGTGTGTGTCTTCAGCAGCCATTCTTTGGGTCTTGAGCCACCCCAAACTTCCTGAGGTCCTAGACCCGGCAGATCTAGCTGAGTTCTTCAAAACGAAGGAAACAGATGAAGCAAAATAGGAACAAGCCTAATGAAAGCAGTGACATTAATATTGTTTTCGTACCAATAGCACAGGTGACCTAGGAAATTATACAGCTGGAGTACTACAGGCATGTGAGTCATCCCACGGCTAAGAGAGAACTGGGACACAAGGAACAGAAATTGCACAAGGCGATAGGCACAGTCAGCTAGCTAAGAGCAAAGAGGGACTCACAGCTGTAGTACTGCAAGCTGAGCAGTATATTAGTTACTTCACGCACTATGTGTCTCTTCTGCTAATAGAGTTGCAGATAAAGACGTGACGAAGGATGCAATCTAATCTGCCCTGCAGTGAAAAGTTATTCTAACTGTTCAGGGCTTCTTTTCTTCATGTAAGTGCCACAAGAAGATGGCCTGAGACAAGAAAAACATCTGGAGAGTAGGCTCTTTTCCTGCTTTATGCCTTGTGTGCATATAAAATAGTGCCGACGTGTCTGCATGTATGTGCATGTGTTTGCACAGGTGCTAACTTCTCTCAGCCTCTGAAAGCTGGTCACGCTGACAGACACTCATGGAGGCAGGGGCGTCTTGTATTTATGGCGGGTTTTTGGCTCTCTAGCTGCAGAGGATGGCTAGCAAAACCTTCAACAACCCTTTTCTACCTTTAAAATATGTCATGCAGGCTTTCCCAGCTAGATTTGTCCACTCCAGATTTGTCCAAGGAAAACAGAAGTTGAAGCTGATTGTTGGGCCTTGTGGAGAAAAAAGGTGGATATATGCAGCCCTGAAACAAATGTGGAGGGATGTTTCTTAGGCAGCTTCAGCAGACAGAACAGGAAATGCGAGTAAACTAGGAACAGTTCCCACTTAACACATAGATGGTCTTGTGGAAACGGTCTGATGCTCACAGGCTGGGGCAATATGGGCACAGGTTGTCTTAATGTGTCTGTTCTTGGGACAAATTAGTGTCTCCATGCTTCAGAGCTGTCAATTTGGCATGGCCTAATGTGGATCATCCAGAGAATACAGGGTGCTAGCCTTGTAAAGGTCACTGGGCTTAAGTAGATTTTACTAAACATTTAATTCCCTCAGCTTTGGCGATAAAGCAAGCTAAGGACTCGAGCTGTGATTTTATATTGCAAATATTTATCTGTGTCATAAAATGCCTTTGACAATGTGTGCCAAGTAACTGGGTGCTTGCAGCCTTGCAAAAGAGAAGCCAGATGTCCTGCGTTTTGTTCTGTGGTCTCCCTGCTCAAGTGCTGGTTGGCATGCTTAAAATTAACCCACCTGTGCAATTGTATGGGTGAAATATTTTATGCAGCTGCAACGAGTAGACAATATTTCACTTCTGAGGATTTTTTTAATACCTTATTTTATAATCCATTTCAAAATAAATGCAGCTGAGAGGGGGGCAAGAGAGCAGGAAGAACAACTGCGATCAGAGAAAAGCAAGGCGCGGGCGCTCGGAGCGGCAGGCTGCACGTGCCCTGCAGGGAGCCAGCTCTCGCAGGTGCAGAGCTCCCAGCTCTCCCCAGACACTGCCGAAACCGAGGGGTGGATCCGGCCCCTTGATCGTCACTGCGGGCTTCACGGCTGAACCCTGCTGTGGATGAAAGGGGCCTCTCAAAGCGCCCGCTGCTGTTGCAATAACGAGCCAGGGAAGCCAGGGACTCCTGGATGAGAGCGCCGTGGCATCTCTGTAAGGCAGGCTGCTCAGTCAGCCTGGAGTTGGTTTGATTTCCCTTAGCACTTCTGATTAGATATAAGTGGCTTCTTATTTTATTCAGTAGCCTGAAAGATACTGATGCATATGAGCAAAGGAAGATTAATGCTCGCATGATTAAAACTGTGCACTTAGAAAATCTGGTTCCAGTTATCAGCCTTGCCATGGTCTTTGTGCAAGTCACAGGTGGATTGCAGAGGTATTTTGATTCCTGAAGATGGTTCCTTTTTTATCCTTGCACTCTTATAAACAGCATAATACCCTGGCCTGGTTTTAAGTGGCAAAATCTCTACCTTAATCTCTTCGGTTTCCTAGCTGCCAAATATTTCTTTGTGTCTTGGAAGTTCTGGAATTTAATTTGTTCACATAAATGGTATAGTCTGTGGTGCAAGACATAGTGAGGGAAAGGTCGTTATCAATGGAGGGTACCTAACAAGTTAGGGGGCAGAAGAAAGGATTTTTGATGCAGTTACTTTTTTGCGGGGGGATTTTCCATTTCCTTAAAAATTGCAGAAATTAAAAATTTCATATTTTTATGGATTCCAAAAAGGAACAAAAATGTTAAAAAAAAAATCCAGGGTAACAAAATCTAGACTGTCAGTTTGCTTTAGCTGGAATGTGTCATTTTAATCAAATGAAAAACTGTCTTCTGATTTCAATCTTCTCAAATTTTTCAAATGATTTTGGTATTAAAAAAAAAATGCATTTCATCTTGAAAGATTCTTCTGAAATGAAACCCCCAAACTTTCCACTCTGAAAACGTCACAACAGGATGCTTTGACACTAAGGCACTTTACCGCTTTTGTGTATATGTGAAATGTTGTCAGAATTGGCATGTATTTCTAAAACATGTCAATTTTAACAAAGACAGAAACTTTTGCTATAATATACAGTAAAAGGGGGAAAAAAAAAAAAATCCCAGCCTCTTCACTCAGCCTGCGTCAGAAAGGAAAGCATCCCAGGCCACAGGGACCGGTCCTATGGCCTTTGTTGTGCCACCCGAACCGGGACAGGTGCGGACCCCCCCCCCAGATGTCGGCATTAATGCTCACCCACCCCTGCCCCAAGCCCTTCAAGCACCTCTGCCAGTCCTAGGCGTCCGACAGAGAGCGGCGGCTCTGGGGACGGTCATCATCGCCAGGGAGGTTGCGATAACTGGTTCAGGACAGGCTAAAGGCAGCGAATTCCCGAGACAGCACAGCCCCAGCCGCGTGCGTGACCGCCGGCAAGGCAGAGCGGTCCTGGGCTGGGGGGGGAGAGTGGCACTGCACCGGCCAGCCGATCCCCCCCGTGGATGGTCAAACCTAATCAACTGGCAGCTAATGACAATCCCAAAGCAGAGCATTTGTGGCCAGCGAAAATCAATTGAGGGAAATGTGACAAAATGGAAAATACTGTAGTGCGTTCAGCATATCGCCTTTGGGAAAAGATTGCCCCATCTCCCAGGCTCTGGGACCCAAGCCCCAGTGAGCAGAGACGGTCAAGTCTCTGGTCATGCTTTCACCCTGGAGAGTCTCATCTGGGCTGCTCACTCTTAAACGCAGCATGAGAGCTCACAGGCTGCTGTAACAGCTACAGTTCAGGAGAGGACGGTGCCACTAAGCCCAGCTCCAAGCAAGGGCTGATGCAGAGAGCAGGATGTGGCAGGCTTCGTCCTTTGGAACTGCTGCAACCCGTGGGAGGCCATTCTGCGGGGCATCAGTCTTTCCTTGCTGCATCCTTGCTCTGAACAGAGTTGTCATTGGCAAATATCTTAAAAGAGGAGCAAATTACAGTCTGCCTTGCTGTAGCTCTGCAGAGCTGGGCAGCCAGCAGAAGGGCTGCAGACAATCCTGGGAAACCTGCTCTAGTCGACCCTGCTGGAGTAGGGCAATCTCCAGAGGTCCCTGCCAGCCTCAGCTGCTCTGTGATTCCATGCGTCATGTCCGATCTGGACCAACTGTCGAAATCCAGATATTCTTTTCATTTCCTGACACTCAGATACCTGTCCAGAGCAGCTTAACGCCTGCATGCTGAGGACGTGGGTGGATGATAGGTATGGCTGCACAAGAAGCATTATCTGTTTCTCATCTTGTAAGACCGTTAATCCTTTCAGCTGTTTGTAAAACAGCCATCTTCTTCTGTTTGTAAAGTGAAAAATGGAACAACAATTCTATAAAGGTCAATGACAGTGTTTACTGAGATGGTTTGCAGAACAAGAATTTCATATGAAGAATATTAGTGTGAGCTCAGCACCTTCCAATGTACCTGCTTAATTTGCAGATTGCAGGAGGCTCAGTCTGGAACACGAGCAGAAAGAGTTCGTGTCTGCCTGCAAAACAGTGTGTAAATGTACTTGGTGTATTTAGAAACAGTATAGTTTGAGAACTTTGACCTGGAATAGCCCCTCATCTCAGTCTGCGACTCCCAATATTTTTTTACCAGGGCTTCTCATTATTACTTAATGTTAGTAATGGTGGAGCCAAGCCCATTTGTGCTGTACAAATGTACACGAACACGTGGTCCGTGCCCAGGAAGCGCTTCAGCAAGAAGCTCCCTAAGTGCGTTCTGTGGAACTCAATATTGTAAATTCTGCGCTGTAAAGGGATGTAGCTGCCATCAAGACTGTGCTAAACCCTGATCTGAGTTTCTACTTCATCTCCTCACTTCCCACCCACTCTTTCCTATTCCTTATGTCACATTTGTTTTACATTTAGGAGTTAGAGAAATTTCAAGTTTTGCAAATGTAATAACAATTTTCCTTCTAGAATATTGAGTTTCCCCTGGCAACTGTCTCAGCTCCTGGATTCAAAAATGTATTTACTTGACCTCTAAATGGGGAAAAGAGAGCAGCTGTAATGCAGCTAGAACATGTTCTACATGATCTGGGATTTTCTTCCAAGACTTGGAAGCTAGAAACAACTTATTTTCTTTCTTTCTCTCTCTTTTCTTTCTTTTTCCTTCTTTCTTGTAAGAGGATGGGAAGTCTTGTATAATCACATGAGTGATTCCAGGAACTGGGACTCTAAGGCATGGGTCTGTCAGGGCTAATACTTAATGTCACCTGTCACTGCTCCCCTCAAATCAGCCGCACTGGCTCTCATTTCAGCAGAGCAGAAACATAAGGCATATCATTCAGCCACCTTCCTTGCCGGGAGTTTTGTCCATACACTGGCTGCCTTGTGGGGCTGGAGGGAGAATGGCAGCAGCCTTTGCTGCTGCTGCTGCTGCTGCTGTCATGAGCTGAGAGGAAGAAAACCTGCCCCATAGAAGCAGGATCTCCCCGACCATCTTTGTCCTCACACAGGCTCCATCTGTTGCTTTCTGCAGGCTGCTGAAAGTCACTTACGAGCAACCTATTCCATGGGAAAGCAATACAGTGTTAAGGGAACAGTTACATTGGCATTAAGCTTAAAAACAGTAGTCCCCTAAACCCACTGCAGCGTGCTCCGTAATTAAAACATCCCACATCCCCTCTGATGAGCTAGTCTCATTTGGTAATGAAGCCATCAGGTAGTCAGAGGAGAGGAGGTGATGATGGAGTGGTATTTCATTCAAAACGTCAACCAATCTGTCCCAGCAATAAGGACATTGCTGTGATTCATCTCACTATAAAATGGATGCTGTCTGGGCTGCAAATCAAACAAACAGATCATTTCAGCAGGAGTTTTCCCAGAGAAGGTGGAGCTCCTCTCTTTGAGTGGGGGGTATAGAAGGTGCATGGAAACTGCAGACCTTTATAAAGCCACAAGTGAGCTGGAACGTGTGCTCCAGTGCAACTTGCCACTTTTCCTTTGTGCCTTTAGCTGTTGCTCCCCTGTACAGTCAGAGCAGCACAGAGACGAGGGAGCTGTCTATGAGGGGTGAGCTCTGCAACCGTGACCTCGGCCAGTGCCTACCCTGATTAACTGCAATGAGAAGCAGCATTAGTGAAACTGCACTGCTGCCAGGGCAGGAGCTGGTATCTCTGCAAGGGGCTACACAGTGTTACACAGAGCTGACTGCTCAGAAATCTCCATATAACTTGAGCAACAAGTTGCCCTGGGCAACACCAGACAGCATGGGAAAAGCATCTGAGTAAAGAAGTGTAGCCAGTAGAGCGTGTATAGAAACAGAGGCCACATTAGCTGTTACGTGCATCCTCAGTAGTTACAAATCTCTTTGGCAATAGATAGTCTGCTCATCCCACAGCTGTTGCAGTTGCACAACAGTTTGGGCTACATTTAAGATGCTGTTGCATCTTCTAGAACGAATTTCTTCCCTATCTCTCTTTCCTTTCCTGTTATCTTTAACACAGTACGGGGGGGTTTCCACCTACCTCCTGCTAGCCCTGGGTGCCAGATTTTCTCAGATACTTGTCAGCACATTGGAAATGTCCCTTCCTTTCCTCTGTGCACTCCCTCATAGAGAAGGACTCCTTGAAAATGCACCCAGTACCCCTGCTGCCGAGATGTTCTGTACTAGCCAGTCCTAACATTAGTCTGCACACCTGATAGGAATAACACTGATAATTGCCCACTGGTGGACTGGAGACTGCTCTGAACTTAAGGAAAAAGCAGATGAAACACACAGGAGAGGGGAAAAATGGGAGCAGTCAAAGTTGCTCTGCTTATAAAGGCAGCATTGCTTTGAGAAGAAGTTCTGCTATTTTAGAGGCCATAAATCAATCATAATTGCTCTGCTCAACTCCAAGTTTATAATAGAATTCACACACATCCAGGATCTTTGGGTTCAAGTCACCATGGCAACCCCAGCCTAGAATGGCTGCAGATGGTCCACATTACCTTTCCCATTGATCCTCATCTTTTTGTGAACATGGTTTACTTGGTGCTTCATGACAGATGAAAACCCGAACATGCTGTACTTTCCCTTAATGTCTGTACTTGTTCACCTCACGGCAAATATAAGCATGTAGAAGTGCCTGCTGCCTTTGTGAAACTAATCCAGTCAGAGTTTAATTGAGCACTTTATTTAGTGTGACATTATTATTCAACATGTGGATTAAAATATGCATTCAAGATTTACACTTTTATAGCCCTTTTGATGCAACAGCCATAAAGCTGTTGAGACATATGTATGCATACAGGTGGGTGGAAGCCAGAATTCCCCGTTTCATGGCAATTATGAAATGTCAAAATAATATTCGTTCCATCTGGATACAAAAACTTGCTATTTGGGGAATTTCCTGTTGAACTGGAGCTTTCCACTTGCCAGAAGGAAATGTGACATTCTGCTTTTTCTTTATTTTTAAAAAAGTAAGGTACACTGATGAGGTAGAGGTTTAGTTTCAGAGCTACTGAAAAAAACTTCTGGGATACTGAGAAACTGAGAGTCTGGCATTGCTCTTTTGACCTGAGATTCCTAGCATTTCCAGGCTCCTATCTCTGCAGCTGTGGAATATTTACAGGAATCCAGA
The DNA here is from genome assembly GCF_036417845.1 of Apteryx mantelli. Lineage (NCBI taxonomy): Eukaryota > Metazoa > Chordata > Aves > Apterygiformes > Apterygidae > Apteryx > Apteryx mantelli. The sequence continues at coordinate 2,347,335 of NC_090000.1, forward strand.
CTAGTTTTCTTCCAACCCTGCCTTGTTTCTACTATATGTAATGAGAGTGAAACAATCCCCTAAAGGAGTTAAATTCTGAGAAGCTCTAATGAAACAGTCTTTGATAAGACATGTTCTCATGGTCTGACTAAGGTTCATAACAGTCCTGCTAAAAAGCGCATTCTCCAGAAGGGTACCCTTGATCACAGCAAAGTGGCCTGACTTCTCCAAGGGCAACCCAAACAGTGAGTCAATGGCTAAGCTGAGCTGAGAGTTCACAGTTCCTGCTCATAATGTCACTAATTGGCTTCCTGTACCTGCAGAGAGGAAACAAGTATCATTACTGCTTTCTGCCAGCCACACAGCCACACAGTATTGGCCATGGAGACAGTAGGAGAGACAGGCTCTGAGGCTAAACTGAGACTACCATATGTATCTTAATTTCCATTCACTGATTTCCGGGTCGAATTTTCGGCTGACTGGCTCTAGAGACAACATTTCTGCTTAGAGTGTGTTGTGAACATGTTGCAAAACATCAGTGAGTGAGCCCCAGAATGAGGAGAAGGTGTGAGCTTGCAAGAACCAATTTGTCTTACAGATGCTCTGCAGCAATAGCAAGCAAGGAAGCAGGAGACAAGTCAAACGTGTGTCCATATTTATCTTCTCTGCCACTGGTGGGTATTTTTAGCTAATTGTATCTAAACCCTTTTTCTAACGTCAGGCACAGAATTTGCCTCTGTGAAATCTGGGCTAGGGCTTTGGGCCAGATAAATCTGTCTCCCCTGCTGTGTGAGATGCTGTTGAAGTTCAGCTCCCCAGAACAACGTGCTAATAGACTGTGCTGCCCAAATAAACTGTGAGTTTCGGTTGACTGGTCTTCACCTGAGAAGAGGTGCTATCACGGCAGCACAAAGAAGGATGGTTTGGGGGTTGCTTGTGGCATGCCAGTGCTTGAAGGAGAAAGCTTTCCAAGAGCCCTAGAGGGCTGGCAAAGCAATGAAGTTGAATGGCATGTTGCTAAAGTAATAGTGAGGCATTCTATTTTAACAAGAGAAATGGGCAGAGAGGAACCTCATGGAGTTCACCAAATGGAAGTGCAGAGTCCTGCACCTGGGGAGCAATAACCCCTTGCACCAGCACAGGCTGGGGCCAAACAGCTGGAAAGCAGCTCTGCAGAGAAGGACCTGGGGGTCCTAGTGGACAACAAGCTGACCATGAACCAGATCTGAGCTACAGGAGGTAAAACATTGTTCCTCTTTCTTCTTTGAATCCCTTGTGGGAGACTGGGGGGGGAAGGTGCTCTTATCTATTCCTATTTCTTCAGCAGAGACTTACTTTAGCCTGCCTCAGTCAGACAATTGCAATCTCCTCTTTTGTGGCAAAAAAAAAAAATTGGAAAGGTTGTTAGACTTTTCTCAGAATAGTTTAAAGTAATCCTTGGTTTACATCTAGCTTTTAATGCAAATGAAATTTAGACACATTCTGTGGTATTTTCTACTCTTCTACTCTTTTTTTTCCTGTTTGCCACTCCTTCATGGTTGCCTTTAACTGTACATTTCCCACCACTAAAAGCTATGTTTTAAGATAATTCAAGTTCAGTATAAATGGTTTAAAAATAAAACACTGCTGTATGTGCATCTAAATCATAATCCCATTCCTTCAGGCACTTGAAGGACGCCTTTCCCTCCACACAGTTACAGTTGATGAAAAGGTCTGGCAAGCTGTGTTATTTCTACTCTAGCCTTCCCTGTACTTGTCATGGAGATAATACAGATATACATTCAAGCGCTAATTGTCTTGCCACTGTTTGAGGAAATCTTCTCCTCAGATGCAACAACTGCAGGAGATCTGCCTTCAGATTCCGGCCACAAGGTTTCTGCATGACTTTGGACTAGTCCCTTTACTTCTCTGACGTTGTTTCTAACTAGGAAAGTCAGAATAGGAATCCCACTTTTCTCCCATCCCTTTCTTTGCCCTCTCTGCCTTTGAGAGAAGGCTGTTTCAAAGGGCAGCGCTTTCAGGTTGGCTAATTTTACCAACCAGATGGGCACCCTGCACAGAGGGCAAGAAGGAAATCCCAGGAGCACTTGACCACTGACACAAAGGTTGGGGTAGAAGCCAGTCCAGGACCAGGCTGCCTGGTATGGAGCCCTGGAACTGAAGACAAGCAGGTGATACAAAAAACAGAACTGGGGCAGAGAAATATCCATATGGACTGAGGGCAGAGATAAAGACATGTAGAAGAGGCACAGGGGGCTGAAGAAGAGCAGGGCAAGAAGAGAGAAACTCCAGGGAAGAGATAAACATGGGCCTTGGGTAGTGCAGACGATGCAACTACAAGGTCTTTGTGCAAATCACATTAGGGAGTTCATAGCACTTTGTCTGAGTAGCTCTCCAAAGAGTCATGCATTTAGCACTTATTTTCCCATGGGTACTTGCTGACTCTCCTTCAACTCATTGGAACAATTAACCTTTATGAAAATACAATTAGCTACAAATAGAAACAAAAACACAGAGTATTACAGTAAAGGTGAGGCAGGATCAGTTAAGGCAGAAGGCCATTCTCCTCTGGGGACTTGCTCCCTGTTACGGAAAGGGTTAGCTATTAGAGGAGAAAAATCTGCAAAGAAACCCTCAAAGAAAAGCAACAAAACAGAGAGTTTAAAGCCTGTTCTTGGCATCTTTGTGACTTATGATGTGCCCACGTAATAGCTGGGTCAGTCCTCCAGCTTTCAAAGACAGGAGTGGATTTGCTCACTGCCCTGTATGCTAATGACTGACATTGGCTGAAGAAAGGAGGAGGAAGTAGGTTGCCAGCAGATGACCTGCTAACCTTGGTTTTAATTAGGTTCAGCAAGATAACAAACAGAGCAGGTTTCATTTGTGAATGGTGAGCCAATAAAATCCACTAAATTTTTTAAAATAGTATCGAAGCAAGAAAGGCAGGACTTGCTCTTCTGCTTCTGATGGACTGGAATTGTATTCTGAAGTTAGTGGCATCACAATGGAGCAGAGAATATTGAAAATGCTGGAATCTGATCTTAAATTCCTGAGGAGTTAATTGTTTCGGTGATAGCATGCAATGATGCAGAATGAACTTGCATGGAGGTTTGCAAGAAAATCTATTTTTATTTGTGTCTTGTCATTTCCTGATATTATCTGAGATGGAAAGTAAAATTCATAGTGTAGCCAGAAGCTGGAAAACCCCAGACTTCACTATTAAGGCTCATCTAACATGATCTAAGCCTCAAGAACCTCAAAGGCATGGAGAAGTGTTACCTCTCACAAATCATCTGACATGTGGTGCTTAACCCATGCTGTCCTGTCTCCCCTGGGAGAGCTCCTCACATCCAGACTAGAGCTGTGTAATTGGAGGATTTGCGTAATGGGACCAGGATGGGGATTATCCTGAGAGCATGTCCAGCTGCCGGAACTACAGCAGCTTTTGGAAATTTTCTGATATCTAAACCAAAAGACTGTGATAAACACAGCGAAGCATTATGCTGAATCCACATTGTTCCAGATCTAAAGGCAGGCAGAAACTAGTTCTAGGCTTTTACTATAGATGGTCCCATCTACAGCCTGACGTCATTCTGGCAAGAAAAAAAATGGTCACAGCAGTTTGGCAACTTCCAGTCCCAGCTGGAAACCTGTGCTCTGACAAACCTGTCTTGGCGCTGCAGAAAGAGCTGACCTATTGCCAGTTCCTAGAGGGAACGGAGCATATTCAGAAAATAAGGGAGGATTTCTGTTTTCCCCTCAAATGGGCAAACATTAGCAGTGGAACGATTCTGCAAGGCTATCGGTGCATCATCAGAGAGAGACAACCACTTGCTTCCATAAAAAATCTGTATAAATCCTCTTGGATCAGCATCTTAATTTTCACAAATTGCAGTCAGCTGGTTTCCGATACTATTATCAAACGGGAGAATGTTTGGCAGCCTACAGACCTGCTGCCAGGATTTGTCTCATAAAATGCTTTTGGGCTTCACAGTGAAGTTTGTTTCTCTCTGCTTCCTCCGCTCCCCAGTCAGCCCAGTTGCAGAAAGGCTCCCTCGCTCCCCTGCTGTGCGCTGGCTCCCCCGCTTGCAAGCAAGCAAGCAAGCAAGCAGCGCCCGAGGTTCTGCAGCTTGCTGGGAGCTGCTTGCTTAGCCTCTCATTTGCCCTGTGTTTCGCAGGGTAGTACTCCTGTTAGCCTCAGACACGTGTACTTTCTGTTTCCTTTTCTGTTGTTGAAAAGTCTTAATTTCAAACAAAGAGAGTCTGCAGATTCATTTACAGAAGAGGCCTTGGGTTTATTTTTTGTCTTTGGCCTTACCGCATGGAAAATTATGAGCAAAACTCTGAGGTCATGGGGTGGGGGGGGAGAGGGTGGTTTGCAAGCACCTACTGCCTTGCACTGTTAGCAGTTATGGAGTTACAAATGTAGCTGGTCCAAAATATTTGTGGGGAAAAAAAAAATCTTTCTACCTTTTTAGCTTTTTTTTCTTTTTTAAAAAAATTAAAAGATTTTGTTGAAATTCTCAGTGAAAGGAAATTCAAGTTTTACTCACCTCTGAATAAAAGCAGATACATGGCACAGCTAATGGTCTTAAATGTCTTAGCATTCAACTGGATGATAACAGAATTGTGCTCTGCTTATTGCTTACTCCTTATATATGTTTGTGCAGCAACTTGCACAATGAGGCTTTAATCCCTGGCTCACGCCTCCTGGTATCAGTGCAATACAGATAATAAAAAACAACAGGAAATGAATTTGCTGAACTTATTCCAGATTATAAGTGTTACTCATAAATACAAAGCTACAGAATCCAATCTGTTATGAGATGATTTTCCTTGAAATTACACTTACCATTCTCTATAGTTGCTTTTTTGTTAAACATAGGAAGGTAGAGCAAAGACCATTTATGCATGCAAATGCCAAAAAAGAATTTTAAACAAATTATTACAGAAGTCTCTTTGGAAACATAAGAGGTAACCAGTGGGCTATGTGTCTGATGTGTAGATTATTGGTTTGGTTAGAACAGAGCATGAGTAATATTTCAATTTCCATATCATCATCCAGAGAATGAAATATATTTAAAGTAGCCTTTGACAATGCAGGTCCACTCCTGTTACTGGCTTTCTGAATTTTAATCCTCTTTGGGAATTTAGCCCTTTATTACCTTGAGCTGCCAAGGAACAAGATATTGAAAAATAAATAAATGCAATTATGAGCCTCAATAAAATATAAATTAGTTAGTACCTAAGAAAAACACTTCACATTTCTAGAGCTTCTTAGAGCAGAAGACCTCAAAGCATTTCACAAAGAAAAATCAAGATCTGGATTACACATAAGCGTGGTTTCATTATCTGGACACCTTTGCCATTTAGTCAGACCGATACAACTATGTGCGTATGAAGATCTGCATAGATTCATATCCATTCGATGTCAGTCAAACTTATTCAAACAAATGCAAGGTGAATTGCTATCAGCAAAGTTTAAACCAAGATGGAACGCTGTCAGACAGATGCTCGCTCTGTGAGCGTTCGTGCCAGCTGAAAACCTTCACTGCAGCTGCCCTTTTCCGGCAGCGCTCTGCGGGGGCGGCTGGCCTTCCGGCAGGGCAGGCTGCGTAGCCCTGCCTGCGCCGCTGCGGGCAAAATCAGCCGGCCTGGGCTAAGCCGTTTAAGCTGAGGATCTGAGCTCCCCTTCGTGTTTCATCCGAAGCAGGCTGGGGAGTGCCTGCCTTTCCCCGCACGCCTGCGGCGCTCGGTACCGGGTGTCCACTGAGGCAGCACGTTCACCGGCAGAGCTGGGTCTCTCTGGGGAGGTTTGACCACAGCCTTGTTTAACAAACGTCAGCGAAACAGTATAAGCCAAGCTTAAACCAGCATCGCTGTCGGGCACAAAGTGAGCTTGTTTAACTGAACTGGTGCAGTATTTTATCTTCAGCTAAAACAGTGCAGCTGCCACATGAAGGCAAATCCCCCATCTCACAACGTCCTGGGGCAGTGGCCTCAGTAGATGAAATTGTCTTTGAGACAGAGAGACAGCACACAGATTTATCTGAGAGCTTAAACGGATCTTCAGTTTTTTGCTAGTCCCCCTAACAGCAGTGAGTTGCATCCAGAATTATTGCCTCTTCTTTATAGATATGATAGAGGAGACGGAGGGGCTTGTCCATGATACTTTAATCAATCAGCAGCAGAAATGGAGCCAGAACCCATGGTCTGGGGCCTTAGTCTCTCTGATCTAACTACACTTCCATCCCTGCCGTGTTTTTGCTGAGTTAGCTGAAACAAACGTCTTTCACCAATATATCACCTTCGACTCTGTGGCAATTTGATCCAGAAGAGACACAAATGCTATTATATATTGACCTCGAAAGTGAGCAGAAAATTCTCCAGGTTTTATCAGCAAGCATGGGATAATAAAAAAAGATTACAGCAAAGTCCTAATGGGATCATGCTGAAGATTATTTCTCTGAACCAATTAAGCATATGAAATCATTTCCTGAGTGGATAGATGTTTTATTAGAAAACTGCTTTTGTAGAGAACATGGAGTTTGCTTTGCTTGTGATTTTTTTTGTTGTGGATGCTGTCATCACACTAGGGAAAAGACTTGCTTGATCAGACTGTATTTTTCTAGACTAGTTCTTCAGTGACTTTTCTAAAAATAGAAGAAATCCAGGTTATATGAAAAGGAGGATTCATAGCCAAAATTTAACAGCTGACTCAATGCAAGAACGATCTGGTAGTTGCATTTCAGTTCCGTATTAACACCCGGCTTTCTTAGACCATGTTTCGTCAGAATATCTTTGGTGCTTTGCAGAGAACATTAATGGTGCTGTTCCTGTCTTACAGATGAGGAAATAGAAGCTAAGGGGGAAGCTCCTTGATCAAAGCAACTGAGCTGTCTAGGAGTATGCAGGCTGTCTGGTGCTTTCTGCTTCTATCACTCAGCTGACACCAGATTCTCCAGCTTGCAAGCCTGACATGAGGGCCAGGCGAGTATGAGTTGCAAGGCCATGAGAATGGTGGGATTCTGCAGCAACATGACTGCAGAGAGATTGGCCATTGAGGTCTTCACTACATCCTGTCTGCCACAAAGATCTGCAGAGCATCAGGAGTGATGCTAATAGTCTCTGCCGTTTGCAAAGCATGTGGAGTGTATTCACATCAGACACTACCTGCAGCTCCCAGGGCCCAAGAGACTCTGACCACATGAAGTACAGGGCAGTGGTAAACTCACCCTGGAGGATTAGGGTCCAGGTACTTGAAAGTATTCATGTGCTTGACTAGAAGAAGAATCAATACATTCAGTAAAAAAAAAAAAAAAAAAAAAAAAAAAAACGAATAACGTGACATGAATATGTAATGTGGTATGGAGGAATTGGAGACACTGTTAGCCTATCAGTCAGCATCTAAATCTCGAAGTTGTCCAGAAAGAAAGAAATGCCTTATCTGGGGAAGCTAACCCAATTTTTGGCTTCTAGCCAAGACTCTCTTTCAACTGAGCTCCTTGGCTCTCTATGCTGCTGGCTGCAAGCCAGAGATTTCTAAACTTAATCCACAGCTATATGCCTCATTTCCTCTGTCACTGACATAGAAACCTTCTGTAGTTCTTCAAGGGGCAATAATAGCAGTTTCAAATGCTCTGTCTTTCCATAAGAGAAGACTCCTCCTGTGCCTGGGGTACAAGGGCACCTATGATCCAAAACCATTTTTGATTCTAGCCTGGGAGAAATTTGCTTTTTAAATGCCCGCACTTCAACCTAGAACAAATAATGTGTTGTTTGCAGGAGGTGTATGAAGACAAGCTGAGTGAGGTTCATGTGAATCACTTTGGAAATATCAGGAGCCGACAACAGTAGCACTCTAAAGCAAAGATTTTCTTTATGCTTTAGACCAAAAGCATTTGTCTCAGCAGACTGTAGACTATCTCCTGTAAATGCTGTAACAGGCGGGGATGTTAATCAGCCTGACTTGCTCTGTTTTTTGGGTTTTTTTTTCCTCTTTTCTTTTCCTCTATCTTACACCTGAAGGATAGAATTAACCTTTTTCTATATTTGCAGGTAGACCCCTTCCAAGAGGATCTAAACTATCATAAGATTCCCTGAAAAGCTATTAGCTACTAAGCTTTATATTTAAGGGCCTCAGGCAGAGCCCATAAAGGAGTGAGAAAGACGCCTCCTTGTTTCACTGGGACTGGGTCCTTAAGACCAGGTATAGGAGCAGTGTGGCATGAGTACACTTTAGCTTATGAGCTGGTACGTAGCCAAAATGACCTTTTTGAGCCATTTGTATGAATGACTGTCTCCAGCAGTGCCTTTCTGGGCAGCTCTTGCCCCAGTGGGGATACTCTATTCAATAGACTGATAGGTTACAGATGAACAAGCACTCCGTCAAACAGCTTGCGCTGAACTGTGAACTCAGATTGGAAAGTGACCAATGAAAAGAGCCGAGAGAGATGTTCTTCTCCTGGTTTTAGGCTAACTGATGTTTTTCTGTAAATTGCACCAAATGAGGAATTGATAGCCAGACCCTAATGAAATTACAATGAGGGATCTATACATGTGTTTCCAAGCATAACAGCAAAGGTCTTCTCCCAAGCAGGGTAAGAAGGTGACTTTGCATATTTCCAGACTACAGGTTTATATTTATGAGTATATTTATGAGATGGTTAGCATGGGTCAGCAGCACACAGGCTATGATAACAACAGGAACGGTAGGGGAAGTTACTTCTATTTTGAAGGAGAAATTCTGGATGAACTTGTCCTTATTTCCACTATTGCTTACTGCATGCTAATCTCTGTACACAGCAGGGACAGATGCATGTTGCTCATCAGCTCAGTAAAACTTTTCCATTCTACTAACTTTCCATAAGCACATTATATAGGCAGAGACATTATTTTTGCAGTTGATTTGTAGCTGCAACTGCACAAAAGAAAATACATGCTCTCAGTGAAAAGACATGAGGGAAAGAATGCAGCATTTGATATACTGGCTAGAGTAGTTCTCCAGCTTTGCTGTCCTGACTGTGAGATACAACCAGGAGTGTTTATGTGACTGGGCTTGAGAGCAAATTTTCATGCTCAACAGCTCTCAGAAAGCTGCTGTATGCTGCCAGCTGCAGAGAACTTCAGAAGGGATTCAAGAAATGCAGAGGGGTTGGATTTTATTCTGAAGGTTGCCAATCTCTCCCTCCAAAATTTATTCTTGGGCTCAGTCAGTTACTGTAAATTCCCTATGAACCCTGAATTTGCAAAGAACTCAGTCTGACTTATTTGGAGTCTGATAATGATTTGTTAACACTTTTATGAAAGGAATGTTTTATATAAAAATCAGAAAACCCCCAAAATTTTGGTAATACTGGCTGTCGTGAATGTAACCCCTGCAAATAGAATCCATTCTATCATATTAAGGATTCACAGTCACCCAGTAGGATAGAGGTATTACATAAGTAAGACTGGGAGTGAACTGTGATGTGCCCTCATAAATACATGGCTCTAGGATGCTACTGGCGATTTGCTTTAAATGCAAACACGTTTGCTGGCACACGCGTTGTGACAGATGCCTGCTCTAACCATTGGACTTTGGACACATGGACTCCTCTGTTCTTTCATTCCACTTCCTTTCAGAAGTTGCCTTTGCTGCCCGAGCTGTGAGAGGATTAAGTCCTGGCAATAGTGTTCAGTTTGCTGAATTGCCCTGGTTTCCTGAAAAAACTGAACCAGATTGTAGGAACAGAAGTGATATCAGTTTAAAAAAAAAAAAAAAAACCTGCTTTGCAGCAAGATCTAGGAACAAAATTCCCTGGCTGAAGCTTAGCTTATAGGGCTGCTTTTAATTTTGATTCCTGAAAACGCTGAAGCCTGCGAATGAAAAGCAAGAGGGAGCGAGTCCTGCACAGGCCGCCAGTCTTAGTGTGCACACACAGGCCTGGAGCTGGGGGCACCCGGTTTTTGTGGCAGCTTGTTGGCTTGGGTGGAAACAGCAGAGGTGCAATAGTGACAGTACCTATGTGCGCTACATTCAAGCGCTCCTCAGAAAATATGGCCCTTGTTTATTGTTGTAGTTATAATGGTTTGTCATCTAGATGGGTCTGTATAAAATTTATACCCGCTTAATATCATTTTTCTTATGCAGTTAATCACGAGGAAGAATAAAAAGGGAGAGAGCCTGAATACCTCTATTTCATTTGCTTAATGGAGCGCTCAGAGTGGGGGAGAGAGAGTTTGCTAATAATTTATTTTAGTAATCTGGGTTATATTCAAGGATTTCTGATGCTGTCACCAAATAATGCTACTCTGAAAGGTTTTAATCTTTCCTGTTGCTAAACATGAAAGGAAACAGGATTCCACATGGGAGAGTCCTTTTGAGAGGGAAATACAGCTCATCTCCAGCGCTGGGAGGGGACTTTGCTTCCTAGCCCTGCAGTCGTCCTGCTCATCTCGGTCCTCCCTGGGACCGGTGCTCGCCTTTCCCTGCAGGCTGCTCCTGCTCTTCGACACGTTTCCCACCCCAGATAACGCTTCTGTTCCTACCTGTATCGCTCCTTCGCTTGTTGCCACTTGCCTCACGCCAGCATTATCTGTCCATAACATAAACTGAAAATAAAAGAGCAGATTAGCACAGTTAGTGTTTGCAGTACAGCCCCATTTCGGTCCTAGAGCCTCCCCGTCTTTACTCCTCTCTCACTCAGCCTCATTCCGGCTCATGCGAAGAGCAGGGTCTCCAGCCTACTTTTTCCCCAGCTCCTAGGTTAGAGGGTATCCCCCCAAGACCCCTCCCTTCCTCCCGAGAAATGCTTCTCCTCCGCACTGTCACACCCGACACCGAGTCCTCAGAAGCAGATCAACCTTACTGCATCTTCTGTTAACATTTTGGTAATAAGAATTTGTACTGATCCGAGAGACACGGTGAACACTGGTAATAGCTTTCGGTCCCCAAAGCTTAGGGGACTACTTTAGATAACCCTGTAATACAGAAGGAGGAGGATAACTCTGGCAACAATTTGGAGAGACCTTTGAGAGATGTTTAGTGCTGATGGTTGATTTAGAAAGAGATAAAGAGGGGCAAAATCAGATGTCTCTTCTGAGCTTTCACATAAAGCGAGAGGGGAAAAAAACCCTTTGATGTCTGGGATCTTTGTCTCTTCTAAGCAGCTTTACTTTCATCTTTATATTTTATCTCTTTTCTTTAATTAGATTGTCCAAAGTCTTTACAACTTCCACAGTTCTCCTGCTGTTCTCCCTGGGATTTGGGAAGCTTTATTGAGAAACAGATTAAAAAAATCCACCTTTTGATGAAACAGAGTTTGTCTAGTGAGACCACAGACACCTCGCAATCTGCAAACAGGACAAAAACCTGGTCAGCCCAGCAGCTAGCATGCTGCTGGCATCCGCCAGCAAAGGACAGTCATTTGCTGGGTACAAACACGCGTTCTGCAGCATGTGACTTCTCTCATCCTCCAGGGCCTAGGACCTTTCTGAAATCTGAGACTGATAACTGAGGGTGGCACTAACATCGAGTCGCAGTTGAACTGAAAGAAAGAAAGGGTACCTTTGGAAAGCCCTAATGCACTCGAAAACTATGTTGTAGTAGTGTTCTTAATATTGATATTTCATTCATTGCAAACACCAACGTTTTTTGGGGAAAAAAATCCGTATTTTAATAAGATCAAACCAGCTCTCAGAGTTCTGAATGATGCTGGTTCCAACGAAAAGGTACAATGCAGAAGTAAAACCTGAAGGAAGGTTACCCAAGGATACCATGAATCCTGCTGCTCTTCTTAGTGGCATCATTTAGCATGAACCTGCATTATACCAGTCCACGAAATCTTGACAGTGTGTCAAAGGGAGTTCTGGCAACTTCTTCCCATCCTCCTTCCTTTGCAGAAGGGTAAGGATCCTGGAGGCAACCTCTGAAGTTATAGGCAGTATTCATTACCATCACATGAAGATGCACTTCACATTTTATCCTAACTCTTGAAAAAAGTTTCTTCCTGAAGTGTCATCTGACTTTTCAGAATTTTCCCCCATCAGCTCATGTGCACATTCTCCTTCGCTATTTCTTTTTTCCCTTAATTGGTACTGTGCCCTGCAATAAAATAGATTGTTTGTTTCCTAGGGACCATTAGCCAAGAAAGAGAATCCATCCTGAATCCAGCAGGAAAAAATCCAACCAAACATAAGCCAGAGAAAACTTGGAAGAACTGGCTGCTTTTGTTTCATACTGATTTACTGATGAATACTATTGGTGAAATGTTTTACCTATTTCCAAGAAATTCACCCGAAGTTCCTGCTTTTATTACCCACCATCCAAATCACAGTTGGAAAGAGCGTGGGAGGTACTGCTAGGAAGCCTCTTAGCATCACAGCCAGCTTTTACAGTGTGGGAAGAATGTAATTGCTAGCACACGTATTCCGGTAGATGTCCAACAGCCCTCCTCTGCCTGAGCTCACCCTTTGGACTCAGCCCAAGGGTCTTTTTGGGTCGCACTGACTGCGCCGTGGGGGGAGCAGACTGGGTTACATCATGAGCTTGGCTTGTTCGCTGCTCTGTCTCCCACTGTGATGGGTAACCAGAAGAAAGCACTCAAACTTTTAAACAGTGGTTTTGATGGGGATGGGAGAGGGGAGTGAAAACTCCCAAGGGTTTGTGACTTAAGCTGGCAGCAAAATTATTCACGAACTTGTGAAATATTTTGTGTCATTGAATCTGCCTATTTGCTGTTGTCATTCAGAAAAATTTATGGAGGTACAGGCAAAAATAGCCCTCCTGAAGATACCTAACTGCATCATCCTCAGAGCAAAGACTGCATTAGATGTGTCGTACATTCATCTTGCTTTTCCTCGCAGAGGATGTCTGCTAGTAATTGTGCTTCCTGATATGAAGCTTGTAGCTCTGATTATTCTCTATTGACTAACTCTACACAACCTCTTAGTGTTTCAGTCTTCAAAACATTTAAACATAACTGAGGCTGTTACACTTCGTTCCTCAGCTCTTCCTCTGGAAAGCCAAAATGATAGTACCTTTCTTCTCCCCCTGTCTCTGTGCAAGCCCCACACACACCCAAAAGAGGTTTTAGGCCTTCCCCAGACACCCTTACTGCATCTACATGCAATATTTCACACCATGTGAGTCAGATCTCAGACGAGCAAGTGCATCAGTTTTGACAGGAACAGAGACATGTCCTGTAATGCTGTCTACCCAGATAGTAAACATCTGGCAGAAGGACCTGGGTCATTTTTATTTGTCTTCAGAGCATCCAACACCATGCAAATAAGCTCTAAAAACAAGAAGGAATCAGCTAGACTTTCTTGGGTAGCTGGAAATAAACCATGACTGAGGTTTTACTCTTCTACCAGTGATAAAGAAGAGAATAAAAAAGTTATTGCTGTGTTTATTTCAGTGAGGTGCTCTGCACAAGTGTCAATAAAAATTAAAAATATATATAAATCATGGAAACAATGTCTTTGAGCAGATGCACATACAGGGAAGGAAAGAAGGAAGAGTTTGGGGTAGAAAGTGAAGGAAGAATCATTTAATGCACTTGGCTTTCTAACAGCTAGGATGAAAATGATATTGAAACCTATAGTGGTGGTGGGGGGGAACAGAACACGACAAAGAGGTTCATCTAAGTATTAACCATGTACCCAGAGTTCCCTAAAGCATTGCCTTAGCATCAGAATTGACAGGGAGAAGACTATATTGGAACTGGTGCTGTTTCCATTTGAGAAAAACTATGTTTTAGTTTTATCAGAAGCCTGGACTTGATGGTATAAAAGATCACATCTGGTCCTCCGTTCCTATGAAAAAAACCTTCACGACATGAAGGAACAGCCAACAAATTAGATGGCTGCCCAAAATTTTCCCTGAGGCACTGGTCACTATTTAATGTACAAGTACTGGATATCTCTTCAGAGTGTAAACCACTCTGAAAGAAAAATACAATAATAATTTGCACTTTATTCATTTTCATCCTCTGCTTTTTATATCAGACATGTCTTTAATGAGAATTCTGTGATAATGAAATTTTGCTTGGAGAAAATTGATTTTGCTATTAAAAAGTTACTCTAAAGTAACTAGGATTTGAAACAGTAATAGGAGTGAAAGACCAAAGCAGAAAATAAAATGTATCTGAATATAATCATATTATGGTTTTTCTATTAGAACTTAAATTATGTGTTGAATATAGTAGCTTTGAAGGATATACTTCCCAGTCCTCGACCTGAAAAGGACCATTGTCTTGGAGCATAATATTAAATGAACTACCTTAATGACTTGGAACTTCTGTACTCATAAGCTGACACCTAAAATCTAGGACACAACATCTTCCCAGCATTAATTTAAAAATGCATGCTAATAAAATCCTGGAGGATGCAAGTTACGTCTAGGAAGAGCTGTGGGTGCCGAGGGCAGGCATGCCTGCGCCGCTCCTGGTGAAGCGAGCGCCGTGGGAAGGCAAGGCAAGGCGAAGGGCAAGCCGGCTGGCAGCGTCCCCAGCGCGCGCGCGTGATGCAGATGCCCGCTGGCACAGCGCCGCGGGGTCAGCTGCCCAGGGTGCACACACCATCCCTGCCCGCAAGGAGGGAACGGGACAGGACAAGCAGGCAGATTCCCACAAGCCCCGGTGAGAGCCAGGAATTGATTCCACTTTTTCAGACACCTAGCAGCAGCGCCTTCCCTTCGTTGCTGTGGGGACAGTTTCGTGGTCAGCTCATGGGGGTAGCTGCTACATCATCCCAGATGTACTGGAGGAGCAGTAAAGGTCACAAGATCCATGCTGTTTTGTTTTTTAAAGATTCTTGGACTGACTGTTTCTTTGCCTCACCCCATTAACTCCCTAACTGCCCAGTAAAACTGGAAGAGAATAATATCACTTACCTTTACTGATGTTAACAGGAAAAATGTATTGTTGACAAATAATAATATTTTCCATTTATGAGTTTGCTTTTGTGCGTAGATTGCACATAGGTCAGGAGATTAAACCGTATATTTCTGATGCACTTCTCACCAAAGCCCTCACAGCGCTTTAAGGGAGTGGTTCCTTAGTGCCCCCACCTGTGCGCGCTAAGAAGGCAGCAGGCATCCCTTCCTTGCTAAATGCTTTACTCAGGTGTTTTGGTTTTTTTTTTTTTCCTGCTGTTCAGCTTCCACACATCAAGCAGAAGAAACAAAGGATTGGGGCTGGCCATGAAAAGTTACTACCTGCTGCCTGTTTCTGGAGTGCAGGTCCTGATTGTCCGCACTTACCACGTTTTGGCTCGTGTCGCAGAACAGTCTCTGGACTCCTTTCCCATGAAACCAAAATGCAAAATGTCCCATGGGGATTAGCAGCTGCTAATGGGCATTCGGTCCATGCGACCAGACTACGGCCAGCCTGCAGAAACACCCTCAAAATTTGTGATGTGGATGTTGGGTCCTCAGCACCAGTTGTTTCAGGCTATAGGTCCTGTGCTATTGGGCTGCCCGAGTCTCTTCCGTAGTTTATGCTCTTCTGAACAGGCTGCTTTAACATTTCTCAGGCTGGCAATGAGGAGCTAAGGGTGGTTCCCAGGGCCCTTGCACACGAAGCGCCACCCATTCCCCACAGCCCGGCAGCTTCCCATTGCCTGCTCGTCCCCTCTGAAGGACGGCCAGGTGAATCATTCCACAGGGACGCCCTAAACACAGCCAGCAGGAAACGAACTGGGCTTGCTGTAATGTGTATGGCGACTCCTCCTGACTCATCCTGGTCGTTTTGATTTAGCCCTTCTGATGTTTACCCCTCCATCCCACCCACAAGTATATACTTTGATTCTGGAATTCAATGCTTTAAACTGGAAATAAACGCATGTCTTTTAACTAGACAGCATTGTGGAGTATCCCTTGTAAAGATTCCAATAGACTTGTAAGCCCCGGAGTTTATTGGTATAGATGGCCACATAACTGAAGTATTATCTTAGCAGAAACTGCTTCAGGAACATAGATGGATTTCTGCACAGTGAAATTGTACGATCAATCATGGGATTCAGCTGCAGAAAGCAAAGCCTTGTTGATATATTTCTGCCTTTAGAAAGACATTTTAAACAGTTGCTTTCTATCTTGGCTGTCATGAGTCTGGAAATGGTGATGCAAATGCTTTCCTGGCCCAGTCAGGGCCTCTCTCATTCCAATGAGGGCTCCATTTTCTGTGGCGGAGTAGGGCTCCCTGTGCAAATGTGCACATCATAGAAAACCATATTTTCTGCTAGAAAGAGTTATTCAGCCCCCTGCTGCTTGTGGGTAGGAGACTTGGGCCCAGAAATTGGTCCCCAAAAATTTAAGTGCCTAACTTAGACTTCTTTCATCATGCTTCTTCACTTCACCTCCAATGGTAGAGGCTGGTGTCGTGAAGCTCTTTGTCATGAATTCTGTCCCAGCTTGGGGAACAGTGAGATGAGAGAGGTCATTATTGATTTCCAGCTGCGAGGAGCAGGGGACTCTAACAGAGTGCCTAGGTGGGGCTGATTTTCCCCTATTCTTTTCATTCTCAGTGCAAGAGATGTACAACTGCTACTGAAGCCTTTACGAGGTATGGGTTTTATAGGTGCTCAGTTGCTACCGCAGCCTTTATGAAGCGGAGCTTTTATAGATCATGGCAAGAACATTTTTGACTGAAGCTCTTCAGCCTCTTATGGCTGAGTATCATGGACAAAGATTTAGCCTGTACAAACCAACCCTCCCTCATGGGACTGAAGTATGTCTGTATCTTCTTGCACAGGTTGGGTTTGGTCCCTCTACTCTTAGAGGGGTCCCTCTATGCTATCCTTCCATCTCTTATAAATGTCAACCTAATCAGCCCTGGCAGGGTGGAATCCAACAAGAAATCGTGCTTTGAATTAGCAAAACATGGAAGGCGTCAGGACTCAACACTTGAAAAATACCCCACTTCCTCAGGCCAGAATTTTGACATGAGGATTAGAGAGCTCTGAGCCAGGGGAGAGATGGTGGAATTTGGTAATCTAGCATCTACTTGACTGGAGCTCATGAAAAATGTGATTAAAAAGCTTCCTTTTGTTGACATACTCAGAGTAGCCAGAATAGGGACAATCTAAAAAGAATACCTTGCCTTCTAGCACTGATATCCCACAAGAACATAACAGCTTATCATTTTCAATGGCTGGCACTAGATTTTAATAGGCCTAGAGCACATAAAAGTGGTGAGGAAGACATATTTAAATCAGTCAAACAGAACACTTTCCCATCCCTCCTCCCGACCCTATAGGAGTACATTTATGGTCTAATATATAATTGACAGGGCTGACTCTTAAAAAAGTGCTCTGGCATAAGTGGTTATAAATGTGTATCGTCTGCTCTTTATAATCCATTAACGCATTAAAATAATTGTTTTAATTTGAGTGTTAAAGTGATTAATAGGTCAAGCGTTAAAGGAAATTAATACTCCAAACTGAAGCATAACTGCAGCCGAAAAATATCTCCGCTGATTTGGCATGGTAACAGGTACAGGCCTGTGGTTAATGAGCCTTGGGAAGTTAAATATAGACTGGCGTGGGGAAGAGAGGAAGACAACCGCTCTACGAAGCATGCCTGGGAAGGCTGTGTGACCTGAACCTGGAGCCCTCTGTCCAGCTCAAACCTTTGCCCAAGCACAGCCAGACAACGGGCTCTGCTGCCTGTGCCCAGAGGTCAAGTTAGCTGGGAAGGAGACACCAAGACTGATTTTATCTCCTCTGACGTGGGGGAACAACAAGTCAGGAACTACTCAGAGAAGCTGGATGTATCCAAATTCCCAGGGCTGGGTGGGTTGCACCAAAGGTGCTGAGAAAGCTGCACAAGGTGAATGTGAGGATGAAGGGAGAGAGGTAGATGTGATTTAACAAAGCTTTGGACACTGTCACCTGCAACGTTCTCATTTAGAAGCTAAGGAAGGATGGGCTGCACGAATGGGCTATCAGGTGGGTCAAAAGTGGGTTGAATTGCCAGGCTCAACAGGTAATGATCAGTGGCCCAGTGTCTGGGAATTAATATTAGAGCCCATGGAGTTCAACACCTTCATCAGTGACCTGGATGATGACACAGAGTGTATCTGCAGCAAATCTGGATGGTGCCAAACAAGGGAAGTGGCTGACACGATGAATGGCAGAGCATCAAGCCAAAGCGACTATCCCAGCAGTGTCACTCCTGGAACTAAAAACTGAAAGTTGCAACAGGCTTTTTATAAAACCTCTCAGATTTACTAATTACAGGTGATTTCCACCTCTTATGTATCACCTTTCTTTTGCACAGGGTCTTCTATTGCTTTTAAATGTCATATCCAGTGCAAAAGGCAGTATTGTAGTAAGAAATATATGATTCCCCCATGCATCTGCTAATAAACTGCATTTCATTCTTAACTGTCATTTCTGATTTTTAGGACACCTTTAAATGGGAAAAGAAAGAAAGTAAAATAAAGAGTCAACTTGAAAAGCAATTCTTTCCCAGTAAAGCAGCCACATCTTTTAATTCAAGATCTAACATGCTCTCCTGCTAAATTCTGCTCCTTTTCACAGGCTAACAATAGCAGTGTCTTTGTACTCAGAATGCTATTTGATCCATGGAAAATGATAAAATATTAAATGTATACTCTTTTAAAAATCCCCCCCAGATAACTGGTTGTCAATCAGTTTCTTCAGCAAATCCATGGCAGCAACAGAGATCAGTTCCTTGCAGAAATTACTCTTCCATATATATTATATTTTGGAAAGATGCCACAGCCTTTTGCATGGAGTAACTGAGCTATACAGTGTGTATTGCAATATCAAACCATATATAGTAACACTGACAAATGTCAAGCAGGCATTCATTGCTGAGATAATAGAAATCAGAGCTGGTTTCTCCTTGTGTGTCAGATCCTCATTTATTGCTCTCTCTCCTCCACTGTCATGACACTCACACCTCCCTTTCAGTCTCAGCAATCACTCATATTAAGGCTTATCATGTGCCGTCTTCATTTGGAAATAGGTTTATATTCAAGTTTAGAAATTAAGGGAACTGTTCAGCCATTGATGTAATATGCCTTGGAAAAGTCTCTTTAAACAGTGAAAGCAAAACTGTACTATGAAGGGCCCTGCAGCAATGGAAGAACCTGGATTATTGAGCCTAAGTGAATAGATGAGAATCATCTCCTCATAAAACAGTTTCCCTTCAGCAGACACCGTGCTAGCCCCGGGACACTGGGGAGTGTGGTGCAACACGCACACCTTTATGAGTGCAGACTGCCCACCGCAGGGGAGGTGGCAGCGGCACGGGGCAGAGAGGGAGCTGGTGTCTCCCTCCTCCTCTCCATCTCAGGCGAGAGGCGGCTGGGGGCTGCGTTAGTCGGCGCGTGGCTGCAAGGGACGCCGCTGTCCCAGGGAAGAGCCCGAGCGCAGCAGGAACCCTGGGCACGTTCCCACGCAGAGTCCGGGGCGCGAGGGTTAAGGAAGCAGCCGGATTCAGTGACTTCACACCAGCTGCAGACTCCTCCGTGCTGGGCTGATTCCCATTTGGATAGACAAGGCCAAATCCTATCCGCTTTACAGCTCAAAGAGGCAGGAGAGGGTAGTGAAGCTGGCTCAGACAGTTTAGTAAAGTTTGCACACCTGTGCCAGGCTCGGCGCTAACTCTGGAGAGGAAATGTTTGCCTCTGGATAAGCAGCCACAAGTGCCTTTTGCAAACGGCTACGCACACTCCTCTAAAGCAGCTGGTCCTGGCAGCCGCTAGAGAGGGACGATTGCGCTGTCTGTCCCACTTGCCTGCCCCGCTCTGGCAATTGCTTGGTCCGGAAGGACAGAAAAGTAGTTTTCTGTGCCACTGACAGACAGTTGGGGAATCTTTTCCTTGCCAAGCTCGGTCCCTGTGTCCCCTGGCTTGTGAGGTACGGAGCCGTGGCATCCTTAGCACTGATGCGCAGAGAATGAAATGGCCGGAGTCTGCTAGCCCTGTGAAACTCACAGGGGAAAAAGCAGTATTTTGTTAATCTGATTCTGGGTGAAATCTACCACTTTCTTTTTGCCTCTTTCAAAGCTCTGAGAGAGAGCACTTTTCCCCTTGGCAATATTGCGAATTTGCATTGAAAAGTCACTTCACATTTTTCACAGCAGAGCCAACTTTTATATAGCAGTAGTGCTTTTGCACTCATGTGAACTCCACCATTTGTATCTGCGGGGAGAAAATTCAGGGCTGGAATGAAAATCATTTCACTTTTTCCATCTTCAGTGAGTTTTTTTTTCTCGCTCACCTGTTCTACTCCTCTGGCACCACTTCCCCCAGTTCATCATTTGTGCAAGCTGCAGATTGTCACTCTGTTCATTCCCGCGTTGGCAGATCAGATGGTGAGAAGAGGAAGGCTTAATACCTGCTCTCGCTTAATTTTCAGGAGATATGGAAATGAACAGACAAATGCTTGTGATTGAAGGACTATTGAATATTAGCATAAGCAGTAAATTCTTAGGAAAGTAGGTATGAATACTGATCATACTGCAGCTGCAAGAGGTAAAGTTTCAGGAATAGAAATGATAGGCTCACTCTGGAGTTTTATGCAGTTTACTTTCAGTTCCATTTACAGTTATTTCTTGTTTTTATATCATGTTTTATTGAAATCCATTTTTTACTTTAATGTTTTTGACTTGAGGATAGATTTTTTGCCTTCAGTGCATGAATGAAGTGCCAAACTGTAAAGTGCCAGTTAAAATTATCAATGCAAATACTGCAGAGAGAGTTTTATGAGTCTCTCGGCATTTTTTTCCCAAAAGTATTTCTAGGTTAAGAGTATTTATTTTGCTTAGTTCAAACAGAAACTCATGCCTCATAATTTGATTAGTATATCAAAAGGTAGTTACTGCTTTTTGCACCTGTCTCAGTGCCATTCTGTTGTTTACTTGCTCCTTGGATCTTCTCTCATTAGCATACTTTCAGGGAGTTTTGCGCTGGATTAATCAGTCTTTGAGATTAAAATGTTCCACTTGACCCCCGGATAAGAGGAATGCAGGCACAAGCAGTGCAGATTTCTCCCAGGCATATAGACCATGACACCTTCCCAGTGTATCTGCTGTGTTGGCATGTTTTGCCTTCAGCAGAGGAGGTTTCAAATGACTCTGGCTGCTGAGCCTGCCAGTGGTGGGCATGTTTAGCTGTGCTGGGGATGAAGAATAGAAAGAAAAATGAGGATATCTGGCTGAGGATCTCCAAAGCCACTGAGAAGACCCCACAAGGTAACAGTGAGACCAAGCACCAGAAACCTTCAGCTCTCCCGGAGCTTGAGCAGAGGTGTGCACTTCAAGCATCCCAAAGAAGCCTGCAGATAATTTGGAAGGACTTCCCTGCATTTGTTTCAAGACAGTTGCATGCAGGAGGTGACTCCTTTGCTATACAGGGGACTGCAATGAATGACAGGAAGGGCTGTATAATAGGGTTAAGAACTGCAGTAGTAAACTGAAAGCTACACCTATAATTTGCTACCAGAAGAAAACTGGAGAGATTTCTTGAAAGGAATTGAAATAGTTTTTTAAGATCAATAGACCATTTACTTTGGAATGCAACTTTGCATGTTCTAGATACAATTCCCTGTGGCTTATGCATTTCATTACTACCCTACTTCCAGATAGCTGTAATAGAGTGCAGAAAGTACACATCTCTTGTAAACCATCTTGCTATCTAAGGTTTAAGAGGGCATAACAATAGGGGCACCAAAGGAAATATTGGATTAATTGAATATTTTGAGAGACTGCTCTACACAGATAAGTCCTAATAGGATGGACCACAGTTTTGCAGCCATTTCCTAATGGGACGGAAGATATTACACAGCTCATAGCCTACAAACACTCATGAACCCTAAAGCAATTGCAGATTTTATAACTCAGTTTGGACAAACCATCTGAGTAAGTATATTGGCTTCCAGAGGGGAAAAACTGAGAATAAGAAAAAAGAAGCAGACTGTGGGCAAGAATGAAAGATGGTAAAAAGACAGAAAATAAATGTTCCTACTACTTATTCATATAAGGTCCCAATCAGACATCAAGATCCCCTTGCTATAAGCTTAATGCAAACATACAGCAGACAGAGCAGACAGCACACAAATGAGTTACAGGATTATAGTGTTTACAGGCCTTTTCTCCAGTTAATCAAAACAGTACCTTGAGGGAACATGCACTGGAAGAGAGAGAACACGACAGGGGAGGCAGCAAAGGGGAACAGAGAATAGTTTTGAACTCTTCATTGGCTAAGTACTTTCATGAGGCCCTTATGGAAAAACCCAATACACTGAAGGAAGGTATATATTTGCATGCAAGTAAAATAGAGATGTTCTTGGCCAAAATTCAAAGTGAAGGCAAGAAGCGCAGTCTGTTGCTTCTTTTCTTTTTCCCCTTTGGACTTTCAGTCCAGCTTTGTATTACCATAACAGTGTACTCTGGGCAAGCAGAACTGGTTCCAGCAGACTCTCAGGGGCGGTCAGTAAATGTACATTAGCTCCTGTGAAACATTTAGATGAA
Organism: Apteryx mantelli; assembly: GCF_036417845.1. Lineage (NCBI taxonomy): Eukaryota > Metazoa > Chordata > Aves > Apterygiformes > Apterygidae > Apteryx > Apteryx mantelli. The sequence goes on from NC_090000.1 coordinate 2,369,797, forward strand.
AATTAACATTTTTTCTTAATTTCCATCTTTTTTTCCTTTTGCAAATAGTTTTGGCCTTCTCAGTGCAAACATCCTAAGACCAAATCAGAACAAAGTAGATTTTGACGAACAAAAACAAATAAGTTTGTACGTGGTGGGGACAAAGGTTCTCTCCCACTCAGATGTATCAGCATTTGCTGGCCGAGCTCCCATGTTCCAGCCATTCTTGCTCCCTGCTTTTCGTTCCTGTCCACGATGGGTTGCTTCTCTTGATGTATTTCCAGGCCCTCTTGGGCTCCCTGGGGGTTACTGGGGATGACTGCTGGAAGATGCCTTGCAGTGACATAGCTGTTGGCAGGTAGACCCAAGCCTTAGCTGCAAGCTGTGCTCCAGGCAGCGGTTCGTGCAAGTGGACGGCCAGCTCACAGCGCTCGGATGAAACAAGCTTCTCGTCAGCAGCGAGTAACTCAAGAGCAGCCCTTGGGAAGGAAGGCACCGGCTCGCGGGTTCCCCTGGGCTGCTGCCGACTCTCCGCCAGCCGAAGCGAGGCCAAGTGCTCCTCCGGGTGACTCAGACAGACGTTGCTGGTGAGGGGGCACTGCCCAGCGAGCAGGTCTGCTGTGTGCCACTGCCACCCTCCTGGCCGGCCCTGGCCTCGTCCCCGAGCGCTGCGGCTTTCCGAGCCAGGCTGAGCCAGCCGTGACGCCGCTCCCGTAGAGGCGCAGCACGCCACAGCCTTTCCCGGGTGCCCCGGCCCCTGCCAGCCTGCCCGTGAGCTATGCGACTTGTCTCATTGCTGCAAAACGAGGGTTTGGGACTTGAGACACCCTGATGCGTTGATGAGAAATGTGTCCTTGTGCGTGTGTGTGTGTGCACTCACTATCTGCTCCCCTCCAGCTCTGGCTGCTGCCCTTTCCCTCAGAAGCAGCTCACAGAGCAGGCATGTTAAACCAAATACAATCTGCATTTTATTTTTCCTCTCTGAACTTAAAGGGTTGCTTCTGGGGCCGAAGAGAAGGGCAGTAAAATACTCTTTCCTGAACAAACTCAGCTCCTCTGTTTCGGACAAGCTTTCTAAATGCCTGCCCGTGGTGAGGAATGGTGTAAAAGACTGGAGGCTCTGGTGGCTGGATGTGTTTTGGTTCAAGTTTTATACAGTAAGAACTGCATTTTTCAAATGCTATTTTATTACGTACTGAGTGGTGGCAGCTCCGAGAGGAAGTGACAAGCAAAATCTGTTAAATGACAGCAGATAGATACAGGGTAGACAGGAGAAATGGGTTAGCTACAGTCCGTAGTCACTTGGTCTCCCGGCTTTTACAACGTTGCCTTTGCAGCGTGAGCGTTTGGCTGCCTGCTCGGTTCGAAGCACGCTCCTGGCTCTAGCGACTCGATTCGGCCCGTCCTCAGCACCTACTCCGAGCTTTGAGCAGAGCCTCCTCCACACACAGCCCTCCCCACGCAGCCAGGCCATTCACGGGAAAAGATGTAAAGAAATTGCATTGCCCTGATAGTCCTAACGCGACAGAAAGAAAAATACTTATTAAGCGGCCTGAGAGCGGCAACTGCGACGTGTGAACATCAAAGGCGACAAAGCCTCTTCTCCTCGCCTCTAAGTCGCCGCGGGGAGAGGCCGCAGGCGCTGCCCTGGGGCTCCAGCGGGACGGCAGGCGCTGAGCCCCGGAGCCTGGCTGCGTGGGCGAGCGCCTGCTTAATGAGCCGGCTCTCCGGGGACCGCGCGCTTCTTAGGTGCTGGCTACGTTCACGTTTGCTTTGCATGTGTCTGTGTACACGTTTGCTCTGCACAGACCCTGAAGAAGCGATTTTTTTCCCTCTGAACACAAAGAGAGCGGAGAGAAGAACATTGACCTCAGGAAAGATCAAGAGGGAAAACGCCCTGGTACAGATGATAAGTAGCAGAAGCAAAGTAGGGACACGCTTTCAGTTCAGCTTCAGAAACTGAGGCAAACACTGTCTGCAAGTGTCCCCTCTCTGGGAAGCAAAATGTTCCAGGAGAGAAGTAATAAATTACAACTTTGACTAGCAGATAATTACCCTTGATTATAATCAAGGGCACCCAGTGAGCCCTTGAAAGCTGGGGCCTGAAAAACCAGACTCCTTAGTTCTGTCCCCAGCTCCAGCAGGGCAGCACGGTTTAATCTTGATTATGCTGCCGAGCCTCCGTGCAGCCCCGAGGGAGGCCCTGAAAGGTCTCATTCTATCCTACCCATCTGTAAAACAGAGATAAACGAGGGGTGCTTTGAGCCTTCATTAATATTTGCAGGAGTACTTTGAAGCGCATGGTGCACTACACGGCAGCCTGTTTAACATTACAGCTGAGCCCCGCGCGGCCCCAGATGCTAGCAGCAATCCATTCGCCGTACAGCCCACTTCCAGTCATAGCCCAGCTCCCCATCTGCTCTTTGCGGGCCTATCACCCTGCTGTAAAGCCTGTCGACAGCAGAAGCCTGACGCTGGGGTTGAACGTCTCCCTTAAGCATTCATTTTGCACCTTTACCCGGCAACCAGCGTCCATTCTACAAAAAGATGTTTAATCAGTTATGATGCCACTGACTGTTGTTGCTCTTGGACGCTCAGATGGAGAATGGGATTTAAATTTGCAGAAGTGAGTGTTGCAGCCTCGGCACCAAAGAGTCTTTGGTGATGAGAATAAGCTCAAACAGCAAAGAAAACATAGATAAATCCACGGAGCCAGCTGCTGGAGCTGCAGTCATTTGCACCTGGCTGCTACACCCCTAAGCAATATCTCTTGCACAGAGCTGACGGCCGCCAGATGGGTAAAGGGCCAAAGCACCGAGGAATCGGGAGATGTTGGCGCGCTGCAGACAATAACAGTAAAACCCACGTTCCCAGGTGTGTGATGAGAAACAGAGGGAGGGAATAAAGCCTATTAGTGGGACTGCAAATGCTAATGGTAGCTGGGACTGAGATTTTGACGCAGACTTGAGTATCTATGAACTACATTCCGGGAACATTTACAGGCTCAAAATGGAAATCATTTTGCAAAGTCACTGAGTGAGTCAGACCCTGTCCTGATGGGCTTTAGGACCTGATGGTGGAAGGAGGAGGGGGTACGGCAGCTCTAAAACGGTGCTGGGACAAGGATTCAGTTGTCCTGAGTGTTGCCCCCTAATAACAGTCTCTCCAGACACCTCTGCTCCTCGGCTTGTGGAAGATGAAGTTTGATTCTGGCCAGATGTCCCACATAGGACTTACACAGCATTGTTTTTTCATGATTCCTTCAGAACTTATATGATTCTCAGGTTTTTTTCTGGGCCAATGAACTGGAGTGAGTCTCACTGTTTTGTTGAATATACCATAATGGTAACTGTGATGGGGGAAAGCATAATTCACAGGTGAATATTCAGCCAGAGGCCAGAGTAGCCAAATTAATCAGTGAATTATATATATTTACCTTATCGCCCTAGTGGAAATGAAATTCAAACTGAGATTTAAAGCAAGAATAACTTGACTACCTTTTTAAGCCAGACTGAGGTTTCAGAAATTTTATTTGTTTCTTTGGTAGGAGATATCTTAGGCAATTCTTAAGAAGATACATGTCAAGTTTCTTCTCATCAGAACAAATCAACTCTTGCAGAAACCATCGGTAACTGTTAGAGCTAAAACCTCCACATTGCTAAAAGAGGGCAGGTATGAAAGGAGAGCTCAGCAGGCATAAAGCTGCACTGGGGCTGTTAATTCCATCTCCGTCTTTATCTCAGGCACCCGGGGGTGCTGTGGATGGGCTGTCTGATGTCTATTACTTCAGCTATCAATAATATCAGTAAAGATTTTGGTCATATTTGACTCAGAAAAAGAAAAGAAGCCTGAACTTAGAAGTAGTGACTGTACGTTCCTGGAGCCATTCTGCCCGTTACTGATGAATATGCAGTTCTCAAAGATTCTCGAGTGTTTTTAAACGCGCCACAAAAGGAACAGAGCTGAAGTTAAACAAAGCAATTATTTCCAAACTTGAGCTTTCACAATAGAGACAAATTGTAATCACACCCTTTGAAACCTGCAATTACAAGCAGTTCCCACTAACCCTTTGCCCTCTTCCTTTGTGATAGATGGAAAATGAGCTACAAGGCTTTAGCCATTACTTCTCTTTTGTTTCTTGATACTCAGCAGAACTTCTCTGAAGTTGCCAGGAGCATAAATTTTTATCTTTATTTTTTCCAAGTGTTTGGAGATCCTATAAAAATCTAGGTAAAATTTCCCTGGCTGGCATGATTCAGCACTTCCCTGGGTAAAGCAGGTTCTTCCGGAAAAAGAAACAGGGAGTTAACTGCATTACCCTTTTCACAAGGCCATTTCTGGAAACTGATTCTTGTCCTGGTGTCCCTGCTTTGTTTCAAAAAATGCAGAAAAAATTGGGTGGGCTCAGAGAAACTGTCCAGGCTGAATCACAGCATGGAAACAGTCTTCTTCCTCTGGGCTTAACAGAGTGCAAATACCAACAGGAAAGGGAAGAGGTGGTTTAACCACAGCATATAAGTACCTGAGCAGAAGAAGATTTCAGATGTGAGAAAGTGTTTATCACTTACTGGGAGGAAGAGCAGCGCAGAGGAGGTTTTGCTGGGCAGAGCTTCAGCCGGTGCACACCCCCCTCACCGCCCTGGGCTCGTTTCCCTCTGGACTTCAGCTGTCGCCTCGGCAGCACCTGAGTTCACACCATGGAGAAGGGTCTTGGCCTTTTGTTACATAGGATCATCCTGCTTAGGAGACATTTAGCTGTATCTAAGTTGATGCACTAAGACAAAATAGTCATTTCCTCGGTGCAGAGAAGGAAAAGACCTTGATAAAGCGGGTGATAAGTTGGCCAAGCACTTGTACAGATAGTATTGCCGCTGAAGAAAGCACATTGGCAGAATGATGTGGCATATGCCCACTTTTAATGCAAGAACCGGTCCCCCAGCAATGATACCCTCTGAGCTGTAGTTTTCCAGCAGTGAAGCAGAAAAGGAGCGGCAGAAGAGAAAGAGCTCACATTATTACTTTTATATTTGGGGCTCTTTATTCACAGGCAGCTTTAGGAAGGGCTGGGTAAAGAACTGCAGCCCCTTTGCTTGTATAACAACCATATGTTTTTCCTCAAGATTTCTGCCTTAAAAACGGATGGCAGAGCCCATATGGGCTCTCATCCTAAACCTCTGGAGAGCTGTTGTTTGCTTCTGGTTAGGGAATGCAGCATTTGCATGCAGACAACCTTAATTCTCTGTCTTGGGGATGGGGACTGGGACAAGCCACATATCTGGACAGGACCAAGAAATCTCACCTTTGAACTCTGACTTTAGCATTATATTCAGCTAGACCTGCCAAATTCAGGGTCTGCACAAATCACTATCAATAGGTTTGCTCAAAGAAAGAGCAAAGAGTTTGTTTCATTCGGCTTTTGTTAGCAGCCTGCAGCGGGCAATGGGGCCGGGTCATGGGACAGAAGCTGCATGAAACCACGAAGCCAAAGTCTCCGAGCAGCTGCGTGGCTGCTCACAGCACCACTAGACGATCAGCGCTCCTCAGAGCAGAGTCACTGCAGCACTGGGATTTGGTAACGGCTGCCAACAGCGATGTAAATAAAGGGAGTGGAAATCTTATAGCATGTGGTGAGCCCCAGCTAGCCTTGAAACTTCTGTGTCTAAATAAATAGTGCTGATGCATTCGGCTCAGGTTTCTTTTCCTGAGCTTAGACTACAGAGTTAAGAAACACCAAGAAGAGAATTAAGCAATGCACTAGGATGCCTTGCATAGCCGTGCTCAGCTCACCTCTGCTCCCCCTCCCCTGCCGTTTTCACGTGCTGGGCTCCACTGCCAGATGCATCCGGATGGGAAGCTCTCCTGCCAGCTATCCCAGCCGCTCTTGTGATGCACAGAATCCGCTGGTTAGCCAGGCAGAAGTGCAGGGACGTCCTGGACACAAGCTGCCTATTTAAACAACGTCTCCGACAGTAGTAAGTAGGCAGTGGTAGAACTAGAGCTGAATGAGCCCTCCTCGTACCCCCATGTTAGACCCCAGGCAACCGTGGATGGGCTCAGTGGTTTTGCTGTGGATGCTGCGAGAGAGGATCAGAAGGGGGAGAAACAAGTGGCTGGCAATAACAGAAAGACTGCACAGGAATGCCCCGAGACACGCGACACGCTGCATGTGGGAGCCCTGTGTGTCTATAACAACAACATCTGGCCCACAGCCTGTGGGTGTCTGAGCTTAAGCAAAGTATTATGAAAGAACTTATATTTCTTGAGGAGTAAAAGAAGGGACTAAAAACACAATGCAAAACATCTCCCAGAACCTGGCTGATGACGGCTTCCAGGGAAAACATTGCTGGTGTTTGCTACTTGTAGTTCAGCGGGGCCTGGGGCCGCGGGTGGAGAACCAGCATCCTCAAGGAGCTACATGTCCATACAGGTGAGTCCAAAGGAGCTCAGTGGGCCCAGGCGGCCGCAGGGGAACGTCCCATCCACACTGTGCCTGTGCCGCTGCCCCCAAGGCATCTAGTGAAACGCACGAGCCAGCCGAGGTGGATTCTTTCCTTTTTGTGAAAAGCCACAGTCGCTCCCACGTACTGGGGAGACGAGGCTGCCCAGGGCAGTGGGGTTATCCTCTGACTTTTCTGAAAGCTCTCTGGCATTTTACTTCCAGCTGAAATGACAGCCTAAACCCAGGCGATCCTTTCTGCCTTCCTGGAGGCAGTCCCACCCCACGGCTGCTCCTTGGCTTATCTGCCTGCGGACCTCGGCCCACGTCCCTGCACGAGTCTGTAGGGGTTTTGCTTTCACGCCATCGCTTCTCTCACTGAGGGGGCTAGAGACCCTCACCAGCAGTGGGACACTATTACTAACGTGCAAGGTAACATTCAAGCCTAAATAAATGCATCCTAAACAAAGAAGAGGAGAAGAAAGAAATATTGTGTCTTTCTATGAAGGCAAACTGAGGTGTGGACAACTTGCTCAAAGCAACAGAGACCAGGATGGGGATAATCTAGTGCTGTAACTAGAAGGAGCATCCTCTGGTAGAAAGAATATCAAACAATTGCAGTAAGTTCAGTAATCTTTTGATTATTTCTGCAGTAGATACGTTACATGGTGTGGTACAGCCTTTCCCTTTTGGCCAGCGCGTGGTTGGCACGCAGCCCACAGCAGCCAGCAACTGAATGGGATGGGAGATTCGTTAAACAGGCTCTGCCTAAGTCCCCCCATGCACTTCAAACAAAACCCCAAACTGGCTTTGTTTCCCAGTGCTGGTGGTCTGCCATAAATCTCATAGTTACCTTGGCCCACATCGCAGAGCAAACCTTCCAGAGAGACGTGAAACCTTGAGGAATCACAGAGCGCACTAGCAATGCAGTGAGGGAGAAATTACCTTTGCAAGGCTCTGATTTCCTGGAACGCCGCAGCCGGATAAAGCCCGGAGAGGCGGCTGCTGCCGGGGAGCAGCCATTCGGGAAGTACCGCTTGCGTGCCGAGGAGGCGCGAGGCCGGGCGCGCGTCCCTGCGGGGCCGGCGTGCACGTGCACCCTGTAAAAGCATTGCTTGTTTATGTAAGCTCAGGAAACCCTTGTGTGAGGGGAATCATCTAAGTTTTCAAGGCTGGTGGTGAACAAAGAGTTTATTAACACTGAGGATTTTCTGTGAACGGCTGACAGCAATAATAAAACCTTTCCAAAGAATTTATTAAAAGTCCCAGCCTTCTGTGCAGCAGCAAAAGGCGAAGCAAATGCAGCGGCTGTAGCCCTGCTAAGCCAGCCCTGCTAACACTGTTTGAATCAACAGATTTATTTGTGTGTCCAAAAATGGAAACTCCTTCCACCTATATTAAGAGTAAAACCTTGCTCTTAGGAAAGGAGAAATGTCATCCGCTTTCAAGCGTCATGCAGAGAGATAATATTCCAGATAATAATCCAATCCTGTTTTAAATTACCCATCACACCGAATGCTCCTGGTAGGGCTTTTTCTGATGCTAGCATTTGACTTGACATTTGGATTTGGCTATAACTGTCTTTTGCTGCAGGTACAAGCACTGTGTCATTGACTCATTGCAATTCGCTGTGTATTGGTGCTAATGACAGCAGTAAATCACATCCAGTTGCACAGCGACTGATACGAGGGAGGGGTGCGGAGGTGGCAGGTGCCAGACTGGCCCTAGATGACTCTTGCTGGGAACGACCTGCAGCATCTCGGACAGAGCAGAACTGCAGCTCAGGCTCTGCGCTGGCAGCCCGCTCTCAGCGGCTGTATGCCTCACATGCGCTCACGGGCTATAACGCCGAGGCCAGAGCTGCCTCCATCCTGGGCAGCAAAGGCTGCGCTTCGGTCCACCTCCCCTGGAGCCGGTCCCAGCACCCAGCAGGGTCCCGCTGTGGGAACTGTGCACCGGGGGGAAGCTTGCAAGCAAGGAGCATGGGCTAAGTGCAACCCAACCCTATTCTGCTTTGGTGTTTTAAAGCCAGTGAGTCTGATGAAAGGTGATTGCTTCTTGCAAACCCCAGAGGAAGGAGAGAAGGAAAAAAAATGCTCTCTCTCTCCTGCTTCAAGAAGCAATGTTACATCCATAATTACATCATGTAGCTTTCAAGCATAACTTGGTTAAAAACCTTATCTTCTCTGTAACGACTACTCTAACAGACTGCGTTGTGGAGAGATTTGATTAAGGGGTGATTTCAGTCCATTTAGTAGGAACAATGTGGATTTGGGGTGCAGACAAGAAGGTTTCAAACCACCTGTGCTCTGCTACAAGAATTAGATTTGTCAGAGGATGATTGCACTCTTGTCTCTTTCTGACGGCGTTTTCAGTAAACTGCGCTGTACTCCCACCTCCTCCCTTGGCTGCCCTGCTTATGAGGATGCTATTTTGACAGTTGACCATTTGGCATCTGGCACAGCTTCTGCTGCTGCAGTTTTTAGTGTTCGAGGCAAGGCTGGAGGATGGGATGCTGCAGCATCCTCCAGCAGCAGATGGGACTGCAACCATGGATGAAGGAGAACTTCCATCTTGTGTGTGGTGCTGAACGATCCAGCACTGAAGCAGGATGTCCTCCAAGGGCTGCAGAGTAGGAAAAACCAAGGTGCTCTCTTCCTCATTACATTTCTTGTGGCACTTACTCAAGGTAGCAGGCTGAGACAGTGGCAGAATAAACCTTAAACTTCCCTAAAAACTATATGTTTGTGCCCTGGATCTTCACCTTTACAGGCAGGGCATAACAGCCCAGGTGTTACGACGTTGCCTCATTAAAATATAAACGTCTGCGTGTTTTGCGATGGTTGGTTAGATTAGCTGAAAGAAGTTGCCGTTTCATTAGGGACCAACAACTTTCCAAAGCAGTTGTTTTGCTTCCCTACAGCTGCTCTTTTCTTCAAAAGAAAAAACAAACACAACCCTCCTCCATAGTGTTGCTGTTGCTCTAGGCCAGCAGTTACATTTTTTAGGAAATAATCCACCAGCAAAATCAGCCAAACAAACCAGTCTTGTCACTAGCTGAGAAAAATGGAACTTCTCCTAGGTTCGCTCTCCTCCAGCAATTAACCACCAAACCAGTGCTCCAAGCGAAAATTTTCTGCAGGATTACTGTTTAATAAAAACATAACATGGTGGAAAAGTGATCCACTGGAAGAAATAAAAATTGCAGAAGATGCTGTAACATGTTCAGCTCTGTGTGCAGCTACCCTTGGTATAAATGTAATTAAGAGGCATGGGGGAAACTGAAATTTGCTTCATTTTTTTCAAGGGTTGAAAACAAACAAATTTGCTTAGACTGACCCAGGCTCAAAAGAAAATGCAGTTTTCTGAACCCAACCAAGCCTCTCCTCCCATAGCAAATTCTCGGTTTTGGATAACTCTGCGCGTGGTTGTGTTTGGCCAGTTACCTGCATCCTCTCCATTCCCTGCTGCGAGCAAGGGAAAGCAGGGAAGCGAGGGCTCCCCCGGGCATGTCCGAGGGCACCCGCTGGCCGCCGGGGGACGTGGCGCCAGGTCCAGCTGGCACCTCCTGAGCTGCTGCCATCGCCACAAGCTTTGCTCCACCGTGGAGAAGCAGTTTGTTACCTGGCAGAAAAACAACGCTTGCCCTACATTTGTTAGATTAAATTGCCCTATGATCTAAAGGCCAGTTCATTTCCAGCTTCCGTTAAAGACGACAGTTTTAGCATTTCCCTGACAGTTTTGTGACATCCCATGTAATACTAGCCAAGGCAATTTGTTAATCTGCCAACACTACCATTAAATATCCCCTTTTGTGTCTTGACAAGTTAAAGAGAAGTCAAGACCTGGAGACTGTTTTCCTACTGAAACTATGAAATTTTGTATATAATTCATTTACCCATGTAACGGAAACTTAATGGCATATGAAAAGCATAAAATACAATTTGTGGTAAATGTCTTCTTTAAGTCTTGAAGATATGCTTGTACCCACTCAAAGCCCAATTTGGCTCCAAAACAGTTGCACAAAGAGAAGTTTTCAACTTCAAAGTCGTGCAAGGTCTGCTTTTAATCGCCGAGAGTTGGAACAGGCGCTCACTGTGTAAAGACCCTTTTTTCCTCCGTTTACCCACACGGTCCCTCTGCCCCCAGCACTCACTTCCTGATAAAAGCTCCCTGGCACCACATAGGTGGGGGAGAAATGCCCAGCTGTGTTGTTTGGATACTTTTGAGGTTTTCATTAGCGCAAGCAGGTAATTATGAGATGGTGAGAAGCGGTAAATAATGCAGTGGGGAATGGCTGTGTTCTAACAGAAAAGCTATTTCCACGCTGCCGGGTTCTCTGCTTCCCTTGCAATTCCTGTAAATTTTCTGGTTGGCTTAAGATTAGGAGGGGTTTTACCGGCACCATCGCTTGTACTTAAATATTGGGTTGTTCTTGCTTTGTAAACTGCACAAAACAAGTCAAGGCATCAGACCGGAGCAAAACCTGTCCAGTTTGTCCGAGACTAGATATGAGCCTGGATAACACTCCAGGGCCTGATGAACCCCCACTGCCTGCCTGCAGCTGGAGGAAGAAACTGGCATTGTGGGTTTAAACAATCAGATCTCTCGGTCCAAGAAAATTCTGAATCTGGAGAGAAATATCTACAGCCAACTAACAGGTTGGCTGGCAAACTCAGTCTATCCTTCTTGCACTGGCTGCTGCTGAAAATTTTTTGCATTGTTTTACAGCTACAGCAAATTAGTGAAGTACATTAAAAACTTCCTTAAAGACTTTTGTGGTTTGTCTTTCTCTGTAACTTATTGGCCTACATTCACTAACGTAGTGAATTGTTCTTCTCAAATATACTTTCTCCTTCTTATTTTCTCTAGATTGTACAGCTCAAAACTTCAGCTATCCAATATCCAGGGAATGTCCTCTGAAATGCATGGGCACCACAAATCCTTGGTTCATTTACAGATCAAGGATGGCACATCAGTCACTCTTCCAGGGTGACCAACTGTAGTGTTTGCAACCTTTTGCAGAGGAATGAGAGATTTTTCTGCTGATGGAGTCTTATCCAGGCCAAATTTTTGAATCTGGCTTGAGGTTGAGCCAAGGTATCTCGTTCGGGAGAAAGCAGGCGCATAGAATTAATTCAGTAGCAAAAGCTCTGGTTTCAAACCCTGTTTTTGGCTCAGTAGAGACTGAACATAAAGAGACGCCCCTCTTGGAACTTGAATGCTGGCACCCTGTAGTTGCCCTGCCCAGGCAGAAGATGGACATAAACGCATCCAGTTCCTGCCTTAAGCCCAAGCAGAGTGAGAAATGTTGCAAAGACGAGATTTATTTCTACACATATTTTAATTTCCTCTTCCCAGCTCCCCCATAGTTCCATGGTCTCCTGCTGGTTTTACATGTACCCTAGCAATTTAATAAATATCATTCGAAACGAGCAACAGGGCTGAATGACTGGTAATGATTATAGAGCTAGAGTTAGTTTCAGAGTATGTAAAAGAAGCTCCTAGAAAGGAAGCGTAACCAAGGAACTTGAAGTACTTGCTTGCTCCACCTGGAATGCTGCCGGATCGTTGGGCGGCCAAACTTTTCCGAGGAGGCTGCTTGTGGTGGCATCCTCTATGGCGACTTTGCTGCCTCGCTTGCAGGGCGAGAGACGAGCCCAGGAAGACAGGGACTGCCACGCCAGGTCAAAACACACATCCCTCTTGCCCCAACCATCTGGAAGGCAAATTCATGTGTAAGATATGTGTGTGTGAATTCCAGATGGAAAAATCTTGTTTTCCAGACATTTGGAAAGGCAAAAATATCTCTTCTCTATTCCGAAGGCTGGGGATTTGCCCCCCCCCACTTTGCTTTGAAATCAATACCTTAGATAGAGGGGAAAAACAGAAGAGATGAAATTCAGGATAAGTAGTGTCATTTGTGGTGCCCGGCTCATCTGATACAAAAATGGGCCATCAAAATTATTCCCTTTCCACTTACAAGCAACATAAGTGTTTTGGTTTTTTCAAATTCCATTTCAAGAGCACGAGCTGCGCCCTGGCCCCAAGCACCAGAAACCTGCAGACGTGACTGCCTCGCGAGAAAGCTGCTGCCGGGCACAAACTGAAAAGAATCTGATGCTTATTTTCGTTTCTACCTTCCTATGTTATTTATTATCAGTTGCTTCCAGGTACATTCGCAGCCTCCCTAGGGGTCATGGCTGGAGCGACATTAAATGAATTTACTCAGATGCTGCTGTCTGTGATGCACTCTAATTTTAGACTTTGTCTCCCCGGGTTCTGCATGCGGATGCGAAGAAGTGACACGCTCCTCTCTCTCCCGTGCAGACTACGTGCAGAGGGCAGGAGCAGCTCAGGTTAGTGACTGAAGAAATTTGTTTTTGACAGGAATAGAAGGGAGACAGAAAAAAGAAATGCTTGCTAGGGTCACAGTTGCCAGCGCCATCAAAAGCAGCAGCAGAGGCTGTGACAGGCAGAGCCGCTCCGCGTTGGGCTGGCCCTGACACGGGCTTTCGGCCAGGCCCGGCTTCCAGGTGCTAAATCAGGAAGCCACTCGAGCTGCTCCCATTCGCTCCCAGGAAAATGAGCCAGGCTCAATCTGTTCCTAAGGGAGAGGATAATAATAATAAGCAGAGGGAGCCTAGAAAGGCTGAACACAGGAGGAGGGCGAGAGGCACTGTGCCTCCTGCAGAGGGATGCTGCAGCCCCTTTACATTTCACCTCCGCCAGCTATAAAGGTGCCCTCACGTCCCTTGGCGCATCTGGACCCAAAACACCGTCGAGGTGCCTGGCAGAGCCTGAAGCAGCCACGCTCCTCGCAGCAGCACTTCTCTTAGTGCATGCGTTTGGGTGGGTCGGGCCTGGGCAAGAGGGTCTCGCGGGGACAGGTGCCAGGAGGCAAATAAGCACATTTTGGAAATGGGCAGCTACTCAGACCCTGCAGATAAGTTCAGGGAAAGCTTTGGTCTTTGCTGCTAGCGCTCAAAACGCTACGGCTGTGCTAATAAGGACCTGGTTCTTTACAGAATCAGCAGCATCTATTGCAGTTTCATAGCAATTGTTCAGAAAGGGAAAAAAGCAGGCCCACTAGGGATTTCCTCTAATGGCCTTTTTTCTGGGGAAGTGATCACAGGTTTATCTTTCTGTGCGAGTGAATTTGCCTGATCCCTGGTTGCCTCTTGCGGCAGTCCAGGCTGAGCTGCATCTACAGTAAATACTGCCAAGATAACTATATATTTGCTCAAAGTCCTTATGGCCAATGGCCAACGCCTTGTCTTCAGGACATGGCTGCTGTATTAAATATCCATCCTGGGTGACAAACAGCCCAGCTGACAGCAATAGTCATAAACACAGTAGCCGGTTTTCAGCAAAGACCCAGTACTCCCTTCCAGCACCGTTCCACTCAGTGAAGCTCAGAATAATAATGACTCTCCTGTTAGTTTGTCACCGCGTAGCTTTTCCCCCCTCTCCTTCCAGAAGGCTGCACGGGGCTTGGGAAAGTGCTAATATCATTCGGTATAATTACACCAGGTGCAAATTCCTATTAGCTTTATTGCAAAATAACCAGGTTGGACCCTATGTGAATTACAGCTGGGAAGCTGAGCCCTTACCCCAGGTTTGTCTGTTCCACTTAATGTGTGTTTCCAATAATGTTATTCCATTACAGGAAACTAGAGTTAGGAGCCCTTTTGTTTACTGTGTTATACAAATCCAATTTGTCACAGAGCTGGGTGTATAAATTAGAAATGAGGGACATTAGCAAAATGATAAGACCTTTGCCAATTCCCTTTGCAGCTAAGATTAGGCAGATAAATCAGAACCCCCAAGCAATATATGGTAAAGTAAAATAAAGTCATGATGTAAATAGGTAGATAAAGAAGTCACTAATAGTACATAGATAGATATGATGATCTTGGAGCTCTTTCTTCCCTGCCCTTGTGTTATAGAAAACAGGGGGGGAGTATTAAGGACTCAGGATTTGCTCCTTACGCTGTGCGTGCTGTTTGCAGCCTGATCAGCTGCAGCAGAAGGCAGCAAAGCAGCCTCCTCTCCCAGTCACGTGTTCAGCCCTGGCTGCCCTCCCGGGACTCACGGCATACGCCTTATGGCTCTGTCAACCCGGGGCAGTGAGAATGCAACCTGGGAAGCAGAAGACACGTCCCAATCTCTTTTTGGGCCCAACGAGGAGCAACAAATGTTAGTGCTTGATTTTCCATTATTGAGAAGATGATCCTGCTCTGTGGCTTTAAGATGTACTCCACTGAGCAGGGAGGCAGAGCTATACCGTGGGACAACCTCTGAAAGGTCAGGCGGGAAACCAAGGCCTGGGTCTGAAAAGCCATCTCTCTCTCCCTTGCTCCTCAGGGACAGTTGCAGTCAAGTGAAGAGCAGTCACAGCCTGCTCAAGGGACCTTGCCCCAGGCAAGCCGGGGGCACCTTGCTACTCGGGCGTGCCACAGATCTCAGCGCAGATGGCTTTGGAGTGTGTTGCAACGAAAGGGCAGGGCTAATTTGCCATCAAACCTGCTCTCACCTCCTTTTTCCCTTGAAAAAAGATCTAGATGTGTCAGACAGACATTATTTCCCTTTGTCACTCTTTCCAGCTGTTTATTGCTTCTATTATGAGCAATCATGCTCTGTGCTCAATTACTGAAGCCTCATTTTTGAGTCCTAAGTCTGGAACTGTCCCTAATAAATACAGATATGAAAGAGGTGTTTGTCCCGATACTAGTCTTTAAAGTACTTTTAACACTGGTTTCTCTCCTTGCAAGAATTTGTTATGCTTTACCTATGACGTATAATATAGCACTGCAAGTTGGTGATAGAAACAGTTTTGTAGCTACACTCCATTATTCAAGCTACTCATTGCAATTTTAGAACATTAGTAAATTGAAACTCTTTTGGAGTAACAGTAGAGAAAAGTGGCTGATTTTCTGCTGAAGTCCAAAAACTTTTGTGCATTCCAGGGGTTGCTAATCATTCTCTGCTCCGAAAGCATTTGCTGTTGGAGACAAAACTAACTGAAAAGGGTGATGAAAAGAAACTACTGAATCATCTTATATGTGCAGACACAATCATTTAGTGATCTTAAAGACCTAAGACTTGGAGGATGATGCTAGTTTCTACAGCACCCTGTTTTTCCTGAGCAAAAATGCTGAGGATAAGCACCTTCATTCATGCATGGAGAGAAATAAAGAGTCAGCACCACTGTGAGGCATTTAGTCACAGAGAGTGATTGCTGTTGTGCAAATATTTGATCGCAGGAAAGTCAGTGCGGCTGCGATGGGGAGGTAAGCCATGTTGACAGAGATCCTTCAGCCCAGTGCAGCTTTAGGGAGAGAAGGGGTGGAGGAAACATGCTGCACAGTTTCCAGGATCAGAGGGACCAGGCTAGCACTGTCATTGAAGGTTTCTTGCTCAGAAGAGCATCGCAATAGCAAAGGGGGGAAAAAGAGTTTTTCCTTTTATCCCTTTGCATTTCTCAGGGGTATCACAGGGCGCCCAAGCTCCAGATACGCTGCAGCTGATGAAGTTTCCTCCTAAGCCTTACTCTCTTGGAAGCAATATCCTTCCATAGGACTTGGTGGCAATTCTCTGCAGCCTCAGCCTGTGTTGTGGGAGCAAGCTGGCATGCTTATTACTTGGTAACACCTTGCAGAGCTTCCAGTCACCATCCCCTTCTCCAGGGGAGCTTTGCTGAGCTCCGAATTGCTTGCAATACATTTGGACGCTAAGGCTAAGGCACAGCAGGGAGGGACTACTCAGAGCCTAGGAAATACAAGGAAATACAGCTAAATCTGTAACACAAGAAGCAGCATAGAATGAATTCCTTATAGCAAGAGGGGGTGGGGGAGAGCTTACAAGCAGGACTTGGGGTCCCGAAGCACTCTGTCATGTGCACTAATGATTCCCAGGCACAGCCTATAATGCAAAACAGCAGTTGCCTCATGGAGCTGTATATTTTGCCTTTCTATGTAACAGTTTTGTTCCAGAATAAAAGTTGGGCTAAAAATTCCAGTGGCAGGATTGTAATCTCTTTTTGCATCAAAAAATTTCATCCCTTCCTTCCCAAGCTCCCTGATGCTAGGGGAATATAGGCAGAAAAGAGCCATGTTCAGTTTAGCTTGTGCTGACAGATGAATGGAAATTGCAAAAGCATTTACCTCTCTCTGATGGCTACTGCATCACGTATGAGCTTGATCTTTCATGTGTCGGTGCTTTGCTGACCTACAGATTTATGAAGTTGAAGGTACCCGGCTCTTGAAGGACTGTTCCTTGTGTGAACAAGGTTTCTTGCTTCACATGGCTTCGCCTTCTTCTTTGCCTTAGATTGTTAGTCGCAAGTGACCCGAATTTGTGAGTCCTTTGTGTTCCCGTTCACCAAACTCAAATAGTCAGTGAGCTTAATACAAACAGGGAAGACGCAGGGGAGGAATCGCTCAAGTCTAATCGGGAGGTGGCTTAGCTACTGTGGCCTACAGTAGGAGCAGCTAATAGTACAAGAATAAGGCGCTCTGTTATCCTTGGCTCTTCCAAAAATGGAGGAAGGAAATACACACCACATTGTGCCCATTGGCTCCACCACTGTTCTGCAGAAGCCAGAACTACTAGGGCAAAAGCTTAGAGTTTGTGTTTTAACTCTGCTCCCAATTATTTTCATCACCAAAAGGAACAAAACTTGCCTTCAGTACTGGAGCAGTGTGGGGAGGAAGGACTTGTTACAGAAGACACATCAAATTATTCAGCTGCTGTGATATGACCGGGGGGGAGGAGAAAGTTTCTTTGCCCGACTATGATTGAAAGCTCTATGTATGTCATTCTGCAGAGAAAACTACCAGATACTTCACATTAACTGTCAATTAGGAGAACTTCATCTTTTCTAGAAGAAAATAGCCCTGCAAATGCCTCTAGCTTCGTATTTGCCTATCCTGACTTAGTAAAACACCACACTTACTAAGAATGGCTGACACCTGATCCTGGACCCAAAACAGAGCCCTAATCTGTGACTGAGATGAGATCAGGATAACAAGTTTTTCTTTTCGCTCCTCTCCCTCTCTCCCCTTCCCATGTAGGGGTCTGAGCGGCCGAAGAGCCGGTACAGCGATTCTGGACGACAGATGTTGAGGGGGGCAGGATCTGCAAACCCCAGCGAGGAAGGAAGGACTGAGCGCGAGCCGAAGGGCCACGCTGGGCAGTGCTGTTCCCAACGGGGCCGCGAGCCGTTTGGGAAGGTCCCTGCGCGCTGCACAGCCCGCTTCTCCCTGGCGCCCAGGGTTAGCTCCCGGGGGCTCCCCGCACACAGCGCCCAGCGCTGCTCGGGGCGGTTGCCCACGTTGTCTTTCAGTCTAGCAACAGCGTCTCCCACTGTGCCACCTGGCCACCTCCGAGGGGCCGGGATAAATCGCTAAGAGGTGCTCAGAGGGCCACCGACTCCCTTCTCCTGGCAAAGCCTGAGCTAGGAGCCCCCCAGAGACAAGCAGTCACTGGACTCTGACGGAGGACCTCCGCTTTTTGTTTCTATAGCGCCTACCACAACTGTTACAGCATCTCCTAGTTCCCGTTTTCTGAGGAGCAAGAAGGTGTTTGTGTGTGTCTCTGTAAAGAGAGAAGATTGAGGAGGGGGAAGGGGAGGGAGGCAGAGGATGTACCTTGATTTGATAACATACAGATAAATTCAGAAGACTCACTAGGCTGTGAAAGCTCTAAGGATTAAGGAAGGGCTTTGCATATAACCAGCATCACAGGGGGAAAAAGAGATTTGAGGCAACACTAGGGTCATGCAGAGGGAAACATTAAGAGCTAT
This sequence comes from Apteryx mantelli, assembly GCF_036417845.1. NCBI lineage: Eukaryota > Metazoa > Chordata > Aves > Apterygiformes > Apterygidae > Apteryx > Apteryx mantelli. The sequence continues at coordinate 2,388,018 of NC_090000.1, forward strand.
AAGCTTGAGACGGCTTGCTGGGAAAACTAGCACAAGGCAGACACATGGCAGGAGAAAGAGAGGAACTGGGGAGCCACATCAGTGCGCTGATTGCGATGAATAGAAGGGAATGGACCAAAATAATAAAGCTGAAGCTGCTAAGGTGAGAAGTGAGCTTTTCTGGGGCCTCTCCAGAGCACAGCTTGGTCCTGTAGCTTAGAAGTCCCTGCGGTTGCTTAATGTGAAAATTGCCCCCAACTTGAAACTGGGTAGATAGGTGATACCATAGTCATAGGATCCGTGTCCTATAGAACTGAGAAATAGGTCGCCAGATTTGTTTTGGTCTTAAAGCCTACCAGTGCATGACCAGCATTTCTGCTTCACGCACCCGAGAACAGAGGGAGCAGCACATGCCCCTTGCGGGCCAGAGTTGGGTCATCCAAACAGAGTCTGCCAGAACTTTCCCAGCTATGCTTTCCCAGCTTTGAAAGTCTTCTGTCTGTTTCATTACATATTAAAAAAAAAAAAAAAATTACCCCATTGCCAGCAGCAGAAAACAGTAAGATGATCCATAAATGCACAGCGTCATGCAGTTCATTTACAGCTCCTTTATCTTCTCCCTTGCTTTAAAGCAGTCTCTTGAAATCTCTTGAAGCCAGGCCCATGTTCAAGAAGCTTAATGAATCGAGGCCCTAATCACCTCAGGTTCCTTGGGTTTTCGCAAGATGACTGATGTAAACTCCACCTTGCTTGAGCAATACCAGAATCAGCTTATTAAATGAATAGTTACAAAGTGCCATCTATCTCCCTGCAAATCAGGGATATGCTTCAGAGGGGAAACTCCTCTAGACGAGCAGGTAGAGCAGCTCTCATTCAAAAGAGTAAAATACTTCTCCACCTAACAGCTAGACATGCCAGCTGCCTAACAGGGCGGCTTAACTAAGTGTGGGAACTCGTGAAGTGACTGGCTGCAATGGGATTGGCAAGGGCAGGTCTCCTGCCCACGGATGCAGCATGGCTCTGGCAGGTCTGCAGGTTTTATTAATCAGTCTAATTAATTTAAATGTGATCACCTTTTACCCCTCTCAGTGCACTTGGAGTTAAATGTCTTTCAGCTGGCACTGTGTTCTGAGATTAATGTACTGAAACTCCGTGCTTTTCCAGAGAGCACAAGGTGTAGGTGGAGTTCCCTGCACTGTTTGCTTGCAGTAGTAACCGAGTTTGTAACTCCTTAAAGACAGTTGCGTGTTCCAGCCAAAGTCCTCAGGGGCAAGCAAGGTATTTTGCTATGTGCTTATACTTCATAAAGCAAAAAAAGCCCTGGCCATTTTCCCCCTGTTGCTACTGTATCACAATCACGCTTTTCAGGGAATGGAGTAGCTTTGTATTTTAGATCTCCATGCAAATTGAGAGGGAACTCAGAGACATCTAGCATTTCTGTAATGCTTTTTATCCAGAGGTCTTCAGCTGCCATGGGGGAAGGTCAGTGCTATCCCATGTTTTACTGTCTTCAGTAGTAATAGGGATGCACTGGCAGATGGTTTACAGACACCCCATGCAGCGCCCCTGTAAACTCTGGGCCTTGCTGGTTATGCGACGACGGTGTTCGAAGGTCCAGAGCCACCAGCATTGTCCCCACTACGTGTCTTCTCCATCCGGCCTGCAGGGAGCTGCAGCTATATACCTGGTCACGTGAGCCTGCGGTTTATAAAATAAACGTGCAGATTATATTTATTATTCAAGAGCTGCAGACAGCAGTAGCCAGATGGCCAGGAAGCTGCGCGCGCGCCCCTTCCAGAGGGGCCCTGCCCGGAGTGCTATTTCATAAAGAATTAGAAGTCCCCGCGGTAGCATGAAGTGTGTCGCATTTAATTCTGGGTGTAGCTGCTGACCCGGCTTGAACTCCACTAGGGAGCATAAAACAAATTAAGTGTAGCGCAGAACGCGGAGGCCGAGGGCCGCTGAATCACGGAGCGTCTCGGGCAGCAGACAGGCCTGCCCCGAGCCGGATGCTTTTTGTTTGAGAGAGCGCTGGTGGAGACGGCGATAAGGCTGGGGCTGGAGACGGGCAAGGCATCTAGGAATTGGAGCAAAGTGTGATGAGAAGATGGTGGAGCTTCCTTGGCCATCAGCTGTATTTGGTGTCTCCTCTGCTTGTCTCCGCTCCCAGAGCAGGAGGGATGGGCTCCAGCGCAGCATCCCAGCTTAGTCCAGACCACTGTGGCCACAGAAGAAAAGAGAGAAGAAAGAGACTCCTTCGCTCCTGCTTAAAAGCTGCCTCTGGCATGACATCTGCAGAACACCACAACAGCTTGTCTTCCTTTGGCTTTTTGGAATAACAGCTTACTAGTGTCCAATATACTTACAGCTTCTGTTGGCTTCAACGCACCCTTCTCTTGTCAATAACTTTTGCTGTCTCTGCCATATCAACACTTCTAAACAAACAAGCAAGAAGCCTGCAAGGCAATCTTTACGGAAGTATTTTTGGATATACCTATAATGTCTGTAGTTTGTTACAGTTTAGTCTCTTTATGGAGCCAGGAACAGTATGACTTTTCCCGGTATGTTTATGCAGCTCCTCATACCGCGCACTCCCAGGTCAGATTTGGAGATGTGAGGCCCTACTGCATAGCAAATAAGTAAATTAGCAAATAAAATGCTTTGCTCAACTTTGGTGTCTTCCTTTCTTTCTATACGCAGGAAATTCTGAGGATTGTAATTTTTGTCTGTTATCAAACTCTCTACAAATAATATGAACTGTTTTAGTCTAGATGAAAAACATGATTTGAAGGAAAAATTGTATTAAATGTCTTCAGATGCTTTTTCATTTCCCTGAGCTAAAATAGAATAAAGTACAGTGATACTCTGGATAGAACAGAGTTATTTTCATCCAGAAACTGACATCGAACGACCTTAACAATGCAGTTCCAGATACCTAATTAAAAGTAAAATTAAAAACAAGGAACATGCAGATCTAATTACATTTTTAAATAGAAAGACATCGAGAGGAAGGGAGAGAATAAATGATTTGCAATTTTTTCTGGCGATGACTCTGCAGTTAAAGCAGAGATATCCCCCTGAGGATTCCTGAGTCACTTAATATTCTGCTTTTTCTTGGACTGGTTTCTATTATGTTTCCTCTGTAGAGGGCTATATGTGTGAGAGGGAAGGGGAGAGCAGATCTTGGACAAAACATCAAGAAAGAGAAAATTAAACGATCTGTGTAATTCCCAGATGACTTCCTATAAGAAAGAAACCACATTATCTTCAGAAAGCCAGCGTAGGCATTGCCTCCACGTCCTCACTCAGCTCCATTTGGACGGCTGCAAAGATGAAACGCACATGCTTATCTCTTCTCTTTAGGAAGAGGACATTGCGTTTCCAGAGCAGTCATATGCTGGAGCGTGGGTTTTTGATAAGGCAGACATAGGAACTAGGGTTATCCTGTCATTTACCAAAGCACCTGATAAGAGGGGAGTAATAGAGATTTAGTTAAAACAAGCAGTAGTCTCCTTAGGGTTTGAACCTGGCTGAACTGGGCACAACGCATCATCTGTTCCTGCCGGCGCTCTCTGAACCACGTGAGAGAAGGAAAGACTCCAAAAGTGAAAAGACTTATTTTGGGCACGAAAGCAGGCAGAGTGGGAATCTTACTCCAGATGTTTTAGGTTCCAAGGAGAGATACAATGCAGCCAAGGCCAGATCCTTGGCCCTAGGTCAAGTCCAGCCAGGTGTTTTCTCTCTCGTGTTCAAAACCACAGTAAGGGAATCTCTGATCTCCAGCGATGCACAATGTGAAGAAGCATTTCAGATCCTGCTGGATCCAAAAATGAAGGGGTTTGCCTGAAAGGTGAGAATGAAAGGAAGTCAGAGTCCCAGTGAATTCATCAGAGAAAGTCCTCACTCGGCACTTCTGGAGTTACCCAATCCAGTAAACAACCTTCTGCTTACAACTTCGTTTGGCTTGTTTATTTATAGCACTTAATTGTTGCCAAGGAATGTCTGATTGATGAATATCACCAGGAGAAAGATGTATTTTATCCTGAGAGCAGGCGCAAGCTGCCTCCCTGCTAGGTGCCCCGTTTCTCTAGGGCAGGAGGGATCTGTAGTATTGCGTTTGTTTTATGCTGTGTTTAGGGTTCCCATGCAGGGATTTCTCCCTGGGTGGAGACCACCAAGCAGGTCAAAACAGAGCTGGGAAAGGGCCTTTTTGCTGCAGCCGTTACAGTAAACGCTTCAAGTCAGCCCCAGCCAGCCGCGCTGGGTCTGCGGGGACGCGTTCCCAGAGGCAGTGCTGCTGCAGCGGCCGCCTCTTTAGTCCAGGTACATCTCTATCAAGAGCACCGCTTCCCGCACAAAGCCAGGCAGCCCGACACAGAGGACGCCACTTAATTTTCTAAACCTAATTTAGGAGGCTTAATATAGTCACTGGAGAGAGATACTTGGAATTGCCCTTGGCAGTAGCTGGGCTGCAGTGTGGGTGCTCTAATCGTCTCCCTCTGCTGCCCCTGCCCTTAGCTCCGCAGGTGCTGATTGCATCCTCCGGCAAGCGCAGCCGGCCAGCGGGTGCACGGCAAAAAGCTGCGCTGGGACACGGGGGTGCCAGGCACGCGGGGCGGCCTTAGGAACTGAAATGCCCGTTTCTCTTCTTCCAGGCAAGAACGCGACTGAAATGCGGCTCAAGAGAAGGGAAAAGTGCCATGCCTTGGTAGGCACTGCGAGGGTTTGCAGCTGTGAGCTCGCTTTCCCTTTCCCATATGTTTCACAGCCTGTTCTGCCTAGAACTAGGGTATTACCACTTAAAATATTTTCCCGAGCACCCTGGTGGTGCTCGCGGTGGTCTGTGCCTGAACTGCCAGGCAGAGCAGAGCGGTGCAAGCAGCAAGACTTGCTATGTCTCAGTAGCCCTATTCATTATATAAAATAAATATATGCTATCTGGAATCCCTGTATGCCTGCTTGAAGGCTTCCTATTGCTCTGCGTGTGTGTGTGCGCCTGTGTGGCAACCGGCAAAAGACACAGCCATATTTCGCGAGAGCTGACTGCTCAGATGACTGCGTGCGAGGCGCTGAGCAGGAGCGCCTGAGCTGTCTAATGGCCCGGCAGCGCGGGGCTGGCGGTGGCTGTTCGTCAACAGCAGCAGGTTGGCAGACAGCAGATAAATCTCAGTGGTGCATGTGTCTGCGAATAATGAACACCGCCTTTATGTACTGCCTCCGCTGTGTAATCATCTATTAGCACTAATTGCTACAGCCTGGAGCCGAAGTGGCCTTTTGCATTAAATAATATGATAATAAATAATATAGATAAAAGATTTGCTAAAAGGTCAGCTGCAAGGAAAAGCTCCTCCTTGGCTTGAAACCGTGTGCTCTCCCCAGGGTGGAGTCCTCTGCTGCCGCTTCTGTGCAAACAGGCGCTTGCAGCAGGGAGGGGAGGCTTCCCGCGGGCGCGGGGATCAGGACGGCCACCCCACGGTGCTGCAGGCGGACGCTTCAGCCTCTGCCTCTCGTCCTCGCTCCGACACCAGCGGCGTCAGAGTCCGTGACTCAGGGAGTGCCATGTATTGAAGTCCCTCCTCGGTTGCACGGTGACATACAGATCCCCAATAGCCGGGGTACCAGGCTGGCTGGCCTCTCCAAAGCCAGGCGGCATAACAGAGATTAAGGATGGGAATTATTCACAGAGAGCTCTTAAATACACCTTGCACTACAGGACATGATGCATTGAATAGGTCTCGTTCTGAGTTGTTTTATGAGGCTCAGATGAGGAAGGAGGCAGCATGATAATGCCACCAAAGCATACCCAGCTGCCAAGTGTGCCAGGGGGTGGCAGCTCTGGTGGCTCATGCTGTATTTTAGGAGCCATACCCGAACAGGGCTTGTTTGAAAGAGGTTCTGACACCGTCTGCAAAACAACCGCCGGTGCCTCCTGTCGGCCCAGCAACCAGGCTGCTCACCGGCCACCCATTGCCATCAGTTTTGAACACGCTGCAGGGATGTGACCTTCGGATTGCAGCTCCTCCAGCTGTTTATTTTCCATCACAACCTCTGCAGACCCCACAGAGGACTGCAAGGGAGATGATTATAATATAAGGGGCCAGCTTAGACCCTGCTCAGCGTTAAAAAATAAACAAAAGAAGGAATTTAAACTGAGATGCAGGTGGCCAGAGATGTTCCTGTGGGTGCTGCTCACAGCACTGATTTGAACTGCGGCTAAGACATGACATCCCAAGAATATCAAGGTCAGATCAAAATCAAAATGGAAACAATTCAGACTGTGAAACTTCAATTAAGTCTAGGTCTGCAATAGGGGAGGAATGCAGTGTTTTGAACAAAAAAAATATACCCCATTAAATAAAAAATAGGAAAGGTGATCCTTATACTGCAGAGCGTGACTTCCTTTAATCGAGTGACCAAGAGCTTTTAAAACGGCAAGACTCCATCATGTTTTAAAATTGGAGGTTACAAAATTACAGGCCCCTTCCCCCACCATGGACTTGCGCACATGTGCAGTGAAACGGTGTCTCCGTCCTTGGGTCTGTGTCCTTCGCTTGGCCGAAAAGCCTCCAGGCACAAGCTCTGGGGCTCTTGCACGACAGGCACCGTCGTTTGACGGACCGTGGTGCCAGCAGGGACGGCTGCGGTGCCCGGCGCAGCCCAGAGGACCTCACCTTCTCAGTAACGTTGAAACTGTGGCAGACGTAAGATTCGAACCCGCATCTTTCTTTGGGGAGCAAAGCTAACAGGCTTGTGTCTGGCCCCCTGTCCCCCCCAGGAAACGCTGCTGCTTCAGCCTCTGCTGGGCCCCGCGCGCAGGCGGTTCCCACTCTGGACGCACCGGGCGGAGGGAGGTGCTGAGCCCCGACCTCCCCCCAGACCCCTGCAGCTCTCGCAGGCCCCCAGGCTGGCAAGAAGAGGGATTTATTCCTGCCAAACGTCTAGGGAGAGGCACCAGTGGGGCATCTTCTTTTGCTTTCTGCAAAGAAGGGAAGAGAAAGAGAGGCATGGCTTACACGGAGGATTACTTTGCTCCCCACCAACAAAAAGCTCCAGAAGCAGAGATCTAGGAAGCTGGGCAGAGAGCAACTTTTGCAATCGAGGCATTACAAAGCTGGCGCAAAACACAAACCACTGACTTTGTCCTTGGACTGATCGCTGATATAGAGAGCAGCACAGATTCTAATTTAAGATGTTCACAAAAGCCAACAGGAGAAGAAAAAGGGAAAACCCTGCACAGATTTGTCTGGAGTTTCAGAATTGATCCCGATTCCTCCAGCAGAGACATTCTTCAAGGCACTGCCGTTGCAGAGGCAGCTGCTGTTGTAAGGGATATTGTAGTAGCTCTGCCAGCCCTCATGATTAAACCATGAGGTACCTGATTTATGCTTTTAATTTGACTTTTTCACAATTTCAATGTTTTGTATGCAGATGGGCGAGTTTCTGCCCACCCTTCACCTCCTTGTTAAAATAACGGGTTCGTTGTACGGCTCTCCCGCAGGCAGAGCGGGCTGCTAACAGCCGCTGGCTCCTCACGGGTGCTCACAGCTCTCCTGGCTCCCTCGGCAAGCAGGGATCGGATGCGGTCTTCCTGTGTTGTTTTCCTTAGGAGACACTGGCTAGGAAGGACAACTGCTTTCATTTTATTCTGCTCTCATAACCTGCATGAGCGCAGGCCAGAAAATTTTACTCTATTTACATGGTGTCCAGTGAAACATGGTTAAACGAAGCCATGAAGTTACTCCTGAGCAGGGGCTTTTCCTAACCCGGAGGTGCACGGTTGTAGCTTGGGCTGCAGCGCCTTCCCTGCTGCCTGCTGTCACGCTCACTCGCAAAGATTTGTGTTGTCAGAGACTTTTTTTTTCCCCTAAGTGCAAGAGTTTATGTAAGGTGCCCTTGATACTAACTTCCTAGAATAGCCTGAAGAGCAGCGACAGCGAGGCTGTACCCAAGGCGCTCTTCCTCTCTGGGTGCGCTTAAATCATTTAACTGCCCAGGCTTTGCTAACTCAGCTGGTTTGACTGACATGGTTTGGGGAGCACCTACACTACAACTCTATAGACAGAGGAACAGGAAAGAAGATGAGCAACAAGTCAGTACTTTAGAAACATATTTACCTGCCACGAGCATTTGCAAAGCACCTGGTAACCTGCATCCCGAACCACAGGCATGTAAAGCATGTACGTACACTTCCAGATTGCACTAGTGAAGCTGTGTTGCAACACAGCCCACGTGTAGACCACAGCTGGGACTGTCAGAAAAGATGCTGATTCAGCGACTGAGCTATAAGGCACAGCTACTACCATAATAATTAAGAACTACCCTAATAGAGATGACAAAAGTACTAGAGAGAGAAAAATCAGTCTATTCCCTTTGCTCTTAGCTGTTGTGTTTAAGAGCTCCTCCTCTGCTTGCTGCGAGCCTGATGTGTCACTAGAGATTAGCATAAGGCTCTTGGAGCTCTGCTTGTGTCTTCTCCTTCCCTGTTAAGCACTTGACAGGGAAGGGAATGCTATTTACCAGGCTGATTTTTTTCTTTCTTTTTGTCTGTGTGCATATTTTTGGAAAAGTTTAGAAACCGTAAACTGACCCAAAGCAAGGCGGTATACACCAGGACTGAGTGGGTCTCTTGTCCCCTGGGTCACCCAGGCTGTCCCCTGACAGAGGAAACTAAATGGCTCTGAAAGGGCTTTTCTTTGCGCCCCTGGGAAAGGCCAGCGCCTCGCTGCCCTGCACTAATTCCTCTCCATATTGTTTTCCTAACTGCTAGGAGCCGCAGGCGAGCTTAGCCTTAGCCTCCTCCCACGGACACTCATGCTGGCACCCCAGGAGCAGCAAGGGAGGTGGCGCTGGCTGCACGGTCCTGTGGCTTGTTGTTGGTTTTCTGTGCGTCGTGATAGAAAAGTGGACCCCGGGCAGAGACTGGGCCAGCAGGTCGGACACTTTGGTGAAACAAGCCCTATCTCTCCTCAAAGAGTTTATGCTCCAAACCTATGTTGCCAGAGGAAGCCAGATGGTTGTAGGGAGGAGAAGGTAATGGTGAAACCATGGTATTTGGCACAGCCAAGAGGATGCCAGCTGCCCTACAGGTATTGCTGCCACAGCCAACTGCAGAGCAACAGGTAGATCTCTGTGGGCGACGCTTTCGCATCCCCTCCTTCCTTCTTCCCTTTCCTTTGCAAGGGGACAGGGGCTGGAAGTGGGTGGCCCCAGGGGCTAATAAGGGCTGACCCAAAAGCAGTCAAGAGCAGGTTAATGGTGATAGCTAGGAATGGGCTAACGCACAGAGAACCTAAGAAAGGAATGAGAAAAGTGCGTAAAGGGCAGGGGGAGAGAAGCTGACCGCAGAGGGTGCTCAGGGTGGCCCTGTGACTAGATCCAGTGGGGCAAGTTATAGGCTTGCAGCAATGCAAACATTTGAATAAAGCCCTGTCACCAGGGTGACAAACTGTTCTGTTTCACATCAAGGTGTAAGGAAAGGGGGGTGTGATGGTCACTGTTTATTTGTGCAGAGAAACAAAATGTTTTGAATAAAAATTGTTGGGCCACATAAAAAAAATAAGCTGTTCCCGTTGTTTTCCCTTGACTCTAGAGAGGGCCAGGGGAGTAACAGAGTAGGAAGTGAAGGAGGCCCAGAAGTGCTGGCCTGAATATTTGGGGTGCAGCAGAGAGCCAGGTATGGTCAGAGGCTGGTTGCGGTGGAGAGGAGGCACACCTGGGGGTGAAAATCGGCACTGAAGGCACCCCAATAGCGCCAAGCAGCGATGGAGTCAGCCAGGGACCAGCCAGCTGGAAAGTCCCATCAGACAGCATATTCTCCCAGAGGACAGATTTAGAAAAGCCTGTTATTTCCTGCTGTCAGAGATTCTTCACGGTGTTTTATGCCCAAAGTGTCCTCGTGACTTGTTTGAATATATTATTGATGGATAAAGTTGTTACAGACATAATTTCTCTGGCTGTCAGGAAAATGTTTTGATTGCTTTTGGTGTGCACGTCTGATCAAACAAGCCAGCAAGCATGACTGAAGGAGCCATGGGTTGGAACAACTAAAGCATCGCAGAAAGGCGGGGAGAGAGAAGCTGGAGATCTGGTGAGAAGTGAGGTAAGGAGAGAGATGAGGAAACACTGGAGATGGTAAGATCCTCTATATTCAGTATACATTTGCAGGGTCATTTATTCATTTATCAAGGAAAAGTGTATGCAGTGCTGTAAAAAATACAAAAACCTGCTCCAGGGAATTCAGTCCGATTCACAGGGAGAGGTAAATGGTAACAGAAGTCACAAGAGTCTGGCTATGCTTTTAGCCTGATTTCCAAAGGAAAAGGTACTTATGGGATCTTACTGTAGGCTGTGCACGTATACTTATTCCAGCTCCTAGATTATTAAAAGGAGTGAGAAATGAAGCTTGCTCTTCCACTTCCCAGGGAAAGGGGTCCAAAAGGGATAAGATTTCTTCTGTCTGACCTCCGTGTGAAAGGGGAGAGCTAAGGGCTAATGAAGGAAAAGGCACTCACAGAGATGTCTTTTGCATGTGCCTCTCAACTCAAACATGGAGTATAATACACCGTGAAGACCACACAGAAAACACATAGATGATGTGTAATGACTGTTGCATTTCAAAAAAGTATGACTGTATGACCATAGTCATTCCCTTCCTTTTCCTGACTCAGCAGCAAGCACAAAGTGGTGATAGAGCTGCACTTCTTCAGAAGTGAACACCAACACACAGATACCCTTTAGTGTCCTGATATTCTGGCACAAAACCTGCTTCCTGGGAGACAAATCTATTGCTCTCTTCAGGTCTTTTAGACTAGACATATAGGAGCCTGTCTGTTCTGTTCATAAGCATTCACAGCTCCATGCAGTTTATGGCACAAAAACTATTGCAGTTAGATGCCTGTCACTTCACTGGGTTTTATGCACTTCCATCAGCACCACTTAGGCGCCCCGTTGTGTTTCTGCTTGCACTGAGCAGCTGAGGAGCGCTGGTGCCTGTTCCTCACCGTGGTCACAGTCCCTAAACAGGAGCAGGTTGCTTTGCTTATCAGCTCATCCATCAGTGCCAGGGCATAACCCCTGCTGATTGCAGCTGCTCCCACAAAAGTCAGGCTCGGAGGTGATTCATGGAGTTGCAGCCTCACTTGAGGCATGTGCTTTTGTCTGCACATCAACACCTGGTGATCAGAGCAAGTGAACCGTACCTTCAGGAAAACTTCATTTCCAGACCAGATTTTTTTTTCTTCTTAACTTTCAGTCTTCTCTGGAGAGGCAATTAGGAATACCTTTGCTCATATTACACCCCAAGAAGTTTTCACTGGATCTAGACATCACCCTGTTGAACATAGCTGTAACTTTCATGAGGGCAGGCCTACTGATCAGTACCCAAGTAAGACTCTGCCAATAGCTTTCATTCCTCCTCTCACTCCCAGCCCTGAGGAATGCGAAAGATTCCCAGGTGCCTCGCCTCAGGAAAGGGCAGCAGAGCAGGGCAGTCCAAGATGCGGTTGGCTCTGGTTCAGTAGCTTTCCTGGTGGCATATCTTTCTGGAAGATCTGGCTCTGGATCTTCCCAGCTGCCCAGAGGCAGTGCTCTTCACCGCTTTGGTCCAGGTCTCCCTCTGCTTCATCTTCTCTTATCTCAGTGAAATGGTCTATTCTGCCAAGGCTGTTTTTCATGAATATTCAGAAAATGCTTGAAACAATGAAGTGGCAGCTTCGAGGGTGGCTCAAATGATGTAACGAGAAAGAGAAAAGCGATGTTGTGTCAAATGATCCACTTCTGTGCATTATAGGGCTTTCCCTTCATGTTCGTCACATTCAGTGCAATCCTTCAGAGCAAATAAGTACCGCAAACCAAGTAGAAAGACACGAGCAATAGCACACTTTCTAGTCAGCCTTATGTGAAAACAGAAGGGTTAAAATCCAGGTTTGCTCTTTACAGGATGGTGCTTCACCGACTGCACTTCTGCTGTCAGACTCCCAGTTTTATAGGCTCTGGTTTATAGATATTTATCACATTTATATATATAGCTTTTCCTCCAAATTTAAAGACAAGGGTATTTTTCACAGCAGCCAGACTCCCATTTCTTATATTTTTTCAGGAGTCATAAGGAAGGGAAACCTCTAAATCACTAGGAAGCTCTGACAACGCAGACCCTACTGCGCAAAATTGCTTTTATAAAGCACTTACTTTTTATGGTCTAATTTAGGGCGACATTGAATGTTCTCAAGAATACTTTCCAGTTCCTCCAAGTGTTCTGCCCCTGTTAAAATGCCTGAAAGTCCTTTCCTGCATTAATTCCAAGCCAAATGTACTGTATGCCTCCTGGAACTTTACCAAATGGCCAAACTTTAAGTCATCGTTTCTAGGATAAATTACATCTCCATCAGGCTGGGTATTAAATGAACTCTATAGAGATACAGGGACCAGGACTGTTTTTATTCCACGTACATTAATGCTGCACTTATTGTTTGACCTGTAACTGCTACAGGAAGAGCTGCTGTGGTGGGGAATGATGGGGAACTAAATGCTTTTAAGATCCAAAATCCAGCCAACAAGCCACAATAGACAAAGTGTCACTAGCTGGTGATGTTTTCAGCAGCATGTTTACACAGAAGACACTTTAAGAACAGATTTCGAAGCCACTGAATTTTGAGATAAGCTGGTTTGTTGGCAGGAGTGCAGGTCCCAGAAACACGAGTCCTCCTGTGTGCTTGGGCTCTCTTCTGAAAGGTGCTGATGTTACCAGTAGCCGCGGTGGCTTCAGGGCAGCTGCTGGAGAGCCAGCTCTGGTGGAAACGAGGCCAAAACATGCTCTGGACACACTACTATGGGCAGTCAAAGGGTCACCTCCTAAGCCCCTCAGTGGCCCTAGGGTGGGTTTACAGGGCACAGACTTGAGACACAGCAAAGAGCCTTCGCGACGGGAGGGCTTTGGAGCAGGTCCCCCTCCTCCCGCTCCCACGACACACGCACGCGTGCTGACAGTCTCAGCTGGGGCTGATACCACCCTCTTGTTTGCAAAAGAAGGATTTCTCACCCGCCAGCCTGGCAGAGCTCTCCGCGCCACCCATGAGGTACTGGAGCAACTGGTGGCCTTTAAAGAGCAGACTGCTCCAGTCTTTCCTCTAGCAGCCCTTCCGCCCAGCGCTGCTTTTGCACTATTATTCTGCAATAGTTCAAGTACATTAAATCCCGCTTTTTCTTTCTCAGAGAGTTTCCCTTCCTCTGATTTATTTCTACAGCAATCCATTCAGCAGGGGAGACCGATAGGGGATTTGGGAGCTGACAGCACTATTTACCCACTGGCCAAAGCGCCGCCTCCTTGGCATCTCTCCAGCAACACATCGCAGCTCCTGCGCAGGGAGCTGCCCCTGCAGGCCAGCAGCTCGGAGATCCCGAGTCTGCTTGGGGCAAGAAGCCTTCCCGGCATATCACAGGATTCTTTTCTTCTGCGTGATTTTTTTTTTCCTGTGTTTTTTTCCCCCCCATGGTAACAACACGCTGAATAGGAATCTCTGCCTTTCCCCGCCCCCTCCACACACACAGCTGCAACTTAGCAGAAAAATAAAAGCTTCCCACCAAATAAAAAGTCTCTAGGCTGTCATTGCTTTTAAGTAGAGATTTGTGGACACTTTCAAACAAGGGTGTATGGTTAGGGTGCAAGGATACTTCTCAGTCTGAACTATTCTTGCTTTTAGGATGGTAAGGAAGGGAGGAATTTGTATTTTGGAGGTAAAAGTCTCCCATGGTGCTTCAAAGCAGTTCCTTTTATGGCACCTACTCTTGGCTTACTCCAGCTATCTTAGAAGGACCTTTAATGGGAACATTGAATACCAGGATTCATTAGGGGGGTGGGAGGGAAAGAGGGATGAATCGTAATATTGCTCTGTACCTGCCTATGAAACTGGAAAAGAGCTACTCATCTCATTCATAAAGTGCTTTGAGATCTGTGACATATATCAGAGATGTGGCCTGTAACTACATCAGTCTTCACTTGAACTTAAAAAAAGACAAAAAGCTGCATCTGGGGGAAAGTTAAATTGAGAGATTTTGTGCAGTAAGAAAACACATTGGCTGAGAAAGCAACCTCTCAAATTCTTTTGTAAAAAATTCCCACAGGTGACCCAGAACATAAGAAACAACATGGAGCAGGGCTGATAAATAAATCTGCTTGACATCTTCAACATTAAGCGTGGCTATATGCCACAGCCCTCCACAGAGCAAGAGAAAGCAGGTGCTGTCCTGGGGAGAGAGCAGAGCCAGCAGCACGGCCTGACCTGCCCAGCAGCAGCTTGCGGAGAAGACACAACCGCAGGCACATCCTCCGATAGCCAGAACAAGCATTTATATAGCAGTAAGATGTCAAAGTTAAGATGACAAGTAATGAAAGCAGCAGCAGGCCTTAATGGTACCTCTAATCAGTAGGCGCCTATGTGACTGGGATGAGCCCTGGCAGACTGGGCAAGCTGGGCTACCAGGGGCCCTCCTGGCAGCCCCGGTGCGGTAGCAAGCGTGCTTGGGTGGCTGTGGGGACTCTGCCTTCCCTCTGCAGACCGAGCAGCTCCGTCATCTCCCAGAGCAGCAGTTTCCGCCACGCTAGCTTTATAGAAAAATTAGAGATAGCAACAGCCAGTTTCCTGCAAGCCCTGTTCACTCTGACCCAAGCTCCTGGCAAGTGGCCAGCTTCAGCTGGCAGGTTTGGTACTGCGTACATGTAGGAGGTGTAACGGGAATACGAATGAAGTGTGAGAGGACGTGTGTGCGAGGGTTTAAAGAATGGCCTGTATTGATAACACAGGACACCATTTCCAGGCCAGTCAAAAAGCCCCAAAGACCTGCACCCCACTAAGGCACCAGCACAGGCAACTCAGCAGCACACCCTGTGCTCGCACACCAGAGGGAAGGCAAAAAGGCTGCAGCATAGCACAAATGCTATTCCTCTCTAGGCTCACCCAATATGAAGTCAGACCGTAGCACGGTCCTAAAGGATATAAAAGACTGTCCAGAAATTAGTCTGTCATCATCTATCAACCCAGGAGATGCAGGGTGGACTTGAGAGCCTGCCTGCCTTGTCCTCCATGCTGCACACCAGTGATTCTGCCCAGTCTGCTTGGACACACACATCTCGCTTTGCGAGTGTGAAAGCGAGCACGCCAAACCAACATGCTGAGAGGTTTTGCATAAGCATAAAATCACCTTCCCCTTCTGTAAGCCCTGGCACTGAGTTTTGTTATGCTATTTTCCAACATCTGGAGGGCAGCTGTTGGCAGGCTCGTTCTCTGCACCCCGCTGCAGGATCAGGGCAGGCAGATGACTCCATTTACTGGGAGCTGTGAACTAAAGCCAATCCATCAGGAGGGCAGGGGCACCTTCAGAGATGCACGAGCATGGGTGGGAGCCAATGGCCTCGAAGAAGCCACTGGCTGCTCGTTTGGATGCCAGAGAATGTCTAGTAGCAACCGGCAGAGTCTGCTGCTTTTCTGTGAGCTATTTTTAAACGGCATCAGGCAAAGAAATACTTGGGGAAGTTCCTGGCAGCTAAAAGGTTGGAGAAAGTTGTGGAGAAAACACTCCCTAGATAAGCAGGGCAGCCAGCTGTTATCAGAGCATCTTGGCTAAGCTCTCTCCAGGGGGTTAAAGGTGGGAATTGAATAAAAATGGAAAACTAATGATACCAGGGAAAGGTACCAAGGTGGAAAGAAATGTATTAATTAGAAATCTCCCAGTGTCTTAAATGAGAGAGAGAAAAGTAACCATGGAAAGTAGCCATGTTACTTCTGGGGAAGTAAATGGAAATATTTCCTGGGAGCAGCACTGAGCCTGGAAAGAGTTCCCCGGTTTTGGAGAGAAGTGCAATTTGCTCTGGTTGTTTTTATTCCCTTAGTAGTACTCTGATCAGCATCTCTTGGTGCCCAGTTCTTGCAAGCACCACTTTGCCTCCGAGAGGCTTAAGTCCCTGGCAGCTGCTCAGGGCAGCCAGTGCAGTACGCGTTCAGGCTAAGCAGCTGTCTCCGTCCTAGCTACCAGGAACGCCGGAGCGCAAAGGGAGGCTGCACCACGCCGCCAGGCTGAGGCGGCGAGGCAGCTGCCCGCCCCTCGGCTGCAGCACTGCGCGAGTACTTGCCCCTCGGCTGCTGTGCCCGACCTCAGCTAGGCTCTCTAGTGTTAATGTTACAGGTACAAACTTAGCAGACTCCTGGGAGCCTCCTTATTTTGTAATGAGAGTGAGAAAATATTAAGAGAGATCAATAGCCTCTTGCATCCCCTACAGAGATGTAATCAATTGCAATAGCTCAGACTTCGTGTGCAACTCTACAACAGCAAACTGGAAATACCAGCTCAAGTGCTTGCATGTTGATAGGTAAAAGGAAGTGAGGAATCAGATTTCCTTTTTTTAAACTTAGAAGAGAGTTTTATAAACAGTAGTTAGGAATAAATGGTTTGAAAACGTACGAGGAGCCCCTAGCTAGTGCCCCAGTGAACCTGTAGAGATGTTTTGCCTCTAAAGCATTTAGAAATGTATGAAAAGTGTTATTCAAATGAATAAATAATAGTTCTCAGACTTTTTTGCCTGAAGAACTGCATACACTTTGCATAAGCCCTTGCACTCATGGGCTGTGTTCCCAGTCCCCCGCGCAGCAAGCAAGGGAAGGAAGAGCAGAGGAAAAGGAGCTATTAGCAACGCTTCCAGCCAGAAGTCCAGATGGGATCTGAAGCTAAGGGATGTGGGGGATGTGGCTTATGGTTCAGTCTGCATGAAGGGTGCATCTGGTTTTGTCTCGAAAGTATACCTTGACTTCACCTGCCAACTATATGCATCTCAAGCTAAATGAGAGCTTCCACTGATTAAAGTGCAATGCACCCTAGTTTTCAGTCTAAGTAAGGCTTCACACAGGGAAGCTGGCATCTGCTGAGCATTTGCACATGTGTTAAAGGGAAGATAGCACTTTTCTGCCCTCCAAAAGCAAATTCAGTGCTGTCGAAGGGTAAAGCACACAGTGAAATTCGAGCAAAGCAGCAACGCGGAGCAGTGATAAGCAGGGATATACACGGCTGCCATTAATACTGTCACCGCTAGGAAGGAAGCTGCATCTTTTTGGCAGTGACAGCAATCAAGCAACTTAAGAAGGGAGGCTGCAGGACCTCTCTACCTTGGTGCTCCAAAAGAACGTTTTGTTTGTTTCTTTATCCAGCTCAAATTGAAGGGAAAGCGGCTATTCATCACCACGCCACAAACGGTTATGCAAAGACTGGAACTTTCCCCTCCTGTTTTCTCCTGCACATACAGCAACAACATGCACCAGTGCCGGATGCCACGTGTGTTTGGGGGTGCCACATTTGCATATTTTACCCATGCACAAAGCTGTAATATGCCATGGTGCATTATTCATCAAAAAGAGAGGCTAGCACAACAGAAGCTCTTCCTGACAAAACTGAGAATTGCCTTTAAGGCTGCACTCGTTTCTGCTTATCTATAATACAATGTATAGTATATACAATGTACAGTCTATAACACAATGTACAATCTATAATACCTTATTCTATAGAGGCTAAGATTGATTTCTGGAAGGACAGTCTCTCACCTCCTTTTTTCCCAGTCCCTGTCCATTTCAAACATTTGGCAACTATTTCCTATCGTGCCCTTGTAGCCTCAGTCATAGGAGCAGATTTTTCAAGCACCCAAGAGCCAAGCCCATAATGTAGGACTAGATATGCAGTAAGACTGAGCATCTGATTACATTTATGCAAATGTCTATATTTATTAGCATAACAGGAAGATTGTTCTACTGCCTGCAAAGAAATGAGCCCCTTTATTCAAATAGATGTGTCAGTTCTGAGCAGTTAATAAGATCTATTTGTAATCCATAGGTATGCACAATAAAATCAGGATATTTAGCACTTACATTGGCAAAGGAACCGCCAGGAATATTAGTAGCATGCAACTTAATGCAATCATTAAGAGAGATATTTAAGTACTCTTCAGGGTAATTCTTGGCAGCGGCAATGGAACCCAAACACACTCAAGATGTCTATTCCCGTTTCAGCTGCCAGCTGTGTTCATTGCAGGACCCAGCAGGATGGCGATCCCCCTGCAAGGGGCTCTGCTCCATCACATCAGATGAGATCTCTGAAGGTGCTGGGGAAAGGAGGGCTTGGCAGAAGAGAAAGCACCACCATCACCTGCTCTCCTAGGAACAGTCTCTCAGGGACCCGCTAAGGCTAAACACACCTATTGCCCTGTTTTCTGTTTCAGGGGGCATTGCAAACTTGGATAAAAGTTTGGTTGGACACAACATCAGCCTTGGCCTCCCATTCTCAGCTGCTCCCCAGCTCAAGGCTTCAGATTTCTTTAGCTTCATTCCTATCAGCCTGAGAGGAGAAAAGGCTGAGCTGCCCTGAGACAGTGAAATCTCTCTCTGATTTGCTTTCTGGGGCAGAGTGAACTGGGCAGTTGCATGCAGCAGCTTAGCACAATTCTTGCCAACTGGTATAAGGAGGAACCAATAATACCAAATGCAGACCCAAATATACAATACTTCGCAGCCTCCCATCATGCTTGCAAAAGTGCCTAGGAGCCTATGGTGGACACTAGAATTGCTGTTTTCATTTTTCCCTAATTGGCTGTGAAATTATATTTGCAACCTGCTAAAATGCCCACTTAGACTTCTGGGTAGCAAACAATTGCCCATCTGCCAAGAGGTTTTCCAGCCGACATTTATATAAATACAGAAATCAGCCTGCTATTCACATCTGATTAACAAACACAGACTCTAATTAGCCCATGTGATTAAGATTCATTTGAGAAGTCACTTCAACACATACATAAAGCCATCACTCCTTTACTCAGTGATGAAGATGAGGAAGAAGAGCAGTCCTGTCTCACTCCAACTATGCAAAGAAAAGGGATAAAAGTTAAAGGAGAGCATCCAGGGATCAAAGGGTCAAAACCCTGTTATGTCAGTGCAGTTTTCCTGCCAAGGAATTTGTTACGGGATGTCCATAGCACAGCCAGTGTTAGGGGGAGAAAAGTTGTCATTTCTTACCAGCCCACCAGAAACACGTGCCTGGGTTCTCTCAAGTTTGGTAACTACAGCACAGGAGACGGATCTTGAAGCCCAGTCCTAGACCTGGGTTTGAGCCGAGATGCAGCATGTGGGTCTTCCTGCAGAGACACGGGCTAGGCTGTGAAACTCCCTACCAGGTAGGAAAGACCCCGTGTTCGGAGCTGCTTGGCTTTCACTGTAATGTACCTGCTTAGAGCAGCAGCACGCTACAGCCCATGGCAGTTCTCCCAGGGGAGCTGAACATTGGGAAAAGTTGTTGCTTCAGTGTTGCTAAACAACACGCTGCATGTTGTTCACATGGTTCAATGCAACAATTACTACAATCAATTTGATTTGTAATGTGTCCTGTCTTATGAATCACTGAGTTATTAACCTTAACAATGTCAGTGAGCTGCTAGTATAATTGAGTCTCAGCAAATTAAAGTTTGGGGTAATTATTAAGAGCTGTTTTGTACACAGGAATATATTAATATGTTATTGATGCTATGTGATTATACCCTTGCACTGAGAGAAGAATTCAGAGTGACTGTAGTAAAAGATACAAACCCAGTCTGAGTAGCCTCTAAGGACAACAGGTATGCTAGCATATTGATTACAGTTTCCTTATATTGCCCTTGTTGTATTTATACAGCACAAAGTCATGTAACATGGTGATAGAAAACTTCCATTCATTACCCTGTTTTCTTCCTAGAAAACCAGCTTTGACAACAGAAGTCTCTCAGTTAGTACATTTGGTCCCAGTCTATCCCAAGGCTGTGAATACCAGGTAGGATTGGAGGACTAAGATAGGAGAATACTACATCCAGCTTTCTCTATCCCTCCGCTTAATTTATTGGAAAGGCGCAACCTGCAGTCTGCTGTATTCTCTCTCTCTTTAGGTGGGTTATTGAGCAAGTTATCACCGTGATCTGGTCAGCAGTACTTGTACGAGCACTTGAGTGGCATTAACATTTTGACTTCAACTAAAACATATTCAAATTCAAAACAAAATTTTGAACTGGCTAAAAACCCAACAAAAAACTAACAAGGAAAAAAAGAACTGAAACCTCAACAAAAATGTAACAGAAATGACAAATTTTGTAATGCTGTTCAAATAACATAAAATCTGGAAAGATTTAAAACCATAGCTATATCAACAGAGCAATCTGCTTTGTCAGTTGTACAGTAAAAATACAAGTACCATGAAATTCTATCTGCAAATGAATCACCTGCACTCATCTAAGCTGCTTCCAAAGGGTCCCAACTCTGCCAAAGGAAAAGCAATGGGGGGGAAGTGGAGAAAAGAGTGTTTCTGGGAAAAAAAGAATATTAGAATTTATTGTATTTGTTTTTTCTTTTTAATACTAATCTTAATACTAATATTTATTATGATAGATTTCACTCCTCCTACCTGTGAGGTTACTTATCCTTCTCCTAGGCCTGATATTTAAATTGGTGCCACCCTTTTCTAGTGAAAGATACCATTTCTCAGTACAAACCCACTCTCCCTAAGACTCATGATAGTGAAACTAGCTATAGGAAAATGAGAGGCAATTTTTCACCTGCTGAATATGGTTCTATCTTTATTTAGAGCAGAAAATCTCCCATTATCTTGGCTATGGATAGCATGCAAAAAAGCTCATTTCATTTCCCAGGCAGGGCTGCATTTGGGGAGATGTGAGATCAGCTGGAAGTCAAAATATTTATGCAAATATTGCTTCCCTAGGCAATCTGTTTTTTTACAGCTCTCTCTTCACCACAGATAGTGTCTGACTGTCAGTACTTAGTCTGCCACTGGTCTTCCTAGAGGGGTTATCTTTTGCTAATGGCAAAGGTCTCTAGCGTCATTTCCAGGTACTAAAGAGTCTTTTGAGTTTGTTTGGTCTGTGGATAATGATTGTTTTTTGCCCCAGACCAGGTCCCTGGAAACAAGTCAGTTGGTAGCATTGCCCAGGGAGGGGTTCCCAGCTTGCAATGCAGGATGGATCTTCACCTTAGGAAGCAATCTCATTATGAGGGAAGGGATTAGGACAAACTCAATTCAGTTACAATAATTTCATCTGTCACAGGCACCGAGTCCTCACTTCTGGCAAATATAATTCCAAGTGAAGTGGATGGGCCCTGGGAACCATGAAAGCTGGGGTAAGTAGGAAATTGGGAAAATGCCCCTTTCCTTCTCGCTTTTGACCCCAGTGACATTCTTCATCGGTCTCTGCTAATCACCATTGCTAGGAGAATATATGAGAGAGACACTAGTTTTGAAGAAAAACGAGCGTATCCAATGAAATTCAGCAGCAGGCTTATATTCACATTACCTCCCTGAGCAACTGCAACTACACAGGAGTCATCTGGATAATTAGTAGAACTGATGTTCAAGCACATAGCTGAGGTAAGACTGTTTACAAATGGTTTTGATGAAAAATGTTTTCTTTTCCTTAGGACAGACATTAACCTTGCTACAGGCTCCCAGAGAAACAATTAATGTTAGTAAATAAGGTAAGCAAAAACTGTCAGAATAGATTTCTATTCTATAAGCACTCAGTGCTGCAACTGCCTATAGTACTAGTCAGGTAGAATAATAATATATTGTTACAGTAATGCTTTCTAGGCCTGAGATACAGAATTCAACGTGCTATTTAGCCCTGTAGGGAGACAGCTTGCTATCCATCAAAGAAAAGAGGTAGCATAAGGAAGCATTACAAGTCCCATTGAATGGAAGAGGGCAATAGTGGACGCACTGGACCTGATAAACAGGGAGATGATGCCCTCACTGTCACACAAGCAGAGTGACAGAGCCTGCACCTGAAGCCAGCTCACCTCGGTCCTGTTGCCTCTAAGAACAGAACTTCCTTAAGGGGCTTTGCAAGAACCAGCCAGTGGTTTTGAACAGCCCTAGAGTAACATCTAGCTAGAGTGAGACATGGAGGCGCTGTCCAATTAGGAAGAAAAGGAATTGTTTTCCATGAGCTCCCTCTGTGATCTCATCCCTTGGGAAGCACAGAAAAATGTCACGGCGTGCTCACTTAGAAAGAAGCGCATTGTTCCTCCCATCGGCTGGCCAAAAGGGAGGTGAGGCACAGGTCAAGCATGAAGACGCGGCTGTAACAGCCCGCGTGCCCCAGCAGACTCCCCTGCGTGCAGAGCGTGTCTGCCCAAACATTTGCCACCCAGCCCAGGGACACCAGCTCCAGGTGAATCCCAGCTTTGCTGGTCACTGGCCTGCCCACACTCAGTCTCAGGCCTCTCTAGCAGTAATGAAACACATTGTCCCTAATAAGCAGTGACATGGCAATTTTCTCCATCACATCAGTTGTCAAGACAGCCAGCAGCTTCCCCTCACAACCTAGGACTTCACTAGGAACCTCCCTGAGACCTGTCGTGGAGAAATAAATCCATTAGGGAGTCCAGCATCTGCAATCTGCTACGCAGCAGCTGCCCAAAATGGTTAACGGGCTCCTGCCAATACACTGAATTGCGGGCCAGGGCTGCGAGAGCTGCGAAGGGCAAGGGAAGGGTCTTGCAGGGTGATGAGTGTGACCGCAAGGCCTCATTAACGCTTCTGCCTCAGTGTCGACGGCCTCCCCGGGATGAAAGGCCGCAGCGACGCACGGCTGAACAACGCGAGGGTGGCGCTCCTCTATAAGCGGCACTCGTTCCCTGGGCTGCTCCTCACCCGCGAGAGGCGGGCTGCCAGCGAGGCTGCTCCTGGAGCCGGGCTGCTGCGCAACGCAGGCAGCCGAGAGCTTGTCCGCCGTCAAAGCGGATAGCTTCGGTCCGGGCCAGGCACCTGGTTTCCTGATGTTGCAGCATGGCAGTGTATATTCTTGTTTGATTTAAGAAGAAAGGACAAAGCTAATGGAAAGCATAAGGGAAGTGGTCTTGTGGGATATGTAATCAACCCAGGCACTGAATGATGCTCTGTTCTCAGAGCATGGGCCAAGTGATCCCACTCAGAAATTTGCTCTTAATTCTCTGAGTTCCACTCATCAAAACAGCTTTTCTTCCCTCTTTTTTCCCCCCACTTTTTATTCTTCAGTTACATCTGCTGTTTTCAGGGGCAGAAATGTTTGTATAAAAATTTCATGGTTTAGAAATCCGTCCTGAAATTAACTGTCTAGAGAATTTGAAATACTGGTTTCTGGGGACATGTTTTTCGGCCAGAAGCAGGCTGGGTAGTGCTGACATGGTAAGAGTTAAGCAGCTGTCACTGGAATTATGGGCTTTAATTTTGTCTTTTCCTCTTAGCATTCACTTTCCGACAGAACTAGCCGCTTGCTACCTTTATTAGTGCAGTTAGTGGGCAACTTTCCAAATCAATTAATGTTATTGTTTCATTTCTTAGGGCTGTAAAAGCACAAAATTTACAAGAAATATGAAAGGCTATGAAGTATGCCATAGAACTATGGCAGAGACAGAGAGTAATTAGATCAGCTAGAGCCACTGAAATCCCATCTGCTGAGCATGTTCCATTAAAACACCCTTCTCTTTGCTTTGAGAAATATTATCAGCTTTAATATCACAGGAAGGGGGAGGAAAACACAATGGATTTTCCTATTAATGCTTCTCAGATGCATTTGAAGGGGAAATACGCAAAGAGCTTTTCTATCCTGGGGAGCGGTGCCTGTTGGAGCCGGTCTCCTAAGCAGGGCTTGGCACAGAGGTGGCGAAAGCAGACCTCTTGCAGGAAGTCATATTGGCAGCGGTTTGGTGTTCCCCCCTTTGAATTACAGCGTGAAGCAAAAGTTAGAGGGCACCAGGCAAGCAAAGCCACAAGAGGTCTGACTGCGTCCCTAGAAGTTTGATCTACTGTGATCCACTTCGGCTGGTGGATGCTTGGAGAGGTCAGGCTGGTATCCAAGACCTCCTGGAGACCACCACTGGAGATATGGGCCCATGCAGACATGGAGAAAAAAGGCTATCTCTGGCCTGGAAACTCCCGAGACCAAAAAGGACCATAGCACAGTTTAGGCTCTAGTTCAACACCCTGCTCGAAGCAGGGCCAACTACCAGATTAAAAGAGTTTGCCAGCTTGACGTGATGGATAAAGAACGGGTAGGAAAACAAGGGAAGCCACAGACAGGGTTGGTGTCTAGCCACTCACGGCATGACCTGCCTTCCCTCCTGGTACAGTCTCAAAAGCTGGAAAAATAAAGTCTTGGACTGTGTTATACAGTGGTGAGAACAGTAGGGAGTGTTCAGGAGCTGTTACAGCTCCGACGCAGCATCCATTCATCTCACCCTCAAAGAATAAATAGCGGGAAGGCCTACAATAACGGTTACATTGTTTAAAGTAAATTAAGAGCAAAAAGAAAGAGGCGAGGCCACTGAGACAGCAGAAAGCATCTCTCTGAAGGCAGGACTGAAATCAGCCATCCCAGAATCCTTCAGCTGAGCTTGTCCCCACGTTGGCTTTTAAAGGCCCTTTTGCATCACTGTACCTTACTTCCTCATGGGTAAGCTG